>NC_090982.1:50076111-51376611 GCF_040807025.1 Struthio camelus
CCCTATCGCAAATTCACCAGAGGTAGTTGAGTCACGTGGCTTTGAATCAAGGGTTTGACTCCAGCAGAAGTGTCAGTGGCCCCAGACCCTAAGTGAAAAGAAGCCACTCTCTGGCTAGAGCTCTTTCTTCTTCTTACTCATGGCAAAATGTAGCTTCTGAGATGAGTTCACTGAACTCTAGAAATTAATTTTTCATTCTGTGGCTTTACATGGTCTTTCAGAGAATGATGGTTCCGTTAACATCCAGATAACTGAAAATATAACCACATATTCCCTCCATTTCAGAGGTCTCCTCCTTATTTTCACCATTTCATTTCTCTTTTGCAAAATTCCCAATAGATCTAACTTTCAGCTTAGACTCTGCAGATGCTTAACCCCTTTAACTGGCCTGAGCAAAACTTGCTAGGTAGGCAACATCTATAGGTGTTACATAGGTCAAAAAGTTTTTATAGGTTGCTAGGGATCATTAACAACTGGACATTATTAGAACAGACCCTGTTCTAATTTTAGAACAGACACTGGACAGCCCTATAACTAGGGTAACATAAAGGTATTACAAATCATAATTTTGCCTCTGTGATCTGCAGCATCAAGCAGAGTGGAGATGAGCCCAATGATATAATCTGCTTCCCTCTAATTTAGGATCTCTAGGACAAGCTTGAGCAGGCTACTACGGTTCTGAGATAGGACAAATGTATGATAGCACAAAACAGGATGATGCTAAGACGCCCAAATAAATCCCAACTTCTCTTGTTGGATTTTAACGTTATCCCTCCAAATTAAAGTCTAACCTTCCCAAGAATGCTGGAGATAAGGCCTGCTCTACAGCATAGAAAGAAAAAAGATTATCTATTTTGGGCATATGACTGCAGAAACAGGAAAAAGGAACTCTTAATTCTGCATCAAATATGGTTTAAGATCATTGTTTCTCCTATAAAAATAGCCTGTTTCACATTTCATGCTCCCAAATTATACAGCTCATGCCTTGTGGTAAAAATGGTACCAATGGGAGGTAGTTTATGTTCTGTGTTTACGTGGGAATAACAAATCAAAACCAGACAAGTGTTTCAATTTCAAAAGCCTGGTTTTGTTGTTGTATATCTGCTAAACTTTTGAAATACTGAGGCATTATTAGCCTGGGGTTTGTACTTGTATTCAGAAAAGTTATCAGGTTCAGATCCTTGGCCAAAGCATCGATTTACATTCCTGTCAGACAGTTGTTCTTTCTCCCTTCTTTCTTTTCTTCTTCTTTCCATTCCCTCTCTTATTCCCCAAATGAAAAAAGCTGTACATGAACAGTATATAAACTTTATCCTAATGCACACATGCTGAGAAAGACTATAATTAAAGAAAAACATTAAAACTAGATTCATGTCTGAGTAGCAGTAATGCATTAAAAGGGGCCATTAGGATTTTCTTCCTCTCCTCTTCTGTTCTATTAAAGTTTACATGGATGCAATATTCATTTTTCCATTTAACAGAGCTAGTGAAAGATGTGCGTGGAAAACGCAGATCCAAAGAACTGACAAGCTTTACATAAGATTTTAAAGTGAAATTCAAAGCTCTGGTGAGAAGACCATTTATGATTCCATATGTGTAACATTCTAAAATTGCAACTGCATTTACATTTTAAAACAAAATGTTTGAAAATCATTTGCTTCTTCATTGCTTGCCAAGTTTAGGATTCAGTTTTGTCTGCCAAGCTCAAATTTCCACAATATCTGAAATTGAGCCCAAGCATTCCGAGTCCCAAAAACTCACCTCTGTCACCAGAAAAGAAAAGGACAAAAGCAAGGGTCTGACATGGGGATGAATAGAGGGATGGGGCAGACAGAAATTAGTTGGAAGGCCAAGGACAGAAGGAGCTAGAAAATAGCCCCTGTAAGAAGATACAATGACATCAGGAATGATGAAATCCCTATGCTTGTCTTGTTAAAAGCATCTCTGAAACCTAATGAGGACGTTTTCATTGTTCTGCTCTAATATCTAGCGCATATAGAAAGCTCTGATGGGAATCAACAGGTTCCACAAACTAGGATCTCTGACTTTTCCAGTCTGTGGAAAATAACATCCCACAACAACCATTAGTGTTGAAAAATTAATTCCCAAAGTTCAGGAAATGCTTATACTGAAGGTAGCAAACCACCTTAAATTCTTCCCTCACCTCACCTTCCTTCAGCTACAGTAAGACAAACTCTTTAGGTACTGGCTTGCGTCTTTTTGTCCCCACCAGGCCCTTCTGTATTTGTTCTCTCTTTACTTACCCACACATTTCTTATTTTCCAGCAATGTTGCATAACACTGTCCTAGTAAAGGTTGCCAATGCTATTTTACATTTCTGGACTGATACAGCTGGCAAAAATATTGGAGAGATCAGCTTCCTGGCAGGCAGACAGAAGAGCTATATTTCTATACACAGAATGATACCACCGTTTTAGGAGACGGCAGTATGATGGGGCAGCCTTTCCATTGACATAAAAGGCTTTGAATTCAACTTCAAATTGCCCACGTAGGAACAGCCCACTCCCTCCCTATTCTACCTGACATCATAACTTAGGGTCTGTCACATCAGAGAGAGGGCTGCTTAGCTAACAGAAACATTTAGGATACATCGGCATGGCGCAATGCAGTGCCCCTATGCACAGAAATATGAACTAACTCTCAATTAGGACATATCAGTAGTGGGAGTAGGATATCCATAGTAGTAATATGCTCAGTTCAGGCCACATGATCTGCATCTCAGTAGGGCTCTTTACCCTGAATGAAGCACTGAGCTAACATGGCTGTACTGCTTTCCACATACAAAGTGAGTGGCAATTAATTTTGATAGGCTTTTAAATTAATTTTCAAAACTAAGTGAATCGAGTGAATGTTAACAGAGACTTCACTAGGCCTTACATTAATAGTAAATTTGACATAGACTTCTTGGCCTCTGCAAGTGCTTCGTACTTGTTTAAACACAAGGAAAGGAATCACAGAAGTATTTACATCAATGAGACCTGTGAATGGGCCTCTCAGTCAATGGATATAGTAAGTGCTACACCATCCTGCTGTAATAACATACTCACATGGTGAGGAAGAATGGAATTATCGTGATTTCATTTGCACTAGTTCAGTCTGTCTGCCATTCCACCTGTTCATACGGTTTCATTACTTCATACCATGCTAATAAAATATGCTCTGTCACTGGGTTTGAACAGGAAAGCATCTCTATTTTTGCTCAAATTTTAATGCATTTATTGTATTAAGTCAAGCCTGTTTCACATAACAAGTCTGAACATTAGTCCTTTCTGGAGCAGCAGTTACTTTTACAACACCTCAGCCACCAGGCTTTGGTCATGGAAACAAAGGTGAAAGATGGGGAGTGAAATGCATGTGATAATTTAATACAGGGGAGAAATGTCATGATCACTTTTTTTTCCCCCCTCTCTAATGTGGACCATTTCCTGATGTGGCGCCAGTTACATAGCTTGTTCTCATATGGTTGAATTTATAAATCTAATTTAGAAATGGACCCTGTTGGTCTCCCATTTGCTGTGTTTTCATAATGCTGTCATCCATCAGAACTGACTCTTGGTGGCATTTATATTGCTATAAAGTAGGAATCGGCAAGGTCCATTCTTTAAATTAGTTTTGTCATCTAAACTTATAATTCTGATGTGAGCAACTCAGCCAAAGATGTCTAATTTTATCAATTTCATCCAGTGTTCTCATCATAGTTTTACACAGACCAGTAAATTTGGCAGAGAGATTAGCCCAACTGTAATTGAAATATATTGCATTTCCTTCATTCAATAGGATTCAAAATGAGAAACATTTGGCTGTATCAAAGAAGTCAATGAGAAAGCAAAAACTTGAAAGGGAAAGCCTATTTTTTTTATTTTTACACAGGAGATTTAAAGAAGAGAACTGCATGTGAAACGTTTGGGGGAAATTAGGTTTAATCCTCTACACGCCAGGTTCATTTGCTTTACTTTTTCCACCAAAAAAAAGTGGTATTAAATCATCTGACTTTTTCATAAAAACTAGCATCTGTTAATATTACTTCTCTGAACAGCAGATGATATTTGTGTAATATTTTTAGCAGGGCTTCACAGGAAAAAACGTGTGTCAATATCTCTTCAAATTTTTCCACTCTGGCTTTTTCTGCTTCAGGAGTTAGGTCATTTCATTATGGAAATATTGCTTAATTAGCAGTTTGGTTGTTTGTCACAGTATTTGTAGACGAGTATTTTATTTAGCCGACTGTGATTATTTTATCTGGCTATCTGTTTAGTTTGGCTTGCTACTGTTGCATATTCTAAGATCAGAAGCATCATTACCATTGTTGTTGTTTCTTATTTTGCATTGCCACCACTAGCCCCTATCTAGAAGGTTCATATCTGAGGAGGTTCGACCTCACACGTACCAATTAGAATAATGAATTGCTTCACTTAATTGATTAATGATTGATTAATTTGAGTACAGAGTATTGAGGAGTATTTTACTAGTTTCCTTCATCTTAAGATTTTTCATAATAGATGTAAGCTGTGTTAACTGGTTGGAAGCAATTACTTGAGGCCGAATATAAAAAATAATATTTTAATAGAATTGTTTAGAATAATAGGTGGCCTTATAGTTAATATCTGATGTTGCTATGAAAGCATAGTTGAGCTGTTTACTTTCAGGAATAATTTGTTTTTAGCTTTCCTTCAAATGGTTCTAAAAGGTATCTTGGCTTTACAACAAGTCTTATATCAATTAAAGTTTTTTTTTTTTTTTTAAAAAGTCAAGTAATTATTGTTTCTTTAAGAAAGAACGAGCCACCTTTAAAATGCCAGAGACTGAGATTCTAAAACAACAGATGTTCCACGCAACATTTTGCTCAGGATCGCCTAGGATGTAGACAAATGCCTTCCTTCAGGAATACATAGATCCTCTGGGGAGACTCCATGTTCACATTTCTATACCTTGTAGTCACATGCGTCCGTACACACACACAAGTTGAGATATGTGAAAAAAAATCAGGGATTTGTTATGCAATATCACATAGAGACTAACACATCAGTTTCATACTATTACTCATTTACATCTCCTTAACATATAAACTCACTCATCATTTCAATTATTGACTTTCTCTCAGTGAATTTTCAACAGGCCAAGATGGGAAAAAAGTTATTAGAAATACTAGTCTTCTATAGAACTTCTCTAAAATCCTGCAGAACAGGAATCCCAAATCACAATACCCAGATCCTCATGATATTAGATTTAAGTGCTTCCTCTGCACATACACATTGCCTAGAACAAAGCCAGGAGCAGCAATGGCTGCTGCTACTGATGACAGCACCCAGACAAACTATAGTATTTGGGAACAATCTGTAGAATTTAAAGAAATTATGCATTTCAGTCTTCCCTCAGTTTAGCAAAACATCCAAGCTCACACTTAATTGTAGCCAGAGGAGCAGTCATATTATCCTTACGGCTACTCTTGTGCTCAAAGCTAGGCAGCAGCTTAAATAATGTGCCAGAGGAGATGCAGGGAATTTCAGTATTAAATTATAAAGCTTTTCTTAACCATGCTAGGGGATGGGAATCATTTCTATTAAACTCTATCAATGCTGAACCCAGCTCATCGTTTCCCATAGTTCACAACCAGCTTTCAGACTGCAGTGACTTTACTGGCACCATCAACCTGAAATGGATTTGAAGAGTTACCTTTAGGGCTGCAGGACTGTTTCATGCTATCAGTCCTTTCCGTTGCTCAGCTTGGTCTTCCACCGTTTCCCTAAGGCAAACACAGATGAAACAGAGGTGGTCAACATGGGGGAGGGGAGCAATTGTGGGGGGAGGAGGACGTATGCACAAAAGTAAATCCACTCAGTATGAGCTGAAGTTCCCTCTCCAAGTGGAGTTTCATCTCCCGCTCAGCTCCCCTGAGCTCTGTTTCTCTATCTGCCCTTTCCCAAACTGAACGGGTCGCCAATTTGGCTATTAGCCAAATAATAGCCAAATTAGTCTCTTAGTCCTGAGAACGCGGCTTCTGAAAGCAATGCTCCCAGGAACGGCAATATGAAAACGGAAGAGCCAGCCCATAACGCCACAGCAGCTGCGGTGACGCTCTGAGCCAAATTCTCTGCTGGTGTAACCCCCGGGAAGCCAGTGGAAAAAAAGCCAACCCCCCACTTGGGCCTAGACTTCCTTTCTTTACCGGCAAAGGCAAGCCCTGATGAAGGACTCAGTCCTGAAACTGTTCCTTCTTCAGGGGAGAGATTTTTCCAACTGTCCCAGGGTTTTCATGAGGCAGCAAATGGTAGGAGGGACCATACAGACTCACAGAGCTATGGGATCCTGTGTGCAAGCAGCTGATATTTTGCTCTAGCAACTGAAGGGATTTAATGAGGGAGAAGATACTTTTATGTAGGAAAGACCTTCATGTGACTGGGATCACAGTGATGGATTATGCAGAACTGGAGCGCAGGAAAGAGACATGGTTACTGCAGGTGCTTCAGTCTTACCTGTAAATACTCAGTGTGGCACACCTCCAGTCTCTTTTAAACCCTGAATACCTCCATGCATTCTACCTATATTCTAATCTATACTTATCTGGGAAAGGTATCTGTGCTTTTCACATGATTTACAATTCAAATGCTAAAGAAAAATTAATAGGAGAGTTCAAAATGAGAGATAATGGGACAATTTTGCATGTAGGCGTGTGGTTAATTTTAGGTATATGCAGTATGGAAAAATCACGTCCCATGTAATGAATCACAGATTATCTTCTCAACAAAGCAAGGTTTCTCAGGAGGAAAATTGACTGCAATGCAAGCAAATATAAGGATAAAATACAGAAGACAGAACCTTTCAGCCTAACGAGCTGTTGACTTTTTTTCGTATGGTTTAAGGAAAAGAAGCCAGAAGCTCAGATGAATGAGAAATTAACAATAATGGGAGATGTCCACTCAGTTATAACCCGATTTTTAATTAAGTCAAGATTTATGACAAGCACCTAGCTTGTGATATGACCCCTGGAAATATCTACAGCTGTTGCTGCAATCAAGAACATGTTCACTGTTTGCTAAGTATCCACAGGTAAAATAAAAAGGAGATAAATCATAGTTATGGCTACAAATCACGATGTCTTGGAACTAAAACCTAGGAAACTTGTAACCACACGCACACAAACACATACACAAGAGTTTCCATCGAACTGCAATAAATACTGAGATTGGTGCTAGCTATAGCGCTTTATTTGGGGAGCCATAATTTCCAGATTATTAACCTAATCATTTAAAAAGAACTTTTCACAGCATTAATCCCATTTAAATTTAAGATGGAAACATTCAGTAGAGGAGAAGCTCTATTAGCTGCACAATGTGAAGCAAATGGGAACACAGAATGCAGCTGAGTTAAAATCAGAAAGAAAGTGGAACTTTCTATAGGCATTAGTTAGCCCATAAGTATCAAGCTAAGCAGGAGTTTACTTTGTGGTCTTCCTTGACATCACACCCAGCATGACCAGAGACTAAAATCAAGGTTTATACTTAAAGTGCCGTAGAAATCAGCTGAAGAAGCACAGTATGGAAACCATACTGAAGCAGTAAGTACTATAGCTATGTTAGCAACATAAAAATGGGGCCAGATCCTCAAATCCTATCAATTATGAAGGCCTAACTGCATTAAAATGACAAGAGTCCTATGAAATATAGTACAGAACTGCATCTATACTATCCATACATTAATATATAACAATTGATATAATGTCACATATTAATGATACACATATAAGAGGAAGAATTATGGCTGGGTATTAGCCTTAAATTTGACATTTACTAATCTTCACATAACAGATTTTGAATTTTAATATTTTTATTTGATTTTGCATGGGTGTTCACATAAACATAAAGTGTGAATATCCCAAAAGGTAAATACATTATCCTAATACCACTTTCTGAGTGGATAGGTAAAGTCATAACATGCTACATCGCTATAAATTGGAACATACATACCTGTGCACATAAAGCTAGAGCAGCTCCATTTTAGATCTTAGCTCCTCTGAAATAGGAATTCATCAAAGTTTCCTGAGGATGGAGGTAGACATGTCTATATATTATAGACATTATAATTATAATGCATCCACAAGAAATAATTCAATGTGTGTCATGTGATTGTCTTACTGAACGACCTGAAAGACACAAACTTCTCCTTTTAACCTGGTACTTTCTGCTTTGCCAATATTTTCCTTTTTTTAGAACTTAGTGAAATAAATTGTAAGAGCACATCATCAATTCATCTCATTTCTGATCTACCCTCTGTTTATTTACTTGGGTTCATCTGTGTTGAGTACATGTCCTCAAGCTCACAGGACATTTGGGAATATATGTAAAATAATTCTTTTTTTGGATATATGGAGAGAAATATAGAGCATTTTGAATTGCTATATTGTAGTTTTATTAGCAATAGTTTGAGATATGGGCTACAAAGTTTAGTTTCTATAAAGCCATGAGTTGGCTGATTACTATATATAGGAAATCATATTTACTTAACTTTTCTGGATCCAGATTTCAGATGTGTCCTCCTTAGAAAAAAATGGAAACACTTAGTTCAAGAATTCAAATAGTTTTAAATTGTATGCAAAGCCAGAATACCTTTACAATCGTTGCTGGAATATCACAACACCTTTGGATCACTATAATTAATGTTTAAAGGTTACTAATAATCTGAAAAAGGAAAAAAACACGGAAGAAATCCAAAATATAATATTCATTCTATCAAACAGGCTGAAAATGTTTTGAAAGACCAGGAACAATGTATGATAACGTTTGGCATTTTAGAAAACTGAACAAGCTGTGTAAATAGATAGCTGCCCTTTAACATATTTAAAGATCTGAGAGAGCAACAAAGAAGGCATCCTAATGTAGTTTGCATGATGAGCCTAACCAGCAAGTGTTATAAATGCTTCTGTAGAGAGAAATAATATACAGAAACCTGGTAATATTAGAAACGTAGGCAGCAAATAATAAAATAAGATTCAATTTGGAAAGATGCTAGATAACATGTCTAGGAAAAAAATAAACTTGAAAAAGTGATAAAAACAAGCAGACAGGAACAGAGAAACTCAGGGAGCAATAGAGCTAGTAAAGATCTAAGGGTGATAGCAGATAGCAATTTTGACATGATTTTATAACATAATATGGTAGTGAAAGGGCCAAAGGAATTCTGGGACATTTTGTAGAGGCAATAAGATAACAGGTCTTGTCTCTACTGCTCTGGTATGACTGCACTTAGGATATTGCATTCAATTCTGGGCAACTCAGTACTAGGAAGATATTGACAAATTGTTGTGAGTTCAGAGGACAGTGACAAAAATGAATAGAAGGCTGAAGGGTTGATTTATGAGAAAACTGTAAAGCAACCAAGTAAATGTACACGACTAGACTAAGCAATATTTAGAGGGTGGCATCAAAAAAGTCTGCACCTGTTGCAAGAGTATGAACATCTTGAAGAGAGGAGAATTACTTAAATTAAGGCTAGAGGTATAAATAGAATTAATTAGATGAAATGTCAAAGTAGAATATTTCTTTCACTTAAAACACTTTAAGTAGTACACTACGGGAGAGTATCTCAAGGATAGGGGATAAAAAACATCACATCTAATACTTAAAGCAAGATCAGAGAAAAAAAATTCTCCCAACTTTCCTAATGTTGTTTTCGAAGGTGTTGTATTTCCTAGTCTCGGCATTACTGCCATGCAACGCATGGAGCATTTTATTTCATGCTTCATATCATCAGTCTTCACAGTTTTCACTGTCCTTTTGTTTGCACCTTTGATTTTGCAGCTGCTACCATTTATTGCCCATTCAACTTCATGTTTTAGTTTAAAGTTTCTTGAGCCAAAGTCTCCAGTTTAGTAATATCTCAGTCATAATAATAAGCTAAAGGGTTAATAAGCAGCTGCAGGCTTTGTGTGTGAAATGAAGATTAGCTAATCTGATCTATAGCTGATATTTTTAATACACTTTAGGTATTCTGAATTAAATACTTCCACCCAAGGCTCTTGGTGCTCTTCACACCATGTAAAACATTATTATAGCCTAGCACAATTAAAATAAGCAGCTTTCTAGGAGTGAAGACAGCACAGAACTACTCTTTATTCTTTTCATCACTGTATGATCACTCCTTTCCTGTCCTATTCCCAATCATAACTCAGACAACTGTCACAACAGAGACAGGGTTGCTTACTTAACAGAAACATTTAGGTTACATCTATATGATGCAGGGCAGTGCTTCTACATAGCAATAACTCCAAATTCAGCAGTATCATTCTCAGTCCTCTCTAAAACACATATACATATATACGTATGTGTGTGTGTGTAACTAATATTTTCAGATATTCCAGAATTAAAGGAAGATGAAGAGCAAGCCATACCAGCACACTCTTATATTATAGCATAGTCCAGAAAAAATGCCTACCATGCTCCAGGGGAACTGATAATTCCTCAGGTAGGCTACTGCCAGACTAACTAAAATTGTGTGAGTCATGAGTTTCTTAAACTCCACCTTGAGTGCACTGGGAAGCTATTAGAGCATATCCTAGCACACTCATCTTACATGCCACATGCAGAACGCCACATTTAATAAACAAACCTTTGAGTTTTGCAGCAGTGCTAGTCTCTGACTAGTTTAAATGCATGGACTCCCCTAGAGCATAGTGCAGCAGGCTTTTTTTCATCTGACAGAAATCTGGACAGAGAGCAATACTAGGCTAGCTCTACATCCCCTAGAGCCAGTACCCCAGGTGGCACTGGCCCCGCTGAAAGGCAGGCTTTATGCTATTAGGGACAGGCTGCTTCCAGTGTTTGTCGCAACTTACTATGCAGTGCAAACAAGAAAGATGAATGAACAAGATCACAAACCTACAAGGCAGAAGAAGGAGTTCCTTTGGCATAAAGTGCTTAAGGGAACTTAGGAATTAGAAATGAAAATGAACTGAATGAAAGAATACTACATGATGAACAACAGGGGACTTTTAACTCTAGCGCCTAAATCCAAAAAAATTCAATGTGATTGTGTCTTACTTCACCACATCACCACTGTGTAGAAAACTAAAATATATTACTAGCAAAAAATTTTTCACTTCCTTCATACAAACATCAGCTCTATCTCACTAACTTTGGAAAGTAACCTTGAAACAGGTGTAAAATGGCCTTAACGTGACCAAGCTCAAAATGACCAGGCTCAGAAAATAGCAGTCCACAACAAAAAAATTATTTTCAAGTAAATAAATTTTATACTAATTATTCTATTGTCCTTCAAGAATCAGCAGGAGGCAAACAGGTCAAAAGAACCATTTGAGAGTCTGCCAGGTTATTGATGGGGAATTCCTATTATCTACACCTGCAGCACTGTTGTCATATTTCTTAGGAAGGAACATACACTGTAGATGGAACAAAAGTAAGTGAAGATGATAATGGAGCTAATAGAGTCCAGCAACTCCAAGAAAACAATGTTGCTTTGTCATAACCTCTGTTGAATTTCTATTTAGTCTTAACAGTCATACACATAGGCATTGAGAAAATACCATCTACTCCATACTTAAACTGCAAATGCCACAGTGAACTACACACTTATACTCCAAAATACAAATTTGTTCAGCTTCAGTTATTCTGCTTTCACATCTCTACCTTCCAGGCCAAAGAATGGAAGAAGCCTGCACCCCAGCAATCTTGGTCTTGGTTGTCCACGTACTCCACTGAGCTGTAACCCCTTGTCTCTAGATCCTTTTCATCTCTACAGGCAACTTTTACCATGTGTAAGGGGACTCTGCCAACAGGTTAAACACAACTTAAACATTCAAAGCAATTACTTATTGGCTAATGCACACAATAGATAGGCAGGGCTAGTGAAAAACAACACTAAGCACTAATATGCCTACTACCCTGAGAAGACCCCAATGAGTCTTTCCTGGCCAGGCAGCCATCAACCAGGTGAGGGATCAGCAGCCTTTGCTCCACAGCAGGCTTACCCCCAGCATTGTTGAGTTCCCATCCTCCACCTCCTCACTGCTGTTCCACTCCCCTCCCCTTAGGGTTTTATATCATTTCGTAGGAGTGCTTTTCCTCTGGAATCCTTGAGCTGCTATCCCTGTCTGAGCAATCTCAGCTCCGTCTGCAACATTACCGATCTTATCTTGCATGGCTCTACTCTATGCACTTCCTCACACCCAAACAATTTCCTCAGCAGTCTGAGCCAAGGCTACAGCTGGGCCACATCAAAATTATCCTTCAATGACAGGCACCTGAAGTCCTAGGAGAAGCATTAAAGTACCCTGTTGCATCTACAAAATGGGCTCAGTCTCCACCATGCACTGCTTGGGACTCTCATCTCATAATTTCTTCCATGGCTTTCTTTTGGACTCATCTTAAAAGGTGTTCCTAAAGGCTGCTGCTATTTACTGAAGTCCCCTCAAATTCCTATAAGTGGTGTTTTTAATATAGTCATTGGTATTATTTCTGTCTTTTGTAATAGAGGAACTGACTTCTTACCTCAGCCTATTGTCTGCTTTCTGTTCCTGCAGAATCAGTTTACTTGCATCTGAAGCTGTACGTTAGACTTAGATTTGGTAATTGTTTGGCATCAGTGCATTTTAATGGTCTAATTATTTTTCTTTTACAAAGCCAAAAATACACATGCAGAAAATGCACAACAGACTGGAACAGAAACATAACTAACAATTCAAAAAATGTGCTGGCAAAGACTGATCACTTTCCCAATCCTCTCCCATCACAATATGCCCATGATCTCCTCAGACAGACATATGTGCAATATGACCCCTTACATAACGCAAGTCATTAGAAAGAGCAATGTAGAAATACACTTAAAAGACCCAAGGAAGAAGAAAACATATGCCGGTATCCCATAGGGAATGTCACCCCTAGGAAACTAAAAAACTCTGAGCTCACATGGCATATGCCTCTATACCCCCGGCTATAAGAATACCTCATTTGTGTTCTCTGTGCCAGACTGATCATCGATCTCTAATAACACTCTTCTTTTGCCATTCTGCCAGTCAATATTTTGTGTTGAAGAGAACGCTCTTTTCCAGTTCCTACAATCTAAAAGCACAACAGAGAAGAAAAATGCAGGTTTAACATCTTGTATTCAAAATAATGCACCAGTGAAACAAAGGGACATTATGAAAAGAATGGAGGTAATATTCACTGCTTCATGAACTTTCCTACTGCTTCCAAATTTTTTTTTCCACTCCAACATCCCTGCCTGATTTTCTTCAGCTTCATTCAAATCTCCACAGTGCCTACTGGTGCAGACTCAATAACACAAATCTTCAACTGGCATAAAATGCAACAGATCTAATCTGTACAGCTCAGTCACATCTGGTGGGGCACAAAAACAGTTCAGTAACTGAGGGTTTGAACTTCTGAATTCATTGTACTGAGGCAAGTACTTATTCCTCCTCAAAGCTATCACAGTGGATTTCTACCAAATGTAGGTCTTATAATTAATGCATTTGAAACATTATGTTTGTTTGGATTTGAACATTTCTATTTATGATTTTTGAGTTGCTCTACTCACTATCTCAGCAGCTGAAAAAAATCCCCATTTGAACTGTATTTGTGCATGAGTTGCATTGATATGCTGTGATATGTTCATTTTAAAATATAGCTTCTCATATTTCTGCTATAAACACCAAAAGCAAAGGAACTCAAAAATCTAACAAATTTGAAATCATGCCAACCTAATCCTAAATTACAATAACGAATGGGAAAGTGAAAGCAAAAATAGTGAACAGGGCAGGATCTTTTTAACTGAAAACTTATTCACAAAAAACTGTTATCTCATTCAGTTTTTTATATGGATGAAAAGACAAGACACTAGAACATCAATACCAGTCCCACCTTTTCCTCATTCAATTCCAGCATGCTTATTCATGGTCATTTATCTGTGATACAGTTTATTCTGTCTTTTTCACAATTGTAAAAAGACAGTATTCAAATAGCTTTCCTTCCTGTGCTGATATTTTTCCTTAACTGTAATCAAACCCGTTATAAGCATTTAACATTCTCTTTTGAGGAAAAATATTGTTACAGTTCTTCTCCTTTTTTTTTTTGAGGTTTATCAGATTTGTTTATTGATTGAATTCCAGAATATCATGTCAGATCATGTATAGCTTGCTGGGCTGACTATTTATCTTAGCAGTTTTCTAAGCCAGCAATCTACATACCTGTCAAGAAGATACATGGTTTGCCTGCATGATCATACAGCATTTTCTAACCTTTTCAGATTTGAAATGTGATGACCAATCAAAAATTGCATACACAGGTTCTGTATAAATCATTAGCTGAATGCCTCTGTAAGAGATATAAACCAATCATACTCTGGAAATGTTTCAGCCCCTGATTGTGCAATAAAAGGTGTTTATTCAGGCTTTTGCACTTAATGGAGAACTTTACGGATATCAGGTTCTTTATACCTACTTCTTTGCAGGATCAGGGTCATAGCAATTGTATATTAATTCTAGGCATAAAATTACAATAAATAAAAAATAAGAATAGTATTAATAGTCACATGTTATTTTTCACACATATGCATTGCTATTTGTTTAGAAACTGCTGTTGTTCCAGAGCTCCACAAAGTTTTGCTCAGACTTTCTGCATGGTAATTAGTGCATTAACATGGACTTTTGGACAGCTCAGAATCACAGAGCAGAGATGGTACCTTCTTTTTATTCATAATTCCTGCTAATTACATTGATATTCACCAATTGTTTCTCATTCTAATTGCAAAAATAAATTCAAGCTCTCACACAGAATGGTAAGGGTCATCTTGGCTTGATGTGCTTTGCAGTCAGTTTTCATGTAAACATCACCTCTGCTACAGGAGAAATGTTAGCACTTATAGCAGATGTTCTGAATGTAAAAGTTATGAACTTGAGTTAGTACAATTTTTCTTTCACCATTTTTGAATATACAAATGATATTCATTCTAGACTATTCCTGCTACATGTATTATGTCATTTTTTTCTCGTTTATCAGTTTTCCCTCATTTTAGAACATAACATGAATTTGTATCATATAAGTGCCTTTTAATAATAAATATAACTTATCCCAGTGCATACAAAAATATCTTGCTGTTTTTCCAGAGAACTAGATAGAGACAATTAGAGATAAGATTCCTAAACATTGCAGTATTTGTGTAACTCACACTAAGCTCTAATTTGCATTTTGTATGTGCTTTGAAATATGTCCCAAAGGCGCTTTTTGAAAAAATGTTTTTCATCACTCTGAGTTAACATGATCACATTTTTAAAACTTTATCCTTATAGCTTTATCATCACAACAATGATACATTCTTTCTTTTGATACGTGTCAAATGTCTACATAAATAAACCAAATATTTGGCACTGAATGAAAACTATCCATTTTCAGAAGACTAGTCTCTCTTTTGCGGATGCTAGTTAGGCACACAAATATTGTGTGTTATTATGCCCTGAGTTAAACTACCGTCCCTGCTGATGCTTGTGAATATAGTAAACAATTCTGAATATTTAGGGTCAATATTAATTTTGTAGGCATAACAATTGTATGTTAGCCTTATTGGCAAATCTTTACCCATCACTTCCTACTACAGTATAGAAGACGAGGTCTCGGTATCAGCTTCTTTATATACGTGCCCTCCAAATTTCAAACCCTATTTCTAAAACACTACATCGATTAGTAAGTACGGTATCTGCCCACCTACCTACTCTCTCTTCTTTATGACCTAGTAATGATATTCTACCACACACTATGGATACCTATGCTATGCACATGCCTATGTAGCTATATCAGTATGTGCACGGTTAGTCTAGTTTCTTTTTTAATATTAATTTGAGACTTGGTATAAAGCTTTCATGCTACTCAAAAAAGATGTGATATCACAACCATTAATTTCAACAGAAGCCCAGAGTGAAAGCCTACTTGTGAGCCTGAGCTGCATGTTAGCTGATGCATTTCCAGTCTCCTACTTTCAAACGAAAAAAAAATGCATTTGAGTTTCCGCCTCCAGCCCATTGTTTATTTGGCAAAAGCAGGAGCAAAGATCAACCCACAGTGGAGCAAGTCAAACTGTATTTATTGCTGGGGTCCTATAAACTGAGTCATAATTGGAACTCTGAACCTGCAGAGACCCTTGTTAGAGTTTAATGGACTGGCAAGGTCAGTACAGCTTTCATGGTGAAAACGAAAAGTGCTGTCTAGGAGTTTAATGAGCACAATGACATTTCTGCATGCCCCCAAAAATTCCTGAGAGCATCTGGAGCTGGTTTGACTTGTTGCAACACTGGTTTTTGCTTTTTCTTTCTCTTCCTTGTTTTTCTTTTTGAGGGCAAGCTTGTTCACGAATGTCTTATGAAGAAGGGTACTTGGCGGAGGGCGGGGGAGTAGGAGGCTTTTTCTTGAGATCTGGTTTGAATGCTAGATTCAATATCTTTCTCTGGTGGAAATTTGAATGTAGTTCCACCTTTCAGCCCTCTGTACCCCACAAGGGAAAGGAAAAGCCAACAGCTGGCATAATTTTGCAAGGTTTACAGTGAATATTGCCACTATAATCTTACAAAGAGAAATGGATTATTATTAGGAATTTGGTTCAAACTAAAGTGGCTGTACATTCCTTAATTTCATGTTTGTAAATAATACTCAACTTTTTCCTTTGTATTAACAAAGGCCCAGCTCATCAGCTGTGCTGTAAGTCCAGATAAAGCTACGAACAGGCACATTCATTTTAAAAATTTGGAAGAGGGGAAAAAAGACTCTTCTTGCCATCTACAGTATCTTCTCTTCCCTGGAACGGCTGCTAGCTTTATATCTCATTAACCAATCCATTCAGAATCATTAGGGCTAGAGGGCTAATGAAGGCTTCTCTCAGTCTCACAATACTTATTAAAGCAGTCGACAAATCCTTAATGTGGTGTAACTTCCAATTAATTTTTTTAAGGTCAGCCTGTCACACTGCAATCAAGAGTACAAATGCTCCATACGATTCCTCAGAGAAAAAGGCTTTCAGGTATTGACTCTCTGCCTATCATTATCCCTTTTGGGTGAAAAAAAAAAAATCTGTTCTTCAGTGCCATACTAGCAATATGTAATAAAGCAGGAGCAAGAACACAGGAACAAGAACAAGCAAAAACGTGAAGTGACTCTCATGACCACATATGCATATACAGGAGATTTCAATGTATGACAAAGCATAAAAGTCAGCTTAAGAAACGAGTAAAAAAATGCCTCTTATTGCATGTTTTTCTCATTGTTTAATTGACCCTTATTGCACCCCAAGGAGGCCTTTCTTGTGCAGTAGCTTGGCCAGACAAAGCTCCTCTCCCTGCTCTCTGTTCCCTCTCTTTCTTCCCCATCTCTGCTTTTTTTATTTGCAGAGTTTTCCCTCCACAAAGGCCACTCTCTAATGGCAGTTTATGGATAAAATTCATCCCATTGACACCAAGCATGACACTGCCCTGTTCATTCATCTGCTGTCTATCCCTTTCCCTATCCCCAGTAAGAGTAAATTTTGTTCTCAGGTCCACAGGGCAGATGTCAGCTTGGTTAATTTTGCTCTCTCTACATGTGCATTACTGGAGTTCAGTGCATATCCGGGTACAGCAGGATGTCAGTAAAGATGTGTCACGTGGGTCTCAAAACTCCAGGCACAATTTTGGCTCTACTGCTTCAAATATGGATATCAATCCATCATTATTATATACCAGACTAGTTCAGTATTTTCCATTCTGTATAAGATATCTCGCTAGACAGCTACAGCTATTAAAATGCTTCACTTTATGGGTAATGGGTTTAAATAAAAGGGAAATACAAAACTTGGGGGAAAAATGCCTGAAATAAAGTAATGATCCTTTCAAATTTGACTACAGTTATTAATAACCTTATTGCTTATTATTAATGAAAGAAAAAATGACATTTCCCTCCAAATTTATGCCCTTTCTTCCTAAAGAGGCCTTTGATTTCTCAAGAGATATATTCTTCTTCCAGAGTGAGTGCTCCCAGAGATCCACCACCAAATGGCATATGGCTTGTTACAGTGATTAATGACAGAATTAATGCATAATATAATGTATTTATTTAATTTACTGAATACAGTTCTAGTCTGGAATGTTTTTCTACTGGATGCCAAAAACGGCCGTACTAAGAAACGGACAAATCACTATGTATGGGTCACGGCCTGCTGTTATTGCCTTCTGGCGACTGATTCAATAAGGAGAGCCATGTTGGCTGCACTGAACACACCTAAATGTTTTTTTCATTTTCAAAGACAGGAAGCAATTCCAGGACATTATTTTAAACACAGAGAATGGTTCTTAAATCTGTGGAAAACAGCAAAATGGAAGAAGCCTTTAAATCTAACTATTACAGCTTCAAGGGCAAAGCCCTACAGAACAGGCGCAAAGCTGCTACGTGGCCACCCTGAAGCCACACACAAGCTGGTTAACAGCCAGCATGTGTCCCACACCTAGCTTCACTACAGAATAATGACTAGATATCAGATATGAATTCCTGACAGTCTCTAATGCTCCAATGGACACCACAATGTACTGGTCGAGTGTATGTGAAGTTGTTGTCTGTTGCCAGCTATCAGCAAGGAAGAAGTATTGATAGGAGCAGCTAGGGACGTTTTCCAGTTGTGGAAGTGCTAGAATCTATTTTCATGGCCATATGACCATCTTCTGACCAGTGAATCTGGAAGTGTGTTGTTCACATATCCTTGACAGGTTTAATGAGGAGGAAATGCCATAGTGGCACTCTTAAAATCTTTTCTAAATACTTCAAGTTAAAAAGTCATGGAAAATGAAGTGGTGTTCGTTTCTTTCATTTGGGTTACATTTGAGACAAACCCAAGCAGAGCGGACAGAATTTATTAGTGCTGTATCATTCTAACTGCAATGGAGATCTTCTCGCGAAACCTTATTTAAGTGCTTTTCCATAACAGTAACTAAAGTAGTGAATAAAAATATAATAAGTATGCAGTAGCAGTGCAGTTCAGGGAATAAACTACAAAATATGCATTGCCTTAGTTAATGTATACTCTTCTGACTTTCTCTGGCAGCACTTAGTAATTCAAAGTGATTAAATTAAATTGTTTTTCTATCTTTGTAATAAAGACAGAGTACACAGCCCCATTCCCTCAGTATAGGTTGGGATTTTATTACTTAGCCTGGTTCTTGCTTATAATTGGCCTTTTTGGTTCTCAATGAGCTGTGAATAAAATCCGAGATGTTCAGATTATGTTAAGGAGGATGCACTTACGAGTGAAATGCATTCAATTTTATGAGAAAATGATGAAGATTATGATTTCACTGTATCTGAAGTGCAAAATAAAAAGCTTTACACGGATAATCAAGATTCCTCTGTGTTCTATGTTAATGAGTATTGGCAGCTTCCAGGCTTATTTTCTTATTATAATTTATCAGACTTTTTTTTTTTTTTTAGTAAGATAGAGCTCTGGGACATTAACTAAGCTTCTCATGCAGATGGCTGGACGTAAAGCATCAACATGTGAGCTCAAGAGTTTTACTTCTTCATGTGGACATGTAGGAACAGGCAGACAGAATGAAGAGATAGAGGGAGAAATGTTCAATGCCTCATTATGCAATTTCAAAATGTGGCAATTTCCATACTTGAATCACAGTATACTTCAATATGTAATTCATAATACAGAATGCTGGTGGTTTTTTATATTTGTAATGCAGTTTTTAGATGATTTTTACTGTAGCTTCAAAGAGTGATTTTTCTGCTCTTCTAGAAAGCTTCATATTAAAAATCTAGTTCCTATTTTCAATTATTTAAAGATCCTCTCTTATACTATAGTCTGCATATTCTTGTTATATGTGGAGGCTTCCTTGAGTTGCATTCCATAAAAATAGGATTAAATGTCAATTTCTGCCCTGAAGACTGTACAGTATAAAAGGCAGGATGATTAAGGTAAATGAACAAAGAGCATGGAAGATCCAGGCAACAATAGGATGTTTTAACATAATCTGGCTGTATGCATAATTCATAACAGCATTTCCTTACACAAGTAGGCTTTCCATGGGCAGTTCCAACAGGATTAGTTACATAAGCATGAATTGTTTGTATGACTAAGCCTTTTAGGACTGGACTCTTACTCTACGGAAATCATGCAAACACCTTTCAAAGAATCTGTAGTGGATTCATAAAATCCCCTTTCACCTCTGGAGACCTTGACTGAGAACCGGATGATATCACTGTATTTAATAATAATACATGTTGTTTAGAGTTGCTTTATCTTTATTGGTCATTTGTCCATTTCCGAAAATGGCTACCTAGCATATAAACTGGCACAACTGTCTCCGTGCACACACGGGAGGCCTTAATAACAGCTGGTGTTGCCTTGGCAAACTTGAGTGGAAAAGCTTCTGTGAGCACTAAAGTTCACTGAGTTTGAAAATGTATATGTTTATATCCCCCAAATTGCCTTTTAAGAAAGACTATTCAGACAGCGCAAGTCAAAAGTGGACTCATATAACACGGGTAATGAAGTGTACCCTTCTCTCTTTCACTGACGTAAATTGGAAAAGGCTTGGTTTAATATAGTCTCTTTCTCTCCTCCTGGAAATTTTATTCCAAAAAGAAGCAATCTAGGTCAGTCTCCTACTGGTGTACCAATTAGCAGGATATGTCCATTATATTTATTACCCCTCTGCAAGGTGTCAGACTTCAACTTAAGAGCTAGCAAAAACAGTATGACCTCAATTTACAGAAAATTGTGGTGTGTGAATGTTCCTTATTTTTTTCCAGTAACTTGTTCCTCACTTTCCTGTACAATATATCTAAGTATTGCTGAGTTTAGAATGCCCAGATTTTACCACTTCCAGGACATTTTGTTGGCCTCATTTTGCATTTTCAGTGACTATCACGGTAGTTTAACGTTCTGATAAGTACTGGAGGTCTTTGTAGTTAGGAAGCTGTCGTACTGAATACTCCAATAGAAATCTGATTTGCCAGTTTTTCCTTCTTATCTTTTACCCTAACGCTAAATGATAAAAATCACAGCACTGAGTGATGCCCTTCATTCTCATATCTGCCTCATAAAAAAATAGCCCCTCCTTGATCACTGTGGTATAGGAAGTAGTAAATGGAAATGCCTTCACAGAGTACGATTCAAGGATACGATTTGAAAGAAAAAAGAATCATCAAGCATCTTGATGGGGGTAATATGAATGTTTCAATTGAAAAGTGAACTACTGAGAGAAGAAAACAAGGCAGAAGAGTTAAGAGTTTCCATAGCACCCAGATGGAGTCCATTCTCACTTCTTTCTAAAGCATGAACAGGAAATGGAGCAATCTTAAACATAAATATTATTTGGGAAACATATCAGAGCCCCTGAAAGTTGTCATTATTCTAACCTCTACACATACGTTTCTAGAGGGCCTTGTTAATATGAAACAAAGACTAGCACAGCCAAATCAGTGGTTCTGTATTACGTCTTTTATCTCCTTACCTCAGTTCTTCATTTCTTTTATGAGCACGATGTTCTGTCTGGAAGGGCTGATGGGATGATAAATTCATAAAAGTCTGGGAGCTGCCTATATTCAACTGCCATGGGTGCCAAACAAATGCTGACTTATAATAAAAAATAGTAGGCAGGAGGAAAAAAATCGTTTCAAGACAAGTCTAGAATTTACTTACAGTAACTCGGCTTCTTTCACAATTTGGGGGGAAAAATTAAAATTTTAGCAGAAAAAAACATTACTTTTCTTTTAATAATCATTTTAGTAAAGATTTGATTGTTCTGGGAGGGACAAGAACTTGATAAACAAAAAAGAGTAACAATTTGGGCACACAAAAAAAACCCCAAAATCTGTCACCTCTTTATCACAGACATAAAAGGCCTATGCAAGGAATTGCACAGCTCTGTACATCTTCCATCCAAATGAGTTTTCTACATGCTGTTGAGATGTGCTGTTAATACTGCTACTGCTATGTAATGAAGACCCTGTTTATCCCATTTATTCTAATTCTGAGGGTGACTGGCGGGCTTACATGAAACACAGAAATGTAATGAAAATATTTAAATGCTCATGCTGCAATATCAAATGGGACGGGTCATCCACACTGGGATGCAACTTCCACAAGGCAAAAATCACTCCAGAATCATCACTCTGGACCACTCAGTAGCGTTCAGCATTACTGTAATCACCGTTAGAGTGTGGGCCAGTGACACAGTGTCAGATCTTCCATTTCATCAGCTCTACTCTGAGCAGGAGCTCCCTTTACTTCTACAATAAGAAAACTTTGCACATGTTCAGGCAGTTCCCATTGAAATACAAGTTCTCCCATGACCTGTGACAGCAGCTCCTGGCTACTGCTTTGTCTCCCTTGCCCCCACATCATTTTTCACATGCATCATTTACATAATTTTTAAGCAAAGAGTTCAAATCACCAACTAAATAAAGACTAGGTGAATATTTAGCTAGGCTTCAGAAGGTGATCTAGAAGAGCTCGGGATGAATTGTGAGAGGCACAAGCCATATTTCTCCTGAGGTCCCAGAAAGTCATGGCAGTTTAAACACTTTTCAAATATCTAACACGCTTCTCTTTTTCTTCCAGTAATCAAACAGAAATTGAAGCTACTTTCTTTTTACCTCTCCAGAGCCCTTTTCATGCTATTAATAGAGCTATTTGAAAAGAAGGTGTGCTTTCCAGCAGCACCTTTGCAGAGGCGTAAGTGGCAACATTGTATGTGCAAACTCAGTCTGGCCTCCACAGCGTATTCTTTTTATGAGCAGGACCTAATTTCTAATTTGTCCCTGTTTTTCCCTGATCATTTGAAGAGTTTCACTGCAGTTAGTTTGAAAAACACATTAATTGTAAGGGCTGTTTTCAGCAATGCGTGTCATTTAGAATTTCCCAGGCTGATGGGTCATCACTACAAGACGTCATGCCTAGTTACTTCTGTCCGATACTATTATGTGACATGGCTGATGATATTGCATCAGCCCAGCAAAAGTGAAAAACAAATGGATTACTGAGTGCTGCAGTTAACTGTTTCAAACAAACATACATTTGGTCTCCTACGACCTGTTTGAAGGAGCTAAAACATCAGCTATGCACAAATAAAGTGGTGCGCAGGTTTTTTCTAGGAGCTATGAGTAGCAAGAACTGTCATGTATGTCAGGGATACATTAACTCTAGGTAGAAAAGCTGTGAGGAAGAAATTTTCTAGGCAAATTAAAACTTACTGAAAACACTTACATGTTGTTTGATGCATACTAGTAATCTGTCACTTCGCAAGCTGTGAAGTGCATTTGAGGAATCTGTTGCTAGGTTTTATTATTTTGCTTTAGCATTGCATAAAGAGCTAGTTGAAAATTACATGCTGAAGCTTCTTTTCAAAGGCTTTTTGCTAAATTAATTTTACCTCCAAAAGTATCTGCTTTCCTTCAGCAACAAGAAAGAAGAAATTGAAATAGTCAGTGAAAAACTGAAAACAGGTTTCAGCCAAAAAGTAAAAACCTTTTGGACAAAACCTTCCCATATTAGGCCAAACATACTCAGATTTTCATGGCAAGTCAACATTTTCTCTAGAAAATAATGACTATAATTTTGTTTTTGTTTTACTTTTATTGATACATCCTTCAGGGTGGAAAACTTTCCATGACATGGAAAGGCAATACCAAACTCATTTTCCAACCAACTCTAGCTAAGTGTCACCTACCATCTAGAGAATATAACCCAGAAACTAAGGGATTATATGGGCCAAGTCATATCCTCCATTCTCAAACTAGGCGACTAACTGCACTGTTATCTGTGAGAACTGGGAAATAGTTCCATGAGAACTAGCAATCTAACCCCAAAATATGGAGTTATAATAAAAACACTGTAATTACCTGTCCAGTCAGAAGGAGCACTTCCAAAACCAGGGCACAGAGATCCAATAGAAGTATGGTTCCCCTTAGGGCAAGAATATCCAGTATCTAAATGGAAACGTATTAATTAAGGTTTCTTGTGAGCCTTTTTCACCCGTAAAAGCAAAGGAGAAGTAAGAATTTGCCCCTTACTGGATTATATAACAGAAATACATTCAGGATTCAATAGGGAATACATTTGAAATGACTGAATTAATCTTTTCCTTTCAGTCTCAAATACTCAAAGAGAACAGGACACTCAGTGAATAAATTCACTGACTGTTTGTCATATAAACTATATAGGTGCCCCTGAAAATCTCATTCCTCCTTTTCTAATGATGATAAACTACTAATTAGTAATACACATCAAGAGACTATGTTTATAGTGGTAGCTGATAGGTAAAATGAGCTGACATACAAGGGGAAGATGAGACCGCATGCAGAATGAGTTTTACAAATAGGCTATGAAACACCAGGGCAAAGAGCCATAGTCAAAATTCAAATATATCTCTTTCAGTCTTTACTAAATAGGAGACACATGGGTAACTAAAGAAGCAAGGGAGCAAAACATCTGGGACAAAGAAAAAGGAATTAAGATATCTTTGATTACCTTAGTAATGTATAGGAATCATTTTTATGTCTTTCACAGTGGTTCTAGCTACCTTACATAAAATGCAGCACAATAAACTGAATTGAACACTCAAAAGACAGCTGCAGACTGCATATATTAATTGGTTACAACCTGAAGAGAACATTTGGAAAATGTTTTCTTCAACTCACTTTAAGACAGGATAACACTGAGGTCCTTCAAAGGTCAGCAGGAAAAGCCAGAAAGATAAAATACACGAATCGTGTGCCTCTTGCAACAACGGCAAAGCTCAGTCTCCCCAAACTCGATACCTTTCAACTTATGAGAAAAATAAAGATGTAGAGAACCAGAAGCACAGTGAAATATGTAGCACATTTGACACCTAATGCTAACAAAGCAGATTGAGTATTGAAACTCAGTTGCAGGCTTTTTTCTCTAATATATCTATCTTTTGTCTGACAGTAAATTCACTCAAT
The DNA here is from genome assembly GCF_040807025.1 of Struthio camelus. Taxonomy (NCBI): domain Eukaryota; kingdom Metazoa; phylum Chordata; class Aves; order Struthioniformes; family Struthionidae; genus Struthio; species Struthio camelus. The sequence goes on from NC_090982.1 coordinate 50,101,086, forward strand.
GCGTATGAACTTTTGATTAGCATGGAGTGCATCAGATATTTATTTTTTCTTTCCACTCAGTATAGCTGGAGAAAGAAAAGAATATCTGGATTTTGTTCCTCAGTGCACAGAGATTTACAGTAATTGAAATGCATAACATGCAGTGTAAATAATGTCTAATATACAGTAGGCATGCATTTACTTATAATGCATGTCACTGTAAAAGTTACAAAGAACCAGATTTTTGTTTTCAGTACGGTACATGTACATGAAATGTGTTCACTCAGAGCTAAATACTGGCTCAAGGAGGATTCTCTAATAGTGCTAACTGAATTTTTTGAATGGAAAATATCCTTCTGACAAAAAAAAAGGAGGTGTGAGAGAGAGACAGACAGAGACAGAGAAAAGTGTTTTCTGTCCAGAACTTCACCTTTTGTTTTATTCGATTTAAAAGAACATCTGAAAACAAAATATTTTATCTAAGAACTGACTCCTAACCAGTCTGCAGTTCCCAGAGGGAAGCTTTGGAGCTGCTCTTTGGCAGAGGCTGTGGTCTCCAGTGAGATGACACATCTCAGAACGTACGGTTCCCTCTGGACCCCTCTGCAGCACAGGAGTAGCAGTCCAGCCTGCCAGGCTACACCACAGTGGCAAATGAGAACGTGAGAGAACCAGCCTACAGCTCCCACTGTGGCACCAGTGCTGAAATATTTCATGTTTGGCCAAAATCTTTTTACATTCATCCAAAATTTTTCAGCTTTAACTTTTTGCACTGACATATTTCATTTTTTCTAGGAAGAGAAAAATTCATCTTCTGATCACTTTTTTTCTATCCTCATTTAACCAGAGATGAAGCTTCATATATCAAAGGATTTGCAGCCCTGATACCTTACCATTTCCTGTGGGCTTGCAGGTATTGTCAGAGGATTGTGATGGCAGTGCAAGAAGGGCAAGAAAACTTGTGACTACTGATAATTTGGAGACAGCAGTACTGACAGGTATGACAGAGTTACTGCACAGCATCTATATGAGCTCATCAGAAATGTCTAACACCTATGGATGTACTGATAACGGTTGCAAAAGTATATAGTAAAGGCAGATCTTTATAAAAGCAGCATCTAATAAATAAAAGCTGGTAAGTCTCATTCTTTGGTAGACAGGAAAAATTAGATATAAAAAGAATGACTGAGACTGTTGATTATAACATCTAACATTTAGTTTTCCACTGTTTACTCCCTCATCCTTTCAGAAAAAAAAAAATTAAAATAGAAAAAAGGAGAGCAGTAACATTAATCAGAGTTGAGTATGTTTCTTCTGGTTTTAGATTTTAGATTAAAAAGAAACCATGAAATTCCAGGACAAAAATTAAAAGTAGATTATTCGGTGTCTTAAAGAAAACGTTGAAACAGAATGAAGACAGCACTTACAAAAAAATGGTCTGCTTCAAAAAACATAGAGGTACCTGATGGTGGAAGCGATGGGCCTCAGAGAAGGTCATCATCAGTTAATGCACTGCTTTCAGACCGCTAGCACTGAAGTCAATGTCAACATTAGAGTAAATGGAGTCATTATAATGTAACGAATATTCTGCACTGTGAAAGCCTAGGGCATTGCCTAGGATACAATGCTGTCACAAAGCAGCACTTCAAAAAGGGGGCACTTCAGTTATAAAACAAAAATACTTTGCTTCAGAAATTTCAAAGTCAGAAAACATCATGGTGGTGTTATACATATGCAGTAATCTACATGGAAGGTTTGTAGTAGCAAGAAGCTATAAAAAGATACAAAGAAAACTGACACATTAGGCATCCAATTAAGAAAAAAAACTTTTTTTGCTTCCAAAACATTTTAAATATTTAATTTCTTAAATATTCCAGTTGCTTCAAAAATATAGAAATCCTCCTATAAGTAATTCCAAGTTTTTATATTTAGCATGTATTTGCTCTCTATCCTCTAAACATTACTGAACACCTATTAAACTTTAAACCTTGCTTAACTACTACTTCATCATAACATTTTTTTCCATACCATTTTCCCTTCAGGGCTGTTTAAGATCCCATATACTGAGTTTTAATCTTGGATCAAAGTCTGAAGGTAAATATTCTTTATAATAGCAGTCATGGAGGGTTTTTAGTGTTAAGACATCTTTAGATTTCGGTTAGGTTTGAAAACTTAGCACCATTAGCACTCAACTTAGCACCAAAGAAGTTAAATAACTACAACTATAGCCTCCTTCTAGCTTCATTGACTATTTTCTTTCTGTGCTTACAAAAACGTGTCTTCAATCCAGGTATGATATCAACCCATGCTGTAGTAATGACACTAAGAAACTCTACTTCACTCTCAGACAAGAGACCTGCAATAGAGCTCTAAGAACTGAGAAGCTCACAGTGTTTATGTTTTATATTCTGCATAAGAAAAACATCACATGGACAGCCCACACAATAGAGAGATTATTGTAGCTTAAAAATAAATTCTTGTCTTTCTGTACAAGGAGAGAACAGCATTATATATGTGCATTGTAGCTTAACATAAAAGCTACCATCTGGTGTTTACCTTTTATTTGGCAATGACATGATTGCATTATTATAACAGATTTTATCTGTTAATTACTAGGTAGTAAAAGAGATTCCGTACTCAAACTACACAATGCAAAATATGATCACTGCAGTAACTAGTACTGGATGTTTTTTGTCAGTGAAAAAATGACTACCAAATGCAAACAACCTAGGACATACAAGCTAAAGTGAATCTAACAAGCCCTAGTAAATAGACTACAGGGCAGGGATTCCAGATTTGGCTCTGCCTCTGACCTGCTGAGGGACCTTCTGTGTGTCTCATTTTATCCAGCTGGTAAATGGAATAACGGTGCTGAACTCTTTGTAAAAGATGCGAGCAGCTGTTGATGAAGAAAAGCTATATAAAAGGCAACATATTGTTACTGTTACCTGTATACATACCTTTCATTTCACATTCCTTGTATCCATGTCATTGCAACTTTAGAAGAAATACTGTAATTTTATATATGAAACAATATATATGCTGATATAGATCCATATAGATGCATCTATAACAGCTTGTGTTATATGCTGATATATATAACAGCCTATATATATGATATAGATGCTAAGCCGTGTTATGCTCAGATGTATTCTAAAGGCGCAGTGACACTCCCATATAGTCCTAAGTTTGCTCTTCTGTTGCCCTGTTCTGCACAGTAGCAGCAAGAATCAGGTGGTGGTAGTAGTAGTAGTTTGACCTTATGGCATAAAATATATAAATAAAAACTTTTAGTTGAACTTGTCTTATCTAACGTAACCTCACAAGCCAAAATTACGTTACTCAAGACTAGAGCAAGCCATAACATTGTGTACATCTCAGCAGGAAGATACAGCAGCACTGTTCCCCAGAGAGCTTTGTGAAAACACAGAGTTGAGGGTACAATTCCCTTCCAGTTATTCCTGGTAAAGAGTAATAAGTAGAAGATAAATGCATCTTATGAGGAATAATGCTTCCTCAAATATCTGCACCCAACCACTTATTCTAGCTCTCAAGATGAAGGACAAAATCTAGCCAGCTTATTCATAGTGGAATCAGTTAGCTGAGAAGTTGCCTTTGATTTTCACTCTCTGCGAATCTGTGGGTGCAGATGGGTTCTTATTCCAACTTATGGCTGAACGAGAACTGAAGATAATATACAGTCCAAAGTGGTTTTGATAGTGAAACTTCTCTTCCTCTTCATTTATTACACAATTTCATGTCATTAGAAGTTAGATAGTTGAGCTTTTTATAGTCTGAAATTGTCTAGTGGCTTTTTTTTGTTAGATATTTAATCAGGAAAAAGTGCACAAAAATCCCATCCTGACAACCACTTCTGGAAAGAGGATCCAACTTGAAGTCAGTAAGAAGAACGAATATTAGGCAACAGTAACATTGCTTTGACTTCTTGTTAGAGTCAAACATAAGAACATCACTAGTACAGTTCATATTGAGATGAATTGTTGAAGCAATTTTCTTGGGGATACAGGTCAGCATTTCCACTACTTTAAAAGAAGCAAATGACACTGATATGTGCTCTATCTGCTGGAACTTGTCACTTGTGTTAAATAAATAAGCTGAAGGCAAAATAATTGTGTCCTGTTCAACCTTTATGTTTAAAGAACTGTAAAAGAAATCACAAAGGTGTATATAAAGCAAATGCAATGTGTTGCCTGTGAGATTACTTGTCTAATCAGCTTAAATTGCCACTAGATTCAAACTGCATAGCAGATGTGGAAATTGTAGATATTACTCTATGGTTTCATGCTCATCTTTACCATTATCTGACATGTTTTGGTTTTTTTAATTATGACTTAAGGAGTAGTTTATCTTAAGATTAGCAATCAGTTCACACTCAACTACCTCAGCTACATTTTTAATACGAATTTAATATACTTTGTGACAACCTGTGGGGCTAGAAGTGCCACATCATTCTGGCAGGTCCTTTCAGATGCAATGTTTTAGGCTCGGGTAGTTCTGAGGAAGGTATTGCACATCTTGTTTTGTTGACAATTAAAGGGGAGGCTGGGCCATGGCAATGCTGCTTTTGTCTACAAATTCAACTTTCCAAAGTTTTATTCTGGTCCAGTTTAGAGTCCATATATAAAGCAGCTTTAATTCCTGCATAAATAAACTAACACTAGAGATTATCCCTGGCTTTCAAGTCTGCTTAGAGAGTCAAGCAAATCGCAATCTAGGACAATCCATATCGAGAAGTTCGATTGGATCTAGCAGTAATTCTTCTCTATTCCATGTAAACAGCTGAAGATGGTATTAGCAGTACACTACTTAGCAATTACAGAGGTTCTATTTGAGTTTCAGTTCTATTTGTTCTTCCTACAGTCTGCAGAAGCAATGCCATGGGAGCAGAGAATCAAACAATCCTTGTATGTGACTAATTTGATATATTTGTCAACCTCTGTTTCTGTCTAGCCAAACATGCAGCAGCAACAAATTCCAGCACAGATCCAGGTAGTTACTGGCTAGCAGATACTGGCTCAAGAGTCATTGATGCGAGTCATCAGGAGTAACAGATGAATAGGAAAATAAGATGGTAATAATGGCTTGACAGGGAAGCAGAATAGAACAGTAGGAAAAAATTAACAGCTGAGCTGGAAAAATTATTAATCACAAAAGGTTATTCCAGCAAATGAAGTCTTTCTTTTTTCTTTTTCCTTTCTGTCCTGCTAGTAAATTGTGTAAATAGATGATGATTACTCAGGAGTTTGATCATTATCTTCAGTTGTTCAATCAGTAGCTCACAAGAATACAATCTAATCTACAGCCATGTTCTTTTGTGACTTTTACAGTATTGAGCATTTGTTACTCACTGAACTCAGCATAAGATGAGATATGTGCTGTTCCCACCCTCTTCTGGGAGAGAATGCATAAATCAGGCATCTAGTTTTCTAGATCCTGGGTCCAATTGTACACTTACACTAGCAACATGTAAAAGAACACAGGTGGTACTTTAAACTCTGCCAACCTGCAGCAGCTCCCTAAGAGTCCTCTCAGCTGGCAATAGCCTGAGAGAGGCATGTGCTGGCCAAGCTTAGAGCTGTAGAAGGAAATGAAGATGAGAATGGCACAGTAGTTGGATACATGAGTCCTATACCTTCTGGGAATTCCTCTACTTTGGTAAAATACAGCCAATTTTTGCTTTATTTGCCTCAGTAATGAAACACAATAGGAGTAGAACAAGGATCGGGGTCAGTCCTATGTCATTTCTTCTGTCTTCTGAACAAGTGATCTAAACCGTACAAACAGCAGCCTTTCTGTTTGAAAGGGAGCAACAAACATTTTTGATTGTTTGAAAAATCTTGGAAAATGAGCTTTGAAAAAAATGGCTGCTTGTTTTCAGAGGAGATTCACCTGTGGCTACTAATCTATATGACAAAATGAGACATTTTTTTCTATCCATAAGCATTTTTGTACCATAAAAAGACCAATTAAAATGACTGTAACTGGTTTAACTGATAAAAATGGTTTCATCTTTTTAACCTCAGGGTCCCAAAGCAAAGCAGTTGTGTAGCACCTTATGAAGAGTTACTGCACAATGAGGGTTTAAATCTCTAAATGCAGAACAAAAAAAGATTTTCTTGGAGAGAGTCAATATCTAGGGAGAGTGACAACCAAAACTATCAAACAGGTTAAAAAAGTGATTCTTGTAAAATATTATAAAGGAAAAATGATAGTGTATTATTCAATATTGGTCAAATACATTGTCTTTATCCTGTTGGTTTCATGGTTTCACTCTTCTGTGGTTCTGCAAACTTTTCTCACAACTGTAAGTCTTGCAGCTTGAAGCTATAGATTGCAGTAAATTTCTTGTCACTCCGTGTTGGTTAATAGGTGTCAGAAAATGGATAAAAGTTCCAGAGAGAAAAGAATTCTTAAGCGCATCAGTTGATGAATGAGAAGGAATGGCTAGGATTGGAACATATTTACATACCTTTCAGTAAGACAGAGAAGTTATCAAAACGACAGGCTAGAAAATGTAAATATTATTTCTACAAAATATGGATAGCAAGAGCAGTAATCTTTCAAACTCGCCTACACTGTCCCCTCATTCTAGGTTAATCTCCTAAGGAGAAACCATTTCTGGATCTAGTTTTATTTTCATTTTATTCTATTTCTGGATTTTCCACTAAGTCCCCAAATAAGGCTATTAGTTATAACAACATAAGGCTATTAGTTATAACAACATATATGTTAGAATCACAAAAGGATTTGGGCATCTAATAATAATTTTAGTCACCTGCATCCAGCACTAAGCCATTACTAAGATGTCATTTTGCACCTTCTACCCCTACCATGCTAAATGCTTCTCAGAATCAACATTTCTGCTGAAAAAAATTCTCTCAGTATCTGGATGTCTGATGGCTGGTTCAAGCATTCAAACTACAAAGGTCTTGTAACCACTTGTAAAAAGTTGCTAGCTCAAATACAGTTGAACATAAGGAAGAGCTGTGAAAGCAATCAAATCAGTAGTCAGTTCTGATCTGGAAAAAAGGTAAGAAAATTTTTTAAGGCAGCCTCCCCCATTAACAACAGTATCTTGCTGGAAAAAGTTGTTACAGTGAGAAATCCTGGCCTCTTATCAGTGAAATTTTTTTCCTAATACCATTTCACGTGCTACATAAAAATGTATGGTGAAGTTTCAGCTCAGCAAAGGTAGTGTTAAAAATACTGGAAGACGTTTAGAAACTGCACTATGTAGTCTTCTCCTCAGCTGTGACGGGACAGGTGATTTTTCAGTGTATCATCAGACGAACTCACGCTTTCTCTTTCAAATCTTCCAGGTGACTTGTCAGTTGGTGGAAATTTTCCTTGGAGCAATTTCTCTTTTTCCTCATTTTAAACCGGAAATTGTTATTTGCTGTGGATGTCAGTCTTGATTCGTCTGTAGATTCTATGCACAGAAATAAGCGTTTTTTTCTCAAGTTCTGGCTGGACCTGACAGAATGAATGTGAGATCTGAATAAACATGAACATCATTGTCTCAGCAGGGTAGAACTTCACTCCTAAAAAGTGGTAAAAGCTTTTAATTATTAGCTTTTGTAATCATACCCTCCACAAATATTTTTCTGGCACAAGTGTAATTTCATATGGTTACTACTTTAAAAATGAGGACTGCTAAAAATACAAACTCTCTGATTTGTGCATTAATACTGTACTTGCGAGCATACAAGTATTTCCCATTTCTTATCATGTGTTTTATTAAATAGATTCATTCTGAGACTTTAACTGGGAAGAAAAATGTGTTTCAATTTACACAGTATACACTTCAGAGAACAAAATGGCATATTTCACTGTATAATTTCTATGCTTTACGTTTGTCTAGCTTGATATAGGTGATGATTCTGTTGTTTTCAAAGAAAGGAGCCACCTGTGAAAAGTTTAGTATAAATTTTTTAAAAGATTTTAAGAGAACTGGGTTTTTTCATCTTAATTTAACTTAAATAAAAGAAAAAAACCTTTTCTGAAAGTGTTTATTTGCTCTTCATATAAAGAACAGTCTAACAATAATTATGAATATTTAAGTCATCGCATATTCCCTCTCTTTCTCTATGTGCAGATTATTATTCTTGAAAAATGGCATCTGTTATGGAAAGAGATGAGAGAGGGGAAAAAAAGAAAGGTATAAAATGCATATTCTGCATAGAACGCACACCATCTCATTTCTAGAGTCTGTGAAACTAGACTGTATAGAAAACAGACAAAGCAGCCCCAGAGGAAATTTAACAGACTATACATTTTTTACATCCAGGTCAAAAATCTGACTCAAGCTGACTGAAAGGTTTTCCTCTTGTATAGTTGCTCAGCACAGTGCAATCGAGAGTGTTAAGTGAGCTGTTGGTCCCAGTGATGTTTTTCTAGTGGACTTGTGTCCACGAGCTCTGGAGTGCTTTTCCCCACCCATAAGGAACAGCAATTCCTTGTAATTTGTCATGTTCCATGGTGGATAGATATTGGAAAAATCCAGTGATAGCCACAGAGCTTTAAAAGAAAGGCACTAGTTCAGAGTGCCTATCTCATATCTGCTTTACCAAGCTGTTACACACTCAAACAGAACAAATTTCCAAAAAATTTAGTCTTTTCACTGTCCAGGAGCAATAGTCTGAACAGAGTTTAGAGCTCCTTTCTATAGCCCTCTAGACCTAGTCACATTTTATAATGAATTCACCATTTGGAGAAAAAAATGTAAATTGCTGAACAGTGAAATAACTTCTTCAGAGTGTCCCACTGAATTTGCTTTCTTTCATTGTCTCAGCCTGAGGAGTAGTTGCACTTTGTGACAGAGTTTCTGTGTTTGCGCGCCAAAATGATGAAAATGAAAGCCTTCAGTACATGACTTGCCTAAAGAAACTTTTTATATATCTTATTTCCATAAATTCGAGTTAATCTTTGTACAATCAGCTGCATTTCTTCACTGCCTGGCACATTTGTGTTCTAATAAAGCATGTATACCCATTATCATTGAAAGAGGTTTCTACTCTTGAAGAGATGTATAGAATCATCGAAGACACTACATGAAAATAACTCAGGATATCAGAGATGGGCCTTACATGGACGACAATTTTAGTAGCTAAATATTCAGGGAAAATTATTGAGAATTAGTCCTTTGAGAACACACCTTCTACCTACTGCCTAGGTGACCCTTCCCAAGACAGAACTAGAGCCTTGCTCAGAGCTAGCCTTACTCAATCCTAAAGAGAAAAAAAGACAGCTGGAATTTATGACTATAAAAAGGGACAAGATGCCTTAGAATTATTCTGCTTTTTGTTCTGCTCAGTGACTTTAATTGGCTTAAACTGTCACAAAGCCATATCACCAGACCTGCTCGCTCCCCACTTCCAAACCCTGACCATCCCCTACACCATCAGGAGCACTCACTTGATGACATAGTTAGCCAATGCAAAGAATTAAAGTTGCAACTACTTTTCATTTTCTTTTGCTGAGTTAGTATTTTTGCTGGTGTAATGCTGAGCCTCCTCTTTAAGCGATGAGACGGGTGTCATTGTCATGCAAGCAAGAGGATGGGAGCAGGCAGCTGGGGGACGGAAGAGAAGGAAGCTAAATTATTATAATTAGCAGGTACTGAGATGTCTTCTCACCTTGTTCATACTAATCATACTAAAATAAAGAACAACAGTATTAAAATGTACAGATCTACTATCTAATGATGTGCTAAATCATTTGTATATATGTAGAAAACAGTGGATGAAGTAACAGAGGAAATCGAAGCACTTATGAAGTCATGCCTTTGCTCAGGTTACAGCCTTACTACCTGTAGACCTCAGGAGGACTATGCAGAGACCTCAGGAGGACTATGCAGAGTGACACAACATTTCAGAAATCTAAAGCACTGTCAACATCAAGTTAATCCCAGGAATCACAAGCCAGCAAACTGGTACAATAATCTACTAAAACAAATATAAACTACTAAAACTACTTTGGTATGTCAGTAAAATAGTGGATAATAGAGAACCAAATGGCAATGCTTTATTTAGACTTTCAAAAAGCCTTTGAGAAGGAACTACAAGGAGAAGCTCTCAAAGAAGGTAGGACATAGCATTGCTATGAATTATTAATCATCTGGTAACTCAGAAACCAGAAGTAGCAGTAAGTAAGCAATAAGTAACCAATTTTCAACTTGATCCAGAGTATCCAGCCTGCGACATTTACAGGGACTAGCAATGTTAAGCCAGTTTCCTGGAACAGGAAACATATATTAACAGACTTGGCCAAACTTGCGGATGACTACAAATTGCACTTCCAAATAGGATTCTTTCTCAGACCAAAGAGGTATGAACCTCTTCAGTTTCTTCTGCTTCTTTTTGAAGATCAGGTACACAGTATTGAGAACAGTATTCGTAGATATTCACAGGCTTCTTAGGCCAGAAGGGACCATTGGGGCCCTACTGAAATCAGTGGGAATTTGACATTGAATTTAATAGGGCCTCAATTTTAGCTTAAAATATTTTTTTCCCATCTGAAGGACGGTCACACTGGATATAGTTTAACTTTGTTGTTTTTGTTGAGATAGCTCATACGAAGAAAACACAAATCTCTTTTTTGGAGTTTTTTGAGCATAAATAGGGAAAAGATTGAATTTTATTAATAAAGTTATATTTCTCTGTCATGAGAAAGACATGTATTCATTACTTATTACTTCATACTTTTATAAGAGAGGTCTGTGTTTTGCTTTGAAAGCTGACTATAGTAAATCACACAGTAATACTATCTACTGTAAGAAAAGATTTTTTAAACACTCACAACAAATTGCAGATTTTTTTAAAGATGCCTGTAGTATATCTCCACAGTCAAATGAAGTATTTGTAAGGAAATCAGCATACCAATCTCAGTCTCTACAACACTGCGAAATATGCCTTACCTTTTTTCATTGCACAGTAGGTAAGCAAACACCTACTGCAGGACTGAACCAATGTCTTTTGCATCACAACACCTTAGAATGGTGAAAAATTGTTCATCAAGGAAATAAAGAAACAAAACAGAATAAGAAAATAGAGTTGAATTTCTAAACTTACAGTAGACCTATACAGTAGCACAGAGGTTTTGTTCTGGGGGAGCAAGGGATAAAGAGGTAAAAGCAAAATAATAATTTTTTATAGTGATATCATGGCTCTGACCAGTAGAGTTTCATCAGCATATATACCAGCCTTGCCGGTGAACAAAATTCCCTAAGTCTAAGTATTCCTGAAAGTATCTTCAGTGCAACACAGAATTAAAATTAGGCTTGAGATTCCCCCAAAGTGACTAGTAGTTTGAGTTTCTCAGGTTCTGATTGTCCAGAATAAGATAAGTCAACTAGACTTTCTCTGTTTTCCTCAAGAAGAACAATTTGGTTCATCTGGTTCACAAAATTCATTCCCAAGGCAGTATGTTTACATTAAGTAGCTACAACAGTACAGTAATACAGAACTTAAAAGAGCCTTCTGTGGTCACATACAAAGGCTGCACAGGCTAGAAACAGTCCATGGACCTCAAAGCCTTTGGATCTGCAGTGTGATCAGCAGTTACCACAGGACACAAATTTTCTCAAATTAAAGCTATTACTCCATGATAATTCAGGGTAAAACTTTCCTTATCTGAAGCGATGCACAGACTTGGCAGTTGAACCTCACTAATCCTGCAGCCTAACCATCTCTAGTCAAATGACTAACAGATCTACTGCTCTATTTCTGGATTTCTCACATCTGTCAAAACACATATCTCGCTGTGTACACCTAATCTAGCCATGAGATTAGAAATAAATTTAGATAAGGGAGCTCTTAATCTTTGTCCACTATCCCATTTCTCAATTATTGCAACACAACCACCTTTGCCTGTCATCAGTGTCTTGAAATTCAGCATGATTTGCATCTTAGACATTGCTCTAGTTCAGATTTAGGGGTTCACATATGATTATAGTTGCTACACTTTAAGGAATGGCCATTTATAACCTGAGCCACAAGCGTAAAGTATTTCCAAGGATGAGAGAAAAAGCATACCATTAAAACCTTACCGAAAGTTTTAAGTTAACATCTTTTACCCCTTATCTGCTATGGGTGGGAAGCGTAGACACAAAAGAGCTAGCTAAAAGCACGGACAAACGAGACAGAAATGCAGGGCAAAATACTGCTGTGGGAAACAAATGCCCACTTGCTTTGCCTTTATAAAACCCTTGGAAAATCAGGATTATTGCTGCTGTTCCTGTCAACGTAAAGAAGCTACTGCTGAGAAACAGTGGCCTTTCCCCAAAGCCGATACATGCATCCTGTAATGCCCTACTTACACCAGGAGGCAAAAGCCCCACTCTCCCTCAGTCTTTCAGCTTTGTCATGCTGAGAAGCCAGGACTCACCTCTCATGCTTTCACATTTCTGCATCTCTGCTGATGTATGATATTTGGTTAGGCCACAGTTGTTCAATTGTGCTCTGAATTTACACATACTTTCTGAATAATACTGCTAAAATACAAGCTTGACAATTAATCCAGAGAGCTGACATTCTTGGTCTCATTCTTGTCATCTCCTATCTGAATTACATGAAAAATCTTATCTTCTGGCCTTGACAAATGCACTCTTCCGTGCTTATACCCAACCAGAATGGTTCTGCAAAGATCATTTTCCAAGCCTCTCACTCTGAACATGATACACATCTATTTGAATCATCCACTGCTCCCTCCTCTCTATCACATCAGGCATAGTCTTATTTCCTCCTATCTCTGTGTAATACGCACCCTGTCCTTCCTCTATATTTGAGTGATACTCAGTGCAATGGAGTCTGTTCCTTACTATGGCTCTTAACACTGCATACGTAATTGCAAATACAGCAGCACTACAAGTGTTAATGTATAGCTGTGAAGACCAGTCACTCCAGTGAGACACATTACTTTAGATTTAAAAAAGACCAGAGGCAATGATCATGTTTGCCGTAGAAATTTAAAGTTGAAACAATCTAGTAAATCAACACAGTTATGAGGGGCTGCATCTTTCCCCTCATGTCAGAAGCATGGGGTACTGCGAGAATAAAAAGCTACAGCAGACAAACAAAAACACATAGCATTGCTACCACAGACCACTAGCAATTCCACTATCAATGATAACTGTTCATTACTCTTGTTGAGCAGATTTTGACAACTATATACGAGGAGGGTTAGAAAAGAACAGTAGAAGATTCTACCTTTATCCATGTTCTGAGGACAGCATCTGCAACCCTACCTCTGTCCTGCACAGTCCAATGGGAAGATAAATGTCTGTAGCATTTTATATTAATGTGTGACTCTCTCTTTCTCCTTCAGTTTTGCATGCTTCCTGCTTGAATGCTTTAGAGTTAAATCAAAGACAGCTATAAGTTAGCACTGAAACCAACCAGCCAGTAAAGATAAAATTACAGTCTAGATCATCAGCACCGTCTAACACAAAAGTCAGTTTTATACCTGATGAACTCTTTCACCACATCCCTGGTGACAAAGCTGTATTACCTAAGAAGAAGGGAATCAAAATACATAGTCTCTGTAGAAGGAGAAGGGATAAGGCCGTATGAGCCCAAGCAAAAATAACCTGAAAGAACAAGCAGATAGTCAGGAAAGACTTACGCGCAAGCAGAGAGAGTAAGCTGCAAGTCTGACGTGTTCCTCCTCATTCACAACAAGCAGAAGTCAAGCCCATGCAAGATTTGAGAGGTTACAGGATTCCTTTTTAATTTCTGTCTTTGTCTAACATCCATCAGATGGCCTCCAGAGGTCCAACCTACATTATTCTACTGTGCGACCTGCAGATGAAAGAACAAATAGTGTACTGCTATGAGAAATTGCTTCTAAGTCATTTGAAGCATCTCACAGCTTCCAAAAGGGAGTCGTGCATGGTTCCCAGTGGGCTGTGAGTCACCGAGTGGGGGAAAACCCACTTTGGGGGTTGACCTGTTGGAAAGTAGCTCTGCCGAGAAGGACCTGGGAGTGCTGGTGGACAACAAGTTAAACCTGAGCCAGCAGTGTGCCCTTGTGGCCAAGAAGGCCAACGGTATCCTGGGGTGCATTAGGCAGAGTGTTGCCAGCAGGTCGAGGGAGGTGATCCTGCCCCTCTACTCAGCCCTGGGGAGGCCTCACCTGGAGTACTGTGTCCAGTTCTGGGCTCCCCAGTACAAGAGGGACATGGCACTCCTGGGGAGAGTCCAGCGGAGGGCTACCAAGATGATTAGAGGGCTGGAGCACCTCTCCTATGAAGAAAGACTGCGAGAGCTGGGCCTGTTCAGCCTGGAGAAGAGAAGATTGAGAGGGGATCTCATCAACGTGTACAAGTATCTGAAGGGGGAGTGTCAAGAGGATGAGGCCAGTCTCTTCTCCGTGGTGCCCAGCAACAGGACAAGAGGCAATGGGCAGAAACTGAACCACAGGAAGTTCCGTCTGAACCTGAGGAAAAACTTCTTCACTGTGAGGGTGACAGAGCATTGGAACAGGTTGCCCAGAGAGGTGGTGGAGTCTCCTTCGCTGGAGATATTCAAAAGCCGTCTGGATGTGATCCTGGGCAATACGCTCTAGGTGACCCTGCTTGAGCAGGGGGGTTGGACTAGATGATCTCCAGAGGTCCCTTCCAACCTAAACGATTCTGTGATTCTGTGATTCTGTGAAAACGATGAACAATGGAAATACAGCCTGAGAGCTGAGACATCTCTGGATGCACTACGTGCAACTCTAAAAAGTGTCAGCAGCTCTGACAGTCTAGTGACTGCAACATTATACACATTAGTCTTTAGATGGCTGAAAGGCATTTGTCCTTTCCATTCTCCGATCATGTGCAAAGTGCTAGATCAGACACTCTAAGGTGCACCTCATGGAGCAGAAATGTAATATTTTTATAGTTACTTTTCATAATGAGTCTACTTTTAAAGTCAAAATAAAACAGCTGGAAACATTCAATTGCTGAAGTACACAGTACTGCATATTTCCTACCTTTTGTCTCTTTTGGAAGAAAAAAGCAGGAGTTCACCTGATCTTGCTCCTTTAGCCTCCCAATGAAATCATAATCCTCTATTTAGGACATCACTTACCTGATGTGGACATAATTATTCAGAAACTGATGAACCTTTACAAACAAGTAAACAGCTAGGAAAAGAGAACTAAGCAAGCAGCTAAAACATATAGCACTCTTGTCATTGTTGATGTGGTTTTAATAACACATGCTTTCTCATATGACATTGTGGATTTTAAATGTTTTATTTATTAGGCTATATGAATTTAACATCATCAATCTATCCCCATTTTTCATACTTTACTAAGAATGTGTTTCTATTTTGTAGGGAAGTAGAGGAGGCTTCCCTACTGCAAACAACACCATTACGTTACGATATTTTTGCTAATCTTCTTCATGTCTTTTAACTCTCAGCTAGGGTGCTATTATCCAGAGGTAAAAGCAGGCCATTAGATAAGCAGTTTCTAGATAAATTATATATAGACTTTTTTCCTAAAGTTAAAAATACATTGTTCTAGAAGCATACACTGGCACTTGAGTCAGCCTTACTGGCGCTATTTTTTTTAACTGTGTGAACATCTTACAATGTTTCATCTTGGCAGAAAGCTTTAGGGGCAAAATAATAATGAGGAATTGGGGAAAAACAAAGCAAAATGAAGTGAAAAAAACCAGCATCAGAAATAAAGCAATATTTCGGCACTCAAAATACGGAGTACTGTATGCAGAATAGAGAATGCAGATAAAGCCATGTAAGGGATAGTTTATTCATAAGTGATCTTTTGAATAGTGAGCTTGGAGATACAGTATATTTTCTTTATCTTTGTGTCATTTTGGTTGGCCGGTTATTGAATATGCTCTGAAACAGTCATGGGTAATCTACATTAGCAGAAGTGTTGTTTTGACTGCAGGGCTGCCAAGGAATGGAGAACAAATGGGATAGGTTTCACAGAATGATTGGAAGAAGGAGGATAGAATTTTTCTAAATTAAAATAATAAATCTTCAGAATTTTTTTTTTCTTTTTGTCTCTAAGGGAGCAGGATATGCTTGGATATGTTTCAGCTCAGCAAAACAAAGGGAACTGAAAAAAAAACAGTCTCCAAAAAAAAAAAAAATCCACTAGTCTGACTTACCATATTTTACTTTTCAACACCCTTCTTTCTTTCTCTGATTTCTGGTCCGGCACAGGTATAATCAGTGCTGATCTTCCTTCTGATTTCATCACTGTTGAAGCCAGTATTATTTGTGGTCAGTCGAATGTGACTTTTCCTACAGAGCCAAAGAACATGAGCAAAGTTGCATGCTGGATCTTGAAACACCAGCTGGTTGAGATGCAGTGTCCTAAGCACGTCACAGTGATCTTCAGAAAATCTACAAAATGACTTGTTTTTTAATGTTTCATCTACCAGCCAGATTACATCAAAACAGAAGAAAAAGGCAAATTCTGCATAGCCATGACTGAATTAATCTTCCCTGAATATCGAGAATACAGTCCTAATCTGATTAACAAGAGAATTTAAGACAGGAGCTTTAGAAATAAAAAAAAACGAAAAATCTCCTAGGCATGCCACCACTGATTTTATCAAGGTTATAAAATTAGATCCTTCAGAACTCTTTTTTTTCTTCTCTGTTTCTCATAACTTTAAATTGTTGCACTGAACCCTGGAGTTCACCCCCTCAGAACATCTAATCAATCTACAATGTACTGTAATATTTTCTAAGACACATTAACAATTTACCAAATACAGTATTTGCTATTATTCTCTGAAACTTAAAATTGAGCACATATTTTAATTTCCCTTAAAAATATTTGTCTTAAGGGAAAAATAAAGGCCTTATGAATCACTTGAGAATCAAGAGAAGGTTTCTGGTTACAGATGAGGGAATCTTAGCAGTATCAGAGCTTAGTCTAATAAATTTAAAAAAAATTTCACAATACAATTTGCTCTAAGAATTGAGTGGGTAAATTTCACTTATGAGAATTCTAATATTTTCCGGATTTAGCATATTGCAACAAATATTGTTCAGCAACACAAGCAGCTCCTCATTCAGTAGGTTGTTGCATAAACAAGCCAATTCAAGAAGGAGGTGCAGTAATTCTGTATACTAAACACCAATACATACTGATTGATATACTGTGGCACAAGACTTGCCTTCCATAAACCTTTGGGACTAGAGGACACCCCAAGTGTTTACAATGGGGAAAAAGGTTGGTAAGATGAGTTAGAGGGTTAGCTTCAAGTCCATTCAAAAATACTTCTGATTTATGGGTTTGAATACCAGACTGCCACATCGAAGTGATAACAGAACAGGAACAGCTGACTATCTTTAGAAATTCATGACTGGTTGATTACCAGTGTGGGACCCAGTCTCTTAGAAAATTATTGAGGATTAAAACCAAATGTTTCTTTATGAAATGAAAAATAAAATGAACAGAGATTAAAATTAATGGATTCTTCAGTTTAAAAAGGTGCCATTTTGCCTTCAGATACCCATGTTTATTAAAAAGGTATCTTTTGCAATATGTTGTACAAAGATAGAGCAACAAAGCCCATCAAAAACCTAAAAATTAAAAACATGCCGAATACAACAAAATTTAAGATTTTTATCCCTTTGGTCTCAGTAAGTGATGAATGCAATAGCTCTCCTTTTTTTTTTTTTTTTTTTTTTTTTTTTGAGATGTGGACACTAATTTCCCCCAGCATCCTAGTCCTTGGCAAATTGCAGCCCAGATTCCTGATCAAAACCCATAATACATACATATGTAAATGCATTTTATTTTAAGGAAACCCAAGTCAAAGCAATAAACATCTGGCTGCTGGGAACACAGTTATTCCAAAGCTAACTATAGCCCAGCTCCCTCTCCACTCTGTGGAGAATAAAAGGGGTTTCTTCAAGAAGGTGCTTTAAAAGACTAGGCTCCTGCTCTGAGTCCTGGCTTTTCTTTGACAATACAGGGAGTGTAGGGGGATCAGCTTCACTAGGATACAGTAACTTTTGAGAAATTTTCCCCTCATCTCCCTCTCTGTGCATTTGGACAATCTGTGTAACTGCTGAACACTGCTTCTTGGACTTATAAAAATAAATATTCATAACTCTCTCCTTACCAGTATACTGTAATGTACATAAGTAAATAATCAGTCACCAAAGAACAACTAATCTGCCTAAAGAAAACAAAACCTATCCTGGCAGCAGTTTTCCTTTCTTTGAGTAATATGTTTGCTTTGGCTAAATCATCATTAGCACCAGCAAATTAGCTCTTTGATTAGTGTTGCTTTGCAATTCAAAACCAAGTGGCTAATTAATCTACCTAGTAAAGAAAGAAATGTTGGCTTAAAGTAAATGGGGAAAGACTATTCTAATCTGGCTGAAATTTTAGAGATTTAACCTCTTTTGCTAAAAGTCTCCCCAGTAAGTTTAAGAATGCCAGAACTGGGCTGAGTTTATTGCTCAGTAAGAATCTGCTTCATGTTGACTAGCGCTCATTAAATGAAACAGCTTATCTTATGCTACTTACATGAACGATGAAATAAAAGTTGCAAAAGTTGAAAAATCTTCCTCCTTGAATCACAGAAAATTGAGAAAAGCCAACATTTTCAGAAGTGCTCTGCTTCCAGACTTGAACCCAAATTTCCAGATGACTACAGCTGCCGTTCCGATTGTTAATGGCACGTGGAAGCATGTCATAACACCATGCACAAATTCTTGGATTACTTCCAAATAAGCTAGCATCAGAACAGGAGGCAGGGGTATAGCTGCGTCAAAATGACCTCCCTTCTGATTAGCAGAGCTCCACACTTCTGCTAAGAGAAAGGTTTATAAACAGGTCCAAAACCTGTTTGGAGAAAGTGCCGATTAGCCAGTGTACGAGCTTACCTTTGTGGAGCTGTACTATTTCTGTAGTATAGGTTCTGCCCAGCATTGAACCATGCCATGAAAACATACCTGATAGGCTTACTAGATCAGTCAAAAAAGCCTAAGTATCAGTAATATAATGCTACATTGCATGATGTCAACATGCCTTGGCCAAATTTTCGAAGTTTCTCAGAAGCTGACAGCTCTCAGCAGGGACAGCACTGCTGAGAACCTCTGGAAATCCTCACTTTTCACTTAAGTGCTTAAAAGCTCCTTCTGAAGCCCTTAACTAGAGACATTACGATCAATAGTGCTAGCTGCAGCAACTATTACTTCAGCCATGATGATTGTGCCTAAAAATCAGGCAAGGTCTGTAGGGAAAGGCAATCTCTTTCATTAAAGCAACTGATGCAGTGGGGAAAATAAAGTTCTTAGGACTGTAACCCTTCTGCAGACCTTCCTACTCACTCGCACAGTAACAGAGAAGCTGAAGCATTTAGAAGGTGGCCACCTACATGACTGTGGCTACCTTAAATTACACAGTCTATATAGTCAGAAGAAGGGCAATTCTTGTCATAGAACACCCTAGAAAGTAGGGCTATTAATTAACATGAAATTCTTTAGCGAAGACCAATTTTCTGAGAAAATGATCAAAAAGCTGTTATGTCTATGATAGTACGAGATAGAGTATGTTGTTATTATAGCAAGTTCAGGAGTCTGCTTTCTCTCACAAGAGGCAAAGGCTCGGTGTGTAGAGTTGTAATTTTCCAAACAGCGTAAAGAGTTACACATCCAATTCTCACTAAAAGTCAATGTGGGTTTCATTCCTAGCTTCCTTAGGAGCTATGGAAAATCCTAGACAAGAATTTGTTGATCACAGGATACCAGTCAACTCTAAATTGCATCACTAGCCTGAGCCTGAAATTCCATTCACAGAATCACAGAATCGTTTAGGTTGGAAGGGACCTCTGGAGATCATCTAGTCCAACCCCCCTGCTCAAGCAGGGTCACCTAGAGCATATTGCCCAGGATCACATCCAGACGGCTTTTGAATATCTCCAGCGAAGGAGACTCCACCACCTCTCTGGGCAACCTGTTCCAATGCTCTGTCACCCTCACAGTGAAGAAGTTTTTCCTCAGGTTCAGATGGAACTTCCTGTGGTTCAGTTTCTGCCCATTGCCTCTTGTCCTGTTGCTGGGCACCACGGAGAAGAGACTGGCCTCATCCTCTTGACACTCCCCCTTCAGATACTTGTACACGTTGATGAGATCCCCTCTCAATCTTCTCTTCTCCAGGCTGAACAGGCCCAGCTCTCGCAGTCTTTCTTCATAGGAGAGGTGCTCCAGCCCTCTAATCATCTTGGTAGCCCTCCGCTGGACTCTCCCCAGGAGTGCCATGTCTCTCTTGTACTGGGGAGCCCAGAACTGGACACAGCACTCCAGGTGAGGCCTCCCCAGGGCTGAGGAGAGGGGCAGGATCACCTCCCTCGACCTGCTGGCAACACTCTGCCTCATGCACCCCAGGATACCGTTGGCCTTCTTGGCCACAAGGGCACACTGCTGGCTCATGTTTAACTTGTTGTCCACCAGCACTCCCAGGTCCTTCTCTGCAGAGCTACTTTCCAACAGGTCAACCCCCAGCCTGTCCTGGTGCATGGGATTATTCCTGCCCAGGCGCAGGACCCCGCACCTGCCCCCACTGAACCTCATGAGGCTCCTCTCCGCCCACCCCTCCAGCCCGTCCAGGTCCCTCTGAATGGCAGCACAGTCTTCTGGTGTGTCAGCCTCTCTCCCCAGTTCAGCATCATCAGCAAACTTGCTGAGGGTGCACTCTGTCCCCTCCTCCAGGTCATCGATGAATATATTGAACAAGACTGGACCCAGGACCGACCCCTGTCAGTCTACCTGGGCTCCACTTATACTCTTTTGTTTTGGCCTAATACCCTATTTCCTGACCTCAGAGACAAAGCAGAAAAGTTACAGAGAAAGAAACCTGGGTGTGGTCACACTAAGCAAGAGAAGACCAAGCAATACTACAAAAGAGGCTTGTTGCTAGATGCCACAAACCCATCTTTACCTTATAGAACGCAACTAAACATCAGAAGAAAAAGGTTCCCTCCTCAGTTGTGGCAGATATTAACTCAGATAAAGTAGTCTTTATGATAGAGGAAAAGTGCAGTGGGGTTAAGTCCTCCTACTGTTTTCAGTGTCATTATGTTATATTGCGCCTAAAGCAGCACCAGCAGGAGTCTTAATGAAAGATGAAAGCTGAGTGGCAGCAAGCCTATTAAGAAAGAAAGAAACAAGGGTAGACTCATATTATTTGCTGCTTAACGGAGTAAGGAAATGTATTTGGGGCCTTATTTTTAAACAACTTCCAGCACTTCATGCATTATTTATGTGACTCCTATGTAACTTACACAGAGGTTATCTGTATTCATCAAGAGACAGCATTTGCTGCTGCACAAGAGATCATTTCCCATATCCATAGCGGTACAATTCCAGTTGTGAGGTACGCTATTTTTCTGTTGACTACAATGTCACATAATGAGTTTGGATAACAAGTTGTGGCAGCATAGGGAAACTTGAAGTTTTTCTCTTTTGTTGCAGAAGCCCAAAGCAGTAATAATGCAAAACAATGAACTTCCAAATATTATTGAATTAGTGTCTGATGGTATATGCATCGGCTTAACACCAGCTCACTTTGCAGATTACAGAATATTTATTCTACACAAACAGGTGGATGTTACAACATTTTTATAGCCCTTCAGTAAATATATATTAATATTTTTTTCTTTAATGGAAGCTCGTTGAAAATAAATTTTCTCTGTTGCAAATTGTATTGTGACATATAATTATAGAGAGCACAGCAGTATAACATCCACATAGATCAATACTTCTAGATTCCTAGCACAATACTGACTTTGTCTTTGCTGATATAAATGAAGTTTTCATGTTGAATTAGCTCAGCTAGAGTAGAATGCCTTATGTCAAGATTCAGATGAAGTGGCTCCATTTATCCTGTGTACAAAAAATCAGAGAATATAAGAAAAAAAGTGGAGGGGAGGAAGGAGAAAGTCATTAGGACAACTACTTAGTCACAGTGTGATATGAACCAAAAACTTCTAGAGATTTTAGAAATTACTTAAAAAGCACTATAAAACACATAATAACACTTTGTAAGATCCATGCAGCAAAAATTCTATGATACCTTTTTTTCAAATAATGCTTCCAATAGATACATACATGAATACCACTCTGCTCAATAGGCCTATCCCTCTGCTGTCACACCACTGTTCTTGGCTGCACTCTCCTGAAAGACGCAACTAGCTTTCAACCTATAAATAACTATATATGAAATTTTTATGTAAAAGTATTTTAGGAGCAAAATGCCATTTTTGCAAATATCGCACAGTTTTGTTCAGTTCTCTGTTGTATTTAATCTTCAACATCATTTTGAAGTTAATCATCTGGAAAAAAACACTAATTTCCTTTATTTACCTGACTTTGTAACTCTCATCTTGTAGATACCGTAAAAATACTGTTGGTAGTGATTGCTGTGACACAGCAGCAGCTGAGATAGCCAGAAGCATTTTATGTTCTCAGACTTGCTGTAATAATGGCAGCCGTGGGGTAACTGTATGATAACTTTTGGCATATATTCCTCTGAAATGATTTCCATGCCATGTGTGTGGTTAGCAAATAACCATATGACCCACTAAACCTAATACCGCTCTATGGCAGGAGACCAAACAATTGCAGTTTTGCATAGTGCTATTATAGAATTTGGGACCATTACCTAGATTGCTACTTTTTTCCCCCAAAGTTTTAATATTTCTTTCATAAGAATTTAGTTGTATAATGGCTAGTCATCCTTTGAAAGGACATACAATTATTACATGCATCATATATGCATTAAAATACAGAAGCTACCTCTACACAGGTACACAGAAGCTATCTCTTCACTCACTTCTCATACGATAAAACATCCTCCCTCCTTCATTTGGACTACTTTAACACTTGTCTTCAACCAATGTCCTCTAAGATTACAAGGCAGAGGTATTTGAGCATAAAATAAATCTTTCTCTTGAAAATTAACACAAACTAACACAGGTACAGCAAGCAACAAGGAAAATCTCAATTTGAAGCATTAAGGGGCTCTGTTGAAGCAGAAAAAAAAAATCATAACCTAGAGGAGTGATTTTCCTTTCCTTTCATTTCAGATATCCCAAGCAAGTCTAATAAGAAAAAAAGAGTATCCAAAGGCTTTCATGCTGCGAGTCCTTAAACTGCATGGAAGGATGTTGCAGTTAAATGCTCAGGAGAGCAGAGTTTGAAGGACATTTAGGCATAGTCTTCCGCATGGAGTAACTCTTCTTCATGGGCAGAGCTAAGGTGTTCTAAAGTGCTCAAACTTTCATCATTTTTTAATTAGACATAACTTCACTCAGTACAATCCACATCTATGCCACGCAAAAATAGGCCCTATGTGTTTTTCAGAAATTAGAATTATTACAGTCCCCACCCCATACTGCAATGTATAGCCTTTGAATACCAAAAGTAATAAAATAAAGAACTGTTATCTGCATTATATGCTGTAAAGCCTGTGTCGGTAAAATAAAGAAGAATAATTGGAGTACTTACTCAGCACTTATTCTTCAAAATTCTTTCTTATTCTCACATTGGTTTTTTTTTTTTTTTAATATAAACATTTGTTGTTACACAACCAAAAACTGTCAAATCAATACTAAGGGACATTTTCTAGATCTGGATTTTCAACTAGCTTCTTATCTGTGAATAGTCATTTGATTATCTTTCATGTCGTGTAGAGTCTGTCAAAGGGACAGATTGACAGCACAGGAAATTACAGCCTTACCTTATCTACCAAAAGGTACAGCACCGCCAGTAGTGTTATGAGCTTCCCTAAGCTTGTCCCTAGAAGTCTACTGCAAAGGAATAGGGTACCTTAAACAGGGTGAGACTTGTTCACCTTTTTTACCATACAGCTAACTCTACTATTTGGTGCTAGTCAGAGCAAATAAAGGTGGTAGAAACTAGACCGAGGGAGGCAATCTTGATTTCTACAAAAAAAAAAAAAAATCTAATTAGTCTCTCCTAGAGATTTCTACACAAGATGAAAGTAGGTCTTTTAAAATCAGAATACCGAAATAATAGTTAACTTGATTTTAAAATGTTTTAATTAAGCTGAAAATAATTGTTTTCCACAGAATGCTCTGCCAGTTGTATGTGTCAGGGACTCATTATTTGCAAACATAGCACACACAGCAGAAGGCACTCAAGTTTCATTCCAGGCTACGTTATTTTAGGTGGACTCATGGCTGCTGTTATAATGACTAGATCCAAGCATGAGTCTATGACACCATAACCATAAATTGCTGCTTCTTTAAAAAAAAAAAATCCAAAAAAATTGCCATTTTCCACCATCTTCACATCTAAACACGTCGTGGAGCAGCAGTTGGTAGTGGCAACATCCCAAGACACTAAAGTATATAGGAAGCACCTCAGGACATGAGAAGATGAGGCATTTGCATGAAAATCAGACACTTGCTGAAGGAAGTGTCTGATGTTGGTAAATTGTATGCATAGAAAATGGCAGTTCTGAGGTCTATTCCCAGCCTATACAGGTTGCCCAAGGCAATGTGAATTAACCTGAGCATTAGGTGGTCTACAATTACAGAATCTTGAATCTGGTGGATAACAACTTGCTTTCTGTTCTCATTTGGTTTTCTGAGTGGCATCATGAAGAGGCATGATGAAGAGGCATATCTAATTCAGCATATGCCATTCAGCATGCAATAGCAACACTGATTTGGACTTAGTCCGTATCTTTCTCCTATAAAGAAAGCAGAGGCTCTGTTCAAAAAGCTACAACTCTTGATATAGATCCACGAGAAAAATAACATGGCCTCATATACAGATGACCACATTGTCTTCTAAATTTTAGTAAAACATTTAACCTCTCTGAATGAGGGATCAAACCAGTATGAACCATCCTACAGTAAAAGTTATAGAGAATTTTCTCTATTCCAGCATAGCCAATAGAATTGATGCCAAAGGATACCCCCGCGCCCCCACCATAGCTTCTCCTTGAAGAGTATGCATAGGCAGGCCCAGACATCATCTACATGTCTTACACTCACCTTCCTGTAAAGAGGGGATAATAATAATCACTCCATGAGAGGATCTAATTCTTGAAAAAAAGAAAGAGAAAGAAAAGAAAAACTTCAAACCTGTATTAAGAGGCTGTTTTAAGAATTTCTGTAATTAATAACAGGTTCAAGAGACCCTGAGATTTAAACTGTTCTCCTATTTGTCCGTTAGCGAATTGTGCTGATACCAAAAAAATGAGAAGTAAACCTAACCTTGTTAGTTTCATTGTCCAGTGCAAGTTAAAAACTAGCAATAGAAAACTGCAAAAGCAACAGTGATTTCTTCTTCTTCTCTTATCTTTGTTTAATAATCTGAGGTCTGGATCCTCCTGATCTCACAATCTTGTTTCTGAGTTGTGCATGTTCTGCAACCATTCAACTACAGTCAAGCTTGTGGGTGTGATACACCTAAATAGCGCTGTGGTTCTTCATGTTTGCCTACATTTGGAGTTCCATCAGTGCAGGGGAATTTCAGAATCCTGCCCCTAAAGTCAGTATCTCACTGTGCTTTTACGTGTAGCTGCAATTATATACAGCTGCTGAAGATCACCAAAGCATGTTGTAGCACCCTGGTCCCCAGGCTATCCAAATAAGGCATCTGGCCTGCCTGTCCAGGTTTTCCTAGTGGTAAAGGACATATCTTAGCCACACCAGGTGGACTTCTAGGTTTGTCTATATTAATGTTTTGGTTTGGATCAAGAGCCTGCTTTTGAAGATAATCTCCTGATCTCCACGTACTGCATTTTGGTTCACATCACAGAGGAGTCTTGGAGCATGTGGGCTGGATTGCTTTTGAATGAAACTAGACTGAGAGACATGCCCTAAGATCACCCCTAACACACTCCAGCTGCAAATGGGCATTCAGTCCACTGGATCAGACTAAAGCTGAAGTAAAAGATTCAGAAATGCGTACGGTGTGGATGTCAGATCCTCAGCAACTCCCGTCTCTCTCTACAGATCCACTTCTACTAGTCACCACTGCTTGCAGATATCGGCATAGCATAAAAGCCTAGATGTAGCCATTGTGTTTAGGCTTTATGTAGGCATACACAGGCAAGGGACAAGGAAAGGACACACACCTTCTCCATTCTGCCTTCTTGCAGAAACTTATAAGGGCCTGTCAGAAAAGATTAAGATTTGACTGTTACTTTGCTCCATCAGGAGCAAATCAAAAGTAAAACCACTGAGATCAGTTGAGTCAAAATGATACAAAAATGATAAAACACTGGCAGTAAGACCGATAAGCAACCCTTTTCTTGAGAGGAAGTGGAGCTATCTCCCACCCAGTATATTCAGAAAGAAAGGCAAATACGTTTATGCAAGCATAGC
The DNA here is from genome assembly GCF_040807025.1 of Struthio camelus. Lineage (NCBI taxonomy): Eukaryota > Metazoa > Chordata > Aves > Struthioniformes > Struthionidae > Struthio > Struthio camelus. The sequence continues at coordinate 50,127,430 of NC_090982.1, forward strand.
AAGGAATGCTACTAAGATTTACCTTTGCTGGGATCTTACTATTGCCAGTTATAGTTCCACAGCTTATTTAACTGCAAAGGGAGATGGTAGTTCGTGAGTCTACTCTCAACTTTGATAAAAATGTCCTGCAAGAGCTAGTGTGAAGATATAGCTGGTCAGACACAAAAGCCCAAAATGGCATACTTCCTTTAATTCGTCAACAAATTGTGTCCAGAATTTTTCTGATATAGAGTCCCCGGACTGTGCACGTCCCACAGGCAATGTACTGAAATCCATTCCAGGTCACAAATGTAGAAGAGAACAGTAAGCCATGAACACTATTACTTGAGAATGAGCAGAGGTTAGGGTTTGGCTAGCTTAGAGAAAGGGTAACACTACAGGGTGTTTCATATTTTACTTTAACTAATTCATACTTAGCTAGTGAGAAGTTTGGCACATTAATATTACCCTACACTATGTTCAAAGTGTAAGACTGTCATTATCTCAGTGTAATAAAATCAGCCAGAGACAGAGTGAAATACATAAGAAGTATAATTGTTCTGCAGGGAATTTTGTTCATGTGATTCGGAATATGCAAGTGAAACATTTAAAGAGAAACTATGCTAATGAATAATGTGGTACATGTGATATTCTAGAGAGCAAACATTTTGGCTTCCTTTGAATCAGAATCTGCCAGACTAGTTGCAGGCCAAATCTGAGAGGTCCTGATTACCTACAATGCTCAATGTGAGTTTCAGATAATTGGCAGCTCTTAAGGATTTGGCCCATCATGAATAAGCAGATTAGGAAAAAAAAAGTCTAGATACTTTAAGATCTACAATACACTCATACCTGCCACACCTGACTAAGTTATAATCTGAGTACCCACCTCCTTAACCACATTGCAGAAAAATCACATTTCATTCCTCATACTTTTTACACATACTTTTACACATACATACTTTTTACTTTTTACATTTTAACATATGTAATAGATTACACATTTTAACCTATGTAATAGATCTGATTAGAATGTTTTCAGCAGTATGTAACACATTTTTTTAGGAAAGATTAAACACTCCACAGAGACATACCTGTTTTAAGAACATTTCCATCTACATAGTTTCTGAGAACTAGGATCCGCAGTGAGATAACCGGCAAATATTTGAACACAGTTTGAAGAAGGTGAAGAGAACTGCAAAAACCTTTACTATATTCCATTTTCATTTCCATTGTGAAATTTCAAAATCTAAAAAGTTCCAAAAAAATAGTATTTCCAACTTTTACATGTCCATAATGTTTAATACACATTTACTATGACCGTACGCAGAAGAAAAGCAGGCCTGTTAGCTAGCTAGGATACTACCACTGAGTTCTTGGGGAGCTCCATTACCACTTCTCACTTGACTTTGCAAAATACAGTTGCTTTTTAATCTGGAAGGGGTTCAAAACAAACTTCAAACTTACAAACTTCAAATCCACAAGTCTTTCCAAAATGAGATATAAATGTCTGTCCAAAAAGAAACTTCTTATTTGGCCAGTCTGTGACATTTAGGCCAAAAGCTGTCTCTCTAACCAACTTTTGTTAGCATAGGACTGCGGGTGGTTAGTTCTCAGGTGCTAATTTGCAATTATAACAAAACAGCACTTGATATTAAACAGGAACTAACTCTGTGTAAACGCAGAGGGTTTCTGTAGCTTACTTCAGTGTATCAGAAAGCAGAATTTCCTCTGTTAAATGTAACATCTGACCTATTTTTACTTACTTTGTTTAGCAGTATTAATTTTAAAATCCTTTATTTCTAACAATACAGTTCTGTATTATCTTTACCCTGAAGTATCTCTAAATAATTTTAAAAGCTTTACAGAAAAATCTCATAGGAATATTTTAATCAGAACTAAATTGCAGTCATGTCTAGTGTAGAAGATGACAGCTATTTAATCCTACAGAGCAAACAAGCAGGGATAAGCAGTGTGGAATAATGTACGATCTGAAAATTCAGATACGGTTTGGGTGGCTATACAAGCATTTATTTCTATGATACAATAAAGCTATAGTTAAACTTCAAGCAGCCAGAAAAGTTTTTGTCAGTAATGCCTCACAGCATTTTGTTACAAAAAGTATAATAGCAATACTAATAAAATAAGAAACAAAGTAGCGCTACATTAATTACTTTACCACTGTGGATTTATATTAAAATATGATGGATACTTTCATTATTAATTATGTTAGCATTATCATGTGTACACTTTCTAGCACAATGTGACCCCATCCAGACAAGCTGTTACTGTATTATGCGCGACTATTTCTATAATTTATAAGATAACTTCACACACTTTTCCATCACCAAAATCTCCTTAACGTAACCCTTACATGTGGTCGTGACCTCTTGGCACGTTCTATAGACCTTCTTCCTGAACTTATTCGAATTTTCTTTCATGACTCTTCCTATATGACAAGAAAGGCCATACAGTACATATTGCCTTATTACATGATTCGGCAGGATATCAGGGACTTCTGAGTGCAGAATCTGCTGAGGCCACACCTGTACTGCTCAACAAAACGACTATCAAGCCTCCCTGACAGGAAGTCCAGCCATGCCTCAGGAGATGGCACACATACACAAGGGACCATTCAGAAGGCAGCGTGGACAAGACTGCAGCAGCTCCAGCTCCTCCTTCCCACCGCACAGCTATCTGGCACTATATTGACAAACTTTACACTTTCCAATACCTCCATCTTCCTTCACACAATACCTCAAGGCATACAACACAAACCTTCAGTTATGCAAATAGGACGTCGATGGGCTGCCACAAAGACCCCATATTAATTTGGGCACTTTAAACTGAAAAAAATGCCCACTGGAAATAACCGTCGGAGGAGATACAGGGCAAGGGCTATGTAAAATGGCGTGACCATGCTATTATGCCTCAGGAGAAAATACTGCTTTATTTAGGAGTATAGGCACACCGTAAGCACACCTCCAGGATTCAGTACAGCAGCTGCAGCTCATCCGTGGGACACAGCTCAGTTCAGCTAGCTGAACACTAGCCACATAAGGTTGTGCAAGGGATGAAATGCTGCATCGCAGCACTGCAAATGAGTGATTTCAAAAAAGGGCTGGTGAGGAAGGTGCTGAAAACAAATCTCACACTCGGTGAGCAAGATCTGACAAAACTGATTAAATATATTTGCATCTAGTAAATTCTCAAATTCATGCATATTTCTTTAAGGAATTAAATCACAGGATATTAAAGCAGTGCAGAACACAGAAGAAGCATTAACATTTGCAATTTGATGTTTTATCATATCTTTCAGAAATATTTCAATACTTCTAAGCTTGAAAAGCTAATTAAAATAGCATCAATCAAAATAATCAGTGTATCTGTGCAACACTGACTGATAAGGATCAGCTCCTGATCTCAGATGCCAAAACCTTGGTACTCTTTAATATTTCTCCAAATTTAATTTTTTATACGAAACAACAACAAAGATGGACCCAGAGTGACAACTGGAGCACTCTTCATCTTCTGTTCCCTTTACTTTTTACCATTTATATTGCACTGGATAAAATAAGCACAAGTATCAAACCTAGACTTATCACTTCATGTGGCTGCTCAATTCTGCTGGGTGCAGAGTTCTGCTTAAAGAGAAGCGGGTAATCAGCAAACACCGACTTAGAGTAAATGGGCAACTGGGAGCAGAGCAGAGGAGCATGTTAGAGAGCTACTGAGCTGCTGAGACAAATTTGACCATAACAAGAATTTGAGCAGTGGCATTTCTTATTACTTAAAGCCTATGAAAGGCACATTTTCAGTGACTTACAAAGGCGAAATTACACTAGCTTAGACAGGACCAGAAGTGTCTATAAGGCAACCTGAGTAGACAGTCACAGCCATCCAGTCAAACCATTTAATTCTTCAAGAATAAAAAGAGGAAAGAGTTTTTTGCTCTGAAAACTGTAAGAAACAATACATGTCAGGAGAACTTACTGTAGCTGCCTTTCACAGAGAGACAAAGCACACAGCTTATTGCTGCCCCTTCAGCTGACTTTGCCTGGCCTAGCATATTAGTTCTAATATCCGTATTATTGTGCTAATCAGCAGTACATCTTTCTCATATGTGGGTGGATTTATAATGGCAGGCCCTACCATGCCATTTCAGCAGCCTGCAAAGGACTTCTGTCACAGAATGGAATTGCTGTCCTTCCACTATTACCATCTCCCAAATGGAATCAATAGACTGTCTCTTCAGTGACGGGATTCAGTGAATCAACTAATTTGTGGGTTCTAAATATTCCAGCGGGTAACACTGCTCCATGTGTATAGAGAATCATTAAGTGCTGTCTAGCCTACCTGAGCATTATTCATCGGCCCGTCTCCGTCGTCGTTCACATAAGCAGACAGTGCCGCTAACCAACAGTGGAAAGCCATTAGGGTTCAATCAATTTCCTGTAAGCCTCTTTCTATTGCACTCAGTGTTCATGTGTTTACATTTCTTTGCGCAGCATGGTACTGCACTGCTGAATACAGACTGTGTGTCACAGTTTCATAACCAATACCCTTTGTCAGTGGTGACCTAAACATTTCAGTCTTAATTCTCTGGAAATAGATTTTTGTCTCCAAACAAAATGATTATATCTGGGCCTAACCCATTTCTCCCATTTGATAAGAAGAATATCTCAAAGACTCCTCAGTCTATCTGGATTTCCCCTCAGACCCTACTCTCTCTCTCTTCTCTTGCTCTTCATTGACAGGTCCGCCCATTCCGTTTCTACACTACTTTCTTATTAATCAATACTCTGACTTATGGCATCTGTCACTGAGAATGATGCTACAGAGCGGTGCAAGTTGAGATTTCTCAGGATTAAAGTACTTGCCTGCATGTTCTTGCACTTTGCTTTTGTATTAATTGTTTATTTCATAGCGAGCATGTCTGCAGGACAGCTGGCTCCCTCACTAAGCCTCTTCATCTGGCACACGCCGATTGACAATGGAAAATTCACTTAACTTTGTGAGCAGAAGTATGCCCTGAAATCTCAAACCGTCAATCGGGACCACAATTTGCAATTTTTTGCACTCCTTCATGCATCTAAACTTCTGATCAAAGAACTAGCGATAACAATGCTGACTTTTGAACTGCATATATGCTAGGTAATAAAATCTTGCCCTCTTGCCTTCTTTACAGTTATTTCTCATGCACTCAGTACGTTTCAAATGCAGTCAAACTGAATCTATTGTCACTCCTTTCACCACAGGGTTGACCCCTTTCACACAGGACCTTCACATGGGACATTGATTTCCTGGATAAAAAATATTGCTGTTAAGAAATTTGCTTCAAATCTGTGTTCATAATACTATTAACAATAAGACACAGTAGTTACAGAAGCAGTATTTATCAGTAGCTCTCACAGAACGCCTGTTGTAAACATCTTTATATTAACAGAATTTCAGATTTTTTTTCCTCTGCACACTCTGACATTAAGCTAGACGACCTTTAGCCCCCGGCAATGCTTCCACAATTTTGTCCATGGAGCGTCTGCTAGAAAGGCTAAAGGACCACTACTCGTCTGGTTTGTATGCTTGTTTTCCTATCTCCAAAACACAGAATGGGTTGTTTCATAGTGAAGATTCAGTCTTGTTCTGATTTTAGTAAAGACAAAATATAATGTTAATAATTTCAGTTTAGATCAGTGTAGAGCAATGCACAAGAAAACACCCCTCTCTGCCCCCCAATTCTAACTTCACCTATAAAACAATGACTTGTAACTGACCATTACTGCCTAAGAATTAGAAGATAGGGGCATGAAAACATCAGCATACTGCCAGTAGCGATTTAAAAAACCTAAATTTTGGGAGAGAAATAAACAGAATTCCATTGTGTCATACAGGTCCAAACCTAGGAAAAGTTCAGTGAAGGACAACAGGGACAATCACGATTGAACAGAGCGAGCTCAATTGTTTATCACTTCTTCCACTGCAAAACCTCTAGTCATTAAATGAAGCCAGATGCAAAACCAGCGTATGGAGGTGATTTCCCATGCAACAAATAGTAGAAGAATGAAATTCATTGTCCTCAGGAACTTTTGATGCTAACTGCTCCAATTGCCTGGGTCCAAGTTTTTAAGAGCACAAAACTTTGAGAGAACATATTTTAGTAGTAAGCTCCAAATATCTGGCCCACCATTTGCTCCATTCCAAACACAATAAGGTAGCAATGATAGGAACTCATTTGACCTATTAGATATTGCTAAGCACTCACACTGCTGTGCTGATAAACACTCTGCCTATAAGAAAATTACTGAAATAATAAGGATAACTGCTGAAACAAATGTACCATGTACATCTGGTAGTGATTTGCATACAGAAACAAAAGTACCTGAAACATCAAATGCTTCAAGCCAAAACAAGTCCAGTGAACTGCTACAGAAGTTATAAATCGCATATATCCAACACTTAGCAGTGATAGGCTTATTCATAACATGTAACTAAAATAAGTCTTTTTAGTACTGCATGTTCCTTCACCAAAATTAGGTTTTGTGGCCTTTATAATAAAAAGCAGCTAGAAATTACACAAGGATTCTACTGCTGCTAAGCATCTTCCTTTTTAATGGAATCCTGTTTTGTCTTTAGATTTAAAATATAAAAATTAATCTACAGAAAAGATCCATAACAGTGATTTTTGAAAGGTAGTACTCTAGGTCCATCTACTGAAATAGTTCATGCTATGTATATATCTGAGCCAACATCCAGACAGCTGAATTTTGGGCACCTCAGCCATAGATCAGATATTTTCAGAATATGCCTGTATTTATTTTTAAGCAGGGGTCATGAGGTAGATGGAGAAGTTCAGACAATTTCAGTTCCCTGCAGAGAACATGCAGGGATGGAGCTGGTGTACAAGGCAAATACTAGCATAACAGTTAAAACAGAATGAACTAGGAAGGAAAGAAAGAAAAAGAAAAGGAGGAGAAAACTGGAGTCAGAAACGTGAGTCAGAATGTTGCATTTACATTTTCATTTACTTGCTTCTTGAAGGAGACCCACTACATGGATATTTGTCTGGTTAGGTGGAAAGAATGGGTATACATTTATTTTGAAATCAATAGAGGAGGTTTCCTCATGTTTCTTTTTCAGATTCAGGCCTAAACATATAACAAAGTAAAATGCTGTTGGAATTCTTGCATTTCATCTGTTCTGAAGACTATGCAAATTTTATTTCCATGTTTTTACCTAAAACTAAATATGTATGAACTGTCACATGTGCCTGTAGCCACTGCCATTCCATGAGCTTGGTGAAGACTAGAAATGCTCTCAATGAGGAAAGATCTGAATTTGAAGTCAGTAACGAAACTTAAAAAAAAGAAAATCTCTTGTAAATTATAACTAGATTGATAGTGCAGAGTGCCCATGACATTTTAATCTGGTGAAAGTGGATTTTATAACTGATTTAGATTTATTATGTCTAGACTAAATTTACACTTTATTTTTTTGTTAGAAAAAAAAAATCATTCAATCAAAGCAAGAATGATAGTTTAAACTTTTTTTAGACTCTCTAGGAGGCTAGAAGAGAAATTATATTCTCTTAACGTATATCGAGAGCAGGTTCACAGCTAGGAGAGCCTCAGACAGGCACAGGATGAAGCAGGAATACATCTCTGTGATTAAATTATATCAGGATACCATGATAGAGCCTCAGAAATTCTCTTTGCATCTGTAGTCATGATTACTTGTTCAAACATTGCTCTATATGCACATAACCGCTTGGTTTCACTTGCAGAATTGTGGTAAAACAACAGGAAAGAAATTCAGTTCGAAAACCGTATGTCAAATGCACTGAAATAAACGATGATTGAACATGATGGTTACACTGCTTACCTGACAAAAGTTTTATGTTGTTTGGATTTACTTCCTCAAATACCTGTTCCTCAAAGGGAATCCTGTACATAGATGCTGGCCTGAAGAGGGGTAGAATGTGTTTTCAAAGGAGGAAGTGACTGGGGCAATTACTGCAAGCTTACCTACAAAACAACAAAATGAATTTTAAATGATGCATACATTTTCTATTGTAGTTACTGCTGATGTAGTATAGCTACATTAATATACTGAGAAGTTTGGGTTTTTTAGCACTACCAAAAGACAATTTCTGTCATTGTTTAAGGACATTTGAGTTCAACTTTTACTTGGAAAATACAGCTATATGGAGGGGGAGGGAGTACATATATTCACAGAGAATCATCTAAGAGCTCTATATACAATAAAGTTAAAAAAAATAGTTAAAAGGAAAAAAAAGCCTTGTAATTCCAGTTAGGATGCATGACAAAATGTTCAGTAACCAGGAATTCAGATGTCAAAGTAATTTAATTTGATGCTTAAATATGTAGTTTAGAGTCTAACTTTAGCCTCCCAATTCCTCATAACCTTAGCCTCCAACTGCCTATTAAAATTTCTGCAAAGAATTTGCATAAGAAGCTGAGGCTGTCTCTTAAATTCAACATTTTCCTATTTTTCGTTTAGAACACATGGTCTCAGTGTGGACAGGCTGAACTTTTAAAAAAAAACAAAAAACCTAAGCTCAGCTACGTGGAGAGAGCACAAAGAGCCATCATGCCCACCTTTCCTACCCTCACTGATTTGTTACCTGGGATATGTTCTTGCAAAGGCAGAGAAAACAAATCCAAAACTTCCTGGTACCCTTTCATCTCTATTTTCATTTGTAGCCACTACTGACCTCCTTCTCCTCCCATCCCACTGTGCAGGCTTAAGTCCAAATGGCGCTTTGGTCTTTGGTGTTTAGTCTTGCCGATTCACACGTACAGATTCCAAGAAGTGTTACTACCAGCACACGTCCTGCTAAAACTTGCAGCTTACATATCCAAATAGGTGTTGGTACCCAATCACATAAATCCTGATGATATTAGTTCATAAAAACAGGTTTTTTGAAGATGCAACTTACCAATTGGTTTAAGAGTCTCTAATGTCACACATAACATATAAACAGTCAGAATGCAATCTTATCTAGCGAACCCAGAAAAGTCAAATAGAATGAATTAAATTTTTTTACTTGAAAAGTTGGTTGTTACAATAAACGTGATGAAGTTGGAAAAGATATATTTGTAAAGGAAAAATAAAATACAGAATTAGAAAAATATCAGTATCATTGATCTTTAAAAAATCTTCAAGGAAAATCTTCTTTCAGATATTTGTGTCTCCTCTTCCTTATCCACTTAATTAAAACAACAAAAAAAAGAAATTAGAAATCCTTTTTTAAAATCGGTAGCACTTCAACTTTTAAAAAAAGATTTCATTTTTTTCATTTTCTTTTCCTAAGAGGCTGACCCTACTGCTATTGTGTAGTAATAAATAAAACGTATATGCAGTGTTTTGCAGTCTTTCTCATAAAAAAGTATTTTAAGAGAAAATGATTCCCCCTACACTTCATTCTTCCCCCCCCTCCTTTTTTCCTAAGTATCTGTTCAATTCCCATTGATTTTTTGGTGGGTTATTTAAGAAGTGGAAAATCAAAATAAAACATGCCACTTTCGTGAAAACAATTTCATAATATAATTCTACCTTGAAATTACTGAAAAGAAAAGAAGTCCAAAGAAGTTTCAGACAAGGACACAGTGGGAGTTCTGTTGCAAGAGAGGAAGATCAGTTTCAATGAGCTACATTAATCTGATGATCGTTCACTAAATGATGGGTTGGGTTTCAGCAAGAACTTGCCCTATGAGCATTTAGATATTTTTAAATATTTAGTATTTAAATATCTATTTTTGATTTTTAAATCAAATTCCAGAAAAACATATGGAAGGATGGAAGGAGAGCACTGGCCAACTGCTCTCTCTTCCTATGTGATATACAGCTCTTGCCAGAAATAATGACCTCTCTCTCACGCTCTGGAATTTCAAATATATATGTTGCCCTCTGGGACATAAGCATGAGAATGTTGTTCAGTGGCAAAAGATCGACTGCAGCAGGGCATAGGCAAGAGATTACTTGACTGTGTCGTCTACCTGTTGCCACAGAACACAGTCACTGAGGACATAATGCCTCCCCAGAAAAGTGCGAGATCCAAAGTTTGATGAGCAGACGGAATATGAAGTATTGAAGAAGGGGTAAGGAAAGTAGGAGGTCTGGTACAAAAGGCAGGTGGAGATTCAAGTTCATTTATGTCTCATTTTCTTACGCTAGGTTGCTCCCCTATCCTACTACTCTTTATCATGTGCAAAAGGTAGTTTTGTTTCTTCTGCAAATTCTGAATCTGAGGTTTGCAACCCTCACGCACTTTGGACATCTTACTATACAATAAAGCACTTCAGCTGAATTCTTCTTAGACTCTGTCTAGCCCTGAATAAAATCTTTTCTTGCATACATGTAACATCTTGCTCCCTTCTTTGCTTTAAAGATACTTTATATGACATCTTGCAGACTTGCTAGAACCAGTTCAAAATGATGTTTGAAGTGAACTCACTGCAGTTCTTATGCTGTCTGAATAATATAGTGTGCTTTATGGACCTGCCTGTGTGATATTTTTTCTTCTAATATGCTGGTTAGACATAGCTAGAAAATATAAACAACTCTTTCAAAACCTCTTGAATGGTATAGCATTTTCAGAGCATAATCATTCCAAAATTATTAAAGGATATGGACACTTAGCATATAAGGTTTTTTCATCCATTGGTATCTACAGGCAATTTAAAGCGAAATTCTGTTCCTTGCAGACTCAATGGGAGTTTATTCATTGATTTCAGTAGAGGCAGACTGTTCTCCCTCTGATTACTCAGTTTCCAAGAGGCAAGAGGGGAATACAGAAACACTCTGACTCGCCTGAGTTTTTCTAATCAGGTCAAGAAGATCATTAGGGAGTAATTATTCTTTTACCTGTGGAGCCTTCCTGTATCAAGCTCTTCAGTATTCAGCAGTCTCCCGCATGCTATGCCACACCTGCAAGGTAATAATTGTGGTGTAAACATGGGCTACAGTGCAATCAGAAAATGGATCATGTCCAGCCCCTATATGATTTACCAAAAATGCCAAATTCCTAAAATTCTTTCCAAAATCAGCACCGTAAAGAAGAGCAATGGCTTAAAGCTGAAACTCAGGGAATGCTGAGAAAAATGAAAACATTAACTGCCCAGATCACCTAGGAAGACCCACTGGGCACTTCTGTGTTTTGCATGTCAAAATAGCATTTGAGAAACTGTGTCATACATCCTTTTTCATGAAAATACTGTGGGGCATTTTGCATCAAAGATAAAAACAGTCAGATGACATGTCCAGAATTATATAACTTTTGCAATATTTGTTGCTTTTAAAAGTTAAACTCCCTGTCTTTAATGGAGCAGTGATTGTTGTGAAGAAGATGGCAGCCTTTATAAGAGTAGTAACTTTTCATACCTTCTTGGTACCATTTTCAGTCAAAATGGTGGTTTTCCTGGGATTGATCTTCAAATATCTTGGGGATAGTTTTTCTTTTATGTTTTTTCTTTGTATCACTTTATTAAGTAACAACAGTCTAATTCTTTCATTTGGCTCTTAAGTCAGAAGTACAAGAAACAGAGCCAGAATCAAAACACATTAGTCAGGTAGCAACCAGCTTTTCGTATTCACAGTTCACAGAATCACAGAAGCACAGTTCCCCTCCTAAGAGACAGGAACTCTTCTGAACACATCAGTAGAATCCCAAAACCTGCAGATGAGAATAATTCACCTCCTTGCATGTGTTGGGTACTATTTGAACAAGCTAGTGTTTTCTCCAGGCTGGCTTTAAAATGTATCTAAACTTCCATTTTTCTAATTTCCATTCCATTCTTTCCAGTATTTCAGATATTCTCTAAGTTCATAATTTACTTATCTATCAGCCCTAGTATGTTGTTATAACTACATTTCTGCTTCTTATGTTTGCAGTGATTTCTCCTATTTTGTTAAATTCTTCTTCTCTCTGAACAAACGCCACAATACTCTGAGCACAGTAGTTCCCCACTCAGCTGCTATTTAGCTATTATAATGGCAGGTATGGAAACAGATACCAAGATATCAGTTTGCTTAGACTGTTTAGCTCTCCTATTATTACAGTAATCAGACCCTAATCAAACTAATCAGACAATAATCCACATCCTAATCATCATGACCCAATAATGTGGTCCTTCCATAAGCCATTATGTAGACAACCAAAAGTGCATCTCAGTTCCCACTCCGTGTGCTCTTGTGCTTCAGAGTACACACCAGAGCGTCCTAACGTGGTGGAATTCTTAGACTACTTTTCTTATATTTTGGATTAATTTAAGAATGGAGGTGTCAGAGTATGTGCTTAAGAGTGCAAAGTGATCATTTTTTAACCACTGGTGGGAAAGTAGTTTGCCAGTGGGGAGAGAAGCGTTGCAATCATGCATTAATCAAGCAGAGTTTGACCAATAGATCACAGATCACTGTACAGCATATGGCTGTGAGTTTCCATGTTTAAATTGGAAAAAAAAATGGAGAGTGCTGGGAAGTGAAACAGGAGATTTTTCAAAATGTGCTCTCCACTCTGCTCTATTGACTAAAGCCAGTCACAAGGAAATTCAAAACCAATTTGGAGAATGAAATGCAACTCTATCTGCGAAGATTGCTCTTCATAACACAGGCTGATAGGGAATATTCCTGCGTGAATTATTGCCTGGCATGTATGTTTACCTTAAGGCTTCAGCAGATGGTAAATTGCACTCTGAAAGTTTGGTACTAAATTTAAGCTGAGTTGTATGTTGATACCACTAGCAATAGCAGCTCTCGTATCCCTAGACAAGTCAAAGCACAGCAGCAAAAGAATAACAACTTCAGGGACGGCAACCAGAAGCAGAAATTTCACTCAGTTGTAATGTTTAGCTGAAAAGCTTTTGTAGTGAAACTATGGCTGTTTACAAGACTGGAAGTCCAAACGACATGATTTAGCTCATGTCTCAGAGCAAATGTAATAGCAGCTGGACCTAAACTGAATGTTCACTGCAAGGTTCCAATTTTTAGAAAAAAATTATATTTGAATAAAAGAGCCAAAGCTAATGGAGTTTCACGGTTGCAACCCAGGGAAAAAATTGACCCTGAAGTCCTACAGCAATTCTACAATCTATTTCATTTTATTTAATGGATGACTCTAGAGGTGATTGAAACTCATACGATCCCCTAAATGTATCATTTCAGACATGATCCATAAATGTTTAAAGTGTATCTGTGCCTGTTACGATCTTCTCTTCTGCTTACTGAACCTTTACATTTTTAGCAGATTTCTGTTTTTAGAGATAGGCTACAATTTTCTTTTCAGTTCAATGCAGATTGTTACACAGGAAGTAAACAGTGCATGCTCTCCCATGAATTTTTCTTCTTTTCTGGTTTTGTTGCTCTCAGCATGTAAAATCAATGGTGAGTTTGCCTGCAAGTCAACAGTTGCTTTTTGGCCAACACAGTGAAAACATTAGCCAAATCCTTTTCAGATGGAGGAAAGTTATACCAAGTTTAGGTTTACAGATGGGAAGGAGTGCCAAAACCATTAATAGACCACAAAGAATAAGTTCTTCAGGAGAACTGTGCCTGAGCAATACACAGTGGGGGTTAAGAAAACAAATCACAGGATTGTTTGAGATGGTTTCAGGTTTTAGTCCAAAAAGAAATGTGTAAAAGCTTCCAAAAAACACAAAGAAAATTAAAGCGTGTGGTTCTGAATCTTTGGTTTAATGACCAAAACCACCAAATCCTCCTAATAATGCTGTACTCGCTCTTTTCTGATGAAATCAACCCTTTCCACTGAAAAAAAATAACAATGATTGGTTTGTGCCGTTGTAAAAAAGGTCCAGTTGGTGACATTTTAAATAAATTGTCGTTTTGGTATTTCCTAGAAAAGACTGACCAGTCAAAATATCACTTCAACCTTTTCCCTATTTTTTTGTGTGTTCTTCATATTCTCTGTGTTTTCCCTCACTCACATACAGCAGTTTGTCTTTCAGCTAACTGCTTCCTGGTCAACACACAGAAATGAAACATCTCCCAAGCGGAGTTCAAAATGTCAAGAAAGTCAGCAAAAGCATATTTTCTTCTCTAAGCTAAAAGATATGTTTTCCTAGAGGTTTTTGATATTCCTTGCTTATCTCTGTCAAAATAAAATACTGGTGTACATGAAATAAGCACTTGGCTGCAAAATATTTTTATAAAATTAGAACTAAAATTGGTATTGCCACAAATAGATTAATTCAATAAATAAATATTGATCTGCTATTTTCAGAATACAAAGCAAGACCCAGCTGGTAGTTTTAAAAATATATACTGGTAGTCTATTAACAACTTATATTAGCGTTCAACAGTAGAGCAATACTTTTGTTTGCATAAAGCCTTTCATCTGAAAATCTCAATGTGCTTATTAGAAACTGTATATTGAAACTGAAGCACAGAAAGGTTAAACGACAAGGTATGTCAGCAGCACAGATGAAAACAGGACACAAACTTCCTGAGTCACTGTTACTTGCTATTATTCCTGACCATGCTACCGTCTCTGAAACCAGGTCACAATTCCTGGAGTCACTTAAATTTCTCCTCTGTAAACTGAACAGCATAGAATAATAGAAAGGAGGTCACATTTTCCACAATCTCTAAGAGCCAGTCCTATAAAATGCAAAAAGACATCTAGCAAGGTTTTCAAAAGTGTTAGGGTCCAAATCCCTTTGGACCTGCCTGGACACTCAAATAAAAGGTATGTATTAGCTTTATCAAATAGAGTGATGGAGCCCTAGGATGGGCTAACAAAGCCCGTATGTATTCTAGTACATCCTGTGCTGAAATCTGCAGCTCACGTCATCACTAAAACAACTGCTCACCCTGGCTAGATCCAAGCTAGAGTGTTTGCCTGCACACTCCAACATCACACCATCATTTGGCTGCAGAGACCTTCCTGAGGCTTATACCAAAGCTAAGTGGCATCAAGCTGATTTTACATCCTTGCACTACAGCTGGATTTTCAGACAGTGTTAACAGCAGAGGTCCTTTGACATCAACAGCTCTCTAAAAACTGAGAAGCCCAACTGCTTGAACAAAGACAGTTGCACTGATTCAAAAATTATGAGGAAAGCTATAGACAGCCAGCACCACACCATCAGAGACAAAACCCTGGCTCCACAAGACATCCCATCCTATGCCCCAGATCAGTTGCTTCTTTCCTGCACTTTGAAGCTGCCACCAGTTAAGTTCACCCAATGGTAAATTTAAAAAGACAGGAAAATAGTGGCAGGGTAAACGCCAGAAGAATGAAGAGGAAGGAAAAGACGTTTTCTTCATTCGCCCTAGAGACTGAAACACCTCCTGATGACTTCATTTCTTTAACATAGGCTTCTAAAATGCCAGTGTCCACAAACAAACCCATTCTTAATTCAAAATGTCTTTATCTGGCCACAGAGATTTTAATCCAGATAAGACTCTAATTCCCTCCCTGACTTAAAATAACAGATTTGAAGGTGAAACTGTGTTGGCATCTTCTGACTCTCAACATGTATGTTACACCAATCTGGGCTTCCTCTATCATTCCCTCCCTTTTTTTAGGTGAACATTTGATCTTAGTTACATAGATTTGACTCTCAGGTTTACCGCTAACGTACGATTCATTTCCCCCCCCCCTTTTTTTTTTTTAATCTTATGCATCATTTTCAGAGCTAATCTAAGGACATTTACCAAAAAAGTCAGCTTATACTGATTTAGATCTCACCTCTGAATTTTTGTTTTCTCATAACTTCTACTTCTAAGTAAACTAGCTTCAGCATGCATGGAAAGCAGAAAATGCCTGTAGGCTAAGACAATCAAAAGGCAGTTTTTTGGTGCAGGTAGCTCTTCCATTGGTCCACCAAGCCACTTTCATTTATTTATTGATTTTATAATATTAATCCTTCATATAATAGCAAAAGTGGCAGTGGAATTAAACTTTGTGACTGGAAAATGGTCTCCTGCTTTGAAAATGAATGCCTCAACCTCACCTCAGCATTTATTTTCTGTAACTTCACTTGTAGTGCCTTGATATTTAACTTGCTGTGGGAGACCATTATCCATTCACGGTGTTCGATTTCATTTGCCTCATTCCTCACTTACGCCAAATAAAATTGACATCAGCCAATCACCCAGCTGGAGACTGAACTTTTTCTTTGTTATTATTTGCTGCTGATCGTTTTTCTTAACATCAATAAAAAGAACTATTTTAGTTTAAAAAGTATTGCCATTATTTCTTGACTCGAACATGCTATATACTTTTGCACCCTAATAATCTAGTTTTGCAAGATAAAAAAATAAAAAAAAAGGACAATTACTACTGCATCAATATTGATAAAAAAGTGAGAGTATTTACATTAATCTTGGTAAAAGGCAAGATGAAACCATTGCAAATAAAATCAGCACACAGAAAACAATTTGCCCTAGCATTTACCCTAACATTTCCTGTGACAATGATTTCTTTCTTTGAGATTATTTCTTTTAACCCCTTCACTACTTTTCACCCAACTGCCACAGTTTTGTGCAACTAGTTTAACAGAAGATGAAATATTTTCAACCCGCAAAACCTCGGTAGTTCATTCTCCTCCACTTGTCTATTTATTAGGTGCTTAAGGTGCCCAAAACTATTTGTAATGTAACATTAACTTAGTATCTGGGATTGCAGTGATATATGAAAATGTTGTTATCTCCATTCCAGAAAAAAATATGTATTATCCAATATAATTTTAGATGTTCCAGGAATCTATATAACTGTCCAAATTGAAAAAAATTTTTCCTTTATGATAGCCAGTAAGCAATGAGTTTGAAATACAAATTATGTGATGCGTACAACAGCTATTTCTCTACATCAGGTTGACTTCCAAGTGCATTCAATGTCTCAAAATCATTCACTTTTGAAAACATAAAAAAGTTAGTTAATTTGTTATTTGCCTATGCATTATTATGTATGTATGTATATATGATGTCCCTTCCTATTTATCCCCCCTTATGATATGAAAGGCCAAATGCAAAAGAGGACTTAAGTGCCTACAATGGCAGCATTTAAACTGCCAAAGTAAGCCAAAAAAAAAAACAAAAACCCTACTCAGCTGCTGCCTTAGCCCAGTAACAGCTCAGCATCAGACCATGGAGCTCCCTGTTCTTTAAGGTTTCTCTCCCTGGACATACACAGAAGCATATCAGTTTAGACAGCGCAGAGCACCACGGTGCCTGCGTTACACCTAAGGCCAATTTGCAACCAGAAATTAGATACTGCTCTTACCAGAGTCTCCAGGGCAGCTCATTTTAATCCAGACTATGGGATCAGACTCCACAAAATTCAGTAGCCATGACACCTTCCTTTCAAAACAGTAACCAAAACATTCCTGTTTTTCTCATCTGCTGGTTATACCTTTTTCTCAGGTGGATGCTCAGTTACCAAGCTAGTGAATCTGTGTCGTCACCTTTCTGACCGAAAGAATATCAAACTATTTTGTGCACACTGGCACAGCTTTTATATTCTCTAGCGTGAGAGGGAAGACACTCTAAGCATGGAAGTTCTTCTCCGTGGCCCTTGCTTGGCCTTGCTTTAAAAGTTGTCTTTTTTATGGTGTTTTTTTACAGTCCCTCCCAGAGCCCATAAAGAGCCGAGCCTATAAAGAGCTGTAAAACTACTGGAGGTCTGGGTAATATTTGTACAGAAAAAAGTAGATATCATTCACAATGAACAGGTACTTGTAAAATTTACAGTGAGTTTGAATCAGCATGTAATATACAAGTTTTGTTAGCATCTCTGACAATTATTAAAACTTCTTTCGTAAGAACATAAAGCTTTCTGAACATACCACATCAACACTTTCAATTATCAGCTATCAGTAGTGGCTGTACAAGCCTCAGCATATTTTGGTTGCTTGTCAAACCGAGGACGATGGGCAATGACATCTGCAGCCCAGGTACCTCACGTGTATTACAGATGCAGTTTATAGATTTGGACGCTGCTCTCTGACTGCCGCCTCATCCTGCATTACAAGCGCTGTGGAACTTCAGCATAACGAGAAGGCAGCAATTGAGCCTCCTTCACACGAAGCCTGGACTTGTATTTTAAAGCAAAGTCTGCCAACACAGCCTATGCAGGGTGTTTCTGTAATGAGGGCAGCGCTGGACAAGGAACACAGGGAAGACGTCTAGAATTATTCCACTTGCAGCCTTTTCCAGCCATCTGAATCTAATCAGAATCATTTTAAATCGATAATGATTTGTGCGAGAGTTTAAGACTACCCCAAACAAGGGAACCCCTGCTACAGCTGTATGCAATTCCTGTGTTTAATTTTATCAGACATAGGGCAGTCTATCAAAAAGGATAAAAGGTAAAAATTCTATTAAAATATTCCTCTTGGAGAAATAACATAAACTCTTTTTTTCCTGGCTTTTAATCCAGTTCTTGCACAGCTTCAATGTTTTCCCTCTCATTTGAAGTCAGAGTTTATATAATTCATTTTGCAAAACTATATTGTGACTATGGGCCAGATCTTCAGGCCAAGTAACTTGGTGCATGTTGGAAGCTTGCAACCAAGTGCTTTAAAAGCAATACTCGGGGGTTTATGACAAAGAAGAGACCGAATTAAGTCTTCTTTCAGAAACACAGTAGTTCCCTTCTGCTGGTTAGGTCCTTCTCTGACATTCAATTGAGCTATTCTTTAAATAATTCAGCTTAAAGTTAACCTGAAAAGTAGTTTGCAAGTTTGTACTTCTTCCTAAAAAAGAATATTGGAGTAACTATTGGACTCCTTCACATCTATTTTCTCTTTGGACTTGCTTTTCCCACGGACTAATTTTGAAAGTTCTGGATAAGTGAAATATGCAGAGCTGCAGTTTTGTCACCCCTTACTGAAATTATCGGAAGATTTAGAGCTAAATTGAAAAAAAAGGTTAAGTCTCCATAAATTAGGCACAGCTATGCCAAATCTTTAATCACTTGCTCCCCAGAATGGAATCCAAATACCAGAGTTCAATGTTTCAGAATAGTACTCCAAACCCTCACCTAAAAGACATGTGAAATCCCACCAATCTCAAGTTTAGTTATCTGTAACCATGCTAAGTCCAAAACATACGGCTAAAAATCAGAACTTAGAACTTCAAATTCTTCTTATTTCAAAGAACTGAGCGAAGATGACACATTTACTGATACAACCCATCTTCTGTATAATGCAATGACGAAGACAGGCAAAGACTAGCTTTGAGTGCCTCCTTAGGCATAAAGAAATTAAACGCATGTTTCCCAGTGAAGTGTGGTATCTGAAAGACTATTAAGTTTAGTGAAGAGCATTCCTTACTCGCTCTGTGTAAACTGGGTAACTGAGCACAAAAGAATGGAAAATTCATGTGGTTAATGAGTTGCTGGCTCTGCAGTCTAGCAGCCAGTTCTTCAGCAGAGAGTGCGAGGTCCTAAGTCTAGTTAAGCGAGGTTTAGGGTTTTTCAGGGTGAGATTTGGATTTAGGTATCTAAACATATTTTTGGATCCAGATCTTTCCTTTATAGTAAAATTAAACTCACATTAACAAGAACGCACTATTATTAAATAATTTTCAGAAGCCTGAATAGAAATCAATTTCCTCTATGGCTACTTATCTTTTTACTCCTTGAGGCACCTGATGTCATAGGACTACAAGTTCTCTATTCAAAATATACAAAATCTGAATTTAAATGTAAGTAACCTTTCATTGCTTTGTATATCATAAAGGAGTAAAATACAATGTGTTTAGTTTCTTAGTTAAGTATTGAAGCTGACAGCTGAAAGAACTATTCATATCACACTGAGCCTCATTTTGTGGTCTGTGGCATTGCTTTGTGCAGACACAAGTCAGTTTATTTGTGAATTTCTGGTATGATATAGATGTCAAATTGCCTTATCAACAAGAAATTCCATTTACCAATATAAAATGTCCCTCTTCAATGTTCACTAATTCTTGGAAATACATCCATTTCAAAGACTAAAGAGAGTTACGTAGAACTAAGTCCCCAGATCAGCACACATTGTTGCTCAGAGACTGCTTTAAATTTTGTATCAGAATATATTTAATCTGTAAGTCTTTTTAAAGAAAAAAATGCCATTAAAATATACAATGGTGATGGATGCATCATATTTTTATCACATGTGTATGAGACTCCCAACTTAAACAGGATTAGTGAGTCTGGCCTGATGCACAGCCTCCTAGAAGATGTACCCGAACCCCTTCCTTGGATGAAAGACTTCAAGTTTGGTTTCTTCCATCACAAATAGTGCTACAGTGCACAATGGACATCATACACTGATGTTTTGAAAGTAGGAAATTACTTTTGCTCCATTATTTGCTTATTTTTAAAGAAAAAGGACATAAGTACTTCCCTCAGGAGACAGGAGGAGACGTTTCTATACAGCTCAGATTTATTAATCTGAATCTCAAAGACTGAAAGAATTTTTGACATATTCATAGTATTTCTTAATGGTATTTCAGGTAGTGCTCTGCTGACAGTACAGGTCATTACGCATCTCATCTGGGAAGCCTTGTTTCTCCTCTCCTACAGGAAGCTAAACTCAGGTGCTTAAAAATTAAGGGTTGCATTACTCAACCTTGCAAAGGCTGCCTCTGTAAAGATTTTGTTCTACTTCCATTACGGCTCAAAACTCTTTTAGAAAATAGAGACAACAGCATAAAAGTATTCACACTTAGGAATTTATCAGGCAAACAGATACAAAAGTCTTGGCTAACAGAGGCAGGATAGGACTTGAAATGTTTATGAAGTTCCAGAAAGAGAACATTTATTTTAGATTTTATTCTATTTTAAATGGGGAATATATACCAGAAAATAGGCATTTTTACCTATTTAACTTCTCCATCTCTATACAGAAACCATTTCAAAACAAGGTACCAAGCACTGAAGGTATAAAGCGCACGCAACCCAATAACAGTCTAAAAGCTAAGGGCTTAAAACTAAAGAAACAACACCTTGTTAAATCATTAGTGGTGCCAGCTGAACCACTGTAACTAGCAAAAAGCTCTGAAGGTTTCCTAGTTGTCATCTATTAAGTCAATAATATCTGCAGAGCATAACATTTTCAAAGGATAGTGGTCTCCAGGTGAACCAAGACATTTGTTTTCATAGGAGACTTTTTTTTTTTCTGAAAGAATTATTTGCCTTAACTTTTATTATATGGAATTAGTATTACTATGGATAGGTAATACACACTGGCATCTCTTTGCTTCTTGAGCATTTTACTAAATTGCCTAATGAAGTGACTAATACTATCAATGATACCTGAAGAACATACAACATATGAACATATTTAAAATACTAGATAACTCATTCCCTGCTGCCTTACACCTTATATAGGTATTTAAACCTAAGGAAAGTAAGTGCAAAGCATACAGAAAACACTGCCAACATTTTCTGCTCACATTGGAACGTTTTTCATTGTTTTTTTAATTATATGGCACAAGGTACAACAGAGATTTGGACCTGAATTTTCAATATTTCAGTGAGACTTTATGAGATGATGGTGGCCATTAAAGAGACAGTTTTCAAGGCTTTTGAGTTTGCCTTTGTACTGTTAGCCAATATTTCCTTCAAGCTTGCTGTTTCATCTTTTTCACACCATATCATTCTGTCACAAACAAGGACATATAAGATCAGTGACTTGGATAAGGCTGGAATCAAAAAAGACAGTCAACGCAAACCAAGATCTGGAAACAGGGCTGTCAAGTGGTAAGTACTTTACTTTTTTTAAGAGGCAATGCAGGTGTATGGTCCGTTCCTTGAGCACAAGATCAAGAAGTTTACGTACCAACATTAGGGTCTGGAACAAGGGTCAGCTAAGACGAAGATTCAAAGACTCCTGGGATACCTGCAACTAAGATATAAGTTGATCAAAGTAAGTGCACACACTCTTACACCTCTGCGTTCACAGCAAACCTCCTGTCCACTTGATATCCCTGTCCAATGAGGCTCATATAGAAACTTTAGTTAGAGAAGCTTATTTAGTCCTCAGCTGCGAAGGATACAGTTCACAGCTTGCCACTGGGCTGACAGCTCGTATAAAACCTGGGAAAGAGATTTTAATCTACAGGACAGCCAGAGATCATTGCACAACTTTGCTATAGCCACTTAACCCCTCAGTGTTCACACAGAACGGAGCCGGGGGAGTGAGATAGCACTCACAGCTGTCTGTTTATGTGGCTGCCCAGAAGAACTTGAGGAAAAGCAGCCAAAAGAACAAGTATTTTGTGCTGAAGTTTCTCAAACTGTAGTGGACATCTCTTGTTGCATACGCCAAATGTTTTGGGATTTGGGGTTTTTTTTACAGCATTAAAGATATCCAAGTTCCCCTTGCGCTCAGCAGGCTGAGCACTCCAAGGAGACAGACCTAGGGTGTTATTTGAGGCCTGGCTGCTCAGCCAAGAATATCCACACCACCAGGGTCTTCTCACTTAGCTGTGTGTTAAGGGCATAACTAAACCTATAGGCACCGATTAAATTATCCAGGCACTATGTCTGAACTACGGAAGCAATGGAGTTTTTATGGTTCATAATCTTTTCGCTCTTATTCTAGCCACTAGCAAAGTTCTTGTCCAGGAGGTTTCTGTTTTCTTCTATATTGCTTCAAATAGTCTGCTCTCATGTTCACAGATGAAGAGGCTGTCCCACAACATTCCCCAAGACAAGGGTCTTCCTCCCATCCTCCCATCAGGCAGTAAAGAGGAAAAATCTCACGCCTTTTTTTTTTTTTTTTTTTTTTTTAAGAACTTACAGAGAGGTCCTCCACACAACGGGCCAGGTAAAAGGCTGGCTGAGTGCTTGTTTTAGTTGGAGATAGGACTTCTGATGGAAGAAATACATTTTCTTCACACTCTTAGAACTGATGCAAGGAAGTTGGAGCACAGAGTTTTTTCTATGATAGGAATCAGCCTTTAATGATGCCTGGAGTAGCGGTGCTCAGGAGAGTCTAGTAGCTTGCGCGCATTACAACAGTGTACAATGTTACACATGCAACTGGTTTGAAAACTGCCTTCACGTGGATAGCACAGTATGGACAAAAGAACCTTCCACAGACCTGTGGTCCTGCAATCCCAAAGTAAGTTTTACTGGAAGAGAGAATGATGTATTCCGATGATTTTAACGTTACAGCTCTTGTCTACTTCAAGGCACTTACTGCATCAATGCAGCCACAGCAATGCAAATTCCCATGCAGAGCAGGGTTCTGCCAATGAGATTTCTTGCTAGGGATAAATCACTGCAAAGTTTGTCATGCGTCCTCTCTAAGGCAGAGATTTCCTTTTTTCAGACTGGGAGTAGTGATTAACTGTTGATCTGGATAAATGTTGTAATACTGAGTTAAATTCTGCATCATCTTACAGTTATAAAATATTTTTTTGCATCTTTGATAAAAGGATAGTTTCTGTATGAAATTGTTCTTGGATTGACCTGAAGATACTTGATTTGAAAAAGTTCAAAGGGATCTGCTTTGCTTTTTACCTTTCTACTGAAGTAGAGGATACCTAATTAGGTTCTTCTCCCCTAAATTTAATAGCAAGTTTGCCCTAGTATCAGTGGGAGATTGGGCCAGAAGTGCTGTTTTGATTGGATATATTTTATTCCTTTTTTTTTTTTTTTACTTAGTAAACAAGAAAAAAAAGCCAGACATCTTACAACCTTATTGGTCCACACCAATTTTATCTAGCAAAATGGATAATAAAACAAGAGGGTTTCCATTGCTGCAACTTACAATGGGCTGACATTTGGCAGCGAACAACCTTTCTAAAGTTCAGGCACTGCATTAAAAAGAAGAATATAAAGGGCATCATTAGAATTGAGGAAGGAAACTGTTATTCAGCATTTCAATTACTGAGCTACATGAGTGGCAGTAAGAAATAATAGGCACAAATTAGTACTATTGAATGTTCCTAAATATCTATTCAGCAGCCTTGAAAAGTGATTTGGATACTGTCATAAATTTGGAAATGTTCAAATAAACTCACTTATCTGTCTCTACTTTCTCAAATCTCAGTTTCCAAAGAATTTTCTCAATGCAAAATTATGGACCTTGAATGTTCTCCTTATTAGTCTGATTGAAGCCCTATTAGCATTTTTCTCCACCTTTTCCCCTGCTGTAGGCACACATTATTTATTTAAAGCATACTCACAACTTACAGTCCAACAAAATAAACGGCAAGGCACCTCCCATAACATTTGATATTTTTAATTTGCCCACAGAGACCATGGGTACTGAATGCTGTATACACTGTAATAAATCACTTCAGTGCTATTAATGCATACAGTAGCCTTACAGTGCACAGAAAATGATTGCCATGTGTACCCTCTACAAGAAAGGCAAAGTCCATGTGTTACAAATATGGTGAGCATTAAAGATGATGATGAACTTGAATTTTTATCTAAATATTACAAATCCATATCATTTGTCCTCCTTTATTAATTACGAATGATTTCTCAAACAAAATAATATTTTCCTCTTCATTTTAAGTGTTAACTGAGAGAAAATTTGGGGATGTTGTCATCATGAAAATGTGTTTATCACTGACTACACTGTTGGGAGAAACACAAAGCTTTTTTCTTTCAGTTCAGGCTGTTTCTGTTGTTTCATATAGCCTAAGTCTTGCTTAAAATAAAGCAAAACAAACAAAACAAAAAGCCCCAACAAACCAGAGTGCACCTTTGAGGCCAAGCTGCGTTTATCACACTAACAGAGATATTGCTCCATGGATTTCAACAGTATTCAGCTGTCACATTTACTCACATGAACTGATAAATTTGTAATGGCTGAGAGACAGAAATTGATTTATGAGTTTGTTGGAATAGAATGGAACCACTGAAAATGGCCTTATTAAAAATCTGCAATTTTTCACAAGGACTTGCTTGCCTTAATAAATGTGAGAATAAGTTTGATTTCACTCAGAATTAATGTAGTTTGAAATTGAAATGAGTCTCACTTCCTGCCTCCAGGAGGTCTGCTGACATTTCTAGTGCTACATCTAAGCCTATGGAAAAAAATGAAGCTGAAAATGGAAAATAAGATAAATTTTCCATAATTTGCACAATGAATACATTTGATGAGGTCAAAATCAATTAAATTTAGAAAATGTCAATTTGGTACAGGACCAAGTTATTTGTTTTCCCTCATCAATAGCCACTAGCTTTACTGCAGCTGAAGAAATCTGAATATCATATTGACTAAGAGGTAGGTTTCTTTAAACGTATACTAATTTTGACAAACTTCCCCTTTCCTTTACCATCATTTGCCCACACTGAAACTAGATCTATTTGTGTGATATGAGGATATTATACTGAATACACATTTCAGATGATAATATCATGGAGAATTTTTTTCCGCTCTCAAGAGACCAAGAGAAATGTGTCCACCTACAGTACTGCAGGCTTCTACCTGGAAAATACATCTGGCTAATCTTGCAAAACTACCAGTATTAGGAGATGCTCGTACACCGTGTTAGAACGGTATACACCTCTAGCCAAGAATGTTTTCTGAGGAAGGAAATAGAGTGAAAACTTCATTCTTTATTCATAACACCATGCTTTTGCTAAAAGGAAGGGAAAAAAAAGGCTTTTTTTCTTATTTTTATATAAACCAGCCTTAATTGTCCGAATCTTGCTATAGCAACTTTTATTTTTAAGCCTTATGCAGTAGAAGAAAAATCTCTCCTTATGCTACATGCAACTTACTGTGACACCCATCTTGGCTTTGAGGAAGAGCCAGGAAATCCTTTCTCTTATTCACTGCTAAGTTGGTTGGAACAGTCAGGATTGAAATAGCAGGGGCTTGGTCATGTCAAGCATCTTTGTGCGTTCTGTTTCACTTCTCTGTCCAATCTTTCTCTTAACTACCGCGTGCAAGAGCTGTATGGAAAAATAAAGTGCCAAAATTAACATTGACAACAACAACATCAAAAATACAAGGGAGAGCCAGAGAAGAAAGTTGGTTTGGTTTATGAGATTAAACTCATATTATTAAACATACTAGGAAATACAAAAACAAAGCTACAATATGATAATTTTGAAAATAAATGTTATAATGTATCTTCAAAAATAGCCTCCTATAAATATTGGATATGAACCTCTGTTCACATTGCAGCACAGTGGACCTTGAAGCAAAACAGTACAGTTCTGCTTCCAGCACACTGTAAGTACCCAAAAGGTAGTTAAAACATGAAGTTTGACCCCCATAGTTAGGGTACGCATTCTAAACTTATTTTCTTTAGCAGATGCTGTGCTGACATTTCAACTGACTTGTCACATCCACACACCACGTAATCCTTCCCCAAGGTAAGCACAGGAAACAAAAAAGCAGACATAGCACCAGTGAAAGGTATGAAATATACACAAAACAATCACCTTGCCATGTGAATCAAATCTTAAGGTAGAGCAACAAAAGAAACAGGTAGTCCATGACAAGCCAGAGGGGTATAACGTCAGTTCATACTGGCATGGGGCACAAGATGTGCTCTGGCCCAGGGTAGTAATGTGAGAACTGCAAGGAAGCAACGCAGGACAGTGCGTGGTTGCGAAGAAGGGAAACTGTATCCACTTACGGATGAACTCAGTGGAATAAAGCTTCGTTCTTTAGGAGAAAACACTTTTAAACAAATAAGTTTGGTAGTTTTCAGTCTCTATCTATTGTAAAGGTTGTTCTGTGACTGCAGAATTTACTAAGTTGGACACTCCAATTTCATTCATTAACCGTTTCTGGGTTAATGCAGACAAACCTTAAAAACATGAAATAAAACATTAAACATTAGATAGCTATAAATTTCAGTGCCTAAGCCAAAGCTAATTGTTAGCTGAAGATTCCTATTTACTTCAGTGCCTCTTATGGTAGGCCTTTAGCTGCTGTGCCAAGACCCTGTATGAAACCTTGAAATCCTGAATGACTGTTCAAGGTAAATCCCTATTCAAAATTGACTTCTGGATGGCAACTGCCATCTGGGAGGAAAAGCTTTTCGAGGCAGAGGGATATTGTCTTGGTTCACAAAAAGCAATCATCACAGCTGAAAAGTCCTCCACCGACAGAGGTATCTTCTGTCTCTATACCCTAAAGACATCCAGTAGAGTTTCTCAGCAGATTCATTTCAGCTTGAGAGCTGAATTCAATGCATATAAGCATACACAGGACAAACATAGAATCACTAAAATCTCAAAAGGATTGGCCGGAGTAACATGCAGATTAGGCAATGGGACTGCAATCCATTCCCTTCTCCGTGCTAGAAGCTGTTTTAAATATGAGGCGGATTGCAAAGCTGCAGTCGTCTTTGTCATATTTAGTAAAAAAGATTCACATGCTAAAATAGGCTCTCCCTCTCTTCATTTCTTTATTTCGTATGAAGGCTTTTTGAGATTGCTTCTTTTAGGGAGAGGAGGCATTGTTGTTTTTGTTTTTTTGCAAGTAACATTTATTTTGAAGTTCTACTCTCCAAAACATCCATTATGATTGATTAAATAATACATAGAACGTGATTCTGCTACTAAAAATTACAATGTGTTCCTTGACATTCATGCTAAAACCTCTCTCACGGGGGGTACTTATTTGTCTGGCATCTTTGCTCAGGGCAGAAACACTAGACTGCAGAAGACTTCCCAGGTCATCAGTTCAAGTCCTTTGATCTGACAGGCGATCACATTCTATATTTCAGCACAATTAGCACCTTTTAAAAGAAGTTATATTTCTAGCCCTCGCTACTTTTACCAAAAGATCACTTCAGAATCTCATTCCTCTGACAGTTACAAAAGTCCCAGTTTAAATTTATTCACAGTTTATTATCCCTCCCACCATATTCATGAACATCTGTTATATCCCTTATTAGCCTTTGTTTTGCTACCCTAAACAAGCCACACCGTTTTACTTTCCACACCTATAGCAGGCTCTCTTTCCCCTCATCAATCAAGACTGAATTCAGCTTTCTTCAATACTGTATCTCAAATTAGGTCTCACCAGTACTTTGTAGAATGGCTTTAATACTTCCATGCCCTTGCTAGAAATATGTTATCTGAGACAGCTTAGGACTGCATTTGCCATTTTCATATCAGTGTTTCAATCACGCTGCATTTGATTAATGTAGCTGTGCTTTCTTCTCTGACATTCTTAACGGATGAGCTTCCAGCTTCTGGAAGAAATTCTTATTAGTCACAAAAAATAGAACTTTGCATTTGGTACTACTTAATTTCATCTCATTTCTATTTCTGTTGTCCACAGACTCCTTCAGGTCTTCCTATAGCATCCCAGTCCTCCACAGAATTCATGCCCGAAATCTTAAAGGTTCACTAGGACATCGCCATTTAATATTTGTGAAAATAGTAAATAAAACTAGTCCCAAGGCCAGCTTCATTAATAACACAAAGAACTCTAGCCCAAAACTGCTTTTTATCACACACCAGCTTCCCATTAACCAGATACTTACTGAACAGTTCTTCTTTCACTGTATTTATTAATATTTTTCCTGTGTGGTCTCATAGCAAATGATTTCCCAACAGACAGATTAGATTCACTTCACTTTCTTCATCTAAAACACCAGTGACATGATCAACAAGTCTCACAACTTACCTATGAAAAACCCGAAATGTGCATTGTCTTATTTTTAATTTATCTATAATTAGACATTGTATTAACATTTGTACTGAAGCTTTACTTACTGCTAAGGTCAGATTAATGAGCCTGTAGTGGCCTGCAAAACAATAAAAGGATACAAGAGTTTTTTTGCTTTCGTTAGAAGTCAAAGAGACAATTTTTTCACTAACTTGAGACGAGTCAGGCCTGGATCCTAAATTGTCTCATTTTTTGAATGAGGGTCTTCAGTTTGGCTTTCACTTTTCTTCATCTCAATCCTTCTGAAGACCATTTCAACATTTGATATGAGAGCTTAAACACCAATAGAGTTCAAGGCCAGATATCAGACAGATGAACTTTCCCCTATTACGTGATTGCTAATAAGGTATTCTGACGTAACAAACTGCTTTTTCCAAGCATGTTACATCTTGGCTAACAATTATCAGGAGCTAATGATATAACACTGACACTATAGATACCATGGAAATGCATAGAGAACCAAAATATTTAATAAAATTTTCACACAGTTTCAAGAAAACTTATCTTAGTTTCCTTAGCTAATAAATACTATTTTAGAAGTTAAATCACTATTGACATAATGGTTCTACAGTAAAAAAGTGGATTTTTTTCTTAAGTTTAAAACTAGAATGGAATAGGTCGGAGTTTCTTTTTTTTTTGTATTTGATTTTTTCGTCAATTTAGATCTCACAGAGGCATCATACTCATGTCTGAATTCAGGGGGATTTTAGGCATTTGGAGACGAGATGAAGAGCAATGCTTTGTTTAAAAGTTGAAACTGGATCCAAACAAACATATTCTACTTTTTTCCTCTTTATAATTAAAAAAGAGAAAAGCACAGCTTAAAGCTAAGGTAATAATGACAGCCTATTGTGTCGTTTTCAGCCTCTTGTAGCACGTGGAGGGTACGTTTGCTTTTTTGTTTTGGCAGGGAGTGGGAGGCATGGTTTTGTTTCATTTTTTCACTCCTCCATTCTGGACTTCACACGCTGTCGCAGAATAAATGCCATTCAACCAAGTGACGAACTGTGCTGGGAATCAAGATGAGCAACGTGCCCCACGTTATGAACATTGTTTCAACATACATCTCTGGGCAAGACAATCGTCATTTTGCAGAGAGAATTGAGGTGTCTTTTAGAATTACATCAAAGCTACTCCCTTTCCTAGCTGCCAAACAATTTTTTTTTTGTTATGTGTACAGTATAATGCAAACTTGATTTTCTTCTTAAAGTCTTTTGAATGTTGAATCAGGCGATATGACGAATTAATCTTTTCTAAAAAAAAGCTAGGAAGACATGCAGCTTCAAAAAACAAGATGTCTAACTGTATCTAATTACATTGCCTTCATAATCCTGCGCAAACTTCCCTTGCACTGCAATGTGTGGATTTGGCTAAGATTAAATTAATGCCTGTTTACACATATCACGTAATTCTATCTCCTTTCCCTCAGGGAGAGCATGGAGAGTTTCAGAAGCATGAGTAAGCATGCTAATTTTGACAGCAATGAGGCAGATCTAGTTAATAAATGCTCTGTGTAACAATAATACTGAGAGAAAGGGCTTCAAGTACCTCTCAGAGATCACCTCTTCCTCTCAGCCAGACAAGCAGTTCAGCCGAGTGTTGTCGCTTCAGACTCTCTTCTGGGATTTAAATCAATCTACATAGCCATCTATTTCACTCTATATGTACACAAGGGAAAGCAAGCCCAAGCACTCTATCTGCAATATCTTTTCCACTAACTCCAGTGAACTCTCTGCCGCCCCCTTTTAAGCTGTTGCTGCTGCTAACAGATGGCCACATCTGGGAGCACAATAAGCCCAAACACACGTTCCCTCCCACTTGCCTTGCCAAATATCTGCTAGGCTTTAAGAGAAAAGTGGCAGCACTGCTGCACATTTTATTCCTACCAACTTGGTTTATTCACCTGAACTCCAATTATTTAAATCCTTAAATCTACGTCCCTATAAAAGTAACATTCTCAGAGTATTCAGAATTGGGGGTTCAGATCCACAACGATAAGGGTAAAATACTGAAGGGATATTCTAATTATTTCCCAAAATATTACATGCCCAGGAAGTTATAAAGATACCATTTAAAAGTAAAAGAAATATAAACACATGAAGTTATGGAAACTTGTAGATAAAGGAAAACCTTAATTCTGTCCTACAGCAATGCCACGGAGTAACGAGACCACTGTCATTAGTGCCTAATAGTATTTGTGTTCTCAGACTAAATTAATCTGGACTTTAATACCAAATTAGAATGCTTTTTCTCCATGAGGGCAACAATTACAACAAAGGACTTAACCTTACGGTTCTAGCCCTGCTGGGTGTGAAGATAATTTTCGACATATGAACTATTTCAGGGCTGTCTTTTAGAGCCCATAAACAGGCTAAGACAATGTTGCTGAGATCCGCCTTTGCGTGGCTAGCTGGCACGCAGAACCTGGCAGGGAGGAGATTAATATTTCATGGATGAACAGCTCTGGATGCAAAGGAACCTGCACAAAAGGGAACTATCCTGGTCTCAGCTGCGGTGAATCAGGTACCCTTTCTTCAGGGTAGAAAGAGGAGTAAGCAGAGTGGAGTGTGTTAGTTCCTCTTCGAAAGAAAAAGTCCCTTTTTAAATAAGTCAGAATTTAGCAATGTTAAACTACCTTCCTGGCAAATTTAATTTAGAAGTTAAAGTGAAGGAACCTTCTTCCTCAGCATGTAACAGGTTATGGTAAGTCTGTCTGACTGTTTTTGAGCAGGCTGTGAAAAGGTTGCCTGCACAGGTCAGTCTGACTTTATAACTTGAGGCTTGTACTACCAATAATCTCTTGTGGCAGTAAATATTTAAAGACTACTGACAACAGCTCAAACTTAGGTCTAAAGAGCTTGTATTTTGGTCTGTATCAAAAACCATCTGTTGAAAGTCATTCAGCATATTCCTGACAAATTCCTTTTAACAGCATATAGTGTAACACAGAACACAACAGTACTAAGTATTTTTAAAAGACTTAACGAAAGTGATATGAAAATAAAATTTTAAAATGTGCTTGCTCCCCAACGAGACAATGTGCCAACCCCAGACTACATATGTCAGGATAACGTTCAAAAACTGTACAAAATACTTTTTCAAGATGGCTGCTAATATTTTAGGACTCTCAGCAGACAGTGACTGAAGTTGAAGAACGCTTAGGTCAAAGAACTTATTTATAGGGCATAATGAAACACATATAGATCAGAGTTTTGTGTTTATGGGGAAAACTATTACCTCTAGGACTGAAAAAGTGACCTCTGGTGGGCAATAACATTCACAGATTTAGGCAATATATTCTCTTTGTTGGTGACTCTTTCATTTTCCCTATGATACTCTCTACTACACATAAATAAAGCTGCATTTGGTACTGCATACTATAGATCACAGTAGAGATTATGAGATTGACAAGGGCAGAGGAATAACGAAGGAGAACAATCTACACAATTTCAATATCATTTTACTAATACATTTAAGAGACTCAACACATCACAACTCCCCACATGGACCTAGCAAAGGCACTGCAGCATTCTGCATCTAAATTCTTCCAAGGAGGGCACTCTTTCTGAGTTATTTGGCTGCAGCGGACTCAAATCTTCTAAATGCTCTTTCCTTCTGACATGCTTATAGTTTCCTGCCAGTACTTGTTCCCTAGTTCATCTTCGTTTTTATACTGTATTGTGCAGCCTGTCTGTGCAAGTGTGATTTAGGTCCTTTCCTTTAAAGGAGGGAGCTGGAGAAGGCAGGAAAGTGAAGAGCAGAGAGCCTTTTGATATTGAAGGGATTGGAGTTCCCGATATCTATATCACATGCTTAGTCCCTTACTTCCTAAACCTCTATTACGTAGACATGTTATTAATATCAGTAAGAAGATACAGGTTAAAACAGATATTCCCATATTTGGCTATTTGGTCTTTTACGAATAATTCCCTCAGAAATTTCAACAATTTTAAATTTCATTGCAGTCTTGGTCATATTCCCCAACCAGTTCTACTAAAAATTCCGTTAAAAAAGTTTTGCCCAGGTACTCTTCAGGCTGGACAAAAGGCCTACCTCCGGGCTGACACATGACGCTGCTTTCTAGATTCAGGGGTACTCCAGAGTTGAAAGTGGCCTTTACTTGCTCTAACTAATAGAGGATTGTCTCAGATTCACCAGCGGACAGTGTAACTCTTTCCTGCATCTTCCTACCCTTTGACAGAAATCCCACAGGAGGAAAAAAATGTCACTGCTTCTTTGTCATTTAGAATATGTACAATCATCCGCTCCTGAATCACCTTCCTTTAATGTCCTGCTCCATAACAACTCTCAAAGATGAAGTCCTCTCCTAGGCAGATCAGCTCCTAAGGACTCGTTTAAGACTCGGAAATTTGCTTATAAAATTATGCAATGCTGATAAAAATAAATCCTTAGTGAGAACTGAGAGTTCTACGTACCGTGATACTTAGCATCCCACAGGAAATAAATTTGGGACATAGCAGTTTTCACAAAGCTTTAAGCGAATAAAATACTGTACTAACAAACCCACCAGCAGGAATGGTCAATAGAGGTAATTATTTTCTGCCATCTTAAAATAATGTATTTTTAAGATGACAATCTTAATCTACCGCTGCCTTGTTAGACATGTTTTAATGTGTTTATAAATGCTTGCACCTGAAACCAAAATAGCACAGCTACTATTGCTATTGGTAAGAAATAACTTGGACTATTCCCCATCCAGTTGCACAGTTTCTGTGGACTGGAGAAATCCTGTGCTAAAAATCAGATGTTAAACTCTAAATAGGTTTCATGTACTGTAAGTTCAATCAGAAGAAGAAAGCTACACTCTGATTAGACTACATCCTAGCTAATAAAACACCACTTGTGCAAAACCAAAGCATTTAAACTAAATTAAAACAATTTTATTTTTTCACTTTTACAAAATGAAAATATTTTGCTTCTTTATAGTTGCCATTTTTGCTGTGTCCTGTCTGATGCTGACAGGAAAACATCCATAAACTGTGTTGGGCTCGGATTATTTATGTACCATTTCACAGAAAGCTGTGTTATACCATGATGCATGCCTAATCCACAACTAGCCTTTTGGACTGAGCATGGTTCCCTTTGCAGAGTCAAAGTAATAGCTTTAATTTAAAATAAAGTTACTGACTCTAATAATGCAAACAACAGAACCCCTCCGAATCAGCCAATAATGAATTGGAAATATTGTCCAATTTTTGTATAAGGTGCTTCCTATTCCATGGAGGGGGGGCAGGGAGGGGAGAGAGAAAGAGAGGGAGGGGAGAGAAAGTGGGGGTAGAGGGGGTAAATGAGGGGGAGGAGAGAGAGGGGAGAGGGGAAGAGAGAGACGGATTTCTCTCTGAAACATTATAATTAACCTATTCCTTAAGCCAAACTGAGACATCTTCTACCTGAGAAGCCCAGGGATGAATGTCCTGATCTTAATCTCACCTATTAATTGGCACTAGCAGTCCAACAAAAGAAATGGCCCAATTTGTATCCATACAATAATAAGTTCCTTAACAAACAAATGCTACAATAGCAAGGTTTCTTCTGAGTATATGGAAGTGAGAGAACTGAATAAATTAGGAGCGCACCAAAAAGGATTTTGCCTTTTTGATATTAAGAATTAGGATGATTTTTTTTCCCCTGATCAGGAGGACCTACATTTACTCAGGAGCCCCATGGACTATGTGTCACCAGTGGAGCAGGTCCACTCCAGGAAAAATTATCAAGACTGGGGACTTTTCTGGAGCATCCCCTGCTCTTACTGCAGAGAGGAGGCAGGGAACAGATGAGCTGTGCGCCTCGACCTCCGACCAGGACGCACCCTGGCTCTGCAGGTGAGACATAGCCCATTGAACCACCACCAGCCTGTGCTTTGCAACAGCTGATCCGAATCTGCTGTCATAGAGAAAACAAGGGCATAACATGAAAAAGATCATATGCACAGTGCACAGTATTTTGACTTAGCATTCATTCTTCTAAACAAGGATGCAAGCGTAGGCTTTTTCTGCTGGCTTCAAATATCCATAAACCAGACATTTTATTAAGCTGTACGCTGTGTATATGTGATTCCACCTCATTATTTGAGTTTTTCTATTGCCCCTACCTGCACTACTGCTTAATGTTTACACGGAGATTGTGTGGAACATTTCTATCTCTAGATGCAACAGATGCAATTTGCTAAGCTTTCAGATACTTTCCGAAATGAAATTAACACACATGCAGTTTACTCATAGCCGAGCCTGCCTTCATTAGCTCCTCTGTTCCTAAGAGGAAGGTGCTGACAATAGCAAACGAAGGCAACAGCCGCTGTCTGGCAACAAGACTCATGTCCCAAGAAATGAGAGGCTGACTATTTAGCTCACTGCTATCTTGGTGACAACGTTATATCTGAGAGTTCTTAATATGGTCTTGATTAACTAACTTGTTATTTAACTCATGAAAGAGAAAATATCAATACTAAGAGCCACTGTCTAGGCTGCAGACAAATTCACATCTACAGATTGAAGTTCAATAAAGCCAGCCTTGAATTAATGTTAATCTTTTAAATAAAGACAGCTACTTACTTTATGGACTTATTTGGAAGCAGATTCTCTTGCTTATAGAAAAATGAATCCATGGATTGTTACAACACTCAACTATACACAACCCTCCACATATTAGAACACATATTTTGTTGTAGTCTCATCTTGGACATCTGTAGAAGTTAGTTAGAATCTTTTTAATGTAAGCTTTTAAGGGATAAAGAAGGAAGAGAAGGGTTTTAAGTCCCAATGGCTGGAGTTTGAGAAGTCCGTGCCTCATGATGGTGTTTGTTTCCATTGAGGTTTGAACTATTAAATAATATACAAAAATGACAAGAGAAATATCTGATGTTTTAAGCATTGTTTTTTGTCTCTACAGTTTGTAGCAGAATGATTAGCTAAGCATTCGCAATACCATAGTCTTCAAAAGACTGTAACGATGAACCTTTTCACCCAAAAAAGAACATCAAATCCGTGGACAGACAGAAAAAGGTGGTGAGGTAAAGTGCAGAGTTATTTCCACCACTGCCTGCTAGACATCAGATACCTCAGTTCCACACCCATAACGATTAGATAGAATGGCAAAACAAAATATTAAAACACATATATTGGAATTTACTAGATACATGAGTTTCTGTTTTATTTGCCCATTTAAAGCCTAACCCATTTTATTTTGCCAAACTAAAGCAGTTGTACCTAGGACCATAGAGAACTGTGAAATAGTGTTGTAGGGTACTCTGGTCACTCCACAATAAATCACACTATCTTCTGCACTCATATACTACCACCATTGAGAGAGCAATGACTGTTATGCATCAAATCTATAGCCTCACCTACTCTCAGAGCTCTGCAAAGGCTTATATTCTATGTTTTGTACAGAGAAAGGTAGTAAAAGTTGTGTAAATCGTCTGGAGGTGCTCAGACCAGCCCAACACACACGTTGTTTTTGCCAGAATCACAGAAATTTCTTTGTAAGGCAAATAGTGGCATCACCACTGCTGAGTCGATTCTCCTTAATGGATCAACTCAGTAGCCTGTCCAATTTAAAATGGTAAAACATATCTACCTTTTTGCACTTCACGTACGCCTAAGAATTAGTGCAGAAATAAATAGATCATCCAAAATAAAATAGGTGATCATTTTCCTGTTTTCAGATCAGCTAGGTACTTGTTTTTTGAGGTTCAGTTTACATTTGAAAATTTAACCTCATTCACTAGCTAAACCTAAATTTACACCTGACAGTAACTCCTCAGAAGCAACTTCCACAGTAACAGGATGTTCTCGAGCATACAGCACCCCAAACCACAGGTACTACAGGGCTTCTCTTCAGTCTGGAGCATCACTGTCAGAGAAACTCAAGAATATGCCAAAATCAAAAGGAGCTCCACTACAAGGTACTGATGAAAGACAATCCCTGAATGGAAAAACTACTGTGCTGTGCAAAAATGAACAATCAAAGAATTGCAGTAGTATCTGTACCAAGCACAGTTTCAAGATAAATCACAAAAAAGACAGCTTTTGCTTTGACAAGTTAAATTTGACTTGCTAAGTAAGATTAATGCATAGAGTCTAACCAAATAATTCCTGTGTCAGTCATGGACCTGCATTTTCCCATGTAACAGCAATATTGGTACTGGCAGGTACACAAGCACATTCTCAAACACAAAGGAAATGGATTCAGTTAGAAAACTAAGTCCAGATTAGAACCCGCGCGATGTGTGAACAGTAAATTTTTTTGTTTTGGTTCCCTAATTAAGATTAATGAAGCTTCACGGAACTGATATAGACAGAGTAATATTAACGCAGATTTTATTTCTTTGCAAGTTTCCCCATGAAATTCCAGGTGCTACTTTGAGATACTCTCTATATACAAACACATGTGCACATGCATGGCTCCAAAAGAATATGCTGAAAGCCAGAAGGTAGGGGTACCTGCTTTGTAGAAGTGAGCTTACAGGAGCCTGAAAAAAGGACAGTGTTTGCTGATGCATACGCATTTTTAAATCTAATAGCTTCAGGATAGCTCAAAAAAAAAAATATATTGGCAAATTCCCATCACCCCAGTTCCGATTTATTCTGTGAACAGGGTCTAATAAATGGTTGTAAATAACTATGATCGGAAAAAAAAAGTAGAATGCTCTTGGATGTACATTGGTCCTGACTGAGATGATTTACACATAGCACACCACCTCAGCACAGACATACCATCTGGAATCGTTAGCCATGAAACTATAAAATCATCCATGTATTACATGACTTACTGTCAGGCCTCTATAGAATAGATACCATCATATTCCAAAGCTTTATATTTAGGTCACTTCGATTCTCATTTACTACAAAACACATCTCATGAAAAAATGACAATTATAATTGTTTTGTATATTGCTAAAAGGAATTCTTCTGAAGCAATTAAAGAAACAAAAACTTAAAAATAAAATAATGCTAGACTTTTTTTCTCCTCACTGGAGCAGCACTGTCAGTTTAAGACAACTTGCAAGTTTGTGGTAAGTTCTGTTCCATGCTTAGCAACATGTTACAATCAAATTGTTTTCCAGGGGAAATGGGAAAGGCATATTTTCCTTTTTTTAACAATCTCATGAGCACAGGAGAGCCTTTATATTCTAACATATCCATGCTCCTCATGCTAACAGAAACGAAAAAGTTAGTGCAGTGAGTGCTAAATGAAAATTGAACTGAATTTACCAAAGACTTGTATTTGTGAACATCATTATTTATACAGCTGTGAATTATATTAAAGCATCAATATGATTATAGAAATAAAATTACAGAATAACCCAACTGAGTTTACTTTTGTTTGAACAGCAAGACTCAGTGATGCTGATGCTTAGCCCTGTTTTGGTAATGAATTGCTTCAAAAATAGTACTGACAATAAATACCTGTTGTTCTATATTGCTACTTTTCATAATTTATAAATAATAAGCTATGATCTGCTGAAACAAAATTTTAGAAAAAAAAAGTGTTTCATTTATCTGCTAATGCTTTCTCTGTTAAAGACATGGAAGTTCAAGATTTAAGACCCAGAATGTTTCTCTTCATAGAAATCATAATTTGAAAAAAA
The DNA here is from genome assembly GCF_040807025.1 of Struthio camelus. Classification (NCBI taxonomy): domain Eukaryota; kingdom Metazoa; phylum Chordata; class Aves; order Struthioniformes; family Struthionidae; genus Struthio; species Struthio camelus. Next base: position 50,165,641 of record NC_090982.1, read on the forward strand.
TATATCCTGGATACCAGCTAAATAGTACTTTACCTATAGAACTAACATTTCCAAATACATATTAGATCTATATACGTAGATTCATTACAGTTACTTTTGTGCCTGAGATAACAAAATATTACTTGAAAATTACTGTAATTTTTTCCTAGGGTGTAATAAGAGATTTAACTATTTACACAGAATGAAATTCAGCATATTTTATTAGCTCACTCAACCACATCAGTTTAATAAGATAACCAAGAAATTAAGATTCTGCTCCTAGAGTATAAGTTTTGCTATTCTGCTTTCGATATTTTTTATTTCAGTTGGGAAGCAGGGATGTTGACCTTAGCTAGGATTTAAAAACCTCCGACTTGAAATTTGCAACAACTACCAAAAAAGACATTTTGTTCACTAGCCAACAAAACATGGTATGAGTAACTGTGGTGTTTCATGACTCCCATCTGGCCACCTATACATTTTCAGGTTTGTGTATCAAAGTTTCAAGAACTGGCAGCTGGGTATGGATGCAATATGGCATGTTCTGCATAAAAGTTCAAATGGAGCCTGATCACATGAAACATCTGTAACAAGATTTTGCTTGAAATTGCACATCAAAACAAAGCAAAGCAATATGCAAGTCTCCTCTTGCTACATAACACCTCAAGTTGTCATTAGATCACTGTTCTTGCTCTTTTTGATCCACGCAAAATCATCAGCCAAGAACTTCTTACCAGACTACTCACAGACACTTGTGGGAGCCAATGAATATGTGACGTTTCTAAAAGCTAGGCCACTTCAGGAAGTGTCTAAACAGGCATCCCAAGTGCCTAGCCTAACACATCCAATTTTTAACAGTTCAGCCATCTTATTTCAATGGAAGGATCAACTGACTGCATAGGCTGTCAGTAACAAGGAAACCACCATTGAGAAGAATGAACTTCTGACAGAATACCTGGAGGGCTGGATAGTCAGTGAAGCACTACCAAAAAGAGAGGGCTCTAGTTTAACAGCAAAAACAAAGAAGGAAATAAGCAGATGGCAAAAATGGTGATATATTAAAAAGGCAGTAGCAGAGATGAAAAAGTTGAAACTTTGAAGTCAAAGTATAAAAGCTATAGTGCTGTGTCTATGCCAGTAATTGCAGTAGTAAGGAATAATCCATTTTCCTAGTTCTATTCACAAGAGAGACATTTGCTGTCATGAAAGACTTATAGTTCCCTCAAGAACCAGGTAACATAAACTACGGAGACTCAGCTAAAATGTAAATAGACTTCCCAATGGAGACAGGTAAGTTTAACAGGAGGAAAAAAAAGGAGGAATGTTATGTGATTTTTTTTTCCCTAGCTATCTAGAACTTTTAATTTTGAAGAAAGCCCTTTGAAAAATTTCTTTGAGATCACTTTCCCATCATGAGCAGAATTTCAAAATCAAGGATAAAACCCATAACCCTCTGAAGTCAAGGAAAAATGGTTTATTCTTTCAGATGACAAGGTTAGAACACAAATATTTCCATTCTGCAATATGCACATATTTCATCTAATATTATTTCCTATAATGACTGTCACTAGATGCTTTTGCTGAAGGTATGAAATACCTATCTCAGGCTATAACTTGCCCCTAAAGAAAACTCCACCTCAATGCCTAGGAAACAAAGGTTAACTTAATTCCTTAACTGCAGAAATTTATTCCACCTAGAACTTTTTTCTTTCTTTCTTTTAAGATCACTATAAATCTGCAAATTCTTTTTGTCTATATAAAAAGCTGGTATAATTACTTGCAGAATTAAATAACATTAATTAAATAATAGCATTGATTTTTTAAAAAAGTATAGATTTCATTAATGTAACTGAAAGGAAGTAGTTTCAAAAAGAATGATTATCTTCGCTCCCTTACCATGACATAGACGGAAAGAAGGTTCTGATTTTCCTCCTCTGTATTATTTTACTGGCTTTTATACTGTCCTGTAGGTTTGGGGTTTTTTCCCCATCAAGAGGTAAGCAATCTCTTTTTTCACTCAGTTTTCACTGAAGGGCAGAAGGAGAGAACCCATCTTCTTTTGGGTTAATCTACAATTTTATAATGTATTCTATTTTCCTGGTAGAAATCTTTTAGCTCTGTATTTTTACCTTTATTTCTTCTCATTTTCCATCTCCCACTACAAATCTTATTTTATAATAGACCTCTATTAGGTCAATCAGAGAGGGAGAGAGCAAATTCATGCTAGTGAACTCATTAGACTGTTAAGAATCTGTTACACTTCAGGTTTTTATGATGGTTCTTAACCTGCATTTCTGTCAAGCATATCATTCTGATAATTTCACTTTTTGAACTTTTTTTCCTGATTTCTGTCCTCTTAAAGGTAATTTTAGTAGGACTTACGGAAACCTATCCTGTCATTTCTGACTATAAAACAGTAGGACAAATTAATTTGTAAAAATGTAAAATACAGTAATTACAGTTAGCTCTTTCAATAGCCTTATTGGTGAGAATCTGAAATGCTAAATACTTGATAGACAAAAGACTACTAGATAGTACATTCCTAGAGCAGTATTTTTCAGCAGCTTTTGTGCACCTACAGAGTAGTGTTTGTGTGATAGAAGGGTTTCATTAAACGTGCTTTTCATCTCAGAAATAAAATCATAAAAATGAAAATTATGAAATAACATTTTTGTAATATATTATCAATCTATACAAATATACCAGCCTATAATAGATGGATACATCAATCCACAATACACAGATATATTTACTGATATATCTACTGATGAATCAGTTCAAACCCACCAATTTAATCTATAGTACCTAACATTGCTTCAAATTTTTCAGAGACCGTGTTTTCTGTTAATCAAAAGTTTTCCAAATTAAAATAATTTGGCAAAAATCTAAAATGCTTAACTCAGGTCTAAGATGAGGGCAGATGAAAATATTCTTTTCTATTAAAAAGGAAAAAATAAAACTGTTACCAAGACTGAGATTAGGGAACACACATTATTTTGCCAATGTTGTAGAAAGCTTGAGAAATGATTTTCCATCCTCTGATATGATTAATGGCTTGATATATGATGGAGATAAGTAGTAGTATAGTTACCACAGTTTTATGAAAGTGCATTTTGTTTTTCACAGGAATAACAGCCATTTTTGGCCAAACTGTCATAACACTAGGAGGTGGGGATATGTCTTACTGCCTTTAAAATATCTAGAGCCATGGCAGAAAGATTTAAGGCCCAAATCTTTCAAACTTCTGCGTATAGTGTCTTGGCTTATAGTTAATATAATTAATGCTGAACTATCCTTTTTCAAAAAGATTGTAATGGCAGGAATGGTTCTTCAGTTGAAGCAGCTAACTACAGTTGTTATGGATTAGATTTTGGTCTCGTTTGCTCAGTAAGTGTTTTTAGAAGAATTATTTCAAGTTTCTTTAGAAAAACGTTGTCCAGATCTTGCCCAAAGACCTTGCAAAGCTGAATCTGTTGCTAATTTTTCTATGGCATTCAAAAGAATGCCATTTATAAGCACTTTGCTTAGAATTACAGCGTGGTATCTACATGCTCTAAAGATTCAGCCTGTGTTGGGCCTGCTCCCTGCTCTCGTGGTTCCAGGATGCTGCAAGGACCCCTCAAAATTACTGTGACTGTTGCCTTTAAGAGATGGCACCGAGCCAACTGTCTGGGATCTTACTATACTTGTCTACCACAGCCAGCATGTCCTTATATATTGGAACTAAAAGTAGGAAGACTGCAGGGAAGAACTGTATCTTTAACAGAGCCTAGCATGAGCAAAACAGGAGAAATTCTCTCCCTCATTTCTCAGCTCTTAATGATCATTGAACATTGCTTGGACCAAAAAGAAAATAAACTGGAGGGAAAAAAAAAAAACACATGAGAGGAATTATGCAATTAAGAGGTCCCTTTGAGTTAAACTTCAGAAATGTGAACATGGAGGGCACATGGAGAAAACTGGAACAACACTTAGGGAGCACTGCAGTCTGAAGAAAAATGAAACATTCGGCAGAACACAGAAGACTGTGAATGATCTGAAGGCAAAGAGCCCGCCCTGCAATTTTATACGGAACTGCGCCCCATACAAGAACTATATTATGAATATAGTTTGCATCTGTGACAAAATAATCAAAGTGTGGCTATGAGAAGACCCATAATTTAATCTTGTCAAAGTATCCAGAATTAACCATGCAACAGAGTAATCTTTTCCAGGCTGTAGCTGAGGGAGAACCACCACCTTAGGAAATCCAAATACTACAATAAAAGATAGGAGAGGCAGAAAGGCATGCTGTGCTCAGAATCAGACTTCACAAAATGACAGTACATGTATCCACCCACAAATCACCAGCCAAGACAATATATACATTTTGGAAAAAGCTGAAAGAACTAGGGTGAATCATATCATTTTGCAAACCCCTGCAGAGCATGCACAGCACGGACAAATCAGATGACAAGAGTGCTATTAGTTCAGACGAACTCTTCAAAAAAGCAGTATGCAGTGCTTAAGCAGAACAAGGCATCTGGTAAGTTTGGTGCAGATGAATATAGTTGCACCCATAACCATGAACTAGTACCAAAAGAAAACCACTGGGCAATAGGAAGGAAATAGGTGAAAATCTGGGATCACAGGCTTATCTTTCCAAAAGGAGTTCTGTGTTAAATGCTTGAGTAAGAGCATGTATTCAATTTATAACAGCAGTGAGGAAAAAGTACCAATTACTGGATTCAAAACATGTCATGTCCATGGTCTTAGCAAGGGGTTGTTCTCACTGATAGGCAGAACCGATTCCGCAATTGTGGACAAGTTCAAAGAGTAATTGCTTTCAGGAAAAGGCAAACTGTCAATAAAGTACAGAATAAAGTTAACAGGGCCCAGATTTCTGCCCCTGTAAAAATTCTTCTGACCTTAAGGAAGAGAATAAAAGACGAATTGGATTCATTTGTTTCTCTGGGAATTATAGAGCAAGGGGGGGAAAAAAAAGCTGTTATACTCTTCAGTCACTCTAGCTAACACAAAGCAAGGAGAAAAATGACTGAAGCCTTGGCTTCTAAATGCACTAAAGATAACTAAATAAATATATGAAAGAAAAGAGCACTACCTGTGAGGTAAAAAATTCTAGAAGAGATTACCCATGCCAAATATTTTTCTAGGCTTTATGTATCAGCAGGGTTCTGCACAATGCTACAGAAAAACAAAGTCTGCATTGGTGTACTTTCAATATCTCTTTTGGGAAACAGTTTCTTCAGACAGCAGCCAAGGTAATTCACATGAAAATATAGCTATTTTTGAATTGTATAGAAGGCAGTAAAGTTCACTGAAATTCCATTTTAATTGGGAAGGAAAAACAGTAGATGTCCATGAGCAGGCACACTGAGAACTTCTGGAAAAAGCTGGAGCTCTTGAACTAAAGTTGAAGAAAAAACAGCACAAACACAAATTCCATATATACCAGAGATGTCTTGTAACACAGCAAGGTGTTAACACAAGCCAGTACAGCAAAGGTGCTGAGGAAGATCCAACACAACATGGCCCTTACCAGCATGCTGCCACTAACAGACAAGGAAGGGTTAATAGAGCCCCTTGGGAGGATAAATCTCGGGCCCAGACCGGCTGCCCAGACTAGTCACCTAAGAATGCCACAACACCGATGGTCCAACGAACATGCTGTGCAAAATCTCAGTTACAAAACTGAACCAGTAAACTAAAGAGATCCTCAGCCTCAGAGGGGAAAACAAGATGACAATAAGAAAAAGATTAAATTTTCCACAGTGCCATTGAGGACCTAGCCTCAAAGTCCTGATGCAAGGGTATACGAATGTGACAACTAGTGACCAGACGCCTACACGTTACAGACCTTTTGAAGGAAAACAACAACAATGTGAATTTAGTATGTGCAAGCAGAAAAGAAAACTTTAGCCTTCCCTGAAGATTTGTAAACAATTTTAAAATTTTACTTGTGGGAGATAAATGTTAAACCACAACTACTACTTTTTGCCATTGCCAGACATGGGAAACTTGACATGGCAAACCTGATAACGGATTGGTAGCCAGCACTTTAAGCGGTCTTCACTGCTGTAGTAATTGAAAAATCGCATGATAAATTCCAGCTGCTGTGACTTCTAGGAGTTAGGGGTAAGCTGTGTCAAAATATTAAATTGGTAAAACTGCAAAATATTAAATTGCCTCTTGACAGAAAAGGTTCCAGACACAGTCAATATTTTGCATCGGCAAATTACAGACTAGCTCCAGGAAGCCACTGAAGTCACCTGGCAACAACTGATTCAGAGAACTGCAAGGAAGAATCTAATACCTGGCCAGATACCTGAGATAAATGAGGACACATAATGAGATGCAAAGACAAATCAAAAATCTCAGTATGAGATAAGATCTCAGGAGCTACTAGCATTCTTAAAAAGGATCTGTCTACCTGACAGGAAAGTTTCATCACAGACAGCAGTGATGTTGCAAGAGATTGCCTTAGGAAATGTGGAGGCACTGCAGGAAAAGAAAAGCAGCCACACAGGCTGCCTAACTCCCTTTCCTACACTGCGGCACAGTTTGGAGCGAGAAGTGTGTGTTTCTCTCCTTTTTCAGCCCACACTGTACACAGGGGCTCCCTTCATACCCAGCGATGCTGGGGTAGGGCCCCCTCGTGGGATGATACAGTGGGTAGCGGGCTCTGTTCCTGCGCTGACATCAGTGACCCTGCCGCACAGTGGCAAATCTTCACTACGTTAGCACCTTCAGGGATACAAAGTGTACACAATAAATAGCACATTTTCAGGTTGTCAGCAGGGGAGTAACTGTACCAAAAGGCGATAGCTTGAGCTTCAGGACAGCCACAGTAAGTTGACAAAGTCCCATTCAATAATAAAGGTACAGACAGAGAAGGAGACGGTGCTGTGGGTGAGGCCGCGGTTAAGACAACAGCAAGAAGGGAATCGGGATCAAGAGCAAATGGAAGACGAAGGAGAAAGTACAAATAGATAAAAAGGAAGAAAATACTGACAGGAAGCCCTAAGAGAAAAAGATAGGAGCAAAAGTAAATAGAAGCATAGTCAGGATCAAAGGGAACAGAGGCAGAAACAGTCAGAAGGGAGAGGAAGGAGAAGCAAAGGGAAGCAGAAGGAATAAAGGCAGAAGCAGCAGAAGGGTCTGGACCTTGCAGAAGGCCTGTCTCTCCAGAGGCTGCAGCCAAACTGATGGTCAGCGCACATCTGCATGCTTGGGCAGCACAGAGGACATCTCTCTCCTTCTAATGGCACACAAATACCTGAATGCCAGAAGTTTCCTATTTCGTAATTCTTAACTACAAACTGTGCCATAATGCATTCATTCACACGAGAAGCTCTCTTAGGGTTTCACAGGGATTCTTATTCAGGAGTTATCCAGCTCTTGAGTGTTTGACCTTGAAACCTTAACATTCTTGTGTGTAATCCATTTTGGATGTTATATATACACAACAAGAGAGACAGACAAAGATGTAATTATTTGACTCTCCATTAAAATGCAACCACTTCTGGGGTGAACTTGGCTTTAACCTTTGTATCACATTTGCCAGATGCATTCTATAGTGATTCATCATTTTCGCACATCAAGTGCACCTTAATTCCTTTGTTTTAACACTCTGAAACGCAGCGCAGAGCAGCTGGCCAGACTGTTCACTCTGTTTATCCAGAGGTCAGAGGAAATGTGAACATGTGAAATCTTGTTAATATGTCTAAAAGGTAAGACAATCTCAGCCCTACTTCAGTGTGCAGTCTCCTTTTGTAGTAAAACACTTTTCATCTTGCTATGAGAGACTTTCTTCTTTTATTGTGACTAGGGAATCAGAATGGATAAAGTTTCAGTTCATTTAAAAGTTAGTTTGATTCATGCTCAGCATTCATGCTTGCCTTTCTGAAAGCAAAAGATGGTGCTTTATACCTTTTCTCTACCCACTCTCAGAAAGACTTGATCAACCTCTGTAAATAATACATCGGCATTAATTTCTGTACTCATGGCCAGAGGCAAGATTGCATGGTGTCTGCTAATGAAAATAATTGGGAAGAAACAGAGGACAAAATAAAGAGACAGTGAGAAATAACATCAAACTTTGAAAAACCCTTCAAATTACAGATCACTTTGTCTACTCTTCTCTCTTCATTTGTAATAGAAAAAGCCAGCTGACTCTTAATTAGAATGGAATAAGTTACTCAGAACAAATAATCTATTGACCAAATTTCACTTTTTCTGTTTGTGAACTGCGATCAAACTTCTCAAGTATATTTGATATTCAAAATCTGTTCATGTATTTCTTCATTAAACTTTTTTTTCCTATACAGAGCGGACATAAACCGTATGGTACAAATATGAAGATGGAAAAGATTTTATAAGTTGGGCTTGATTTTGGAAGCTGGACCAATGCCTTCACTCTGTCCAAAAATCCACACCTTCATGTTTCCCATGCTATATTTCTAGTCCACAGCTGGGTGGTTTCTGTCATTTAAAAAAAAGAAATTTGCAAGAAATCTGAATTTTTACTACCTCACTCAAAGGTAGTATTGAGAGGGCTATAATGTCAACAAGACAAACACCTCCACTTAAAAGTTGCTATTCAACTCTAGCCACAAAAGTGGAACACTTAAAAGCACAGCCATGCCTGAATCAAAGTTTGTTATTTCATGGACAGTACATACTTGTGGAAAACTTATTTTCTTTCTTGCATGATTCATCTCATAAATATTTTGGGAGCTAAAGCACATATAGACCTTAGCATCTACCATCTCTGTCTGGACTGTCTTTTCTTTGTGTTCTTTCCTCTTTTCAAACTTCCATTCTAATAAAATTGCTTTCTTCAACATTAACAAGCTCCTAACTAAATTACAGAGAATTTATGTGGCCTAGAGTAAGGTAAACAAAAGCTGGGATCCCTGTGTACTATTTTCACTCCTTCCCTATCCTCTTCTCTCCCCCAGAGTTCAATAGCAGAGACAATACCTTGTGGCTTTGCTCTCTGTTGACTTCTCCTCCTGCTTTTTCCAGTGTCCCTTTTTGTCTTCCGTGCCTGACATCAAGGAGCAGGGACTGGAGGAGAGCTGCTGCACAGGAAAGGACCAGAGGGCTAAAAGATCTTTCTTCACTCTCACCTTCCTGCCCATGCTTCCCTAATGCCCTCTCCTCCCACTCCTTCTAGATTGTTGTAGATGCTTGCAGCTGGGGCTGCCACCCACTTTCTGCTCCCACACTAAGCACAAAGAAATAAGAAAGAGCAGGTGCAGCATGCCACTAGGGAAGAAAAGGACAGTGTTGGCAAATACAGATACTGTTTGCCCAAGGGCCCACAGGAGCTCCCAGCCCTCTTGCCATCATTCCACTTGCTATCCAAATCATTTTCAAGAGCTGGGAGATCCAGCAATTCAAGAGTCTAATCTCCTTTGATCTACCTTCGCCTTTCCCCTTCAGCACCTCTCTGTCCTTCCTTCAGTTAATGGGCCGGCAATTCCTCCTCTCCCTTCTCCCAGGCTTACCAATCAATTTTCTGGTACCTAAACAATTTTCTTCCTCTATCCATCTTCTGTATCTCTGGCCCCTAAATAAATTCTCTCCACAGCACCCCTAATCAATCCTTTAGTCTATTACCTACTCAGGCTCCAGCGCACCCTATATCTTAACCACATCCGCAGTCCAATATCTTCTCTATTAAATACACACCCAAATATAATAATTCTTGCTATCTTTATCATTATTATCACTAATAATAAAGACAAAAACATTTGGCAAAATTCTCCAGACTGTTAAATAAAATTCATTCCTTTAGAACTAGCAAAAATGCACTGCAACACAACACTGTTTTAAATTCATTTGGCACCTATCGGGGGAATGGATTACATGCCCTGGGACTAAATAAATACAGGAAGCATTCAATATATTCTCACATGCTTTGGCATTTGGGCATTACATCAACTGGCCTCAGGTATATGCAGACAAAGACTTGTGCATCCTGCAGCCATGGGAATCATTTGCTGAGCCGTAGGCCAATAAAACAAGAATTATCTGATGCCATGGACAGTGACAAAAAGTCACTTGCTGTTATCAATTTTTGGCTAAGGAATTATCATCCATTTAGCAGCCCTGTTTATCCTTTTATAATCCTCTGTCAAGGACTGAAAAGAAGCCTGAATAACAGCAATAGAAGATGGTCCTTTTAAAGAGATCTTCCTCAAAAGGAATGTGTGTGGCAGAATTAACAGCTTGAGCATTTGTATGTCATTCAGTAAAAATCAGCTTTGTATGAATGACAGAGAAAACTTGTAGAGGGCACCGTTAAAAGCTATACTTTTTATCCTGCAATTCCCACTAGAGTAGTGCGTGCCTTATTATTTGGTTTTATATATTGCGCTTATGAAGAAATGAGGGAGCAGTTCTCAAACCAATGGGAGCTTGGCTGATGAAATATTACTGGCTCTTCTCCTTGCTTCCACCTTTAAAAAACTTATAAAATGGCATTCTTGATATTATTTTTCATATAACCAATTATTGCAAACCCTGCAGAGGTGCCATTAATCAGAAAGAGGGTGGTCTACACAACTGTGAATGGAACAAAAGGAGGTCTAATGCAACCTCTCCATTACACTAGCTTTTTAAAGTGTTTGAGAACTTCTGACCTGAAGGGAACTTGGCAAGTACTAGGTAACATTAGCTAGTGATAAAGAGAGTGAAACGCTGTAAAGAGCAAGTGAAGTTAAAATATATACACTCACTTTCTATTTTTGCAGTTTACTGTATTTTTAGACCTGAACTATATAAAGTTGAGAAGGATTAAAAATATATAAATAGACTCGTACACATGTATTTGGCTAAATCTCATCCACACTTAACATCCTTTTCAGGTCAGGGGAAGTAACCTAAATACTTGATCGTATTTCCTCTTAAGACCTTCATGTCACAATCCCTTTGACAAGACTCTGAGTTCATTCCAGCTATATACTTCAGATCTGGCTGGCAGTATCCACCTTCAACTTTATCTTCTTCTGAAATAACAGCACTCAATATTTTAGTCTGTTGAATGACTGGCAAGCACCACGGATTTGCTGGATATTCAGGATCCTGCAACTGATTTTTAAAAGTAAGGAGATCTGGGAGCTGCCAGTCCAGAGGAAAATTGCTCCTATATTAAAGAAAATGTTACAGGTGAGGAACGCCTTGGCTGGAATAAATTTACACATTTTCAGACAAATTCAGATAAAGATAACCGTGTTCTAGTTTACTATATCTCGCCTTAAAGTGCTCACACCAGACACTGAAGGAATTACAAGTTTTACTGAACAGATTGCACATTATATTATTGCTTTATCAATATGTTTATATTCTTCTATAAAACATGCAACGATTTTTTGGGTGGAGGTATTGAGTTCCTTACTAGTACAATCATAGCCAGATGGAACGCATCATGGAAATATAGACTAGAAGAAGGGAACCAACATGTTTAACTAGACTTAACCTTTATAGCCTTGGAAATTTTCAACACTATTTCTTATTTATAGGTTGACTTTCATTAGGTTTATGACTGCAGTCATTGGGAAGGTGCTCTGTATTAATTATATTCTCACTGAGAATAGGGGAATTGCGTAATCCAACTGTTCTCGCACTAACTGCAAGAACTTTTTAATTTCAGATAATCAAGATCTTCAGTTAATATAAATTTGGTAACGTTCCATTAAAATCAATGTATTACATTGCCATCATGTAGTCAGTTATAGTAACTGAGTGTTACTCTCTGGAAAGCATAAGCACATATTGTGAACAAGAACTTCCTTACTTAGCGCTTTGAGATCCACAAACAAACAGACAGGTTATTATTATCTATATTATTAGTGCATAAGATGCATAAAGGTGTTATGGAGATATAAACAGTCTAAAACCCTGCAGCCTAACTGCAATAGTAAGCTGAAAACCTAATGTCTCTTTACATCATCAAGAATATTTGAAAAAAGAATAAGCCTCTCCTGAAGCTGTTTTTCCAGTGAACCAAGCTCTTAGCGACTTTTGCATTCATCTGCAGTTTAAACAGAGCCAGTCAATCAAAAGAACTCCAGAAAAAAAAGTAATTTTGTTTTAATTATGTTTAAAACTATCGATCCAGACAAAATTATACACACTGGAATACAGTTTTCTGGTTTATGCTTCTTGTAGACACAACCGCTTCTTAAAGTGCTTACACAAGTATTCACAAAATAATGATAAACCATAAGATGTCAATCATTTTGAGTGTTATTTAGCTATAGGAGCCCCAAGACAGAAGTAAAGGTCAATTCTGGCACACCATTTGGAAGCCATGCAAGTACTAAATTCAGTTTTGGCACTCAAGTCTTTAATTACCATCAATATTAAAGCATGAAAGTTCAATCTATTTCTTCACAAAAGCTGGAAAATTATGCCAGTCAAAAGTAAAGCTGTTAAATTTCTCGTTATGCTACGATATGCATACACTCAAAGCCTAATTTTCTAAGGCTACCAAATGTTCCTCTTTGGTAAAAAGATTTTTAATACTGACCCAAAACCCATCTGGAAGCCAGTGTTAATTCTCAGCATATCGTATCACCAGAATTATGTGTCTGAGGCTGCTCCCATTTTTTTCTCCACTCCTTTCTTATAGACACTCCCCAGTATTTCTAACTTCTCTTTTACAGTAGAAATCCTGATGAATAAATCTCTGAATCAGAGAGTTTGAAGGCTCTCTGGAAAGGTATACCACTGGCATTTTACATTTTTTCCTACTTGAGTACATATCTCTATATGTTTCCTGCTTTCTTTATCAGAAAGAAACCTGCAGATACGATTCATCTTGATTTCTGGTCATAATTCTAGAATTACACGCAAATACGGCAGGACCTAATTCTATTATGAGACCAAAATCAAACACATTGTGTAAGGAGTGTTCCCTGATGTAGTAGTTGTAATTGTAACACAAGTGGTGCCTCTTGGGTTTCGCTACCTAGAATCTCCAACAGGAAGTAGTGTGATTAGTAGCAGCTCAACCCAAGGTCTCTGCCGTCTCTTACAAAAAATGATTCCTTCATGTGTATGATATACTGCACTTGCAGCAACCCTCCTCTGCATCCCAATTTGCTCCTTTTCGACACATCAAACTTGCTGCTGTCAAAAGCATATTATTTTCTTGCCACACTTACTGAGTTAGTTCCTCTTTTACAGCCAAATCCTGGTTTCTCTTAGCAAAAAAGTTCTAACTTTTTGTCCTCACTTTTAAAGCTTGTCACAACTATGCTTCTTCCCACCTACAGTTCAGTTCTCATGTCCTCCTACACTCCTAATGAGATGACTGTACCTATTACAAGTTCCCTCATTTATTGAGCCCCTTCCTTTTTCTCTCTTCCCACATTGTGAGAACATAACACTGGATCAGAAAAAGGTCCATCTAGCCGAATACCTGATTCTTGATACAGCCAATATAGGGCTGCCTCAGGAAGAGTGAAACCAGCACACTGATATATGATTCCCTTTTCAAGCACTCTCCTCATTTTTAGCTATTGTCACTTTGGGGTTTCCTGATGCAGGCAAGGTTTCTATTTCATATCCTATATGTATTTCTCTTGAAATATTTGTCCAGTGTCCTTGAGGAGCCATATAAATGTCTAGCAGCCACAACTTTCTTTCATCTGTAAGTTCCAGTCAGTTACTATCTGCCGCGCAAGGAACCATCTCTTCTGTTTTTACACCTGATTCCTACTACCTTCCTTTGGTTCATGCACTTATTCTTGGAAGACAAAGTAAACAAGTACTTTTTAACTATCCTGTCCACGTTACTCATGATTTTGTAGACGTCTATGATATCTCTCTTAAGCCATCTTTTTCCCAGGCTGAAGTATTAGTTCCTCTTACAAGAAACATTCTTTTCTTTTGATTGTCCTTCTTGTCCTTCTCAGAAGCTTTTCCAGTTCTACTATAGCTATTGCAAGATGAGAAAACTATGAGAGAACTGTGCACAGGTATGTGCTGTTCACAACCCTTTCTCCACACCAGCAGTGAATAATCAGGGCCAGGTACAGCATAGTGACAGGTTATGAATGACACACAACCATCTGGTGCAGGGCCAGAAGCTGGAGGCAAACCTCCTTGAAAGTGGCAAAATACGCTATTACTGTATCCCATGAATTCTTGCTTCCTTCAGCTTCCTTTAAGTTCCTACGTCTCACTTCTAGTCTCAGAGAAAGAAAAAACAGACTGTACTAAACTTAAAAGGCTGCCAAGGCTCGCTCTACGCTTTTTTTCCTGCAAACCTGCACTTTTTCTCCTGTTCGTACAAGCTAGTCTCCTCCATCTCCTTTTTCATCCAGGCTCCTCAGTTTCCACTGAAATCAGAGGTCTACCCGCATGGCCTTTAGGTGAAGAATGTGTCTTCAGCATTTCCGACACTGTGCACTCTGGATTTAATTATTATCAGTAACATAGGTGTGTATACTTTTTGATGTATACTGCACACAGCACACCTTTGGGGATAGTAACTGTACATTCAGCTGTTAAAACCATTTCACTGAAAGTAATGCTTCCACACTGAGCATTACAACTCTAAGGAAAACTGCAGAACAGCTCTTTAATAGTTTGGTCCAACAGTCAGTGTAATACCTGAAATGAATTTACCCATTGGGAACACTGAACTTCATTGCTCTGATGATTAAAGCTTAATTTACATGTTAGAAGCATTTAGAACATTTATTTTTAAAACATTTTAACAGTGACATTTTAAGTTGATTGTCCTGCTCTGATAGCTTAACTTCAGTAAGAATGGAATTTTTCTGCTGGGTTTGCAAATGATTATGTAGACAAAGGAATTACTAAAATACTTTCTGGTTTGCTAAAATTGACTGAGAAAGCACACAGTTTCCATGTCCCCAGTTAAGCTCTGAAACTCTTTCTTCATTCTTCCTGAACCCAAAGGGAATTCCCTTTGAAATGAACACACATGTCACATGGTTAAAAATTCATAAAAATGAGCAAGAGGGAGAAAGTACTGACCTCAGTACAGAGAGGAAAAATATAGAGCTAGAAGAGATAAAGAGAAAAGGGTTTTCTTCACTTTTGGTGGCCTGGACAAATAGTCACCTGCCTTTTAGTTTGTGTGTTTTGTTTCGTAATGAAATTTCTTGTAATTTACACAAAAAATTGCTCTTTAAAATAAAAAAAAAAGTTAAAAAGTAACGTGGGAAAAAGCAACATAGAGAACCACTGATATGGAAATTAGTCACGCTAGCATTTCTATACGTAATTTTGGATTAAAGCTCAAGAATATTCTTTCATGTAAAGCATGCTCAGAGATTAAGATTTTTTTTTCCCCTCAAGTCAAAATATATAACCCAAATTCACCCGAATTACATACCCCACAAAACCTACTGTCTGCAAAACACACCATTCCCATCTCCCAAGGAGACTTGGCATTGATCTCTGTAGCTGAAAGATTAGGACCAAGTGATCCTGCCTGCACTCACCAATGTACTGAGGAGCACTTTCCAGATTAGTTACTAAGGATCTTTCCCATCAGGCAGGTTAAAATTAAAATTTCAACAAAAGCAACAAAATCTGAACTATTTCTTCAGGGAAGAGTTTTGCCTTTTGCATAAGAATTCAGTGTAGTTTTACACTTCATTCTCCGTTAGCTGGATATTTACAAAGAAATAAAGATATTCTATAAATACAATTAACCGTGTTTTCTCTTGTGTTCTTGCATATGTAGGAAAACTTACAACTGACAGGGGTTACCAAACAGTAGTTTTTAATGGCCTAATTCTCAAAGGCAGTACTAGACGCAATCTTAGAGAAAGCATGTTATTGATGCAGTATATTCATATGCTGCACTGATAATTACAGTTAAAGGTAGAGGCTGCCATACTGCCACGAGCAGTGACACGTTTTGATTATTTCAGTAGTCAAAGTCAAAAAGGATCTAAGCCTGATAAGCCTGGTGATATGTCTTGTGCCACAAGAGAAGGAAGGGCAACGTTCAGAAGAATCTTCTCTTTCCTTTATAATCCTGAGAATTCCGCACACCCTATGTTATTTTTCCACATTAAAGACATTTTAAAAGACTCTGACTTACTACGTTTGCCTGTGCTGAAAGAAACCACTGCAAGATCTCTGTGGATATATCTGACATGAAGGAATTATCACATTTTACAGGTCGATGCACTTTGCTGTACCCCAGCAACAGGCTGCACCCCAGTGCAAAAATTAAAAAAGGAGAGCGAGAGAACCAATTCCACACCTACTAAATGAATGTCATTGAAGCAGCTGGTGCGAGGCTGGCAACAGTTGCCTCTCTATGCAGAATATATTTCTGTATCCTTGAATCCTCCACGCACAGAGGCTGCTCTAACGTCTCATACACCTACACTGTAAAGGCGCAACAGTCTCTGTTCTCCGAACTCTCTCAGCTTAAAACTACTTTTCATGATATTTGCGTTTTCATTTTATTGCTATTTTCTTCTCTTCCTTTCCCAAATTGGTTCCCACGTGCCCAGCTGGTTTGCAGGAAGAGACAGCTGTAAGACACTAACCCTTTCAAACTCAAAGAGCAGCTGTTTGAAAGTGAAGAGCTTACTCCTGGGTGTTGGAATAGCAGTGCACGGTGGGAAAAGGGAAGCAAATAATAGCAGCTGTGTCCCACAAAGCAAAACAACTGTTAAACATTTGCGTCTTAACACCTGCTGAAGGCTGGCAGACTCATGTCTACTCTGCTCTCTTTATCACGTACTGCAGAGAAGAGAAAGCAACTGATGATGGCAAAGAAGGAAAAAGAACATGACTCCCCAGAGAAGGAAAGCTCCTACAGTAAACCTATGTATTCTTTACATTCTTCATTTCCTATAAAGATCTGCTTTTTCTCAGTTTAAACCATCAGTTATCAGTTCATTATGGCAAGATAGAATACTGTATCACCTTAAGACTTGTATGCTTTGATTTTCACTTTGAATTAGATAAAACAGCAGTTCCTCTCTTACCCTTTTTACCGTCCATAAACAAACTCATGATAGCAGAGGCTATAGCTGCCAAGGAGTTTGGATTACTGTGAATACTTGGATTTAATATGTGTTTATGATGTGCAGTCTCTCAGCTCATAATGTATCCGGGCAGGTCCCCTGTTTGTAATTAACAGCCTCAGTAGAAATTTATGGTGAATTTTGGAATTTCATGAATTTGCCCAAGAATGAAGTTAGACTGGGGGTGGTCTCTGATGTGCAGGTTTTCTTTTTTAAAAGGAAAACATTAGAATTAAATCATGATTAAAAAAAAAAAGAAGCTACTTATCAGAAATATGATGCTTTTCATTTTCTTAAGAACAGCTTCTACTCTGTCCCTCAAATTTTTTTTGAAGTGATAGTAAATGGTTCAGCTACCAGAAGCTTCTTGGTAACACCTCCACTAGAATCTGACAGCTGTTCTGTAAGGATACAGCTCTATTCTTCACATAGTTCCCCCAGAAATGAAGAGAAATTCATGAAACAAAGAACGTAAGGAAGACAACTTACAGTATCCTGTGAAAAAAATAGTGGTAAGAAAGAAAAAAAGTAATAATAGAAGGAACTTTTCCAGTTCAATCCAAACATTGCACATGAAGCACATCCTTCAGCACATTCTCAAAAGCATCTTTTGTATCTCAGGATATAACTTTTACTCCTGCTTTTTCTAGGTATTGTAGGTATTGAACCAGCAAATATAGTGTTTAGTCATCAGATTTTTCAGTAAGCTCCATAATAAAGTATAGCTAAGATATCCCTTAGTGTCACCAATAGATCAGCTGATAAAATAATGAAATGCTTAATAGCAAGAAAGGGCCTCGATTTTATTGTTATGCTTGTGATTACATGTCTTAGACACAGTTCTCAGTTTTTAGTACAGATTGATGGTGAAATATAGAGAAATTAACCTTTTTCATGTTTGTGAAGTGGGTCATAAACAAGCTGTTAATATATTTTATAACACATAAAATTAATATATGCCATAAGGACTACACACAAATGTTAATGACACTGAGCAGGATTATTATTGTGTCATTCATCATGACACTGTTACTACTACAACAGTAACTATCCCTCTTGCGCTTCACGCTCAGGAGAAAGCAGTCAAAGACCGCTTCCTAACAAACAGTACACTCTACTATGACGAAATAAAATTTATGATTTTAAAAATTCTTTTATTTTGCCTTAATGATCATAGTCTAGTACGTGGGTTCTTTGCTCATAAGTGAAAGACAATTGCTACTGAATTAAGGTGCAATTAGAATAACCCAAAGGCTCTCACTTAGCCTTGATCATGCATGTAAATAAGAACATAACTACATCATAGTTTTTCCCAGCTTAATATATGAAGATTATCTTCTTGCCTCTGGCTGTCACTTCTATGTGCATTTCAGATTTTCCCTCAGGCTATCTCTGTACGTACCTAGTTTACACCGATCAGCAAAAACAGACATCCTAATAAGACACATAAGGACACTGAAACTGAAACAAGAAAGCAATAGGCCTCTTGGGAATACAATCTCAGGGTAACACTCTATTATTTTTTTTATCAGTCTTACAATCTGAAAGTCACATTCAGAACATTATTTATTACCTCTTCCTATAGATTTTAACAGCATATGCAAAAGGTGAACTGAAAGGATTTCAACCTACCAAATCCCTGGTTCAAAGTCTTTTTGCCCTTTAACAGCTGAAAAGAATTTCTGAAATAGAAACCTCCAAAATTTGGAAGTTCGAAAAAAAAAAAAAGATATATCACTAACAAGGGCTCTCTATAACCCTCAGTCTGCATTTCAGAGGAATTCCATTGCTATTTGGGGGCAATCTTCTTTCTTCTTTCTTTCTGCTTCTCCCACACACACAGAGCTGTGCAGAGAGGGAAGGAGAGTGCAAGAAAGAATGATGTTTTTTCGATAGCGTAATTACCTGATAGATGTCAACCATTATAACAGCTGTTTAAAATTCATTTTCCTGCTAAAGTAGACGGACTAATACAATATCCCACAGAGAAACCAAGTTCCACTCTGCTGTGCTTTCTGTAATAGTGTCGAAAATAAGCTGCAGACAGATCATAAAGACTCATAAAGATGCTTACAGTGGGAACTGAAATACCTGCAAATCAATGATCCTCCTGGCTAACTATAAAGGCCTTGTAAACACCATAGGCAGCTGCATTTTTTAACTTATCTTTCCCAAATGCTGACAGTATCACCTCTTCACATACCCAGAAGTGCCTCTGGGCAAGATAGTTCCCTCCTGTTGAAGCTCTTCTACTGAGCATATATGTCTGCTTCACACTTCAAGGAAGTGGAATTGGCACCTCTCTTCAAGGATGGATTACTTAGAAAGGATGTAGATAGTGGCAGTCATTAACATATACTCAGTATTTCTTATTTGCGATGTCTAGACAGCTCCCTGCTCAGAATGCTAAATTGTTTTAAAACAGTATGCTAAAGCTCCCAGTTCTCCCCACGCATTGGCTGTGAAGGTATTTCACTTAGGTAAATTTCTCTCTGAGTTTTGGATGCCACTATGAGAAGGAAGCTTCTAATGAGCTAAGCATCAAAGGGATCTAGGCCACAATGCTTAAGACATTTTCTGAATCTAGCTCATACTCCCACCTCTTCTGTTAACCAAACCAATTTCATCACTTAAGGAGATTTGGGTTATGAGAGTGGTTTCTAACAAGCATTTCCAGCAGCTGACTATTTTCCAATTGCATGCAGCACTTTCAGACCAAAACTGTATTTCCGCAAGCTTCCAGTGCACATGAAAGTGAAGGGAAAAGAGTGGATGGGCTGCAGAAAAATGAGAGTTGAATATTAACCCTTGTCTTTTCTTTATTAATTTATTGGACCAAAGAAATGGACAGAAAATCCATGGGATGACTTTAAGACTTGTTGAGATTAATCCATATGGGTTGGTACAGTTGTAGATTTTGAGCATGTACTAGCAACTTTTGTTTTGGATGGCAGCTACAGAACTTCACTGTGCATACTTGAAGAACACAGAATACAGCAGTATTTACAATTACACAGCATTATGCCATGCCAGCCTGTGCACTACTGGTGTATATCATTACATTTTACAAGCATTTGAAGGCAGTCAGGCTTCAATCTTGTTTCTTACAATGCATTTGAGACAAGCACCAATAACCTATTACTGCATCATCTGTCATGGCTTATTTCTATTGAAGAATGCTTCATTACTTTGCATTAAAACAAACAAAAAGCTTCTTGATGATGGTTTGGGGCTGCTGTACTACGTATCCTTCCATTGTGAAATGTAGTTCCTCCTGTTACATACTCTCAGAATTAACCCTTAGTGTTTATTTCCAGGTTTGGTTGCTCTTCCTGTCTCCAAGATATCTTGTTTTACTCTCAGTAGAAATTAAAAGCATAGCAGATATTTTCAATTTAAAAGTCAATAGATTTGGCTTTTATATTAAAACCTGAGACAAAGTGAAAAAAGGGCCTAGACTGCCCTGGTAAGGGCAAGCTCGCACTTAGAGGAAATAGCAGTCCACAATGTCTTTTTGTTACCATAGTTATACTGTCTTCAGTTTATCAAAGAACAAGTCATAAGTTATTTGGGTTTCTCTAACAACATTTTTTTTTTTACAAAAACATTTGTAAATTCGAATGACAGCTTTTAATTGAATAAAAAAAGCTTTTAAGAACATCACCCAGCTCTTAAAAAAGGAACATATTTTATAGTATGCTTAGATAATATGTTAAAATGGTATACTACAACACAACTGATATATTTACAAAATGTCATTTCAATTAAATAATATCAATGTCTGATTCCCCTTTCTCTCCTTGCAGTTAACTAAAAGTGAACAATTTCAATCTCTATCACGTATTATCTTAAACAACAGATGGTTCAATATTTCCACATATCTCAAGCTCCCCACTCTGTTTCCAGTGGAGGCAATTTACTGAAGAAAAGCAAAGCTCAATTTAAGATAGAAGTTTTGAAGCACTCTGTTTAATTAGATACAGATGAACTTAATGTAACCTTAATCTAGCAGATATGTGGTTCTCACAAGTACAGTATGGCCCAGCTGTTATATATATTTATTGCTTTTTCATTCTCACAAATTCATAATGATTTCCTTGCAGAAGTCTGAATGACAGAATAGAAGTCTTGGACAGATTATATATCTAGGTACTCTTAGCTTTGAAAGACTAATTCTAAGAACAGATTTTTTATCATTTTGGAGAAAATATAGTTCCTAATCAACAAAACCTACTTCCATAAGTATTTATTTCATACTCTTGTTAGAGGTCATTGGCGCAAGACGACTTCTGTATTTTATGTTTTCTTTAGTTATGGCTGAAATTGACACACAAAACTAACTTGTCTTTACTTTTCCTCTTATCTGGAGTTGTTTAAATGATAGTTTAACTTGCTCTTTGGAGCATTTAAAGTCAAATGAAATATTCTTCTAGAATATGTTTGACAAAAACAGAAGCAGCTGAATTAATCCTGAATGAGGTTTATTTTTAAACCGTGACTTTTTCATTTGCAAATCAGTCTGATTTTTCAAATATTTCACGATAAGTAAATATACAGTTCATGCAATTAAATGGATAGAAAACCTGTAAATGGATCATTTCAGCTACACCCAGACAGTTGTTTGTGGTACTGTAGTCTCAGCTTCTCGCTACTATAGCTAAAACTATAGCTAAAACTTTTTAAGACAAACAAAAACAAAATAAGTAGCTGATGCCCAGTATGAAAGCTGAAAAGAATGATAATTCCTACTAAAAGTTATGAAACTTCAGGAAGAGGTAACCATTTCTGAAAATACCTAGTAAGGGTATTTTCCTTGTCCTTGTCCAAGGACTTTTGAACAAGAAATAATAAGAACGGACAAACTAGAATGAACTAAACCCATTGCTTTTCTTCTGATCTTTTTTGATTCTAGAAAAAAGGTGTGATTTAGTAAAAGTAAATAGATATAAGATTCATTCATAATGTTTAGTTAACTGCTCCCTGGATTTGGTTTTGTATTAAATATAATTTAGAGGAAGCCATAAAAATGCAGGGCAATGAAAACACCGAGGTACTCTAAAGGACATGAACAGAGAGTTAAGCAAGTCCATACTATCCAAACATTTTCCATTTAAACTGTTGAAACAAACACTGCATGATGTATCATGACACACTTTTAATAATAAAAAATAAATGACTGCTTACAGTAAATATGATCTCACTATGCTCAGCAAGAGTACTATTCTGGTTTGATTCATTCTAGGACCTACTCTTTGAATATCCTACTCTGTCTGTTAAAGCTGCCTTGACACTATGCAGGCTTCCTCTTAAAAATCTGTAAATTATTTTACACAAAGAAACAAAACTGGATGTCTGACGTGAATAGGCAATTGGCTTGAATATTCTGTAGCCTGTTTCCAGCATTTATTGATTACCTTCTATTCAAATGTTTCCAAATTAATTGTTCCTTTCTTAGCCCTGTAATAGGTTTAGATTTGTACATATGTTAATACATGTCTAGAAAGACAAACATTGATAGGGTTGGGAACATAGTGGGTGCTACCTAAGTACAAGGATAAAAGAGTGATATACCAAAAAAATGGGGAAGGTCACCACCAGAGAAAACCAGAGAAATTGATAAAAAATTAGAAAGGAAAGATATACTGATCAATAATTTCGGAAAGGAAGGCAAAACCACAAAAGTCTTGTTGACTTCCATCGTAACTATAGTAGAAATGGAATTATCCATCCATTGCCTAGAAATAGGATTTGCATGCAAGTAATGAGTGGGGTACTCATAATATCCCTGCTGCCATCCATTTGCAGGAAACTCCTCTTTATATTCATCTGAACTGAATTCCCAGCAAGAGCCAAGAAGAGTAAACATTGAGGGGACAGTTTCAGTCTATCTATTCTTGATCTATCTCCATTTACCATATTATCAATAAACAAAACAAGTGAAACTTACCTCTTGTTCTGAATTTCATCTGCTTTCAAAAAGCTCTTGATAGCAGCAGATAGTGATAATCTGGTTTCCTTTATGAAAATACCCCAGTTTTCTGGAATCTTCAAGAAGATACCAAATGCACTGCGGATTCATCAGTTTTGTCTGGTGGGCACCACTGCAGTTAAGCAAAGATGTTTCTTCTCATCATTGTCCTTGTTGCCACTTTTCATTTCCTGAGACTTCTGGTCTGGAAATAAGGAATTGTAGGGGTGAAAGAGCTGTTGGAATGCCGGGAGATTTTGACTAAATGTTCTCATAACATAAGATTTTGGCTCAAAATCTCATAAGATTTTGGCTAATGGCACCACCTCTTGCATTTAACGATCAGTGGAATGTAGTAAGAGACCCACAACTTAAAATTGCTCAAGAATTCTGACTTTATGACCAACAAGTCAAACGTGTAAGCTAAGCGACATAAAATGACCTCAGATAACCACATTTCTAAAAGGAAAAGCATTGCAGAGCTATTGCATTTACTTCCTTAGGCAACCACAAATCTGATGGCTGCATCTCTAAATGCATGAGGCAAGTTCCATTTTTGGTAGTTCACACTAACACACAAGTATCAGTATTAAATAACACACTCAGCCTGAATCTATCTATGCAAATCAGAATCATAGAAAGGCAACAAATCCTTTCAACAGTTAAATTGTTTTCAGTATGGATGATGACAACATACATTCAGAGCAAAGTGGCCAGATAGAATAAGTGCTATTGAGAGATTACTTACGATTGCACACACAGCAGACAGACTTGGATATTTACCAAAACAAGTCCTGTCTGGGGAAAACAAATGCAGGTTGACTATAGGGACCCTCTGAGCCACTTAAACTTTTTGAAGTAACTTCGTAGATTAACAGTTTGATTGAATTAAAGGAATCGATCCAAGATTACTTTGATTAGTGAAGATAGAAATTTGCCACCTGCAGTTAATGACAGATTTTATGGGAATTGTTGTGTTGGTACCACAGAGCTCCCTCACTTCTTGGAAGCATTGAGTTAGAACAGGTAAAATATTTGCATTTCATTCCTACACATGTAGGATTGATGCTCTTTCTATTTACAAAATTTAAAATATCTGCAGTACCTGTGGTTGAATTCTCAGCTCTATAACTTAAGCATCCATTTCTTCTTCTGGTTCTTCGTACCAGCCAGAAAACAGTATTTACTTGCAGCTAGATAACCGATGCCTTTAACTGCAGTTCTAGTGCAGAGGTGATAAGTTATTCTGCTGTAAAAAATGTATGTGTATATATACACCACTAGTCCTACAATCCATAATTTCTGCTAATGACAAACTTACCATCAGCATTGATGCTCCCCATCATTTGCTTAGGGTGTTAATTCGAAGCAGAGCTGTGCTATACTTCTCCCATCCTTATCCCCACTGAGATGGACAAAATTCTAATAAAACTGTCCACGACTCATTCAACAAAATTGCACTTCAGTTCAACCAAATACAGCAGAGTGATACAGGTCAGCAAGTACTAATTTAAGGTAAGGACTTTGACCTAACACTGAAAATTATAAGAATCCATGGCTCGAACAGGACACATGAATGTAAATTAGAATTTAAAACACAATCATTTATTTAAATTGTGTAATTAACTACTGGGAAATGGTGTATTTTCCATCTTTTGTCATTAAATTCTATCATTTTTTCCAACTTCGTTGTTGAATCAAGATGTGATGCCTTTTGTCTGCATATAAACTAGGCTGTAAGCAATGTAGTCAGAAGAGCGTGAAATTCAAGGCCTATGACATACAGTAATCAAGGCAGATTTCTCTGAATCTTATTTGAAATGTAGGTTTCACATTATATCCATAAATTTATATTTTCATATCTAGCCACTAAGTCAGTTCCGTAGCCAAAGTCTATTTGTGCTTTCATATTTTGACTGTTTTTCCCCCAGGAAATCTAGTATTTTCAGTCAACCAAGTCATTCTGTGCTGTTTAGTTTATGTATTTCAAAATGCATGCCTTGATTCCTGGTTAGTCACGCTTTCCTCTGTGCTATGGAATGAGTGGTGTCACTATGTTTTATAAACCAAGCTCAGAAAAAATAAGAGAGTTTTACCATATTGGCAAAACTAAGCCACCCTCCTTATGAAGAGAACTACTTAAAGAAGGACAGAAGCTTGGGTTATTAAAATATGTGTAAGGAAATCGACTTTATCATGCTTATTCCAAATTTTCTCCTCCCAAACCATGCGTGCAAGCTGAGGATCTAGCTTGATTTCTTTTGCTTTTGCTCAAGACACCAATAAAATCTTAGTGTGCTTACAGGGAAAGCTATTAAACTCTATTTCAGAAAAGCTAGCTCATATATAAAATTCTGAAAAACTTCTTCCAAGTATAAAATATTAAATTGCATCAATATTCCAAATATGTCCGTTAATTAGTTGCAACTTACATTAAAATAAAACAATTTTTTGCTTTAAATGTATTCTAGATTTGCACCACAGGTGCACTTGCCTCCTCTAAGAGATAGCTTTGTATTTGTCATTCAGCTGAGACAACAGCAATATCCTTAAAATTGGATTCAAAGGATTGCTTCAATGCTTTCTGCTGTTTTTCAGGACTTCCAACAGGATATTAGCCAATGGAGAATGTCTCTGTCAGGTTGATGCAGCTGATTTGATGATTACACTTGCCATGCACTGCTCAATAAATTTGTCTCTGTCTTTTAAGTTTTACACACTTTCTATTTAGCCTTTCGTTTCCACGTCTTTAACATTTATGCCCAAACGTCTGGAAAAATCTTAGGTTCTAAACTATGTACACACACACATCTGAAATTTGGAATCAATTAGCAGCGTTTTTCAAAGTTTAATTCTATTTTAGAGTTGCTGTTTATGGAATGCTCTTTTTAGGTCAGCGTTGAATCATCTAAAGAGAACATTCAGAGTAAAAGCATAATACCTCTTCTTGAGGTTTTCTCCCTTCCCCATGCCAGGTAATTTCAGCCTCTGATTTCATCAGCGCAAATACCAAAGTCCTACTGAACATGGCAATGCCATTAGCTAACATTGATTGAATTAAAGGAATCGACCCTGGCAGGTCAATGTTTGCTGCTGTGGCCGGAGGACGTTCAGCGAGTGACACTCTGCCTTCCTAACCTCGCTCAGGAAACTCTGTAGTGGTTTTAGGTGCAGCAAGCTTCTCCCCAATTCAAATCTGTTATCCCCTTTTTCTAAACCAGATTAAAGGATGCATTTCTCAATTTCTGTGGCCTACCACAACCTCAGTTCTCAAGCAAGTTGAAACTATCCAATGAAACTAGTTTCTTGATTGTCTAACAATGTCCCCTTATTTGACTCATGCTTATGTTTTGGTGTTCGGAAACGTGCTAGAACAGTGTAGTTTTTATCTCTGTAACACTGGCAACTGAACTGACAGAACGGAGCTGAGACTGATAATTAAGTGTACCTATCCAAATATATAGAGATTCCTACCACTTCCATGCTAACCCTGGTATAAAATCCAACTCCGTACAAAACAAAGGAGCAGTGAAGAATTTGTCCTTTTATAACAGACCTTGTACCTAACAGTAGGATAATGATTCAGGCAAACTCCTGTTCACTTTCTGGAGATTAATTAAATCAATTTCATGAGTTCTTTTTTGTGGCCTACATTTAGTAAAGCAGCATCTGGACAAAAGACATACTATATGGACAGATATTAGTATGTGTCACCTCAGAAATCTTCAACTTGTTCAGCAGAATAGAATAATACCTACTGATGCGAGGGGAGAATATTTTGGTTTTTTAACTTCCTTCTGTCCCATTTTTCATGTATATATATATATATATCCTCCTTAGTCAGAAATCCGAAAGTTCTTGATCTCCTTGGTTTTATCCTTTCTTCCACTAATGCCCTCATATGGTGTTCTCTAATAACTACATATCCATCCAAGACTTTTCATGCGCGCGGATTGCATAGACCTACAATTTTAAGAAGACAAAAAATATAAATAGAAGAAAATCTTGGGCATCCTCACTCAAACAGGCCTCCTTGGACTCACATGAAATTGAAATGAGAGGCAAAGCCTTTCTGAGACTCTTTTTCATTGAAAGTACCAGATGGGATTCATCCACAAGAATTTGAATTTAGTTTTGGTAACTCCTCGCTTCAACTAATGGGTTGCAATGAAACTCTTAAAGTCAAGCAATAAATTATCTTTACATAAACTACGTATACCAAATATAATCTGGATTTTTCCCTCGCGGAAAAATCTTTAGTTACTGTACGTTTACCTTATTCTGCATAGATGATCTAGGAGAAGAATACTACCAATACGGAAAACTGGATAACAACTAGAAGTTAAAGTCGGACTATAAGTGTCATGATGGAACCAGCTATATAGTCTTCCTATTTTATTTTCATTTGCCAGATCAACACCTTAAACCCATTTTACTATTTTTTAAGATTCTCAGTGACCTACTCTGCTGTAGATAATCAAAGCAAAACAACCAGAGACTTTAGCTTTAAGAGTCAAAATGCTTTTGGGATAGATTTTTGAAATGTTAACCTTTTGTTTATATTCTAATAGTCCTAGATTTCTAAGTTCCATTTCAAATGGTTAAGTTTACCATTTCAGCCTAAACCTCATTTGCTTTGTAAAGTGCATAAACAAAGCATACAGCTAACAGGAAAGTTAAGTACTGGGTGGAGCCGGAGGTTGTACTCCTCAACCTGTCAAAGAAAAAATAATTGAAGAAAAGAATACATTTTTCCATGAAAAAGTGATGTAAATTTAAAGTGAAACAGTAAATTAAGCTTCCCTTCTTTTACTGAGTACTAACATTTCTTTGTTGTCCTTTTCATGGGGAAGGTTAAAGGCTCAACCTAATTCCTCACACAGAAGGCTCTTTATAGCTGTTGGTTTGGTTGAAGTCTAATGGGCCATTAGGGACTTAATAACTGAATGACTGAGTATTGGAGAAAGCTGCTCACAGTGGAGCTGAAAAGGAGTGTTTGACTAGGGAGAAAGGTGATCCGCCTTTCCACCTGCAAAAACAGATCTTATGAGAACAAGCAGTCATGCAACTCATGTATTCTTTTTCACCAAACTCTTTCTGCTAAAATCTCCTATCATTGGTGCAATTTCACTAATTATTGCAATACTAGAATGTCTTTTAGAGACAAAAAGTTATCAATCTCCAGTGTTTTTATCTGTGACCATGAAGGATCTGTGTCTTTTTAAACATAAAGCATACACCTACATGCTTAGGAACACCCAAAACCACATAAAAACAAACCTAGCTCTAATGGGCTTAATATATGCCTACTATGGAAATGTTACAGACAAGGAAAGCACACAGGATATTGAGTCATCAGAATATATATTGGGTTAGTTATTATTTACTTCAAATAAAAACAGCATGGTCATATAAAATTATGATGATTTCCAGTAACATCTCAGAGCCCAGAATAGTGTGCTAAAAAATGCAAACGTCTATATTACTTAGAGCATGTGATAACTGTGACTGTGCAAGTTACTTGCATTCTTTAATCTTTACTGTATTAACTTTGATAATACCCTTCCAAGATGCAGCAATGCCATCGTTCCCATATTAGAAATGCTGTATTCAGGCACAGAGAAGCTAAACAACTGACTCAAGGTCTCAAAGGCACCTTGTCTCAAGCAAGGAAGTGAGACCACTTCTAAAACTCCAGCTAAAGCGTTACCTTATTGGTCCATTCTTTTTCTAATGGTCTAAGGAACATAAATGCCCTTTTTGTTGCAGTTTCCCTGATCTGTGTGCTGGGAAACGAGCAAGGGCAGAACACAAACACAGAGGTCACTCTCCAGTAATCAGGAGCTGCAGCTGTAGAAAAGTGTATTCAACATTCCTTCACCCACAAGAAATCAGCTGAGGCATGGAGAAATTTGGACATTAAATTAATGATAAGAAACAACGTCCTCTTTCTTGTAAGGATAAAAATATGGGAAGAAGATCAACCTTCATGCTTCAGGCATAACTCTCCTTGGAAGATATACTTCCTCTAAAGCATTTTGTATCAGTTGTTGTGAGAGATAAGAAACTACACTAATTGAAGTACCTGATCTGCAGCCGCAGTTCCTAGGTTTCTACAACTGTACATTCCTAGCAATGTAATGTTTGATTTTTCAGAGATGCTGAGTACCTGGTCCTCACTAATTTGAGTTTGAACATTTAGCCAAAGAGATATGTTTTGGCTTATAAAAGGATGTGGTTTCCTGATTTCCAGGCCTTTACACTTAGATGAAAACCTTCTCTCTTCCACACTGCAGTTTGAAACACAGCTTTTATTCACTGTGGTATATTATAACAACCTGTCAAACAAAGGTATCATCTCTTTTGATCCCTTGAGTCAAACAGAAGCACTTAAATACCAAGTCCTGTCTACAGACCAAACTAATGACTAAAGGTTATACTATGCTCCTAAGCCTATAAGTAAAATGAAATTGCAGTAGTACTCAGAAAATCAAGTTCTGTGTTCCAAAGTAGTTTATCTTCCTTTTTACAGCATATTAATGTTAATCCTTGCAAGGACCATTCACATCAAAAAGCATCACAGACGTAATCACCAAAGGCAGGGGGGACGAGAGTTCTTTTAACTACATAGAACAGAAAAGTCTAGTTCCAAAATTCAGTACTTACCATCAGTTTCAGCATTGTCTTAACTAGGTTAATATTTCAGCATTAGCCAACAGTTAAAATTATAGCCTTCTGGACACAATAGAACTGGATCTTCAGCTAATAATTATAGTTAATAATTATTTTTAACTATACACTTGATGTATGTTTGCGTACACACATACATGACTATACCTTCTATTGTCTTCACTACAATACCTACCTCATAATTACAATATATAGAAATGTTCTTTGTAATGAAGCTTTTGTGTTTGTTTTTACTACTCTTACCACTATGTACCTTTAAGCATATACTCCTAAAAATAATTAACCTTGTAGACTTAAGTTTTCTAATCTTTCACACTTAACTTTCCTCAACATCGCAGAAAAATGTCCACATTCTTCTTCTAGAGAATGAATTATTTTTTTGCACAAGGCATGAAAAGACTTATGGTTTAGATATTTCTAATAGAAGTGTTCTTAAAACAGTCCTAGGGCTTTAAATATTAGTTTCATAGTTTTTTTTTCCTCTGGAGCTTTTAAGCTGAATTCAGACTTTGCTTGACAGAGTAAGCTAAGAAAAAGAATCCTTTCCATAGGCATGGAATATAACAGGTCAAAATGGGAAGGGGAAAAAGTATGGGGTAAAATCAAACACTGATACCACATCCCAGGCACCCAGAGAGATAGACACAGAGACTAGCTTTTAAATGCTGTGCAGAAAATGATACTTATCAACAGTTTCAGCTGCTTAATAGTAGGGATGAAAAGCAAGCTCACTGGGCAAAAAGCAGTGAGATTGAACATAGTCTAGATGCAAAGTTTGGAATCGTACTCCATCCAGCTCCAAGGGTGCTTGGAGACAGGCTTGTGGGTTGGGAGCGAGAAAATTTTCAGTTCCATCCTAAAGCCAGTAAATTTCAGGGTATATGTATTTTTCCTTGCAGTTTACTGTTCTACGGAACAGTTGGTCACAGTTACAAGAATCAATATTCACTACTGTGCTTATTAGGTGATAGTTGTCCTTAAACCTATAAATATATTTTACCAACTGTTTGTCAAACAGTAGATTGAAATAACTACCTTTAATTGCCCAAATACAGCCATAATGACACGTAGCTTCGGGGTTTCTCACATAACAGGTTGCATACAAACTCATACAAAGCTGCATTCTCTTCATCTGAATAAAGTATCTAGTATATGTTTCTGCACTTTTCACTTTCTTTCTTTGATTTGTTTTTGAAGTATGCTTTTGACAGCTTAGAAAGCCTTATGTTTGGAAAGGGATTTGGGGAAGGGATTTCTCCCCCTAGAAGGTGAGGCCAAGACATGCATCAGTCACTCTTGTTGCCTTCTGACAGTTCAAGTCACCAACGGCATTTGACAAACTTTAATCGCTGTCACAATTGTAAAGGTTACCCATGGGACTAGAGCACAAATCCACTACAGCACAGGAACCTGAGTGAGTGACAGAAAGTGCGTGTGCGTGTGTGTGCGCGTAAAATGATGTGCTTCACAAAAACACCATCAAAAAGTAACAGGCTATTTTTACTTTAAGAGTAGTTGGAACATATGAAACTTCTAAATTAAATGCTCTCATATTTTCTAAAGATAGAGGTTGGTAATTTACCTTAAACTATACCATGTATGTCTTTAAAATGCCATTTGAAAGTATGGTAGTTATGTCAAGGATAGTAGAGTTAGTACTTTTCACACACCTCTTAATTTATGAATAAAACATATCACACAGCTGTTTGTTCATCCTGTCACATTTGAGAATTACAGACTTGAACAGATAACCTGGCATTTGAATCTGTGCCTGTTGTTTAATAATTTTAAATAGTTTATAAAAAGATCACAATTTTTTTCTGAAATGTTCAAAGCATTTCGGGCTATTAAAAAGCTAAGCTACTTTAGATTACAAGTCTCTGAAAGTTTCACAAATCCAAAGCCTATAATATCTTTCTTTGCAAAAACTGTGAAATACCTGAACAGCTATTGCACCAAGGCTATTTTGCAAACAGAAAGCTCAGGAAAGATAATCTGTACCAACGAATCCATGCGTAGTAGTTGCATTATTGTAAGGCTGAAAACAGCTTAATCATAAATTTACTACTCTTCATGGAGACTGAGCCAATGAGATACATATAGCAAGTAGAATGAACCTCTTTATCTATTTCTTTAGGATGCTATAATGCTACTTTAACACACAGACACACACAAGCTGCCAGATTCAGACCTACAGCCCTTGCATATATCACTGTGCATGTACATGGTAGCTTCCCTGCCACTAGAACACACCTACACAAATCCATCCAGGTGGCATTTTTCTTGGAATGTGAAGCACAAAAGAAGAGCACCATAGCTGTACTGGTAAATAATCCTTCAAAACACAGGCTCCATATGT
The DNA here is from genome assembly GCF_040807025.1 of Struthio camelus. Classification (NCBI taxonomy): domain Eukaryota; kingdom Metazoa; phylum Chordata; class Aves; order Struthioniformes; family Struthionidae; genus Struthio; species Struthio camelus. The sequence continues at coordinate 50,197,673 of NC_090982.1, forward strand.
CTCCCAGTCCTGCTCTGAGTAGAAGGGTGGACTGGATGACCTCTTAAGGTCCCTTCCAACCTGCATCCTAAGATCTTAGGAGCCTAGGATATTGATAATCTTACCTTCTTTTTCATCTCTAAGATGAAATTTTATCCATTATGATTTACTGCTATTATTATTAGAATAGTTGTAATACCATATCACCTCAGCATCGTAATCCTGGAGCAGAATTCTTGTGTACCAAGCACTGTACAAGCAGTACAGTAACTTATCGACAAGTAACAAGATGGCAACAGTCAGACTCAGAAATGACAAGGGATCAATAAGACAGTCACAGCCAGTGTGATAGGTAACATGCTGAAGCTAACCCATAGTAAACTGGTGTCAGATTCATGTAAAGGACAGCAGTAAGGAAATTTCCAAAGCAGAGCAAATATTGAACATTTGCGAGAACTTGTCATACAAAATTACGCGCTCTTCCGCTTAAACAAATCAGTTTCTACCGATCAGTTTAGACTTCCCTCACAAAATTGTTTCATTCCATTTCTCTAGGAATGATTTAAAGACATAAGTACTAAATCTCAGCCATTTCTTACACCAAAGACTTCATAAAATCTTGGATGCCGAGCAAGTGAGAGTCAAATAGAGCTAACACATTTTTCATTGTGACTGCTAGGTTAGATGGTATCTGAGAGCTATGATGGACTGAAGCCAGTCCTTTGTCTATATTTGATTCAGTTTCTTAATATGAAAATGCTCTTTATTCTGTTTCAGTAGCTCATTATGAACTGACATATTTGTTCTTATTATTAGAAACCCCATTTACAGAAACACAAAAAACAATCCCCAGATTTACTGCACAATACGACCACCTTTTGTTCTAAATAAGGTCTTCAATTCAATATGAAGTTGGATTTAAATGTCACCACTACATTTACTGGTGCCAAGAATACAGCACAGGTTATTACAGCAGGTGAACAGTATATTATTTAGGTGTGCATATCACATATTATCGTTAAGAGTCCTACGTGACATAAAATATTTAAGATTTAGTCACAATATTTTTGTTTTTATACTCCGTGCTCAGCCAGTAAGTTTTAAAAAGTAAATTCAGGTCCTTCATCAGTTGACCAATTGTAATAACCATCCTGGCCTCCTTTTCTCCTGAATTTCAAAAAAATCATTAGCAAAATTATTAATGACTGATAGAGTTTATACTGTTTGTAAAAGCCCTAACACAGTTAGCTGTAGTTCACACAGTACAAGGACAGGCTTTGTGGTTCAAATGGTCTCGGAGGGCTGACACTGCATATAAGTTAGCAGACTGTTTCTTGCCTCGAAGTAGTAACAAACTTTGCTTCATATTGATGCAGGTATGACTAACTTGGCCCCAAGCATAAATGAGTCCCTGAGTTCACATTAAGCATATGAGAAACATATATCACCTCAGGAACTAACCCAGTATAGTATATTATTAAAAGAGTAGTCCATAAATTTAGTGCTTCCCCAATGCAGTTCCTATTTTTCTAAGTGAAATATAGCTTTGTGAGAGATTCAGCTCCCTCTCCCTCTTCCTGTCTTTCTCAAATATCCCTGCATGTTTGGTTTAGCTTACAAAAGGAATGTGTTTGCGTATTACCTAAAGAGAGGCAACCCCACCGTTACTAACGCTCAGGTCAAAGAGAAGATTGTCAAGTCGGCTGTCAGATAGTTCATTGTTTGAAAGAGATTATCATTGCCTAAAAATTTCTTTCCTGTAGTCAGAGCCTCTAAGACTTTGATTCAGCACAGACTCAACCTCAGCAAGGACAACAGTTCAGATGGCTAAAACCTTGCAGAGATATATATTGGAAGTTCTCCAACACAATTTTATCACTCCTGCTTTAAAAAAAAAAAATAGATATACACTAACCCAAATCCTTATTTAGATTTTTCACACAAGATGTAACACTCCTCAAGGGTCACCAGGAAAAAAAAACATAGAAATAACTTTCAAATCTGAGATCATCAGAGACTACGCACTCCACATTGATTTAACTGGGGAATCATTTTCAAAGTTCATTCTGAATTCTTTGGGGTGATCTTCATCATATGATATATCATTTGGGCACTTTAAACTTGTGACAAAACTTCAAGGTTTTGCAATATAAAAAAAATACGGATAAACCCAAATGATCTCACAGCATCAATCAATGGAAATTTACAGCTCTATCCTACAGTGGTACCAAAAACCTGTAAGAGCTGCCGGCTCTTTTCTTCAGACAGATCATCTGAAGCTTTAACTCTGTCCTTCCTAAAGGAAGAATTACGTACATCCATCATTCTTCATTGATTTTTTAAGAAAATAATCTGAAGAAAGGTAATAGCAAACTCTAATGATAATGCAGAATTACGCATTAAATGTTATAGATGGTTATGCGGAAATCTATTATTAGCAACTAAATGATCATCTAACATTTTACAGGCCATCTCAAAGTATTTGGTATATGCAGCCCTCTAAAGGCACATATGACTCTAGGATTGATGCACTTCATATAGGAAAAGCAGCCAAGATAACAAAGTTAAGCATCAAAAAAATGGAGGAAATTAATATAATTGTAACTTCAAGCAGTGACTCTCCTCAGCTGGAAGGGAGCAAAAAAGGAGGAGGAAGCAGCAATCTAGCTCTACAAAGGGTCAAGGTATAAGCTCCTGAGATAAAAGATGCCGAGTTTTAATCCTGACTCAGACACAACGTACCAAATTATGTTAGTTTTATATGACACATTTGCACCAGCATTTATTTCATAGCTGTGAATTTAGTTCAAAATACCTGGATCTCCTTCTCTGATGATTCTAACTTCACACGTTGCAAATAAACTCTGCTTCCTGCAGACTGTCACTACAGTGTAGCCTTATATAGCAATCTTTCTTCTCTAAGCTTCAAATGTATGAAAAATTCTTCCTGTTATTCTTGCCCTATCCTATCACACCAATCAGGATTCAGTACAGCTACATATATGTATTTCTAACAACCATCACGCGACAAAAAAATTAAGAAAGTTAAATATAATGCATTGATTGATAGGGAATCTAGTTTTTCAGAAATTCAAAAGCTGTTCTCAGCTTCCTCGGTTTCAATCCTTACAACTTAAAGAGCACAGAGGAAGTGCACAGCAACCAACAGAGAGCCACAGCTGAGAAAGTATTATGCTTGTTTGCCACAAGCAGGTGATCACAATCTCAGATGAGGGAATCAGCACACATCTTGAGATCACCAAGCTGATGACTGGTCAGGACCAGTCGGTCAATGGTAAATAAAATTGTCATTATACATGATATGAGGTCAGGTAAGTCACCAGACCTCATTCTCTATCATGAAGATACTGGGCTATCAGGTTCCTAAGCCTGCACTGAAATGGGAGTTAAGAGGAGGTCATTGCAGAAAATATTTGACCTGGACAAAGATGAAGAAATAAAAGTATTTCTTCTATAAAATATATACATATTCCCCTAATCGTGTTCCATACGAATGCATAAATCTTGTATGTCCACATATCACTTAATTTCACTGAATTCCCAGGAGGACTTCTATGTTTGCCTGGATTACTGTTCAAATATACTCACTCTGGATACTATACGCAGCTTGGAATTGTTCAAAATTCACTCTGATGCTTACTAAACTCAGTAATTCACACGCTGACTCTGTTGGGTTCGGGGAGGGGGAGTTGCTAAAGTACAAATACTTGAGTTAGATGAGCTCTGCTTTTATCTCTATCTGCACATCTTCCTTCTCACTCTTCCTCCAAATGGAAACATTAAAAGCTGAATGGACATACATTTTTCCGGAGCTTTGGAATCAAGAATTACTTTACTCAACACCTAGAAGCTCTTTCTCTGATTGAACGTTATCACTCAACACCTAGAAGCTCTTTCTCTGATTGAACGTTATCATGATTTATTATTATCATTATTTAATTATCATCCCATGCAATTGCTAATACATTGCTAAATGGATTGCTAAATGGTTCATCATGCTTTTCTGATGAACGAAGATAACAGATAGTTGGTGAAAGGCCATCCAGAATCTGAACTATAGCAGCACTAGCATGTCAGAAAATTCTAAAATGGTTTTAAAGCACGTTCTTTATCAAGCGCTCCGTTCCAGAGAACAGAACTTTTTTTTGGTAATAGTTGGATATAAAATAACCAACAAACTTGTGCAATGCTCTTCTAAGGAACAATTCATGGCAACTTTAAACCCCAAAGAAAAATAAATCACAACATAAGGTTTCAGTCACGCAAATCAGTTTAACAAGACATGGATCCATTCATCCAAAAAGCAATGATGATAATCATAGAAGTCCATGCCATTGCACGGGAAATGAGCACTTCTGCTATTCAAGTTTTCTGTCTCCCTAATCTCTCTGTATTTCACAACTACCCTTCACAACAACTTGTGAGGAGAACAACGTAACTAAAAGTCATACTAGACAGCAAAACACTAGCGTATTTTCATGATACATATCTTAAAAATAAATACTGCTCCTTTACCCATGCTGTGCCAGAGTATGCCATGATGGGTATACACAGCCCCAGGTAGAAAGGTAAGTTGTGTAGAGGGACTTAGATTCTTTTATTCCTCAGTTTAATTAAAGTAATTAGAATTTGGGTGAATGAAGAATTTATTTTATTATCAGTTTTCTCACCAAAATATTTGGAAGAAAACAGACAAGTATTTGCACATGAGATCCTTTCGTCAACCTAGACAACTCTGAGTACAACATTTGAATTTAAAAGTTTCAGAAATTTCTTAGTAATTGTTCAGCATTAGTGGCTCAGAAGAAAAAAGACAAAAAGGAGAAAAGGAAAGAAAACAGCTGGAGATAAAATGGATAAATTTCTGTTAATGCTCTTTAAAAATAAATAAATGAAAACATAAACAGCCTCCTCTTTTACTGCTTCAATTGCACTAAATTTCCTAATAAACTGTTCATCCAGGACATATATCCATGTCACTTCCTCCCTTCTCTGCTTCTTAAGCCACCAACACATTTATAAATGCAAATACAAGAAAGGTCTTCATCCTGAGACCATCCCATTACAAATGAAGTCATATGCCTTCCTGATTATTATCATTTCTCTCCAACACTTACCACATAAGATTTTTCCTGTGAGGTCTTTCAACGCCAGCCACACGCAACCACAGAAAGATGACAACTCAAAAATTACAGGATTATGCCATAACACCCATAACGCGCTCTGCCCTTAGCACTGTACTTAGCCACTCTTCAGATTTGAACTCTTACCTATCAAAAAGAACCTAACAAATTGACATTGTGTGTGTGTCTGCAGTCTATAACTTCATCTTAATTACATGTTCTCCCAAACCATTTCCAGAGAACGCTGTAGGTACCTTTCCCTACTTTTTGACTGTGGTAAGTGGGAGGCTGCTGCCTTCTCTTTATCCTCCTCCTCATTTTCTACCACTTGAAAGAAAAGAGATTCTTAAAAACAATTATTAAGAGAGAAGATAGCAATTTCAATTAGCACAGCACTTTTCATGTAACATGATGTTCCAAGGCACTTCAAAATAACATAGTTTTTACTATACGTTATTTTTACTGAAATTTTTAACAGTTGTCGCCTACTTTAGCAACTTACATTCCTTATGCCCAATTGACTTAGAATATAGATCATGCATAACCCTCTGCAATTAAAAAGAGTCAGAGCAGGAAGAGGGACATTGCAGCAGTTTTTAATTCATTAGCCCTTCTCCTTATACTTAATGCTTACTTCACGTCTGCCTGTCCAAGCCTTATGTGGATATATCTGCTTCTCTTTCTGAGCCTGTATCATCAAATGCAATACGCTAACCAACAAAACAAAATATGAGCTTCTACAATAACAGAGAATAACTATTGTATTGTTTGATTATGCATGTATGTGTACTCTAAGAGCTAGGAGCCTAGAGCAAGATCAGGCACTCCTCACTGAACAGACTTTTCAGTGTTTAAACCTTTTATGCCTATTTTATTCTTCCTTTCTTTGGGAGGAGATAATTGGGAAATTAGGAGCTGTACTGTATACTTACTCTCTTTCTCTGAACTGACTCCTTTAATTTGTCGGTAGAAATGAGCGTGTGTGTGTCAGCAGTGGGATCATTCTGTAGTGTCTTTCTCTGTAAATCAGATTTAAGGCTTTCTTCTTTATCATGCCAACATGTTATTGATCACACTCAATTTCTACAATTGTAGCATGGCCAGCACTTGCTGATGTTCCTCAGTTAGGGCTCTCATATTTCTAGTCAGGGAATTCCAGAGCAAAAGCGTGGAGCACGCCCTGGTCACTGTCTGCAATCCAGACACATGGAGGCCCATTGAACCTGCCCTGACCAAATCCAAAAAGGGCACCCACAGACCTGAGAGTGTATGACAGCCTTAGAGTCTATAAACTAGTTCTGTTTCAAATCAATAAATTAATGGAAAATATTGCACATATGAATGCCCTAGCTGTCCAAAAAGTTCTCTTGAGGTTCTTTCCAGCCCTATATTTCTGTGATTTCAACTGAATGTAGAACTATTCATTTTGCATTTGCAACCTTTTTTTGAAAATATAAATAACCAGATCATTCTCTTAAGTAACTTCACAACTATCATTCCTCACAGTAATTAAGAGATCTGACTTATATTTCCTCTGTGTTGTGTAGTAAAGAATACAGCAGTTTAAGCACTTGATATCACACTTTCTGGTCTGGCCAAATACTGGCCTTCCTCCTAATTACATGGACGAAAGGATCTTCTATATGCAATAGGTTGCAGAATCCAGGCCATTACACACAAAAGTTGTGGAGATGAAACAACCTCAAAAGGCACTCTCCCACCTGGATCTAGTTATCTAGAAGGATCTATAGATGTCATATGGTTTCAACATAAAATTGACTAGCTACTTATTTGGAGCTTAGCATCACAAGCTCCTCACCTTTCAGATCCTAGCTATATCTTAGGTTATGTCACAGTATGTTTCTTCCACTTGTGCATGGGTACAACAAAAACATCCAACAAGGAAGTATAAATACATTTCCCAGAAGAAAAAATAAAATAAAAACTTGCAGTATGACCCTGGAACTGCCTCCAGCAGATGTATTGTGATCTCTTTACATACTGCATTTAGGTTTTCTGCTCAGTGAACCAAATGCCTTGCTTCATAATAACGGTAGGAGTGTGACTATCAGGCTGAACCTATTTCTAACCCTTTCTTGTATATTTTTATAGTATCTTCACTATCTCAAGTTTTTTCAGGGAATGGGGATCAAATAGCCTTCTAAGTGCAACTGCTCCCCATATTCTCTTATCTACAGTCTGAAAAGTAGCTTTGAAAGACAATCTGCACTTAAATAGCAACGTATCTGCAGGCATTTACCTCCAGCTACAGATGGCCATCCAAGACAGTACTCACAGGAATGCTTTTACCTTACTTGACAAATCTCATGTGTTAAGACTTAGCATTAGAACATGACATTAATCGTTTCAGGTAGTTCAGAGGGATAGCTTTCCACATGTTCCAGCTTTTAGTCACTAGCTAAATCTTCAAATCCAATTTAACCAACTCTGTAATTCCACTTAGTTCTGTTTGAGGCACTTTGTATTCCTTCCCTTCACCTAGTGGCTATGTAACAATTCAATTACTGAAGTTCCTCTTCCAGAAAGTGCACTTGATTTCCAATAATTCTTATTCTGTTTAATTTTTTTTTTTTCCACCACAGTAAAACATGCCTTTTGGAGTTGACTGAGTTAAAATCCTGAAATAAAGCAGGTGCTGGGTACGTGTGTCAGCTACAAAACAAAAACAAAAAAAAGGGAAAGAAGGTTAACAAAATACACACTAGAAATGGAAAATAAAATTAAAGGAGATGGTTGTGGTCATGGGCATTTTCAGGGAAGGAAGAGAAGGAGAGAAGGAAAGACAACAAAGGCCAACAAAAGAAAAATGAAAATACAATATAAATTCAAAGATGAAAAAAGGAATGAGAAAAGAGGGATATGTATTAGGCTGAAATAGAGTCAAGTACCTCGATACAAGAAGCAGCACAAAAGGCATCAGGAGGTAAAGCATCAATTAGTAGATCAAAAGGGTAAGAAGAAAGTTTTAAAATAAGGGGGTGATAATGTATACAGCTTGAAAGGATATTAAAACAGAGAGGTCATGAAAATATGTATTAGACAATGGAGATAGCTGAAAATTTTACGGAGTAAATGAAATCAGTGAGAGGTGATAAAAGGGAAGAAAACCTCCAATATTAGAATCTATTTGCATATCTTTTTCCTATAGAAATTATTTTACCTTCTTAGTCTCCTTGACTTTTCTTCATATGATCAAGCTGGTTACTGTCTTAATTTTCTTACAACCTTCTTCCTCTCTTGTTCTCCTGTTTTCTTTGATTGAAAAGGAACAGATGAAACTGCAGTAAAAACATCCTTTGGTGTCAGAAGAAATGAACTTTACCCTCTATTCTACTATACATTTTCTGTTTCATTTGGGTAAATTACCTCACAGTATGTTTTCTATAAGATCTATCCACCACATTTGCACTTGAATTTTGCACTCACGTAAATTAAGTATGAGTATAAATCACTCTATGTTGTTGCAAAGCCAAGCAGAAATGAGGAATGCAGACTTCTAAGAAATTTTTTTCTTTAAGTATCAAGGTATTCAGTAAGTGCAAGTACAGTGACAGCAGCTGCAGCAGACCAAGAAGAATCTCAAGCAAAAAGATGTAAATCTGCCCTGGAAGATTTCTATTCTTCTTTAGAGCTGTATCTTCTATGGCTGACCATTAACTGTAATAATTGCATATAGCATTACAGGTTCTCCAGCTCACTAGTGAAATAGGATCCAAAATTATTCTGATATTAACAGCTACTAAGTCACAGTCACAGCTCTTCCAAGCATGCATTTTAGATGCAGGGAAATTAGTGAAAAGAAAATGTTTATGCAAAAAAAGAACTTCTGCTCTGCTAACTCTATAATTAGGCATACATGTTTTTTCATTATTTTAAGTCTTCTCTAACTTGTTTGTGGAAGACAGAGAAACACTATTGCCCTGATTTTAATGATGGGGGATGAAGGCACAGAGAAAGCAACCTCCCAAGACCAAAACAGGAAGTTTGGAGCATCCAAGAGATGTGATTGTGCAATCTTGAATCCCAGGCTAAGCACCCTAAAACACGAACCATTTGAATGATCACACGTCTGAAAAATATCAACATCACTGTTCCTAAACAAGAAACTAGAAGTGAAGGTAGTATCCACAAAGGTTCATTTAAAGACTTCTCACAAATACTTTTTAGTCACAGCCTAAACAAACAATAGATATTCTGCTAACATCAGGACTCTGTGATTAGGACACTGGCTGGTAGCACTGGCATTTTTCCAATTGTTCTACATAAGTGAGAATCCATTAAGTTACTTTTGGGAGCCCCGTCGGTCATATAAGGCTCAAATCTAAGGGAATCTGAGAATATTGCTATCCTAATTGTTAAAGCAAGTAATTAGCTCAATACGTTTAGAATGATCAAACGGTAAAACATTCAAATCCAGAGTCCAGGATATAACCTAAATAGTTCTGCTAGAGAAAAGAGAAATGAGATTATCCTTCTTCCTCTTCCACTTGCTCCCACCTCAGCCCCTGAACTCACAGGAAAAAAAAAAAAAAATCAACAGTGACTCCTTTAGCTTTATCCCACCCCATCCCAAATTCCTGTATTTCCTATCAATAACATAGAGCTTTTCATGCTGGGGAGCATCACTGCTTCTACCAGCGGAGGGTTCCTTCATGCAAGAGAGGGAAATTGATCTATCTCCAAAGGATTATCTTTTCTGTACTGCACGTCTCTCAGATGAGATGTGAAGAGTTGCGCAACTACATTCTGTAAAATTCCCCTTCTGTTAGTTTATCTCACACCTAGAAGCAAATTCTGTAGATCCCAGATAATCATCTTAACAAGGAGCTTCCATATGCCTCCTAGACTAATATGGGAGAATAGAGTTTTGATGATAGATTGTGAAATGTTTACTTCTAAAAGCATATACTTCATCTCACAGAGGAACGGGGCGAGAGGGAAGAAAAGACATCTTTGTGAAATGACATAGACTGAAGCTCTGCGAATAAAGCAAATGGTGAACTTCAAAATTCATATATTTTCAATGGATCACTGAAAACCCTGTATAAATAAATAGTTTTCATATTCAAGTTCTTGTTGAAAGAAATAGTTGAGCAAATTCTAAATAAATATGAGTCTGTGGACCAGGAACCAGCTATGAGCTTTCCCCCCCCCCTCCCCCCCCCACCTTGGGAGATGCAAGCAGCTTTTCTGCTGATTTACACTTAACAGCAGCAAGAATTCTAAGGACTACAGAAATGACAACAGGCTGTCCTCTTCTTAACTGCACTGCTTGTTAACGTTGTAAGAAGAAAATAAATTGCACACCCAGGATTCCCTGCTAGAGCTTGTGCTACATGTTAAGGACTGACATGGCAGACCAGATTTTTTAAATAAATAGATAAATAAATATAAGGGCTTGGAGTCAATCCCCCAAATGTAAATATGCCAATTTCTCTCTCCTTAGGGTTTTTAGTAACAGAAAGTAGCAAAAGCTAATGGCTTGCCAGGTGTTCACCACAGGGAGTTTGCTTTACAGAAATTGAAGAAGAAACTTAACTGTGAATTTATGGGATCATCCTCTCATCTCCTTTACATACTCCTTTTTCTTTTCTTGTGTTTGTCTGTGTCACTGTCTGTTTAGTGTTGTTGGCCAATGCCAGAAGTGTCACCGGGGGGACTATATCACTGTTGTTCATCTTTACATTAGCTCGAGATGTGTTTAACTTTCTCTTCCTTGCTAAGGCAGAGCTAGAAGTAATAACAAAAGGATCCAGAGAACAACTGACAATTGCTCTGTCTCCTCATAGTCTGATCAATGAATCAAATTAGGAGTTTTCAACACAGCAAAAGGCAAGGGAGAAAAAAAAAATCAAAACAATGCAATAGCAATATTTTAAGCTTCTTGAAATAAAATACTGTATCTTTTGCAACATGAAAATATTTTGAGGGTAGTGTAGCCAAGCACAATGCTTATTAAAGAGAAAATGAGGGATTTCAGTAGTGGCCCCTTGCAGGTTTGAGGCTGAGGTAAAAGGGCAAGAACTGAAGAAGTAAATCTGTTGAGAAAAAGTAGAAGCTCCTCAAGCCCTTAGGAAAGGATTTTCTTTTTCTGTTGAAATATTCCAGTATGTTTTTGAAAGAATTTTGTCTTTCATTTCCAAACAGCTCTGAGCTTTCCACACCACTCAGGTTCAGAGATGGAAATACTGAAATACCTACTTCTTGCAGCATTTCTGCTTCATGCCAAAAATAGGAATAAATCAAACAAGAAAAAAAATTTTACATGTTTTTTCTGCCCCTATATGCACCATGAGGGCCTGACTTTTATCTTGCATCATTGTAAATCAGGGATAATTCAAGGAGGTCAATGATGTTATACTGGAATAAAACTATTCTGCGTGAGTAAAGAATGATGCTGAAAGACAATTCAGAAAGGTCTTAGGCAAGCCCCTGGACTGAAACTGAATCATTCAGGATTCCTCAGTCACAACTGGTAATTTTTAGTCCCTGCTGGCGCAAGAACTCAATACAGAGATGACATTTTCATTTGCTTGGGGAACTGAGGACAATTTTTTCTCCTATTTGACTTTCTCATCGATCTTGAAAGCAGAATAAGGATAGCTGCATGTGAAAAGGAGAAAACATCACCACAGAATAAAGGTCACAGAAGAGTCATTGAAAAGTTCATGATCATACATAAGACCTGAGAAGTGATACATTGCGTACTGGTCCACCACTTTAAACAGAAAAGAGATTGTCCTTTTTGAAGAGAGGAGATAGTCTGCAAAAGAATCAGTCTTTGAAGCGATAATGAATTTCATCCAGTTGCTATCTAGAATAACACTAGTTTTAAAGAAAAGGCAGGGCGGGGTGAACACTAATAGCTGGAAGAAGTATCACCGATAGCTCTAACTTTTCTGACCTTCCACTTTATTGAGGACAGCTATCTAAAATCTTTGGAAGGATAAGCACTAATACACAAACAATAGGAATCAGTGTATTACTGGTATTATGTTTTCCAGCAAATTGTACACAGGCATTAACCACCTCCAGCAAAAAACACTGTGGAAGAAATGACTTGAAAATAGAGATGCTACACCATAAATCTTAAAACACTTTCAAAAGCAAAAGACCGAAAGAGTTTTTGAGGATGTTCTGGTTATCTGACATCTTTGCAGAGTTTCAAAAGCAGTAGCTTCAGCCTATAGTTCTGCACTACAATTAAGCAGTTCTCCAATAGCCCTATCTGGCAGCTTCCTACCTCCTGGTCAGCGTGTGTAATGCTTGGGAGCCAGACAATCCTCAGTTAGAGAAGCAGATGTAAGGCAGAGCAATGCACCACTATGCCTACAGATTCTACAATTCAACGATGTTGTACTGGAATAAAACTATTCTGCGTGAGAAAAGAATGATGCTGAAAGACAATTCAGAAAGGTCTTAGGCAAGCCCCTGGACTGAAACTGAATCATTCAGGATTCCTCAGTCACAACTGGTAATTTTACTTCCTGCTGGTGCAAGAACTCAATGCAGAGATGACAACTCAGAATCTATCATTGACTACAGATTCTCAGTCCTTTGTTTCCAGCAGCAAAGGCAGCACAACTACTAGTAAGCAGTGATCTCCTCCCTTTACGGTTGCCAGTAACAGACAGAACTGGGCTTACACTTTAATGCATAAAACAAGTAGTTTCAGCAGATGATTCTGCTGCTTAGTGTTTCTGATATGCTAGTTACCTACTGCCTTAATTTTCCAGCCACGTCTCTGTGGACAAGATTAAGAAAACTGGAATATTGGAAGATGACAAACTATCACTGCATACCTATTCTCCTCACTCTATGCTGTCATTTAAGTCTCTACTACCAAAATAAGAGGAGTACTTTGAGGTCCTCCCGGATGAAAGACTATAAAATGGAAATGATTAAACTATTATTTTAATTATTATAACAGAGAGACTTGGAAAGCAAGCATTTTAACATAAAATCATTTCTTATGGTATGAACTCACCACAGATTTGCTAAACATGAAATGGAAATTAAATAAAGTCCCCTGAATAGATGCAAAATGATGCTGATAAAGTAAGTTATTTCAGTGACCTTTCTTGTATTTCTGAAAAGTGCAATTACTTTCTAACTCAAGTGATATAGACAGGTATTTGAGATTCAGGTGCCTTCCTGCTACTGACAAACAGCTGAAGAAGCAAATGCAAAAAGAAATAATTGGGTTAACTTTTGTTTCATTTTGATTTTAAGAAGTCTGTGAAATTTAATGAAGTCTAGATTTGTAATATAAACAACCCAGACAATATCTTCCACTGAGACAAATCAGCATAATCCCCCTGAAGTCAACAGATGTACACAAACTGAGGATCTGCTGTACTGTAGGCAGTCAAGTGCAATTGCGTGAGAACTTAACTTGCCACTGCAATGATATGAAGAGTTAATGAAAAGCAAATTGGAAGAGATGTTAATTTGTATTCATTTTTATCCTTGAGAAGACATGTATAATCTTTGATAATCATTTGCTTAAACAACATAGATAATTGCATTTTTAATGTGTGTTAGCCCATGAAATCTGTCATTTTTACCATGATCAGGCCATGAAATTTGCAACTGTTTTTTTTCTGAACAGCATAGGTCCTAAGGGAGTATGGTTTTTAACATGACCAGATGCCTTCTGAAAGCAAAATGTCCTCATAGTGATTTTTTTTTCATGCTATACACGGCTGCCTGTACTATTTTCCCCAAATATTTTCCCCAAATTTTTCAATATAAAGATAAGGAGCCAGATGTTCCAGGTCCTCCTAAATGTCAGAGACTAGAAGAAGGCTCTTCCAGCTCTGCCTCATTCTTAGAATCTTTTTTTGCATGTTTTTATTTCATCTTCCTGTGTACAAAAACATTAATGAATATATCTTGAAATCTTTTACATCTGTAAATTTTACGAAGTCTTTAAATTAACATAGGGTATGTCTGTACAGTACCTTCCCTCTGATCATCAGCTTTGTTTGGAGTTCAGTGCAGATTACGCTATCTGCAGAGAAGCAGGGTACATTAGCCCATGTACCAACTGCTCTAGAAAAACTGCTATTGCTTTCTGAGTTGGTAGTTTACTGCTAGCCCACCCATTTTCACACTACACTGCAGTGACCACTGTGACTCTAGCGTAGATACACTTCAGAACAGAAAACTGAACCAGTGCAGAAATTGATCCAGTTATTTTCCTTTCGAATATAACTGAACTGTTTTAACGCATCGAAAGTAAGAGATTTCCCATCGCACTGGTGATTTGTTTTTCAAGTAAAACAGCAATCAAAAAGAATCAAAACAGAGATATAAAAAGAAATCAAAATTGCATCACAATTCAGTAGCATACACATCCTATAATGCTCAATATTCTTATATCACAAATATCCACACAAAGGAAATACTACTTATCCTTTTTTCATTTTATCAGGTTTTGAACAGTATCAATTCATGTGCCAATGAATTCTGCAGATTAATATAAGCATGAAGGAAGTTGAATGTAATTAGAAAGCAAAAAAATTCAAAACCATTCTAGAAATGATGTGCTTAATTTGTTTAATTTTAAATTTGCACTTTTTAATTCTACTGTCCCCTAGTTCTTGCATTAAAAGCCGTAATTATGGAGCCAGATAGTTGCTGAATTTTGCACAGAAAAATAAATCTAGCAGTAGCCAGGGGATAAATATACAAAATCTGCTAAAATCCTTATTCCTTCCTGGTTTAAGATTCTTTTTACAGCAGTTTATGCAATACCTTCCACTCTTTTTGAAATGTTTTACTCTGAGATATTTGAGGTCATATTCTTTTCGTATTGCAGTATCACACATCTTGGAAATGTGATGGTTGGACCACTATGTGTGGTGGCACCTGCTAGAAAAACAATTCGCTAACAAATTCAACAGTCACCTTTGATTTGATGATTGAAACATTCCAAAACATTTATTATACTTGACCATACCTGAGATAAAAGCCTGTCCATTCTGAAGTCAGTGGTACCACTGACTTGCCCCTCATTCTGGCAGTAACTTAGTAAAAACCAACTAGTGAACCTGTATATTTAGGATATACATTACCTGTGCACTTTAGAAACAGTAAGTTTCTTGTTTGCTGTGGTCTATTTTGCTTGTAAGCAGTTAAAAATTCAACCTGAGCTCTGGAAATGAAAGTGTTCTTCCTAGATTGAATGTCATCAAAACAAAGACCCTGAAGGGCCAAATTCCCACCAGTTATACCTTTGTAAGTCCATTGACTTCTGAGGACGGTTACTTTTTAAATTAAATATTGTCACTACACATTCTTGTGAGTTTCAGTTTCTGCTCTCAGTAACAGCTAAACAGCCCTACTGGCTTTTAAAAATAAAATAAAACATGTTTAGAAACACTTAATGCTTCTTAATTGGAGTAAAAGATTTATTCATTTTTTTAATGGATCTGACTCTTCCCTCCCTAATCGTCATTACATGTGATTTAGCAGCTCACTGAGTGAGGTCCAGACTGCTTGTCTACATTTTGCTACAGATAAAAACAAGGCATATTGTAAAGTACAAGAACAGCGACTGGTGGTTCTCACATGTAATTACTGGAGAGTTTTAAAAAACTACTTCAAGCAAGTTTCCTGTAGAGGAAGGTGCTAGTTTTATTATTGTGTTTTGTGAGGTACCCTGTATGATGAAGTTCTATTCTCTATGCATTATTTTCGCATTATGTCCTCGTACAACACCATAAAAATCATTGACAGGTGACCATAACACCTTAGATCCTCATAACATCTGACATACAGCTCTTTCACCTGTGGATAATCCAATTGTAAACAGAGACTCACTGTTAACAACTACAGGGAACAGGATTAACAATTCATGATCTCAAGGTAAGCCTATTTCATTTTGTCCAGCAAAGAGAAGGATTAAGGATATATGAATCAGCTTCTATGACTTTCCAGAGCTGAAAACACTGGGAAAGGCTTTTGACTGCTCAAATCAAGGAAGGACAGCATATAAGCAAGCAGGGAATCAATTGATCTGGTGAAGCTGATATACAGTTTGAGCACTTCTCATCAATCTGCTGTATTAACTGAATCAGAAATAACGATTTCTTTAGCTCTAACTCTTTTTGAAAAGCATGAAGTTCGCAACTTTTGGCATAGAGATGGTGAAAAGTAGGGACAAAAGTGGAGAAGATACAGATAAGCCCTCAAATGTTGAAATGAAATTGATTTATTTAAAACAAACCTATTTAACCTGCTGGGGGTTAGGGCTTTGAAAAAAAAAAATTCACGATGTACATCTAGGGTAATGCAGTCTATCTGAATTTGAAGAGATCCTGGAAGAATTCACAGAATCACAGAATGGTTTAGGTTGGACGGGACCTCTGGAGATCGTATAGTCTGACCTCCCTGCTCAAGCAGGGACCTCTAGAGCGTATTTCCCAGGGTCACATCCAGACGGGTTTTGAATATCTCCAGCGAGGGAGACTCCACTACCTCTCTGGGTAACCTGTTCTAATGCTCCGTCACGCTCACAGTGAAGAAGTTTTTCCTCAGGTTCAGATGGAACTGCCTGTGGTTCAGTTTCTGCCCGTTACCTCTTGTCCTGTCGCTGGGTACCACGGAGAAGAGACTGGCCTCATCCTCTCAACGGCCCTCCCTTCAGATACTTGTACACATTGATGAGATCGCCTCTCAGTCTTCTCTTCTCCAGACTGAACAGGCCCAGCTCTCGCACTGAACAAGATTGGACCCAGTACTGACCCCTAGGGGACACCGCTAGCTACAGGCCTCCCACTAGACTCTGCACCACTGACCACAACGCTCTGAGCTCGGCCATCCAGCCAGTTCTCAATCCACCTCACTGTCCACTCGTCTAGCCCACACTTCCTGAGTTTACCTACAAGGATATGACGGGAGACGGTGTCAAAAGCCTTGCTGAAGTCCAGGTAGACAACATCCACTGCTCTCCCCTCATCTACCCAGCCAGCCATTCCATCATAGAAGGCTATCAGATTGGTCAAGCATGATTTCCCTTTGGCGAATCCATGCTGACTACTCCTGATCACCTTCTTGTCCTCCATGTGCTTGGTGATGACCTCCAGGATGAGCTGTTCCATCAGCTTTCCAGGGATGCAGGTGAGTAAGAAATTCAAGTAAGAAATTTACAGGCATTGCATATGAAGCTGAATCGAATAAAAACAATGGTACTATGATGCATCTATAAATGTTAATTACTTAGTTACTCAAGAAAAGTAAAAAGTATTTTCAAAAAAATCAATATTGCTGTTCCTTTTAATGTATACGTGAAACATAAAGGGCCTGAAAGATGTATAAAGGTGCACAGAAGAGGACTGGGACAGAACTTAGCTTATTCTTTAGTGAGTTGTCAAGCAGCTCACGGAAGTATCAAATGAACTAAAAAGACCTTGGATTCTCTCCAGGATTAAGGGAAGAAACAAGGAAGAGGACCAGTAAACAGTAAAAAGATGTTCACTGTATCCTGTTGTGGATGTGGCCAAAAAGCCATGAGTTTCAAGTCCTGACATCCTATCCTTTAGTGCAAGGGAAAACAGAATAATATTATGCTCTAGATTAAATAATATTAGGCTCTAGATTAAAAGGCCTCCAGAAGGTTAGAATGAGATGTCAGAAGAATCAAGATTAACCCGGGTACAGTGACACGGCATTTCCATGGCCAGGTAAAAATGTAGCAGTAGGAAGGGCTGTGCTATCCCTTGTTCAGGAGCTTATCTAGGTAGTTAGTCAAGGAAGTCATGGGCAGTCAATGGTCCAGGGCCTGGCCCTCTCTGGAGCAGAAGCAGCTAAATGAAGGAGGTTTAATCCAGAGAAGAGGAAGTCAAAAAAGAAGGGACAGTGAGAAACAAGACAGAAAGTGCAAAGACATGGGGAAGTCACACAGCAAAACTGAAACAGTCCTCCTTTGTCTGTGGGCATTACAGTTCAGAAACCCAGAGCAAGGATGATGTTCTACTAATTTCTACTAACAGGAAAATTAGAAGTCCGAGAAGACTTCACTCAAATGATTCCAGAGGGCTTTAACTTTGAGGTAAACCTTCCTCGTGCACAGTGGAGAGTGGGAAGACCCAATTTTGCTCACTGCCTTTCCCTCACTGTTTATCACTTTTTAGGTTTTGATTTCCTTTTAGTATCAATGACTAAAAGTTTTTAAGTAAAGAACCAAAATCCTCCAGACACAATTAGCTAAACTACAGTGTTTCAGCTAAGACATGCATGTCCTGTGTCGAGACTCTGGAAGAATACACATAACCAGCAGAAAATCTTTTACTGTCCGTTTCCTGTAAAAAATTATCAAGTATTCTCTAATGCACCCTGACAGCTCCTGCATAAAAATTACACAAATGTATAGATCAGAATATCAGGTTGCTTTTTTTATGTTTAATTCCAGTAAAATATATGATAAAAAACAGTTTCACAATATGTATCTTTTGTTACTTGATCTAAATTGTGCATATATGAAGGTCAACGTAATAAAAGAGCTTTCTCAAGATTAGGAAGACATAAGAAATACCTCAGTTAATAGTAGTTGCTAAGATTTGTACCAGGAAAGCATACCAGGCAGAGAATGAGCTAATTGCTATACCTCAGGTGGAAATTATTGCTCATAGTTACTCTTAGCCCTTCATAGTACATAAGGTCAGACAGATTATTTCATCTTGTCATAAATAAACTGCTTACAGGCTGCTTTGCCAGGATATCAGTGGCTCTTCTCTGCTCCTGCTAGATCCCAAAAATTTAGAAGTTGTAACTGAAAAATTTCTAGCACTAATTCTTTGATCCAGGACAGTGAAAAAAGATTCTACCATTACTGGCACATTTAAAATATTTCTGAAAAAATCTGCAAGTGCAATTACTTATGCTCATAATTCAGCCTACTTTTTTTCTCCCCCACACAAATACTACACAAATCTGGTAGTCATTTTTAGATCAGTCCAACTACAGGCATTGCATCATTGCATCTTTACTATTGAAAGGCAAAATAAACTTGTTAGGAAAATTAGTATATTCCTTAAGTCTGAAACCATTGAAATAAGAAAACTTTTTTTTTTTTTAACTTTTTGAAATGCTGCCATATATCACTAATTTGAGTAATCTCTCTTCAGATGATCACATTACTCGTTTTTCCTAATGTCATTTTAAAATGTACACTGCTTTTTTTCTTCCACATTTAAAAGTAATTTCCACTTTAATAACTTGTTAACAAGTTATCAGCAATAAAAAGTTGTGCTGGAGTCTTATACAGTATGATTTGTCATGTAGCCACTATGATCACTCTACTGTGGTCAGTAGAGCAACACAAGCTGAGCTGTGTTTTCTTTCACTTATATCCACCAAAAGCAATCAAAACTATAAACAAAACATGTTTTGTTTAAGTTATTAATATCACTATCTAGTTCCAGAAACAAGCTCCTTTTTCTAAGCTGCATGGAGAGATCTCAACAGCAAATGATGATGACAACTGTTGGTCTATGCACTAGGCAAGAAGACTTGAGTTTCTGTCCTGGTTTTGTTAACAATTCTGGTAACAACCGTTCATTTCCACGTGTTTCATTTGTAAAATGAGACTAACACGACACAAAATAGATATACAAAAAATCAGTTTAGATGCACATTTTTAAACTATTTTTTGTAAAGCTGCTGTTTAGAGCTTAGAACATTCAAATGATCCTCGAGTTAGGTGCCCACTCCCTATGGACTTCACAGAATGTAGGGCCTTGTGTGCCTTTAAATCAAGCTTTCCTGACTTCACCGTGGAAAAAGTTTGCAAGATACAATGCCTCCAGGTTTCTTTAAAAAAGTATAAGTCATTCAATTGCATAAACACAGACTGGTAATAAGTTTACCTTTATGTTCTCCAAAAGAAGAAAACCGCCATATTGTCATTCTACCTGTAAATTAAGAAACTGGAATTAAATCTTTTAGTTTGACTTCTCCTATCATACTCATGAACCACCAACTTTAATCAGATGCTTATTTCAAAGAGCATTACTATTTTTATAAAAGTCCCTTTATTGTGTTGATGTAAATGTATTATATTTTTTCCCTACTGTAAATGAAGTTTCAGGCTCTTGTACAACTAAAAACTAAAATATTTTACCACTAGCTACTTATAAAATTACCCATCTCTGCCCCTGCCCCCTATGAAGAACCTCCCTAAATGAGCCAATTTTAATAAGGAAATCAGGAAGATTAAAATTTTTTTCATATCAATAGAATAAATTAACAGTTGTCTAATTATCCTTCTTATCTACTGAATAACTGGATGGTAAATCACCATAAACAAAAATAGAACATATTATCCTTGACAGAAAATACAAGAGTGATGTGCTAGCATTGCAACTCTCCAGAAACGCTGAGGAACTTTTCATGCTATTGCATCCTCCAGCTGCGTATCAAAACATATTTCCATAAGAAAGAAATGTCTTTAACACCTAACAGTTTTGTTCAGCTGCAGCTACACCCTGTTTTCTCCGGAGAAGGCATGAAGTATCTCATGCCCATGACTGATACTAAACTGCAAAAATGTTACATTGCAATCCCGATAAAACAGAACAGACCTGAAATCTGAAGAATAACTGGAAAACCTGGCAAATTTTGGTCGGCAAAGGACCCCAGTGAATCCTAAGGCATGAGAAAGAAGCAGGAGAGAACTTTTAAAAATTCCAAGTTTTAATAGATTTTTAATAATAAAGTATCTTCCACTCTGCTACTTTGTCATATAGTTGCTTTCCTTCAACACTCTTCAACAGAAAGTCATAGGGCTTAGCTTTAACTTTTTTAGGAAGAGATAGGTACAGAGAAAATCCACTTTCTTAAAAGGATGTTCTTAAGATTAAGCAGCCTAAAGAGGATATTTCCCTCTAACAAGAGCCCACACGGGCATTAATTCTTCTTGTGCAAGGGTAAGAATTTCAGACTCAGCATCATCAGGTAAGGTAGGCCCTGAGATAGAAAATGGTTTGATCTAGAGGTGTTCCAGCATTTTTCTGCTGGAGAATTTGTAGTATTGTAAACTATGGGTGATCTAGAAGCAGGTAGCTGGAGGAGAAAATACCAGATGCTTAAGACCACTAAACCATCTTGTCAAGATACTAGAAAAATAACAATTGCTGAGATTCTCACTGAATAAGTTACTATATAGTAGGAAAAAGCTCAGAATTGTATACATCAGGCAAGTCCTGCATAGACCAGGACTTATGTAAAGAGTTTGAGGGTCAGGAGCTAACACTCCTTTTCCCAGTGGCAGTGCTAAAGGTTTTTACCTGGCAATGATTTTAACAGAAAATTTTTCATGCATACAATGCCATAAAGGCTTAAGAGAATAAAATCACACAAAAAAGAACTGCAAAGATTATTAACACCATAGAAACAAGAACAAATTCTAACCTTTTATGTAATGTGAAGAGTTTATACAAGGCCCAAAGGTACCGCCACTGCATTATGTTGCCATTGCGTATCACCATTAAGACAGAAGGACAAAGACTTTAGAAAAGTTTATAAAGTGCCGGTGGCAACAGGCCATGCTATCTCCAATGCTCTCCCACTCATTCATTTAAGAAGAGAGAAAATCTGTTTAGACAAGTATATGTTTATTGTCTTTTTTCACCCCTCACAGGTGGACCATGCCTGTTTTACAGTGCTAGAGAGTCCAATCAGCAGTTTCGAACAGCTGATTCCTACAGCAAGGACAATGGTCCAAAAGAGTGTCTTGTCTTGGCCTAGCATATTTGCTAGCGGTAAGAATGTAGTGTTAGACAAACATATGGTGAGAAAAGAGAAGAAAGCTGGTCCTAACGTTGTAGAAAGAGCAACATAGCACAGTTACATCTAACTTAATCACTGGACAATAGCCAAGCAAAAGAAGAGAGTTGCATGAGAAGTCTTACAGTCCAAGCCTGTCAATAAAATGAACAACAAAAACAAATAAAAACCCACAATATCTTCTTAACGGTAGCAGCCAACTAAAAAACATCAAAAATATTCAGAGCGTTTCCAGATCTAGCTTTCTCAGGTGGGGTAGCTGATATTTTACAGCAGCAATGTCTTACCATCAGGTTGTGTGTACACAACAGATTCTACTAGCTGCATATATTCTGTACTAAACATAAGCTAACCAAGACCTTGACTACAAGTAAAACATTTCAAACGGACAGATTGTGATAGATTTCCAAATGTAATTGAAGAGGCAGGGTTACCTGTCTCAAACCTTTATCAAGGTCCACTCTGTCTGTTTATTAGTAACAGCTACTATAAGCCTTTCTGCTAGTTCTGTAGCATCAGCTCTAGGTACTGGTGCCATTTAATTTAAAATACATAGTTCACTGGATGAATGAAGGAATAACGTGGAGTATATACACCTGGATTTTCTAATTTTAGATGAACTATAATGAAGAAATGTGTATTAGAATAAAATGGCTATAAATCAAAAGCCATTTCATTTTCTGTGGTCATGTAAAAGGCAGAGCTCTTTGAATCCATAATTCAGCTGTCATAATCTCTTAGAGATATCATTGACCTTCCTTGGAAATTTCTGTCACATGGAGAAGAATGGTTCTGAAGAAATAACATTAAATCATACTGCATTACTGACAGTCAGTTACTTGAAGATAATTTAGCCCACTTTAACAAGTACTTAACAATGAATTGTACTTTTCTATATTCTTATTCTTCACATCTTAATGTAGCAAAGCTGGCATCTCTGTGCTATATATGTGTATTAAAATCAATGCAAAAATGCATGCCCCACCATGTTTCACTGAGTGTAATCTCCCAAGAGAACTATTAAGATTCTCTCACAGTCCTTCACACACATTTTCAATCAGTATTGAACTGGAGGAACTAATGTTTCCAAGGAACATTAGAATAACTTAGATCTATAATTTTTACTGGCACATCTCTGGATGAATTTAGGAATATATATTTCCTTTTAAAAATAATAATTGTTAATAAATAATGAAAAATCACTTAGCTAGGTACCACTCTAAAATGAATTATTTTTTATGAAGTGGTGAATTGTAGCATTAGAAGTGGAATGAGGAGCAGGATAGGATCTAAAGAGCCAATAGTTATTAACAGATGTGGGAAAGGAATACCAAAAATATTGTTGCTAAAAAGACTGATTACCCCAATTTGAATATTTAGAACACAGTAAATACTTCAGAAAGGACATCTGCTTACGTAAACATTGTCTCATTGATTTCTGGCAAAGGATGGTGGAAAACAGCACGAACACAGAAAATTGAAAGGTATGAGTCTTCTTTCTTCCTACTCTTCCGCACTCAGAAACATGTACCTTGTTGAGTCCAGCAGGTGCATAAGCAATAGTCCCTGTACAGAAAGTTACTTCTAGCATCTGAGATTTGATTTTGCATCTGTAACCGGACTGGCAGGTGCCAGAGTTATTCTTGGTAGGAGGAGGATGATGTTCTTCCGTTTTTTTCTAATTCTAGACAGATCTCTCCTTTGCACAGCTCCTTCGCATTGCCCTTGACTGAACCATCACTGGGTTTATCCACGAATTTGGAAATTTCCATTTTCCCTTGTAAATTATGAAGAAAAAGAGGGAGGAAAGTAATTCATTTAAGAGGCATTTTGTTCAGTCTCCCAGTTTTCTATTATCTATTACAGATGGTCAGTTGGTCTCCCATGTGGTATTATTTAGCAGTAGAAGGAACTCAAAATAGAAGAAGCTCAAAATATTCAGGGGCTCACTAGAAAAGCACTTGAAATTCCCATCTATTTATTTAGATTTCTAAGAACAACAAATATACAGCTACCTTCCTTTGAATATCATTTCAGACTGTGAAAACAAGCTTACAAAATTGGGCTACTACATTTGTAGGGATGTTTTTTGGTTTTTTGGTAATTAAAATATCCCTTTATGGCTGTGACATCAATAAAATGTCAGTTGACCAACGTAGAGGCCAAGAACTATTCAGACATGCAGCTGCACAGAACACAGATCCAAAGAACACTTGCAAAGGATTGAATCATAATAAAAACTAAGATTAAACAACAGAATACCTATGCTCAAGATGAGAACAGGCTAGTTTAGAAGCAGAGAAACAATTGCTTCCTGGTGAAAAAGGCAAGAGCAATAGTAATTCTTGTACTTCTCTATGTAACGGCTAGAACACTCACATTAGGAGGAAATATTAGATCTTACTTTGCATTTGGGGGCTAGCCATCAAACCAGTGTTTTCTCACTTAGTTCTAGTTTCCTTGGGACTGAGTTGCTACTGAATTGGAAGTGACACACTATAAAATCAAAATAAATTAAGCTGTGTAATTTCTGCTGTTTGCCTTGTTACAATGTCTTAGACACTCCCTCATCATTTCTCAAAAAGTACCATTTCACACATTAGAGTAGTGCATCTGACAGAGTGTGTAAGAAATGAGCAACAGATGAACATGCCCTCCATCCTTTAACAACTGTCTTATAGTCAGGTCAAAACTGTTGAAAGCCACAGAAATGAGTGACATTTCCTTGGACATTTCTTAGGTAATATTTAAAATCTGTATTATTTCAAAAATGGATGCCTAATTCTCTCGTGGAATTGTCCTTTAAAAAGGAATTCTAATTTCATTCATGAAAATCTGGTCACCCTAAACCAGACTTGGACTTGATTTTCCAAGCTAATACCTCATCACTCTGAAATTTTTAGCTTCTACACTTAAATGCCAAGGTTCCTCTTCCACTATTCGACATCAGGCTGTTTTTTTTCCCCCTCAAACTAAAAATACAACAGAACCTTAATTATAGCAAAGAGTCATGGTGGTTATCAAAATCCTTTGATATTCCAGGGAGCACTGCAGGAGAAAGTTGTCCAGAAACTTCAGTCACAGAGAGCTCCTAAACTCTGGTCCCATGCAGGACAGGGCCTAGAAACACAAGTATCACGGACACTGCTGGACGTGTGAAAGTCTCAGTTAAACAAGGTCATATAATCATGCTGTGACAAGTGTTCCTTCTGGCCTTGAAGACATGGCTTTTCATGCATTTAAGGCCTGAGAGATGCAGATGATTTGGATTACAGTTAAACCTCTAACACTTAAATTTTCAGGTCTCTCTTGCATATTTTTGAGAAAACTGGACTGCCAATGTTAGCAATTTCTGAAAAAATCATTTGCCGTGTCTGCAAGCAAGGCAGGACTGAAGCTGGGTTCAACAAACGAGGCAAGGTTCAAGGAAAGGTCAAGGATGACTGATTTTCATCCTGCTGATTAAACAGCTTTACACAGAAGTGAGGACCATTGAACCAACATGATTACTGAAGCTGCAGGGGGAAAAATAGAAGACCATTAAGAGCAAGCTATGGAAAACATGGAGTGAAAAAAAGTAAATGCCACTCATATGGCAGCTAAATGAGATTTTCTTTCAAAAAAAGATTTTTTAATTGATTTTTAAAATCCTTTGGAAAGCTTCTCTGTTACTCTCTAATTCATTTTTTGCAAAGTTCAAGCAAAAGGTGAATCAAATTTTGTCTTCAGTATAATTCACTGTAGTTAAATAAGCATCAGTCACTACAGTAGCTTTGTAGTGTACTTGATGCTCTGAGAATAAATAAAAATAGAGGAGAAAAGAACCCTTCAAAATGCAAACATTTTAAAGTACTTTGTCATTTTGAAAGATAGTATCAAAAGAATTTCTACAACAGAAAATGGAAACTGATTTAGATTAAAATTGTTTGAAAAATAATCTTTCACATTTACCTAGCACCTTCCACCTAGACAGATTTTATGCACATAATGTAATTTATCCCATAGCAACCTCTGCTAGGTATTACCTATTTGCAAGCCAATTGTGAAAGTAACTTACTTGCTCTGCTTCTTTTTAAGATTTTTTTTAAGATTTTCATCTGAATTGAAAAAAGAAGATGGTTTCATATTAACCATTTTAGGCTGCTTTGAACTGGCTGACTATATTTTTGTCAGGCTAAAGTATCTACATAATCAGAAATTTCTAAAGGGCTCAGTATCTATTCTTATGCCCAGGCTTTCAATATAACCCAAGTTACATCTGGAGCCACAAAAAATTGCATCTACAAAAGGAAACAGCCTCAGCACAATTCCAACTTAAGTACCTAGACCTCCATACAATTCCTAGAGAGATCTTGGCATCTCAGAAAAGGATTTACAAGCATCAGAAAACTGAGCCACTTCACCTCCAGGCAATGCAAATAGCAGAGCAGGCCTATTTCTTTTCTCCAAGACACAGTAACTTCTAGATCACTTTGTTTTGATGTTGCATTTCTTCCCCATTTGATTTATATTCCATTTTTACAGTTACGAGTCCTTCAAGATATATTTACAGATATCTTCATTTTGTAAAAATTATTATTTTGGAGGAATGATGGGGAACAAGCCATTCTCATAATGAGTTCATATTTTCTTTAATGTTTGGAAACTAACCACTATCTACAGAAAAACCTCCAAAAGTTCAGAGGACTCCTGCCAACATCTGCTCAGGATAGTCACTACTTTTGTGATTTTCTGACAGCAACCATCAGGTGATTTGCACAAGAACAGCATTTCTCTCCGCAACAAGGCTAAAACTAGGATAAGTGGACTATTGAAACTTCATGTTCTATTAAAAAAAAAAAAACACATTTTTCTCTGAGATTTGAAACACGTCATTTGAGAATTGCAAAGCAGCCCAGTTCTTATTTCATCCATAGCGTTTTACCTATCCATAGTAACCAGAGGACTTCATTTTAGGTTGTGACAAGCTATGATTGTGCAGGTTGTTTGATTTATATCAAATCATCTTTGACACAGTTCAAATCCTTGGAAACCGATCTATGGCCAATTCAAACAAATAAACACCTAAATAAGAAAAGTGGAATGAAGTCCTGCTGGCTTTCACTCCTCTTAGTAGTTGCTTCCTGATGGACTCTAGAAGAGTTTTTGAAAGGACAGTTTGTATTTTCTGATGATGTCAAAAAGTCAAATGAAAATCCATCTATTTTAGCAAGAAAGTAATACTTTCTTGCAACATAACAGCTAGCATTCTGCTTGGCACCCAGAGGAGTGAGAGCAAATCCTCTGCTGTCCTAACATGGAATTAGTTATCATTTATAGCATCTAAGCCTATAAGGAAAAAAGCAAAGCGATATTCCTATTGCTTTCTTTTCAGGAATATTATCTCCTCAGTAATGCCTAAAACACATCTGAGAAAATCTGGGTTTTGTTATTTTTCATTAATTCCAATTGTCATTTTAAAGCTTATCACCTTAAAGAAAGGATCCTGATTATAATTACTGTTTTATTTCTTTTCACTATGCTGTACAGAAAACTTCTGAAAGCCAGAAGACATTAAGAATAATGTAAAATACTACTCCCATGGTGTTGTAAATGTATTTCATTCAAACCTAGTGTGAATATCCCTTTTTCTTTTCATGTTCTCCAGACCTTTAGACTAGGAGCATATATCAAAGCTTAGATAGCCAAATCAGTGCCAATTTACTGCAATTTTGGGATGTGTAATCTTGTATGCTAGCATACAAGACAAGAGTGCTTTCATTTACCATATGCCATGTATATTTATCTCATTGGAGTGTAGCAGCTTGTATTGCTTTGCTGTTTGAAATGGGATAAACATCTTTTTGGAACACAATGTAGTTTGCTACCTAAATGGGAAAAAAGCCCTTCTTTTATGATCATCTGTTAGAAAACACTGTTCTTTCAGAACGCATAATATCAGGAGCCATCCAGGGAGATATATTTATTTCACTGAAGTATAATAATTGCAAGGCTCCATCCAAAAAGAGCTGCTGCAGATAACGTAGCTAGTATGAAAGATTCTACAGGATTAGACTTCTACAAAAAAGAGTTGCAGTTAACAAAGATAGAGCATATCTTCTTTTATCTCTCCCTTCAAACAGCCTTGCTATATGTTAGATAGTCATGAGGGCACAACAAAGATCACTCTGCCTGGACTTAAGGTTATTCGAATCCCCCTCCTAACTACACTGACTCTCCTGTCATTGTTTCAAGTTTAATTTTTGGCTGTTCTTTATAACGCAACCTATGTCTCTCTCTGCTTTATACCCTTTCATCTTACTTTATTTAGGAGGTAAGATGAGGAATGGCGATAGCCTTGACAGCTTATCTCTCTGTTTCTTCAGCAAGCATGTCCATAATTTCTTTGATGTAGTCGCATATAAATAAGCTTCCTTCTCGAGCTGGTTGACATACGTGTTATCTTCTTTGCAGTTTGAAGATACATTTCTACAGCAATGCTCCAAACTGAATACTCACACCTGATTATGAAGTAATTGCCAGTTCCTGGAAATGGCCCATTTATCTTTTGGTTCCCAACTGTGAGAACAGGAATGGTTACCATTTAGCCCTTTGGACTGGAGATGTACCCTTTATTTTTCAGTTTCTCTGTTTATCTTTCTTGTTGGAGGGCTTTGGCGCTGATCCCCATAATGTCTTTTGTGGTTTTAGAGTGCCCACCAACACGCAAATGCTACCAAAACTAAACTATTTAAAAAGGTGAAAGGACCAAGGCAATTTCAAACAGAATTACCAGCAACAAAATGTTCTATTAACGATAGGGTTAATTTCACAGTCATTTTTTGACTACAACTCTCACTGAAGTCAATGAAGAATTTTGTCTTGGAACTATAACTGGATTGTGCCTTTAATTACTGTGGAAACATTAAATAATTGGACAACAGTTTTTCTGCCAGAGATCAAAATTTTAAACATAAATATGCTTGTTGTAGAATCCAGTAAGAGTTTTATCTGACAAAAGAGTGGAATTTGGTGCCATAAGCAGAAAAGACCTTTGTAAATCCAATACAAGAACAGCTCTTTTTATCCCCCAAGGAAACTATTTTTAGATTTCTTTAAGGATAGAAGTTATTAATGAAGTCCCTAGGCTCAAACTGGAATGTTCTGGATCAGATTTACTGTAACAGAGGTAACTGTTCATTCAGGACTCTGATCTTCTGACTTACTGATATCTTCTCATCTATTTTCACTTTCCAGAGTAGTTTTCAGAGTACAGTTCAATAGAATGATGTTTCAACTTTATGCAAAATCAGGGACAATTTCACTAATCACATTCCTGCAGAGAGTAAATTTATTTTTGCCCTGTTTAAAACAAGCCCTCCCCCCAAAATCTCAGCTGAAGGTCTCTTTGCCATGCCTGACTGTTTCTAATTCTAAATCTCATAGATTCTAACTTAAATACCATTTGATCATCAACCGGTGATTTACATGCAAGTATAAAGCACTTATATACCTTTGTATGCATCTAACTATATTGAGGACATTTCCACATCATCATCGTATTGTTTTTCACAAGCACAAAAAAAATGGGGCACTTCTGTCAGGTGAAGAAATGAAAACCCAGTTTCTCTCAGAGAAATTGAAACATAGGAAAGGAATCGCCAGTCACTGAATGGAAAGTCTTGCAAAACCAGTCAAGCCCATCACTTGCTTCTGACTTGCCAAAGTAAGCATATAAGGAAAGGATAATGTTACTTCGTATAATCAGTATCTTTGATAAAAGCAGGAGAAATTTGTTCTAATTCTTTGATCACAGTATGGACCTTGAAAACATAACATTTCACTTCAAGCACATAACTACTGACAAAAGGCGAAAGTAGCCATGGCCCCAAATGCCTCCTTGGTACTCTGTGGCCGGGTAGAACTAAATCAGTAGCCCATGAAAACCACAGTTTGTTTTGGATCTATGCCCAAGGAAGCAAAAAGACAGTATACGAGGCACATCTTTCAGAATCTGCCTCTTTTATGAACTGCTGCTGGCACTCCAGGGACCTGGACTTGCTATTAATATCCCCAAAAAATATATCTGTGCATCCAAAGCCCATATCTGACTGCTTCTAAATCTGTTTCAGACACAGCCTTTCCACAGACCAGAATAATTCAGCTTTGTCCACCCACAAAGCTCAACTCTCTGCTGTGTTCATTACTCTCTATTCTCCTGAACGCCACAGGGTAAGAAGCAACACTGATATCCAGGCAGCATAAAGAAAGCATACAGCCTTATGTCCAACAGCCTGAGACCAGTAAACGTGAGTTCTAGTTCATTTCATAGATCTCATTGTCTCCTACAACACAGTATTATTCTTTTGATTATTGCCCTTCTATCATGCAGCTACCACATGTTCTCTAATTGGTTAATAGTTGCATTTGCCCACAAAGCGCAGTCTCCATCACCATTAAAGTTACATACAATACATTTCACTAAACCACTTGCTTGTGAATGTCAAATGTGCACACTTCCCATTGTGAACATCCCACTGTGCTACCTCCTTTCTGTGGATGACAACTCCTTTTTTGATTAACATAGGCTCACCTTAACTTAGATTCACTTAACGCTTTTCTTCAAAGGAGTAAAGCTATCCTTTTAATCTGTTACAAGCAGCTAACCACTTAGGTAATGCAGCCCTCTTCCTTCTACAGCACGAGCTCAAAACACAGAGCCATCCCTTATATCACAGGAGATGACAGCCGAGATAGGCTTCCTGTTTTTCTTTCCAAAAAGGTATTTCGGTTTTTCTTCTTCATGGGTTTTGCCCCTTTCAATTTCCTCATTAGTTATTTCAAGGTCCTCTGCTGCCCAGAATCATCACGAGTACCAGGTAGATTCAACCCTGGGTCACAGAAGCCTGATGCAAACAGCATTTCAGTACATTATTAAGGTTGAAAAACTCAGAAGAAGTTCTGCTTTGTGGTCTATATGTAGCTGACTAATTTTTGCATATGATTTCATCCTCTATCCACATAGAATACATACATACACCAGCAAAAAGTATGGCAGCACTAATAAGACAACAGTAGGACACAGCATACACTTTTGGATAATCATCTCAATAGAATTTCACTCAAACTTATCCTAGGAAAGCCTTCTGTTCATGCCACAAATCTTCCTCTTTCAGTTTATGAGTTGATTATAACAGTGATACTATTAATTTCCTTTTCTTTAATCTGTATGCAGAATCTGTGATTTCTTTTGAATTCTTTAAGTTTTCTGTCAATTGGTCGTGTAAGACCAACACTATCTCCAAAAGGTGCTGTTTGCAAATGAGGAAAATCTCTTTAGTTGCCTTGCTGTAGGACTTGTACCTGAAGATTTGCTTTCCCATTTCATTCTCTCTACCGTGGTATTAATGCACCAAACCCTTTTTTGTTTCTGAGTACATACAAATCTTACTCTCTGCATGAACATAGTCGTTACTGTGAATTACACAACTTCCTCAAGAATATGCAAAGATTCTTTCAATTGTGATTCTCACCAGAATGTTTCCAAAACATCATTCAACAGTTTCCAAAATTTTTTTTTTTGTAATTAGTTATATCTATATAATAGATAATATATCTAAACAAATAATATATCTTAAAAAAAAAAAAACTTTTCTCTGATAGAAATTCCATTCTCTGATAGAAATTCCAGACTTTCTTAAGTAACATTTCTTGGAGACGTTTGGGCTAGTTTTAAATACCATTTAAATACCATTGCTACATTATATATTTATTTAATATATATTTTTAAAAGTCTACCATATTCCATTTCCAAAATATATTTAAGTTCACTTTACTCCCTCATCTCCACAGTACTCGTTAGGCAAACTCATTTTCTTCAAACCTAACTTTACTCACTTGGTAAAGAGTACGCTTGGTAGTGTCAGTTTTGCAAACAGCTGCTTAAACTAAGGCAGCTATATTGTTACCTTAGCTTTTTAGTAGCACTTCTTATACTTACTTCTCATATTTTAAAATATTGGCATGGTTCACTTCTTCAAGTTTGCAGCCCAGTTTAAACTACACATACTCTTTCATATTGCATTTTAAAGTTGCATTTGTTCCTTTGGCTCCATTTAAGTAAAAATACAGCAGTTCATGTATTCCGTGAAAGGATAAATAGAAGGTTAAGTCTCCTTTAGGTTAGTCTTTTAAAGGTTTTTGTCATAACTGTTAGTTTTGCGCATTAAATTGAGCATGAAAAATACTTTCTTCTCCCTTCTTTTTCTGTTTGAGGATATATTAAATCTAAACTGGTTCAGCACATGCTCTACTTCTAGTGCACAGATTTGTTTTAAGATATTCTTTTACAGAAACAAAGTGAAAAAGATTCAGTCACATGTTTGCTATGCTCTTATATCCAATCTATTTCACCAATGTAATAAAAAAGCTTCAGAAAACAGCTGTCTCTCTCAAAGACAGGGCAGTTAGTTAAAAATGAATTTGGTTAAAAAATATTTATATCTGAAAGTGTTTAATCATTTCAACCTTGTCTTATACAACTTTAAAGAAAAACCCTAAGAGGTTAATTACTATTTTAACTGGTTTTCTTCTGTGGCGGAGTTGGGAGGAGGGGGGAATATATTAAATATAATGGAAAAAAATATCCCTTAACTATTGTGACCATTTTCAGCTTGACTTTTACTAGACATTTATTAAAGGATTTTTAGAAACTAATTATTTTCTCTGTGAAATTAAAACCTTCTTGTATTTGTTCAGAATTGAATATCCAGCAGAATTATGCTAGACTAGATTTTTTTACCTTCTTCCTCATGCATCTAAGAATTATGTTAGACCACATCCTTTTACTCCCTTGTTTACACATTTTACAAAGTTTTCACCGCAAAACTAGTTAGTTAGATGCATTTCTCAGGTAAGAAGTAGTTTTTGTATTAAATGCTCATAAAGGACTTTTGTAACAAAGAAACAATTAGAGTACCTTAAAAACTGTACTGAGCTTGCTTTTCTTTAGTATTTCTTAATTTTAAAGCAGGAATATCTTTGGTTTTTGTTTTTCTTGATTGTGTTCTTTTAATCACACTGTTACTATTTCTTGTGCATTTAAGACTTCACCCCTATGTACCAGCCATCTTTACACACCTCATTGTTCTCTCACTAAGGACTCCTTTTGAATTTTGCAAAGTTCTTTTTCTTTGAGCAAAAGTATCTTTTACTGTCATAGCTACTGCTTTTTTAAAATGTATTACTGAAGATGTTTTACGAGTTCTAGGTTTAATAGTTTATACTTCCATGCTTCCATTCTTGTCCCTTCTACTCCCTGAACTGTCTGGTTTTCGCTTGCCTAACACTACTATTGCAGAATCCACTGTTTACTAATACCTTACAGTCTGTGAATTACTCTCATCTGTAACGGTGCTATCAAACGGGTGTGTTTGAGCTGAGTAAGACTCTTATTCTCCATTTGATCCACCTTTCTTTGCCCTATAAGAACTTGGTATGTTATGCTGGTTCCTTTATAATGCGATCTTGTGAGCCAGGTACACATAAAAACTTCCCTTTATTTACTTAAAATTTTCTCTTTTTTAAATCTCAAAATAATTGTGGGTGCCACTACTCTCCGTGGACTTTTTCCTTTTCCTGACCTGTGGGTCATACCCACACCAAATAAGATTGCCTCATTTCATCCAAGCATGTAACCAAAATATACTTGCTGCTTCTTCCAGAGCTTCTGGCATCCCTGAGTGTGAAGGCTCATCAATGGGCTACTCTCGATTGCTCCAGAACTTGCTTCTGATCAGGGATCAAGTTTTCCAGGGACCCCATTCACCCAGATTTGCCTAGCCATAAAGCTTGATTCACCATTAGATTAATCACTCAGTTACCTTCATTAGGGAGAACAGCACACAGTAAGAAGAATACTTATATGCTGCAAATCAAGCACCATATAAACTGTGTGATCACAAATGTTTTTATATTGTTTAAACTGTATTAAACCCTAGCCTGTTTTTCCTTATAGCATTGTGTTGTTTCCTAGATCAGATCATGTTTAATCCCGTCAGATACCAACCTTCTGCTGTGCATCCATCATGCACTATCTACCTAGCTAATTATTTTGTGTAAGCCTACACTCAGTCTCCAACCATTTTTACTAGCATGCATTCACATGCATGCATCTGGCAAGGTATGCAGAAGGCATTATTTGCACGTTCTCTAGTCTTCGCATGCTCATTGCAATACCCATCCCATCTGCGGCTAAAGCATCTCACGCCACAGGTATCCTGTTTTGATTAACCTAGGTTCAGTTGCCTGCTGTAGTCATTGCCTCACGTATGCCATCACTCAGTCATTCATATCAAGAGCAACACAGCTTTTTCCAGATAATGCGCCTGCCTCACATCTCAGTACCAGATAGCAGCTGAGGTCGTTAAACTTCCTGCTTTTCAAACCCGCATGGCCCGCAAAGGTAAACAGACTGCTGTGTGATAAATGTTCTCCTGATTCAAACACATGGGAGAGCAGGCGTCTCCCTCCTTTCTTCCCCTTACCCCTCCAATTTCTTCAGGTCAGCAGAAATTCTGGGAAGATCAGTCACTTGTCAGGTACAGCGTGGGAGCTAACGGCAGAGGCTGCTCTGTCTCACTCCTCTGACTGTACTTGACTAATAGGAAATCTCATCCCTAATGTCTGCCCCTCCCCACGAAACTGCAGCAGCGCAAGAGAGAGAGAGAGAGAGAGAAACACCTTGGATGCACTCGCACCATGGTATGTAACTATGGATTTGCTGTTTCCAGGCTCAGGCATCAGAGGAACAAAGCCAACTCCTATCTAATTGACAGAGAAGCACCTCCGAATGGGAATTTAAAAAATAAGAGCCAGGCCATGGTTCACATAAATTTGTGAACTAAGGATTGGCAGCAGTCATTAAAGAAGATTGTGCCTTAATATGGGAAGAGCATTAGATAAAAGTGGAATATAGACATTTACTGATGTGTTTCTATTACTTGTATTTCTATTTCACATTAACCCTTCTGTGAAACTTTGTTCTGCTCATGCTAATACAGTTGCAAATGTAGTCTGTATCCTGGAGGATCTTCTGTCTCCTCAAAGAACTCAAACAACAGATAACCCACCAACCACACATTTCAAAAAAATCAATATAGGCTACAGAAACGGCTCATTTCAAGTAATTGTCACTTTTCCTTGAAATCTTCTACACATGTAGACATGCTTGCAATGCACACAAAAGAGTGAGAAATTGTACCACTCAGGCTATATGCATTTGTCTTGTTTCATTAGAGGAGTGGAAATGGTTTTAGCACGTACAAGGCACCTATTGTTTTAAGGATTTTTACTGGTTTTTTTCCCCACCCACACAGCCATAGATGCTCAGTCATGTTCCATTTATGCTAGCATTAAGTAGCCCTAAGCCAGTTTCCAGTGTCTCTTGTTAAAAAGAGCTACCTGACTTGTCATATTTTGAATTTCACTTGGCAGCTGTAAAAGTTTCCAGCTTTTGCTGGGAGATGCAAGTACAAATCAGAATTAACCTTCTCTGCTTTTCTTCTGTCTTAACCCTATTTAATTTTATTTTAGTTGTCACAGAAGCAGATGCTACACTGATTTTCAAATGTTCACAATTTTTTGATTAATACTAGAATCAGAATTTGTCCCAGAAAAGGAAAAATAACCTATATCTTATGTTCTAGTGTCTCATTTATACATCTCTCCAGGAGGTAGGAAGTATTTTTTTGTTGTTGCTGTCATTTGCCAGTCACTAAAATACGGGGTAGAGGACACTGCTCCAGGGTGAATAGGCAAATTCAATAAACAGTTAAAGCAAATTCAAAGTTCCTGATATAAGTCATCTCAAAAGTAGGTAACTTTTTTTCATTATAAGAATTTACTAATACTAAATTAATTCAATTAAATGTGCCAAAACAGATATTTGTTTTGAGGTTTTTTTCCTCCTGACAATTTTTTAAAAGCGTTTCATCTGGAATATTCTTGGAAGACGGTTCC
The DNA here is from genome assembly GCF_040807025.1 of Struthio camelus. Classification (NCBI taxonomy): domain Eukaryota; kingdom Metazoa; phylum Chordata; class Aves; order Struthioniformes; family Struthionidae; genus Struthio; species Struthio camelus. The sequence continues at coordinate 50,233,606 of NC_090982.1, forward strand.
CTGCTGGTCTGCATTTGTTTAATGGGTTTTATAACATCAGAAAAATCACCTTCCACTGACTAATATGGAAAATGCTCTGATCTTCGGAAACCATATTGTTCTAATTGTACTTTTGAAACATTCATTTTTTTTTTTTTAAAGCTGTCGCATTTGTATAAAGCCCAGAACGTTACTGTTATGAGCCTGTTAATTACCTGAAGGAGGTCTCTGCTGCCAGCGACCAGACAGACAAACACAGCGGCATACCGCAGGATATTGCTGTTTGACATGCTCTTCTTTGTCATTGCTGTAGGCACTGAATTCTGTCAACTGGTAGATGATAATACCATTTCAATTTCAAGTCATGAAAAAGACCACCAAAACAATATCTATAATACAGCTTCATTAACCAACTCTGAACAGCTTTCTATCTACAGAGCGTTTGTTGCATGTGAAATTCATATGAGAAGGGATGATCTTTTAATATAGTGCATTTGAAGCTCTGATGGCTGAACACTGAAATGATAAAGTATGTTCTGTAAAGGTCGCCATGGTTATACGTATTTAACAATTGTTATAATGAAAAATTATTTAGCTTTGGCAAACCAGTTTGACTTGATATTTCATCGCTTTCCCTATTTTTCAAAACAACTGATGATTTTTCAGTTTTTTTTTTTTTTTTTAACACCACCGTTTTCTATTGACGTAAAATGGCATTGCATTTCTCCTCAGAATATTTTTTCTGATTACATCTCTCTTAAGCAGTCAAGCCTGAAAGTTATTGCTAAGAGGAATCAGAAAGTGAGGTAAACCAATGTCTCAGTTGGGAAGTTTTTGCCTGCTTTATGGCGCTTCTGTAATTAGGGATTAATCCTGCTCTCAGATCAGCGGGCTAGCATTATCACAAATTCTCTAACATGCCTATATGCAAAATCACAGTTGAAGAACAGAAACTATTGGCGTGACACTGGTACTTGCTGTGTTTTTAAAGCAAAGAAATAACATTAGGTCGTTGAAAAAATCATCCAAACTCAACATGGTATTTAGTCACTCTTGAAACACTGCTCTTTGGTGCTGAATGCAGAAAATACTTAACAGTTGTTTACTAGTTTGGAGATCATCAGTGAGGTGTATATTCTCAAATAAATTTGGGCACCTTGAACTCCCACAGGACATTAACAGGAGATTTGGAGCTTCTCTCTCTTTGCAGATTGTCCACAATCAATTTCTGACTAAGTGTTAATTAGACCCTTATTGTCACCTAATCCGCAAATATTTTTATGCACTATTTAGCTTGTAAGCACAGTATGATTTCAGTTCTTTTACTAGATGACTCTAACCTTGCTGAAAAGGAGCAGTGCTTAAAGAAAGCATTAAGGCATTGAATCTTTTGAAAGATGACAACAGAGCACTACAAGGAGAGGAAGAAATGACCTGGAAATGTTAGTACATTAAAAAAAAAATCTTCCTCCATATTCTTCCACATACACACACTTGTTTGTGAGGATGCTTTGCATAATTTTTAAGATCCTTACACATTCAGGTTTTGATACACATCTGGCTTTCTTAAATCATATTACTGCAATTAAAAAAAACATTTAACAATAGCCAAGTACATTTACACTGAAGCCCCAGTTCACAAAACCACTTAAATATGTGCTTAACATTAAGCATAAATCCCATCAATGTCAGTCAAGCTAAAAGTCTGTCGATATATTTCTCTGAATGGGGGTGCTGTTCTGAATGAACTCCAGCCTGAGCGGAAAGACAGAGAAAGGATTCGTAAGCTCCCATCTAAGCTTTATGTTTAATTTTCTATTGCCCTGGCAACATAGGAATTGCTACACAAAGGATCACGTCTGTGACCCATTTCATCTAGTACCCTGAGGTCAAGGGTCCCTCGGACAACTGTGCTATAAAAAGCACAGAAAAACATGTCAAAAGCCACCCGTGGGTCATAACAGCTCCGGCCTGCGTAAAATCCTGAAGCATAAGATTCTGCTTTCCACTCCATAATAATTTGGCATCACTTGCTAGACCATGTTATGAGACCAGACAGGTTACTCATCCATATAAACAGATAATCCCTCATTCACTGAGAAACAGAAAGAGCAGAAGTCCCGATCTGCAAGTTTTAGATCCTTTCTTATTTTCTGTACCACATCCCTTACGACACTACTTAACATTCTGCTTTCTAGGATAATCAGTTACACCTATAGACACTCTTTCCCTTCATAAAAAACACTCTAACACCCAAACGAGCATCTCTAACTTTTCCAGATCGACATCTGTCATCAGATCAGTGCTTTCATAACTCATGTTCTTCTGGAATTTACTCCAGTCCACCTCCCAGTCATTGCTATCCTCCAAAGCTGATTCAGAAAAGTCCTAAAAACATACTATCTTCGCTGGAATTTACCAGTTTGCTGAAATGGTCCCTCCCTCCCAAAATCACATTTGACAAAGGTAGCTCAATGTTGATTGCAGCATACAGAATACGGGTGGGTTTACGCTAGTGCCCTGCATTTTTGTTCGTCGCTGGCAAGACCTCTGGATAGCTGCTATCCTGCAGCTCTCTGCAACCCACCTAATGGAAGGAAGGCACAGCGACAGTCAGGAAGCCCACAGAAATCGCCACCTTCGGAGGTACTTAGCAGCCACGTTCCTCCATGCAGAGGCGCTTGCCAAAGTGAGCTGCCAAGGAGATACTCAGGGCTCCCAGGCTGCTCGCACCCAAGCGACCCAGTCAGCGGCTGCCTCAGAGACAGGCCCTGAAATGGGTAAGGCACACGCCTGAGAACACCATTAAGCTTACAAGATAACCAAATGGTTGCAGGTTGCCCTTTTAACACAGACAATTTTTATCTCTCGTCTTAATGCAGATCCAGACAAACAGCTAATTCATTCCCTTTTCATAAAAATACACACCATCAAAACCTGTATTAGGCTCTGTCTTTTTTTTCCTTTCCCAGTATGCATGTACAGGTAAGAAGCACTTCAATTAAAACCATTGTCTTTTATTCTCATTCCAGCAATATTATTGAAAATTGTTGCCCTGCAAACAGCATGCTACCGCTGAAAAGTAATGACAGAGAAATCACTCTATGAAAGTATACATAATATATGCTTTCTTGGTGTGCTCTACATGCTATTGTTTCTGAGGTGTTAGAGACTAGAAAAATATGCAATTTGAAGGAAATAGTTTGCAAATGCAGGTGTTGGTTTAGATAATAATAGATGAAGAACTTTACATTTGAGATGCAGACATCAATATTTACCCAGGCATTCATCAAGTCTCGCACTGCTCTTCTTAAAAACAACATATTATAAAGGTGATGTTTACAGAATTCTTTGCACTGAGCTGGTGAGCTTTTCAGCGATAAAACCACAATTCAGGAGACTGGCCAGCATCTTAGAGTCATTTCTCTTTTTTAAATGCTGTAGATTTGTCGCAGGTTTTTCAGCTCTAAAACACTCTTCTTGAGGTGTGGAAATGTTTTTTTCCTCTACCCTCTCCTAAATGTCTTTTGGAAGGAATGTATTTATATGCACAACTCTCCTTTTCTTAATTAGAAGCGTGTCTGTACTTTTTGCTATTGAACCAGCTATGGAACAAAACAGAACATGTGACACTTGTGCATCAGGCAGGGATGCTCTGAATAAGCACAAAATGGAAAAAGACTGACTACATACTCTACGTGACTGACTACCTATAAGAGAGTCCCAAAAGCACTATGTACAGAAATTTGGATTGCCTAACGTTTATTTCTATACAGGAAACCAACAACCACACCTGAAATAATGAGAGAAGTATCACCAGAACTATATCCACTGAATCATATACTTCTAACATATGTAGCTCAACAATAAAATACACTCGTTTAATTGTTCCTTTATATTAAGACAAATATGGAACATTGCAATGAAAGTACAGAATTTACAAAGACAAGACAAGAATATTGCCATGGCATCAACTCAGAAAATACCAACTCTTACCTAACCAAAGAAACAGCTATTGCAAAATTGCAGGCAATGGTCCCAGCAACGTTCTTGTCAAATGTGAAAATTTCATCACACACAGATGAAATTTTCCATTGTCTAGCTGTACGTGGAAAGGTATGCACTTTAAAGTTTATAATCTTGTGATTCACACATTATTAAATCTATATGCTTCCTGATCCTGCCACATGCTCACAGTTTGCTGTATCTGTTGTTGTTTAAAACACAGTTGTTATTAAACTTCCTTTATCCCGATACTTTTAGCTTTAACGCAGTGACTGGAAGTTTAGGGATCTCTATTCAAACATAAAAGTTTTATGCATAATAACACATTTTATTCATGATTATAATTTATAATGAATATGAATAATCATCATAATTCTTCAGTTACCTTTAAGTATAAATAAACTACCTCAGTGCCACATTAGAATAGCATACCGTCAGCAAATCTAAGTTATCTTACAGATGGCCACGGGGGTATCTTCTTCACACCGTCTTTCATGTGTGGCCTGAAACTGCCTGAGGGCCTTAACCTTACAATGTAACAAGAAAAATACCCCTGCCATCTACATATTTTCTCCATCTCCAAAGCCTTCTTTTAGATATGGAACAAGATAAAGGGCGGGCTTACGTGTTTCCGTAATAGTTGATGGGGACACACATGCGAATAATAGAGAGAGAAATTGCTCTCTACCTTGTGTTTTGACACAAGACCATTTGAGTTATAGATCTTTACATTCACATTGTTCTGCTATTCTAGAAAGTATGTTATAATAAGTATATTAATATTTATTTTCTTTATCCAAATTCCTGGAAATAATATTGAAAGAGGTTTCCTAGTGCAGTCAGAGTATTATCATCATCCATATTATTCCTCTGCTGTTCTGAAAATCAGCCCTACTGATTATTTTCAGAGGTTCCTGTTGTGGAGGATAGCTAAACAAACAAGGTGACCCCACGAAAGTAATTAAAAAAATAATCAGTTGAGTAGCGCACTGAATACAGTTACTTTGATCCTTCAGAAAGCAACCTTATGTTTCATTTTGATTCAGACAAAAAAAAAAAAGGCAGTGATTACTTGCAACAGTCTGAAAAAGCAAGCAAAAAATAGTCAGAGTCCCCAGGCTTAGTAAGTGGTAACGTAGCTTGTGCTACGTCACTTCAGCACTACGATATTTACAGAAAACAGTACAAGGATTCTATATAGTTCTGTTATTTATAACTACTGTTATGCTAAATACTAAAAATGGTGATGTTCACTGTAAGACATTAGTCGACACAGTTGACGTCGCATCAGGGTTCTCTTTCTCCTCCACCTAATATACAAAAACTACATACATCTATATAAATACAGTTTTATATCTATTTATAAATATAGAAATATACATAGAAGAACCACATGATTGCACCCATTTGCTTTTTTAATCCTTTATAGATTGTTTGATTTTCATAGGATATTTTATCAGTCCTTTGCTATGGTGATCAACAGGTTCTCTAAACATTCCTTTAAAATTGAGCACGTTTTGTATGTTCAGCCTTTGAAGCTGAATAGTGTAGCGACTGCCACATACTGCTTCTCTCAATGTTCTGTTTGATCTATTGCATTTCTCATCAAAACTAGAAGTCTTCATTACAGGTATCCCATGCTTTGCTATTTAGGTAAATATTTAGATAACATTTAAATGACCTGGAGATGATCTGTACCTTGGAAACAAACCAGACCTGTAGGAAACCAATGTAAAATTCACACTTTATTCAACAGCAAGATGTGACCCTAAAGTTACTGAGTTTCTGTGCCTCTGTCTTTTTGCTAGCTATTGCTTTTGCGTAGTGTTAGACATACGTAACAGCGGTGATGTAGGAATTATTTTCCTGGTAATCTGAGGAACAGGGTGAGAAGAATACAGAGGGAATGAATAAATTATTAATTTTATGATAATACATAAGTAAAAATGCAAAAAAATCCCCTTTTCCATTAAGTACTAATTAAAACAAATTACAACAAACAAAACCATTCAGGCCATACAGCTGCCAGTCTTATAGCATGCCTTCTCTTAATGCATTTTGAAATCTTTTCACTGCTCGATAGGCACCGTTCTGAATCATTTCATCAATGTGTGAGCTTCTGATAGGCTAGTAATAGTGTTTCTGGCTTGACATTTTTACAGCATTGGACACAAATGGTCCTCGTATATCTTCCTTAAAGTTTCCACTCTGGCTTTTGCGGATTATTACTTTACATCCCCTGAGAGCCATTTCTCTCTACTGGGTTCACTTTTCTGAGTCTAAAAAATTTGAATCTTGCTGGGAATTCTTCCCGCTATGCAGGTCTTCCTCACTTGAATATCTTGCGTATTTGCCAAGTCATCATCTTCCAGTGTTTAACACTCTTTAATTTTCACTACTTAGTAACAGCCAGCGGCTAACTCCTAAATACTACGTGTCCCAGTTTACGTATGTGGTGGTGCTCACGTGGTGGTCTATATATGCACAACCATTAACTGATATGAGTGTATAGTAAGCCTGCTGCTAGAGGGCTATCCAAGCTTCATTCCTGTGCTATCCCTCTATTTTTGAAAAGCGAAGCTTTCCAGCCATAAAAGATTTTTCAATCCTGTATTGTGGTGGCTCTTTAATTTAGAATATGTGCATTTTAGGATTTGCATACGGGCACACTGTAGGCAAGAATATACTGTTTCTGAGGAAAGTGGTGTAATTATGCCAAATCGAATGTACCAGACCTCGTCAGCAAAGCAGTTTCAGGCAACTGGAGAGTCTTTGAAAATCCTGGGTTCCACAAATTGTGGCTGAACGCTCAGCAAATGTTAAAGCAAAACCAAAATTAACAAAAATATTTAATTTGACCAGAGACATTATAACGTCACTGTTCCACTGTCTAACTGTTTCTCATGATCAGCTTTCCCACACTCCATATAAATCCTTAAAATTGATATAGCAAGTCATTTAATTCAGCTTATACTTTGTTTTCATACTTATATTTAATTCAACTTATATTCTACAGGCTTTGGGTGCCTAAGCAGACATGCGGAAATAGGGTGAGATTTCACTTAAGTGACTAAATGTTAAATTTCCATTTGAAATGAATTAGATTTAACTGAAGTGTAAATATATAAAAGCTGACCCTACCTACTTTATTTAGAAAATATTAAATACAGACCAGTTGCATTTAATCATACAAAAAAGAAAAGCGACATTACTACATTTTTATTTTTCTTTGAATCTCCATAGTTTAGCATGACTTACTAAGCAACTAAATCAGTGCAAAGACAGAACAAAAATCTCTCTTTTCACTGTATTGTGAGACCACAGCATTCGCATCACATCTTAATGGCTAATTTGCAGCCCGCCTCCTCACATCCTCCTTTTCACTCTGGATAAACCCCACTGCTAATTTTATTTTACGAAGGTCAACCTATTCCTGCAGTTCGACTCCTAGGCACACTGTTACTTTCAGTGTTTGATACAGTCTTGGGACCCAATTAGCAACACCATGAAATTCTAACAGTGGTGGCAACACAAGCGAGGAAGGTGCTGGAGTTTTGCAGAGGAGCAGCTGGGGGACGCGTGCGCGTGTGTGCGCATACGCACATATGTACGTGTGTGGCTGACTCCCCCTCCCCTTTTTTTTTTTTTTTTTTTTTTTTAAAAGAAGAGAAGAGAGTGAAGGGGGGAGAGAGAGCAAGCAAGCAAAAGAGCCAGTAAGAGGGAGCAAAAGTAAGCATGAAAGAGAGAGAAAAAAAAAAAAGCAAGGAAGATTTAAAAAGAAGAGAAGGTTCTGGCCTGCAATTTTGCTTAGAGGCGTTGTACAGCACAGAGATGAATGACAAGTCCAGACAATAGATGCAATGCAATGGGACTCATCACAGAATGACAGACAAGTCACAAACAACTCTTGCATCTCAAGTATATCTATTTTTGTCCATTTTTCAACTTTTTTAAATTTAAATGAAGGGATTGCTATTTTTAATACTGTGGCTGGATTAGCAAAAGTCAGAGGGCAATAAAGCAGATACAGTCCTATAAGTAAACATTTTCCACTTGCTAACCACATTACCTGTGGGCTTTGAAGTGCATGTGCATAATTCTTTGACAGCAAAATAAATGGGACTGCTGCACAAAATTAATATACAGACCATAATATAAAGCTAGTATGCTTTGATGAGGAATGATACTCTCTCTAAACAAGTTGGCAACTAGCTATTACAGAAAGTGGTTTGGTCTTTGTGCTACTGACACAAGTTAGTGCTTAATTTAAAAAATAATTAATTAATGGTAGGGGGTTTTTTTGGTAATAAAATAGTCATGTTCTAAGTATATAAAAATATTTTACTATTATATTTACCAGTTATTAATAGCCAGATTTTACTTACAGTAACTATTTTGTCTAGTCTATACCTATTTTGGAGCAGGAAGTAAGACGCAGCAACCACTCTGATTTTAAAAGATTCTAAATTCCTATTTCCTAATCATCCACTCTCACACCCCAGAAATTATGGGTTTACAGGAACACCAGCTAATAGCTGAAGATGTAAAGCAACAACACTTTTATTGACTGGGCATCTACAAATCACTATTTCCTCTGCCAAATACAGCTTTTGCTTTGAACAGGAAAGAGGGGATTATAATTCATACAAACCTAGACTTTAATATTGTCTACATTAACTCATCTCGGAAGGAAAGCAAGAGTGAAGTAGAGAGCAACGCCATCTTGTCAATACACAAAAATATTATGTTAATTTGTTGAACAGCTAGAGAAGTGTCTCTGTGCTCTTCCTGGATAAGACTGGCAATAAATTCAGCATAACTCCCACTGAAATCAAAGCAAATGAGACTGCACTTCCTCATACCAAGACTGAATTTGCTGCTCTGCACTGAGTGACCTCATTGACCAAAATATAGCTCAAGGGTGGTCCTTTGAAACCAATTTCCGTAATGCGGCATTTCCTATAGATTGGCCTTCCCTTTTAATCTATCTATCTGAGAAGCAAAAATCGCAAGGGATATGGAAGCGAAAAGTAGAAGACGAGAATGCAATGGTTTACACACAAAACTAATAGGATCACAGGTAATAAGGACAGCTAAAAGGTTCAGTTTTCTCTTCACATTCATTTTCCATCCATTCCATTTCTATATATGCTATACGGAAAGGATAGAGATACAAAGGTTACCGGAATATTAACAGGAAAGGTAAAAGGAAACAGTGCTGGGAGAAAAGCTTCCTCAGTGGCACTCTGCACAGCACCTTTACAGTCATTTTGGACAGCCAATATATGCTGTTTGTGCATTGTCAGAAAAAGACACTGCCAATATCTAAGCTTAACTATAATCAACACTGATACATGCTAAGAATCAGTCTAATGATTAATACCTATTCTAGTCCATCTCTTCAACAGTATGATATGAATAGTAGATTCATTTGATCATATCCAGTAACATTTAATCAGATCATGTATCCCTTCTAATACCTCCACCAGCAAAAAGAGACCAGCACATAGAGCTTCAGATACGCTATTTTTAGATTTGAACGTTACAGTGCTTCATAAACTTAGCATGAAAGCCTATATTGTATGTGAGATTGCAAATGTCAAGTTTTCAGCTATGCACATCTAAAGGTAGAATCAATCCATAAGCAAGGAAAGTCAACAGCTGATATTGACCTTCATTGCTGCTTTCCATATTCTTGTCAATAAAGTCTTTCCACAGCTTTATAGAAGTCTTGCACTGATGAATGGTGTGTAATCCACTGCAAGCTAAAGCAGGCTCATCTTCCTAATATGAACAGTATTTGTCTCAGTGTTATCGTGATTTCTTGTCACTTGCCCTGTATCAGGCAAATTCTCAGCCTATGAGCTTTTGCATGAGCTTACAACAGTCAGATAACGCAGAGAACCATGAATCAAATATTAAAAATAATAATAATAATAATGCACTTGTCATTCAGTTCCAGCTATTCCAAAATCAATATGCATGGTTTAAACCGGATGTCAAGTCCCTCTCAGGTAAACTTTACTACAACACAACATGGCAAAGGCAGTCACTGCTGCAAAGGATAGAGAGATGTGCAATTTTTCTTTATTAAGTCTCTTCTGGCCTGGGATTTGTGATATACGCACATGGATGAGACTTGCTAAGTATGTGTTTTTCTTTTCAGTGAGAAATTGAGGGAACAATCTGAAAGACAAACTACTGGTATATAATTTAAAAGATACAGTCACTGGTACACCCAAATAAAGCCTCTAATTAGAAAGGAGGAAGAGAGCAGGAAATGTTATGATATCTTTTAGCGATCTTGTTATGCAACCAATTTTCCTGGTATGCTTTATATTCCATGTTGGTGTACGCAAGAAGGAAAAAAAAGTTTAAAAAAAAAAAAAAGAAAGGAGAGGAAAGAAGCGCTTGCAGAATTTCAAGGACAAGGAAATTTAATCACAAATGCCTAAGTTGCCAAGCATCTGATCAGAAAAGCACGGTCATACTCTATTCCACCTCAAAGCATATGGATTCCAGTGTTGTTAACTTTCCCCCACTCATGTGAATGACATATTTCAGAAATCAGCAATAGATATTTGAAAAAAAGCCATTCCCCTATTAGCCCAGGACCCTTAGAATTAGTTAGGTGAAAAAAGGAAAGGAATTAATTTGAAACCAAGGGAAAAATTAAAACAAACACAAAAATCCCACCCTTATGAAATCTGCCAATTGGAAGCTATTTGGTAGGATGAAAGTTACTTGGATGAATGTTAGATCTGCTTGCAAAAATCTGAGTTTAGTTTTGCTGAGTGTTTGGTGACACAATTAAATTCTGTGTTCAAGCTGTTTCATCACTTGCTCCTCTCGGCCTTCCTTTTCAGATATTTTCAGGTTCCAGATCATAGGGCTGTTTCAAAGGTCAAATTATGTTTTGATAACATCATTGATTTCTGTCTCAGTTTCAGAATTGATATTAAGGGCAAGATCCCAAGCTGCAGCAAACGGGCATAGTTCAACCGATGTTATTGAAGCTGAGCTAATCACAGCAGTGGTGGAACTGTCTGGGGCTAGCATACAGTCTTTTTCTTTTAGTCATCCTCCTCTGAGCTAAGAGCATCTCTAATGGTCTGGTGATTGACCACGCTGACTGTGTGGCCTTCTCACTGTGAGTTAGGTTTATATATTTGCAGCCTATCCAGGATAAATATTCCATCCAATTATCTTAAACCGATGTACAGAATTAAACGAAAGTAAAAGCTGTGAAACAGGAGACCTACTCCACCATTCTAACCAACGTTAATTGTTTTGCCTTAAGTCGGCCAGAATTTGGAAGAAGCCGGTTTCCTCACTTTGCGTGACCCTTTATAGCAGCTTATTTTTCCATTGTTCCTACATCTGTGTTAATTTAAGGTTCTGGCTGAAAACAAAAGCACTGTTTTTAAACTTCTTGGAGAGTAATCATGCTCACGCTCTGCTCGGTGGAGCTGTCACAGAGGAAACGGCACGAGAACACAGAACCGGCCGTGCTGGGTCCACAGTCTTACAATGCCGCAGCGCTGCAGAGAACAGCATGCAAATGTTTGGTCTTTCTAGGTCGTTATTTAACTTTTCCTCAGGATTCGCTGCATTCCCTTTACATAAGGTAACAGGCACTCTTTTTGCACCGGAAACTGAAATTTAGCTTTGGATTCCTCTGACAGAAATCGCTGTTCCTATGTGTTCCAGATGATCCAAGATTAGATTTCAAGCTTTCCATATCAAACCACTCACTTTCATTGAACTTCAGTTCTGGACAATATTTTCTCCCTCTACTTAATGTATAAGTTTAAAAAAAAAAAAATGCTGAATGGTATGACTCAGGAGATCACAGTTTAACCAAGATTTCCTTCCCCCCCTCTTTCCCTTATTCTCAGACCCTTCCTATACACACATATATTTGCACTAAAAAGTGGCAAATGCATGCTACCAAGCTGCGAGTAACCACAGGGGAACAAAAATACTCAAATATTTGTTGCTTAGTACAGAAAATGTTGCAGAGGATCTAAAAAATACATAACTAGGGAAAAAAAAGCAAACGATTATTTATCAATATGTATTTGAATTTTAAAACTGATTAACATCCACAAGATATCTGTATAGGTATTGCCTTAGTATTTAAGCAGTTCCATAACTTTCTCAGATATTCCTGTGAGAAATGGAAGTGTTTAAATCACATGACAAAATATTGCTGATACATCAGAGCCATAACAGAAGAGAAGGTTTTTTTGAGTCAAAAATCTCCTTTTTCACCCTTTCAGTTCTACAAAAAAAAGAGACAAAATATGGCTTTTATGAGTAAATTAAGGTTATACTTGAATTATTTTTGAATTATATATAATAATATATAATATATTGTAACATATATTGTAATATATATCCTGTATGTAATAATATAAAATACCATATTTTAATATATAATAATATATATTCTTCTTACATTTTAGTTATTTTTGAGCCATTTTTTCCACTTGGTATATATTTAATTTATGCTGGCTGCAGCCTGCATTGGACTATGTCTTATTACATATATCTTTAATTGCTCCACTAAAGAAAGCAACAGGATTTTGCAATTCTTTTCAGAATTTGAATCTCAGATCTTTTTAACAGCAAAGAATCAAATACTATCTTTTTCTGATAGTTTGTCTATAGGAAAACAACTAAAAATCTAATTTATTATTCACTTCTACTATGATACCTTCTGCTCTAGAAACCAATTCATAATGCTTCTTCTTGTAAGAGTGGTAACAAATTACCCCTTACAGCTTATTTTCAAATACATATACACATACAAACACGCTTACTGTATGGTACCATATTGCTTGGAAGAATCACATAGAGTCAACCCTGTAAACAGCTAGAATACATCAAATGAATGCCAAAGTATTTACTCTCTGTAGCACCACATTTACTTCAAAAGCACTCTTAAGTGTTGTGGATACTGTTAATCAGCTTCAAATGTGTCATTTAATGAAAAAAAATGTATTTTTTATACTATTCATCATAGGCATTGTGCAGCCAGTTACTGTTAATAAAATATTTGTTAACCTTTATTATACAAATTAATATAGTAATTAATAGGGAATATGTCGGGTATGGTAACAGCTATAATAACCAGTTTTTAAAGAGATAAAGCCCCAGCATCAAAAATAGGTGAAATTCCCAAGAATGCTGACCACAATGCCTCTAAAATGGCTGAGAACAGTCTACTGATGTCTGCATTGCAGCTATACAGACTAGAAATTTTCAATACACTAGGTATGATGTCATGTTTTTGCAAGTAATCAAACTGCAAAGAAATTCAAAAGAAACAATAGTGGTGGCGGAGGGGGGGTAAAGGGGGAGGTGACTGTTTATACTGACATTAATCTGAACCAAAGAAGGCGTAACAACCTTTTCGGTACTCTCTCTGCAGGTGTTGAAATGGTAGAAGCACTAAAAAGGACAAAGCACAGTTCCTTTTAGATTCCCTGTAGTGACATGACTCGAGAAATGAAAGGAAGCCAGAAAGCCAGATGCTGTATTGATATAAGGGACCCTAAAAGCAGACCCACAAGAGGATAACGCCATTGTTTGCCCAGGTACTAACATTTGACAAAGACGAAAGAAGAAAAAACGTCAAGTATGACGAACCTGAGAAAGAATACAAAAAGGAATTAGTCACAGTGTCTATGATCCTTCCTGAGGTCCTGAAGAACCATATCCGTGCCTTCAACATTGCCACAGTCTTCAAAAAACTCTTCCTCTCAAAGACTTCCCAAATACTAAGACAATATATGGACACTGTGAATTTGGCTTATGCCAGACCCAAGACTACTAAAATGCTAGTTTAGTACAAGCTTCTCCTCTCCTTACTTTAGCCATCAAAAAATTTGGGACTGTAATCTAAATTCTAAATCCAAAAGGACAGTAATCATGTACCCTCCACATCATTCCTCTTTGAGATTTCTGTCTTATGACAGGACAAATTACTCTTGGAGGTGCCTCCTTTTTCCAGTGACCACAGCAAGATGACTGACTTAGGCTAGATGCTTAACTTTCACACAGCTTATTTTCACCCTCAGAGGGAAGGAGGTTTGAGTCTGCCATGTGAATCAAATAATAATACAATAGATATTAGTCTTTTATATTATTTGGCATGTGAAGAACCCTAGAGACTAAAATGACCGTCTTCCCGCACGGAGGGGGGTAACACAAGAAGCTGGTGCCGCTGTTGCTTGTTCGGTGCCTTACCAACGTTTTCCAGTGATAAACAGAAATGACTTGCAGGACTCAGTTCAAGGATAGACAGGTAAATAAATCATTATTCCTTTCCCATTCAGTTCTGGACTTTTCCGCTAATGCTGCCAGTAAGAAGCTCATTAATGCCAGTTACAGAGGTAACGTCCACTGATAACTGCTTGCCCACTGGAAACACACATCATTTAGTCACTGAACAACTATAAGATGGTAATAAGCTCAAAGCATTAATGACCTCTGACAGATTTCAACTAATGACATGGCTTTGTGTTATCCATTCCCTTGAGAATATGGCGTTAACAAAAGTCAGAACAATTAGAGCAAAGGCTGGCTGACACTTTGTCTAATATAAAGGGCTATTCAAAAACCTTCCCGGCCTTTGCTGGAAGTCACTTTGAAGTAGTATAGCTAGGAATTCGTCAGGCTCTTTACAAATCCTCAGTCAAGGAAACAGATTCACACTTTTAAAAAAAAAAAAATCTCTAATCCCTGAAAAACCTTTCTATGTTTAATTTTTTGACTTTTTTTCATAAAATCACAATCTATGAATTATTTTAATGTAAAATATTAAAATACACTGTAGGTCTTACTGTATTACAAATACAAGGAATTATTTTTCTCAGGAAAATTCAGGTATCATTGGTCTGACAAGTACTAGTTTTTTACACAACATTTTGGAGATAAACAACAGATTTAGCAGCAAGGAAGTGCCTTATGAATTCATGTCACTTTCTCCAGAGTTTCATATTTTAAAATATCCTTAACTGAAGTGTTTTTTCTCAATTTTTGGAAATGAAATGTTTCTACTTTCTACAAAGAAAATCCATTTCTCATTAAAGAGACTTCTACTGAAAAAACTTTACCCCTTGAGTCAAAAATTAAAATATATAACTCACTATAGTTTTGAGCACTAAACTTTTGAGTTTTTTTAGAATTGCAAGATGACCAAAAAATTGTGTATACGTGCAACGCTATTTCTAGGGGAAAGAATGATTCAGTTTCATTGCAAAGAATCATTCCTTTCTATAAAATGTCCTTTCCTTGAAATAACAATTAAAGTTAGACTGTGGATTCCTCTAAGCATCCATGGAATCAGCACGAATCCAGAAATGTTTGTGCTGGCACCTTTATCTCTTTGAAATCATAAATGAGGTCACGTACGACTAAACTGCATGCCACATCCCGTTCCCCTACTATTTCTTCAGCTCCCCTTTCATGTTCAGTGCCAGAAAGACACAACCTGTTAAGTATCTATCTCCTATCTTTTTAAGTTCAGCTAAGACACATATAAAATTTTTGAATTCTTCTGAACTCCCTGAATACTTTGACCACTTTAATGGCAACAACACATCCTGACTGGAAGTCAACTGCCTTCAGTACCATCACCTCATCTCGTACATACCCCAGGTATTGGCTCTTTAACATAATCAATTTTAAACCTATTTTTTTCTTATTTGTTAATATCTGAGATGATAGGAGGGAAATGAGCTTAAAAACAAGCAATCACAAGCAGAAAAGGTGCTTTTTTAAAAAAAATAAAAAAGCAAAGGTCCTGCCACTAAAGGTGGCAACATAATCTGGATTGAGATATGTTGATGTACGACTCTAACTAGACGTACTCTGAGCATGAAGACAGGGACTCAGGGAGATCAGAGAATACTGCATAAGATCTTTCCTGTATTAACTCAACACCAATCCCAGATGAGAAACCCTGGAAAAACTTGATCTCATTGTTGCTGAGGCAGCTACTGGCATGAACACATGCACTGGTTCAGAGCAGCCTTAAGATCCAGTCTTTTCCACTAGAACAGGGATGTCGGTCTTCCAGGAGTAGCTCTTTCTTCTATGTTAAAGTCAACCAATGTATGTAAGCATAGACAGAATTCAATCAGCATCTTCCTTTCTTAGGTTGCCGCCTCATGAAAGGAAGCTTTACAAAGTTTTTTTTGTCTTTTTGTAATATAGTTATGTTTGCTCACATCCTCAGACATTGCAGCACCATGATGATAATGTGGTACTTAAATAAGAGCTGTTCAGCTAAAACACAATGGCAAGTCCATTGCTGCAGCAATGGCAGCAATTCATTCATGCAGCTACCTAACCGGTACTAAATTTTTATTTGGACTGAGAGCACAAATGAAAGCTTTGTTACTCTCACTCTTTCTGCACAGCTATGCTTGTGAAATTACATTTCAGACCACAGCCTAAATTATCCTCTTTAGATTTCAGGGTGGCAGCAGGGCACCCATGTGGCAGAGACTCTAATCACATCTCTGAACAGCAAAAGGAAATCTCTTACCTTGACTTTAAGAACCACAAGGTAGGGGAAGCATAATCTTACTTGTAAGCTAACAAAACTTGACATGGCCACAGTTGTCCCTGGGAAAGAGGGGACCATAGACTTTTAAGATATGTGCGAGGTACTACTCTACTGTGACCATTCTAAAAATAATAAACATTACTCTTAACATGAAAAGGACTGGCAGCCACAACAAAGTTAAGTGATTTGTTTGCTAGATCACACAATACATCTGAAAAATAGCCTGGAACAGAACCAGATTTCCAAACTCTCATTTCTGTACTTCCTTAAGATAAAATTTTAAACTCTGCTCCATCAAGCAACCCAGACAGAGTTTGATAAACTAGTTCCCAAAGATCAAAAGTTTGTTTTCCTTTTAAAATTCTCCAGTGAAAAGCACAGAATATGCATCTAGTAGCTTTCACACACACACACAAACACACACACCCTGTCTGCCACAGAGAAAAAAGTGGAAGTCAGAATCCCAGCCTTTTCCCTTTTCCTGTCAAATTCTGCTTACGCCATGTCTGACTCAGACAAACTTAAAAAAAAAATTAAAACAAAAACTCCAAAAACATATTTATTTCTGCTTTTTTTTTTTTAAGTCAGAAATTTTAAAAGATCCGGGACAAAGATTATGTACAACATAGATTCCTCCCTTGCATTACTTTAATAAAGCATTGATTATTATATAACTGAAGATAGCAATGTAACAAGATAGCAATGCCTAGAACAATTCACGTGTCAAATACTCAAGCTATCTAAAGCTGAGGCTCTTTGGCATCTATCCTACACTGACCGAACCGCTGGCTTTTGCGGTGCAAGCCTGCCTTTTCCCTTTTGCAGTTTGCTTCACCATTGCCCTGGCACCCTGTCCATCACACATCAGATGCTGCTCAAAGAAGTTTCAGTGCATTAACGCAATAGAAAGTTAATGAAATTTAAAAAAGAAAAGAAAAAAAAGAAAAGATAATCAGTACACAAAATTTACTTCAAAAAGGCTCTGGCAGGCAGCAAAACCAGTACAAGAGAAGAGGCAGATACAATATGAGACATACAAGCAAAACTATAGACACAAAAGCCCAGTGAGATTAACCATGGAAATGCAAGCTAGGCATAGAGAGATTATTAAACACCCTTGGAACATGACATCCTTGCTCCCATTATTTGACTGCAAATCTTTAAGCACCACAGAGGGACTCTTAAGCATACACCTAAGTTTGTAGTGACAGCTATAGCATAATTACTTTTTATAAGTTAACAACATTATTTGGATTTGGGAATACACACTAGTCAGGGGGTGTACCTGTTCCAGGAGGTGGGTTTTCATAAACTAGGTTGGTTTTGCAGTGTAGCAAATGACAGCTTCTAGTGTGCATTTAAATATGCCATTTTCTCCTGAAGAGAAGTGTGCAAAAATATTATTTCAGAGAATTATGATGCTCAATCAAATTGCATTTGATCTATGCAGCTATATACAGTTTACACTTCTACAGCCCCATCCTTCAATTTGCAATAGCAATTTTTAAGATACTGCATTCAGCTGAGAACATCACATTGCACCTTCTCTCACAAAATAGTAGGAGCACATTATACATATAATACAATTCCCTTATTAGAATACCCCTTTAGGGAGACTTTCGATCCCATTAAGAAAAATCCAATTATTTTAATAATCATATTATATACAGTGCTGCTGTAGCACTCATCATTTTGTAAGACCAATGATTATCTTCAATGAGGTAAGGCTGTAGCCTGCCAAATACCAGCAGCAAGAGCAGCTGTTAAATAACTTCTAGGAGTCCTATCCAAGTAGTTGGCACAGAAGAACGAAAGCAAACGCCAGGAACAAACTGTAGCAGAACACAACGTATTTCTTCTATATATTCAGTACCACATAAGCAATAGAAGTAATACTTAGAAAATAAAATAGCCAGAATTAAAATACCACACTCAGTGAATCCAAAATGTGACAAATACTAAACTGAAAAACAGCAAATAATTAGATTACAGAATGCTGCCACAGAAAGTCAGTGAGATTGAGAATTTGCATCACTTCTAAGAGAAATAGTAGCTGCACACAGATCAGACTATCCAGAATTACGAGAAAAAAGCTCAGAAAATTTTTGAAAGAGATACCAAAGTTTATATTATCAGTCTTTAGACCAATCTTTTTTAGGCTGATTTCACTATATTTATCATATCTGTTTCCTGGTAAGCTTTACTTTAAAACAGGGATTGCTGGACATTCATCAAGGATGCTAGACCAGAACTACTAGACTGCTGGTCCACCGCTATGTTTCTAGCAGATTACTGCCTGCAGAAAACTGAATACCGCAGAGACATCTGAATGGGTCCCATGAAGAAGAACTATTTAAGTCCTCAAATTTTTATAATCTCCTCCTCAGTTAACAGAAAATTAAATGTCTCGCACGGAAAGGTCAAACACTTGGCTGATACATGCGGGGTAGCAGTGAGGTCATGCTGTCTTTGCTACATGACTCACTTTTCCTTTTGTTTACTCAGGAACTACCTGTTGAGTTTTGGATTCAATGTTATGGAAAAAAATGAGCTGGAGAACCTCTAGTCAGGTTCCCTGAGTTTGTCAAGCTGGATGTTATGTTCTTCATGAGACTACATTGTGCATCAATCTGAGCCAGAGATTATTTGGCTTGCAACAGTGCTCACTCAGAAAAGTTTTTGAAGCCGAAGTTTTGAAGTAGGCCACACAGACTTCTGCCTGCTAGCAGAATGACATTTGTTTGTAATAAAATTGACCTGTTAAAATACAGGCAAATAAATGTGCCCACAACTGGTCTCTGACTCTTAGAGCAGCTGGCACATAACATCCAACGTATATATTATTAAAACTCTCCAAACTTGCAAAGCAGAGACCATGTGCGAACGACCAGGAATGGTTCCTGGATTACGTGAACTCCCAAACCACGGCCTGAACTACTTCAGAGAACGCTGACTAGCACGAGCCAAAACCATGCCAGAGACCGTTCTAACAGGTCAGAAGTAGAGACGGATGATTTCTAATAACTAGAAATGCTCTCTGTCACTGAGTAATTTGCTAGGACAGGTATCACTAACGAACAGGCAGGAAAGTAGTTCTGCTGTACCCTAACAATCTCCGAGATGTCAAAAAACACTGGAAGGGAAGGAGTGGGAACATCCACTGGTGTTAAACTGAAAAATGGGAATGAAGGAAGGGTTTAAATTGGACAAACTAAGTTGTTTCAGTTTTGGTTATTCTTTAACCTACATTTCCAAACAGAATGTTATTTCAATTCTTTTTTAAAAGCAGACATTTTCTTCACATCAAAACCTTCTTTTTTTTTTTTACTTTGCGATAGAAGAGGCATCAAAATTGACGATTTCCTGCTAAGTGTTTCCATTTCAACATATTTGCATTTTGCAACTGAAACCAAATCTGTAATAAGAAAAAGCCTGACCAGCACGAGAGTTTGTCAGAGGGAAAGAAGGAAGCAGAATATAATGTCATCCACTAAACATGTCAACAGTGCACAGAAAAATGTAACTATTCAGTAATCACTACTCTAATAGGATACAACATATACCATATTTGTGCAATGTTTCTATGGAGAGAGATGTCAAAGCATTGCCACTGTAATACACTAATATCCGATCTGAGTTCCTCAAAACTTCTGTTAAATAAGAAAAAAGTCACTCTAGATCTAAAACATGAGTTAAAACCACCTTTCCAGGATAACGAAGGATGCCAGTGGCCCCCAGAAATTCTCTTCAGTTTAAAAAAAAAAAAAAAAAAAAGGGGCAGCAAGCTGTGCAGCATCTGCTGATCCTCAGGCAAAAGCAAGCCACCAATGCATTGTGGAGGGAGGAAGCTTTACAGAGCGCAAGAAAACTCAAAATCAATGTGTCAGTGAACTGTCAGGAAGCACAAGAAATGAAGGGGAGAAGCAACGTGTAGATTTGATTTAGTGTCCCTGCTGCAGTGTTTCTCTCTAACTGGAGCCTACAAAGCAGTATGTTAGCCTAACTTTAAAAAATAAAAGTGAGAAAAAGAGAGGAAAGAATCTCAGTAATAAGTATTGGAAGTGACAGAAGCCCCTTCAGCTTGGTAATGTTTTGTGAATAGGGAGGATGGGTGTGGGGGGAAATACTGGTGATAAGTCATAAATGGTACTCCAGAAATAACTGACAGTACATGGTCTCAGTATAACCTCACTATCAGGGTGTTTCAAAGCCTTTAGGGGAATTCTCTCATGCAATGCTAAATCTCTGAATTACTGTGCTTTGCAAGACACTGTTCCATATCAGTTGTTGTCACACCAGCAATTTCAACAAGATGAAGATTACTTCAGATTAGGTTCAAGAAAGGACCTACACACCTACAGCATAAGATCCATGATAACTAACTTTAAGTCAGGGAGCTGTTACAATTGAGTCAATACTTTTAGCACGGAGCTGTCTAAACCACTATCCAATAGGAAAATGGTGAGGCTAAAGCTTCCTAAATGTCCTTTCTTCTGTGCTTTACAACTTCAGAGAGCTGCCTTCACCCACAAAGAGCAAGCCGTCTTAAAAAGGAGGTATACTTCTTCTTCCAAAGAACTGAGCAGGAATTATTCTTGAAAAAGCCTGAAGATATGTTTTCAAATAATTTAGGTAGGACACTTACCTAGGAAAGGTAAGGAAATATCACGTTCTGATTTTCTCAGCAGCATAGAGAAATAGACCCAGGTCTTCTGCTTCTCAGATGACTGACCAAACTACCGAGATTATATTAAAGGAGGCACCAGCACCATTACCTACCCTTCTGGCCATCCCTTCTGGCCTTCTGAAAGAAAGGAATGGTTATAAGCACGTTGTCTGAGGAGCTCAATTTTGACAGACTATATTCACATTACAAACACTCTTAAGGTACTCAAGTGGAGAAATGTCTGGTTCCTGAATCTCAGACAAGCTCAGAAATAAACGGACACTCATTTGCTTACCCCAGTCTAAAGTGGGACGTGCTCAAAATGCTAAAGTGTAAGGCAACTAGGCAGTTGATTTGAGAGGCAACTAAGCAGAAGTTTCAGTTTGTATACAGACACCTAATACCACCTTAACATTCCACATTAAGCACTTGATACAAAGAAAAAGCAAGGAGTTAGATAACTGAACTAACAGTTTATGCATAGTCCTGGAGGCGCCTCAGCTCATTTCCATTTCCAACTTAAAATTCTTAAGCTACTCCTAGTTGCAGTCTCATAAGGATCAATCCAACCTCCCGGATCAGACGATCCAAACACTAGTCACCTAAAGCCATCAAGCGGCATACTGTGAGCACACAAGATCAGGTCTCATCCAACAGGCCTTATTAGCGGCACTTGCTTTATATATTTCATATGTGGTCAGGGGAGATGGCAACAAGGTCCCCTTTTTATATATCAGCCTAAGGGTTGCAGCATTTCTAAACCTGCATCTCCTACGCCCTAGGATAATGCCCTTGACTGGATGAGAGCATTCGCCAATGAGATAAAAAGCACAAAGCAAAAACATCTCCAGTAAGATTTCGTTTTAAGGGATATATTGTATACATATTGTACATATATTATTAATGATTATCATTTTCTCTCATTTTCTTTGATACTATAAAAAAATTGCTACCTTTGGCACATAACAGTACGTCAATACATAGCAGACTGGAACTGGAAATGACTCATGGGCACCAAAATGATTTTGAGCTTATATTAATACATATTTATCTAGTTAAGCAGTCACCTTTTGTCTTTCCTTCTTCTATCCATGTAAATATAAAAGTATGTACTGATTCTTTATTTTGCATTCAGTGTTTTTCACCTCTAGAACTCAAAATTCTTTACTTAGGTGTAACTACTCATTTGTGCTTAAGATATCGTTGCTGTTGAAAAACAGGGAGCCAATAGGACACAGGGAGCAACATATTCAAAGCCTAATTGCAGAACAAACCTCAGGCTTCACTGTAACTAACAGAAAAGGCAAAAAGGAGAAAACAGCCAACAAGCACAGAAGGTGAAATTAGATTAACCGATTGCCATTATTAAAATCAAAGTATTAAACAACTGCTAAGTTAAAGAAAATCTATTTAAAATGAAGCCCTCAAGCAGTGTAACAAAACAGAATTAAAAAAAAAACAAAAAACAAGGCATCCTTTATCTGAAATTGCTGTGCGTTTAGAAGCCATAAAGTTATCAAACACCAAAGTGCCCCATCTTGGAATAGGTGCAATACAGATGGGAAATGATGGGGCACTCTCATCCTGTTGCTTTTACAAACTGTGCTACTGACTACTTGTCTAGAGGAGAATAGCAGTAGGTAATTCATTCTCCCTGGACAAATCATTCCACTTTCCACAAACCTTTTTGTTAGATTCCAGTAACGGTATTATGTCTGCATTATCCATGACATATGGATTTGGACTTGTCAAGCTAAATTATGACAGTGAAAGCAAGAGCAATTTTGAAGTGTAAAATTTGAAAGAATCCATTAGGAAACACCCAGCATCATTTGAAAGGGCAAATTGAAATAAACACACTTCATTGGGTGCAAGAGCAATTTCATGTGTGGCAAAATACCAACTGTATTGCCAACAAGGCACAGGTGTACACCACATAAGCAGGTGAAAACGTGATTGCAAGGAGATGGATGCTCACTCTGTAATCATCATACAGTCATCCAATGTAACTCATTGCATCTCTCACACACAGTTTAAAAAAAAAAGTTAGAAATATGCATTTGTGTCAGTTTCATTTTCACTAAAACTGAGAAGTGTTTGTTATTGCTTGAACTTATATTTCAAAATTGTTTTAGAAAACAATCACAAAAGTTTTTTCTATATGCTAATACTACTGAAATGGTTGGCAAATCATGGAGGAAAGCTTAATGCCAATATGGAAAAGAATATTTTCTATGAAAAAGGTCCCATTTACTAAAGAGGAGCGTTGTCTCCTGTACAAAATTTTTCCTTTATTTTCCACTCCCTTCATCAAAGCTCACCTTTAAGTCTTCACGTGAAAGTAAATCAACAGTTCAAACATTGATAAGATACATATTTGCTAGAAAGATAATCACAGTGACGGCAGAGTGGTACACAAAACAGAACATCTTCAATAGGACTCTAAGAAAGAGATTTTTCTATATTGTCCTTAAGTCTGATACCTAGGATATCATGCCATTATACAGAAAGTCAGGACTCCTTTCCCAGCTCAGTCTGAAAGAGAATTTGAATTCAGCTGTCATGCTTCCCAGGTGTAATCATCGGCTGCATGGTATAAAGGGTGATGGTAGCGCCGTCTTTGCAAACAGTTTGCAAGTTTCTGTTGTCAGTCTTAAAATAAATAAATAAATAAATAAATAAATAACCATTCCTTCCTGAAAAATCCAGAGAGAATTTAATTGTGGGTTGATCAGAAAACAGCTGAAATCAGGGTGAGAGCTTCCACTTCCCTCAACCAAGAAATATAGATTATTTACTATAACTTTAGCTGGCAAACCTTAGTCTAGGAGCTGGTATGTAAATGTGTGTCCTGAGAGCATCAGGAGAGAGAAAAGGAGGAAAAAAAAGTGCTGGCAGTGCTGAATCTCCATTGTAAGGAGAAGGAATGTGGACTCTGCGAAAACAGCTGAGAGCCATTGGAGAGATTAGAAGAGAATCAGATGATGATTTAATCAGAGTATCAAGCTAGGAAGTTTACTTGAGCTAGAGCACAAAATGCAATAATTCACTTTTGTCTCAATGACCTTCTATTTAGATTACACAAAACAACCTTGTGTTGCAATACAAAACTCTACAGGAAGTTTCAAAAGTCTTTCGGAGAGATCCATGAGCATCTCCTCCGTTACTCAGGACATCAACTCTGCCACTAAATGGCAGCCTGAAACAAGAGAATTCCTAGAAATTTACAGATACAGCTACAAACGAAGCAAGATCGTAACAGTTAAACTGCTAAACATAGCACAACTATTACGCGTGTACCCAAGTTAGTCTTTAAAAGCAGCCTCAGCTCTTACAAAAGCTCATTTTGTGTGCCTGGCTTGAGTTATCTAATCCTAACTTTGTTAGGGACATGGATGACTCACTTCCGTTTTAATCCATAAGTCTGCCTATTTGCTTCATCTATCTTTGTATTCTAGCCTCTCTTAGTCTTGGTGAGTACTCTATATGAAGAACAGTCCATCTTCTGTGTAATTTTGCCCAGCTGGAGCCCTTGCTGTCTGAGGATACAGGGTCCATGTGGCTACTCCACATTCTTCCTCATATGCACTTTCTTAGCATGCATTCACTTGGAGCAAAAGTAGCTTACAGCATTTTCAAAATAGAGTAAGTTACTCCACACAAAAGGACTTACACTACAAACAGTGCAGCATGCCCTTGCTGGTAAATCAGCACAAAAACCTTTAGGTAACACAGCATCCCCAGACTGACCACCAAAACTAAAAGAGAATACCCACTCTGAACTGGTGAGACTTCAAAACATACTCTGCTGAAAACGGAGGTACACAGAGAGTAATAGGGTGATGTGCCCTGAAAAACTGCAGGGAAAAGAAAAATATTTTTTTTAAAATACCAAGTTTATGAAAATCACTCTCTAAAGCCTCCTTACTACAGGTCTAGTACTTTGGAATACATTCATCGCACAATTTAGAAAAAAGCATACTAGTTTTAACAGCAACAGGATAGAAAGACTACTAAGATGTAACTCCATCCAATTCCCCAGCTGCATACTCCCATCCCCTTTGTGCCTCCACTAGCATTTATACACCCATACAATGAAACAGATCACCCAAGTTAATAACTCATGGGGTTTTTTTTCAGGGATCTGACTTGGTTCATCATGTGGCCTTATGAACACGAGAGCTGGCACAAGAGAAAGGCAAGCAGCTTTTGTGTCAGATGTAACAGGCAGCTTAGATGGATGTCAAAGGGTATCTTTCTGTTCTACAGGTTTTGATCCAGTGTGAAGATGAAACCAGCTTCAAATCTTGGGAAGCTGTGGCAAAAAAGACTGAAAATTCCTAAATATGGGAAACTTACATATGTAGGTTTATACATTTCATAAAATCAACAAGTTCAGAACTGTCTGTATTCTTTCAACGCTACTATATAATTCTCATTTCATCAACAGTTGTGGCTTGCACCAGGAATCCTATGTAAAATATGTAGTACATTAGGCTTTTCAAATTGCTGGGGCTGATAATAAATGCTAACTTCTATTGGGATTAAGTTATGATTTACAATCTAATATTGTTCAGCAAAGATTAAATGTTGCCAGCCATTTGCAAACAGCTTGGACACTGTCATATGCAAGAGGTACATACTTCAGTCCTTCCAAATCAGAATGTTTTCCCCTATGCAATGTTACTTCTCCTCATAAACAACCATATCATAATTTTCACAACAGGCAACCTGGGGTAACATACCTGAACCAAGTTTATAAGAAAATAAAAACTATAATCTATGTTAAATGAAAAACTAAGCCCTTTCAACACCATGTTAACAAGTGCCATCATTTCTGTTCATAACAGAACAACAAAAGCTAGATCAGTGCACCAAGAAATAGAAATATTGTTGCTGTATTACTTGAGGTTTTTGACTTTCAGGAAGAAATCTTTCTCCTTGTTTTATCAGTGTAAACCCATACTGAGTCTACTGGCTAGATTTTAAGGAAGTTAGCAGCTAATATTAAGAAGAGATTATCTATTTTTCCATCGACCATTTCAGTACAGCCACTTTTTTTAATTAGCTCATGTTTACTGTTGTTTTTTCCTAAATACCTGATTTCTCCTTTAATCTTGGACCCTCAAGAAACAAAACTACTGCCAATTAACTGTTTGTTTCAGTGCCTGTATATTTAATTGTACTTCTAGGTCCTTCCCCTGTGTTCATCTGTAAATGTAAGGGACATAGATGTAGTCTAATGGTCTAGCTGGAAGTTCGTGCCCCAGTTTAACCACTACACTAGCAGTGCCTGAAATCAAAATAAAGTCCCATGAGGGTAGAAGCCAACATAGTAGTGCATAGCATTGTTCCAGTGTATCACCATCAGCTAAAGATTGCCATGTTTTAATCTAAGCCAACTTTTAAAATGCCCCAAAAATTACAATAAAGAAATGCTTGCACTTCCTTACCTTCAGACGTAGCTATGAAATTTTTAGTTTTACTTGATTAAATCCAAGAAGTTGAAGCATTCAACCATATATGTTCTTCAGGTCTATTTACTCTAGGGAAACGCAGCCACTGAAATTTAATGGCAGTGATCCAAACTATGATGAACTGAGGCAATTTCGTTTTTGTTGACCATTGCTCCAGGTCATTGTAATTTAATGAGTAGTAATCCTATTTAAAATATGTTACAGGCACCAAGGTGCCTGCTGGGAAAAAGCTGCTACGCATGAACAGATCAATATGCACTGTGTGCATTCGACCATTCAATAATCGATTCACCCTTGTTATGAGAAAATAAATGCTAAAGTCCTAAAAGTTAATTTCTATAGAAAGCTTTTACAAGGCTATCAAATTATTAAAAGTTTTCATGGGTTCTCTTTTTTGGCTTTGTTTTTAAATCTTTGTGCAGTAGAAGCTGCATCTCACAACAATATCCTATTTAGTACTCGCTGCTAGACTGAATATCATCCTAGGCTTGAAGAAGGAAGTTGTAGACTAAGGGCTGCTATTATTTAAGAGTGAGGCAACTCGGCAATGCCAAAGTAAAACTTTCTCTCACGTAAATAAATTGACTGCTTAATCTTACAACTACCTTACCAAAGGTTTTGGGTTGTTTTTTTCTAAATTTTCCTCAAGTCAGCTCTCTTTGGATGTGATCCTTTAAAAGATTTACTAGAGTCTGAGTTAACATCAGAAATTCATCCACCACCTTTCCTGATTCTTTCCTGCTTTTTATTGTGTGTCAAGCTTCTTAAATTACCCTATTGATGGGAGACGGATGCTATTTAATCCTTACAGCAAAATAAATACTTGCAAATACACGCTATAAAAAGCGCTATAAGAATATTTTGGTCTTTTTTTCCCCATAATTGTTATAAAAATCTGTACATCTGTAGAGTATCTGCCCAGTGTGTTTGGCATATTTGGTTATGCCTACAACTAGAGCAGTACTGAGGCTGGATCTGGGGACAAACTTGCTAACTGCATTCACTGTTAACCTGTTGCAGTGCTCTCCTGGCCACATCCACCTGCCCATCTTCCGAGGAAGCAAAGCAAAAAGTGCAATAATCTACAATACAGGGGGCCACTAACACTTTGTGCTCTGCCCAGCTGCTTCTGTATGTATCGTACAGCTTTGTGACAAAATTCTGTGATGAACTTTATTTAGGCAACAAAGATGGCCCACGTCCTTCTTAGCGCAATCCAAGTATATCTGCTGCAAGGACAGACGTGACATCGTAGTCAACGTAATGCCAACTTTACTGAAGTTCACAAGGTCAGTTTGAACACCTAAATCAAAGGACTTGGGGAAACCCTGAGTTTCAGGCCACTGCTAAAGACTAGCATCTCAGGTGCTGCATAACTTTATCGGAAATACCCAGATCTAGCCTTCAATATGTTGTTTATTGTTCAATGACTGAAATTTTAAGAGGTATTATGTGACGTATATGCTAGAAAACACTACCTAAAACTTGTCTTTATACACTGAGCTATCTTTGCTCAATGTTGCAACATAAAAGAGTTTGTAAAGGAATGAATCTTTCGTACCAAAAATCACAAATATTAAGTTGGGAATTTAGTATCTCTCAGCTTATCATCTCCACTACCAGATGCTAATGGTGTTTCTATTCCTACATTGTAAAATCATAATTCATTTGCTTAGCCATTAATAATACATTCCTTCTCTACACTGTCTTTCAATCGGATGTCTCTGATACACTATT
Source organism: Struthio camelus (assembly GCF_040807025.1). Taxonomy (NCBI): domain Eukaryota; kingdom Metazoa; phylum Chordata; class Aves; order Struthioniformes; family Struthionidae; genus Struthio; species Struthio camelus. The sequence goes on from NC_090982.1 coordinate 50,262,050, forward strand.
CAGAATTAGCTTTGCTCTCAGTCTATTTCTCATTGCAGTTTGAATTTTCTCTCTCTTGGACTAAGGTGTTGCTGAAGTCTGTCTGGGAAACGATGTAAACCTGCAAGTAGCTGAGGTATTTCGCTAGAATAATTTCTGTCCCCTTTTTCTGAATGTGGAAGACACTTTTCATAGGCTGATAAGTCTCTTCCCAGACAAAATGTGTGTCAGTCACTTCCCCCATCCTGACAGCCCATTTACCAGGACAAGTAAAGACTTATTTCACTGAGTTGTTACCTACCGCTGCAAGACAGAACAGCCTTGAGAGTGCCCCAGTTTTTCTCCAGAGGCTGAACCAAGTTTTCACCGTCTTTCGGATTGAGAGCATATGTGGAATAAAGTCTACCTCAGGCAGGCTTTGAGTCTGCATGTTGAAATAACATTCTTTTTAGTGTTTCCTGCTTCCCTCTCCAAAAACAGAGAGAATATCAAGAAGGTACCAATCACCGTGTAAAAGCACAGCCCTTATTTCTCGTTTCTGTTCAAAATTCCCAAATGTTCTATTCCAACATTGTAAAAGTCTCATTCTTAATCCCATCAGACCACAAGAACAGCTGTTCTTTTCTCCCCTGTAGTTCTACTAAAGTTAATTAAGTTCTTCCTCATAACTAAAATTTGTAGACATCTAAAATTAACAGCTACTTTAATTCTTCAGTGTGTCATCTTTCATTGTAATTTGCCTTCTAGACAGACACTAGTCAGTGACTTCACTCCAGCCTAGAAGACTGGCTCCCTTTTTTCAGCTGATGTCAGTGTTACTTCTCTGCTTGCAAAGGTCAGGTCTCTTTGTTGCACCCCAAGGAGACGCCCCATTCATCCTAACCAGACAGAGTGACCATATGCATTAATCAAAATGATCAGTACTACAAATGTTTGGTCCTTAACCATTCGAAGAGCTCTACAAATCTGGAGAAAACTGAAAAACAATGAGGCTTAAGGACATGCTCACTAGACCAGAGCTTGAAATCTGAATCTCTCCATAACACGTTGAAAAGGAAAATGCGTACATAGTTTCAGATGTGCATTCAACATGGATGAGCTCACCCTTATGCACAAAACATATGCAAAACTTCAACTTAATTTCAAGGACTTATATGAGCTTCAGACAATGAATGTACTTTGTGATAGTCCTGAGTGACCATGTGAGGTGAGTTCTATTAAATGTTTGCTAATTCTGACTAATGGTTTGGTATGACAACAGAAATGATTTTCTAAACAATTTTCACACACGTAAATAAGAAGCGTCACGGAGTCTTAGCAGAAAGGGGTGATATCACTGTTAATTAAAAAAGTTTACCCTATAATGTTGCTGAAATACAAGACATAGGATAAACTCCATTGGAAAATGTATGTTCATTATTATAAAATTAATAAGATCATAATTCCAGTTTTTGGTGGTGGTGGTGGTGGTTTGTTTCCTTTTCCATAAACATATGGGATATCGGGTTTTGTCCACAGGCATACCTGGGAAGGACTTAAACTTGATTTATAAGAAGCTGCGTATTGGTGAGTGAAAAAACACTATTATCATTAAAAAAATATTTTCCTGACCACCCATGACTACATTAGCTTTGTGTTTCACGGCAAGTTACAAAAGGCAATAACGCAGGAAAGACACCAAGGGTTTTTATGCAAACCACTAAGTAAAACATGTGCGAAGAAAGGGAAGACAATGCAAGAAACAGGCACGCATCATCGTGCATATTCTAGTCCCCCAAGATGGAGCAAGGCATCTGCACTGTCAGCAGAACATGAGACCTTAGAATACAGCAGCAAACTGGTCAGTGCAGGACCCTTATTACCATTACACATCTGCAGTTTTTATGACACACTTTTTGTTAATAGCTACCTTCTTATACTAAGCAAGGGTTTTTAATCAATTGTAGAGTTCGAGGCAGTACTTTTTACAGAGAAACAAGAAAGCACCATAGCAGCCACATACTGAAAAAGGAATTGTTTACATAAAGTCTTTACAAAGATGAAGATAGATGAGGAGTAAAGATCTGATGAAACTGTAGTATTTTAAAGTCAAAGACTTAAGCAGCCTGTAATGGGCCTTGTGATCACTTGGCAGAATGTTATGCCACTGGCTAGTTTGGATGTTTCTTACACATCAAAAAACATCACTTCACAAATGAAAATACCATCTTCCCTTGTAGTTATTGTAGTTCACTCTAAACAAGTTCCACACACAGAAAGTCCATTCAACTTGTATAATTTGATGAGAAAGTATATAGAGGTGAAGACATTCTAAAAGGTCTATAGACCTTCTAAATGGTCTCTTATCCTGTTGAAAAGTGTATGTGAATTACTTACCACATAATTAATGAATTATTCATAATCCATGCCAATATTTGTTCTCTGGTTATTTTTATAAGACACCTGAATCATATTTTGAGGATGGGAAATGCAAAGGTATTCACAGAGAACTTTCACTCATTTAGGAAAACAAGATCTGCAGACAATGATTGCAGAAGCTGTGAAAGGGATTGGCCACATAACACAAAAATACTGCAAGTCTGGCAAAATTCTCCAGCTGATATGCATTTTAAATGAATTACTGACAGCTTCAAAGCAAAAGGAACTGAGAAGTGAGTGCAAATAAAACTGCAGGAAAGGCTTACTTCATTGCATTTATCAACACTGATACTTATCTGAATACTGTCTTCTGAATACTGTCTTCACTGTCTCCACATCTTCTGTTTTAGATAAGAAACCATTAAAAAATACAGGAATTGAATCAGCTACAACAAGAACTTTGTCAGGCTTTTTTCTTCTCAGAGAGTTTATTTGTTATGCATGGAAGCTATCTGGGACTTAATAGAGAGTTGTAGAGAAAAGAATGCTTCTTGTTGTGTTTGCCTTTGTACTTCCTACTTTTTCGCTTGAACCAGAGGTGAAAATATCACAGGAAAGGTCTTGACTTCATTTCAGCACTGAATCAATCTCAGCAGCAGCAGCCTTTAACTGCTTTGTGTACTATAAAACTAATTAACAATCAAGAGAGTTATCCTCCAGAGAATGCAATGCTAGTGAACACAACCTGAGTGTCCTCTGGTGCTTTTCTCTGCAACATCTGGTACAAGCCAGCAGAAAAGAGTGACTGGTCTGTTCTCATATGGGAATCGCTGTGTGTTTCAGCTTCAAATCTGCCTTTTGAGGTCAATGCTACAATTAGCTCATTAAGGGCTAAATTAGGAATCCTGCAGGCAGTGCAGAACTACAAGAGACATGCACAAGAAGTGGTGCCTCAAGGCTTTACGTCTGCAAAAGGCAGCAGCAATCATAACGCCTTCAAGCACACTGGCAGGAATGAAGTACTCCCTAGTGGTCCTCAATCCACTTTTTTTTTTTCCCTCCTCTCCTTTTATACAGGTAATATATATTTGGACCAGGCCTCCAGGTGCTCTCTGGTAGACTACACACTTGTTGCACTTTCTTCAGTTGAATGTGGTATGTCCCATATTCAGAGAGGAAAACAGTAGCAGGCAGAAAAAAAACAAATAACATTATTTAAGATTCTGTAAGACCAGCCTAAATGAAATAAAGAGAGAAAAATGAATAAAATATACAATGAAAGTATAACTAGTAATGAGAAATGTAAATAAGTATACCAAGAAAAACAAAATAAACCCCAAGAAAGCTCACTGGGGTCATTATAGCAACAGGAGGCAACGTGATAATCAGGGAGGTGAGAGCTTGCAAGTCCAGTACTTTACCTGCCTATTTTCTGCAAATAGGAAACACAAGACAAGGTTCAATTTTTATAATTAGAAGTGGAGGACAAGGATGAAGCACCTGAGAAGACCTGAATAATAATAATGTATTGGTTTTCACCACGGGGATATAAAGTAAATATTTTTAGAAGAAGGATTTATCACTAACTTTAGAAAGCTGTGGTACAATGGGAAAGACAGATACTTAATAGTCCCTCTCATCTCCAACCATTACAGGCTCTGTGGACAGTCAGCATCTGCCGTCATTTCTTCTAGACCAAAATCATATCTTGAGATCAAATCTGACTACAGGTTCTACAGTCTTCTGATGTAATACGCTTCCTGGTGCCTCACTAGAATCTATGAATATTTTATTGTCTTAGAATTTAGTCACCTACAACTGTGGATAAAAGCTGCTTCTTAAAGGGATATCTGATTTACCTGATTAGGATAAAGGGATTTAAAGGAAGGCTCAGCTTTGTCTTCCTTCTCTCCCCCCAACCCTGCAGCAGCATTGAGAAAACATTGAGTAATCTTTTATTTAAACAGTAAATTGAAATAAAGAGTTTAGATTTGAAAATCCTTCATTTGACATTTCTTTTACTGTGGCAGCCGAATTATGCAAATATATTTTGTCTTGGTGTGGATCGTTTGTTTTTATTTCTATAGTCAGATGGAGTGGATAAATAAATTCTTGGAATTGACAGATACAGAGAATAATACCATGGCTGAACAAGTTATTTTATATAAAATTTTCTAGTCAGCTTTTGCCTAGGCTTGATTCGTGTATATCTGAAGGTACTGACATTCAAAAAAATATTCACATTTAATATAACTTAAATCTGGAATATGTTTGCTAACGGCTTGTTACAAGTACTTGATAGTTCAAATTTGTATTATTTTTATGGGTCATATGATTTGCTTAGTGCCTCAATTAGATCAATATAACGCTGAAATTTAAGCTTCTGGAATGAAAAATAATGTTTAAGATTTTAATAACTATGTATTATGAATATTTCTTTCATACCGAAAGATGCAGAACCATGAGTGAAATTTAACCTGATTTTCTTGAAATACATGTACATTATTCATAGGTGCTGGCTGAATCATTGGATGAATAATTTTAAGTTTGTAAGTAGTCTTTGAGCTGCTCATTTTACATACTATTCATGCTAGTTAGGCTTCTGCTCCTTGATTGGATGACACCTTTTTTAAGCAACGGAAAAATGAACAGTTAGTATGTCATAACAACACACTTCCTTATAACGTCTGCTAGAATTACATTGACACTTTGGCATTCATAAACACTGCAGAGCGATAATCAAAACATACAGTATATACAATGTAGCGCCAAGAACAGTAGTGGAAAAAAATCAGGGCTTTTATTCACTTATAAAAAGTAGTCCTTCTTCATTATTTTTTTTGCTGACGTTTAACCATTTGACTAACTCCGACAGAAAGCCTACACATTTAAAATGGATAAAAGGTGGCATAGGACACATCCCCCTCCATACAACATACAATTTATCTGTGGAGTTCACTGCCACAGGACATTACTGAGGTTAGTGAGATACAAAAAGAGAGGTGACATTTATGAATAAAAATAGCATCTGCATTTACACTAAGCTAACTAGAATAAAATTACAAGGGCAATCAACCTACATGCCTCAGGGTATAAAATAATTACTATCTAGTGTTGGGGAAAAATTTACCCCCCTAAGTATCAAACAAGAAGAGGTATTATGGATATATTACCCTTCTTGAAAAGGGTCTTGCATTGACCTCTGGTGGAGACAATACACTGGGCTAGGAAGGCTATTGCTTATTTATCATATAACAAGACTTAGATTCCCATAATATATCCAAAACAAAACTAATCAGCACAAATAGACAAATTTCATTTTGCTAAGCCTAGAATCTCAAAAATTTTAGTGTGATAATTTTCTAAGATAGAGTAAGCTATACAGAAACAACAATCTCTCTAAACTCCTCAATTTGTCACCTCTCATTTTGCTTATACTTTTTGTTTAAATTTGAGCTTTAAGATAAATCCCTAAAGTAGAATCTTCTACATCACAAAGTGGATAAATGAGCTAGAAGTAAAGCTTTTCCCATATCAGCAAGATAGAAGGTGGCTTACTTAAACAATACATCTGCAGAAGGAAAATACAGAACATAGTCAATCCTCTTCGAAGTACTCAACTCTTCATTGTCAAGCACAGCGCTATGTAGTTATTTTTTTAATTATGAGATCTTTCTCTCATGGCAGGCTCATTCTATAGACACATATAGATACAGGTATACGAACACACAGGGGAGAAACAAAGAAGAGGAATATACCTAGAGCACAGATTCAAAATCATAATGAAGTACAGTTTGCCTGCCAGAAACAATAGACAAATGACAAAGCAATTTTCACAGCTTCTTAATGAGATCCCAAGGTAGTTTTCCTGAGCTCAAAACTGAAAGTATTGAATAGATGAATTTCTCATCCTTCTTCCCAAGAACCTTCTGGGTTTTTTTTTAATGAAGAAAGCAGTACACAGCGTACAGGGCTGCACTAGAGCAATACTGGACACACAGAAGAACATCAAGATTATTATCAAGAGTTCAGCTTTGATTAACAACATCACAACGAACACCACAGGAGCATACAGTAATCCACCTCTTACTAGGAAATGCAACTACATTTGTTTTAGAATTTTTTGGAGATTTCAGCTAACACTCAAGTAATTATTTTCTTATTTGAAATATCGGATATCAAATATTAATAATAGAGGGTCTTGATCCTTGAAGCCCTTCTAACTATAATCTTACACACATGCTTTTTCAGGGAAAATGAATAAAATGTTTGGTATTTATAAAGGTGAACCTAGCTGAGAAAATTGTGCCCACAAATCTCCCAGCAATCTTGCTTTTCATTTCCAGCTGGCAGCACGTGTCTTGTTCCGGTTCAGTCAAGTCAAAGCCCAGCCTATGCTATCAACTCTTTTTGCAGTTCCACCCTAGGCAAATGAGCAACCACCCTACTCTGCAAATGTGAGGTAAGAAAGGTAGCACACTTTCCTCTTTCTCCACCACTTTCCCCGCAGGTCCTAGAGATTAGGACATGTCAGCTTACTGAAAGATCACTTTAGTGGAACCTTGTACTGCAGGCGCCTCAGTCATGATTGTTTCAACAGGAAGACAAAGTGAAACTCCTAATTTCTAGGTCAAGAAAAAAAAAAAAAAAAGGAAGAAGAGACTTCCCACAGTAAAAGGCTGGAGGACCAATATGATGTTCTAACTTTTACCATGCTCTTGTATGCATCTCTGTATGTGCTATAATTCATAGCTATCCTCAGCTACAGGAAAGCTCTGAGAACTCACAGTGGATTTCAGTTTCTGAGGAGGTGCTTTGATACACATTGCTTTTGTTTAACGATGACCTGAGTGAAATGCAGTTTCGTGATTTCTCTGCAGCATGACTTGTTGAGCTCTGAACATCCTCATTTGTTTCCAACACATGTTCTGTTTGACTTCACAGCTGTTGGATCTTTGTCTCTCTTTTTGTTTTCCCTGTGGTTCCTTCTAGCTCATTTTTGATTTGGTAGTTCTGATCCCTCCCCCCTCTATATTCACTAGATTTTCAGGGTATTTCAAGGAAGGATGATTTCAAATACATACTTCTACTCTAAGCACACCAAGGGGTAAATTTTCAGTGCAATGCACAGAGATTTAGATGCACAACTCTTATCAACATTAATGGGAGTCATGCAGCTAAATTCCTTCATACCATGCTGAAAATGTAACCCCAGTTCCTTCTCTCAATGAAAATTTCATAAGGATGTTGAGCGCCTGAACTCAGTGGCCACACATAATTACCAACAAAACAGTGCTTACCATCCCTAAGCGCTCACTGCAGAACATAAATAAGTCTATGACACTCTAAATGTGCTGGTCTAGTAGGTCAACAATCAGCATTTAAAAAAAGATAGTATGATCCTTTACTAAGGAGGTTCAAAGTAGTATATGATTTCATACATATCCAAGGCCCAAGGGAAATCATGATGACACAAAAGTTTATATATAGCTTAGGCCCATTTTCCTTATTTAAGACCTGACCTAGCAAACTGATCTACTTCGTCACATAATATCTCGTCAATGCCCTTTTTGCTCAGTAGACTCAGTACGAGCCCGCTAATCAGAATCAGCTTTGCCTGCACTTAGTCGTATTTCAGCAAAATCCACTGATGTCATTAAAACTTGCACACCGAGGACTGGGATGAAAGTACCATCCCTACACAGCTCTTCCCTGTCTCAGTTAGACATCAGTTAAGTGCATGTCACATGATGCTATGCATTACTTTTGAATTCAGCCTCAGTTTATTAAGAAATGGCATTTCAGATTTAACTCAGTATTTTCAATTTTTTTAATACTTCCTAAATAGTTTTTCCAATAATTTTTCTTAAAAAGTTTATTTTCTTTCTATTTCTTTATTTTTATTAAATCTAAGTCAATTAAACCAACCAGGTGCCAATAAGCATCTGTTATTTATTCCTATCACCTAGCCTATAATCCTCATGCTAAGCTCCAAAAAGCAATCCAGTTCCAGAAAGACAATTCAGTAATGACCTTATTTCCTTCAATTCCTTGCTAAGTAGGGTGCAATTCTCAGTCAAACAGAGAATTGCAGAGAATGTAATCTTTCGAGAGGAGGATAAAACTCATATTCGTATTAAAAATAAAATATAAAACTCCAGAAATAAATACAGCTAACAGATACGCATATCAACACAGGCATATCCGTTGCTAATTCATGATACCATTCACACATTTTGAGGAAAAACAGTGTTCCTCCCACTACTTCAATTAAAAATACTGGGATCCTTCCCTTCCTGCTCTGAACTCCACCGGACTTCACTGTGCACTGCAAAGGTATCCTATAAACAAGACAATGCTTCTTGCTAGAAACGGCTGCACTGAAGTGTTATGCAAAACGTTAGAAGTTCAGAGTAGGCATTATATGCTTAGCTTGGGCTGCCCAGCAATCCCCCACTCCTTACCCACCCCAAATTAAAGGGCTTAATCGACTAAGTGAGTCTCCTCGAGACTGGAAAAAAAGTCTGACATTCACTACCCTGCCCATTTACACATCACACATCTTACACATTCAAATTATTTCAGAAAGGAACAAATGCAATAGTTTAGCATCCTTCAGACACAAAAAAAAATAGAACTGAGAGTCATCAATATCATGAAGGATGCACATCTTACCTCACATTTGGTTTTGTCACATCATGTTTTGCTAACACTAATACACTGCCATTTTTTGTCAGGGTAGTTACTAAATATCTGCAAGAGTTCAATCTTGGGAGCTTCTCGTCTGTTTTTTTATTGCTAATGTGATATATGACCCGAAAGTATGATGTGCGCTAGCCTTGATGAGTTTCCCTTTTTCACCAAGTGCCTTCCACATTCAAACCTTGAAGCTCTCAAGCTCTATAGTTCATGTACTGTTTCTCCGAGCAGGTTCTAGGAACACGTCAGAAGCAGACTCATGTCTAGTATCATTCTTTGAAACGGTTACAGCATAGTCCAACTGACTAAATCTTCAAGGCTGATACCTCTCCTCCTAAGCTTCCCCTCTAGCTAAAGAATGCTTTGCAAGGTGGTCAGACATTGGTACGATGCAAGACATTTGATATAGACGTAAAACCCTTGGCCTGAACAAAAAGGAGGCAGACAGTACATTATCTGACCTTTTGCTCATTTGAGCTCATTTTTTCCCCTCTGTCTACTCACATATTTTCAATGCCATGACAGAAGCCTATAAACTAGGGTACTATGGCATCACTCCTCGTACGTCCTGACCAGAGGTGAATGTCTCAGTCACACCATGCAGTATTATAGGATTACAGGCCAAAAATCACTAATCACTTAAAAGACAGTATGATGCTATGTCATCAGTTAATATAATAATGTACAGCAAGTGCTAAAAACATGAAGAGTAATGAAAAGAAAATGGAAAGCTTGCAAATACTTGCACCTTCTCCATAGAGTTTTGTTTTTGTAGATGTATCAGCTTCCAATACAGAATTCAATTACTATTCAAAAAGATTTTTTTTTTAAATTCATTTAAAATACTCTCATTGTATTATGCATGTCTCCTGTCAAAGTTAGAAAAGCAGTGTTTTCCTGGTGATGGCAGTGGTGCAAGTATTTTTGTAGATAAAATAAGCTGTAATAAACACTTTCCGCTTGCTCACTTGTATGGAAATTACCAGCCAAATGCCAGAACAGGTCATTGTATTTTTGTTGATGATGCCACAGAAGGCCAAACACAATGTAGGCAGAACAATTGCACATATTTAATAGTTACAGATTCACATATGGGTGATTTTTTGTGCTAATAATTTCTAAAGCAAGCTGATACTTTGTGAAAGGAAAATGAGTAAGGGTGGAGGATGGAATCATAAAAATAAATCTCTTGGAAAGCATTTAAGGTGAGAAATGAAGATGATAAAATAGTCACCTTGATTTACAAAACATGTTTCTTAAAATATTCAGCCATATAGAAATGGAAGTACTAATTGTCAGATTACTGATTATTATATGCACGAAACAGCACCATAATGTTTGGGTAGTGTCATATCCAGTATCACCTTACAGACCAAGCCTTTCAGAGCAATAGTTTCAGCTCCACAAAATGGCATTCACACAATTCTCTTAAATAGAAAAAGAAAGCCGTGTGGCAGACCCCTTATGTTACTTTCTTCATGACTGTAAGAATCTCTGGTAGTTACTTGTTGAGGGCAGTGGAAAATAACTAGATGGGACTATGCAAAAATGCATACTCAGCTGCAGAAAGAGTTATAGTGACACATTTTGTTCCAGTACCTTCATTCCACAGTTTGTAAACTTTGTTGCTCGTAAAGGCTGCGAAGTACGGGCAGGACAGAGGAAATATTTGTCCTAGATAAAGCTGAAGTTTGAAAAATTAGTAAATTGAGGCCCTTGAGTCCCTTTTGTAATTGCTGTTGCAAAGAAACTGAGCCCCAAGAAAGGAGATAAATTTTTTAGGCAGATAGTGCTTCTCTCTATGAACCAGTGTGCCAACAACCCAGATAAGGAAAGGAACCACCAAGCTGCAGAAGGAGGATTAAGTCCAACTTAGTTTTTGGACGGCTGCTCAAAAATTCACCACTTAACCTTCAGCAGCCTAATGGAGCAGCCCAGCTCCAATATTAACTTCCTTATTAATTGCTTAGGTGCCATCTCTGGTATCTGAGCAAGACGTGTTTTAAAGTGACTGTCCCCGCTTTCAGCAGGAAGAAGCTGGGACATTGGCATGGTACAACAGCAAGATACAGAGGAGAGGAACAGGTATTTTCACCTGCCAGTTAGGTGCTACTCCCTTCCCGCTCTTGCCAGAGGTCTGATTAGACAGCAACACCTGGAAGAACGAGTTTTGACCTATAGCTGTTATAAATGCATATTGTACATACTGTTGCTATTGAAAACACAATTTTCTCTCTCAAATCAAATGGACCTCAAATCTCCTATTAAGGCATTTTAGCTCTGTTTGTAAGAAAGGTACTCCAGCAATCAAACCCTAGATAAGTCACCCTCCATGATGAATTTTTCTAATGTTTTAACATTCTGTAGCAGCCTCCTTCATTGCTTACCATCCCATCCTATTGCCTAAAGAATGAAATCCACTTAAAAAAAAAAAAAAGTCACTGCTACCAGTAACACAACTTTCTGACAGAATGGCTAGACATTCAGAATTGAATACAGCATATGTAACAATCGATATTTAGCTGCTATCTCCCTTTTTACCCACTCTAAATTACTGAACTTTATCAGAAGACAGCTTTAAGCGGTGAGGGGCCAGAGCAATCTTATACAAGCTCCAAGTCATTACCCTATAAGCGTGCACAAAGGGTTTTGAGGTATTATTACTTCCTCTTTACTTTTCCATGTTTAATTCTTCATTACAGGAAAAAGGAAAGAACAGATCTCCATGTGATTTGGTCAGTTCTGTAAAAAATAATTAAATGTCAAAAATTCAGGAGTTCCTGGCTCTGTCTTCACTCAGGCTACATGCCCCGGACAAACATAAAAAGCATTACGAGGAGAGGAGAGGATGTACACCAGACCACAACAGCGAGAAGTTTGTGAATGGAAAATGATTGCTGTCTAAAAGTAGTGTACAAGACAAATATGAATACTACATAAATTATGACTCTAAGGAGAATAATCAAAATAAAAGGACAAAAAATATATCAGTAAAAAAAAATGCTTAAAAGGTTGGAAAACATCTAATTTTGTGTTCTGCTGAACCAAGGCCAAGTCTTACAGGCACATCACTTGTATCATACACAACTCAGCCAGTCAAGGTAACTGAGACTTAAGTACGGGGTGCAATCCTGGTTTGGCAGAGGACAGGCTCATAAGACCTAATAGGGTTTTTTCCAACTTCATTTTTCCTACGAGCCTATGGTACAACAGGTTAGCCATTTAGATAGCCAAGTTAAATAGACCTTAATTAAGGTTAGATTGGTCTTCATTCGGGGTTTCATAAACCTACAAATGGAAGGTATTTGCCAGAGTGATGTAACACAAACTGTGTCCTGTTTAATTTGGCTATTTCAGTGACTAATCTTTGACGTTAACCAGCTCTCTTATTACTCATTATTATTATTTTATGAGGCTATCATATTAATCGGTGGTACTTGGTTAGTCGGTCTGTTTGCAGGCTCAGAGGATTGCATTTACTCTTTTTTTTTTTCTCCTCCCTTAAGGGAAACTACAAATTTCACCTATGGGGTAGGAAATCTAATCCAGAATAGCTGAGATTTAAAATTTCCAGATTTGAAGTGGCTTTTGCTACATTCTAGGAAGAGATGACATTTCACACTAGTAAAACCAGACATTTAAAATAACATTTTATTTTGTCCTCTAAAGGAGAAAGAGAATTGCCTATGTGGACTTTTACAGAACAGACCTCTCGAGTCCCATTTTCACTCTAATGTATTCTCAAATCCATTCAATTTATATCAAAGAGGAAAGAATAAACAATTAAGCCATGCATTTAAAAATACTCTTACACACCTGTCAACAATTAAATGCTTTAATTAAAAAAATCACAGGAGAATGTATGGAAGCATAACCTTTTCCACAATCATAGCATGGCTACGAGAGAAAATTTGCTCGTTATGTTTCCACACATCAGTTCTTAACGTTTCCAGAAGAAAGCAGACAAGTGATTAAACTGAAAAATAAAGTAATACTCTTATCCTATTTAAGTTCCATCACTTACACTGTTTAAGAAAAAACAATTTGTATTATTGCTATTATTTACAAAGCACCCAAAATGGGCAGGGAGTTTTTCAGTTAAAAAAGAAAAATGCAGCCTGTGCCATATAAAGTTAAATATTACATATAACATATTGAGAACTTAGATATAGAACTAAAAAGACGAATGGCCTTAGTCTACACTTCTTATTGATCTTAGGAGGTGGTGATGAAGATGAAGTGTGATGAAGCTGGTGGTGAAGAAAAGTATGTAAAATAGACAATGTACTGAATGAGAAAAGGGATCAAGTTGAGGCAACTGGGTTGGACAAAGAAAGAAAAAGGAAGGAATGAAGAGGAAGGAAAGCATGATAAATGGAAAAGGTGGAGCTGATATAAAGAAACTGAGATGAAATAAGATTTAGATGGAGCACAGCAAAATTAAGAGAGAACAGACATAGAGACAGTTTAGAATACGAAGGAAATCCCTACAAATAGAAGCTGCAGAAGAAACAAGAACTTGAGTCCAAACACGCAAGGCGAGAAGAAGTGAGGTAATCAGTACTACACTCTTCCTACTAGAGATGGAGGAGACCATCCTCTGGGTGTCTCTAAGAAAATTTATTGTTGGGAAGTGTGGGGAAGCCCTAAAGCTCTGCTTAGCTATCTGCTGGGCTAGCAACAGTTTGAATATTCCTTTCTGGGAAAAGGGATTCTTAACAGATAATCATAGGTAACAATTTCTGCTGCTACAGGAAGTGCAGGATGCTTGCAGAAGCTACTGAGATGCAGTGACACAATACAATTAAGTGGAGGCTGTGAAAAGTGTAGTGGAAGCTAGTGATGAGCAGTGCACTACTTATCTTCACTTTGCAATACCCACAGCAGCATGACTAAATGAGGGCTTTTACTTATGTAGCATGCTATAAAGATTTTATCAACACTGGTTTAGTCTAGCCAGATTACTTACGTAGAGGAAAGCTGGGAATAAGTTGCATAAGTCACACCAAACAAAGGGTGATATGCTCTTACAGAGCATCATGTAGTTACCACTTCATACTGAGTGGGGTAGGAATCAGTATTGCAGAAGGGGGTTATTTCTTCTCTGTATCCTATGGCTTCACAAGTGAACCCAGGAGCCCATAATAATCATGACTGAGAGACCTCAAGAGAGCAAAGATTATAACTCCTTTTAAAAACAGCAATAGCTTTCCTATGAATAAGGATATCCATTCCAAAATCTAAATCTCTCACCCTGTGTAGTGATATATGTGCTCCCCGCTTTGAAGTTCCTAGTTCTGATGGATGCTAAAACAGCAAGCCTGCAATCCCTACGTGCCTATACATGTATCTTAGGCCATGCAGAGCTGTAAACAAGACTGCACAACATTACACTATACAGTATTAAAGGCGAAAAAGACTGAGCTTGTGCAATCTGCTCAGCAGATTAAGTTTATGGACTCACAACTCTCATTTCCTGATTTTCATATTACTTAATTATTGAAGTAAAAAAAAAAAAAAAGCTACTGTTGGATCTTCTGCAGAATTGGAAACATTATATTATATGAAAAATGTATTATTCACTGCAGTTATAAAGATAAATTATATGTATTTGTTCTCATTAAAACACAAGCTGAAGTGGAAAACTGAGATTTACAAAGTTGCGAAAGAGTTGACCTAGACCTTTGATTATTTTTCCTAGAATTTCCTCATACAAATGGATACAGAACATTGGAGCAATCTCTGAATTTTTACAAAAGTTAGTTTCTTGGTATGCTACATACCTCAAAAGAAGAGATTTCTGATTTATTTTCTGTTTATGTGACCACAGTATCTCCAGAAGATATCAAGAAGCTGTTGTTACAGCAGCCATTAACACAAAGCCTGACCTAGCACTGAACAAGGACAATGGGAATGAAAGAAAAGGTAGTAGAAAGTAACTAAGAGAGAGAGAGAAAGGTCTGCTCATGGCTAGTATTTATCTATTTACTCTTTCTTAACCACGTATAGACTAAAACATCAGGAAAACCTCAGGCTATATCAATGCTTTAGAAAAAGTTCTATGTATTTTTCAAATCAAAATAGTTATCAGCTTTGGTACTGCTCCACTTTCTTTTCAATGAAAAAGCATGCTTCATCAGAAAATTCCCAAACTCTAGTTAGAGCCTTTAATGAGCATGGAAAGTTCATGCTAATTCTTAGCAAGAACTGGTCCATACCGTGGAGCTATTGGTTTCCACAGTTCATTTTCCCTGGCAATCACCGGCCAACAATAGACTGTTTCAAGTGTAGATTGCAGAGCTGTACAGTAGGTTTTACGTCCACACATTGCTGCTTCATTTTAATTATCGCTCTATGAAAGCAAAGCATTTATATCAAAATAGTTTTAAACACAAAGCCTGGTGTTTAAAAGCATAAGAAGTACATTTTTTGAAGGCACCCAAGGATGTCTAGTTAGCTCTGAAAATAGGGCCACTGAAACAGTCTCTTTACATCTTCTGTTGGGACAGAAATGGTATTTATGTTCTATAACACCGCAAAAGTAGTTAAAATATTTGGACATATGTCACACACTGTATGTAGGAAAGGTTCAGTCTGCTTTTGAAGTATCATAGGTTTTAGCCACCTATGGCACAAAGTTCTGGGGCAAAAGGAAGCACAGAGAAGAGCTCCATTAGAACTGAGTTACTATGGTATGCACGAGGCAAATTTGATCAATAAATACATTGATATACAATAATTACCCTAGAAATGGTTCATTATCCTTTATTACTTAGTTCATATATGGGCAGCACGCAGAAGTACAACACAGCATATCATGAAAATACTAGAGATGAGTAATTGTGCACGTAAAAAGATACTTCACTTTTTCACCTCAGTTACACTGTCAGTATAATACATGATGAGCCTCATAAACCACTGTGCAGGTGCACACATCAGGCGCATCAGCAATAGCTCTGTTTCTAATATGGGCATGCACTGTTGCTCCTTGCACTTTCTCTGTTGTTGCCCCCTTTTTTCTTGCAATCTAGCTTTGAATCTGCTCTTGTATCTAAGGACTTCAACTCCACACGGTTCCAAAAATCAGTCTTCACATGTATACATGATACACAGATTTCTCTAACTCCAGTTTGGTACACAAGGACTATTTTCAGTTAAGATACAATAACTCACTTATCCAAAAATATTTAGACTGTGATCATGGCCCTGAGGAAGCTAGTTTATTTTTTAAGCATTTTGAAAAGACAGTCTGCCACTCTATATTAAGCTCATGTATCTGCACAAGCTACTCATCTAAATACTCATTTATCAATATGCTTCATGAAAAGCACTGTAGACAAAAGAATTCATTGTCAGTTATAAGATCTGAGACTGAACTTACAAATTCTCAGACCAACTTCTCTGAAGTCAGGTGCAGCCAAAACTGAAGCCTATGATATCCATATATGAAGGCTATCAGAATAGTGCTAATATTACTTTGCCTTGAATCCAAATATAATTGTACTAAAACGGTGCAACTAACAGTAGCATATAGATATTTTGTAACACTACAATGTATAGTCTGACACAATCTTGCATAAGTATGTAAACAACGTGACCGCCAAAGGGGTGAACGAAGATGGGTATAAGCTGCATATTGGAGGCATCCAATTAACAAAAAATTGCCAGATAGAGGAAACAGAAGGAACTGCAAACAGGCAGGGCATCCTTCCCAGCAGACAGGGAGTATGGCTGGCAAGAGAAATGAAAACAAGATAAGCAGTATCATAAGCAGAGGAGACCCCCTTTCTTTTTGGGGGGAAGGGAATAGCATAAAAACATCAGGCATTTATGAGGAAAAAAAAAAAAAATCAGTGAAGACGACAAGCTCACTTTGGTTCTGACCTCTCACCAAAGACCTCTCAAGACTCATCACCTAGACCACTGCAACTAAGAATCAAAACAGACCGTAGCCATCAGTGCTACCATGCATGTAATTTGACATCTTTTCCCTTCAACCACTGCGCCAGTGAGATGCGCACTGAGCTCCATGATTCAGTAGGCTGATGAACAGGTTAGGAGCTTTTTGTATTTTGGGGAGCTTTCTGTATTGTAGTTATACAAAACTACCACTACATTGGCTCTGGCATCTTTCTTTCTCCTCTCGCTTTCTCCACACTCTGTATAAAATCTTAGTTGCATTTAATTTAACCTTTAATTCTTCCTCTTTTATTAGCTTTGACTCAGCTTCTTATTCCAGCATCTATTTTATTCTGCTCGACTTTAGTTCTGCCTCCCAGTGGAGAACAGTTGTCAAAAAAGTACTATATGATGCAAGTAACATGAGCAAATTATTTGATTCATCTGGTACTCAAAATATGCCTGGACTGTTTCATTCTCATTTTTTAGTTGAAGTATTTACTTCCACGAGGAAAAGGGGAATGGACTTACATTGCTCTTCAAAGTATATGGTGTACTTGAAGCGAGGAAACCGCAACAGCAACGACTGGCAATGTGGAATTTTGCAGCGTCACCAACTGACCAATAACAGTGACAAAGGTCCTAACAAGAGCACACCCTTGACTAACTAACAGCACCAGTGATGATGGGCTTGTCAGGGGAGAAGACACAGCAAGTTATTATGAGGCGAAACTGCCAGTCTTTTTCCCCTTTCTGTGCTTCACATTATTACATTTGCAACTAGCTCAGTGTTAATGTAGCATAGAGAAACAGTAATAGAGTGAGAGACAAAGACAAAGCGATAAATCCTGGAAATGAAAAATTGTTCTTTATGCTGACAGATTCATACAAATTATCATGTCATATATGCACACAGGTTTATTTACCAGTCCTCAGGCCTATTATTTTTAAATTAACATAATATTTTAAGCAATTATTGCAGATAACCTTAAAGGAAGATTTGGAATATAAGTGCAACACCAGTCTTCAGAACTGTAGTAGATATTTGAATACCAAGAGAATTTGCAAAGATACTCAAACTAGCACTAATATTTTCTTTTCACAAGTCTTAAATCTAATGGACCTCCAATAAACAAATTGTCCTTGTTATGGAATGAAAACAAAATAAAATGAGATTTGCTATCACTTTAATGTCATTTCTTTGCCTTCCAGAGACAGTAGAGATACTTCTGTGCCTGAGATCAGTTGCTGCTGCACAATGGCTATGAGGATTTCTATTGAGAACCCTTAAAGACTTGGCCAAATTACTTCAAACACTTCTAGTAATTATTGGTTAAACCAGAATAGCCAATGTATTATTTTAACTCTTATTTTCCTTCCTGCATTTGTCTCAGAAATGTCTAATACTCCAAATGAAGCAGCTATTCTGTATAGCCAGAGAATTCTTTAATCCCCCTTTGTTTATACGAGAACTCTCAGAATTGCTTTATTTTCACCCTTCGAGCTTCCTATACCAGGCTCCAAACAACTGTAGTTAACTGCTCCTTCATTTAGGTTACTGTTCCCACGAGTGTAATAAGAATCTTAAAAAGCAAGAAAGAAAACATGATCTCCATCTCGTTTCATACACAAGGCAAGGAGAGTAGCAAGGTGCAGAAGGGAAAAACGTTGAAAGTCTGAGCAATAAGGCTGTAACTGCTCAACCTACATATATTACAGTGGGGAAGTTTTTACGCTCTTGTTATAGCCTTGTTTTAGGAAAAGCCAGCTGCCATTTCCAAAAGACAAGAACAAATGGATCCTGTAAGTTAAGCTCTGTCAAACCCAGTTGTAATTTGGATGGTAGAGCATCAAGAAAAACTCCTATAATTCATAGCCTCTCTCAAAATAAGTACTGGAGCAACACTTCAGCAGAGAATTAGAGCCTTTAGTATTTCCAGTCACTGATGATTTCAGAGCAATTGTTAGAAGTATCCATTTTTCTGTTTTAGACAACTGTAAGAAATTTTGAAAATGCTTTTTTACATGCGTGGTTATACAAAACCTGTTCCAGGGTGATAGAAAGTAGCTATCTTGTGTTCCTTCATTTATTCTACCATTTAGTTGCTTTAGCTGTGGAGAATATCCAGAAAAGTCCCCCTATCCTTTAAGCAGTGAAAGTAGATTTGAAACTAGAATAAAATATAAAGAGTTAGGCTATCACAGAAATTGAATAACTTTACTGTTAACTCTGTGGAATTTCACTAATTCTGAACATGATTATTGTGATATTGTCTCTGCATAATGACTTGAGA
Source organism: Struthio camelus (assembly GCF_040807025.1). Lineage (NCBI taxonomy): Eukaryota > Metazoa > Chordata > Aves > Struthioniformes > Struthionidae > Struthio > Struthio camelus. The sequence goes on from NC_090982.1 coordinate 50,281,279, forward strand.
ATTGGTTTCTCAAAGTACGCTGCAAATGTGACACAAAAATCTTCTTCTTCTCCCCTTTACATTTCCTTCAGCAGGCAGCTCTTTGTTGAGCTCTCCAAACTCTTAAGTTTAGGGAAAAAGAACACAAACTGTAGCAACCATCCCCAGCCACAATTTCTTATTTCTTGATATCAAATTTATTTTTATATCTTTGTGAAAGGCTTATCTCAATTACAGACTTTGGAGAAAGTTAAGAACAAATCTTCAAAAAATTCTCTCAAGTTCACTGCTAACTTCTCTTCTTTAAAATGCTTTCACAAGATCCATGTCAGAACACCAGAAATTTATTCTAACATTAGCAGAAATTTCTCATGGATGCATAATGTATAGAAATCAACATGTACGTGAATAACATGCCCATAAGTTTCTCTCTTTCATGTTTTAACCATTCCCCTCTGTCCCACCATACATAATTGCTTTCCTCAAGACAAAGACAGACAATAAACTGCAAGGAAAAAATTGGGAGGCACTATCCCCCTCATGACATTATATCTGCAGTCCCTCTTTGTCATGCCCCCACCACCCATAAGGCACTAACTCCTTGAAAACAGGCAATATTCTTTTCTGTGCATTTGCACAATAACCACTACAGCAGGGTCTCCGTGCCAGCACTGTATCAATAAAAGAATACAGATTGAATGTGTTTAGCGTGTCAAGACTTACAAAAATCTCTATCTTGTAAAGAGTTAATCTCTACCACTACTTTGATATCAAGTGTCTTTTCCACTTAGCGCTTACTGATATGTAATGCAGCGATAATTCAAAAAGGTGGAAAATCAGGATTCTTTCTGCAGACAACCTGCCTTGGATCCATTCATAGCTGGTACTCCATCTGTTGTTATAGAAACCAGTTTCATTATTATGACTTCCTGCCTCTCTGTCTATCTGTCTCATCTAGCTGGCTATTTTAACTACAATCATCACCATGGTGTCAAAAGGCTTTACAGAAGAAAAAAAAAATACAGCACTCGTCTGAATACAGTTGATGTTTTGTCTCTTTCAGTGCATCCTTTCCTACGTATGTAGATTTTGCCTTTCTTTGTTGCACTCATCTGTTGATTTAGATGCTTTTTCTGTTATTGCAGGAAAGCTGCGGCAGGCAGACGGGGCTGACATTCAGTCTGGAAAGCAAGTAAGATTTTTGGCCATTTTCATCTCATGTGGACAGATCTCACTCGTGCTGACAGTGAAACCTATTAAATTGTGGAGTAGTCTCCTGGAGAAAGTGGTAGAACCTTCATTGCTTGGAACATGTGAAACTAGATTGAACAATACACTAGAAAATCTGTTGTAGGGAACAAGCTACACTGACAGAATGATAAACTAGACTGACCTGAGGAGTGGTTAGCCATTTCTAAACTCTAAGTTTCATAAAACCCACAGGATTTCCCATATAAACAAGAAGTTGGAGTTTACCTCGGAGAAAAGGGAGAGGAAGGGAAAGGGTTATCAGCAGAAAAAATTCTAATGCCTTTATTAAACTGTGCAATACTGAATTCAAGAACCTGTCTCCCCAATTTCCCTATGCAATTGCCTTGTATCGTATCACTGGAACTTTTACATGCTCCTAAACAGTACGTTATCAATGAGAGAACGGAGCCCCACGGCGCTAGACGCGAGACAGGCAAGCGCAATAGAATTCTGCCAATTGCTTCTCAGTCTGCATCTTGTCAAAGACAGAGGAGTAAAAGTGTGTGGGTGGGTGGGGAATAAGACACTCAAAAGCTGAGAAGGGATTGCCCTTGGTTCTTCGGTTTAGCTAGTTTTGTGCAGCATAAGTCAGTTCCTCAGAAATATAGCTTTACGCCATAGGCGATTTCTACGCCAATGGCAAAAACGTGCCAAGTCTACTTACACAGCAAGCATTAGTTCTCACTCCAGCAAGGACACTCGTGAAGTGATATTAACCAAAAGGAGCAAAGACTGTACAAAACTGCTTTGAACAAAGATGCACTTTTTAAAATTAGTTCTAAGAATACTGCCCTGTAGTTTCAGTGTGTTTCTTAGTGTCCGTCAGCTAGACTTTTCCTTTTTTGCTTAATACAGCAGAAACTGGCCAATACCCTGAATTCTGAATACGTGTTAGTCAAGCTTCCTCTTAAAGTTTTTTCTTTTCATCTTAAATGAGCCTTACGTTTAATGTATCACACTTGGCACGTTGCGCTTCTAAACCATTTCTTGGCGTCTTCTTATGCCATATTCCCAAAATATCTTTCAGGTAATATTACAAAAATTAAGCAGAGAGTAGGGTCTTAAATCATGCAACTTTCAGGTCTTCCTAGAGTACACTGCAAATTCAGCATATATAAGATACTTGAATTTTAGCAGATGCACATAGAAGGTCAGTAAAACAAGTTAATGTGTCATTTCTCACAATCTGCCATGGTTTTACTAAAAAAAATAGCTCAATGTCCCAAAGTAAACACTAATTCACTCTCTGTTTTCTCCTCTGAATCAGGCACAAATAACTGACCCAAACAACAAGCAGTGAGGTTCCTGCTACTTCTGCTTTATGGTACACCAACTCTTGTTTCTCTAGTTTTACCCTCTAGTCAGGGCTTTGATCTTTAACACTTTTTTCCTTCTCTTTTACAGTCCTTCTGAGAAAACATATCAAAAGCATTTTTGAAAATCCAGGTAAATTATATCCATTGGGTCACTTTTATCTTCTATTTTCTTAACTTTTTCAAAGAGTTGCAAGAGTAGAGGAACATTTTCCCTTTTTTACCAGCTTTATCTACTGTGTACGTAATTTTAACACTCTTCAATGTTATGCAGTATTTCATCATTAACACTAATCACTTTGCAAAACTAATTTGTAGAAAACAATTTATTTGCCAGGGTTAGCCTCTTATTTCTAGGGGATTAGTTTGGTTTCTCTGAATAATATCACTTCAGTTCATCTACTACACTTTTTTTTGTAAATTTGTAAATTATGAGTTCCGTGCCAGGTCACACTGATAACTATCTCATTGATAAAGTATTCGTCTACTCACACGTTTATAGATCCATTGTCAATCAATTTATAGAAAGAATTCAACATTCAGCACTCAAAACCTGGATTTGGCCAGTTAATTGTGATACTGAACGATATTGCTTCTATGTCCAAAGGGAACTGACCATAGTGTCATATGTAATTGGGACTGTAATAAAGACTTAAAGTTTTAAGTAAAGACTTAAAGATTTAAGTATCAAGTTTTGGGAATCTGAATCATAATCCAGCGAAAAACTAAGCAGCAGTGCCCAAAACAAATTAATCACCTACATACTCAACACTTCAAGTTGCCCACTCTGGACTATATTCCATCAACTTTTCCTACCGCAATATACCTCCAGGTAGCATTACCTCCAGGCAACCCAACTTGCCTTCCTTCCACAGGGCAAAATTACCCACTTTCCTATCCCAGACCTTCCTACTCTAACTACCAACACTTACAGACAAATACACAACAAATAAAGGGGCAGCTCCCCTCTACTGCTAAGCATGCCAAAACAGTTTTCTGCAGGGATCATATTCTACTGCTCAACTTCCTTGGCACAGAGAGCAGTACCTATCCTCCCTGCAGCCAGCAAACCTGCACAAAATGCTTCTGACCATCACACGCACACGTTGCAACTGCACTGCGGCCTACATCCTGAGCAGCTGCCTGCCCAGCAGGAGCCACACACTGCCTTCAGCCTATGAGTGGGCCAAGCAGCTCAGCTGTGCCTCAGATCCTGCTCAGCTAAAGAAATTACTGTAAGCAGCTCTGAAGCTGTTAGCTGTTCATCCCTAAAATCAGGTAACTCCATAACAAGGTTACCCCAAACATCTGCACCTATTTTATCTGTAAATTTCTGGGCAGTGGGGAACAAGGAATTTTGACGTTTGTTGAGGTTTCCAGCAGCCAAGATGAAACAGTATCAGTAGCTACGATCAGGCTGCTTAATGTTCAAAAGAATCCCTCTTTTTTAATAGATGGCAAAAGCAGCCTGAAGCCAAATCAGCTACCAGCTCCTGCTTTGCTTTTCCAAGGTAACAGGAGAGCATGCTGCAGGAGACAGGCTATGTGTTTTCTGTGTCCTTAAGACTCTAGGGCTAAGGAAGCTCTGGGAATCAGAGAGGAATATTGGTTGGTTGATGCACATCTTCCTCTGTTCCGCCAAGGACAACTTGGAAATATGGCCCTAAAAGTTTCCTTTTTTTCTAGGCCATGAAAGCCCTTCCTAAAGCCCTTCATAACAATGTCCTATATAATAGATAGCAACTGCTCCTACTACTCATGAACACAAATAAAATAGAAGTATGCATTTCCACAGAGGATAAAACTGTGTTTTTGGAGAGACATTCATGCAAGTAGAAGGCAACTTTTTAATTTAAGGATTTTTTTTCTTCTTAAAGCAAACATAAAGAGCACGTAGGCACAACCAGAGGAAATTATTGAAAGAAAAGCAAACAGTTATATCAAATATTTTTTTGCATTTGCCCACTTCTAAACCCCTAAACAGTTGCAATCTGCTCCCTTTCTATCTTTGGTTATATTTTGCTTAAGATACACAAACCATCTGGATCTCTAATGTGATGTTTTGAAATAGCCTCCAAGCTGATTCTTTATGTTAGACAGAATCACTAGATGGCTGTTCCCTCACCTGACTTAACTGAGTCATTTTAACTTCTCTTGAATGTGAAAACAGCTCTTGCTTGTGATACCAGCAACACTGTGGTCCTCAGATAACCTGTCATAACTCACTCACAGAATCACAGGGCAGGCACAAATATCAACTTTTTTTTTTTTAAACATTATTGAAGATTTTATAGTGGTAACAGGCAGTGATGCAACTAGACTAGTGAGAAAACTACTGTGCTCTGCTACTAGCAGAGCAAAGCCTGTATTCTGACGTCTCCCACGTCTACCACAAAATATCTTTAGGGCCAGTGTCTTTAAGATCAGCCAAATTTAAGCATATATTAAAGTGCTAAAGGGAAGAATTTTCAGTACCTGAGTTACGCTAACTGGGATTTATTACCGTACTAATTCTTCTGTCACTACAACTCTAGTCCCGAATAGTCTTTTTATACTAAGTATGATGTTCCACTATAAAGTAATGCTGCTTTCTCTCATGTGACTTTGCACATCTTTCCAAAGTAACACGTCACCAAAATTAGTTCAGTCCTGGTCATACATATTGCTCCACCATCTGTCTGAAAGACTAGTTACTTTAACTTCTCTTCTCCTAGATTCCACCCTACCATTTTTAATTTTAAGGTTATAGCATTAATGCAATGGCTTCCCCACCTCTGCCGCCTTTTCCACAGGCACCCTCGTGACATGATGCACGATTCAGATCAATGGGATATCAACCAGAGTAGAATGAGATTTAATTAATTTGGCTCATGTAATGTAATCCTTTAACAGTAATCCCATTTAGCTAAACTTGTGAGTCCAAAGGGAAAATATCTGGTTGCAACAAGGTAAGAGGGCGAATGTATGGGGGTATATATTTGTGGGTCTGTACATATTAGACATGCTACAATCCTATCTAGCTGCCTCTGGTATCCCCTTTAAGCAGCAGTAGATCATAAAAGGGAAACACATGAAGAGAGATTGTTTCCTGAGGTGTCATTTGGCAGTCACATTCTCTACAACCAAGAAGGGTTGCTTAAGGTTAGTGACAAAGTGGGTCTGATGGAATCTGATGTGAGGTATGGTAGAAAAACCTGCCAAGGTAAGAGGCAACAGGTGCTTGAATCACACATATTGTTCAAAAAAGACCTAGCCCGAGAGGAGGAATGAGAATAGGTGATCCCCGTCTAGGGGCTCAACATAGGAGTCCACACTTCAATGAGAGTATTATATACCTAATACTCACAATACTGCATAAAGTAGAAAGAAGGAAGGACAATCACTTCAGAAAATTTATCAAACTCCTTGACAGCAATGATTAAGCACAATATGGGCTAAAAATGGCTAAACATCAACATATCTTCTTTGTTTGGACAGTTCTATTTGATCTCCAGAAGGTATAGAGTAATTTTACTTGTTGACGTAGGTCACCAAAGCTCGCAGTCGTATAATTAGCAAGGGTGTTTGTGAGCTATCAAGCAACTGAGACAAAGACAAACAGAAAACAAGATGCCTGTTACTCTACTGTACTGAGAAGATATCCTTGTTTCTCATTTTCCCATCTGTTGCCTTGCACCCACACTTGTTTTATGACTCATTTTATGTTCGAGATGCTATTTTGTTGTGGTATGCATCTAGGACCCTTCAAAATGTATTCAGGACAACAAGTGATTTTGGCAGGTTTGAACAAGTAGCTGTTTACAGTATACTAGAAATCCTGGCTTTATTAAAGCCACTGGGAGTTCTGCCTCTTCTTCAGCAAGGTCAGAACTTTGGTATGTATTTGCTATGACAGAAATCCACGTTATCATTCCACTTCTCACAAGGGCTTAGTAATTTTCAAATGACAAACTGATTCCAAAACACATACATAACTTGGACTCACTTGTTTGTATAGCGACTTTGTGTAGTGTGTTATGAATAACAATAGGAGTACATTTTAGGTATCATACTATGTGGGAGGCAGTCTGCAACCTTCTAGGCCCAGTACAAGTACCAGGAATCATCTTCTGTTTTGATAATCCTATTACCTCTATAAACTCCCCAGCACGTTTGAAGAAGCGCTCTCTCCCAATTTTTCAGGGTTAGCTAGTAGACGACAGTAGTACTAGACTCAGCCTGAACTCAGGAAAAGGAATTGAGCGCACCTATCGAGAGCTGGCCTTAGCATAGCCTTCTTTTTTTCTCTTGAAATTATTTTGGTTTACGTTAGCCATGCCACGGCCAGGTGTAGCCCCAGGGATACGGCAGCCGTGAGACCCCTGCCATCCCCACAGGCCGCAGGAGCCAGTATGGCCAGGACCAGCAGGTTTACAGAATTCATAGTATTTTAAAACTGGAAGAAAAAATGACTTGATAGGTAAAATAGAGCAGAAGAAAGTAAATATTCAGTAGAATTCCTCTCAAGCATAAACAGACTCAGGTGCATAATCATTCGTAACACCAGGTCCTGGAACCAAAACTAAGACCAATTAAGACCAGCTTACATTCTATCCAATATGTTTGCAGCTAAAACACTTAAATTGTAAGAATGGAGGCTGGAGTAGTGTGTTATCATTAAGACATCGCAGCCTAAAATAGTCTATAAAGTTCAATAAAATATATTGCATTTCTTTTGCCTTCTTTGCATTTCTTTTGTAACTGCAAAATTGAAATAAGGTCTATTTGCAGAAAATAATCTAACTGTAAAGCATTTTGCTAACTCTGTCTTCAGTACAACGATAGTTTTTTTAACAGCTTATCTAACTGTATCACAAGTTATTTTAAATGAGTGACAAAAAGAAAGGGATGCATCAAAAAAAGGAACTATGCAGGACAGAATGAAGAGATTTCTGAATGAGATGTACACCGAATGCCCAAGCTTTCTCTGTCTGAATTTAAAACAACATTATCCAATTTATCACAATCTTGTAATTTATCAAAATCACATAGGAGGTTATACAAAAGGCCACGTAAATATTTATTTGACCTATAAATAATTGTGTCACCTCCAGAAAGATGAAACTTTGCATTTCAGAACAGCAGATCAATATCATAAATACACAACGACAAAGGTAAGAAGCCAAGAACTGAACCCTGAAGGACTCTCACAGAGCTAAAAATGTTATCTGAACACAGGTTTTTGTAAGCATATTAGGCACATTAAGACCAAACCTAGCAATGTTTTTTTGCTTGGATTTCTTTCCACTTTTCTTCATACTCAGCATCATGTAGGTTGTCCCTAGATTGGATGTCTTCTATTCTCTTTGCATCAGATATGAAGGACAAACACATACCCTACCTCTATCTTGCATCTTTTGAATAAGCTAATACTGAAAGGCCACAATACACCAGTACTTCCACACTCCCTTGGCTTTCCAATCGCCTAGAAGTCAGACTGAAGGCCCCTACATTTATCTTTAAAGTTCTAAAGTCCAAATTTACTTTCTGTCCAGTTACTTACTGTTATTTCAGAAAAAAGCCAGCCTCCAGCCAGAAGTGCAATGCTTTTGAATGTTAGTAACAGAGCATTCTCAACAGGAAAACCTGAGGTCCTGGAACTTGCTCTTACAACCAGGTATTTGGGACCTAATTCTAAGCTACTTCCTCTCATATTTGCGGAATTGGTCACATTCAAAAACTGAAATTTAAAAAATGACTTGATGTGCAAAAGAGAGGGGAAAATTAAACATTCAATAGAATTCCTGCCAAGCATACACATACTCAGGTGGATAATCGTTCATAACATTAGACACTGGAACCAGTTACCCTGAATAGTCTACTATAATGCAGCTGTATGACAGCCTTTGCAGTTAGGATTTTAAATCTATATCACAAAATAGTATCTAACATTTGCACGATATGGAGACGGCAAGCAATCAATCAGAAGATGTCACCACAATAAAAGCAAAAATAAAAAATTTTATATATAAAAATAAATCAGCAGAATACTTGCGCTTACAAAAGAAGGAGCAATCAGGAGGTGTATTGATCCTTTCCGTCCCTGTTTGAGTGTTGGAATCCTCTTCCTAAACAGTTGGCTGCCAAAGCTATGCAAGTTCTGTCAGTCTCAGTCTGGAATATAGCCTCCTGCTTCCTACATGCAGTTGGTTTTGGAAAGTCTTCCTTTATCAAAACTATTCCCATCAAAACTTCCCTTCCAGCTCCCTGAGGACAGGGAATTGCTTCTAAGAAACTGATCCTCCAGTGTGGCTTACTAGTCATTTTATTAATGCTAAAGGATGTGGAATGTTTACAGCTATTTTACTCTACCTCACTTACAAAGTCAAGTTTTAAAGGTAGTATTACTGCACTCGTAAAAACAAGGCTGTGACCAACACTTCACTCTGTTTCTTGATTTTACATCTTCCTATTTCTGTTCTTTCACTCTTAACTGATATCTTTACACCTAAAAGCATTAATTATTGCTGGAGGAAACAGATCGCAGCTCAAAAGGTTATCAAAAGTCCTTTTCTAAGGACAGCAGTATCCCTGCTAGTGGCAGAGGTACAGGTACCGCAAGATATTTCAAGTTGCCAGATGAAATGTTCACCACAACATTATGGGATGTGCTACAAAGAGCCACTCTGAAATCTAAAAGCCCCAGAAACATGCAAAACATTTGGGAAGCCATGACATATCTTGAAATTCCTACCAAACTAGTTCTCCAGCAATCTGAGAATTATGGGTTGCCCCAGAATCTACTGAGCTCTTTAAATTATTGTGCTTAGAGAAGTAAACCATTTCAGATCTCGGCTAGCTGAGCACTCATGCACATAAAACCACAAGTGCTAAAATTTGCTGAAGCATTAAAATGACAGAGGTGCCAGATTACTTGACTCTCCAAATATCTCGTAAGACTTTAATCAGCCGAGTAGGATTCGTACGGCAGCATGAAAAATTTCAGTTTCAGAAAAATCTCTCTTTGACTGCTGTTCCTCAGCTCTGCATGAGAAATAATCAGAAAATCCACAAACTAGGATCAGAGACCTGCAAGTTTCAAGAACTTTATAGCATCTAGAACATACCAGAATGATAAAAACCACAAGAAGCTATCAAATGTGTGGCATGATAACGACCAATTAAAATATCTAGCAGTATTGATACACAAATACAAACCGATTTAGACACTGTTGACTCAATATCCTACATCTAGCCCATGATTTCTGTACAGTGAGAGAAGATGACATTGTGAACCTCTAACAAACAAAATCTTACAGTTCTTTCAGGGCAACGTGTGCAGGACATAAAAGAAAGTAGTATGTTTTGTGAAGCTGTATGTTCTGTGGGAAAGGGCTTAACTGGATTCATCTACCTTGTATAAAGGAATGCAGTGCTGCAGGACCCTAATTTAGCAATGACTGTTAGCACCACATGTGCAAACAGCAAGGCAGATCTGGCACAAGCTAAAAAACCTACTAAGAAAATAACTTTGAGACCCAAAGTAGTATACGTGCCTGATGCTGTGCTGCATAATGCAGTGATTCTCATTTTGCCAACAACAGCTTGGATATCTCCATATCACATTGCACTGCAAAGTACGAGCACATCCATTAGTTTTTTGCAAAGCAATCGTCAGTATTAACTGTGATACAGACTGGCCCACTTAGGTATTCTTTCTATGCTAGCGTTACAGCATAAACTTATTTGGAATCTTATCACACCCACGCACCCTTGATTCTGCACAAGAGCAAAAAAAGAACTAAGGACCTTGGGAAACGTACATGAGGAACCCTTGGGCATCACAGGTAAAGCAAATCCATTGTAGCAACTGCACATAGTACTATACCTGATCTGTTAAGCACAGAAATGCAAAGCCTGGTACGGAGGTAAGGCTTTCTTACAAACCTTAGGAAATATGTTATTTATTAGATGTATGTAAATGAGAGGGATGAGCATACTCTTCAGGCATTGGCTATGACTACTCAGTGGCTGCCTCTATCCTGCTGTGCAAGAGCAATCTCAGTGCCAGACTAAAGGCCAAACTCAGTATCGCTCTTCTTGCCCACAAGCATGCCCCCAGGGGCAGGCCTGGGCTGAACCAGTCACATACCTGAAGGATGCGCTATCATAACGCACTATTTCCAATAGCCTTGCTGAGGCCACTTACCTCTATCTCACCCACTCTTACCGTGAAAGGCTGCAGCTACTGTGATTTGCCATCTATGGATAGGCTTTTTCAGCTGAGGCATACACCTGTATTCGGTAAGATACGCATGCTCACAACATAGCTAAACTAGATATGCTCAGCTGTGCAGCAGATCTTACTTTCATTCAGCACACTAACATGTCAAAAAAGGTTTTAAACGGGCGTTCCCTTCCACTCCAATATCCTCCTCCACGAAAAAAGAGAAATATTAAGCAATTACACAGCTCTTTTGTCTCCACTTCAGGAAAAGAAGGGAAAGCTATATCTGATACTTCTACAAAACTGACGTTAGGATCACAGAACGTAATTATTCCGATTGGAGTCGAGCCCAGGACAATAGAATTAATATCTCTATTCTTGCAAAACGTACCATGAAATATTTGATGGCCACAAGTTGTTATGAACAGTTTTACAGCTCAGCTAAAGGGTAGAAAGTACCCTCTAATATTAAGTTGGAGTACTTGACTTGGTATTAACTCACTGGGAAGAATATCACTTCATTCTCTACATCACAAATCAAGCTATCTGTTGCACCTTACATTTCACTGGAAGCCTCCCATCCAGTAATTTTTTTCTGAAATTTCAGACTAAGAACACAAACAATTCAAAATAGGCTCAGCCATTTTTAGGATTTCAGTATAAAAGGGTTACATAAAAACATAGCGTAAAGCTACAGGATTTTATCTGTATAGACTATGGTCCATATCAAGTTTCTTACAGTTGCCAACAAGCTTTTCAAAATTTGTATGCTCGACTTCACTCTCTGGGAAAAATAAAGGTCAAATCTCTTCAGCTACAGCAATGTTATTCTCTTCACTTTTAGTCATCCAGAAAGCATTACCTTAACAAATATTTTAAAATTTGAATTTATTAGTTGTCATTTAGCCATACTAGAAAGAAAATTACTTCTATCTCCGATGAGGGACTCAAGGTAAAATAATAGAGAGAAGCAAAATAATCATAAGCTTTTAAACTTCTTCACTCCTTGGTACGGAAGCAAGATTATTATATCTTTAACCAAATACACAACATAGAACAGACACTTAAAATAATTTTGGCAAAGTAACTATGATGGGTAGTTCACTGCTTTTGTAGAGTGACAGCACCATGATCATTAAAACAAAGACCATATATTGACCCTATTCGCTGTTTTCTATTCTTATCGGGTAAGTTTTCATGAGTCACAGCTACGTAATGTACTCAGTAGAACAATTTGTCATCAATATCAGACTACAAGCCCATCTCATAACAGGCTGTTTCTTATATTAGTTATTTGCAATTATTCCAGGATCTCACTGCAAATTTCAATTTGTAGTAATAATCACAAAGGAGTCCTCAATCAAAATCTTAAGTACCCAGCATAAAAGTTATTCAAATGTAAATTACATTGTCTGGCATAAGATACCAACTACTCTATTGGCTGGAAAAGTCCTTGTCAGTCCCACATTATCATAAGACACATTGGGGATGGGTCAATAATGATGCGCTATTAAATTGAAGAAGATAAACAGAGCTGCATTTAGGCCCCATTTATCAAACTTCTGAAGTGCTTGCTTATGCCCACTGAGTTCAGTAACGTTAAGCAAGATAGTAAAGCATTTACCTGCCAAGGCACAGTCTAACCTTGAAATAATGAATTAACAGACAAAAAAGATTAAGCAGGTTCTACTTCCTAGGTAGACTTCATCTGCTCATCTGTTTTATAATATACCACATATAGTTGGTCTTACTGCATTCAGTCCAGAACATACAGAAGTAAATAGCTTTACCCTCTCTTCCAGGGCTGTAGATTAGGAAGATACCCTCCACCTTTTTAGAGAATTCTATCTATCACAACCAGAACATTGCATAACAATTTCAGCCTTCATTTAGTTTTAAATTGGATTATTTTCTAGCTCTCAAGGTTTCAGAGAAAAGCTAAGAAATGTAAGTAAGGCACATCAGAAGAAAGAAGAAATTATTTTTTAAGATTTGTGATTTCTAAAGCTATCTCATCATTTTTGGTACACAACTTAACTTACGATTTTTGGTAAATATTTGGAATGTGTATTTGCACATCATCTTTTTGACAGTGATAAGTAGCTTTTGAATTGTTGTAAGGCACTGTTATTCAACCAGGAGGTAAAAGGAAAGTTTAAAAAAATTAAATTTAATATATACACATTCTCATACAGTCAGCCAATATAGGTCAGAAGCTGTTTTCAGTTTATTCAGGAACTGGCTATTACAGCCAGTGTCTAACTTAACCAGAAAGTGTATTTTGAAAACACTACTGTCTTTGCTTACCTAACCACTAACTAATTTCTTTATTAACCCACCTCTGTCTCTTTGCCCTTTATGTATCAATGAGATGAAAAATATTCTCAGGTCATTTTATGATAGGTGACATCTCCATCATCTAAGCAGAACCTTTAAGAATATTAGAAATGCTCCACACGGTCAGGCCAATGGTCCATCTAGCCCAGGAGTCTGCCTCCAAGAGTGGTAGTAGAAGATACTAGCTAAGAGCAGCTGGCAATCATCTGCAGTCTGTTTGCGTCATACCCTCCACCCCAGCATCTGCAGTCAACATCTTACGGGTGTTAAGAGGATACCTTGAGCTTCTTCCTCCACTATCTCTTCATAGACCTTTTGTCCATGAATTTTTCTAGCCCCTTTTTCAACTACCTGACGTTGCCTGCCTCAGCAACATCCTATGGTAAGTCTTCAAACTTCACTGCCCTCTGCACAAAAAAGGACTCGCCTCTTTTCTAGTTATTCTCCTTCTAGTTTCAGTACCTGCCCCTAGTTACAGCGCTAAGGGATCTAGTGAACAGCAGCACATCACCTACCTAGGGCACCAGCTTTATGAATTTGTAAATCTCAGTCATATACTTCCTCAGTCTCCTACCCAATCTGAAATCCTAACACTTTCAGTCATTCCCTGTAAGGCAGCTTCCCTATTCGCTTGATCATTTTATTTGCCTTTCCTTGTACCTCTCTAACTCAGCTGCTTCCTTCTTGAGATGCAGAAAACCAGAACTGCCCAAAATACTCCAACTGAAGTTCACTGAAGCTTCATAAAGCAGCATGCTTTCTGTCTTGCTCTCAGTACTCTACATAACATCTCTTACCACCAGACTTCTATGTTAAACCAAATCTTAGCTGCAGTCTGAAGCTTAGATTAAGTCCTGAAAATGCAGAGCAGGTAAAAAGGAGAATTTCTTCAGTGTCAACACTGATTGTTCATTGCATACTGCAAAACTCTGCCACCCAAAGCACGCCATACTCACAATTTGGACGCATGAGTATGATCAATATTTAAGACAATAGAAGAAACCAAAAGGATTTTGCACCACCTAAAAAAGGCTTTTAATTACGATTTCTCTTACTCAGTATAATATGCTAATAATTATTTATCAGTATGAGCTAAGTAGCTGCATGAATTCATGAATTATGTGAGGAGAAGCTGTTTTTAACTAAACAGGAAGTACTTGCTTTCCCTTGACCAAATTAGGTCCTTTCCCTCAACTTTAGCAATTAACCAAACCCTAAGGAAACAATTTACACTGACTACTTCTGGTACTTTGAAAGGTGTTTTTGTTTACATATCCTCCCAGTCCGTGCATGATAACACCTAATGCAGTAATTATAAACAGTGAGAATGGAACATTGTTTCAGAATATTGTTTTGCATTTAACTCCTTGGCACTTTAGAAAATTCAGAAATACTCTGAAAGTGGTATTTCACTCAGCAAACACCATATGAAAAGTTTTTTGTATTTTAATTTTAGGAATCATATTTCAGCCTCATGCTCTCTCTGGCTCATTATTTAAATACTACAGCCAAAGAACCATGAGAACAGTTATTGTCTCTAAATTTCCCTATCATTTTTACGTCAGCTCTGTTCAGTCGGTTTATTTTTTTAATCTTTTCAGGAACAGGTTTAAGACTTTTTTCTTTTAGTCTCTTTTGCATCAAGATAATAGAAAGAGATAAAAATCTGTGCTTTCATCGTCTGTTTTCAGTATTTCAGGAATAATAAAATACAATATTGATTCCGGTGTAGTGTGAGTTTTACCACTTACAGATTTAAATTGTAATCCTCCTTATGGTTTGTTGCAAAGGATTGCTTCAAACACAAGAAAATAGTAATCGCAGTTTTCCTACAAATTATTCAGGTGTGTAGGTTTCACCAAATATTGCACTGAGATAACTATAAATAGGTTTAAAGTGTTTTTTTCTTCTCCTATCAAGTAAGGACTTCCTAATAGGCTGTCTACCAGATTCTGACCTAACAACAACCAAACCTAATCTAAGACCCTTCCTTCATTTTTTGTATGAATACACTGACAAACGAACAATTCATTTATTTATATATACACACCCACACACATATATCCTTGTATCTTTTTCAAGTGCTAAGTAATTAACATATTTGCAATTAAGTTTGCTTTCTCTTTTGGAACTTACAAAGACTAGGGTTGGGAAAGGATCGTTTTGTTTATACTCTTAGTGAGCAAAACTCCAATATTAAGAGCTGAAATCACCAGTTTGCTAAGAGCTGAATTAAGAGCTGAATTCACCTTCCCAGCAGCACTGAATAGCCAGGCTCCTGCATCAATTTCTATTCATGTCAACCCTGCAGGCTATAGGGTTCAAAAGCAGAGGAAGGTGCTCTAGCTTTCACAAACTTCAGGATTTTCCTGATATTAGGCATCCGCCTGGTTTTTTCACCAGCATAAGGTTTCCGGTGGTCATTTCCAGCCACAACCTGGCAAAACCTTGCTACACTGCAGTCATAGTTGTTGAAGAAACTTCTGCTTCCTGTTAAAATATAATAATGCCCCTCTCGTTTTCTGCATAGGATACATTTAATAAGCGTAAGATTTCCAGAATCTATGATACTGAAGTGAAAAATATCTTACGAATTTTGTCTCTGGAAGCTTCCTAGCACGACTGTTTTATGGCCATATAGCATTGAAAGTAGATCTTTCCGTTTTGCGAAAACTGCTAGAAAGGATAACGATAACAAAAGTTGCCTGAATTTTGGTTATAAAGTTTGTGCTTGAAATTACCAGTTAAAACATTAGGAACTGCAGTTCTCATTTGACTATACATTCACCCATTGTAACTTAAAAACAGTCCTCAAATGTCTCATCTTAGAAGTTATACTCGCCTAATTATACTTTGCATGTGGCTCTTTGTCAATAGGCTGCTACTTACCCATTATAACTCTCATTTTCATGATGAATCACAATTGGCCAAACCCAGTAATATAAATGCGCTGTATGTTCCACCCTCCCTCTTTATGATTAATTCTACTAGTGGTACAAATTTGCATGAACGAATGTCAGTGTGTTTTCTGCTCTGAACATTTCCTGCTGGCTTCAGTTCAGCCCTGCTGACATTTATTACAAATAATAGCTAAATATTCTTGATTTAATGGCTGCAGTGGCCCCACGTCTGAAGGTGATGTCTGTAATAAAAGCAGACAAGACTAGCTTATAAAAAATACTAATCAGATTGTGTTTGCACACAATAATGGAGAGGCTTCACAGACGTACCAGCAAAATGGAATGGCAGATTTTAACAATGCAGCTGCTGCAAGTCAAGAGTTCAAGAACATATCGCCTGCATTATTTTTTGTTCTTCTCCCTTCCTTTACCAGCTCTTTAAAGCACCTATGGCAGTAGTGAGAACATTATAGCCAAAAAAGTCAAAGTTACAGTTCTGATCCCCTCCAGACAAATAATAATGAATACCATAAATCAAAAGCAGTGTAGCCCCACCCACTGTCATTGCTAATTCTCCTAACAGAAAAGTGTGAGATACTAGAGGGATTTTCACCTTAAAGTCAGCCCCAGATTTCTAGAATCTTGTTCAGCTGAGGTGGATTTGAATAAAGCTGAAAGAGTGCATCCTTCCCCCAGAAAAACGCAAATATGTTCCAGTGTTTAGACAGGAACAAAAATACGTTGCCTGCCAGTAGTGCAGAGAAGGGACAGAAAGGGGACAGGAGAAAAAGAATAGCTGAAGAAAAAGGATTGCACAAGATGGAGATAAGGAAAAGAGAAGAAAACAGCAAAAGACAGACACAGATATGATCCAGGTTTGGTACTGAGGAAACAGGCAAAGAATTTTCCCCTGGACCTAGGAATGGCTGCAATGCTCTGAGAAGGGCAAAGTTTATCAACAGCATCAGTTTAGGTTTTAATCGGCAGCAACATTAACTCGTGCAAAATAGTCAGGAAAGGATCCCACTGTCTGCCCAATTAAAATAGTTAAGGCCATCATCAGCAAGACCTTAGGAAAAAAGAAAAACAATCACGCTCTTTAGAAGTTGCTCATAGTATCGTATCCTTTGCTTTCCCTCAATATCATCCTAGTGCCACCTCTCCTGAGGTGAGCTCACCAAGCTAAGCAAAGGCTTAGCAAGCAAAGGCAAGATAAGGCTTTTTCCTCCACTATAGTAAAATGTAGCTCTTTAGTGAGGATAACATTTTCTATTAGAGGAGCTATTTTCTTTAGATCCTATGCATTGTAACACAAACTAAGAAAAGAGATGTGTACTGTAAAAAGGGGCCTCTGACACCTGTCAGCAGATCATGTCCATGGAAAGACATATATTGTGCAACTGCTCTGCAATTAAGTTTGTAATACCACAAAAAAGGCAATATAGAGGTTTTCTGAAGTACTGTCTAGCACTTGTATGAGCCTGATTTTGGCATTTGTTTGAAGAGCTGGTACTTGCTCCTTCATTCAGATTTTTTGCGTGTCTGTATCGACTTCAGTTCTCTATTTATTGAAGATAAATAGATTGCAATAGAAACACACACCAACCTATAAAACCCACACAGTGCCAGGGTCCAGTTTCCAATAGTGTGCCATAATGGAAGGTTGCATACATAACATGAACACCAGCA
Source organism: Struthio camelus (assembly GCF_040807025.1). NCBI lineage: Eukaryota > Metazoa > Chordata > Aves > Struthioniformes > Struthionidae > Struthio > Struthio camelus. The sequence goes on from NC_090982.1 coordinate 50,298,954, forward strand.
TGAGGATAAAATAATCCCTTCCCCAGAACACTTTGCTGATTTTGGGCAGCAAACAGCTTAGTGCTGAATATGAACTCATGCATTTAATAGCCAACAATGGATCCAACTTCCTTAGATCTGCTTATACTCTTTTTGAACCATTTAGGTTTTTAAACTTCACAATACTATGTGGCAAATAAGTTCCATAATTTAATATCAACTCTCAGAAAAAAATAATCACTCTATTGGTTCTATACCTCCTGCCTGAGCTTCCTGTTTTGAGAAGGAGTGAATAGTCATTTTCCTGCTCTTTTGGTATTTCATTTATCACTGAAGTCTATAAAAATGAAGCCTCCCACACATAATAAAATAGTCACTGGCTGATCTGAAGAGGTCACATCCCAAGTACACCTTATTAGTGCTAAGGAGATCCCTCCACCCTACTTCCCTCTTCCACGCCCTGCAGTACCTATCATGGTCTTTTATCACCTCCGAAGAGACAAAGCTCATATCCAAAGACTACTATTTCTCACTAGATTACCCACCAAAAGCAGGTTTCATCATCCTGACTAGAAACATGTAGGTTGGGATTACCTAATATTCCCTAAGTAAACTGATACTTGTTTTTGGCAAAATGCCAAACACTAAGAAACAGATGCCACATGCAAGTAGCAGTGAGTCTAGAATAGTGTCATTTTAGCAAACCTTTTTTCCACTTTCACAACTACATGCTGTTGGCATGCTTATGCCTATTATGTATCTGTTTCATACATGTGATATGATTGTTTACCACCACATTACAATAAAATTTTTTTTAAAAAATAATTTGCAGTACTGAGTTCCTAAAGGAATTATAACAGTTTCTCATTACCCACTATTAAGGTAAAAATTTTGTCTCGCCACAGTTTACCTTGGTTGTTTGGGGAGGCTGAAACTATTATCTGTAAATTGCTTTGCTTCAGGATTTTGTTTTGAAGGCTACTTAAACAGTATGTTTGAGATGCACGTGCTAGTAATGAGAGTAGTTGTTCTCCAGAGAACAGCCTTGAATTTTAAGGAAACAAGATGTGCCAAGCTTTTGTTCATCCGATTATATATAACAAGAGATGACAAAGGTATTACACAACTCCCATACAAATGGACTCCAAAAAGTGATCTTAATAAAACAACATCCTTCTTATGTATTTTAAATAATTTTATGGAATTCTTCAGCAGATATACTGTTTTATAATTAGGTTTGCAGGCTCTGAAAATCCAACTAAACAGTTACCATTGCTTATGTTAAAAAATACTTCTTCCTTACAGAAGATAAGCAGAGCAGGATATGGCCAGAGTCCTGCGACTTCATGCACAGTAATCCTGATTTCATTTTGTAACGACGACTAGAGGCAGTGGTAGCAGAAATCAGAAAACTAGGTATCAGACTAAGACAATACCCTACACTGCTAATCAGTATAGACAATGCTATGCAATTGTACCGCTTGTGCAAAAATATGTGACCAGAGCTCTGGCACACAGAAGCAATTAAACTAGACAAGGATCTGGCTACGTTCTTTTCAGCTAGAGCTATGCAAGAAAACCACACATATCACTACTTAGCGTGAATGAAATGAGATAAAATTAATTTTAATTCTGCCCCCAGTCTATGATACTACAATAGTCTAATTTTTCTGCGAGACGTCTCAAGCCAGACGTGAATCAAGTAGTTTGGGAAACGAAAAGATTTACAGTTTGCAAACATTCCAGTTCTCACCAGCCCAGCACCTAACTCCATGAATTACCTTCTTCACTCCTCTGAAAGAATTCAAATGAGTCCTACCCCCTCCTTCTCTGTTATGTTTGTTCACATCCAACCAGGAAACAAAAGCAATGCAAAAATTACTAAAATGACCACTCATAGTCTCTTCAGTCAACAATCTTCCTTGTCCCTTTTACTACCTCATCACCAGCGCTCCGTAAACTTGGCAGAATTTTGCCTCCGTAAACTACATGTTCCCCAGCTTCTATCGATTACTCCGATTCCATAAGGAACTAAACACAAAGACGATCACGACTAAATTTGATTTAAAGGTATTTAGACTCTTTTCCTCCATTAATCACAAAAAAAAAAAAATTGGAGGAGAAACAATTGAGGCCAGGTTGTTGTCCTATCATTGTTTGGTTAGGACTAGCAAATCATTTAATAGAATTTTTCATTATTCAATAGCATCTACCAGGAAGTGATTCATCACTTAATAACAAATTTATGGAAGAAATAAGGGCTGTGTTCAAATGCATCTTTTTCCTTCCAGTTTAAAATGAATTTTCAGGTTTAAGGAGAAAAGACAGATTTCATTTAATTCTATAAACCTACAAGAAATCTATGCAAATTTTAAATCTCTTCTAAATTAACTGACTCTAACAAATGTCTGTATAACAAGCACATACAACAGCTAGTGTTTAACTATCATCTTTCAGATACTGATCACATGAAAATTGCGTCTCTCTTTCTCTCCTTTTACCAACCTGCTGGCTTACAGCAATGTTTGCTATTTTCTTAACTCATTTACAGTCGGAACAAGGGAAGACTTGTGCATCCCATTGTAGAAAGACATTTTAGGAGCCATACTTGTTTTATCTGTATTTATCTCCTGTCTATGGTTACTTTCTCTTGTTCTTTCTGATAGGAACCAAACAAGGAATGTCCACATTAGAGATTTTAATTACTTGAAATCCTTTTTTTATTGATTATAGACAATAAAGCAGCTCTTTGTGTTAACCTTTCAAAATGTCAATTTAATTTATGAATGCAATGATTTTTGAAGGTTTTTTTAATATCTATCCCTATGGATGATATACACTGCGTTATAACACCGTTATAAAAAGTGTGCTTTAACTGGATGTCAACAATGTGCTTGGGATTAAGAATTACCACAGTTCACCAGCAGAACTGCTTGACTGCTTGCAGGTAACCTAGGTAGAGCAGGAAATACGGCTATAGATTTTGTTGAGGTAACATGTATTGCAACTGTTTAGATTTTGATGCCAATCACCCCTCAGACATGGACGGACCTTACAGTTTTGTACAGTAGAGGCCTGAACCAAAGACAGTGGCAGCATACGGACACGTTCCTGCTGACCAGAACAGCCTTAGCCTTAGCTATGGGAAGTGCTTCTATTTCTAAGTCAAAGGCTAACAAGAACTGCATAAAGAGTTTTATTCTTGCTCTGCTCGGGCAGCAAAATAGCACTCCAAGCAAGGCAGAGTAAAGCAGCCCTTTGGCCCAGCCACACGTGAGCTACAGAACAGGATGGGCTTTGAGGAAGAAGTTTCGCTGAAACGCAGTGACCGCTGTAGCAGCAGCAAGCTCTCTGCCTTCGGACCAGGCAGACAGCAGCAGTGTTCCACCACTTCTGTGCACTCTTTCACATCATCCTCACTTTAGCAGCAGCGACTGGCCTGTGCTTCACTGAGCACATTAGTTTGCCATTATATCATCAGCTTACGTGACATACCAAGGCAGAGGCAGGGGTCGTGAATTATTACCTACCAATTCACAGGTCGGGGGTTGGGGGGGTGTTTTGTTTTGTTTTGTCTTTTATAGCTCATACACCATGACCATTAGCAAGAAGCTTCAGAAGACGTGTTCCCTTGACACAAGGTGCATCCAAGCTTACTTTTGGGATCTACAAAAAGAGGATCCTAATGGGCTAACGATATCAACACTTTGAAGCATTTCTATGAAAAGTGGCACCTCTAATACGCCTGTTAGGATAACATAAAATTGCCAAGAGGAGAGCGGGAAGGATAGGAATCAGTGGCCACTTCAAATGTTGTTTTACTTTATTGTTGAAGCAATGTGTCTTTTTTGCAGATTCTAAAACAAGTCAGAATCAAAGAAGGAAAAAGCACCCCCCGGCTACAGGCTCAGCAGCCTATGCTGAGCACCATGTTTCCTGCTTTGAGTTTCAGCAGTGAAAGAATACATTAATTATTACATGGACCTTCCATTTTTTGGAGTACAGTCTTCTGGATCACCAGTGACATTATTCATATGCTTAAGAGTTTGAGGAATTAGAGCCTAATTCCACAGAACTTCAAGGTTATACAAGGTCCTTAACCACAAACTAATGTTTCTTGGATTTTTAATGGCTTCTTTTTCTTTTTTTTTTCCTTATGTTGCACAGAACACTCTTGCAGCAACTGAATGGTCCAGATCTGAAAGAAATGCATCAATGGAAGTCACCTGAAACTAACAAAAATGTTAAACCAAAGTCAATTAAAGAACAGGCACTGAATTCTTCAGTGAATTCCATAGGCAAAAAAAAATCCACTTTCTTTAAACAAAAATATTGACACAGCTATTTCAAATAAACACAAGTGTACATGAGTAGCATTTTCTATTTATTTTTGGATTGGAAACTAAACGTCTACATTCTTCCTCCTAACATTGCCAAAGGCAAATCAGTTACTAACAAAACATTGTGACATGTTCTTGAGTAGCTTGCCATCATGTCTATTGTTGTATTTGCTATAACCTAATGCCTGTGCGTTCATTAAGCCCGCATTTTACAATTAAGGTACATATGTTATTTCTCTCCAAATGTCTGTAAGCCAGGTGGGAAAAGTCAATCGCTCTGGTGACATTGAGCATTTCTATTACAATGCAGAATTCCAGCTTTGTATTTTGCATTGTCTGCCTATTATGTGGAAAACTGAATCGCCAATACGTCCTTCTGCTTAAAGCTGCAAACACAAGGAAGACTGTAGTAAATATTTGGCTGTGTCATCACTGCGGCTCATGTAGCAGATGTCTACAGTTACCTTGTTAAGAGTTTTATTGTGAAAGATCCTTCAAATAAAACACTGATGTACCTGAACTGGCTTCATTGCTTTCTAAAACTCCTGAGGGAATAAGAGTATTTCCCACTGTGTTGACTACATCTAGGAGCCTGCCTTTGATGCATCAGAACCATTTTCCTATGAAACAATGACCGTAGCGAAAAGGAAGAGAAACGCACTTCTAGCTTATGTACTTAATTTAAATTTCATCATATGCAGAATTCATAATACAGTCCAAGACTTCTGCCAATATTTCTCCAAGATCTCCGAGGTCCAGACTCCTGGACAAGGACTGGTATATAAACCACCGACCTTAAATAAAACTATAGTTTGCCATGTATCTGAAGGTGGCTGGCTTCAATTTATACAAAATTCTTGGAAATAAGTTTATTGGTATGACTAGAGAGTGTCAGATGTCAAACATGTAATTACAAGGATATATTTTTCCAATGGAGACCAATGGCTGGAGATGTGATAAGCTCTATAAATCCTTCATCTCAAAGTTTGCCATACTATGCATTTGAAAGTACTATTAGGAAAAGCTATTTTTGTTAAAAGTGACAAATTAAAAGAAGAAAAATGCCACAGCAAAAACTGACCCTCAATTACTGCTTCTACTTTTGAAATCCACTATGGAAGAAGTCGCTGAAAGTTATTCTAAAATCAGTGGATAGAAGGAAGAGAGGAATTAGAGGAAGCTAGCATTTCAAATATATGCCCAAAAAGCTAAACTCTTATTTTCTTTGCAGGAAAGAGATGTCAAGTTAGGGGGTTTAGGTTTTACGTGATATAAAACATGCCAGGAGAGCCAACATGTCTGAGTAGAGAAAAATGTATCATTCTCTCTGGAAAATTTATTCTCTTTCAAATGCATTCAATACAGGCACTGTAGACTCAGCACCACACGCGTACACCACAGTTATGCCTCAGGATGCTACTAGTCCCTATTGGATGGGATGAGAGCCACCATTCTCAGGGAGGAGTAGCTTGAGCCTTATTTCACGTTGCTAACACCAGTAACAATGACATTCACCTAAGCAGAACCTGCACTTTTTAGAGAAGGATCTAAATTCTCATCGAGCCTATATTTCAAACTCCCAGCACTCAGATAAGCACAGAATGAAAGACTACAGACACACGTCTATGTTCCACACAAGGTTTTGATGTTCACAGCATAAAGCACAGAGACTTCTGTGACTTTAAGACTAGGTATTCTCTGTAATACAGCAATTTCCAGATACCCTTTATTCCTGTTTAAATCAAGTTGCAGGTATTTAGGGTACAAATCAGACTTAGCATACTACTCAGGGGAAAAAAAAAAACTAACTATCATTCATCCATATTTCTTCATCAAAACCCTGTTAGCCATTAACAACACTGCTAATATTTTCTTATACATATTCACAGATGGATTTGTTTGCTCTTTTGACAGCCTTTTCCTTTTTGTCCTGTCAAGGACTAAAATGATGCAAACATTCATTAGTTGCCATATTCAATGTTTCATGAAACCCAACAACATGCTTCATATTTTCAGCCCAAAACAAGTCATAAATAGTCAACACTATACTCACAATTAAAAAAAAAAATCTCTAAGGTTGCATATGTTTGGCTACTTCTGTATGACCTAGTGCAAGAAACATGATGCTAATCATGAGCATGTTCATTCCCATCTCACAACACATCTACAAAGATGGACTTTGTTTCTTTTTACATAGTTTACAGGAGAGGTACCTTCTTAGAATTGCTTTGCAAAGAACACAAGCACAGGGCAAGCTAACACTCCAGGAGAAAACTACTCTGTTGGAGACAGTTAGCAACAGATAGAAGAACTGCATTCCAACAAGCAGCTCGTATATTGTCAGTCAGAAGTTTTCTATGCCACTTTTCAAATACGTACAATTTTCAGACTTTTGATGCAATGTGCACCGTCATATACATAGTGCTCCTATGTTCACCTCCTTCCCCCACCATAAAACAAGATTTGCAATAGAGAAATGAAGTTCTTCAGAGATATCAGAGTTTTCGCAGCACAGAAAAAGGAAAAATTTGACATTTATCACTGTCAAAAAGAAAACACTACCCTTCTCCGGCACATTACATACTACAGCATGCTTCTAGTACTTTTTACAAATTGTTTATCTTGGATCAAGAGCAATACACTAGCAGATAGCTACTTAATACCATCTGCTTGCTAGGGAAGCTAGTGAAAACGTGAATGTATAAGAAATTCTCATACTTTGAAAGCATAAGTGGAATCAAGGGCATATAAATACAGACTTTCTGTAACTTTCTATTAAGAAAGAAACGATCACCTCTCCACAATAAACCATGTTGAAACATTTGACCAAGAACATTTTAAAAGATTTGCAAGGACAGACAGTGACTGTGGAGAATCCCCCAAAATAATCATATTAAAAAACAAAACAACACTCCTCAAAATTTTGATTAACACAAACTTCTAATGTCTCTTAAGTTCAGCCACTGCTGTCTTATATACTTTAAAATATTTTGATGTGAAGTTCTATTAACATAGAAATTTGCCAATAAAACTAGAGGGGATTCTCCACCAGCTATAACAATTCCCTTGAGTTCCTCTGAAGCTTCAAATGACAAAAAAGGGAAAAACTCACAGAAAACACAGCTGAGGCCAAATACCTATCCTTACTCAGTCAGCTGCTCCTCACATGACAGGTGCAATCCAACAATGCTCCACAAATGCAAAGTTTCCAGTGCAATATTACAAGATAGTTGCATAGCGTAAGGTTGCCTTTGAAGTAAGCAGCAAAACACTTACATAAACAAGCTCAGTCTCAAACGCGTTTGCAAAATAATTAAAGAGGGCATATATAAACATGGAATAGAGAAGTTTATCTGTCCTGGGCCCAGAAAGCAATTTGTTATCTATTAAATGTTTTTCTCTAATGATTCATATAGCCTTGTATTTCATCAGCCTACACTATTTGGTATTATATTCATTATATTCAAGAAATTGCTGAAGCGTTGGTAGAGCTTCACATTGTTTATTAAGCAGCTTCTTCTGGCAGAAGTTGTACAGTGCCTGGCTAAACTGCATGTAGTATTTCACAATAAAAAAGCATGTCATGTCTTTTGGTGATCAAGCTTCTGCTTTAAAGCTAAGTAGCTGAGATAAGGTGAAAGCTGATAAAGACTCAAAGGATGAGGACACCAGGGACTTAGTGGATAAGCCTTATTTGTGCCTTTTTTTCCCCTTCACTGTTTTCACATCTTAACTGTTCTGGGTATTTTACTGAATTGACATGCAACTGATACACACCATTTTGGAAAAACAGAGCTAGCAGAATAGCTCTAACCACTTTCTTTCACCTCTGCGGCACAGCAACTAAAATTATCGGGGTGAATTTTCAAATATATTGGGTGGTATTAGTAGTACTCTAAAGAGACCATGAGGAACATTATCCTTATTCAAAGGGGAGTAGAGTAAAGTTAGTGGATGTCTAAGAGCTGGACAAGTTCTCGGACGTTCTCCTCCTCAGCAGTGATAGGGGCAGAAGGACAAGAGTGCTCTCCTTCTACACATCAAGCTGAGTTGGGAGGGACTATGTACTGCAGTTGTAATCTTTACTTTCCCCTAATATAGTTATTTGTTCACATTATAGCTTTTTTAATAAGGTAATATCTATTTTTAACCCCTTCTGTTGCTTTCTTGCAGCATTTTATCAGAGAAAAAAAGGAAAGTACTCAGAAAAGATTCAGAAACTTCACAAAGTCCTGTCAGTACTAGGGATTGGTCTCTCTTGGTTTTCACACTTTATGTGCCAATTAATATTGTACAATTTAGCCAATATTTTAAGGAAACATTTTTCAAAGACCACACGCTGGATTCCTGTAATCATCATTCCATCTCCGAAGCATATTTTGCTCCTTTTGTGATTGGCCTAGTCAGCCAAGTGGCATTGATTACCTCAATTAGAAAAACATTTTGCAATATGTTGATCATACCTTTGATTCAGTCACAAGAAATTATTTGTTTTCATGCTAAATGACAAATCCATTTACCATTAATAGTTTACTTACAGCCGCTCTTCAATATTTATTGATAGCTTCTTGGCCTTATCAGTACCACTCAGTTAACATGGCAGTATGCATTAGAACATTTTTAACTCACCACATTACTACCATTTGAGCAAGTGGTGGCAAAACAGAATTACAGTAGTATTTTGTGCCATGCTATGAATATTATTTACAGAACACTGTGCATAATAGATTAGTCATTTTCTCTTAAGTGGATATTAGTCATGTAGCATATTATTAAAAGGAATCACTTTTCTCCGCACCAGAATGTCAGCTCTCCACAGGTGAGGAAATTAGATCCCAAGATCTAAGCTCCCTACTTTGCATGGCTAGCACTGCTGAGTTTAACAACTGACTCCAGCAACTAGTATTTACAGAAAACCAGCAGTGATGCAGGTAATGGCAAGGTACTGGCAAGAGAGAGACAACAGAAGTCCTAAGGTTAAGAATGAAGTAACGCTTACTGTCCTTCTCCTCCTGAGAAGCGGAGGAAACAGAGCCTCAGGAGCATCCCTGGTATACTGGACAGTTGGCCCTCTACATAAAATGTCTGTTAAGACATTTGCAGCTGTGTTATGGCTGTCTTCCATCACTTAGAACACAAAGAGGCTGAATCCAGATTCCTCAGTCTTTCCTTAGTCATCTATTCTGCCTCTTTGAATGAAAAACTTATTGGTGATTATAGTTCTCAGATGCCGATTTTCAGATCCTTTTAATTTTCACTTTCTCCCAGTGTCAATTCCTGGTAGAAACACAATTCAAATCTACCTCTACTATCTACCTCTACTATCTGTGATGAGTGAGCCACACCAATTTGTCTCAGGTCAGAACCTGCACTATTTCTACAAAGTTCAGATCTATATGCTTTATTGTAGTGCTTCTCAGTATAAAAAGGACACTTTAAAATGGAAATAAGCTGTTCGAAACCAGATTTCTTCACTCAGAGCACTACCAAGCACAAGCTCTTCAATAACCAAAATATTCCATATCTCTTCTTTGAAGGTATGCTTTCAGGGTGCCATCGCAGGGATGCAGTTTACAGGACTACTACAACCTAAGCCTTTTCTTCTCTTTACAATGAGAAAAAACAAATGGCATCAGGCTCAGTAGCTTGCATGGTTCCTGGATTCTGCATTACACCATTTTCCAGCAAGGATGGAATATATCAAAAAGGAAGTCATGTGTCAGAGGCTTTGACAGCATTCATTTTAACTGACCAGAGAATGAACTGGCATAGATTGATGCAGTATGCTACATTTACAGTATGCTGAGGTTCAGCTATGTTACACCATCCAAGGGCAACAACATTTAGTTAACATGCAGACATGTGGCACTCCACTAACCTGGAATACCGGCACATTAGCTGCAGCTGTCTGCCATTGAAGGTTCCCATCATGGAGAGAATCAGGGACATAATGCAGCAGCAGTACCTGTCAGCACTGCAGTACAGATGAGCGTCCTGCTGTTCACCCAGGTAACTCTAGAAAAAGCTGATGGTGCAACTCCAAGACCAGCACACAGAGGGGTTTTTTGTTTTAGTTTTGTTTTTTGTTTTGGGTTTTTTTTGAGCATTGACATCAGACGGACAATCTCCTGTCTACACACTAGCATCAGCATTGTGTTTTGCCCTAATATACAGGATAAAAGCAAATCTGCCATTAACTTCTGCCTACGTTTTAAGAGAAGAGGATGTTACAGCACAGAGATGGCTCAGACAGCCCACCTGCTTGTCCCTAACTAGTAAGTGTGCCAAAATAAAAGCAACATAAAAATGAAGTCTGGAGAGTTGTTTTATAAACGCTCCCTTTTTTCACATGGATATGGATATCTGTACAATCTGCATAGATGTGACCAGCTCAAAGTAGATGAGATGCCAGTAGATGCTGCTTAAAGATAGTGTAACATACTATCTGGCTTTCATCGTGTGCAGACAGACATCTTGATTTGGGGCACGGAAATGGCTCTCTGCACAGCTCTTAACCCAGACCGTCATTTCCGAGAAAGCAATCAACATAACTGCAAACCTCATGGCATGGCTATTAGGCAAGCAACTAGGACTACAGTGTAAAACTCCTTGCCTGGGACAATTAAAACTGGAAGAGGCAGTAGAAAGGCACTTGCAGAGGGAGGTTAGATAACCAATAAGGTGTTTCCAGCAGGAGCTTTGATTCTTCCAGTACATGAGAGATGCCTTGTCTGTACTGCTGACACTATCGAGAAATCATCAGGTAGTTTTTATGGTGGTGATTTTGTAAGAAACAGACGAGAACACTCTTGGGAAGACTGTACTCCCTAGGAGAACAGTTTGTACTTGGCCAAGTAAACAGTGGAATAGAAAAGTAAAAAATAGAAAAGTAAAGAGAGTCACTCGGGTATGGTATATCGGATACTCTAAAATCCTAAGAGTTACATTGCATACTAGAGGTTGAAATAATACTGCAAGTAAGCCTTCAAAGTTTAAGAAGAGACTTAAGTTTCCATTACAAAACTGTTAAAGGGACTGGTCAAAAAAAAGTGAAGTTCATGCCTCTGTATATCTACCCAGATACACAACCGGAATAGTCTGTTAGTGCCAGTATATACGATCATACTTGCACTTTTTGTTTGCCTGACTGGCCCACACACTCGCCACTTAGTGAGATCATCATTTCGAGAAATAACAGTGCCCAGTAAATAAAATGGCCTGGTGCTCTCTAGCATGGGAAAGAGAGGGATCAGATAAAAGTCCTACTAAGATCTGCAGTAACTCCAAACCCAGAGCTCTGCAATTGTTCAGAAGTTGTGACATCCTTATGCTGGAACACCGGATCAGGCTATGGCTCTTGTAACGGGTCGGGGACAGTGAGTCTGGATAAAGGCCTAGCAGAGATTGGCGCTTTACTGAAAAACTGAAATCATTACAATTTGCATGTTATGCTAGCTCTCCAAGAAAAACCTCTGCTTTCTTCACTGCTGGTAAACTTGATAATTGCCAGGTATATCTTTTGTTACAGAGTACAGTGTTATTAGGACCTAACCTCTTGTTGATGGATTACTGCATGTGTGTCTGTAACGGCTTTGCCTTTTTTTCCTCTCTCTATATTTCTTCCCTAAATTCATTAACAGCGCACAAGGGTAGATCCCGTTTATTAGACACACACTAAAAAGACTTTTCTGCCAGGAACATTCTTACGCTTTACCTTATACACACTATTAAAATTCAAGGTTATAATAATGAGGACATATTGACAACGTTTAGGACTAAGTGAACCAATTCAGCAATGGTGCAGATGTACTGGAAGTTAACTTTATTCCAATTAGTAAAGTGAAGATATCATTGAGAAGATTCTTCTGACATGCCCAGAAGTAGTGTTTGTTGAATTAATTTCACATTGTAACAGCTTCCCTCTACTAACAGTAGCTGGCAGTTTTTACATGCTTTTTTCAAGTACCTTCACATTTAGAAGAGGTTAGAAATAATTCACATCACCGATTCCAAGTATACTGATACCCAAAAGACTTGTTGTTACAGAAAGGGAACATGAGCAGGAAATACTAACATGGCTAGGACTCAATAAGACATGACAATTTGTCTTGGCAAAATAATTCTGGATAGCCATTCACAGCTCACTGAAATTCCAGAGTTGTTTTTTTTCTTTTCTTTTCTTTAATTCCCAGGGATCATCTTGGAGGTTGCAGTGCCATTGCGAAGTTCAAGATGTTAGGAGAGGACATTTTGGTGAATACTAAAGAGAATACCATCCCCTTCCCAAGGTATAAATATGGATGTTGAAGAGCCTGAGGTGGGAAAAGTCTCACTTGCAACAGGTAACAAAATTATCGCGGTAGCAATGCTGACATGTCAAGTGGAGGTGACAATATTCACAGATCGAACAAAGTATATCCATTTTCATGATGGCAACTTACAAGTAACAGAAATTCAGCACATCTAGTGTTTTACCCTAGAGCAACCCTACCCCAGCATTGTCAGTAAACATAAGACCACAAAAACACTAAATACACAGGTGCACCAGGGCAGGAGCTTCCAAGACTATCAAACCAGACAGCCATCTGAAAGACCACATTTACTTACCACCATCTTCCATGCTACTTTTAACAAAAAGAAGTTTTGATATTATTCCCAAAGCTCACTGAGATCTGTACTACTGTTTCAGGATTAAGTACGGTTTTGTACAAAATTCACAGCAATATGCAGATTAAGATCCAATTGATTTCCAGCATACTTATATACAATATAAATATCACATAACATATACTTTCATATTCTTGGCTATCGCGTAGCTGTGAAGGTTTACAATTTTTCAAAGGGAAAAATTTTTAGGGATGAAAACAAGTACCTGTCAGTGATAATGCAATTCTAAAGAAGATACAGGAATTTATTTCTTAGTGTACAACATGAGTCCGTTATTCCATCTCTGGGCATGTTTTCAAATGCACCAAAAATAATTTAAGATATCGACCAAAAGAAATGCTTCCATATACTTCCTCTGTATAGCTTATCACTGCAGTATACACGATAACACCAAGTGAACCAACAGTATGGCTGAGGGATAAGCCATAAGAGGTATGGAGAACATAAATAGGACAGGATTTCAGTATTCACTGTTACCTTCTTCTCGTATCATGAGAGGGGAAGATAAATCATCTCCATTTGCATCAAGGAGCATTCCATATGGAAATACATGCAATAAGACTACTCTAACTCAGGATATCTTATATTTTCATCATTATGACATCTTTTTACCCGAGCTGCTCTTAAAATTTCTTGATTGGTAGAAAAACATTTCTACTGCTTAATTCTCCTAGTGAATTCTTCATTCCTGCTGTTCAAATCCTAATGTTATCCTACTCAGCATGGAAATAAAGAATTCAGTATTCTTTGCAGTAGCCTTTGCAGTATTTGAAGACTGTTATCATGTACCCCCCAGTCTACTTTTCTCTAGGCTAAACACCTACAAGCTGTTCAATCTTTCCCCATAGGTCAGGCTTCCAGGCATCTTGAGAGAAAAGCTATTTCCCCAGGTTGTCAAAATACTTAAATCCCATCCTGTCCTCTAGTATGCTTGTAGCCTCTCCTAAATTAGTGTCATCTGCAAATTCATTATGCACACTCTTCATTTCATTATCCTTAGAACAGTTCACAAATTTGGCCCCTAACCTCTGTGCTGGAATTCATTTCTGTTCGTGTAAATCCATTGAGTTAAACAAGACTTCTGTTCTTCGAGAGCCGAATTTGGGATACAATGATCGAAAAAGGATAAATCTTAGTGAGGAACAGCAAAACAGAAATAACTAGTCCTCCATAAATTGTATTCCACGTTAAACATTATGATGTCTTTTTGTCCTTTAAACAATTTACTACTTGCTATTCTAAGCACTGTTACTATTTAGAGTTGTTACATGTAGAAGTAACACTTCTATCATTAAATAAGCCTAGTCATACACCTGCCTTAGCTCACCTATTGCTCTAAATAAGGTCACAAATTTAAAAATCACTGATTTATAGATCCGTTCAGTTTGGATTATTTACGGTACAGTTGATTGTTTTCTCAGTCATTGGGGAGCCACATTAAACAGGCTATTTCAAATACGCCTGTGAGTAGTTTCATTATAGTCACTAAGCCTATTTAACAAGTATTTATTACCTACTGAGAACAAACAAGTTCAGAGAAAAGTATAGCTAGACTAGTATAGTCTATAGTCTAGTATATAGATTAGAAAAGTATAGCTATTCTAGTCTATGCTAGACTAGAATAATTTATAAATATTAATAAGCCATTTTATACTTCATATGTAATGATAAAAGATCTTAGAAATTAGGGGTCTGATTCAGGAAAACATAAACAAATCATTAAATGCATTCATGAGGGTACCTGACCCAGTCAATAGAGCCTGGCGATACGCAGCGGTCAAATTTTCAAAGGGGTTTATGAAGAGAAGTATATCTAATGAGATTTTCTAAAGAGTCTCAACAGGTCAGCAGAAACATTTTCCAATTGACATTTGACACTTTCCAAAATCCCCTAAGGGTAGAGATGGACCATATATAATCAGCAGAAACCTTTAAAATTTCTAGACCTAAGTGTTTTCCTGATAAGGTAATAGGAGTTAACCTCAAATTATGGATGGGCAAAGAAGGAAACAGTAGTATTAAGGATACAGCCACATATTCCAACAAAAATACTGTGTAGAAATCGCCAAACCAGCTTTGAACAAGATAATTCCAAAGAGGAAAGTATAATCACTGTGCCATGCCCAAGCTAATTAACCTGCAGAGAGGCAGAAATAATTAGTACCATTATACTGTTTTCAGGGGCTAAACTAGTATATCAGCATTGCACTTGAAATAGCTGTCTGCTTAGTGCTAAACTGGGGATTTCTAGCATGATGGTGCATTGCATGGTGTGGAGATATGATTACACTACAAATTATGGCAGAATCAGCATCAAAATTGGCTAATTAGTGTCTCATTTTTAAGTGTTAAATCCTGCATTATTTCTAATTTTTACCATTTCAAAACCAAGAGCCAATCTGCTTGTGTGCCCTTCAGTATTTTCTATTTTTCATCTGAATACAAGGTCGGAGAAAGATATTTCATTGTAAACAAAAACAAGTTTTATTGCACTTGTTATATTTGGTTCCAAGAAAAGAAGTAACATTATCATGAAAAATAAACTAGAGTAAGAATCTGCAGTTATACAGTTGCATTCCAGAATACTAATACCAATGCTTTTACATATAGTTTATAGTGACTATTTGACTCATGATGAAAAAATAAATATATGTTAAGTTTTCCTCATTAAACACTACCTTATGACATTACTTTAGACTTCATACTGTTAGTATTAGCATTTCATTTCCATATGTGGCTTATTTATTACATTCATTGGCATTTTTGTAACGAACTAACACTTAAAATCCCTCTGCCAGTGCTGTTAAATTCTTTCTACAGAGGTCTCAATACAATTAGAACTAAGCAAAACGCCCATATCTCCTTCCAGCTACATAAGGCTGTTATTCCATTTTACCGTGAATCAGCACATGCCGAGGGAAGTTTGGGTCCCTCGTGACCCAGATGTACTCCAAGGGCAACAGACAAGCACACAAGATGAAACAATAATGGTCACCGCAGCCTGCTGCCTTCCGCACAGCATACACAAAGCTTGGGTGAGCTCTTCTACTTTCATATCACTTCCATACGTCCCAGTACAACACAGCAATGAGCCTAGCTTCTAAGACAGAAGTGGAATATGAGACAGTACTTCTGCTTGCACAGTATAAGCAGTGTAGCATCACAGTCTTTCTTACATTTGTAAATTAAAGGTACCAAGGAATGGTTTCCAGACACTAAGCCTAACTAACATGAAAGTGACCATATCTATATTAGTGAATTTCTCTCTCTCAAAACAAGTAACCTAGTGGGAACAGAACCCAGAATAAAACACACCATAGTTGTACTTAACCACGCACCTCTTCAGCATCACATATTCGTCACTGAGGACAAGCCGTCCTCAATTTTTTATGGGGAAAAAAATACATTAGTATACCCCACATTCTGTTAATAATGAGTCCCATGCAAAGTCCTCTAAGGTCTGTCACTTCTGTTGAGTGCAAAGCACCCAATGTTGCCTTGCAGTAGCTGCTACTATGTCTCAAAAAATTCAGCTTCATCAAGAACTTGTTGCTCCCACTTTTGCTGCCTGGGTGCATGACTTATCTTCTCAAACCTCCTTAGCTAGTCTCTTTACTGGAAAAGAATCCTCCATACCTACTCTGGAGATGAGGCCTTGATGTCTGACATGGATGATTTCTAAGCAAAAATAGTCCCTTACTGATGCTGGCAGGTACGCAAAAGTGGACAATTTATTTGAGGAGCTGTTAACAGCCTTTCTCCCCCACAAGTCATACTCCACAGTTCTGGCTATTCTAGACCCTTTGATAGTGTCTCCATAGCTCCAATTCCAAAACACAACTCCTTGCACCGTGAGAAAAAAAAAAATTCTAATTTTCACTCCTCTATTTAGGCCTCCAGGCCAGATGCTGCCACTAGGGTACCTGACATTAATGACAACAGCAGTAGCAAGGACAGGCCCTCTTGGAGGAGGGGACTGCTTAAAGTCATGCCCCACATGGGGCTTTGGGAAGGTCTCCCAGCTGAAGATCTCAGGCATCTCAGAATAGTTCAGGCATGTATGTTGAGCTGCACAAGAGTAGCTGCTGTGGTAGACATTTTTATTTTTGAAATCATATGTCAATCATATGTGTAGCCTGCCCACGCTTAGAGCATTAAAGTGTCTCATCATCAGTCTTGGCAGAGCAGGTAAGCCAGTTTTTTCATAGGTGGTGAGGGATGGAGTAGAGCGATCTGGCCAGAGCAGAACCTCCCTCATTCCTGGCCCAGTTTCTTGCAGATTACAAAGAGGGTGGTCCTCTCCTGGGCTCCTTACTACCAAGACACAATCTTTTGCTGCCCAGCTGTGAAAAACCAGGATATTATTTCACAGTACTTTGTAAGAGTGAGGTTCATAAAGCAGGATGCCAAAGGGGCATCTGGCATGGCCTGCGGCATGGCACAAAGCCTGCTCGGATAGTATTAAAGAGCTGTGCCAGAGGGAGCATGCCAAAGCAACACAGCCTTATCTCTTCTAGTAACGGAGAGCATTTTAACTGCCAAATCATACCCAGGAAGGGCGCTGGGGAAGGCTTTGGTTGGCGTGGGCCAAATTCATGCCAAGGAACATTCTAATTGTTTATTAGCACAGACAGATGTGTGCCAGGGCCAGAAAACATTCATGGCCACACTCTAGAGTTGCTAGTACAGACGTAACCATAGCACACAAACACCTTCAGCCTACACCAAGGCATCCTTTCCCGTTTCCTCATATATTCTCAAAATCCTCAGGTACTAGACTTCCTCTATGATCTATCTTTCTCTGGTTCACCCAAAAATTCTAAAGGCTCCATAATTAACGTTTCTCTAATTTCACTACTTATCTAGCGTTTCTTTGTTTTTCATGGCTTTGGTACGTTGATTTCTGCTATGATAAATACTGTGAATTTGCAAGTCTCGTTCTGATCTACTGATGCATTCTGATTAAGGCGATAGCATTAGTATTTTTCCACTCACTGAAGGAATGGATTTTTAAATATTCAAGATGCAAATACATCTTTCTGTCCATTTTTTGGACAGAGAAGAAGTCAAAAGTACAGATTGGGAGGACTAAGTAATCAGTTATCGTTGCAAAATAAAGTACTAGCCTACACTTTGTCCCTGAGATGTAAGCTCACTGCTCAGAAGTGGAAGAAAACGTTAAGTCATCAAATCCCGTGCTTTGAAATAACAAACAACTGCACGATATGTAATTCATGAGCTGATCAAATTTCATCAGAGAGCTGAGTAGATGCTTGCTTCCACTTAGATCCAGAAGCTTCCTTGCCAATCCTGTCTCCAACGGTTAGGAACTGTTGTCCAAACTTAATTCACGACTAGTTTATACACTGTGTTCTTACAGCTGCAATTCTAAGGTTTTAAATTACAACAAAAAGTCAGTATGTCTTAAAGACTTCTTTTTTCCTTCTGAAAAAGCTCCAAAGGAAGCAGTATGGTCTATTTATATACATCACTCAGATCAATGGAGTTGCAAAGAGTTTTTTTCCAAGAAAAAGATTTCACCCCGATCCCCCTGAACGTTACCCAAAGCCAGGCCAGGTTTGTTCCTTTTAGCCTTCACGATTAATTTAAAATATGTTTTAGTGACACTCTTGAATAGAACACTGACAATCTTGGTGCCTCTATGTTAATTTAACACCATACACTCACATAGCAACACAGAGGTTACCGCAAAGTTCAAAGTGAACAGTGACGTTGCTCTACAACTGTAAATAGCAGCCGGACTTTCGAGATTAGTGACTGTGAATAGATCAATAGCAGATTAAAATACTAAAGGTCGTATTCCAAGAGACAAGAAAAAAAAATGTTTTACTCTCAGTTGAATGTTTCAATCTTTCCTTTTGTACGTGTTCATTATATTTTAGATTTTATTACTCTAAAATAACCATTTTACTTTTTTTAAAGTGACTAAACTACATAGTTAGCTGAGAGAGCATAATGAGATTTTTGAAAACTCTGTGTTTTTTTCAGTAACAGCAGTCCTTCCATAGCCTATATCACTACTGACTGCACTCCTCATTTTGCCTGAGCTACAATCATTTATAGCATTTGTTTTCTGACTAGGTTTGTCATACTGAGAAGGTAACAAGGCCCTTCAAAAATGCACAAGCCTGTCACATCACAGGGTCGACATTTATAGCTACCTTCATACATACATGCTACCATATGGTATTGCTATGATGATTCATCTGAAAGTAGAATTACTTTTCTAGAGATCTGGGATTAATACTAAGCTTTTTTTTTTTTTTTTTTAAATCATAGTAAAGAACTGACCATTCCTTTTAAAATAAAGCTAGACATCTTGAAATAAGGAACACAAAGCTATTCATTATTTTCTCTCATAGCCTTATAGGGAAAGAGCAAGTTAGAAAGAACTGTATTCTCTTCTATTTAATCATCAGTCTTTGTCATTCCTAATACATAGCATCAGAACAGCAGAACTGAGATCAGCTCTACCTTTCTTCCAATAGGTGGCAATAACATTTTGAAATTATTATATTCGTTTACGCATGAATGCAGAAGAAAGTTATATACATTCCCAGTGATTCTCCCAAAATAATGCTCTAGAGAAGTTCCCATTCCAGATCTCATGTTTGTACCCACTAATGCCTGTTACTGTTTTCTTAATATAACTTTGTCTAAAAGAAGTCCTCAAATGTGATACTTTTTACCTAAGATGAGAGATAAATATGCATGCCTGTCATATGAACGTGAAAAATCAAACTACCACAAAGAAGACAGCTTAAGTGACCCTTAGTTTTCAGTGAAAAATTGACATGAATATATGAAAATACGTTGTATAAAACCATAAAAGTCAGGTGAAATTGAGTTGCTTTATTAAACTATTGCAATCCTAAATGCTCCTTTCATATTCTAGGTATCAGCCACTATTCAAAAAAAAAAAAAAAAACAGCAAAGAGCTGCTAACGCTCTCAGTTTATTTTACATAGAGAGGTTGATGGAAGATGCAGATAGATTTCTATCTTCAAACTATTTCTTTTATTTCCATTATTTCCAGAACACTTTTTAGCCACTAAGATGTATATTACACACTAAAAGTACTGGAGCTTTCTTAATCTATGACAACAATCCATTTTCTGCATGCTTTGTTCCTGAGCAGTGTACTGTGTCAAACCCATTCAGATATTTCATCTTTCAGTGAATGTTAAAATAAGAAGTGCATTTTAAAAAGAGTCTAAGATGCACGCAGATTAGACAAACTATCTAAAAACCCATTTGCAAGTATTATTCTTGTAAATACCAATGAAGAGGCAAAATCGTGTCAGAATTTTTTTTACACCTACACTCGTACTCTCACTTTTTAAATTAACCCCCCCCTTGGTAGTGAGGAAAAGCTGCAACTGCATCAGCTCTGGAGAGTGTGCTCAATCCATATGCTTTCTTTCCCTCCTCTTCCTAAGCATCTTTGCTTCTGTAGCTGAAAAACAGATCTTTAACTTTTTTGCTGTACTTAAGTTTCTCTTCTTTTTGATGGATTGGTAGAAAGGGTATTCTGAGGTTTGGAGTGAATTTCTAGTGCATTCGTTCAAGTAAGGAATTGATAGCAGTGGTTAAAAACGCCAGACGTAGTGCTAGCAGATGCTACACAAGCTTCCCTGCAGAGCTCTGCCAACGCATTTCAGTATTGACCTATAACACCCCCGCTATTCCTGAACTGGACCTCTCCTGTGCAGAGACTGACATAAGTTATCTGGTATTGTGGCTCTGCAATTTGCACAGATACTCACTAAGGACTAAACAGATACCACAAAACTCATTTTTACATGTATGCTAAGACAGTTTTATGATCAGATCTAGACTGTAAAAGTTACTGGGCGCTGTAATGAGTCAGGAAACATGAAATTGTTCCTCAGCATCTGGACAGGTTCTTAAAATGGTAAAAATAATTGACTTTGAAGATTATTCATACAGAAAAGTAAAACAAACAAAAAAAACACACCCCAAGACGCAAAGGTGTTTGAAATTACAGGCGTATAAAAGCAATATTCCTCTCTATAGTTACATGGATCTTTGCAGCACATTCTACATACAAAAACCCTACGGAGACTTTCAGCCTGCGCTCACAACTGACCCCTCCCAAGGGGTCACTCGTGTACCAGTGCTGGTATATGCAACATGTGAATTTTAAAATCAATTTAAAAGATTATTTCCCAATGACAGTAAAAAGAAACCTTTTTAAGTGGTTGAAACTATATGTAAAGGACGGATAATGACAAAGCATTACTAAAAGTAGTATATCGTCAGGAGCACTGGCATGAGACAAGGTGAAATGCCAGTGAGGTGAACAGTTGCTGCCCACCCTCTGCGAGCCTGTGGAATACACGAGGGAGAGCACCGCAAACATGTGCGAACAGAGCGATGGGCAGGGCATCTTCAGCTAGTCTAAGCTGTCATAGATCTCGACGTCGCAGTGATGACAGTTTACACCTGCTGAGCATTTGTCCCCAGTGCAGTAAGAAAACTGTAGTGCAAGTCAGGGGAGAGAAGATGCATCCCCGGAGACTTGTTTTATCATCGTGGCTGTCTGTTTTGCATTTTAAGATGACAAATTTTAATAATGGTTCGTTGAGGATTTTGAAGCCTACTAAACCAGTTGCCTTTTCTTCTTGCAAATAATATTCTGTTCCCCAATTCAATGTACGAATATCAATTTTAAGCAAATATTGTATTAACGGCCAATTTATAAACACTTGAAAATAAAATATTTACCAAAAAATACCAACATACTTAAAATTATAGTTGTAGGACCAGTGTCATTGCAATACAAGTTACTATTGTAAGTACATTTATTTCAAAACAAAGCAGAAAGTATTCAAAAGACATTTATAGCCAATACCTGTACAAATGAAATAAGTTCTGCCAAGGGCAACAGAGGAAATACTGAGGTTGAGGTGTCAATGGTAAGTCAATGAAAGTCAATCAGTAACCAGTGGTTTTGGTTAATCATTACAAATAAAGCAAGGGTAATGCAAGCATAGCCCAAATACATTCTTTTACCTCTGGGTTAAGATCCAGTAGAATCTATTATCATTCCTAGGTAAAGGTATGATAGATACCTATATATTCTTAATTTTGTTCCCCAGTCTTGTATGCTTTACATACTCAGACCTCCCACTGAGACAGGCAAAGAATTTACAGGCAACAGTTCTGTGCTTGTAACAATTCACTAATAATAATAGCAAATATGAAAAGTTTTCAAAATTATTTGAACCCTATTCATGTCCTGTCAGTAACATCCTAATATGAAAACTTTTTTTTTTAAGCATTGGTACAGATGCAGTCCAATATTTTGGAAAGTTATTTGGAATATATATCTATATATATATATATATATATCATGAAGTAAACGTCTGCTTTGCATTATGGAAAACACGTTCACATAAAAGGGATATTATGTAAACTCAAAGAGAATAAACATGTTTCTGCACTTATAACTTTAGCTCATTCCCCCTAGTTTTGGGCTTAGACAGAAATTCAGAAAAAGCTGTAGAGTTCTAATTCCATTCTGATTATAATTCTTGTCACAAAAAGAGTATGAGATTTTAACACCTAATAAAAGCCCTGAAATCTAGAAATACAGTTCTTCATAATCAATTATGGTATCTGTCCATATAGATATGACAATATAGAAAGACAATAAATTACAACCACCCATTTAAAACTAAGACTATTTTAAAAGCCCCTAAAGGAAGTCCAGAAGCTAAGATAAAATTTCTTTTGACCTTGCTCTAAATAACAAAAAGTAAAAAGCAGCAGCACCCTTCCTTCTGAGAACTCCTGCATCAACATGCATAATTAACCAAAGCCTGTCTGTATGATACAAGTAGTAATGATTCAAAACAAAAAGGGACTTTAAGCCTATTTAGCTTTTGGATTTACCTCTTAGTTTAACCTTGAAAGCTTTTTGCATTTTTTCCCCAGCTTTGTTTTCAGGAATTTACTCCATTTTAACTTTAATCCTTTTATATCTCCTGGTTCATCTTTGCAATCCATAAAGCATGGGCATCAATTGGTCTCCGTAATTTCTCCTTTCAGTATCTCCTGTTTATAAAGGTGGACAATACAGACGCTAAAAGTTGTGAGGAAAAAGAATTATAATTAGACAACAAGTGTCTTATCCATTAGGCTGAAAAAATGAAAACTCCTACTGTTCGAGAAGGCCTTGTTGCATACAAAGCAGCTACTTCACGAACAATAGCTAACAACACTTATTGTATCAGTTTCACTAGTCTCAAGGTGACAGTTTCCGTCTTGAAAAGTGCATTCACTTCAACTTGAGTTCTTTACGAATAGCAATGTGGATTGGAATTCTAAAACCATCAGTTTCTTAGAATTCTACGTCCAGAACTGTGTCACATATGGTAAGAATAGTAAAGAGCAGCATTTCCATTAAAGCAGTAAGAATTAGGAACTATGAAGCACACTACAAATGTGAAATCAATAATGAGAATATACAATTTATCACCTACATATAAATGAGTTTTACTCCTGACATCTGCTAGTCCAAAGAAAACACTGAAGCACAAAATTTCCATACAAGATATTTCATCTTATTTTTGCTCGTTTTTTAAAAAAAACATTATCTTACTGAATTGATTAGACAATTTTATATCCTCCCTTAAGATATTACAGGACCTTTATTATTTCTATATGGGGTTTCCATTCTAAATATTTTAAACTTGGAAATAGCATACTTCAATCATTACTTTTGCTAAGCGTCCTGTAAAACAGGCTTTTTTATTATTAATTTAGAATGTTCTGAACCATAAATCCAATCATTCAGAAGGTTTTTAAGAATTAGAAAACCACTAGTCAGATAACTGACAAAAGAATAGATTTCCCTATCTCACAAAACACTTATGCACTTATTTAGTTTTTAACATGATCTCTGAATTACATCTCAAATTCATATTTCCTTGCACTAATTTTCATTATTTATCTAGAATGAAGCGTGCTTCAAGGCTGTACATAGTAATTCAATCCGATATTTCATCTTACGTCACCAAAAGCTACGTTCGTGTAAACTCTGCTTTTAAATCACCTGACTAAAGAAAGCAAAACTGTTGGTTCACAACCACAGGTCTCTAGTGAGAAAAGATTTATTAACAGCTTTGTGATACAGCATCCCTGAAACTGGTTTGCTTCTCCTTCTGTAATCTAGTTTCAAATGTGCAAAGAGACATCTGACACCGAATGCTGAAATCTCACTTGGATTTTCATTCAAAGAGAAAGCCAAATCCATGAGAATAAGGACCATCCAGCTTAATGAAGTCAAAACACAGAAAGAAGTTACCTCCTAATGCCTCTGAAAAGTAGCTAAATAAATCAAGCTGAATTTTAATCTCCAAAATATGCTATATGGGCAACACTGGAGATGAATCATCCAGGGATAAGGTACAACATAGGTACAGCCTGAGAAACAGCAGTGAAAAGTTTCCCGTATGTCCCACTTCTGTTCTAAAAAGAGAGATCTTGATATTTTGAAACTCTGGATTTTGATGGAAGTATATCAACAAGAAAAAAGCAACAATATGTTCAGTAACATCATAGCACGCAGGTGATTAAGAGTTACAGAGGGGAGATGGTTACTGAACAACTACAATGCTAATTTTTCTTCCTTCTTTATGTTGGATTTAAATCAAACATTAAAAAAAGAAAGAAAAAAAACACAGTTCAAGATGAACTCAATAGAGCCCAATATGGATATAAATGCAAAGAAGCAATGGGAGCTAATCTACACTGATCACTATCATTTTATACTCAAAACAGTAACTTAATAAGCAACACAAAAATAGTATATTGAAGCTCAGATCACAGATTAGTAGTGATATTTGTTACTGCCTATGGGCCATTTGACAGCTCACATTAAATGCTTATGTGGCTCAACCTTACTATTACAAATGTAACTCAGAAACATTTAAATAAAAAAGAAAAGAAAAACAAACATTCACTTTTGGTAAAGCCACCAGTTATCTTGAAATTCTGAGAATGCAAGAACTAAAAGGCCAAGTGAACTGATTATACTACTCAGAGAGGCTCACTTCAAAACAAACGGCAAAGCAAGAAACCTCTATTTGAAAGACATCCCATCTTCCAGGGTAAAATACAACGTTTCAGGATCCATGCAGCAAAAGCCATACACAGGATACTTCAAGAAGCACCTGCAGCCAAGCAGAGTGGTAACTGTTTTAACAGCTACCACTTCAACTCCTCATGTTAAACTTGCCCTGGACATTAGTCCTAAATGGGTGATTTCCAGGAATTCCCAATCTAGTCTCACGGGCAGTGTAAGAAAATGCTGATTTAATAACACTGAGGAAGGAGGGTGTCTAGAGGTATTAGCAGGGGTAGCCATTTCTACCCATTTTATCTCCTTATACACTCATTTGAAACACAAGTTATTTGATTACTTTTATTATCTCATAATGAAACAGTCTACTTATAAGCTCATCAGACACTGTCAGCTCCTTATGAATGACCTTTGTCACAGGAGTGTTTCCAAATCAGAAAATCCCTACAGTAGAAACAGTAGTCTTGGAATTAATTTCTAGGAAAAGCCAGAAAAAGCTGCTTTAAAGATCTATGTCTGCATTTCCAGTCAGATTTTCTACTGCTGTTGACCTAAACAAATGTAGAGACAACAAAGCAACAGATGAAGATAATTGGTTAAAGTAATTTATCTCAAAAGACAAATAACAAACACTACCTTGCTTATTCTATTTGAGAGAGGATTTGTCTTGAAAATCACCTTATTTTTTCCTTACTGAGGTTGCTGGTGCAGCTGGAAACTCAGATGAAAAATTAGCTAACAAACAGTCCCCGAGACACATTTGTTCAATACCTGCTTCATCTTCAATGGACACCTGAGGAGAAACTAGTTAAAAGCTTGACAGATTCAACACATGGCAAAGCATCTTTTGTTGGCAGTGCTTTAAATTGCTATGAAAGAAGGTGTATCAGTGAATCAGAGGTCACCAGAGGGGAAGGGGTTGGGGGGGGGGCAGGGGAGAAAAGAGAAAAAAGCCACTATTACCTCTGTATTCGAAAAAAAACAGTGTGTCAGATACAGAATGGTAAAAGTTCAGTCAACTACTGGTATTCCTAAATTTATTCAGAAAACAAAGCATCTTCAGCAAAACTTAGGTACTTGTGGAAACATATACATTCTAAAAGTGGTTTTATGAACAGTAATAGTTTCACATTAGATTTTAGATAAAAGGACAGATTCTCCAGTCCATGCTCTCTAACCTTCAGAAGAGTCAAATTTGGAACAGCATTCCAGAACAGTCATCCAACACATGCAGGTTGATAAATAAACCTATTTTTAAAACACAGTTTGATAAGTCAATGAATGGGATTATGTTATGTGCCTGGATAGGACAGCAGAGGGCTGTACTTCATGACCCAGAGAGTCCTTTTCAGTCGGGGGGGGAGGCAAAGACTCTTAATTTTCTTAACAAGTCAACTATATTATTACCTATCTCACCTAACTGCTGGAAGTCAACAAACTTGCTTGCATCTGTCTACACCCACAAACAGCACTTATGCCTGCAAAAAATCTGGTACACTTTCGGTTCTGGAGAGTGAAAAAAAAAACCTAAAGTACACTTTACAGTCCTTTTCCAGAGCCCCTTTGACCCGCGCTCTTTTTCCGAGTTCTGGTCTGCTTCCTGCTCACCAAGGCCTTCCAGCTTGCCTTAGTGCTAACGTACAAGAACCCACACGCCTGGCCAGGTGAGCAAGCTGCAGAAAAGGCACGCAGCATTTCCCCAGCCACAGGACAGCTGTGCACAGAGGTGTACCTTACACACCAGGCTAGTCAGGTCAAGAGAGAAAGTGCCACCATACTGCCAGCCCGCTGCCCTGCAGGTGCACCCTCAGTAGAACTTCTTTGAGCCTGCATCTGTTTCTAAGTCATACAGGCCTAGCTGCAGTGCAGAAACATGGCACCTTTCTCTTCAGAAATAGTCCAAAGCCAAAGAGATATTGTGAAGCTCTGCTGGAAACGTGTTACAGTCAATCTCCTTGGCAGAGAATTAGGAGGGGAAGTGTAAAAGAGTAAGGCTCACAGTCAGAGCTGGAGGACCTCACAGGTTTTTCTTTTGGAAGGAGAAAAGATGAATGGTTATGTGGCATCTTCACTTTCAGTAGGCAAGTCTGAGCAATAAAGCCTGCTCTCGTATGTCTAACTCCAATCCCACATCGGAGAGAATACCGTAACTAATGTTTTAGGTGAGACTATGAAGAGGCTATGACTGAAAAAGGCAAGGTCCCTCTAAAAAGCCTTACAGAGGAACCACGAAGAAAACCTGGCTTTATTCCATGTTCCACTTTTATAAATGACCTAAACGAGCTCTACATTAATAGTATTATGTTAAATTGTCCTGTTACAAGTTTGCAAGGGGCACTTTAATGCAAAGGCAGTAGAGCTGCTGGTATCAGCAGGTTTAGCGAAGGGGGTTACAGATCAAAAATGTTCATCTGCTTCACCTCGTTAATCATAATGCAGTTTGGATGTTCTGACCATATGCATACCTAACAAAAACAATGTTAGCAATCAGGGAAGGGATCTCATGGTTTTAATAAATTGTTATATTTACATTTTTCAAATAAAATGGATAACAGGAATGTGCACTAAAGAAGGCAACTTTTTTGGACTTAAAACTGTTTTGTCATGTCAAGGACCTATACTACTCCATCTTGATAGCTTCACAACCTTAAGTTATGAATATCTTTAACATTAGGATTTAAAAAAATTTTTTTTCCTTTAAATCAGGATTTTACAGAATTGCTATATAACAATGGCTGAATGTTTCACTATAATCTTTTACCCATTTACTACAATCAGTATTTACTACAAGCATAGAGTAATTATTTCACTTCTACGGTATTTTACCTAAAGATTTCACAAAGATAAAAACTGTCAACTAATTAATTTTAACACCACTCCCATAATTTGGCAAAGGTTATTTAAGTATTACTTCAGCCACCAGAAAAATTGATTATCCACAAATGTGCAACACAGTAGCTGAGTAAAAGGTCTTAGCAGAATAATATTTTGGGCCTTTTTTCTTCCAGTTGCTCAGCTTTCTCCGCTATCCAGTTGTAGACTGTTCAGCACCTTGCAGAATCAGAAACTAAAAGTATGTGCTCTCTGAAAGCACTTATGTAGATAGGGCCAAGAAACATGTCTGTGGACCTCTGCAGAAGGCAAAGACTTAAAAAAAAGTATAAATTTGGAATTACTATAGACTATAAAAAACAGGGCATGTTAGGCCAGATAGTACTTTTCATGCTAGAAAAATGACTTAGCTGTAGTGTTTGTTACTGTTACATTCCAGGACCCCATAATGCAATTATCACACCAGTAATTTAAGTTACACCATTAACTTGCAAATGTTAGCTTAAATTGTTAACACATGGCAGTATCTGTAGGTTTATAAAAGACATGATGAGTCACATGCTTTTGAGAAGTGCTTTAAGAAACAGAGTTCACTACACATACACGTGGCACAGCAAATTACAGAATCGACTACACACAATACAGGAGTGCAACAGATGTCATTCTTGAACCATTCTGATTTGCTTTGGGGAAAAACCTCAACACATTTCAAGTAATATAGCTAACAAGATATGCCTGTTTCCGTTAAAAAAAAAAAAAAGTAATTTATTATGGAAAGCACTGTCTACAAAACTATAAACAATGTATCACAAATATTTCCTGTTTTGAGGTTTCCTATAAATCTATGAAGCAGGCATATAGTTCTGAGTGATCTTGCAGGGACTCCGCACCACCTATGCGGCCACAAAGTAGCCATTAGCCCTGTTATGTGATAGGCTCTCCCGCCAGGCTCAAGGCTAAATTTAGTCCTTAAAATAGAGATGAAGGTAGTCATAGATTTAGTACAAAACTCCTGAAACAGTCAATCTTTTCTTACAAAGATAAAAACAAAACAAACCCACAATTTCTTCGTTTGGGCCAAGCTGAATCCTCCACGATAAATTACGTGCTATGCCTCCTGAGAAGCACAGCACATGGGAAAAAGTTTGACACCTTTGCTCAGGCTACATTTTTAACTTCTCTAACTTATTAAAGCAGCCTCTCAAGGGTGTTGGTAGACCGTGCAACATCACAAAGCCATAGAGCCTCCCCCTGTCTTCAGTCTCTTCCTTTTCTTGACTCTCTGGTTTGGAATTGTATGGAGAAATAGCATAGAATAAGTGATATATATGCATATCATCTACTGTAAATGGTTAACTTAAATATTGCAGTTACTGTGGCTTTTCAGGTTTGGAGAAACGCATGTCATTCAGACTTTATTCTATCTAGGAATGCCAGACCGTGGCTCCCTACAAGGGCAGTGAAGAGGTCACTAAAACTTAATCAATTCCATCATCACAGCACAGCTCATTCGTTGAGAGCCTCCTCCCCTACGCACTTTCAGCTCCACTAAGCGCCACGCTACACAAAGACCAGAAAAAGGACCTCTCTATCTAGTTCACAGGCTTGATTTGTCTCTTAGGCCAGTTATCTGAAGCACTATTTGCATACAAGCCACTTGCTTGCCCATCACTGAGACCCTGAAAAACAGCGTAGAGGGCAGTTGTGAATCATTATGGCGGGACCAAGCAAATGATAGTGTGACGCAGCTGTGAGCCTAAGTAATGGGGGGGTGGGGGGGAGGAAGTACCAGTACACAGGTGAAAAGGGTATTTATGCATTTGTTTCCCCCCTTATTTTTCCTAAATGATTTTTCCTGACAGCTGTTTTCACTTGTCCAATTACTTTGTCTTCTAAAACACTTTAATGTAAATCATGGCATTAAAAAAAATATAATAAAATAACAAAAATCTGCAAAAGGACAACCACTGATTTTTTTCAGAAGGGTACATGAAATACTTTTTCCTTCCACCCTTCAAAATGGGGAGGGAAGCATAGCAGCAACGAATTTTTCTGAATCTTCTTCAAATGTTTTTCTAACACGCTGAAAGTGTGCCTCTTACTTCGATCTTCCCTGTCTCTATTCCTCCCCAATGTTTTCTTTGTTCTCTTGATAAAACAATGTATATTATTAATGGTCTTTAACAGACTCACTATTGTTTTGATTTTTTTCCCCCTTTAGGCCCTGTAGTTTGTACCTGCAGCTGCGTACAAAGTATTTCAAACAACCTAAAGCAAGTGGTCTGAATGATTCAAGAACACTCGTATGGACACTCAGAGCCTTTCAACTCTTTAAGACAAATTGAAATGCATGATAGTGATGAAAGTCATAAACAATTATGTTCTAAGGTTTTATATGAAACAAATGTGGTGTGCTCAGTGATCTATTGCATATCAAGAAACTCACCACATGTGGCACTGGTTAACATGAGTTGGCAGGCTCCAAACAACGGCTGCAGAACCAGTGCCTTATGAACTGAATTGCTCTTTAGGCCCTGGAAGAGGTAGTTTAGCTCAAAATTTACACACTGCATAAAGATGCATTAACTACGCCAAGCCTTTCTGCAGAGAGGTAGGGGGCCTTCATCTTCAGGATATTATCTAAATACCTTTTACATTACTAAATTCATATGTGCATTAGTTCAATTTGTTACATCTGTAAGATACCTCTTTTAGCATAGAAATTTCATGAATAGCTGAAGACTTGAATTCCTAAAATAGTCTTATTTTTTCCTCTGAATATTGTAAATCATTTCTGTCGGCGTGCTTAAGCATCACAAGTGATATCCTACTTATTAGTGCAATAAAAAATGTTTGCTGATTTTCAGTTTGTGAAGGAAACCCTGCCTCTGCCCTATTCAATTCTTTTTAACAAAATACAAATCTCCCTAAATTTTACGCTGTCTGAACTCCCAGATCCTTCAATGCATTTTCACTTTAAAGGTAAAGACAAAAAGAACAACGTTTGCTTCTGCAGCAGGGTGACAAACAACGCCTTACAGAGTAGGAGAGAAATGCAGAACCTTTACCTTCACAGAAATAAACAAAACATATAGTACAGCCTAGAGTACTCATCCTTCTTTATCATGCTTCCTTCTCTTCACAAAAAGCACTGCCACAAGAAGGTTCTGGTAGCCGGCTCCAGCAGAACCAAGGTGCCCAGACAAACAGAAAAAGGGGAGGTACTCTTGGACAAAGCCAGCAAACGGAGAGATATCAGTGTCTTCTACAACACCCCTGGCTGCAGGTCCCCAGCAACTATCCTTCCTAAATTATCCTTCCCAAGAGATGATCTTGGTCTCAAGCTAGTTATTGCTACCAACGCTCATATTACTGTTCTGATATAATCAAACCTTTACAGCTGATGTTCCCATACCTAGGACATTAGTCTCTGAAA
This sequence comes from Struthio camelus, assembly GCF_040807025.1. Taxonomy (NCBI): domain Eukaryota; kingdom Metazoa; phylum Chordata; class Aves; order Struthioniformes; family Struthionidae; genus Struthio; species Struthio camelus. The sequence continues at coordinate 50,330,338 of NC_090982.1, forward strand.
AACCTCATAATTAAATGAGCACTATCTGTAGCCACATATTTCATATACCCTCCAAGTGGTTCTGGACCTATACCTTATTTCTACCAGTGACCCTTTAATTAATTAAAAGGCATAGAAAATACAATATTAAAGCATACTCGGGATGTCTAACATCAACCACCGTGTACAGACCAAAAAAAACCATTCATTCTTTAGATAACCACGCCACCAATTTCAGTTTGCGTGTTTAATATGTTTTTAGAACTGAAAGTAAATTCAGAAAAAGTGTAAGGACAGTATCACAGAACTTCTACCTAGGCACCAGAGCAGGAACGAGGTTCAAACCCAACAGATCAAAACGACCACGCTCAATAATTCAAATTACTCAGTAATTTTAAAAATGTAGGAGTTTTTGCTTTTATAGTCCATAATTCTACGCATCACCTGCTATTATACTTCCACCCTTACCAAACGTTGCCTGCTGGTATGCAACACGTGTGCTCCAGTACCCAGGGAAAGTAAGGTTCGTACAGAATCTTTGCAGGCAAACATTCCGTGACTTGTCATATTGCAGGCAAAAAAAGCCCACAAAGTTCAGAGCGCAAACAGGAATAATATCTAAAACTATCATGGTCTAAATTATGTTCTTCTTTGTCATTCTATTTAGTCCTGCAAATCTAAAATATGTTATAAGCAGCAATTTGCTTTTCGGAGGAAGTAGGGAAAGAAAGCTAACATTAAATCCACCCTGAGCATTCAGCTGCAGATTCAGATGCTCAGAGAAATGCTCTGGGAAACTCTGAACGCCCCTTGAAATACTAAACATATAAAGTTCCTCAGACATGTTTCTCTCAGCTCCTGCAAAGCATGCGAGGGATTTCAGCCCTCTTTTTGCAATTCCTGTGCACTGTGCACCCTCTAGTGGCAAATACATATTTTTAGGTATTCAAATCTTTTGTTGGCTCTACGGTAAATGCAAAACCCACAGCAAACGAGCTTTTCTTAAATGTATTTTTATCTATTTTGTCAGGTATTTCAGTTCTATTTTAGTTCATGTCATACAAGCACTGAACACGTTTATAAGAACTAATTTTAATTAAGGTATTAACAGTTTGAGGAGATCACTGCAATGTTATTACCATGCAGGTGGCATGTGCTTTCCTAAGAATTCTACTGTAATGAAGGTCACCCATGCCATCTCTGCATTAACACAATATTTACCTATATATGATCCAAAAAGAGCTCTCTTAGTCACTTGAGATCTCAAAGCCCAACACACTTGGTGAGAACACACTACAATATCCCTTAACTTCACACAGTTTTTATGTAGTTCGCACAATACCATCCCTGAACATAATCTTTATTGTAAGTGAATTAGATAGGCAAACTGTCTGGATTTTCTGACGTAACTAGACCACCAGGAAATAATAACATAAAGAAGTCCAGAAGTTAGAGAAAATATGAGACAAAAAGAATCGTAGTCCTTCTTGGGTGGTGAGTATATTCTGAATACACTCAGAAAAAAACCAGGAGCATGCCTTAGAGAGCCGTTTTAAGCAAATTCAGGATTCCGTATGAAACAGAAGCAATGAAAGCACAATTCAAATTACTGCTCCCAAGCAGATGAAAGTATGCAGAGCAGGTATGTCCTCACCCCAAGCCAAAGGGATGAAGTGTCTTTCAGAGGGTAAAGGGATGCCTGCAGGAGATACATGGAAAAACCTGCAGCCAGTCTGTAGGGCACCTATGTCAGATGCACTCTGAGATGGGAGAATTCTTTTAACTTATGTAAACCATTACACCAAAACAAAGAGGATGTGTCCTACTAACTTTTACCAAAGATTATAAGTAGTCATGCTGTGCTGTCAGTTTATAGTAACAGGATTTCGACATAAAGGCCTGGTTTTAGAGGTTCTAAGTACTCAAATCAGTTGACAGACAAATGTATGCTTGACACTTCAGTAAAGACAGACTGTGCTGACTTTGGCACAGCCAGTGTGTCTTTTTTTTTAATGCAATTACCAGTCTTTCAAACAATCTGTATCATGAATCATGTGCAACTGTTTTCGTAAATGTATTTATTCAGGAATGTGTATCACTTGAACTGTTTCCAAAAATAATATTAATCCCATTCTTTGTTTTGAATAAATCTGTGCTCCCTGTGAAAACTGATTAACCCAGTTAGAACACTGGCTTCATAACAGTTAACACAGATTACTGTTAAAACCAGTGCACACCAGCTCAAGCATTTATATAGAGTTTACAGAAAGAGGCCTGGTCCTAAGATTCTGCAAGTAGCATAGTTCCCTAGAAGTCAATACTAAATTACAGGTAGGTCACAGTCAAACAGACATGCTACACTGAACAGTGTTAAACAAGAATGAGGCAAGGTTTTACACATACATGGCAACAGGATAGAATTAACTGGTTTTGAAGCACCAGATAGGAGAAAAAATTTAGCAAATAGCATGTGTATTAATATTGTTAAAGCTACAGCTTGCTATTACTGCATAATGACTCTAGGTACCTGAAAATTATGAATTTCACTGTACATGCTATAATTCTAAGAGTGAGCTACAACCCCCCCCCTCTTTTGAGGGCTGAAACATGTTTAAACCTACACATATATGGAAAATTTAACATAAGCTCAGGCTTACAAGTGGAGTTCTTACAATTTCATACCCAAATTTTTATTTCAGTGACTTCTCTGAAGTTACTTTTCTTTGCTGTGTAGCAATTTCATTTAGTTTCGGTAAAATAAATTTAGTAATTAGTTCTTACACTAATATATTACCAAGCACCTCACCTCTTTTAGAGCTTCTTCTGCAGTCTTGTTCTAATCAATGCAAATTCCTAACTTAAATTTCTTCAACTGTTTTAAACATTACTAGAGACTGCGACAGTATTAACAGGGTACATTATCAGGATAAAGCCAAGTTGCAACAGGGTACATTATCAGGATAAAGCCGTCCCCTGCAAATGGCTCTCCATAGTAACAACTAGAACAGAAAGGCTTTCCCTAGCAAGAATTGTTTTGTATCAGTTTTCAATTAGGCAAACCATCTGAACTGACATTTCATAAACAAAATGTAACTTAGCATTTACAAAGAAAGACTAACTCAAACAAAAGCTCAAGTACTGTACACAGTACACATTAAGACAGCGACATTAAACTGCAGATGACTAATATTTCAGAACTGTTATCTAGACTCAATGCATGCTATTACATACACAAACATATATATATATGTATTATGCTCCTCTGTCTTGCAGGCCATTTTGCTAGCTTTGTAGGAGATGAGAAAAATATCAGTTTCTCTACATTGTGCATATACATGTGCCCTTGAGACTAATGACCGTATTTTGTAAACAAAATCAGGTAAATCCAGTCTTTGCCTTTTGTATTGGGAACCATGTATTTTGCTATAAAATTGAACTACCACATATACAATATCAAAACCCGATTTATTTACATGTCGAATCCTCGTATCTGGGTGAAGCAGAGGTGTTTGTTTTAAGCTTTTCAGAAACTAGATTCATCTGTTGGTTTGTGTTGCACCTAGTCTCATGAGCACCCTCTATTGACTGAGGCTCTCAGGCCTTGCTGCTAATTTGTAACAGTGAACGATCGACCACCTCTGTAAAGTCTCCCCTAGCTTGTCCACACTCTTACAAAACTGTATTGGCCATTAATTTTCTCACCGATTTATGTACACTATTAATTGCTCTGATTCCTTTTACACATATAGGCACCAACATCCAAATCCTTCAAATGTCTCAACCATCACTTCAATATATATTGCAACATGCATAGCATCGTACTATCACATAGTCAGGTTACCTGACTATCAATGGTCAGGTTACACTACAGCTTTACATCAGCTAGTTCATTTAAAAGAAGTCTAGCTAGAACAGTGCTAGTAACTGGCTAATCAAAGCTTAAAAGCGCCTAGAAGGCACTCTTTGCCTGATCAAAAACATCAATATTGAAAAGGGTAAAAACCAAGAGGCACTGATTCGAAGCAATTAAGTACTTCTGGGAGCATCTTGAAATGCCTTAAATACAACTTTTTGCCATTTTTTCCAGATGTTTAGTTAAAATAACTCCGATATCTTAAATCAAAACACAGCATTCCCATTTATTATATTTCAGAGAGGAAAAGAATAATACATACCTTTAAAAAAAAAAGGGGGGGGGGGGAGAAGGGGTAAAAAAAGGAAGGGGTAAAAAAACATGCATTTGCATGTTTTTTCTTTAACTTACATTTCAGCCTTTTAAAGTCAGTTTCAACTCAATGAAGAAACCAACAAATATAGATTTAATTATACAGAAAAGATGCTTTAACTGCAGCGCACATTCAGCACCAAAAATCCAAAGAAAGCAGTCTTGCTTGAAATGTGTACAAATCAATTCATTATATTGATTTGAAAAGAGTGGTTTTCATTTAAAACATAGATTACCAAAGGCCACTGTTGATAAAGTCCTATATTTCAAGATACAGTAGGTAAGTTCTACTGAAAGACCAACCATCTGTAAAACAGTGACTTGCTAAACATTTCTTTTCCTTCTCTAACTGATGCAGCCATTAGGAGCCTCTTAAACTCTACTTACTGATAACCATAATAATTTGTCATCTACTAAAACTTGCAGGACAATGTCAGTTCAAAGTAGAATATTAAAGATCTGCTGATATTTTATGAAAACCTTCAAAGATTGCAATTTAGACACAATATTTCTCATTACACATTCTCTTTAGGTTTGTCCTATCTCCTTCCTAATACTAGATAAGGCCGGGTCAAGGCAGACTTAGAGGGCCATATGCTCAACTGCCTCAGGAAGTCATGTGATTAGATGGACCAGAAAAACTTGCAGACAGGACCTAATTCACTTCTTACCATGAAAGTATACCAAAAAATGTTCATAACATACATGACTTCGCATTAGTGTCACAGCAGGGCCCACAACTTTCTACATGCAGACACAGAAGACTAATGGAAAATGTAAAAACTTTTATTTTACATAAGGCAAATAAAAATATAGATTAACAATTCCTCTTACATAAAATCATGGATGTAAGGGCAGAAAAAAAGATTTGGGCATAAATAAGACTGTCAACATCCAAAAGAAACATACTCTAATATTTCAATTTAAGGAAAACTCCTCACCTAGTAAAGTGATAGGATGTACAGACCGTGCCTTAGCCACTAGAGGGAGAAAAACACACACATATATTAAGTACCATACTTGTATACACCGTAGTTGTTCAATAAAAATTACAAATATGCATTTTAAAAAAAATCAACTATTTTAAAATAAAAATAAAACCTCTAAAAGAAAATTCTCAATTCTTCAATGAATGTACATTCTTGTGCATATGTAAAATGCCCTACACATAAATACACAGCCCTCCTATACTCCAATTTGCAGAAGTCCCAAAGGGGAACCTAGTTGTCCATAGTGCTCAAGGAGTTATATAGGTAAAAAACAGTAAATCATAAAGCATTCTGAACTCCAATTATCAGCATCTGAACCACTGCATTTTTACTAATAAAGCACATCACTATTTTTCTCTTTTAAGAAGTAAATTTGGAACACCTCACCAACACACAGCAGACCTGTACGGAAACCTCAAAACTCATACTCAAGAAGCACTCTTGTGAAGGGTCATCAGCTGCAATCAGTCCTATGCCCTCTGCACCTACAATCCTGCCATTCTCTACCATTGGAAGGATTGGCAGGAGAAACTCAAGCACAAACCTCAGCAAAATTATTTCTGGCTGCACAGCTCGTTGAGAGATGCTAACTGTTGGTAGAAGTTAAAGCTGCCATAAACAGTAGTAAATTGCACCAAGGGCCAATTAAAGTCAAAAGTGAATAAACAAACATAGCAATTTGTCCTGTAAATTAAATGTACAAATGTAATTTAGCACAACAAAATGAGAGAAAGCCAAAATATGGTCTTTAAGATAGACTGTTTCAGTAATGTTTTTAAACGTTCTTTAAAATGTCAATAGCTTCTTGAGCTTTAACAAAGCATGTTGCATTAGCAATGATGCGACAAATCTGTAACTATGGCATCAGAAGTACCATGAACCATCACGCTGGCATCTCTGAAATTTTATAACCATATTTAAAACTATATCAACACTAAAAGTTCTGAAAAAAGGATGGAGTCTGGGCTAAAAGAGAGTGACAATCTTTCTGGGCAGATCTGAGGAATCAAACTGAGGATTCACTTCTACACTTCTCTTTGGCATTTTTTTTCCTAGTACCAACACTTACTGCAAAGAACCCTTTAGATATATTACTTCTCCCTGTACAGAACAGGAACTTAGTAAGATAGCAGAGCGACTGGACCAAAAAAAGCAAGGAAACTGGTATTGTTAGGACAGCATAGAAACATAAACGACACTGACTGCTTATGCTACACTTTTTCTTAACGGGTTAACACAGCGATTGTAACACTAAGGTTCAAAGAGAAGCCTCCTGTAACTAACAAGAACTCCCTCTATACCCAGATTTCTTTACCTATGGAAAAGACAGAGAGGGGAATAAGACAGAGTTGTATCATGAATGATATGAAGACAGATGAGAAATAACTGCTCACTCTTCCAATACAGTAAGTCAAAAAGAGAGTAGCAAGCAGCAAGTTCAAAATAAAGTTCTCCACACAACACGCAGTTAAACTGTGGAACTCCTTGCTAGAGGATGTTGCAGATGGTAAAAGTTAGTAATTAAAAAAAAAAAAAGTCAAGTTGCAAAAAATCACTACCTGTCAGTTACCAGTGTCACACTTAAGGTAGTCTGCAAAACAGCGGAAGTTGAGAGAATATTCTGGGAAAGCATTCTTAAAAACTTATCCTATGATGGTAAAGAATGTAACTACTGACAAAGAAATGGCAGAAGTCTTGGGCTAGACAAACTGAGTAAGCACCTGCTTGAAAACAAGAACAAACAAATTTCCTGAGAGGCATAATAAAAACAGAAAATTGCAACAGAACAGATCAAGAGGAGGGGAGTAGCAATTTGGATTACTACATTGAAGACTTAATTGTGGTTGGTTGGGAAAGAAACATGGAAAGAAGTTGGGGTAAGATGAAGAATAAAGAGAGAGAAACCAGCAAGGAGTATAATAAAGATGAAATGTATGAAAGGGATCAAGTCTACAAAGATGGGAAACAGGTAAATTGGTTAAGCTAGCAAATATAAAGTGAGGTTGCATGATACCTACTCCACACAGCTCTCCCAAAATCCTTTAGTTTCACCATTTCCCTGTTTACAGGTAGCATCCCATGACAAAACTGTGTTTCTTTTCCTTCTGATACCAGCCCATTCAATTATCACCTATGTCATTAGTTGAGCCAACGAAAACCTTCACGGTGCATCTCAAGGCACCAACTTTACTGCTGAAAATACAATATAGGTTTTCTTTTTCTTTTCTGAAGAAAGAGTATGTTGAACGTCATGAGTTTCACATATACACACACAAAACCCCAAAACAAACCAAAACTGTTTCATAAGATTTTTAAGATTGCAAATTAAATCACTCTAAAATTAGAAAATGCCATAATTAAGATGACTTGCGCCACTTTAGTTCATAATACAGACAATGACAGTGTTCCCATGACATGCTCACACATTTTTTTCTTTCCAAAACAAAACTTCACTTCATTTCCAGAACATAGAGAATGTATGTGTATTTTAACAAAGATATTACCATAAAAAAACAATCACGTGCATGTTTTCTGCCTCATTTAATTTGAAAATAGGTGTATCTGACCAAGGCAGAGAATTAAAGCGGGTAAAAAAACAGCTTCAGGACGAAGGCAGTTGAGACTGCTTTACGGAGCTCAATTTTTATCCCTATGTCTGCTCTACCATTTCTCAGGGATACCTGGGAAGTCACCAAAAGTCTACTTTTTCCCAAAATCAGTAAAAATAGTTTTCCTCATTTTCTCAGTATTCACTTCAAACAAATGATGTCATTTATAGAAGTTTTCAGCATTCTCTTTTCTGTTGCATTTAAGGGGAATCATCCTTTGAACTTCAAACATGCTGCATGATAGTAATTATTATGGGGGGGAAAAAAAATCACCTTGCAAGTATTTGTTAATCTGGATTTAAAAAAAAAAAAAACAATTAGATGCTTTTAATATTAACTCAGTGCCTTAGCAACCAGTCTATAGAATAAAAGACTAAGAGTCCCTTCACCTCAGGTTTGCTGCAAACATGATTTCACTTACATATAGGAAGCATTTTAGTCTGCCAGACAGTGACAAATTATTAAACAACTCTTACTTAACAACTGAAACACCAACTCAGCCTGCACTCAAAAACCTGAAAAAGTAATTTACTCTGTCTAGTACTCAGGGAGCCATGCTTACACATTCATAAGCAATGAGTTATATACAAACACTTACCAAACAAAATCAAAATTAGAACAGGGAGAAAGCATAACAATACTTTGGAGAAAACTAACCAGTGTCCAAGTGTCAGCCAGTCAAAGCACACACAATAATCTTGCCCATATCCCACCTCCTATCTCAGCTCTTGGGATACTACTTCTTTCCCCCGATTGCAGCCTGGTCACAATCTATCAAGATGAGGAGTCCAGCACTCCACCACCCTGTAAATGTTCTTGCCTCTTCCTGAATGGTTGCACTTTCACTGCCATCCTCTTTCTCAGATGAATCAAGATCAGTGAAGTTAACCAAACTGAAGGACAGAAAAACGGGTAGTGTTCAATCTCACAGAGGAGGCAGCTAAGACCTTTTGGAGTTGTGATCCACTCTGAGGAGCCACTTCCCAAAAAGCTAACACCTCCCCCAGTTGACAGTCCTGATGATCCAGCTCCTGTCTTTCCATCCTTCACACCACATAGACTATCCCTGCATATTTAAGTCGTGCACATTTCTTAACTCCCTGCATGCTTTCCCCCTCCCCCCCACCCCACTACATTAATTGTTTGGAGAAAAAATACTTCACTAACCATCATATTATTAACCGTTCACTTTTCAGGAACACATCCTCAGCAGGTAGTGGGGTACTGCTATATTCTTTTTTTCTTGTCAAGCACAGCATATATTGCAGTTGTATCACAGCCAAAGAAAACTTTCTGTTAATACAGTTTAGGTGTTTGAAGGAATACACTAAGAGAGTTTCAGAAAAACGTACGCACTTTGCTACGGGTCTCTCCTACAACAGAGCGAAAACGCTCACCAACCTGATCCAAACTCTTCAGTGTCAAGAGATTCATATTTGTAATCAATGGACTTTAAATCAAGCCCTGCATGGTTTGTCCCAGCAAGAATCAGTTCTCAGGGAGTCTTTTGGAAATAAACCTACTTAAATTGTGCCAAAGCCCATGGTTAGAAACACCTAAGACCTTCTGCATGTTACAATCACAATTCAAGAACTCCAGCGAGATAATACTGATTTCCGCTTACTTCACAACAGCCTAACCATCCTTAATATATGCTATGTATGCATTATAATTTTGATTCAAAGCCAAAGAGTTAAAAGATTAATCCATTATAATGCATTGTACATAAACTAAACTGTTTGGCAACACATTCCTTTCACACATCCACTGTCTTACACTATTTCATTTCCCTTCCAATGAAAAACTTCCAGTGAAAGCTGCCTTTTAACCTTCACCTAGCATAGTAACCCTTGGGAAAAAACAGAACCTTTGTAGAGCATGTTGAAATTAAGTGATAAGAACACAGTACAGGCCCAAATGATGAACAAGCGGACCTTTTATGACATCGCTTCTGTTTTAGCATGAGTCTGAAGAACATTAAAACAAATTTTTTCTGTGTGTAATGTAGCCTCAACAGCCTCTGCACTAAGATGTGATCAGTCCAGATTCTCCTTTTTAATAGTGTCTAACACGCACAAAAAAGATTTCACATTATTTTTGATATATCTAATAAAATGAGTAATCAAGCTAGACAGCTTCCCTAGTCCAGAAAGAACTAAGAGCTACTAAAGCATTCTTGTGACACCTTCCTCAGTAAGGTTCAAGGTAACTTGGACCATATCTATTATTCCTGCCAACACAGGCTTCAAACAAATATAACTTATTTCTACATCTTTTCTTTTATTCCAAAGCCAGTTCCGGGGGGCGGGGGGGAGGGGGGGTCTTCCTCCACCAAACCAGGCTGTTAGGTCTTTTCCTGACAGATGTTATTGCCAGATGGAGCTGATATCTAAAAGAGCCTACTTATATGGTCAGCCAGCCCAAGACTCATTAGGACCTTAAAAAGGCAGATCATCCTACTAAAGTCACATCATATAAATATGTAACAGTTTCATTTTCTTCACTCTTGTGTACTGTTGGTTTCTACAAAGCTCATGTCTTTTTTGGATACAATGTCTCCTTAATGTCATCAGGGTACAGGGAGGTAATAAATCTCTCAGACTGACAGGTGTCCACTTAATAAAGGATAATTAGGGTTAAGTTCTCAGAACCATCTCTCCACTGCTGCACAATCCCAGAAACATTCACGTGCTGGTAGGCATCAAAATTCTCAGGAAAAACAGCCAGGCATCAAAGTATTTGCATCTCACAACAAGATCTGGTTACCTGACGCACCACAAAAAAAACACTAATTCCTTGCATCTGAAGTGTGAGAGTATCAACGAATCGCAAGCTACCCATTCCAGACCCAGTAGTCCATACCATCCCTTATTTTTCCAGTCTAACTACTACTTTGGGAGACACACACAGGCTTTAAGATTCTTAAGTAACAAAATCCCAAAGAGTGCTTCTAAGAATGTTGAGTGAGGGAGAGTCACAAGTCATGTAGTCAGAGGTTTTTTTCTACATATATGCCTTATCCACCTCAGATAGAAGTCCAAATCATTTGCATTAAGTTTCTTCCTTTCAAGATATTTTTACCCTTGAGGCATTGGGAATCCCAGAACAGCACCTCCTCTGGTAGAGCCTAAACTTTCCCTAGTTTCCAGCTCAGAGAGGTCTCTTATCTTCTTCAACTTTTCTACAGTTATGTAACAGCCTTGTTTTGGTAGTAACAGCATACTGCTAGACTTTTACAGATAAAGTTTGGAAACTATTGGGAGCCATGCTTCTCTTCAGAGCGCTTCTCTCCCATTAGTGCTATCATTTTGTCGCCTTTTAAGCTAACTATGAGCAATGTTGTCCCAGTCCTCGAGAGCACTTCTAACAGTAACAGTACTCAAACACCACAGCACTCCCAATGGCACTTCAGGTACCTTCTTTAGAGCATATTCAATTTTTTCTACAGGCTGTAGCACAAAATGAATAGGACATCAGGGCATTCAAATGTTACTCCTTGTTCACTATCTGCAGTAATTAGCAAGCCTTTTGGAAAGACTATCAGTAGTCACTATCAACATAGACCCACCAGAGTTTCTTTTGAGATCAAGGTACAATCTCATTCAAACTCCTGAAGCCTTAAAAATTCATCTCAACAAGAATACTCACCCTTACTAAAGGGCTAACAGACCCACTCAAGTCAAAGGCTATACTGGCCAGTATCTATACTTTTTTTCCAAGTTCAAGAAATCAAGAATCATGGCACACCAAAGTCCAGCACCACCCTGACCTCTACAATAACTTTATTTTTTACAGCAAGGGGTATTACGTCATTGTTATAGTTATAACCTGGGTAAGGTACCATCAATGTTGTGTTTCATATGAAAAAGGGTGTGGGGAAAAAAACAAGCCACCTGACCTTATTGGTAGGAGTGCAATTAGATTTCTGTAACAATCAATCTGAACTCATTAAAATAATTTCTAAACAATGTGAACTTCACTTTTTTTTTTTTTTTTTAGGAAAACTGTTCTTCCAAAATGGCTTATGAAATCAAGTGGAAAAAAATATTCATTTTATATTGCACTTCTACAACAGGTAGAAGACACTGGGAAATTAAGAATAAGAACTCCTCCCTCCAAACAGATTATTGCCCAAGAAAAAAAAAATCACTTTGAAGTTCACAAGCAGGAGTCCTCCAAAATAACTCTTCCTTCAGCAGGGCAGAATCAGAAGTTTTCCCAGGATCCAGCATGTACATAGCTCCCTTGGTCAAAACCTCTTGGAGGAAAATTAGGGGGAACATGCTGACAGAACTAATACCCTGTAAAAGAACATTTCACAGGCCTTCTGAACAGAGCACGAGGCCTACGCACTCAGGTTTTGTTCTAAAGTTGAGATTAAAACGAAGAATCCAGGTGGGTGCCTGGTTATACAAATCAGCCGATACTGAAAGAGTTTCATAATACAAGAGATAAATTGGTATCTGCATACAAGTAGAAATTCCAAGACATGAAAACAAAATTTCTAGCAACATAAAAAGGTACCACTGACATAAAGGCTAAAAAATCATGTACTTAAAAAACATGTATTTGTTACAAGAAAAAAAGACTCCAATCGATTAATTGAAGTATGAAATAGTTTAGTTAGACATTCAACTGAAACTCCACTTCAGACTGCACATGCCACGGATAATAAATGTATTGTAGAAAGAAACACTGAACATAATAAAGGGCTCCTCAAACTATGCCTGATCTTCCAGCCTACAGCATTTGCTTCACCATGTAGCCAGGATACAGTAAGTTGCTGACCAGTGCTACAGCACCAGATTTTTGTGTATATATAGCTTATAAATAAACAACTTGCATATATCTCATTCTTACTGAACAAGAATGTTAGGAGACTGCACATACGTCACCTTGCAGAAACCTCAACTCACATGTTTCCTTTCTGACTCCCCAAACACCCACATTTCAGTTTAGCTTCTCTCCTAGTCTTCTGTTTAGGATTCGGTCTCATTCTTCCCTTTCAGACACAAGGAAAGCAAGTTTCAAAGCTGTTAACAGAGTACCGCGAGTTCGTCAAGCAAATGATTTTCTGTGGTACACTACAAGTAAAGATTCAGCTGCTTGAACACAAAGAATGCTTCAGCCCACCTACAGGAGATCAGGGACTTGATTACCCCGATCAGGATATAAGGCTGAGTTGTCATAACTTCACAGGTGGCAGATGTAAGACATTACTAAAAGAAGATAAGAAGTAGATTTGTGGCTTTGAATGTCAACTATACTGAGGAAATTATTTCCTTCTTCAGCCATTAATCCTCACAGGAAGAAAAAATGACTGAATAACTGAAATTGCTTGGGCTTTGGCTATTGAAGTATTGATGGCAGCCTTCCACCAGGTGGAAACTATTATTTAGGGATACATGACCCAGATCATATACACATGGCTAGATAGTTTCCAGCTGAGTAAATAAAATTAAAATAATATCCCTCACACTTTTCATTTGTTCCTACCCAGAAAAAAGCTCTTAATAAGTCTCTGTGCACGATCACTGCGTTGCACCAGAGCTCTTTCCACAGGGAGTTTTATCCCATGCGGTTGACCCTCTGCTGAGGAAGCTTTAATAAGAATACATAACTTAAGAGCACATACAGCACAGGCTTCACAGCTCACTTATCAAGTGCTTATAAAGGTCACATGATACGTGCATATATTCCAAACAGTATAATCAGCAAACCATTATTACAATGTACGACAGTTTCTTCGAACTCCATAATTTCAGGTTATGCTTTTCTATCACGCACTACACAAGACAGCACAAGCAGTCGTGCCAGCACTGGGACGGACAGGACCCAGTCACAGTTTCTCTTCTCCTCTCCACTCAGTACTGCAAACAGGTAGTATTTTGTTACAGATTTGGAAGTTGTTTAAACAAGAATAGTCTGGTTCTTATGATTTTAAAGATATCTGGTGTTGAAGAAATCTGAAGATATGAATCCACAAAATTTAAAAATCCAAAGGCAAATAAAAAAGCCCACATATTTTTAAGGCATTTCAAGCAATACAATTTAAAAAAAAAATCATGTAATTTTATTCTTATTTTCTAAAACGTCAAGACGGGCACCAGGACTTTAGAATATCTGGTACTAGAATAAGGTTTGCCACTTAGATTATGGTAATGATTTTTTATAAATCAAGCACAAAGCATGGCAAGTGCTCACCAGGGGCAAATAAACAGGAACAGACCCACGGTCGTTTCCCCAGGACTAGCATGTCCTTGATTTCCCCGAGCTAGGCTAACAGTACAAACTTTTATCAAAGCTATCTTCTGGCTTTCATAATCACTCTAATTTCCCTGTTAGCTCTTTTCCCCTGCCATGACATCTGATTCGTTCCAGTTTCAGCTAGCTCCCCTTTACATCTCCTTTTTTTTTTTTTAAACAAGGAAGCACTTGCAGGTTCCATTGTTGCTTGGTTTGGCTTTACCCTAGCGCTTCACACAGCGAAGTGAAGCTGGGAGGGGGAAAAAAGTCGCTTTTGACTGCTTTTTCCAACTACAAGATCTGCTGCCTGCAAGAGAAAAGGCCTCTTTTGACCTTCAGCCCTGTCCAGCAAGCTGACCTCCTTGACAACACGACTCCAGTGATCCCCTGTAATGCTTGTGACTGGCAGCAGGGACGGCCGCCCGCAGCAGCGGCCGGGCGGCCAGGGCACACGAGGGGCCGGCGCTGCTCGCCTACCCGCCCAAGGGCAGGAAAAGCCTCCAGCGAGGGCACAGCGCCGTTAACGCGGGCGGCTCTCGGCGCGCCTCCTCCGGGCGCCATTTCCCGCGAGGGACACCCGCCTACGCCGCCTCGGCCCGCCACGGGGCGGGGAAACGGCTGCCCGCCGGGGGCGGCCCGGCCGCGCCGGAAGTGCGTGCGGAGTCAGGGCCCCGCGCCGGCTGCTGCGCCCGATCCCCTCACGGTAACAGGGAGCCCGCCGTTCCCCCCGCCCCTCGCCGCTTCCCCCCCACACTTGGTCCCCCCGCCGGGCGCAGCCGCGCCCCGCCCGCCCCTACGTCCGCGTGCCGCCGCCCCCTCGCGCCCCGACCGTTGCACCCTGACAACCTGCCCGCTCCCCCCCACCGCGCCGCGGGGCGCAGCCCGCGGCCGCCCAAGGGGCGCTGAGCGCAGGCGGGCTGGGAGCGGGCCGCGGCGGCGGCGGCGGCCCCCTCCCCCCGCGCCTGCGCACCAGCCTGGGCGGCTAACGGCGGCGGCGGCGGCGGCCAACGGCCGCTGCAGACTGCCGCCCCGTGGCCGCTCTAGCATAGCAAACTGATCGCCCGCCGAAGTGCTCGTGTAGCGGGGAACGCGTCACTGCTGAAAAAAAAAGATACTTTTTGTTTGTTTGTTTTTAACGGAAACTGGGCTTTATTAGCAGTTTCTGTTGCTGTGCCCCCGGTACGGAGTGGCCGGACGCGGGGGTGGGAGGAGCGCGCCGCTCAACATAGACAGCGGTCGGTGAAGACGGTTGTGAAAGTCCGCTGTGATGCGGATTTTTTCACTTTTAAAATACTCAGTTCTGTAGTGTGGGATTTTCTGTTGTTCAAAGGTTTTTGTCTTGATTGTGTGCTCGTTTAATCTGAAACCCGAACACATTTTTCACTTTTGAACAAGCTTCATTTTCACTGTAAGATCCTTCTCTCCTTAAGTCATCTTTAAAACTGATGATTGGGGTAAAATTTTACCCATCTTTGGAGATGTGTGGAACTGATATTTGGTAACAATTTCATACTGATTATACGAATTTGACTGTTGTATCCATAGTTTTGGTGACAATGTTGTTTTGGCTGCATAGCGTTAAGCTTAATTTACTTTTTTAAGTCCTTTTACTGATGGTAAGTTTGTTTTCAGATATTTGTTTTCTTTTTTAACTTAGTTGAGACAATGACAGACTTTGAAAAGAATCTCAAGCAGGACATGATTTCTCAGCTGCATAATTTCGCTGCTGTTGGAGATACAGTCGGATTGAAAACATTGCTCGTTCGCTCTCCATCACTTATTAATGCAACTGCAGAGAATGGCTGGACAGCCTTGATGTATGGTGCCAGAAATGGACATTTTGAGGTTGTGCAAATTCTTCTTGAAGAAGGGTAAGCTGTTTAGTGGATCCTATAGAAGAGCTCTAACCTGAATCCCTTTCTGCCTGTTTAATCTTTACAGTAGAAAAATATATTTATCCAATAGATAGAGGAAGAATTTCCAGGTTTAAAATTCAGAAACGTTTTTTCTTCTGTCAGTGCGACACCAACCATTTTCATAGCTTTCCAAAGATATATTATCATATCTGTTGTCTATCTTGAAGTAAGCTGCTGTACTCCTAGTTTTTTAAGATACTGAAGAAAAGCAAATGATGCCTCAAAGCTCTGCTTGAGACCCCAAAGAAGATTCGTCTAAATCCTGAACAAAATGAGGATCCAAATGTTTCAAATGGAAAACGTTTCAAAAGGAAGCATGAGCATAAGGTGTTCTAGTTCAGCTGAGCTCTGCATTAATCAAGACCAATCTGCTCCTTTCTGCACCCCTAATTAGAGAACCAAGCAAGATTAGTTCAGTATGTAATTGAGGATGAGTAAGGTGAAATGTGGCAGTCCACAGGCTCCAGGAGTCATCCCACCCTTTTTATCCTCTTAGAGAAATGATACACCTTCTGCTGGGGCTCAGCATGGAGTGTCAGATGAACTGCTATTTTGGCCTATAATTAGCATATTCTAGCAAGCAGGAAAATACCTATGTGCCAGATTTTGTGGACTGAAATCTTGCGTGTACTGAAGAACCTTTCTCCTTGAGGTTTTGGGGGTTTTACCACTTTGCATATTGTAAAAAAGAACAAATTTCCTTTTGTAAACATCCTTTTCAGGAGAGTTCTTGCAGGCAATTTCAGTACAGTTGCTGATATGATTCTGTGGCCTCTTTAGTCTAATTTTAGTCATATTTAGCCATAATAATCATTTAGACTAATACATTGCTGGATGTATAAACATGAATGTCAATAGAGCTATGAAGGTGAAATTAGAAAACTTCCAAAGACTAATCCTGGAAATCTTTTTTTTTTTTTAATTCGTCTATGTTTGAGGAAAGCTACAAGAAATGCAAGAAATGTTTGAAGGCTGGAAAAAAGATCTTAGTGATCTAAATAATTGAAGCCACTGTTGAGGACACTGAATAGCAATTTGATCACAGCCAGCACATACCCGAGTAGGCAGAAAATAGAGGACAAAAATCACAAAAAAATCGGTAGTTGAAAATAGGAAATTAAACAGGAAATAACGCAAGATTTTACAGTAAGGATAATTAATGTGAAAACATAAATAGACAACAATAGTTCCTTTAGCACTAAAAACTTTTAAATTAAAACTTGAATGCTTTTGTAAAAGTATATTCAAATTCTGTCAAAAACTATTGAGTTTAATATAAACTCTGAAGGCAAAAGTCTTGCCTGTGTTAATACATTCATGTTGTTGATACTGGCCTCATGTTTTAAAAACAATGGGCTACTGAGGAAATTTTGTTTGTGCTGTGGCTTTTATTCTGAGGCTTGGTAATTTTTACCTAAAAATATTGATTTAGCACAGCATTTTGGCATCTTGGCTTCCCTTGTTTTTAATAAACTGGAAAGTTCATAGGGCGTAAATTGATTTTTGACTCGGGAAGGTGAAACCTTTACACTCCTTAGGCTAGCAAGTCAAAGGCTCAAGAAATTTAGGTATGTTTTGACAGTTGACACTAACTAACCCAAATTAAGACATCACTTCCAGAAAGTGGTATCACAAAATTAAACAGTTATCCCCTGTATTTGTGTAAAAAGTTACTGCCAAGTTTTTCACTGATTGTCAAAAGCAAAATATAGTTGCAGCAGTAAAATTGGATATACTTCGCAGACTAGCGTAAAGCTTTTGGAACATACTGATGAGTCTGGCCCAGCATCTATAATTTGTAGCTTACAGTGATATTTTGTTTTTACTTTTCCACTTGGGTTAAAATTGACAAAAAATAAAAGTGCATTTTTTCTGACTTCCCAATCCATATCAATTATTTTTAATAATTAAATATATGCTGTGAGGCAGTATTTCCTCAGCTGTTTGATTCCGCAGATGTTTTGGTAACTGAGAGAGATCCCTATAGGGACCAGCTCATGCCCCACAATTCTCAGAATGCAACTTCTCTCACTAAGTATAGGCCATATCCTTGATTTTTCTTAACAGAAAATCTTGTCTTACAAGTCTTTTGATACCACTTTGGGTACCTTCTAGAAATTAATGCTTGTTAAACTGCGTGTTTTTTTTAATATCTTTTTTGTATCTTCTGGTTATTCGGAAGAGACCTGCAGCCTGGTTTTTGTAGTTTCACTTCCTCATAAAGCCTCATCTTGAGGCTTTTCTTTCTTTGTTTGTTTGTTTTTTGCATTACAAAATGTCTGAGGTTTTTATTAATTCATTACTGTTGTAGTACAGCCTGAATGTTGATAAGTGATAGTTAATTTGGAGTGCAGTCTAAATATGAAATCCAACATTAGCAAAAGGAAGTGAAATATCACTTTGTATTACTGTAATGCTAAGTAGTTAGTCTAAAAGGTGCTCCAGTACAGATTGCACTTCTAAAAGCTCCTACATCTTAATAGTATCAGTGTTACGCTATAAGTAAGAATAGTACAGCATTGGGACTCTTAAAGTTACTCTGGTAACCACTGTTCTGTTCTGTTTCTGTAGGTGTGACAGGTCCGTTGTTAATAAATCAAGGCAGACTGCTCTGGACATTGCTAAATTTTGGGGGTACAAGCACATAGCTAATTTGTTGGCTAATGCGAAGGGTGGGGAGAGGCCTGTTTTTCTGCCAAATGAAGTGAAAGAGTATGAAAATTACTTTGGCATAACACTCCTAGACAGAAGGAGCAACAAAAGAACAGATTCTAACTGGCTAAGCAAAAAACAAATACATCCAACTACAGTATACATCCTTTTCTCAAATCTAAGTCCTTTGGTTACTTTGAGTGGAGGAGTAGAGAGTTCCAAGCAACCAGAAGTCAAGCTTTGTAGGCTGTACCACAAGGATGTAAAGCAGTACTTGAATCAGAGCGAAGACGTCACCTTGATTTTTCTTGGAGTTGAACTTCAGTTCCACATGAACCTGCTGGCTGCTCACAATGGAAGGGTTCTGAAAGAAGATGAAGAGGACGGGCTAGTTGCTTGGTTTGCTCTTAGCATAGATCCCACTTCCGCTGAGAAATTTAAACAGATGCATGAAGACGCTTATTTTCTTCATCCACCAATGCCTGCACTACTGCAGTTGCCTGAAAAAGAAGCTGGTAAGGTACATAAAATGTAACTGTAATCAGATGTCTCATCAGAAAAATATGTTTTTGGGATTCGCTGATGTGTAGTGCAAAGACAAACAAGTGCTGCAGCGGAATTATGCATTTTGAGTGGCGTTAGAAAAACTTTAATTTTAACTGTTTATTAGTGACTTTGTGAAGAGTTTTGTATGTAAAAACATGCAGTCACAAAGTAGTAACATCTGCAGTCACAAGTAATGGACTATAAAATCCATTCATCATCATGGTTTTACAAATTATACTCTTTTAATATGAATGCAATGCATATGCATGTGTTTTAAAGCTAAGAAAAAAAATCCTCTGATTACTGAGTTTCAATACAAGAAATGAAAATAAGTCCTTAATAAGAGTTTGTTAGATACTTACCTGAGAGGAAAAAAGTGTGAGCAATAGTGGCACCCAAAGCATTGCAAACCTGTAGCTTGGTGCTCTGCCAAGAAAAAGGAGGCAAGACCAGCCCTTAAGTATTACAATGTAGTGCAAGCATGGACACTAATGATATCTTGGCCATAGCACACAGGAGTTTTGTATTGATTTCTGATTTGTTTGAAGGTTTTATAGAAACTTTAAGTAGCAATGAAATTTTGGGTTTCCCCACCTTATCCTAAAAATATTGGCAGTTGCATGATCTTTCCTGTAATTTAATGGCTCTATAAGACAAGTAACAGTATTAGATTTGTATATTGAAAATGAATTGTTAATGTTGCAAAGTCAGGATCTCAGAAGTGAATGAATTCTGGTATGGACACATTGCAACAATTGTTGCAACAATTTTGCTCTTACAGAAGGATAAACAGCAAGTGTGTGGCTGCCACCTCAAGTTTAAAAGGAACAATGTGTTATTACGTCAAGATAGATGTAGTAGCTCTGAAATAATAATTCTGGCCACTAAAAGCAGTGTGATATGCAATTTGGACACTTTACCCAGACAAAGTAACGGTAATGAGAAACAGAGTATCTTGGTCAGGAAATCCCATGAATTCGTTTCTGAGCAAAGGAGTTGGGCTGTGTCCATGTAGTACTGCATTATATTGCATGTGCTCTCCTACCAAAAAAAAAAACAAACAAATAACTCATATTGCTCAGCTTCTCTTATAGCAGATGTTTAAGCCATGGTCTTACTTTATTTTTAATGTTAAATTTTAATATTTGCTTTATTCTATAATATTAAAAGCTTAAATAAATTAGTATTTGACTGTATCTATATTCAATGTATTATTTTAAAGGAGTAGTAGCCCAGGCTAGATCTGTTCTAGCATGGCACAGCCGCTACCAATTCTGCCCCACGTGTGGGAGTGCAACCAAGACCGGAGAAGGGGGTTACAAGAAAACTTGCTTGAAAGAAGATTGTCCCAGTCTCCACGGTGTTCACAACACCTCATATCCAAGAGTTGGTGAGGATATTGTAAGATAAACTTGATGAAAAGTAGCCTATTTGTAACTACTTCCTTATAGCTATATACCTGTAACTCCATTTCTTTTTAGTTATTTCAGCTATTTGCTTCTGTCCTAGGTCTTACATACTTATCTCTCCACAAGAGTGTGTGTGCGTCTCAGTGCTATTTAGGATGAAGTAGTTCAGGCTTCTCTCTCTTTTGGTGTAGCCTGTGACAAAAAATATTGTGACAATATCAATCTTTATTGCAACGCAATAACACCACTTAGATGTGGTGATATAAATATGTAAGTATCTCATAAATGAGATATTCGCAATACAAACGGTCACGTTTTACTCTCTTTTTTCTTCATATTGTCGTCTCAACTACTGCAAGCCTTCTGGCTTCGAAATGGCCTGTTTGGCACTGTGTCAAATTTCTGATTCAATGGTCATTTTCCTGTAGTGCTGCTTTGACTGCATTAACCACCTCCACTGGCTTTCCCTTTTCATTGTCAGTCACTAACTACATGGCTTAATTCTATCCAGGATACAAATGTGTATATATTCTTCTATAGCTCCTTTTGTTAATTTGTTGCAAAGGAGGTTATTATAATTTCTGTGCTATAGATGGGGAAACACGGAAGGAAAACGCTTACCTGTCTGCATCATTCGATGACCATCTGCTCACCTTTCCTTCCTCTACCCTGGCCTCTCTTTTCTTTTGCAGTTGTAATTCTGGATGTTGTACGTGTTTATTTCCAGACTTTGCTTTGTGATAGGTCCTGTAGATATACCTTTTTATTAATCAAAAAAGTTGTGCCACTGTCTTCTCCCTCATGGACTATAGTGAATTAGTGGCTATTTCTTTACACTCTCTAGCACAACAAAGTCAGAACAGGAATGGGATTATACGAAAAGACTGCTGAAACAGCAATTGTTACTGATGCTTTCCTCTAAAAAAAGTTTACAGAGAGCAACACCTGAAATTCTGTGCTGTGCCACATGGCAGACACCTTTGAATAGGGCATTAATCTTTGAAAGCATTGCTTATATCGGTTGCTGAATCAAACTTTCTTATAGAGAGAAAATACTGACCTTTTGGGCAAAGAGGGAGATGGACAATAGCAAGAGAAAAAAAAATATAAAGGCAAAAGTAGAAAAAAAATGAACTATATAACTGGATATTTAAGAGTCTGATGAGAACAAAAAGGGAAGAAGAGGGCAGATGAACAATGTGCAGGGAGGCATTGTAAAAACCATGATACCAGTAAGAGAAAATATTAAGGAAGTAAGAAAAAGACGCTACAAGGCCAAAAATGAAAAAGTAGATAAAAATGCAACATCAAATGAGAGACTGAGTGGGAATAGTCGAAAAAGGCAAAAGTGGGAAATTCAGTCAGTATTTACATTTTAACAAGAGTATCTAGCTTTTCTATGTACATTTGAGTCAAAAGTACATCTTTTGGCTGCATGTGTGTGAAAGAGGTCATAGTAAATTGTGCTTGCTGCTGAAATTGTTGCTGTCTGCTGGATGTATAACGAGGTTAGTATTGCTGGTACTCTCAACAGATTGAATGCTTCAGTTGCAGGTAATTTATGCCTGAATTTCAAGCCTTGGTTAGTAAAGTGCTTCTACTAAGCATGTATATTGCAAAAATAAATGAATAGATATGTTGCAGGAACAAACATCAGCTAAATAAAATAACAGCTTGCTTTGGGGCACCTACCTTTAAGTGCTTGAAATCAAAATTGTGTATCTTATTTGTATTTACACGCATTAATATTGGATTGGCTGAAGTTTATTGCTGTTTTTAAGTCCCCAAAAAGTTGAAATATATTTCTTTCATATGCCTTGCAGATCCTGTTGTGATAATGCAAGTTATCCATCCAGATGGGAACCACTGCCTTTTAGGTAGGCAGAAAAGATTTCCCCCTGGAATGTTTACCTGTCTTGCTGGATTTGTAGAACCTGGTGAGTAATTTCATTTTGCTTTATCAAAGGATTTTTCTTGCATGCAAGCATTGTACAGTGAAAATAATTTAGAAATTTGTTCTGTGTTATGTCAAATGAATGTTTTGGCTTCCTGTTAGATAAGTTGTTACAATAAATATGCCTACACTAAACACTGTAGCAGTTCATTTTTAAAATAAGCAAAAGTCAACTTGTATATATATATATATACTTTTAAAATAGTTTTCTTATGCACTCTCATATATTTAAATTAAAAAAAAATTAAAAACATATGTAAGAACCTTTCTTTAGTAATATTTAGCAAGGGGTTTTAGTATAGGGGAAAAAAAAAGTTAAACTGAATGATTCATACTTAAAGTTAAGCCTCTGCTGAAGTGTTTAAGGCCTGGCCGATTATATGGAAGAGCAGCAGAAATACTATTATTGCAGAAAGAGAAGTAAAGGGACTTCTTCCTAGCTGTGTTCAGCAATAATAGCTTGAATTAATTAAAATTATTAGAAGGTGCAGAATGCTTTGTAAAACATTCTTATATGTTAAATACATCTTAATCACCAGCTAGAGTATAATGTATTACTATATTCTGTAATTGTGTTAAATGAATTATGGTGCCTGCATGAATAAGCTGATTCAGATATCATTTGAAAGAAGTCAGGAGGTTTATTTCTTCCCTCCTTTCTTTTACTCCCTCCCCCAACAACTTATTCTCTGATACTCAATTCAGTTATATAATACTGAAATTTAAGAGTAGCTGATCTGATCAGCTGATCCTAGCTGAGCTAAGACTCAGCTAAGTCGAGGAAACTCTTAGGAGTTCTCTTGCTAGCTAAAATAGTATTTCGTTTATCAATTAATAAAAAACTTGAAGAAATATCCACAGATATTGACATTTATGCAGAAGTTAGTCTTCTAATTGGATGAAAAGAGTTTGCTATATTAGTGGCTAGTTCTTTATGGGACAAAATGAAATATACGGAAGCGTCACTGTATATTGTAGTCTGTATAAAAGCTTTTGGTTCTTGCAGATCCTGTTTGAACTACTTAAAAGAATTTTTAAAATATCTTCAGATAAAGCACTGTACTGATGTGTGGGTTGTTTACTTAATGAACCCTTACATTAATCAGTGGTTACAACAGAGTACACACATAGATATGTAAGCCTTAGACCATCACCACTGCACATATACATCTATACAGATGTCCATGCAAATGGACAGAAAGTTTTCCATTGAAGTTAAGTTTGGAAAATTGTGTGCCTATGTTGAGCCAATAAAAAGTGAGTCAGGCACAGTGCAGAAATATGTGTAGTCTACTGTAGTCTCTACTACAGACTGTAGACTGCAGTCTGCTGTAGTCTCTGTTCTCTTACTGTTGTCATTTTAAAAACTTGATTTTCAGGTTGTATAACATGCCATTATAGTCGTACTGAAAATCTAAAACTTTACAGAATGATCTTTTATAAATGAACAGATTTATATTTCAAAATTTGTTTAAGGAACAATGCATTCCCTACCCATTTTTTGTAGTTTTAGGTAGAGTAATGTAAGCTTGCATATATGGTAAATTAGCAATTCAGGAAATTAACATTATGGTGGAGAAGTTATAGTACTTTATTTTCAAAGTTCCATTTAAAAAAAACCACTGCTTTGGTGGCTACTTTGACTTTAGCAGTCTTCTGTAGCCCATGCTTAAAGTGTGTGCCCTGATCCATGAACTAGATTTCAGGGCAGTTCCCGAGATCAGTTCAGGCAGTTCAAGGCAGTTTCAAATCTTCTGAGTCAGTTCAAAGTGCAGGTTGTAATCCTTGCTTGGAGTATTTTCATCGGCTACTTGTTCTTTGCCCTTTTTGATTAGGCGAAACAATAGAAGATGCCGTTCGAAGAGAAGTAGAAGAGGAGGCTGGAGTCAAAGTTGGCCATGTTCAGTATGTCTGTTGTCAGCCATGGCCAATGCCCTCCTCCCTAATGATTGGTTGCTTAGCTGTTGCGGTGTCTACAGAAATTAAAGTTGACAAGAATGAAATAGAGGATGCCCGCTGGTTCACTAGAGAACAGGTAAAGTTCAATTTAATTTCCTTCTTGTATTGATTGGTCTGTGACTGTATCGGTTCTGGCATACAATAGATATTCACTTTTTTCAACAAGTTGAATAAGCATGTATATTCTCCATTTTATCATACTGTAATTGCATTATATTGCAATTGCAAATTACAACTAGAGAAAGGCAGATATTCATAAGGGAGCACAGCAATTACTCAGTCACTTTCAAGCCCGTTTCAGAACGTTTTTGCCATAGTTAGCTGTTCACTGTTTCCTTCAGGAGGAATGCAAGTTACAGTTATTTTAGCCTACTTTCCTTCACAAGCCTGTGCTTTGTTTGCATTTAGGTGGAAGAAGTATTTCATGGCATTCATCATCTGAGTTTCTCCAAACAAGCATGTTATCAGATTTATTGGGGTGGGGCAGGGGAGGTTTAGGTTAAAACTCTGGAAATTCATTAGTTTTAAAATCTTTTTTCTGTGCAGTAGTAGCTTAATGCTCTAGTAATTAAATTCAGTTCACAGTGCATTAATATGGAATTCTAAACTTAGCTTTTTTGAGTATTTAAAACATAGGCAAACAGAAGAGGGAAAATAAAGACGTGCATAGAAAGAAATATAAGTTTACAAGAGGAGAAAGAAAAGATTGCTTATGCAACATAATCTATGCAGGTTGTCTTGACAAGCTACTGAGGAGCTAAACTTCTAACAACACTCTACTTCTGCCTAGCAGTTCCAAGTGTTGTGACTCAGTAAGTTAACTTGAAGGCAAAATTAGTCACCTACAATCTTAGTGTATGCCTGAGAACACTTATCTATTTTAAATGAGTATCAGTTCTGAATACAGCTAGTCATCAGCAGATTACTATAGAGATGGGAATAAATGTGCTTCAAAAGTATACTTATCTAAAAGCATACTCCCATGTTGCTTGCTCCTGCTTCAGGAAACCAAGAAAAAATACTTCTTCCAAGACCAGAAAGTTACATGTTAAAAAATAAAGAATGTAAAAAGCAGTGTAGAGCACCATCTGGTGGTCCTTACCATAATAAAGGCTTTACAAAAGCCCATAATATTATATAGACAGTAAGTGTTGAAAATTGTGTTAGAAAGTAAGTATGCTTTGAGGCACATTTGAGCTCAAAGATGTCAGAATTCAACATCTCTTCTCTATGTTTTTTTGCATCTCTCTTGGAGAACCCAGTAGTAGCTCTGTCATAGTTATAGTAACAGTAGACTGATTGGTTGTCATAGTATGGTAATTCCTGTGTTCATAAAATGTTAGATTCTGTATGATTTATAAGACTAACTTCTAAAGAAAAAAAATCTGTATTTATTGCAGGTCGTGGAAGTTATCATTAAAGGAAATGAGCGTTCTTTCTTTGTGCCGCCAAGTCGAGCTATTGCACACCAGTTGATAAAACACTGGATTGGAATGAATGCTAATCTTTAAATTCAAATAATTGATTTCTTTAAGTTAAATTATTTCTTCTAGTGAATGCTAATGTTAGAAATAAATTAGAAAGACCTGTTTATCTAATAAACAGGACCACATGTATTTTTGAGCCTGCCCTTGACTCCAGAGCTAAACGATGCAAACTTGGGGGGGCGGTTTCAAACCTAAGTTCTAACTGGACAGTAAGCCAGTTACTATCCCAAGTAAGCAAGCAACAAACAAGCAACAGTGATATCTTACTGTGCGCAGGCTGCTTTTTGATTTTAGTGTCAAATTATTATGCCTTCCACTATCATGCTTTTTATTTTCCAGCAATTCATTTAGCTATTCTGAACTTAAATGTTTGATTTGGGCCTGATATCTCAAACAGCCCCCACTGGAAGGAGGTTTCTTTTTTCTTTTCTCTTTTTTTTTTTTTTTTTTAATTCTGCCTGGCACAGAGAACACCAAAGAGCATTTAATGCTGAAAGTCCTATCAGCAATGGTTATTTTTAAACAAATAGCAAAGTTAAATGCTGAACAGGTAGTATTTTTTATCTTCCACATGAATAACACTATAAGGAGAGGATTTACTTCACCTGTCTGACTTGGCCTCCACTTACCAATTATATGTTGCCCTGAATTATTTTAAAAGCTTAACACAGTACTCTGTTTATAAAAAATAGTATTGGAGAACCATTCCAAAAATGCTAAATAGTCACAATTTATATAAAGTAATAATGTACTTACCTTATGCAATGAGTTATTTCATTCTCTGATCATTAGAAATGGAACTGTAATAAGGAAGTGGATTATTTAAACAGCACATAAAATAATATCTCAAAATTTGTACAGAGTTATTTTATTAAAACCAAGGTATTAATGTTGTTACTGTTATCAAGAATGTACAGTTGAAAGACAGAAATATATCAACCCCATCTGTGAGACTGAGAGAACAACATAGCATTACAAATATTTACTTACATATTCTTAATGCTGTATTTCAAATTTGTGCCTTAATTTATTGTGTTATTGAAAAGAATGGAAACTATAGTCTTTCAAAATGGATGGTTACAAAAGTGTACTGTTCTTATTATTACTGTCATGATAAGATTCAGTAGTCTGTGATTGTGCAGTCATTGCAGCGGTATAAAAAGAAATGCAAATGACTACAATGTTAGTCATAAAAATTAACTTTTTATCATATGGGTTTTTTTTATTCAGAGTATGTTGAATCTTTTTAAATCTTTTTTGATTTTTTAATTTAATAATTAAGATGTGATTTTTTTTTATCAAAACTCTGCAAAATCTGGTATCAGAACAGATGTTTTTACAAATCCTCATAGTTATTTTTTTCCATCCACTGTTCATACTATTGCAGCATCCTGTTTTTAAGGCAGTGGTATCAAACTTTTTAATCCAACAGGGACTTCTGGTAGACTTGAAACAATTGACAAATAATTAGGTTGTTTTCATCCTTTCCTGCTGCACCAACAGATTAAGAAGACTGGGGAATCTCTTGACCCATCTGGGAAAGAAAAGGAAGCAATACACTGCTTCCCTGAAAATTTTCTTCTACCAAGGAGAAGAGGAAATAGGAAAAGCTTTCATAGACCGCAGCTGACAAGCAAGAGCAGATACTATCAGTAGAACTGAATTGACCTTAAAAAAAATTGGAAAAAAAGGAAGTCTAGCTGCAGGTTTTTGATACCAGTAGAGGAGAACAGTGGACAGCATGTGAACGGGGGTGGAAACTAAGCAATGGAAGAAACCTTTAACTAGGATTACAGTGATAACCAAGTATTAAGAGGGATGAACAAGGAGGGAATGAGGAGCAGATGAAAGCGGGAGAATAAAGCAAGAGCAAATACAGAGAGTATAAAGGCAAATCATTTTTCAACATTGAGGTAGCTAAAAATATATAGGTATAAGTCCAATCTTCCTATTAGTTTTTCATGTAGGAAATTACGATGAATTGCTATAGAGATAGGTTTGTAACTGTGAAACATAAGAGGGTGTCCACAACCCAATACTGATAATAAGATTCAGACTATTTTTTAATCATTTTTAATCTATATAAACAGATTATATACCTAATTACAATGCTAATAAGAAACAATTTGAAAATACCATTTTTACAGCATGAAAGTAACAGAAGAAGGATATGTTGAAAAAGAAAGTAATGTTTTAATAATTTCCAACTTTGAAAGTAATATTTTAATGATCTTTCAATTCTAATAACTTCTGGTATTATAACAATTTTTAATAGATCTACATTTAGAAATGCTAAATCAAGAGACCTTTTAAAACTCAACTATATGCATATACCCATCCTTTCTTTCATCATACAGATGAACCAGTTAGGGAAAAGATGACAAACATTCCTTGTTTAAGAAAAACTAATTTGATCATTTTAATCTCTTAAAGTTAAAATTCTCTTAGCGCTTTATTATCTTAATTTGACTTGTAGGTAGTAGGATAGCATTTCAGTTTGACAATATCTGTTTTCCAACATAGAAATTTTCTGAATGATAGTTACTATTTGCTGATTACACATGAAACATCTATCTTAAGAGCCAAATGCTGTAGATATTTAACAACTAGAGCAATTTAGAAAGTGCCAAATTAAATTTAGCAAGGAAATTAAACAGAAAGTGTATAACGAATCAAACTGGAATATGGTCAGGACAAAACCTCCAGAAGATTTGAGTTGTATATCTCAAGACTGCACCTGCATAAGCAGAGTATAGCTTGCTACTAAGCTAATGCACTACATTTAAAAAATACCATCCTTTGAACCACTAAAAGTAGAGAGGTTTTGTTCGTGCGATGTAAGAACGTTGTCTCACTATCTTCTCCCTTGTTTCTACTGTGGTACCAAAGCAAAGGGAGTAGTACTGCTACCACACATAGATGTACAAGGAAGAAAATTTTGAAAACATGCCTTTTTTCCCAGGTTGCCTTTACACTAATGATTATTAACTTTTATTCAGTGTATAATTTGTAAACTTTATTTTATCTATTTTTGAAATTATAAGAACTTACGGATGATATAAATAATAATATAGTAAGGTGGACAAAACATAGACAAGGGTTGTAAACCTGCCACAAAGTTTATACCACTGACCAACCTGTAAGCTCATGTTAGAAATAGTGGCATGAGATTTCTACTAAATTTTCATAGGTCCTGAAATATTTCCTATAAGCATATTTCTTGTATCCTATTTTTCAAATTGCTTAGGTGTAAATATAAAGCAAAAACCATTCCAATGTGGACAGTGTAGCATGAACATTATATGTTGTGTTTTGTGCAGGAATATTGCTAGATTGGTAAAGAGCATCTTAAATTCTACAACATGTGAAAGAAAAAAGAGTGGATGTCAGTAGGCCGATTAAAGGTAGACCAGTCACGATGCTCCATGGAATTAAATATACTAATCAGATTCTGAGCTTAAGGGACAGAAATAGAAAAAGAAGTGGAGCAAGACTGCAAATAGTGTTGTTCCTTCTTTTATCTTTATTTTTCATGTATGTAATTTTATTAACTTAGACTGTTCAGACAAACCTAACATTTTTGCAAAGCATTTGCCCAGGTAAGTTGAGTTAATCATTATTTTTCTCTTTTCCTTTAACTGTTAAGAGTTAATTAACTAGTAGTTCTTTTTTTGCTTCAGTGATTGGAAGGATATGTGTATCCAGCACATCGTTCCTGACTGGGGTTAGCAGTGCAGAAGTGGATAAGTGCAAAGGAAAAAAAAATTTGAATGTGTTATCCTGTTAAGCCATAGCAAGGCAACCAGCCCATCCTTCATTAGCTTAGAAAACCAGACTATTCACAAACAGTCCATAATAGCAAGTGAGGATCTGAAAAAAAAAAAAAACTTGACTCATAGTAACAGTAAGTATAAATATCTTTTTATTTTAAATAACACCCCTAAGTGTCGGGTAGTATTTTATACATACTTAATTGCTGTAAGTCATCATAGCTTTTATAAAATACAGAATTTCTGTATTGTTTTTACACAGTAGATGCAGTTTAAAGATTTCAAATTATACTTAAGTATATAGTTTAAGTTTGTGAATAAATATGAATTGGTTCCTAAATAGAAGGGATTTTTAAGATGGACTTTAAATTCCTAAAACTGTATCTGTCATCTTATTTACTAACAGGTAGGGACTTAAAATGTAGTAATACATATTTTAAGAATTGAAAGCCTAACTAAACAAACTTCAATTTGTTATTTGTACTGTCTTTATCTGCAAAGACTATTTCAGATGTGGACGGTGAGGAATGCTATGTTAAGACTACAGGGATAGTGTATATTAGTCAATAAGGAATTTTGCATACTGTTGAACAGAGAAGCTTACAAACTCAATTTGCAGCACTTAAATAAGCATGGATAGGTTGGGGAGGGGGGGCCTACAATTTCCTCTTCCTGCATACAAAACTATTCCAAGAAAAGCAGTTTTCCTTTCCCTCTTTAAGGAGAGAAACATTCTACCACTGGATCTCTCCCTCACAGTTTCGTGAGGAAATGTAAACGTTTTCTCAACACACCTACACTGAACTAAAAACAAGCCTATGAAATCTTAAACGCTCCCTTTTTTGTTATTCTTTGCCCAAATAACTCCTGTTCTTTGCAATGTAAATTTTATTTCCTCTAGAAAGTGACCTTGGAAACTGCATAGTTGGAAAATAAGGTGGGATATATTCTAAGTCTCCCCATTATAGAGAATGGAAATCCAGTCCTTGAAGCTAGGGTCAATTGTTTTTCCGCACTGAACTTCATAGGAAATGAAAGATTTTTCTCAGTCATAATTTATATTCTGTAGTCACAGACACTCTCAAAATAACTAGC
Source organism: Struthio camelus (assembly GCF_040807025.1). NCBI lineage: Eukaryota > Metazoa > Chordata > Aves > Struthioniformes > Struthionidae > Struthio > Struthio camelus. The sequence goes on from NC_090982.1 coordinate 50,361,174, forward strand.
TAACTCATTTCCAAAGAAAATTAATTGTGACAGTATAGAACTATTACACAGGTTTCTCTTGTTAAGCCGAATTTCAGTGACTTAAAAGAGAGGTTTTAGATTTACACTGTTCTAATTATTAACAATTATGAAATTCAAAAAACAACCACAGTTTGATTTGACAACGGATTGTAGTACTCTGTTGGTAGTACCATCTTTTACCATAGAATTTATATTTCCTATTATTGGAAACAGCAGTGTGTTACAGTGAGATTTCTACTGATTTCATGTCCTTTTGCCACATCACATCTGAAGTGCATTTCACCTACCTGTTCTTGTGGTCCATGCTTACAAATTATGATTTATGTGCCAAAACAAAAACAAATTAAAAGTGACTGAATGCAAGATATAATGCCAAATACCAATACTGCAAACTCATTGACAAGAAAAGGACTGATCCAGCTCCTGTTCAAATTGGCTGTTTTTCCATTGGCCTCAAAATAGGAACAGGAACAGTCCAACAGTTGAGACATCTATGGCAAATTATGTTGAGAATTTTTTTTTTTAACAGAAATTTTATTAAGGACAACATGATTTTATCCACTATAATAGAAATACAATGCACAATAAACTAAGCTGTCTAGGCCAGTTGTAAAACATTTTTTTAATACACAACATAATAAATATACGCACATCCCATTATATTAAACTGAAAAATGTGATCAGTAACTTGAAGTATTCGTTATACAGAATTCATGGTAAAATTATCAGGTGGTTTGTTTATGGGCCACTTTTACAGCATAGAGGCTACCTGGTTCTCCTTTTCTTTGGTATATAGAAAACAATGCATATTTTTAAATAAGGGTAGAAATGAACTACTTTGATGAAGAAATGAAACATCTTCAAAATACAAAATGAATGTCTATCCTTTAATAATACATTATTTATTCTTCTTGTGGCCAAGGACTCAGAATAATTAAACAGAAAGCAAGATTAGCTTATTAAGTAGGCAGGAGCTTTAATTTAGCTTTGTAAGAAAATGAAGTTTAGAAATGGCTTCGGCAGAAGTTAGGAATTGAAACCTGGACCTATACCTTGTCTTCTCTCCCTAGAAAGGCAGAAATATACATGCATGTACAAACCCATGAAAGCTGAACTATAATTTTTGTATGAATTTGCTGACATGTTCATTCTCAGTAAAAATTATCTTGAAAACAGTTGACTGACTGCTACCTTATTAGTCTTTTTGTAAACTAAAGCAAAGAGCAATCTGTGTGCAGGGAAATCTTTTAAATGTAATAGCCAGAATGGTATACCAGCTTTTCCTCTAAAAAAAAAGTCAATCAAAACCTATTTCACCCTATATCTAGTGCCACTTAATGCTTTCTAAGAGTCCAAAATAATGCAAAATCTTAATTCCATGGAGTTTGGATTTCCTGAATTTGCTCCTTTATGGTACAAGTGATGTTCTTAGTTGCTTAGACGGTAATCTTTCCTGAGAATCAGAAATATAGTAGAAATACTAGTGACTGATGTTTGCTTATCTTTTGGTAAGCCGAAAAAGCGAGATCCTGATTCGATGTGGTTATTAAAAATCCTGCAGCACATTTCATGAAATAAAATGGTTAATCACTGGATCTTAGTACAATACCAGTTGCTGAGTAATTTCACTTATCCACACTTTTCTAGGTATTTAATTTGGATGTGCTATTCTCATATCTAATTGGGTACTGTCAGATAACTACCAAGTTCCATCTGAATGGAAGCTGATTCTTTGCAACCACACAATTCATGTATTAATTAATTTTGTGAAATGCTTTAGGGTCCTATTACTCCCCCATATATATATGAATGGCTTCCTGCTTCTTTTGTTTATTCTGCAGAATGAACAGACATTCTAAACATTTTCCAAAGACATTTTGGCCTGTTTTTGTCTGTTCTCTGGAAAACATACAGAGGAAATGATAAACAAATGAAAATAAGATATATATCAGCTGAGAGAGAGAATAAAGAACACCACTAAGACAGGTAATTTTGATAATGCACCTCTTTCCTTGCATATATTTGGCATAAAATACATTCTTTGGCAAAAGCACTGCAGAAATGGATGTTCAGAAATTAATGAAATGAGGAATAGTGGTAGTTTGATAAAGAGATTTGGAGCACCTTTGCAGAAAAAAGGGAAAATGGAAGATAATTGAATAAGAGGTATTTAAATGAGTGAGCCCTATTTATCTGTGGTTTATCTGCTTCAGTGTGTAAACACCAACACAAGTAATATGCTGCAGAGCTCAGTCAGTAAGGAGGGCAAAAGGAGGAATTCACAAGGAAAAATAAAGCTTTAAGAATAATTTAATAGGAGGAGAGAAAGGGAGAAACCTAAGCAGTGAGAGACTGAGTCAAACATAATTGATAACTTGATAGAGGAGCAGAATCAAAACAAAGAAAACAAAGATTAGTATGCAACAGAAGGATATTGAGAAATACAAGAAGCAAGAGACACAATGGAAGGCAATGACAGCAAAATCTGGTATACAGATTTGGAGAGAAAGTCAGATGCCATATCCAAAAGGAGGAAGTGTATCAGAAGGGGCTGATATGGGTGAAACACAGAAGGGAAGGCCGTAGAAGGCTTGTAATTCAGAAACAGTTGTTTGAGTATTCTGAGACATTGTTCTTGTACAGTCTGAGAAAGGTGAAATATTTTAGATATAAGATTTAACAGGGAGGTAGTCAGTGAGCTGTCACTGAAAATATATTTATAGCTATACATTCTACAATATAAGATGATGAAATTACAGAAAATAGATTTACCACCCAAAAAAGACAATATTATCCTGAAAGAACATTAAACATTTTACAAATGTATTGTGGCACAATACCATTCTGATTCAACATTTCTTGTGTCATTACACATGAATAATTTCTTCTATGTTTTTCCTGGCTTTTTTTTTTTTTTAAGTTTACTTTGCCTTTTCTGCCAGTGTCCTCTCATTACAATCTAGCTTCACTAAACATGCTTATTCATAAAACTTAAGAAAACAAATGTTTCCAGATCTCCATTATATAAATAATATGAACATGAAATAAAATTATTGCTGTGTTTTCAGTTCTTTCTTTCAAGTAAGTTTTTTTTAATGCAGCTACTCCTGCCTAACAACATGATCTCAGAAGCATATGTTAGTAAAAGAAAATATGTTATCCATATTATTATCACAAAGCTTGCCATCACCCACATTAGCCTGAAAGAAATACTATTAGCAATGCTGTTCACAGTGAAAATAAACACATTCTAGAAAGATTTAACTTCTGCTGTGGTGGGGAGTGATCTTTCACTCAAAATTTAGTTATGGAGTCGCTTACTGCAAGCTAACCTAAGCACTGCTGTTTGTAGCAAGAATAACCTGTCACGTACAGCACTATGTCAGTGGATGCTGGCTTCTATCCAGCTGCTGAATGCCATTATTCTCATTTAAGGTAATTGGACTAAGTGAACACCCAGCTTCTCCCAAGAAGTGTCCAGCAGTGTACAGAATTGTCCCTAATTAAGGGTCTTGCCCTGCAATCCTGATGCCTTCAACTAATCATTACTCAAGGCAATGAGACCACTCATGTGACTAGGATTGAAGCTGATGAGATTCCTAGTTCAGTTAAATTCAGCACATCTGAGTTGCAGAACTAGCAAAGCAAGAATAAACAAAGAGAATGCAAAGAAAACATACATAGAAAACATGAGTGAAAAGGAAGAGCTGGTGCCTCACCCTTTTCTGAAAAGGGTTAAAGGTTCTTTTCAATGTTTACTTGCAATTTATTTTAAGATATCAGTGATTTAATGCATGCATCTAGAATTTAGATCAGTAATACATAAGTATGAAAATTAACAAAGGAAACTGTAATCTTCATCACAAAAAAAAAAGTCTAAACATTCACCCTACATTAAAGCTTTCATCTACTTTTCCTTTCTAACTAAGCACAAAAATTTAAAAGCAACAAGAAAAAAACAAAACCAGAAAAAACCAGCTTAATTCATACTGGTCACCTAGGTCTTACTCCTTACCTTTGACCACATGGCAAAATCTGTAGTCCTGCCGCTGGGAGCGACTTAGTCTTGTGGTAATTCCTGTTGGTGGCGCTCACTGTTGCAAATGGAGGGAGCTGAGGAAGGGGAAGGGATGTTTACGGTTTTCCTTAGGTTGAATTGAGAGAAATCCTAGAAGTAAAATATTTTCTCAATTACAATTTAGTAGAATAATAAAACATCAGTTATCAAAGTCAGATTATGGGGGTCTGTTAGCTTGCTCCTTCTGTAGTCATAAATAGATGCACCAATCTACAAATAATGATTAACATAAGGTAACTCTAAAAATGAGTTGGACATACTCAATATACTAGCATATGTAATTGTTTAATAGAACCTTGATTATTAGGTGGAACTGACAGGCATTGCCTCACATTCAAAACTAGAGCTAAATGTTGGTCCCAGCCCCTGCCTCTGTGTTCTTTAAACCCTCATATTTGGCTTTCAGATCAGATTATTCTTCCCACTGAGAACAGCGCTCAGCTGGCATCATGTGTTGCCTCATCTAGCCTTGTAGCACTGAATTTAACACCTTCAGGCAGGCTTGGCTATCTGTCAAGCTTTGACTAATGACACCTGGAAAAAACAGAGGGGGATAGTTTCATTTTGAAAATTGACAACGTAAACATCCCAAAGTGTCTGCTGTGAAATAAATATGCAGCTTTCTCCAACTCTCAAGACTATCTTCCAAAATAGTGGGGGGAAATGCTTATATTTTTCCAGCCAACTAATGTACATATTAGTGCTCTGACACATCCAGTCATTTAGCCTTCCACAAAATTAAAAAATTTTTTGGTAGAAGTCAGTGACTATGTCTTGAAAGAAGAATTTATTCCTAATTGTTTGGCTAGCTACATATGACTACATACAGTGATAGGTAGCATGACTCTCACATTGTCAATGCAATGACTTTAAAAACATTATTCTAATCTTAATTTTTGTAACAAAAATCCATACATCTACATTACACTACATCATCACATAAGTTTACAGCCTGAAAACTTCACTCATGCTCTTTCCAACATGATTACTTTTACAGTGACAGAATTTCACATTTTATGAAAGAAAAGCTTGCAAATCAAACTGAATCAGAAAACACATTAAGACTTTGAAATTAATATCTTTATTTTTTATTCTTTATACACACCAAGTCTTTCAGGTAACTAAAATGACAATTTATCTATTATCTTTAGAAAACTCAAAAGAAAACCATAGAGTTATTTTATTAACTTTTGTTGTACTAATGTATGATGATGATGCACTTGATGTATTGATGAGTAATCATCATCTAAAGATCATTGCAGCTACCATCACTTGCAGTCAGGATGATATTTAAAGATATATTGTATAACTCTACTGATTTTCAAAACTATCCCAATAATATTAGCAGTTCAAATACTTCTAATTTCAAATAATGTGAATTATCTATTCCGTAGGTCATTAAAATACAATAGAAAATCTTTAGTTTTTTTTTTTTTTATAGATTATATTTTCAATACTGTGGAAAAAAGCAGTTGTAGGTTTTGGCCAACCAACTTTTCCAGGAAACATAAGCCCACCAAATGCTATCTATTTTAAATGGCTGAATAGCCCCTACATAGTCACTCTACAATCGGGGACACAGGCCTTTTCCGTTGCTGCCATGCCTTCAATCACCACTCAAGCTCCACTGCATAGTAGGAGCGATAACTTCTGGATTTTAGATATTCTGCTCAGTTCAATATAAATTCTAGGTTTCACTTCACTGCAGGAAAATAACTGACTAAATGTGGATGAACAGATCATTTCCCAGTTGAGGGTTTGGGGATTCTATTCTCTTATATTCAGTCTAATCATTTCTTGAAGAGAAAAAACAATGATTATTAAGTTTTTCAATATGTATATAAATTAGGTTAAATTAGAAATGAATGCTTAACACAGCATAGTAATGTCTAAAAATCGGAATCATAGGTTGGAAAAGTCAGCTACGGTCCAGCCTCCCACAAACTTCAAAGAGTGTTGGTCCAGGCCCCATAGCCGTTACCTAACAGACATTAATTCCAAGCTATCCCTTAGAAACCTTGAAAATTTGGCCCTAAATGATCAAGAGAAGAAAATAGATGCATTAGTGCCTGCTCCACCACTTCTCTATTTTTCAGGCTAACCAGTCACTGGCGATATAGGAGAAAAGCCAAGTTAGCTTGAGAAAGTTAAGAGAGCCAAATTACCATAGAAAATCTTTCTCACAATCAAATGTTTTCCCTCCCACACAGAAGACTGGAACCCAGATGCCCTCAGGTTTTAAAAATGAGTAGAAAAAGAAGAAAAAGCTGCAAGGGCAGAAAAAGCTCTGATTCCAGAGAATGTAAGTTTACTGAAACATTTAATTTGAAGTAAAAAATCAGAATCATAGGTGTTTACTCTCCAGTCATTCATCAAGACAGAAATCTATCTTTATGACCAAAGCTGTTTCTTAAATTGGAAATATGTACACACACAAGTGTGGGTACATATAGGTAACATCTTGATGAGACTACTTATTTTCTGTTGCGCTGCGATCCTATTTAGATGCTGATGTTTAATATCTCAAGTTTACATCATTCTTGCTGTAAACTTACTGATGTTGTTCAAGTATAATAGCTTGATCTAATCCTACTTAGGTAGATGTCACTGTAAAACTATTATCCTCTAATGCACATGACCTATTCTAAAAAAAGCCCTAGCCAGGCAGATTTTCATATACTGTATAAATGCCATGAAATCTTGCCATGAATCAGCTTCCCCCAGGAAATAGTATTGTCCTGCACTTAGAACAGAGAGTTGTGGCTCATGCCCCCGGGAATGCTGCCACTGATTTGCTGTGTGATTGTGACAATATTCATTAATCCCTTTGTTTGCTCATCTGTAAAAGGATTACAAAAGTCAAGTTCTATGTAATCTACCCCAAATTGCAAACGTGCAATGGGATATTGATTGTCCCAGTGCGTTCACAGGAAAGAAGTAAATACTCAGAGGAAAAATGGAAGTAAAAAGGATAGATCTTTCTAAATGCAAGTATAATCCTATATCATCTTAATACTATAAAACTGAGAAAAAAACATGTATTAATATATCAATTTCCTGTAACTGGAGTGAGTTCCTGTAATTAGAATGAGTTAACATGGTCTACCCTATTTGGCTTTGTATTACTTATCAAATAACTATGTCAAAAGAAACAAACACTAGAAAGGAAAAAAATGCTATTGTGGAAAATACACTATACTTTAGAGCTAAAATAGGCATTTTCTATAAAAAGTGTCTCGAAGCTAACCACAGAGTTACTGCCTACCAAATCACGAGAAAAATGTTTTTCTTCTTCTCCCCCCTCCTTAAATTAGATGAACAATTGCCACCCATTTGTAAATGCCAGCAAAATCTAGAAAGCCTTGAAAATAAAGTAGATGATGAGCTGTCTCACTTCTCTGAGCCGTTAAATGTAAAGCGTTCTGAAGAAAATGGAAAAGATCATGAAAATAAGAATCAGAGTAGCTCAGACGCATCTGAAGATAGAGACCTTGATAACATATCAGATAGTGAAAAAGAAGGAAAGAAGGAAAAGAACTGCCCTCCTCAACCGTTCTCTTCTCAGCAAAATGAAATCCTAGCTACAGTAACTTTTGGCGAGTCAGACGGTTCATCAACAGGAAAAATTACACTGTGGGGCAAACCAGACTCTGCAAAGTCCATTAGTTTGGCTACTGGAAAAATTACTGCAGAAGTAAAATACGGTTCATTTAATATGAAAGTTGAAATTAAGAACCTTTCTTTGTTTGGCACTGGAACAAACCTTGTAGTTGAAAAAAGGAAAAGTTCAAAGAACAGTAAACGCTGTCATGAAAGACGATACCAGAAAAGCCAGTATTCAAAATATCCTAAGTACCAGTGTCCTTCAACTAACCATTCAGTAGATGACAATGAGAAATATAAGGTATCCTCTAAACATAAAATCCAAGCTGCTACTAACAAGGATGCCTCCCTGAAAATGAACATTGAAGGAAAAGAAATTAAAGTGAAATATACCAACAGAAAGAAAAATCTGATGGTTAACATCAAACCTAGTGAACAGGTACATAGCAAAACCTGCAACGCTGACCATGAAGTTATGTACTGGAGTGAAACAGATTATTCTGTAACAGAGGCACCCTGCAACACAGATTGTGAGTCATATTTTAGCCTTCATGAAAACGACAACCATACATTCCTGGATGGGTGCGTACTTCTCCCTCCACCTGAAGAGTTTGCTGACTATGACAAAATGCATTTGGATACTATTACAGAGGGGGTGTCTTTGTACTCTGAGAATGAGAGAAGAGACTCCAACAGCCTCTCTGCAGCCTTGAGAATTTGGGAGGAAGACAATTATTTCTGCAAACGTAACAAAAAGGAGTATAAAGACCACACTAGTGAAACGGAATATTTTTCAAAAGATAAAATAATTTCCTCAAAAATGAATAATAGAAACATTCTAGATAGTAATACCTTGAATAAGCCAAACTTTGGTAAGGCACTCATCAATAAGAGCAGTGGAACAGGTCAAGAAAGAAATATCAGTGACAACAGCAGTGACACTGGACAAAAAGCAGCAAGAAGAAAGTCTTTCCCAGATACTACCCTTGATGTACTATCACCAGTTCATCCTAGAAGGGATTCTGGCTTTTATTCATTGCCGTCCTTATCCTTAAAGGTATTATCTAAGGAGGCCAAACCAGGAGATGTTTACAGCAAGAACCCACACACTCATAGCAGCGATACAGAACTTTGTAAGTGTCCTGACTTCACCTCATCACTGAGAAGTTTGAGAAGTCTTAAGTCTTCATATCAGTATGCTTTCACCTCCTTTGATCATAATATTACCATTTATCCATCTGAAAGTCTAGATGATACTTGTTTACTAAATGACTATACAAGCTATATGAGGCAAAGTGAAGAAACAGAAGAAACATTAATAAAGACTCTTCATTCCAGTGATGCTATAAATGAGAAACGAGAAAATAAATATGTGGCACCTCTGAGAAACCTAGCCATAAGGGAAGAAGACATGGAGCCTACCAAAAGCATTTTAGATGAAGGGACACCAGTGTACAGTCATTTAGAAAAGCATGCAGAGTTGCAGAGCAAAGATCAGTTGATACAGGTCTCTTCACCTCCTAGAAGCCCATCAGGTGACCTTATTACTGACAAGGAAAGTACTGATGATGCGGCTACCGAATGTGTCACAAACCAACTTTTAGCTTTACAGCCAAATGTTCAGCTATCCCCTGCAGAGCCTGCAGTAACAAAGAAAAGGAGAGGATCAGTAATGACTGTAATAACTGGTGAGCTAGAACAAAGACTCATCATCCAAGGTGACAACAAGTTGATACCAAATCCCTCTGGCCCTGCAGTAAGAAAAGAGCCTAAACTTCCCTGTAGTATACCAAAAAAATCCTTGCTGTCACCCTTGCTATTGGACCCTGAGGAGCTTGACACGGAGAATGAGTTAGAAAGCTTGTCTGAGATACAGGACATATCTGTGAATATCCCTGATGAAGCTAATTGCTGTAATGATTCAGCACAGGCTGCCACATTATCTACCTCTTCAGCATACACAGAAAAGAAACAGATTTTGACAGAACATTCATATATCAAGGAAACAACTGAGAACCTTTACAGCAAACAATTATCTGATGATAGCCTAAGAAGAGAGCCTGGAGCACATCAGTCACATCAGTTAGCCAAATCCAACTCTGATGAAGCTGATAAAAAGTCTGAAATGAAGGAAGATTTCCATCAGAATACAGATATCACCACTTCATCAATAAAACAGATTAGTCAGAAAGGTAGGTATTCTAAGACTTTCGGAGTTAATATCACTTATGCACCTTCTGTGTAGCTGGCTTAGTGCTTTATTGAAGTCTATTTGGGAAAAGTATATTATTAATTTACAAAGAGATTATATGGGTATGCTTAGCTATTTGGTTATATTATACAGTTATTGTGTTGAGGATTCTAAGAGCTTTCTTGCAGAGTCAAGTAAGTTTTAATAAAAAATAAAAGAAAAGTTTAGTACAGCTTTCTTCAAGGAGTGAGTTTTCTACATTGAACAATCAACCCACCTGATACATCTAAGTGAGAGAGGCAAACACCGAAACATGTTTGTTTTTGTTTTTGTTATTATTTAAATGGTTGCCATGTGACATTCTCAGAGCTCTAGTCGGTATTTCAAAACCACATGTTTCTGGAATCCATGTGGTCCAAGCAAATATTGAATTCTAAGAACATCTCATCCTAATTCTGGTTAAGCCTTCTATGAGACTCGGAATGACCACAGCAGATCATTTAACCTTACTTCCTCCTCTCTGTATATAGCTGAGAAAACTGCATATGATAAAGGATTTTTTTTTCCCCCTTCACATGAGGTGTTAATCTGTTAACAAAATTTCTTATCTTCCCTTCTGTAATCCATCCACCCATGTCCATGACTGGGTCACTTAGAAGGAGTGCTTTGAATCATAAAAATGTGAAGCCACACTGGGACATTGCGCACTACAATGTACACTTTTTACTTTACCTATACATATGAATATGTGCACACACCTTTGTAAATCTTCAGTCTGTATTTTTGAAATATCATTCCAAATCTCTTGATTAAAGAAAAATTAAAATTATATGCAAATATAAATCAGATCATCCTCACTCACAGTATTCTTTTAACACGTACACAGTATGTAAGCATCAAATAATAGTAAGAGCTTTGTTATTTGCTTCAGTGAAGCTAGCATCTCAAGTACGATGTCTAAAATTGTCTATCTCCACGTCAATGCCAGATAAAAATTGTTTCTATTTTTTACTCTGAAGTAAAGTACAGAAAAATACACACATACGCATTGCTGAAATTTAAAACTTAAAAAAAATGTATTTCTTTAAGTTTGGAAGGCTGTGGAGAAATTTTGGCATTTAAGGAAAAATGGAATTTGAGGTTTCCAAAACGAGTTAAATGTGTGCAATGTTAATGGTATATTTCATACTGTTTTTTGTGATAAAATGGTTAACTTGGTAGAGCTAGTTACCTAAGAATCTCAGGACAATAGGAATAAAAGGCTGTAGAGCCAATTATACTTACAAGAAGTTAAGCATAACTCAGTGCATGCAATACTAAAAAGTTAGTCATTGTAAGTCTGTAGAGGCCACAAAATAAATCTGATAACATACAAATCTGTAAAAATTGCACTAGTATGGAAATACTGTTTTTAAAGGTTAAGTACTTGCAGTAAAAACTGCTTGAGTGAATTTTATAAGAGCCAGTTCACAGATCTTTGGTTCATGGATCATTGTCATCTGTCCTTTTGTGGTAAAATGAGCTCACTATCACTTCAGTGTACATAAGCCCAAATATATGCACTTGCAGGTTTTCCCTATGATATCATATGAATTCAGATCAGACTATGCATTCAAAATAGATAATGTCATGCAAGCAAAGCGGCTAACATGCAAACATGCATCCACATATTTTGCAAATGTTGTTGAAGAGGGACCACAACAAGATGATGTTGTTGGCCTTTGAGGGACCACAACAGGGGGAGCAAGCACCCCTAGAGTCCAAAAGAAATGCTTCTAGGTTAAGTTCTAAAAATATGTAATTTTGCATTATTATCTACCAGAGAATAATACAACTTTGACTATTTCTTTTAACATGAGCAGATGTAACTATCTGCATATGTTATGCCATGCAATGTTAAGAGAGCAGTTTTCAAGATCTCTGACCTCAGCTGAAACTACATTAAGGAAGTGCCTCAGAAGACACCAGTCAGCCTGGAATGCAACCTGCCATATTCAATTTCAGAAGGCAATGTGTCTAGCAGGTTTGCAGACTAGGAGTTTCGTACTGTTTGCAAATATGTACTTTTTTATCATGGGGAAAATACTTTTTAAAATCTTAATAATCTTTAAAAGCCACTGGAAAGTTTTTAATAATCTTTTTTGTTCACAATATCTACAGAAAATATTGATAGGTCCTCCAAGTTCCCCTGTTTCAGCACTGCCAATGGGAATCTCAAAACTACCAAAAGTCTGCTATTGATATGTAGATATTGATATATGTATACTTCATAAAAATTAACAGAAAAACAATTAAATGAAATCTCTTTAGAACAAAGGTATGGAAAGAAGACATTGAAGGAAGCCTTCAGAACAAGGGGAAATTTTTCTAGCTTCCACCTATCCCAGGAATAGTGGGCTTAGAAGTGAAGTTAACAAGCTTGGAAACCTTGATAAGGAAACAACTAAGGAGTAGAGAAACACTGTTCTGAGTCTAGCGTGGCTTTGTAAACAAAGGACTACATGTTTTCCTCCCTTGCTGCAGGGCAGGCCATTTTTTTACTACTATTTTGTTCTGCCTATCTCAGGCAGAAGAAGCCTTGACTTCTCACACGTTGAACCTCAGTGGCTAAACACGCTGCACAGAAGTGCACTTGGCTCACAATAGCAAGGAATGGTTATTTGTTTTCTCTTGAATTTGTTCCCCTCTCTTTCCATTTCCCCTAGCTTAGATTTATCTATGTGTGTGCTGTCTCTTAACTATCACCTCATCTGGTTTGTGCCACCCAGAACCCATAACTTTGGCCCTCTGTTAGTCTATGAATTTGAATTTTGCATGTGTGTTATTTCTGTGAAGGTGCCACTGTAAATGAGTAAATGCGTGCATCCAGAAAAAAAGGTGAGCATTTAAAGCTTTAAAACTGATTAACGTGAATCACAGGCCACTTGGAATGTGGGAACACCAATCTAATTTGGCAAGACTCTGGGCACAAGGGGCAGTGTGGGGCTTCCTGTGCTCAATAATTGAATGATGCTGGAAGGGAAGCATGGCAATTTTCAACAAAGGGAGAGAATATTTAGAACAAAGGGGAAAAATAGAGCAAAACTTTGTGAACAGGATTTGGAGGAGAAGTCCAGGCAATATAAAAGTTTGCTGATGATGTGAGAACTCACTAATAGTCAGAGGGACAATGACTATTTTCACTAAAGTCAAAGGCATTTCAAGAAATCAGTTTCCTGACTCTTACCAATAATCAGTTGTCTCGGGAAAGGGGCTAAGTGATACATGTCAGTGACAGTGATCTGAGTGAGGCCAGAACGAGACAGAAAGGACAAGGGTGCTACTGAACAAAGAGATGCACTCTTCTCTGCATAAAGAACTCAGTTCTTCTAAAAAAAATACAGTTTATGAATATTTTCAATGTTTTTGGTATTTTCATTTTTATATTTGCAAACAGGCTACTCATATGTACAGTGTGGAAATTTAAAACAGTATAATTGCCTAAGCATATTCTGAAAATGTCTTACACATATTTCTCACAAACAACATCCGATTATAATTTAGACTTGAAATCAGAAGTGAATAAGACCAGAAAGTTACCTTTGTTGAAAGACACCAGAGCCAGCGATAGCTCCCAGGAAGAAGCAATAGACCAATGGGCCAGGAGACGGAAACAATTCAAAGACAGCAAAAAATGCAGTTCAACTGGAGGAAGCTCCATAAACAGCACAATCACCGAGGGATCAAGTGAGTACATTAGTCTGACAATTGTATTATTTTTCCGTTTTGTTCCTGACACCCTGTTAGGATTATCAGCCATGGAAACTGATCTTCAGTTCATAACCTGAGTCCCTATCTTAGTCATTACTGTGAGCAACCATACGTTATCTGATTTAACCATTCCTCAGCATGGAATTTGGCTCCTTCTTTCTCCTTCATACAAAACAACAAACAATCTGACTGATAAAAAGTAGATTGTACCATCCTTGTCCGAATACAATTAGGTTTAGGACAAACTCTAAACATAGAAAGTTAGGTGATTGCTCATGGTAGCAGTTTTATGGGTGCAGCAAAAACATCTGTCTCATTGCCTACTTTGCTTAAGTAAGAGCCATGGGAAGCTGGGAGTTATTTTCTCCTCACTAAGACACCTCCCTCAGCTTTTATCTTCAGGTTTGCTACCCAGGTCGTCCTTTACTGTCCCTCCCATTACTGGAACAGGTATTCCTGTAACTGTCTCATTAAGAAATCTGTCACCTTGCCACGTGTTTGAGACTATACCAAACTCAGCAGCTTGAAATCTCATGGGAAGGAGTTTTAAAGGCGAACTGCTTAATGAATTTACACTTCGTGCAGCTGGAGTCCCCGTGCAGGGACTGTACAGTCTAGGAGAGAGCATATGTTATACTTCTCATTTAACATTGCCTTTGCCTCCTGATTTGCTACTTTAGCTAATATAAGAAGTAGATTTTACAAATGAAGATTTGTTTATCCTTTTGTTAGCAAACGGAAAAAATATTACTGATACTGCAGACACAGTTGCCCCTCTTAAAGGAATACTTTGTGCTAGAACGTCTACTTTTTGTGAAGAAAGTTTTGTTTACAGATGGATAACCCTCTTTTTGAAGGAGATTAAGTGCAAACCTGTATAAGACTGGCAGCTATAAGACCGGTATCTTCAGTGTAGGTCCAATACAACATAGACTGTGAATATGTTCCAGCTCTGTACTGGAGGGAACTTCTACAATCAGTGGGAGCTCAATTCATTACCTAAACATAGGTGCCTACTGCCAACGGGGACTCCATTAGGGTTCTGAGGTATCCATATAGGACTGTCAGATATTGCACATGACCTAACAGGATATCCATGCCCTTTTGAAGCAATAACTGCAGGGCAAGTGGGATACTCTTAAGACACCTAATATGATACTTGCAACCTGTGCTCAGGCAAATAAGCCACTCCCGAAGTTTTTAGCGCCCATTAACAAAACAGCAGGGATGACTGACTGATTTGATGTATAAATCAAAAAGCTGTTTCTTGGCAACAGCTTGCAATCTTTGTCCCTAATCAAGATTCAAGGCCAGCACAAAAGGATTTGAGTTATCATTACAAATCACCAGAGCCCAAACCTACCAGGAGATACATACAGCAAGATAAACTGTTCATTGACTTCAACAGTAGTTGCTCTTGAACACAGTTAGACTGTTACTTTTACTAGATGAGGCACACACAGTTTCACAGAGGATATACCGAAAAACCCAAACAAACAAAAAGCACCACACACCCAACTTGCAACAGCTGGAATTGCTTCCCTTGAGACAACACTTTTGCCAGAATATGGCATGAGCCTGAAGCGGCCTCTAAACCAGATGAATGATCAGACAATTCTGTTGCAAATCCTAGTATCTAATCATTTTGGACAGCATGCTACAGGCCTGAGACTTGGTAAGATACCCTTTCTGTCCCTGTCCCTTTGGCTGCTACCCTGTTCCCTGGTGTTTGCAGACTTGCGACAACTCTCATCCATACTTGCTGGCAGGAACTCCTCAGATGCTTGATTCCAGTAGCCAAAAAGAACCTAAGTGCAACTCATGCCTCACACTCCTAAGATGCTAGACTTGACATCTGTACCAAGAGCTCGAGCAGAGGAGAGGTGACGAGACATCCAGGAAATGTCTTGGCATAACTCCCTAATGCCAAAGTGCCACTATTTCTTTCTGTGTGTTTGCCTATTCAGTGCACTTTGTACCAAACTGCTCGGTACTAGTCTAGGTTTTCTGCATTTATAAATTCATGCTAGTTGGCTAAGATATGCTTTAACTATGACAGCTCAGTAGTATCTAGTTGTTAGTGGCATTTTTGCAGTTAATCATGGCATCTCATACTTTCTGCACAATAAAGGAGAAGTCAGTAGATGTGGTATATTTGTGTAGATAGATACAGTTAAGCAAACTGTCAAAGTGAAGGAAAATTGGACTGTACTGGATACATGTTAAATGTATCCAGGAATTAACTTACTGAAGAAAATTAAAGAAAGGGTAATCTTTATCTTTTCTGTTTTGAAGTTGGGCATCATTCTACCTGTCACACCAAATACAGGATAAACAAAGAAAATAGAGCCTTTCCCCAGCTGCGTTATATAAGGCATTTTGTACTTGAAGGACGTTTTTTTTTTTTTTTCCTCTCAGACAATTTATACTAAAGCATTTTTTCAGTCTATCCATTAATGTACTCTCTGACATTTTATACTTTTCTATGCTTTTCACCATTTGGTTTTAGCTTTCGAGTTGCAGCTCCCAGACTGCTCAGGAAGTTGCCATATCACTGCACAGCCTTTTTTTCCCCACAGTCAAACTGTTATCTACAGCCTGCCTCTCACTCAGCCATCTCCCCTCCTGTCCTGGCCCCTTGTCACCCTGAAAATTATTGTTTTGTTTTTTTTTTCTATAGCAGAGGAATTATAGAGGTCTTCACTGTCTCCATGCTAATCTGGGTGATATGGTTTGAGCTGTCTTGGACTGTTACAAGACACAAGATATTGTGTATGTAAATTAATATAAAACATGAATCTGAAAATCCAGTATTAATGTTTTGCAATGAAAAATATTAATTATGAAAGGATGTACATATAGGCTACTTAGACTATATTATAAATGTCAGTGATATACTGCATACGCTATTGTAATGAAAGTATGAAGGTTTCATTTGGTCAACAGTCCATATCCTATAAAGAAAAAGGGTCAAAATTCTATATGTTTGTCTGTCACATATCTTAAATAATGTCTTGCAACTTCATAGGACTTTAATACAGATTTTTCTAAAAACACATGGAACAATAGACTATTCATAGTGTACTGTAACTGAGTGAACAGTGACTCATTTGTCAAAAAACAAAAAAAAAAGAAAAAAGAAAAGAAAACCACTAATTTAACATACTATGCAGGGGCATATAAACAATGATCATTACATTCCAAAAACTCAGGGTTTCAGAACTTTTGTAGCCACAGTGTAGTGAGTGTAGTGTTTCGCATGGACAGTTAGTGGTCAACAGGAGAAACAGAGGTGAGTCGGTTAGCAGAGTAAAAGAAAAATACGGTATCTGCAGAAAACAAGAAAAATCTGCCACAGAAGCAGAGAAATACCATGTACTGCAACACTGTATTTCTCAGTATGACATTATAAAGATATTATTTTAACAAGAACAACTCAGCAGGAATGTATTGATTTGAGGTCCTTTACTGTATGTGGATGCAATTACATTCTTATGAAACCTCATAATAACACAAGTAACATTAAACCAGGTCAAACAAATATTGAGCAGCCTAAAGCATTACAGAGGACAAGCCAGAAGTTCTATATCCAAAAATAAGACTCTTTCCTTGCTTCCCTTTTAATACAACTAAATACAAGACTACACATCTGGAAGAGTTAAGATTAGGCAAACAAATGTAGTAATCATCACTTGAGTCATGTCAGTTACTTTTCTGCTTCTTTTTGTCTTCCCACATGCACTGGACTCGCACTAAATTCCTATAAAACTTGTTTAGCTTGCTAATCAAATAGACCAGATAAGAAGGCTTCACAGTTAACTGCCTAAAGCCAGACATCTCTTAAACAGGTGCAGCTCCTATTTTGACCACTGGCGTTTAGACTTCATTTGGTATTTGAATTCAACATGCAATGGCACCCAATATTGTGATCTTATATTCTAACATCTTTGCAACACTATCTTTTATTAGCAGCAGCAAAATTGCAGAACTAGGTTGAGACATTCTGAACACTTCACTAAGAAGTTCATGGCATTTCTTCCTTGCTGGCTGGCTGAAGTCTGTTATTTTCATTCATTTTGCCTAATGACATTATTTTTATTTGTTTTATCCTCATGATAGTGAATTCAGAGGATGCTCGGTCAATAGATCTGGGACTACATTCTGAAAATGAGGATAGAGGTTTCTATACAGAAAACTTTCATTCTGCTTCCTGGGTTTTCAGAGGAGATGATGTCTCTCCCAATAATAGTCCTAGATGTCTCAGCAAAAGGCCTAGACCAGTAGCAAGTAAGTAGTCTAAAGCTACAAGTAATAAATGTCATAAAACTCTATGTAATTTTGGGCACTCTGAGGATACCATGGGATTAACATTTTGGAGAAGGTACCAGACACTTACGCTGAAGACAAGAAAAAGAGGAAACCAAGAAAGTAAAAGAGGATTAAAAAACTGAATAAGTATTTCTTTTTGAGCTAATCTCTCGCATAATACCATAATTGCCTGACAAAATCTATATTGGTAAGAGATCAGAATTAAACCTCATCTCTTGCTGCACGATAAACATAAAAGCAATGTATTTCATAGCTTCTTCAAGCATGGCAATATCATACAGGACTATTTGTGGACATCAGGTATATTTAATAGTCATAAAATCAGGTCTGCATCAAACTTTCAAACAGTAGATCAGAGAGAAAAACATAAAGCTTGCTGTGAGTATGAAGTAGTTTTCTTGTTCTATTTGCAGTTTAAACCCTGTCACGCAAACAGATACAGTGAATGTCTTTTTTGTTTGTTGGGTTTTCCTTTACTGTTCAATTGTTAAGTTGCTGAAAGGTAACATGGTTTGAAGAGCTGAGAACAAAGTGAAATACCTCTGTAGCTTTACAGGAGATAGTTCTTTGTTGGAGCTCATAAATCATTCACCACACACTGGAGGAAACAAACGTGCTCTATAAATCTCCAGGTATGAAAAATCTCCATTAAAATATATGGGAATATTCTATAGAGCATTTTGATTGCTTTCTCTCCCCAGAGGAAAGTCAGAAGTTCAGCAAACCACTTAAAGTAGGTATTGAAGTATCTATGCTCTTTTAGATAGATGATGTCAATTGGCCTGCTGGTAAAGAAACCTCTAAAGCAACTTCTATCTTTCAAATGTTACACAATTTGAAGACAAAATAACTATCATAAAATAATATTAAATTGGCCCTCATTAAACAAACCCGGTAAAAGAATCAAATGATCAAAAGCAGACACTGAGAAGAGAATTTGAGTTTACACCGAAGTCTGTCAGGAGTATAACATTTATTAATGAACCAGGCCTTTTGAGACATGATACTAATACTAGGCCTTTATTGCTGTTATGGGAAAGAGAAGAGTTGAAATGTGAAGTAGAGAGTTAGACCCTAATCCTCCTTTATAAGGACAATGATCCTTTTGTGTGTTGAATTCTGCTAACTTGAAAGACATTTCACATGGTACAGCCATCCATAGTAGGAGATCCCAGTGCCAGGGGACAGGGGGAAGGGGTTCGACTAGAGGACAGTGAGGGAGTGAGAGTAGGGAGTGAACAAGGAAGGGATGAAAGAGTAAAAAGGAAGCAACTGATATCCAAAAGATAGAGACTTTCAAAAACATGAAAAGAACTGCAGTTCAAGAAATAGACTTAAACTCGTTCAAGAATTTAGAGTGAATTTAGATTTGCAACTTAGAGCTCTGACGCATTCATTTAACAGAGGGCAGGAGTGATTTTTCTTTCCCATAATGTAGTTGGTGGACTGGAATGTTTGAGTCTGTCTTTGCCACTTCAGCACAAAGTCCAGCCACTTAACTTAAACCGCTGATGAAATAATACTTCACTGAAGCTGTCTGACTGTGCCCTGAGATGAATGAGGTTCTGTCAATCTCAGTGTGAGGGAGGTAAGGACTGACAGAGGTGCAGTACCAAACAGCAAGGAGTGGTACTGAAACCATCCCAGCAACTTGCAGAAAGTATGAGTGTCGTTTCCTATAGATAGGAAGTTTTCTAAACAAGCTGCTGCCTGTTAAATTGAATTTGATTTGCAAAGAAAAAGGATCTCCTTTTTCCTCCACTGCAGTTCGTGAAAGAACAGTGAAGATCGCTAAAGGAACTGGCAATTACCCCTGGGGTTTCCGAATCCAGTTCTCAAAGCCTATCCTTGTGACTGAAGTTGACACAAGTAAGTAGTTGTTCTACCTATTAATTTCTGCTGTGAAAATATGTTATTAGTTTGCGTAATTAGTGGATATGAGGTATTTAATAAAACATACTTGCACTCCTGAACTGCTCGTGACAAACTATCTTAAGGACGCAGTAAGTCTGAGGCAAACAGGACACTAGTCTGTGTCCTTCCAATACCAGTTCATACCTTACGCAAGTGTCTGTATCAAACCTCTTTCCGGAGATAAGGTCTAGCACTCTGTGGGACTGACATCCATTAATGACAACAATCACAGAATGAAACAGAGGATGCAGTGAGGATGCACCCACGTCTAGAGTATGTGTACATACAGAGTACAGAGTAGAGTTAGAGAAGGAACAGGAGGTAGAGTAGACTCTGAAAGATTTCTACTACAAAAGACTTAAAACTGTCATCCCAGATCAAGAGTGCTAGTGAGGACCCACCTGCAAGGCATCTAAGAATAGCTCTGTTACTTTCCTGGCTTTTTGTATCATGTTGTCCTGTTTCCTGACTACATGGGTCTAATATCGGAGGCCTCAGAATCCATTAGCTGAACCCATCACTTTAAATACTGCATATAGCGCTACCAAATGGTGTCATTATTCAACTCCTCTAGAGAAAATCAGAAAAGCCAGAAATCTGGCAAAGGAGCAAAATGCAGAGTAGAAAATGACATATCTGAAAAGGTCAAACACTTTACTAACACATTGCAAGCTCTAAGACTGGTATCAGAAACCCACGCAGCTCCTTAAGGTCTGAACATTGTTAGATTTATACCTCAGCCATCATGTCTTGTGCATGATGCTATTGTTCATGACTTCTAAAAGTCATTCTAACTTGTTGTCTAAGAGCAAGTGTTCTGCTTATTACATGCTAAAAACAAAGCCTTCAGTCTAGAAGAGCAACCCATGCAAAGGATAGTCCTATTCAACAGGAAAAAAAAAGTGTTAGAAGTGATTAACTTATTTTCTACCAATTTGCAGGAGCTGACTATGACTTATCCAAGGATCTCTTGGATACTGTAACCTACATGTAAATAAACATGATTTTGGCAACATGTCCTAGAAAACCGTTCTGTATTTAAGCATGTACAGGCAATAATTCCATTATCAATTGAAGCCTAGCCAATAATGTCAATCTAAAAAGCCTTTTGCCTGTAGAATATTGTACGGAGGACCTAGTAAGATTGAATTATGGATAAAGTGACTACATAATGCCATTTATCCCAAAACAGCTACATAATTTTACTTCAGAATACTTTTTTGTTAATATATCTATAGCTCTTCAGACTAGATAATTTTCACAGTATAATTTAGGTGCAAAACGATATGGCATGAATCTGAGAAAGTAATTTTGAGAAACTCTTTCAGCTTATCACATTAGAATGTTACTTTTGAGAAAGAGCTTAAAGATTGCCATCACTCATGCTGAGTATTTTAAGAAAACAAAATTACTGAGCTCTGCCATCATTGGCCTAAATACCGCAACTGTGGTGATGTGTACTTCGACAACTAGCTGTGGTATCAGATTGCTGGGAATTCAAGTCCCTATTCATGCAAAGTTCTCTTTGCTCCAAAGAGATATTTCTCCTCCCTGGTTCCAAAAGATTCAGCTGACTTCCCCATTGTAAACATAAGAGATTCCCTTAGTGCTCTTAAATCATAGAATAGAACCTCTGAAGAGACCCTTCAAATTCAAATGAGGAGTTTTACACCTAAATGTAAATAAATTATAAGTCATACACACGGCATTAACCCTAGTATCCAACAAGCACTAACCCTAACACGTACTAATTAAAATGCAAAACTGCTACTCACATTGTGTGTCACTACTAAGTTTATTTGTATCTTTTGTTTTCAAATGTGCTTGCTTTTAAACAACAGACTATTCTTTTTTACAGATAAACTTTTAGTAAAATTTCATTTCTTCGAAATATGGCTGGCTTCATTAAAAGAGACATAAAAATTGCATCTGAATCGCTTTTCAGTTGCACAATGAAATAAAGACATTATTCTAATAATATTTTAAAGAGCATTTATGCTCATAAAATCTTGTATGATACGTTGAAGGCCAGCACAGACCAAAACACCTAATTTGCAAATGTGTTGTAATACATATGGGGGTGAACCATGGCTTTATTGTGCCTACTGTTTATTGTTAAGTTTTTACTAATTTGTTCCCCACAGCTTCTAAGTGACCTAAGAAATACATTGAGCCATCACATTTACTGATAGATTTCAGATTATTAAAAATCATACTTTAAATAATATGGGTGGGGAAAAATTTTTCCAGTAAGTTTTTCTCCCAGTATATTAGGAATGCTTAATTATAAATGAGAAGAAAAAACTGTGTCTGAAAAGTACGCGGGTGGGATTTAACCGACTGCATTAGTGTTTGTGAACGGAGCATATTTATCACATCTAATTTGCCTCCATTCCTGGCTAGCATTCGTCTGAGTCCTATTTTATTAGGAGCATATATACTTTGCAACAGTTGACAAATAAACAAGATGATAC
Organism: Struthio camelus; assembly: GCF_040807025.1. Taxonomy (NCBI): domain Eukaryota; kingdom Metazoa; phylum Chordata; class Aves; order Struthioniformes; family Struthionidae; genus Struthio; species Struthio camelus. The sequence goes on from NC_090982.1 coordinate 50,383,534, forward strand.
ATTCACGATCCGAATCACTCACTCTTTTGTTAGCTAGTATGTTATTTCCTCTTCAAGTCACAAACCACAAAATATTATAACCAAATTCTGCTAACCAGCAAGATTTTTCTAAAATCCGTAACTCACTGGAGTAATGGATGCTCTTTCCACTGTCTTCACTGAAGACTGGATCAGATCTTTTTTGGAAATTTAGGCCCAAACCCTCAAAAATACTGGAGTGCCTACTCGCCTCTTAAAGTATTTAAATCATAATGACAGTAAATGACATTTCTCCACTGCCAGTGATTTTCTGGAATTGAATTAGTACTTAAACCCTGAAGTTTCATTTGTAGGCCACTAACAAGTTGCTCAGAAAAACTTACCCCCCTTGCTCAGAAAAGCTTACCCCACCTCCAAGTTCAAGTCATGAAGACCCCAAAGCATAATTCTTGACTGGCTGGACAGATATCTATTTTGCTATAACAACCTCATCACATAGATATGCTTGATAATAACATCCCTTTTTTTTCCAATTTTGATTCTAGACAGTACAGCTGAAGAAGCAGGGCTTCAGGTAGGGGATATTCTGATAGCAGTCAATGGAACGGATGTCACAAGCATGCCACATTCAGAAGCTGCAAATCTGGCAAGGAAAGGTGAGTTTGAAATCATCTTAAGTTACATGAATCAGGATCACTATACAATGCTCATAACATACCTGCAATATGACAATGGAGGTTACAGAAGACTCAATTAACAGTTTAATACATCTGCACTGGCATTGCCTAAATCACTTGCTTTTCTAGACCTTGCTAGAAACATAGCAGAATATGGACATACTGACAAAATATTCCCCAAAGAGCATGTTTGACAATACAGGCAGCTTTTGGCTCTCCTGCCTTAATGAGAGAGTCTCCTGAAAGTGACTTCAGAGACACCAATATCCAATTTATGCCTTATGCTTCCTCAGGGGGAAAATTCACAGCTTGGTTCACTGCTCCCAGTAACTATTTCTGTGTTGCTGGGAACTGAAGTCTAGTCAGGAGAGCAGAGAGGTTATTTCATGAGGCAGCCTTTTGCAACATCGCAGAAACAAGCAGTCAGTAGTATTAATCAGGTATATTCTTCCTAGTATTGTGATGACTAAAACTTAAAGATACCCATGTTTGCATGTTGAAAGTCAACCTACTGCAGCTCTTTTATTTATCTCAGATATGGTTTTGACACGGGCTCACAGAAAATTCAATAAATTAAAATGCTTTTACAAGACAGTGACAAATTTATCTTGACACATACCAAGTTCTTTAATTATAGAGGTGCCATTCACACTGTTACATTTAAGAGTATGTCAAGTCTTTTAGTAGATAAATCTCTGATTACAGGGTATTTTTAACTCCACTAAGAGAACCCCCCCCTACCCCGGCATGAATCTTGGCACACAGGCAGCATTCCCAAAGTCAAATGTCCCCAAAACAGAAACCCAGCAAATGTTTTGCAAATGAAAATATGTCGTAGTCACAGTTCTCAATCTTTTTCAAACTGCCACCTGCTCTGAAGTAGTATCTGGTATAATCAGAATTTCAGGCCTCTAGGGGCAAAGCCATACATGTGCTGATAGCATCAGCATATTCTAAAACAGTACCACATTGCTGATAACAATATGACATTTTTAGCCAATCTTGCAGTCTAACACTTCTTTTGAGCACTTACCTTTTGCAATTGATAAGTGGGCAGATAAGCACAGAATAGGCTCCAACAGCAAGCCTCCTCTGTGAGGGGCATAAATAGCAGAAAACCTTAGCAGACTCCAAAACATAGAAAAGAAGGAAATCCCAAGAGCATATGTACGATAACAGAGACTGAAGGTGGCCCTAAGGGTATTCTCAGCAATTGTTGTATAAATCCCAATTTATGCATACACATCTGATTTCAGGCAATGAAATTTAGCCAGTTCTTCAAACTGATAAAATAAACTCGGTGCTAGCAAAAGTAGATCACAAAAGCTGTTTTAAGAGTTGTCTTCAGATAGCTGGCTCCATTACAAGTCCTCAGCACAATGTGAATTTCATCCCTGAATTTCTATTAAAAGAAGGCCAAACATTCTAGAGGCTGCACTAGGAGGAAAAGGGGAGGGGATGGCATACTGCCTTCGTGTTCTTCACCCCATAGCAGAGGAGTGTACTTCTCCAGGAAACTGGATTGTTATTTCTAGTTCTGACTTAGGTTTTAATACTCTTCATGTAATATTTTAGGTCCTGATATCTTGACTATGGTGGTGGGATCCGATATCAGCCGTTACCCTAACACTCCCAGGCCCACCTGTCGGGGATATTTGCACAAACGAACACAGTCAGCGATACTAAAGGGATGGAGGAAGAGGTGGTTTGTGCTGAAACATAATGGCCACCTCCACTATTACAAACACAAGAAGGTAAGGAGAGAGGCTGGTGAGTAAGCAAGCTGTATCCTGAACTAAGTACAGCACGTTATCTTGGCTTGCAGGACTTATGGAATAGCACCAATACTAAAGATGTTTCCTGTGTGTGGTGTATATAGAAGGCCCCTTGGGCAATTCTGTCTTCCTTTATCTTACAGATATAACAGATATTAACTGTCAGGCTTTGATGGATTCACATTTAATCTCATAGTTCTAATACTAAAGAAATCTATGAACTGAACAGGCTCTGGGAGGCTTTGGAAGAGAGGAAATAGTTTCAGAAGTATAGGAGCTTTATATTCCATCTACCATTTTATGAATTTTTTTAAGCCAACGTAAGCATAAGTTTTCTCTGTGTGTGTGGAACTGTACAGAGAGATATGGGGCAGGCTCCATTTTCTCAGTGTGCTAAAGGACTGTAGCACGGCTCAGTGCCTCGTTTATTCTCTGTCATGTGAGTAGGGAGCTGTATCCACTCTTAAGCGCTGTATAAGGCTTTACTTCAGCTAGCTGTAGGCTTCTTAAAAGGCATAAAACTGGTGCTTCATGAAGAATAATACCTTACTTGGCATTATACTGAGGCTACCACTTCAATACAAAGTAATTTTACAATCCCCTAGCATAGCAGTGAGTCTTAACGGCTTAAAACCAATGGCTTCAGCCATTGCATCAGCTATAAGTAGGTAGAATACTCAAATATGTATTTGCCACAAAAAATAAAGACATGACTTTTTTTGCAGTAATTTTCAGTTTTTCCTCAAAATTTGTTAACTTTAGGGATCTTTGTTTTACAAGTTCACATGAAGTGCCTGCTGGACAGTTCCTCGAGATGCCAGTGGGCATGTTTCAGCCAGTATCCGGCAGGTGGAGTATTTTGATAATAGATATTCTTCACTAAGGGGAAAGGATGAATTCACCTGCTATACAGTAGCATCTTACTGTAATTTGCGAGGCAGTTTAACAGGTGCTGCATGTAACTACAAGGTACTAATCCCTTCCTTTGTATAACTTCGTGATGAACTTATTCATGTAGGAAGTTACATTTATAAAATTAAACAGGTTTATTTCAAAGCCTGCAGTCTGTTCAGAACATTTTGTAGTAAAAAAAAAATCTTGTAAAAAAAGATCCAAAATGATCCATTAAGCATTCATTTTCATCTCATTTCAAGCAAACTTCGTAAAGCTGAGACAATTTGCCCTGGTGAGGGATTTTTCACTACACAAAGTTCACGTAACTTCCAGTAAATCTTCTAGCTAAATCTAGGAATGACATCAGTGGAAATACCAGCTTAGAAATAGGCAGAAAGGGATTCGTCTCTCTTGCACAGCTTGAACACAGGCCAGTGAAATGCACCTATGCCCGTCCTTAATAAAAAAAATTACATTAAAACCTAGGGATGGCACCAAGCCCACGTTAATATTACGCCCTATAAATAGTTTTGGCCTCTAACACACTCACACAGTTTTTGGACAGCACAGCATGTAGACATACCAGCACAGACTTGTAATGCACATGAATATAATCTACACAACAATAAGGTGTAAGGGAATTTCAGCTAAAAGAAGATGGGGGGAAGATGGGATAATACAACAGGCTTCACTCCTAAACATAAACCTGCTTTTGTATTGCTTTCTCTACTATGTGTCATCTCTCTCCATTCCCTCCAGTCTTCCATGTATATATTTCATTTTTGCATGCTAGCCTGTTTAGTCAATTTTACATTAATAGTAGAGCCAATCCCCAAAAAAGAAAAAAACCTTCTCCTTTGACAATTTCTCCTTTTCAGTAAAATGCTGGAGACCAAATTTTTACTTGAAAGATGCTGGTGCAATGCTTCCCGAGAACCATACTTTGAGGGCTTGGGAGTCCATCTTCCTCTACAGTTCAGGATCTCTGATAACTCACTGCTATGCATCTGGTCTCTCCTCTTGGTAAACCTAAGCATAGAGTTTCATGGACCATACTATTAACGTGAAGAAAAAACTCCCATGAGGCACTGCAAGATCATATCCAAACTAAAATTAGTCAAGCTTTCAGGCATTCAAGTCTCTTGATCAAAACCAAACACTTCTGTGGGAAAAAGACATTTTGCTAGAAGTAGCTAAAAATTGTAGAAAGTGCCTCCTTGTCTACAATTTTCTCTCCCCCTGACATTTTCAGCAAACAGCCTGGTAGACTTATTTCCCTGCATGTGCCATGACATAAACACTAGCCAGCTTGTCAAGGTCATGCTGCAGAACCACTGAGCTTCACAGATATACAACAAAGCAGTCTGGCTTTCTGTCATCATTATTTCAGCACCAGTTATTCTAGTCTAAAAACAAAAAACAACATACGCTAAAAAGGATACAAACATGTAGGAACTTTTTTGCTTGGAGAGAAGTTTTTATTTTACCCCTAATCAGGTCATTCATCAAATTCTTGAAATGTAAAGAAATCTAATTATGCCTTTTAAACACTCTCCACTTCCCAATCAATTAACTAACCTGGAAGAAACAGTGTTATATAAATTGGATTAAGGATTAAAAGGTGCCCCATAATCTTACATTCATTTGTATTTAATTGATTTGGTCTTTTTTTTCTTTCAATCATTAGATTTATTTTTAAGGTAATTTTTTTTCTTCCCTACCTACTCCTATCTTGTTTATTGCCTTAAAAAATAGCTTCCTGAATCATCCCAACCTTGTATTTTGATGGCAGGCTCTTCTGCATTGAAAACACGCCTTTCCTTTTGTTTAAAAAAGGTACATAAATTTAAAACACTGCATAAATATTTTGTAATAGCAATTACTACTTGTTTTCTTGCATTACCAAAGACTAATGCCATTCAACAACTTTTTGAAACTTTTCATACAATTTTTTTAGCTCTCCCTCCCTCCCGCCCTCCTTCTCTTTCTGGACTCCAAAGAACACTAAAATATTACAGTACTTCTTAAGTACCTGAAAGCCTGAGCGCCCTTCACTGCTTCAAGTGCTCACAGGGTACTCTGAAGAGGCCTTTAGTAAGATAAAATGAAAGATGCTTACATAAGGATGCAATTCTTCACTACTGAAAGATACAATGTCCAAATCAGTAAGAAGCAGCTGAATTGGACCCTTTGGCACTATTTCTTTCTTTTGGGTATGATTTCTATCAGGGCACAAGAAGAATAACGTAAATAGATTTTGCCTATCCCACTTCCTTTTCTAAGAGAATTACAAATAATGTTCTTAGTTTCACACAAGATTTATATATCATGTCAACTATGATATTAAGTTGGAAACATTATGTTCCAGGCCTCATCTCACTTAGGAAGACAAATTCTTTCAATAGGTGAATATAAGATGTTCTTTAAAACAGTGCATTGAAGGCAATAGTAATTCAGGGAGACAAAAGTAATTCAGGATAATCTGCATATCACTGTCCAACAAACTTACCAGATTTATCAATTTTCAGGTATAACCAGGGCTTGATTTTGATGTCAAGGTCAAAAACTTACATCGGTGTAATTCCAATGACTCGAAAAAGGTCATGCCTGATTTACACCAATGTGAGAAGACCATCAGGACTTTATTTATGCCTGAAATGGTGCAGATCATGTTTTGTGGTTGAGAAGGTAAAGGGTTTTTTATCATCTGTTTTAATTCATACCAACAAAAACAGAGAGCTCCATTGCCTCGTCATTGCTATTTACAGGCAGAAATTATCCATCCTGAACTTCCCTTTTCCCACCCACGTTAAAAGAGAAATTGATGTTCCTAGAGCATTTTACATATTGATTCACCCATGTAATTGCTGCTGTTTCAGACTCATCTCTATCCCATCACATATTGGTGAAGTGATAAACATTGCAATAGATTCAGTCACTTTGCCTACAAGGTCATTTTGTTTTCCCCTCTGACAGATGATGTCACTGACCTTGATTCTACAAGCAGTTAGCCATATGAGTAACTAAATATATTTTTCATCTCAGTGGATATAGCTGTGGTTGCCAGCTCATAGCAGGAATATGAATACACTGGGTTAGATCCTTGCTTGGTGTAAATTACTGAGATCAGTGGAGCTATAATGTAACAGCTTTGCCTACACTTTGCAGCAGTGGATTTCCATCCTACACTCCACAGTCCTGGTCCCACATCCTCCAGACCACTGGGCTTTCTGAGTGCATCATTTCCATCCCTGCCTATGTGCCTGGATTTCCTCCCAAGGAAAGATATCTGGGCATGGTGAGGAGAGAAACAGTGATGTACACTCAGATCTTATCCTGAGAAAAGGATAAGATCAGTCTTAGGTTTCTTCTTCATGAACTTACACATTTCTTCAAGGAAAGTTGAAGGTACATGAGCATATGCAAGTGTTGATGCTTTCTCTACAGATAGCAGTGTATGCTTCCCTAACACTAGCATTTGCTGTTCAGCACAATAAGGTGATCACAAAGTCACCACAATGTGTCTATGATGAAGACTGCAGCAGGACAGAAAAACCTGAATCAACTTTAAATAAGAAAAGAAAGATTATGAAAGCAATCAGCCACAGCAGTAGAGCACTGCTTCAATAGGTTAAATGAGTTCACACAGAGCTCTGTGCTCCAGCACCAAGTGGCTTCTAGAACCTGCCAGAACTCACAAAGTTAACAATATGCTTCAGCTTTCAGGATAAAAAACACTAGCCATATGAAATTTGTTAAAAAGAAGGAATAGAAGGCCTGGGACCAAAGTATGAATGCGCCAACAAGGCGCACAAAGGCTGTGGAACATGCACTCCTCTATCATGAGGACACTGCTGCTAAAGAGAGTGTTCTAGGTTCAACAGGAAAGCACAAGCATAAAGAAAATGTTACAGCCAAAAATATACTACTCAAAATTCTTCATTATAACTATTCACAATGTAAGAAGCTCAGCTAATTAAAGCTGAATACAAACATAATCTTAAAGAAGAATTATACTAATATTTACAAGACTGCTAAAAATACCGGCCAAAACTAGCATTTCCTAATTTCATCATTGCTTTCTTGCTATATAAGATCAATTAAAAGAAAATATAGCATGTGGCTCTCTGGGTTAAAGAAGAAAAAAAGAGTTGATAAAATTAAAGGAATTAACAAAAGAGCATGTGCTTGTAACAAATATCCTAGTCCCTCTCTATTTTGTGTCTTATTATGTCTTTACTAATTATTTCCTGTCTCTTTGCCATGAATAGCTCCTGGGAAAGAGGAAAATGAGACAGAGAACAAATTTTGTAACTGAAAAGGAAAATATGAAATGTCATTCAGATTATGTTCTAGGGGAAGCTATAAAGATGTCTGGCTCCAAACAGGAAAGTATAGCATTAGTGTATCTCCCTTGCAGACATCGTCTTTCCCAGAAATTAGAGACTGACGTATTCTATGCCGTATTCAGCTCTGTCTGTCAGGTGCTTACATTACTTTTGCCATTTATTCCATTTCCCTTCCCACTTCCCTCAGCTAAGAATGATGTAGAGCAATGGTAATTAAGAATAAATAACTAGAGAGGATGGTTTTCCTAGCAGTATTTTGCATGGACTCAAGGTGGGAAAGTCAAAAGAAGGAACTGTGATAGGAAGGAAGTTAAAGCAGTTAGGTTGGAAGTCTCTGTCCTGACAGTAAGAAATAGAAAAGTGACATGTTTTAGAGATTCAGATGATTTAGAGATTCTTATAAGCAACTGAACTGTGAGTGAACAGAAGCAAATTCTCCTGCACGCACAAAACCTCAGAGAAATGGCCTTCCATATATGTTTGTAATAGTTTGAAGTATGCTATAAGAAAACTGCAACAGATACCTTCGAGAAATCTCACTGAACACACTGGAAGCAGTGAAGGGGAGGGGTATGCATTTTGTCAGCCTTCCTTGTGGTTACATATAACAATATCAGTTTAAAAAAGAATTATGATTTGCATTTCTTAGGCTCACAAGATCCATGCCTCTAGGAAGCCTTCAGGCATAGTGTGAGTAGGACTAAGTAAAAGTTTCTCTGGGTTGAGGGCAGGGGGAGGGAAGACGCACCTTCCAAAACAACCAAAAGACCCCTGTCTAACTGTTCCATCACCTCAGTGATCAGAGGTTAGATCATCTTCCTATTTCCACTACAAAGCCGGTCCATTTCAGTAGCTCAACATTATCTGGTCTTCTCTGTCTATGACAGTTTAACACAGCCAGCTAACTGGTATCTAAATATTGTTCAGATAATCAGACAGCACCATTTTCCACTCCAGGAGTCCCTAACCTCCATTGTTTTTTTCCACGAGAGGAACGTCGCCTTCCATGGATATTTTTTAGTTACCAGGGTCTCTGTGAAGGAAACTGCTTGCCATTCTTCAGTTGTCTCTGTCAGTGCATGTTTGCGATTGTAAATTGTTCCCTTCTTGCTCTCTTCCTTATTCAGGACACCTAGAAACTTACAGTTGGCTGCTTGTTTTTATTTCAAACAACAGTCAACAGCAACATTTACATATATAGTGTGACCAGCTGGATACTGGTCTTCTATTTATCCTTTGCTCATTGCATGACACATTACTTTGCACCCAGGCCTTGCAGAACAAGTGAGGGCCCTCCCAGAACAAGGGAAAGCCCTCCCTAAATAGAAAGAGGAAATTTTAATGCACATTTAAATGTTCCCTTTTCTTTCTACAGTTGTCTCCTCTATATGCGGGAACGGGGCATTTGACAGAGTGTGTATTTGCAGAAATTTGAGACTCAGACTCTACGGTACATACTTCTTGGGCATACTCTTAAGATTGCTCCCAGTAGAACAGAATAGCAAGAAAGAAAAGATACTTTTAAATTATCTTAATTTTTGTGGTATATAAGGAGTCCAATTATTATAGCAAGAAAGAAATCCCCTGCCTACCATGTGTGGACCTTTCTCAGCATTTCAATCTATGACAAACATTCAGTCCTTTGTTCTCCTGTACAGGCCTATGTATTCATTGCTAAGCCTAAGCACTTTATATAAAAGGCTTAGCTATAAATAGATTTAGGTCTAAGCCATTGCTCATAAAGATACCACTTCTATTTGTTCTTCATTCTTGCTTGAAGCTTTATCATCACAGTCTGGGAGCTGCCACATTATTTAGAGCTGGTATACAATCTGATTTCTGCTGTACGTTTTCCATGACTCCCATGGCTCCAGGATATATTTTTCAATTTACATTTAAGGAGCTGCTGACTCCTACATTTCCAGTATTTCCCTTTTATTCTTTTTATTAATAAATCATAAATACTGCTGGCTGACATGATGCATAAGTTAATTTTGGCCTACCAACAGACTGCATATGCTGACCCAGAGAAAAGTCATAAACAGATACATTACTTGACCTGATTCAAGTTTTTTCAAAATGTTATCTCAATCGATAGTTCTTCCTATAAAGTTTGGTCCTGCAAACTGTTAATTACCTTTTGTGCAATTAAATGCAGCAAAAGAACTCAACCAGAACTCGAAGACTAATCATATCAAAGACCACCCAATCACACGTAAGCTGCCAGTCAATACAGCCAGGTGTAGGATAATTTGGATCTTCAAATCAGAGGTTTTGCCTCTCCCTCCCCCCACACCGTGATCTTGATATTCAGTACATTTCTATTCTCTCTTGTTTAGATATCAGTGGTTTAAAACAAAACAAAATAAAAAACTAAAACATTGTAGTTGTATTTGAGAAAAATACCATACAAACAGATCTGCAGTCTAGAGTTTTCTCTTTACTGACACGTGCTAGTCCTTTCTTCTGCCTTAGCCTCTCCTATACACCAATGCGTCCAGCTCAAAGAAGAAACGCAAACAGGCTCTGGTTTTTAGTTCCGCAACATACGAAGAGTAAGCCTAACACAAAGCACGTTTTAGAGATACTACTAAGCAAGCAGCACCAGAACTCAGGGAGAGGCCAGACAGAGAGGAACAAAGTCACAGGTGATCAAAATGTTGTGAACTTAAATGCCAGGGAGGGTCATAGCCATGTCAGCTGTGATGGGGAAAGTTGGGCAAAAAGGAAAGTAAGAAGTGAAAAAGCTGGAAGCAGGGAGGAGAGAGGTTCATCTTCTAGTCTAGTTTAAGAAAACAGGGGCACAGCAAGGGAGATATTTTAGATATACAGCCAAAAATTCCCTCAAGTCACTACTGACCTGAAACCAATTTGAACCAGCGACCTAGAGGTGACTACCTTACACTTTCTACTGCCAGTCCCCTAAGCTAGCTAGTCCATCATTTTCTGCTTTCTAGCACTGATCAGTTTTTCTTCTGTGTTTTGGATTCCTTTTAATATTTTCTAGGATTTGATTTTATTTTCTGTAAAGTTATTTTTGTCCCATTTCCCTAGTCCTTGCAGTCTCTTGCACAGCTTATTTTTAATCTCTTTTCATTGTTTTTTTGTTGTTGATTTTGATTTCTTTCACTGCAGATAGCATGAAATGTTCATGTATCTTTTCAGCCTTCCTTTCTGATAGACAAAGCAGCTTAACTAGAACAGCAAATATGATTCTGCTCAAACAGGATCCCTCGATCGCAGCGAATCATTCAGGAAATGCTATGAATGTCCTTTGTTTTCTGGAAGTATTTACACCGAATTAGATAGGACTGGTTTATGAGCTCCCAGCTACGTACCCTATCTTAATGGCCTTTTCATTCAATAAAGGAAGGAGATGCCTACTTTCCTTTTCTTACTGCTCCCTTGCTTCAGCCTGTCTTTTGGTCATAGATATACTTTGAGATGGGTTTTTTTTTTTTTTTTCGCAAAAACATTTCCCCAGAAACTCAGGTCACCTGAAGAAAACTAGCAGCAAGGGAAGGGCTCTTTCAGCTGTTTCTATTATTCTCAAATAGAACTTACCAAAGGAGAATATGCTTTCTGCCCACTGCCCAGAGGTTAAATCCTGTGGACCACTGAGGATCCATGAAACAACAGATAGGAACCTCCAGAGGACTGTATTGTTCTTAACCACTTAATGCAGGGAACATAAAGCTTGAACCCATACCTTTGTTCCCCTTCTATAGGCTAGAAAAATCTTTTTGACTTAAGTGCAAAACAGAACTGTAGTAGCTACAATCTGAACTAGTTCATTTAAAATCTGTACCATATATATCATCAACTTAAACAGTAGCACATAGTTGTATTAGGTACCATAGTGACAGTATTGTCAGTGGGCTGCACTCCAGACCCAGGCATACCAAATAGCTTTTATAATAACTTTTTCAGTTATATGCCTTTGGCACTGTTTGGAACAAAGGGAGGTTTGCCACAGAAATGCTCCCAAGATATTATTCCTGAAAGCCCCCTCAGTGAAAAGTGTCTCTTCTCTGGTTTATCAGAATTAGGAGAGCATACTTGCCTTTTAGTCAATAAAGAATATTTGGTCTCACTTTGCAACGTATGCAAATCCTCAAATCCATCTTATTCCTTGCCTAGACATATTCATTTGAAATGGAGTGGACATAAATCATTCCGTATGCCACAGAGTATTCATTCTGCCTTCATTCTAGACAGCACAGAGAGTGTTCAGAGAAGGAGTTTATCAGGATGTGCAGTTATAGTGGTCTCACAGCCATTTCAGCATCTTCAGTGACTATTGCCTTCAGGCTGAGACAGGCAACAGAACCCAGACCATGGACAACCGAATCCTAATGAATAACACTTCATCACTCTAGCACACGATTCTCTATGCTGGGGATGAGATTTGGAGTCTCAGTATATATTTCAGTTATGCTACTGTTGCAATGTAATTTTGTGTCTGAAGGTATTGTAAGTAAAGTAGGTCATATGGCACTGATGACTTTTAGGATTGTCTTCAGCTACTGTATTGACTTTACTTCTGCATTTTAAAAAAGTGGAAAGCAGAAGGATCAAGGAAATGCATTCATGGATGTCTATCTGGCACTAGTTTTCAGTATTGGGACCTATTTTTTTTCCTGCAGAAAATGCTTGTACAGAAGCAAAGTGATAATTGCATGTGTTAATGAATATACAAGAAAATATTCAAGTATTTAATATTCACAGGAGGATATTTTGCTTATGAAAGGTTATGTACATTTTTTTAGGCCAAGAAAAAAAAAAGGCATTTGTAATTCAGTTCCTATTGATACTGTGTAATTAACTCCCAATAATTTATTTACAGTATTCTATGAGACTCCATTTTTTGTGCATTTTGCAAACAGTACTAATGCTCTTCACGCGCCCTAGCATTAACTGTTGTTTTCCATTTTATCGCTGGCAAATTTGATGCAATTGTTAGAGCTCCAATCTTAGCTCTTCAGAGCAAAGGGGCTTAGAGTATTGTTTAAAATAAAGACAGAGTTCACTATCCAGATGTGTGCGCCTTTGTTTTCAGTTAAGACATGTACTTGGGGGGTTGGGTTTGGGGGTGGGGTGGGGCAGAGAGCAGGGAGAATAGCTGTTTCACCTATCTACTTATATTAAGGAGCTTAATGTCTTCTTATAACTACCCAAAGAGAAAGGCAGTGACAATACCCTCCAGTCTCAAAGAGCTTTAACTCAGTCCACAACAATACTGTACAAAAGACTTTGCAATGATTTCCATTGAATATTGTCTGAAATGAATGGGGAAAGATACTCAATATACTGATATTTAGGGCAACTTTATAAAGGAGCTGAAATCCAGTCTTTTAAATTATGCCTGCTATTTTCTGAATATAAGCCTTTGTTCCCTCTATCTGCACATGTGAGATGAGATTTTCAGCATAACTCCAGATTTTGAGCAGCACAGCCTTGTGAAGGGGCTCATGCTCCTAAAGTTCTTCAGTGCCCTTTGAAAATCCTGCCCTTACTTAACTGCACTCTCAAAAGTTGGAATATTTACAAATAGCTAGCAATGTTTCTGCACACAAATACAACCTTTGATGAAGCAAAAATGATTAAGAGCCAAAACGCAGATGGAGATTTAGAGGGTGTTCAATTATTTTATCTTTCATGGCTCCATCATAAGTATTTTCTGGGACTACTGATCATTAAAGCAAATGATTAGGAGGATGGTTTCAAAGGCATAAAACCTTATCACCAGATTTTATACCTTTGAATACTTCTCTTAGTTTATCCCAGTCTCACAGGGATCAGTCTTATATCAATTCTGAACTTTGGCACAGCCTTCCTCTCTCTAATTACAGGATGAAGGGAAATGCAGGCCCCTAGAAGTAACAAAGTTGGAAGGAGCGGAAATTGGTGTTGACACCAGTCTGGGTAAACCATTTGTTTTTAAGTGCATACCTCAAAGTGGAAACAGGATTTTCTACTTCTGTGCAACTTCTAACCAAGAAATGAAGAGGTAAGTGATCTTTCATTTTACAAGGTCAGTTTTATTATTTCAAGTTTGGGGAGAGAGGGAGTTTAAATTTTTGGCATGTGTTCACAAGCTCTATCTTAATCAATAGGAAATAAACCCTGTCAGCTACTTTTGGGAAAGTTGTTGTTTCTGATTTTCATTTGCAGAAGTCTCAAAAACTATTTTTCAGATTCATAGTTTATCTTTTTTTTTTTAAATGAGAAAAGAAATAGCTTTCTCGTCACGTCTTTAACATTCATGTTCTGTTCAAGCTTGAACAGAGCCTGAATACTTTATTTCAGTGATCTCCAGGAAAAAAAAAAAAAAAAGAAATCTCCTCCCATATTCTCATTCCTTTGCCCCCATTTCTTTATTCAGATGAACTGTACATCTTCCTGTGGATCTAAGCATGCTTATCTGTCATTTCACACCAATAGTCTATCTTTTGCCCAGCAAAGACTGCACAAGTAATAAATGCAATCCCATCTTCCACTTCCCTTTCTGTCATGCTGTCACATTATTATTTTTGCATTTTAAAACAGACAGCCCAGAAAAGCATATTGGCTCTGACAATGGGAAAAGTGTTTGGGCTTGTCTCAGAGTTAGACAGACTTTAAAATTATTCTTTCTCCATTTCCGTAAGACCATAGCTGACTTAAACAGGAGACACCAAAACCAGGCAAAACACAGGTAACAGCTTTTTAGGCTTTACTTTCAAAATGTACTAAAATCTACTCTTTCCCCATTGTTTTATTCTGTTTTACCAGAAATATAAAGATATGAAGCAGATGATATTTGCTAAGATTGATTCATCCCTCCATCTTTTACAGTATCTTAGTACATGGCACTGACAGTTGTAATATATGAGCACTTCCCACTTCCTGTTCCTATACCAGCCACAGCACACAAACAAAAGCTTTGCCAACAGACGACTCTATTTTGTAATGTCCAATTTCACGTTGTTTTAAGTTTCCCACAAATTCCTAATCTGCATTATAACAAAGACACCAGAGGAATGATCATGTGAAGACATTTCAACATGTCAGGCTAAAATTTATAGATTCACCTTGTCTGTAATAGTGCCCTAATTTATTATAACACCTTATACAGCAAGCTATGAGAATTATTTTCTGAGAGTTAGAAACATTTACTTAGATTTAATCCACTGTTTATCTACTTTGAAGCCTTGAATCTGTCCTGAAAATTGCACATCCCTTTAAAAGCTGTCTACATCAGCAAGAATTAAAAGAGGCAGTGAAACACATTTATTCTGTTCTACCAAGCTAAGCTATTCTCATTTTTGGTCATTTTATAGGTGGCTGGAGGCTATGGATAAAGCGGTGCATCCTGTGCATCAGGTAATGCTTTATTTATACAAGAAGCAGAATGTGTAAAGTAGATTGTGCAGAAGACAGAGACAGATATATCTTGTACATTGTCAGGTGCAGACAGCAACACGGAAGCTGGTCTGAGCTGCTGGGATGTGAATCAGCTCCAATCTAAAAGCCATATAAACACATTATTGTGCCTCAGCAAATATGTTTTGCTGCCATATGGTGGAATGAATCAAAATGTTCCCCATCCAGATATCAGCAGCTTTAAGCTGATTCAGAGACATAACTTACAACGAGGGTAGCTGTGCTGATAGTGGGAAGGCAGGAAGGGTAGCGTGCGCAGTGGGGTGAAGACTCTCTAGCAAATGGTCCGGGGCATGTTCCACCCCAGGTAATGCTATTTGGAATTAAGGGTGAGAAGGGCTGTATCTCCTTAGGTGTTCCCTGCAAGTCTGCCTCGATTCTTGAGGCCATCCATTGTCACTTCTGACAGAATATTAGAAAGGGGTTTTTTTCCTGGAACTGTTTTTTTTCTGTATTTTTAGAGATAAGACACAGATAAGGCTCATCTCTCCATCTCTTCATATAGCTGTGCTCTCTGATGGCCCATGTGGCTGAGAAAAACACGGTCATAACTGATCCTGAGCTGCTACAGAGGGACCTTGCTCAGCCCAACGTGATTCCGTACAAATAGTCCCCAGCCTTCCCCTGAACTGGGAGCTGCAAAACTAATTTTGGTATTTCCACGGTTGGGAACAATCCCCGTATGCAAAGGGGTTAAAGCTACTTTAGCTTCCTTTTCCTAGTAAAGTGGCTGCAAACTTCTTATTCTTCCTTCCTAAAGATACGCCTGTCTTTACAAAAATATGCTGTTCACCTGTAAAGTCTTTTTTTAATAAGGTTTAGCTACTGAACCAGCTTGCTTCTTAGCAGAAGGAATGTGAGGCTCAAATGCAGAAAAAGTATTACTGTCTATATTTTTTGCAGAGGAACACCATCAATAAAGAAAAAAAAGTAAAAATAAACAGACTTAAAAATAAATCAATAAAAATAAGAAAATTGTAAGTTACAAATGATATCCTAGGTTAATGCAGTAGGAAAAAAAAACAACAAATCATTTTACTTTCCTTGCTCTCTCAATGCAGGACACATGAATAACTCCTCCAAGCAGTATGTTTTAGTGATAGGTTTCTAAACACTGAAAGGAAATGTTTGCTGTTTCTTTAATACCTTTTCTACTAGAATAAAATCAGTCATGCATACATTTCTTTCAGCTTCAGTTTTTATATGAGATTATCAGTGCAAAACCTAATTTGTGTCCAAGGATATCCGACCTGCCACTATTTCTTAGAAGAACATAAAGCAGAAGAAGTGTTCTTAGAAGAACACTTGAAGCAGTAAAAATAAATCAAATAATTTAAAATATTCACTGTGCACCCAAACCAAAGAATAAAAAATAACCTGAGACAAAAACTAGGAAAAAGTCACACACAAGAGAATAAAACATATTTAAAAAAATCTTTAGTGTAACATGCAAAAATAACCTGTAAAGTAAAAAGGTCCGACTTTATACATACAGAAAACTCTCTCATGCACTCACACAATAAGTTGGCTCCTTTCTCTGCTACTGAATCTTGTTTTTGACTTCTTTATCTTTTTTGGCAAAAATATCCTTTTCTGAGGGAAATTTTGTTTTAATATGTTGCTTTCATTGCCCAACGTCTGTCCTTAATGAAATTACTTCCAATTAGTTTCTTCCTCCTGTTTTTAACTGGACTTCAGCTTAATAAAAGAAAGCTTTTTTCCCCCCCTATTCACTATATAATTCGTTACTGAATTTTTAGAATAGCTAGTGTATTACAGGTGGGCTCACAACAGAATGATTTAACAGACTAATATACTGACACTATGTCCTCCTGATGAACCTACAGGGGTATCTATTCTATGAATATATCTTGTATTACTGAAGTCATCTCTTGCACTTTGCTGCAGAAAGTCCCAGCAGGTTTCCAGTTCACAGCCAAGAATACAGCTAGCTATATTTTTTCAGATCTTTTCTCCATCACTGGCTTGTCAAGGATAAAAAAGAAATAGCATAAATAAATGCAAAAGAAAACCCCAGTGGAAACAATCAGGATGCTATTGATATTGTACACATTCTCCCCAAGGATTTCAAATGACAATGATACTGGTTGATGCAGAATTCAAAAAAAATATATATGTGTGTGTGTATGTGTGTGTGTGTGTGCGCGTGTATTGCAAATAAACAAAACACAGTAGGTTTTTTTGGAGAGGTTGAGTTCCTAACACCTTTTAGATTTAAAGGAGAGAAAGAAATGCTTTAATGTCATGTTAGACAATTTGGCCTTATTAAACAACTGCTAACTTCTTCCTGACTTCTTTTAGCTTCTCTTACGCAAATAGCCTGTACAATGGAAAGCCTTGTGGTTCTCCCCTCAAAATGACAATAGAATACTTTTAGTAACTAAAGAGACTGTACTTTCTTGAAAGGGATAGAAAGGCTTTTCACGTGTGGCATCACTTCCATCCAAGCCTGCATGCTGTATTCTGGCCTCAGACACTCCTGCGTTTCCTCTGGAATCGCGGAGGGTAGAAGGTGAACCTTAGCTTGCCAGGTTACACAGAGTAAAGACTGTTGAAGTCAATCACCACAACAGTACAAAAGCCTTCTTCATACAGCTTTGAAATATTACTGTTTCTACTGGCAGAACTTGAACAGAAAAATAAAATAGCTGCAGAAAGACAAGCCATTATTTTAAGAAGGAAGAAGCAAGTCACTGTTTGCTATCAAGTGTATATTTTTAATTATACTTTCAGAGTTGTTGACTTTCCAAACTGCTCCAGCAACAAAAGCTAATTTCCTAGCAGGGGACTAGAGGTAGCGTCTTCTTGTAACAGCGGATCCTCCTTAATTTCTTACCAGAAACTATTAAGCTTGTGCTTACTTTATAGAACCATGTCTGGGTAGATGTCACACTGCATAACACCACACTGCCACCCCTGGCTATCAAGAACCCGGAGTGCCTCGGGCTCCTCCACCAGCTGGAGGGAAACAAGGACGTCTGGGTTCAGCACTACTGCATCCTGAAGGACGGCTGCTTGTATTTCTATGCCACTCTTCGCTCCACACCTGCCCAAGGTACGGATGACTACTGGATTGTAGATGACTGTTAAAGCAGGAGTGTTTCACTGCAGTTTCAAAATAATGAAAGTTCCTGAGCAGCAAATTCACTCTACCTGTTCTATGAAGGTGAGGGTAGGAAGAGCAAATTAGTCTGTTCTCACAAGACAGCCTCTTCGTTCTCCTCATGGTCCTTTCTTTACTTTGTGCAGTCTGAATTCATTCCTGAACATAGCTAACCAGGATCCACACGCTCGACCTCGGGAACGAGGGGTCCGATGTCTGCACTGAGGGCACACGCTGCTGCCGGCTGCCTGCTACTGCCTGGTAGATAACACCCTCAGAGGGAGGGATATTATTAGCTAGGGCTGGTTTCTCTGCGATCAGGCAGTTTCCACATGGCTTTGGCCAAGAAGCTCCACCCAGTGGCCCACTGGCTTGCCCTTCTGCAGGGGCTGCCTGTGGTACTTTGCAGTTAATCTGCAAAAGCTGTGCTGCCATTTAGCACTTCTCCCGGTAACAGAGGAGGCTATCCAGCCGCTCTTTGGAGACAGCAAAGTGAGGCTATTAGGGGTCAATCACAAGGGACCCTGGAGCAGAGTTTCAGGCGCTAATGAGAATCTGGGGCCAGCACAGCTCTGAGAAAACTGACATTTAAAATAAAAAAGAGGTACTCCAGGGAGAGGGGGTGGGTCAGGACCTGTAAATTCCCCTTTCCTGGCCTAAGGAAGTTGGCAGTCAGAAAGGAAATGCTGTTGAACTCTCTGCGTACCAGTCAGCTTTCAGTTCAAAAGGGAAAACTTTTCTTAGGGTGTATGCATTTTCCATATGATCAGTTAAGAGGCTTTCCATTTTATAGTCTTTCACATTTACATAGCGTTTTCCATCTGGAAAAGGCCGTACATGTGAAATGATCAGTGATTTCCTACCCACGTGACACTGAGGCTAAGACTTGCCCAAAGCTAAGCAGTGAGTCAGTGGAAAGGCAAAAATTAGCTGTTATGTATCTGTGACACTCAAGCCCATGCTCATACTGCAAAATATGCCTATTTGGTGTTTAAATATCCTACTACATACAAATTCTTCCATACTGTAGTGGTTTTTTTCCTCTTGTTGTTGCAGCTCCTTGTTGTTCTTTCCAATTTCACTACAGATTCTCACTCCCCCATATAATTTTTCAATGAGGTAGCATTAGTTTGTTGCTCTTGTTACTAACTGAGAGAGCCAAAAAAAATACACAACTTGAAGTCAGTAACAGAAGCTTTCAACTGCAGTTGATCAGCTCCATAGCTCTTTTTGGCTATTCACCATATAAGTGTAAAGTGAACTCATACACTGTTAACAGTGAAGTGACATCTGAAAAAAATATGGCTAAAATGAAATTGTCATGAAAAACAACTTCTGTGTGAATCCTTTTCTTCCTAGATAGCTAGTGTGGCCTGCAGTGGTGCTCCAATAAATAATGGGAGCATTTCAAATAAAGAGAACCAATGCTGACTCTAGGATTTTTTTAAATTTTGAAATGTATATCCTTTTCGTTTTTAAAGGAAAAAAAAAACAAAAGCTAGAAAAAATATTTTGCCACTTAATATTATATGATGGGCTAACTTATTTCTGGGAAGAAATCACTAAAACTATATTGCTGGTTATGTGCTGGCCAGAGTTAATGACTGGAAATTGGGAAGACTGTACTAAATATGGTCACTGTGTTGGAACTGCACATACAAACTAAACTGTCATATACTGATAGAACAGGTATAGAGCCCACTCCATGATGCTAATATTATTTTCATTTAAGTCTCTCGTTCATATTTCACTTTTTACAATGAACTAGAAGATAGACTCAGCTAACTATTATTTCAGTGTGCATAAAATGATGGGTCTAAAGTACCTGACAGATTAAATGAAACTTCAAAGGTTTACTTGAAGCAGCTTCTAGGTTTACTTGACTAAAATCAAACCCCTGAATCTTGGAAGGTCATGCAGTTTTCAGGACTAGAGTTCTGTCCACAAGAAACTGACTGTAGAACGTACCATGAGGCTATCCTGAAAATTCACATCCATATTCCTTCTCAGTCTTAACTTTTAGTATGGCTTTACTTTTATATAACGTTAAGTACGGCTATCCTTCAAATAATGATGTGGCAATGTAACTTTCTTACTAAATAGATTTCCTATTTTTGTAGTCACATTCACACTTGCTGATTTTAGAGACATAAATGCATTTTTATAGCTTTGTATTCCCATTATATCTGTCAAGCCAGCGCTGCCAAGACAGAATGAGCTGGAGTGAGTTTTCATAATGCAACAGAACTTTCTTAAGTTCCATTAACTTGACAATCAGATACATCTGTGCCAAAACAAACGGGAGCACAAGCATTAGCTGAGGGTAAATTCAGTCTGTAACAATAAAAAGGCTTACCTCCTGTACACTGCTTTTTATCCAAAGCGTAGACCTTTCATAATGAAGACACGAGGCAGAGCTGCAAGAATTCAGCTGACCTCACAGAACTCCAATTGAATCCCAAAGCTGGCAGCTGAGGAAAATTTAAAAAACTGCTAAAATTGTAAACAGAACACTTCTGATCAGGCAATCTTTTAGACAGAATAAACATGGAATTGTACATTATTTTCAAGTCAATTTTTGGAATAAAACTAAAATTTTGCATTTTTCAGCATATCACTTTATATGTAAATTCTGCATCATTTTGTGGAAACACGCAACGTAAGGAATCTGCAAATAAAATTTGTAAGAATTGTCAGTATGCTTGTAATTGGCAGCAACTTCACAAATCGTGCCAACGTTATACCAAATGCATGCTATTTCTTCTGTCCAGGTGGCCTTTATCTACAGGGCTATATTGTGAGTGAACAGTCTCTGGGCTCCAAGAGATCTGTAATTGAACTCAAACCTCCATCTGAAGAGTTTAAAACCTTCTACTTGTGTGCAGAGAATGTGAATGAAAACAAAAGGTAAACTGAACTTTTTGTTTCTATTCTATTTGCCAAAAATTCAGGAAAGCAGGAACACTAGAGTTTGGGAAAATCTGGCAACAACTTTTCATTCTGTTTTCACTTGTTCCCCCAGATTTCCCTTTAATTCTAGTTTTAGTCACACTGCAGTACAATATGTTGCCACATGTGAGTCATCAGTTCTGTTATTGTCGATGCTGGAACTACAGCGAGGCTCAGTTGTAGAGGTTCAGAAAGGAACCTTGATAGGGTGCCTTCCACAATGGTGCGTGGGTGATTACACTAAACAGAAAAGCTATGGTACCTTTCACTAGAGAAGCTCAAACTAATGAAAAGTATATCCTCCTCGTTCCCAAGGATGATTTACTTCCAGCAATGATGATTATAATTAAAAAAGAAAATTAGTCTATGAAATCATTTTCTAAAGGTAAATTCCATCATCATAATCCAGCCAAATTCTAAATGCTGTCAATGGCAATTCTGCTTGTGTAAAGCCTACTAATTATAGGATTTGTGTTTTAATTTAATGAACAAAAGACAAAGCTATTCAGTATTTTGGAAACTAGTGTTGAGATATGTTGCTATTATAGTTAACTCCTTCATTTCATGCCTTTCCCCAATCCACTTACTAGCTGCATACACAGTAACAAGACTGCACAAACACCACTTATAAAAGACCTGTTTCAAAGAAAACAAAAGTGCATACGTACCGCTCAGTAGGAGACAGTTGTTGGTCTTTCCTTTCTTCTAGGTGGATTACAGCTTTAAAAGCTTCAATTAATAAATGGTTACCCCTACACCAGGCGATTCAAGATTTCATGAACAGACCACTGGAGGAGACAAGGATGTGAGAAGAAAGGTCATTTTCCATCAATTTCTGTTTTTCATTAAAAATTTCATGCTATGTCTTATAATGACTCATCTTAAAAGATGCTCTAGCAACAGGTAATCTTTAGCATTGCTATACATTCACATCTTTTGTAAGCATTAGTAAATAAAAGCAAAGCAATGTTGTCTTCTTTGTGGCTATTTTTATTTTGTGTTTCTACTCAACTGCAAGGTTCCTAGGCCAAGGATGAAGTTACTTTGGCTTTACAGCAGTTAACTGACATTAACTTTTACCTGATATAGCCAAAGCAGAAAGCACTGGATTTCAGTATATATTTTGTTCCATCTGATGTTTTATAGCATCATTTTTTGTTTTGTAAACACAACCTTTGCAAAGTCTTCTGCTTTTCCTCCCAGCTGTTTCATATCTGGGTTTGCCTTGAAGTTTCCAGATGGTGCCAAGCTCAAGGTAGGGACAGGCCAAGCTGACGAGACGATAACAGCTACGTACCGTTACAGCATGACTGGGGGAATGAAACGCATTCGTATTATTTGGATGAATACTTTTGTTCTTTAATATTCTATATTAACATAAATTTTGATTTTAAAATGGTTTCGATTTGGCCATCTTCCATCACAGCACATCACATTTATGGAGAGAAATCAATTTGAGAATTCGAGACACTATTTCCTCCAAAGTTAACAGTAAGAGATAGCACCATAAATCTTCATCAAGGACATCAGCGTTAGACATCGACAGTAATTACAGCTGATCATATACATAGTATTCTGTATTATTCTGTAACAGTAAAAGAATTCCTCCACTGAACAAATCTGGGTATTCAGTTTCCAAACTTCCCAAAATATCAATTCAAATAAAATAATAAAGATTGGTTCCAGTTACTTATTGAACCCATGTGCTAATTAAATATCTCACCTTGGGAGATTTACAATTTAGAGTTGCAGCACAGTACAGAAAGGAAAATAGAACACGGTACAGAGAAAAAAATTGCCTGTTCATGAGCTTCTATTACAAGGTTCTGATATTTGATCTTTTTGTCAAACTCTGTAGACCTTGAGCTCACTCGAACACTCCAGAACCTCAGCTACTGGCTAGCCCGTACTGTCAGCCTGAAAAAGTGGACCACAATGACAAAAAAAAAACCCTAAAAGGCAAGTGGAGCTCCCCCACCCACCACAGATGTATTTTTTAAGCCTCTCTACATTTAAGCCAGTCTGAGGGAGACCAAGTCATTAGCTTTAAATGTTTGAAGCAATAGTACTTCAAAGAAAGCTATTAAACAGTCCAAATGGTTTGCAGCAGTGGTTTGAATGGTTTAACTCAAAAATAAGAATAATTAATTAAACAGTATAAGCGCTTTTCGCAAAGCACGTACCAGCCCCTAAACATGTTAACACATTTACCTCAGAGCACAAATTTGTACAAAGTAAAATGTATAAATGTATTTGAAAGCAAGTAAGCTTGGGCCTCATGGTCATGTTCTACATCTACTGCTAGTATTTTGAAATTTTCACATTCAGAAATGAAATTCACATTTCCACTACAGCTGTTAGAACAAGTACTGCAGCAGGTATAAATGACTTCTTTTTCTTACTCTTTTGCATGGGAAAAAGTAACACATACGAACATGCCTTGCTTGGGTCAAGTACAAATGCTGCTGACTTGAGACTAACAACTGTTAACATTTCCTAGGAGACAGTTCTCCAATTTAGGGGGACTGTTTAGGGAGAAGAAGCAGAAAAGAAACAATAGGTAAAACAAAGGCAAACAGAAAGGACAAATGCATACTCCATTAAAAAAAAGTTACAAAAATGAATACTGTGCGGTTCACTGGTCACCCCATTATAATCTTGTTCAGGCTCTGATCCGACCTCCCTCTGGGAACTAGTTGTTTCTTCAACTGTTACTAGGTTACTGGAAACGCTTTTCTTCTTTAACAAGTGTAACTGAAGCCATCCTCAGACAAAAGGACAGCATCACCACGTTTCTTGTTTGTGTAAAGCTTTGAAGACACATATGATAATATATGTGGCACAGAGAACTGACAGTGATGAAAGACTCAGTAACCTCAATAACAAGGTGCAAAAACAAATGTGCTCTTCAGTGTGGGTAAAGGTTACAGGATACGGCCTTTTCACGTACTATCTCATCAAATTTTCATCATTATAAAGTGCTTCATACATTAGAAAAAATCTCCTGCTTGGACTCCAAAATGTCAATAATTTCCAAGGTATTTTAATATTGCATTAGTGATTTGTGCTTTGTTTAATTTGTCGTATGCAACAAATATGAAACCTTGAAAATGTGCTTCCTCTCAGTTCCTTAGTTGGTGCAAGTTTGCCTCAAAAATGTCTCAAGTGAAGTCAATACAATTACAGTGCTATAAAAATGTACAAGTAAATAAAGACTCAACCCATAGTTTCTTTTTGTTGGAAAGCTATGTATTTACACAGCAGATTTTTTGGGGCTGCTTTGTTCTGCTTAATGGGCAGCAGAACAGCAGAGTTTACTGAGATCTCTCTGTCTGATGGACCCAAGGAAGATTAGTGTCTCTTTTCTGTGATTTTTAGACTTCCAAAATTAAATAAAATGCATAAATGTAGTAACTTGTACTAATAACTCACTTTTTCTCAAATGTCTGTAAATTTTTGAAAAATTGAAAAAATTATATAAATTATTAAAAAACATAGCAGGCCTTGGAAGTATCTAGCTTTTAACCCCATAAAAATTGAGGAGGTGCCAAAGAAAAACTTTCCTATTGAGCCAAGGCTGGTTGATCACCATACATTAGAGTACAGATCAGAGTAGCCTATGGGCTGTTCTCATTTTTCTATTAAGTAGCTATAGTCCCAAGGATGCAAGCTGTCAGCCAGCCGTTTTGGTGGCATACTCCTTCTCTTGGCATTTTTAGCAGGGCTAAAAGCACTTTGAAAAATGTATGGAGGTATTTCTGATGGTTTGTTCCAATTGTGTGAAAATTCTCATAGTAAGCTAGAGTTACTGTATCTGATTCTGTGGTTATTTTTATTTGTATTCACACTGCTCCTCAGGCAATAGTTTCCTGCATTGTCCTGGGATTTCTTCCTGATCCAAATGCGTTGTCCAAAAGGAATTTTTTGAACATTTCCAATGTACTTACAACTTTTTTCCCCCGTGTTTTTTCACTTTCCTCTGGAGTTTTAATTACTTTTGAGATCTAATGCTAATTGGATAACTGTAGTTATAAATAGCAATATATAATTCAGTGTTCATGCATGAACTTTGTCAACCTAGTTCTGTGATCTCCTTGTCACCGAGATATATTGCTACCTTTTCATGTTTTATTGACTTGTTTTCCCCTCTGGATTTTTTTCCAAAATACTCAAGAAGTCAAGAATTATTTTTCTAGATTTTTTTTGGTGCACCAGTTTGTTTTGTTCTCTTTACACTCTTATCTGCCTCAAAGCTGTAGTTAAATTTGAAAATTATCAGCAGTTTGAAAAAAAAAATCTATTTCAATATTCTGAGTGTTTACCAGGTACTTTCTGTATTACTGCAGCTCTCCTGCTAAAGTGAATTTAACATTCATTTAACATCCCATTACCACAGGATTTGCCATGCTAGGTCAGACCATCGTTTATCAAATTGAGAATTCTACATCCTGAGATGCGCCAGACGGAGGCAAAATAAATAAATAAATAAATAAAGCTGTGCACAGCAAATTGTCCATTCCTGCACACAGAGGATAGAAATCCTCCCTGAAGCTTATAGCAATCAGCTTACACCTTCAAGTAGGAGAAACGGTTCACTGAGCTCGGCATACGTATGACTACAGGACGAACATTAGTCATGGTCACAAAGTCAGGCAGACCTTAAAAAAAAAAAAAAAAGAGATTGGATTGTTAACTCTACATGTGGTATTTTTTATCATGAAGTATTAATAATTTCTTCTCTATACTGAACGGCCATTTCCTTAACCATGCAATCATGTCTTCTCAAACTAGGAGAGAGAGTAACGAAAGGCCACTCAGGTTACTCACTTTACCCTTCACTATCCTGAACAGCTAGTCAAAATACCAGTCATAGCCTTTTTAAACTACAGGAAGTACAGCTGCCATGGACCAAGTGCAAGGGCGGGCAACAAAGTCGTTTTGGATAAGGTTTATGTAGAAGAAAGAAAAAGAGAATACTGGATCTCTTGGCTAGGGAAAGGGTAAGGCACTGGACAAGGTTGTTTGATGGAAAGATTATAGTTGTTCAATATACAAAAAAGAAAAACTTTTCCCGAGGGAAACTTTGCACCTATGACTTGTGCTAAAGCTACTCGAATAAGACATGCTAAGTCTGGTAAAATGTGGGAGTCATTTTCTAATTCTTTTAACTGGTAGGAGTTTTGTTATATGAATAACCTTATAACATGTACTATTTTGATACCATGGAGTTTATGTTTAATTAAGCGTTTGTGAACTTCAGACAGGCAGGAGTTTAAGGCCAGATAAATAAACAAAATGCCTTTCTTGACAGGGTAAAGCTACAAGCTTAAATGCCACCTTCATGCTTTTCTGGGGTTCGACAACAATGTGCCACAGCAAAAAGCACACTGGAACATCAATGTCTCACTGAAGTACCACTTTTCTTCCAGTTTCCTTTATATTATGCTTGAAAGCTGAGGGCTGAAACCTGAAATCTGCTGAATACTCCAAACCCAGTCAAACACATGGTCTCGTTCTTCTCTATGTTTAAACTTAAAACATATGATTAAAAAGAGGATTATGCCTATGGTGCTTAGCACTTTACAGAATCATACCTGTAACAGCATTTTCCATTGATTACATTTATAACTCTGAGACATAAACCAACACTGCCTTTGAAGTTAGAGTAGATCACGCTTACTAAGGACTTAAAAACTAAAAACAAACATCTATGTTTAAAATGGGTTAGAATTGAGTCTAGACACAAACTAATGAGAGAAAACAGCAGTTTTCTCCATATCATGTCATCCCTAGTTTATGAAAGATATATTTTAAGAAAACTTTGTGTTTAGTAATTTTTCAGTATAGACGTATGAGAGTTAATCTATAATGTGTCTTATGAATGAGCTCTATAACACTAAAACAAACCCAGAAGTGCTTTGTTGTTTTAAAAAACATTTTAAATAATTAACTGAAATGCTTTTGATGATACCCAGAATTAAAAGCATGTGAAGTTGAAAAGCACCGCTGTGAAGTCTGTCAAACATAAATGTCCAAGGATACTCCAGTCTTGCACTGCAATATCATCATTTGCTGTTGATGCATCCTGTCTCCAGTTTGTCAAGGAATAAGCACTGCTGATAAAACAAAGTCAGAAAATGCTTGTAATTAGTTGCAGTTACAATTTGTTTACTACATAATTGGAAAAGTTACTGTTTCCTTAAAACGATCCTGAATTAATGGAGAAAAAGCTTCCAGATACCATTTCAAGTCAACGACAGAATTCAGATAAAATGTTTTAGAACCTGTAACAACCATAGGGCCTGGCCAGCGTGATGCTGTTCTAAATGTTAGTGAAAACCCGATTTCCATCTTCTGAGGAGAAAAGATAAAATATGCCTCCAAAAAAGCTTTCGTCTTGGTATTTCCAAACTGCTCCTCTGAATAGGAGGAGGAGATTAGGGCAAACATGAGTAAAAAGCTGCAAAAACAACTGTGGCAGCTTGGCTGTTTTTACCCTCAGGTGCTTGTTGCCATCCTCAGCTGAGGAATAGACACATGTTGAAATGCCACATTTTATGAGCCAGCAGAATGGATTGTGTGATAACTCCTCGTTCTCTCTAGTGCAAAATCAGCTGGCTTAGTTTAAATGGCTGCTGACAGCTGTACTTTTATCTTCATAGGAAAAAATGTTGAGAGTGCAGTGAGAAAAATATGATCATGGGGAAAACTCTACCTCTATCCTGAGGAATAGAAGTCTTTCTTGGTCTTCTCACGGGACTGAATAAAGAAATGCACTCTTTGTTTGAATGAACATTAAATAAAATACTACTTTTTCAAGTCTTCAAGTTATTTCAGCAATGGCAATAGAATGTTATTATTTTTATACATTTCAAATGTGAATTCAGCAAGGCAGAGACACAAAAAAGTAGGTTGGAAGAAGGGTGAAAAGGTGGCCCCAGACAGCAGACGGAAATCTTAGCTAAAGCAATTTTTTTTCAAATGGAGATACATATTTTGCAATGTAACAGAACAGAATTTTCTTTTAGGCAGCAAAGAGATAGCACTCAGCCATGACAGCTCCAAATCCATACTTCTCCAAAGGCCAAGGGAGTTTAGATTTTAAATTTTATTTGAGACTCCCTTCAGATTTTAAGTTTTACTCCCATTTTAGCTTTTGTTACAATTCTTTCAAAGGCAAACATGGAAGGGGAACCTGTAGGGTAAGCGAGATCACTGCTGTCTCATGTCAGCAAGGGATCGGCACAGCTGTGCAGTCACTGTGTTGCCAGTATCTCACCATGGGTCATTTGTTTGCAGTCAAGATTTTATATGTATTGCTAGATACATCCGCATTCAAGGTTTTCCTTTCACTGCCAGGAAAAAGATAACTATATTGAAACCAGAACGCTTCCATTAGCAGCGTATATTCCGCTGAGAAGAAATCGGGTCATGTACTTGAAGCATGATTTATTCAGATGGTTTGCTGCACTCCAAATGGAGCTCTTTTTCTGCCCTGTTCAGCAGAAAATACGCGCAAGGTTCTGCAGAGGGAAAGCCACCGAAGGTCACCGATGCATTTTCCGCAAAGGGCTGAGTTATTTAGCAGGAGACACTTTTGGGCCACAAAAACATTTCTGCAAAATGCATAATACCCTTCTGTAATGCATTTCTGAAGGGCATAGCTGTATAGGTTTGGATTTTTCCTTTCTTTCTCTCAGGCCCTGAAATCTCATTTACCAGAAATGGAAACTCATTTTAGTGGAAAGTATTTTTGAATTTTCCAGAGTTAATCCACCTTTAAACTACACAAGTGATGAGATATGCATTAGCCAAAGCTGTAAAACACTGCAGCACTCTAGGACAGAAATCTGGCTGCTAATACCCTGACTTTGCTGACATATGAACGCTTATGCCCGTTCCCTCTGCTGGCATTATGCCCATTCACAAGATGACATGCTAATTTTATCTGAGTAGAGGCAAGGAAGGATTTCAGCAGCATGTAGAATTTGACATTTCTTATTCAAGATGATCTTCTCAAGGGCAAGTAATGCCAGCCAAGCCAGATACTTCATAACAGAAAATCACACGCTGACAGAGCTGGGAAAATGCTTTCCTTTTTTTTTAGGGGGGACGCAGGGGTAGGAAGTGGCTGTCATCTAAAAGTTTCATCATTTAGAAAAGTATCCCCTTATTAATAAAAATACTCAGAAAAAAATCAAAGCGATTTCTTAATATTTTAGGACGTTTAGAGGTTTTGAAAATTGTATTTTGTGTTTTTTTCATTTGTATATTGCATTAGATTATTTTATATGAGGTCAGCTGTAGCAATGGATAACATAACACCTATTTTTATAATCTACAACTTAAATATTTTCCTCATTTTACATTGCTGAGAGTAGCTGTTATTTAGCATCAGCTGAAATATCTTGTTTTCATTACAACAAACTGGGGGCACTTTGATTTAGACAAAAATGGTTTGAAAAGCTGATTTAGAAGAACAAATATTTCAATGCAGATTAAGTGGTATCCCTCCTTAGGCTTTAAAAATAATAAAATAGTTCAGCTATGAATTAATTTCTACATTTCTAAATGAAAATGATCTGAAACCAACATTTGGAAGGACATCGTGCAATAAATTTTGGACGTACTTGCCCTTGTCCCAGCTGGGAATGAGCAACAGAATTTGAACTGTAATTACTGAGAAGTCAAACTTTTGAATATTGGAGTAGTTACTAGCAGATGGTGCTTTTTTTTTTTTTTTTTAAGCAATCCTTTGGATTTAGGTTGTTTTTTTTCCTGAAGACTGTCATTACTCAAAATTCTGAAGCAAGACGACAGGCAACTTTTTAAGCAACGTTCTGTCTTTAGCTAATTATTCTTTCTTTTACAGCTATTTTCAAATGATAAAACACAAAGCCTGATCAACCACTATAATTCCACAGGTGCAGAGTAGCTGCTGAATTTGTAGCCGCCCTCACTGCTTTAGCAGGTGCACCATCCAGATTCAACAAATTCAGTTCACTACTCCAATCATCAGTTTCCCTGATAAAAGTAGGTTTTCCTGATAAATGACGAGAACACCTATCCACTGCTCTCCAGTTGCCACAGCAACTGATATTCTAAATAAGTATGATGACAGATAATTGTACTCAGGCCCCGCACTAACCAGTTATTTTACTACTCATCAAATATCATGAGACAGTTCTTACAGTCAAGATATTTTCTCCCCACCTTGGGAGAAATAAGAACATGAGGTGTTGGGAAGAGGAACAATTTCCCAGGGTAACCATTAATGATTCCTGCAGCCAGGATGCCTCTCCAGACATTACACCTACCTGTCGACAGAGATCCTGCTTTCCGCACCCCTCGAGTCCTCTGCTGCACCTATGGAAAGACGGGTAGACGCTGCATCCTAGCATCCCTCGAGCCCGCACATTCCTCACTAGAATAGAAAGGCAGAAGCCACAAGACACAACACAAAGAAAAAAGCCAGATCCACCTGTTCTAGACTTTCTGCTGATATGAAATGGAGTAATTCTTTTCAATGGGAACAAATGATACTAACTGAGCCTCTGGGCATGTTGATCTAGGTCCAGTATAAAGCCGAGGCCAGGTCTTTGATCCTTCTGTACTACTAGCATTTCAGAATTAAAGCATTACTATTTGCCAGTGATGGCCACACACAACTCATCGTTTTTCTTTATGGAAATTTGCCAGCGCTCGTGTTTGTCAAACCCTGTAGACCAAAAGGACGTAGGGAAAGCTTGCTGTTGGTCCAGTGAACTGGGCAGTGAAAAGATGCCCTTAAAACAGGTAAAGGTTAATTAAATAAATGTCTTGAAATTGCTTCTCCATATAAGCAACTTCCATAACCGCTCCAAAGATGCTTTTGAAACACAAATGGAAACCACTAACTGGAAATGAGGTAGTACGCTCATGAAGAGAAAAGCAAAGCTCTGGGAAGTAATGCCTCTAAGTGAAGGTCTCTATCACACACTGGAGACGGTGCCAGAGAGTGGTATTGCCCCACTGGGAGTAACAGTGCAGCCAGCGCTGGAAGCAAGGTCTAGCGCAACACGGTGCAGCACCACATGAAGGAGCCAGCACATCAGCTTGTGCTTCATTTTTCCTTGTATGCTAGAGATAGCACAAGTTGTGTTTCACAAACAAAGCTGAAAAAAAGCCTAAATTTTGCCAATGAAATGGATCTCACTCCAGAGAAATAGCAAGGCAATCTGCTGAGGGAAGGGATCAAAGCAATAAGAGTCACCAGAAAAGAACAAGTATCCAAGCTCAGCCTGCAAGAGCGCAAGAGGCAGCTCCAGCTGAAGCTGCATTCATTATAATCCAGTGTCAAAGAGACAGCATGGAAGCCAGAAAGAAAAATATCCAGTTTAAAAACTACAGTGTAAAGGTATAAGGAAAAAAAGTTACATTAGGTAGTCACCACTAACTAAACAAAGAGCAGAAGTATGCACAGCTGCATCCGCTCAACACAGACATCCAACGAAAAGGAGGATTCTCACAGTGTGATTTTAGCAGGGATAGGAAAATCTGCCCTACTTTGGCTGTAGGTATCACCAGATAAGACAGCCTGGCATCTATCTCTTCACAGGCTGGAAACCAGAAGGAATACCCAGTGTCAAGGCAAAGCTGAAACTCAGCCTGCTACAGCTACAGGCAGATACCTGTGCTAGCGACATGCAAGTTCACATGAGCGTGCTTATGCAACCGCCGCTGTTTGCCATGCGTTCAGGCTGCGCTCACTGCTGCAGAGCCTGTTTGCCAACCATCTGCCATATTTGCAGTTACGCTATTAGACCAATGGCCAATTTTAGCTGGATTGCAAAGCCAAGTACAACATAATCTCAACAGTATTGATAAGTAGTAATACCAGAGCAGAGAAGCAGACGCTTTTAAAAATCATTCCAGGGGCCATCTGTGGGAAGGCATGTAGGCTGTAAATAAGATAGGAAAGTGAAAGGAAACACTGTCACTTTGAGTTGATGGCAATGGACCCCTAGGAGTCCCACCCACAACAGAGCAGTGCAAGCTAAGTAATCCCACAGAATATCTTCCATGTGAGAAAAAGAGAGTCACCTCCCTCTGTCAAGCAGAATAAAAGGATTCAGATCAAAGATGTGGTCACATAGAGGAGTAGCAACAGAGACCCTTGCTGCCTCCTCCCAAAAACACAAGAAAATGTGCAGGAAGCCCTAGAAAAGCCACTGCACAGAGGACTTCTATAGGGACTTCTGCAAAGACGGGATATCAAACGGGACCCAGAAGGAGGTGCATGAGCAGCCCCGTTGCAGCGAGGATCGGATTAAACGCAGATGTACGCTGACCCTGTGCCCCGGAGCGGAGAAGCCGCTACCCACTATCAGCAACTGAGGACACACACCTATTTTATCAGAGGGAAAATGACTCACTGTTTCTGCTCTTAGCAAAGGTTGTGATCTATAGAGCTGGATAAGCCAGTGCTGGCAGGGCTGCCGGGAGCCAGCGAGCATCACTGGAGCTGCAGCTCAGTCCCCAAAGGCTCTCTCTCTGATGTAACCCTCCAGTGGGAAAAATGCTAAGTAGCAAGCAATGAACATAGGACCATAAAACCAAACCTTAAAAACTGCTAAACAGACTGAATGCAAAGCTGAGGAGAGCTGATTTTCCTGTACTTAATAGCCATCGGCTCCTGTGTGACCCCAGTGAGACCCTGAAAGCCATTGAGCAAATGCTCAAAACCAAGGTTATAGAGGATAGCCAAGTATCTTTCCAGACTCTGCACAGTCCTACTGAAAACCTTGACACAGTTAATCCTCCACTGCAGAGTGGGTTTCAGCAGAGCTCTTGAAAAAAGAGCAGAAAGCTGATGCTGTCCTAAAGTCCCTACAAGCCTGAAGAGCAGTTAGAGCTGCTGTTAGAGGTACAGTTTTGGCATGACAGAAGTAGGACGCAGCCAGCAGCACTCAGCTTTTGGCAGCGGAATCCTGACAGACACCAGGGAAAGGCTCAGGCCAAGAGGAAGCTGCTAGGTGAGAGCTGGGGAATGGACGGACTTTGTTAGCTCATCCTGGAATAAAAAGCACAGAGGTAGCCGTTAGAAAGCATCATGAAAAAGCCACTGAATAGTATAAATAAGCACGCACAGCACCAGGGAGCAAGTTACTAACCGCAAAAATTCAGTGATGGTGGCAAGTGCATGGCTCTCATTTATCCTCCATTGCGAATACTGATAGCTCTGGGGAAAAGGTTTCGCAACCTCAGCTTACAAAAGCTTCCCATTCCTATGGGAGGTGCCAGGCAACCCAACAAAGTACCAAACCCCACAGAGGGCCAAGGCAGGCAACAACTTCAAATGGCCCATGTGAAAAAGAAACAAAAACCAGAAAGTTTTTGCCTAGTACCCCTCATACAGATGAGGCAATATGTTGTGTAATGAGAAGGGCCCCAGTACGCCGAGGGCTGACATCAGGAGGTGATGGTGCTTCCCACTACAGTACTGTCCCGCCTGCAGCAAGCAAGGGAACGTATCTGCTGAGCACATCCGAAAGCCCAGCTGGGAGCTCACATCTCAAGCGCGTGAGGAATACAAGGGGCATGGGGAACAGAAAGACTACAATAACAGAGGACTGAGCCTTTCATTCAGTCAGAACCAAAATTCAGGGAAAAGGCTGAAACCGAACAGGGGATAATGTAATCACAATAGATTATGACCTCTGTCTCAGGGAGGTGGGCTATCTGCACATCATTCTGGCAGGATCCGGGGCTGAAGAAATACAAACACAAAGCATATCAGATGCATGTCTTACACAGCATTCAGGCAAGGGGCCACTGTTTAAATTCAGCATTGAATGGAAATCTGAGCACAAGACATCTTCACCCACATACACCAAAAATAGAAAGGGAACAGTCAATAGTAAAGGTATTCTCACTTTTAAATAGAGATAATACTGCCTTTATTCTCTTTTGTCTGTCTGATCCATTTATATTTTATGCTATTTAGAGCACAGAATCTACTTATTATTCACATACAGAGAAGCTGGCACAAAAGATGCTGTTGCCATAAAATAAATATATAAGATAACAACATAAAAAAGAGAGAAATTGAGAAGTAATATTTGTTTGTACCACATATAGTATCTCCCCACATTGCTCGGCAAAAAAAAAATCTAGAATTAAACTAGAATTAACCTACAAATCAACTAAAAATATCTCTATATCACTGTTTTCCAAGGATCAAAAAGGCCTAACTGCCAGTGACCTTTAAGAAGATTATGATTAGTTAATGTTAGTTGCTCCTGAAGACGATTACGGGAAGAAGAAAGACCTCACACATTTGACATAATGTAAATGGCCTGCAACTTAAGAAAAAATGGGAAAAGCGCCAGGTGCTGGTTTGCTGAGGTGATGATTAGTTGCTGGAAGCAGTAAGGAAAAAAAGGTCTTCTCTTGAAGACATTTAAAAACATATTTAGGGAATAACCAATTTCTTCTCTCAAATTCTGACATTCAGATAACAGCACTGTACAGCTGAAAAGCAGCTGCAGCCCTTTGTTCCAGGATGCTCTGCAACTTCAGGAGGAAACTTAATTTGACCCCAGGTTTGGACATTAAATTTCAACATTTGTTATCAGCTACCGAGATCTGTCAGGAGCATAGCTGCAGCTTCAGTGAATTCAGGTCAGAGGTAAATAATAAAAATAGAACAAAAGAAGTCATGTTCCCTTTTTTTTTTTTTTAAACCTTTCTCTTTTTTTCATTTTTTGTTTTGCAGTTGGTAGAATGAAGCAGGCACGCCTTCATAAAAGGACTTTTATACAGAATTATATTATTTTCAGGCTCACGTAGTGGTGACATAACGTGTTTTTCCATTTTTATCTGTCAAGAGTCTTGAGCTGCGAGGGCTTTTTAATTATATGCTATCATGTGTACCATAATAGTAACCACAATATGCTAATTCTTTCCCTGCAACCGTAATTCCGACTCAGAGTTGCCTCCACAGAGGTGCACCAACTGTGGCGCAGGAAAAATAGCCAGGTAATAGCTTTGCAGGAGCGCTGATTTCTGGGCTCGAGCGCTACAGGCCCCACTGAAAGGCAGAAGGGGCTATGGGTCTCCACCGCAGGGTGCGCTCCACGCTGGCCCCACGGCTGCCCCGGACAAGCCAGCTCAGATCCCTGCTGCAGCAGGGCTGGGCTAGGGCAGGGCCGTGGCTGGGCCATGGCGAGGCGATAAGCTAGTTGGAGTATATCTCCAAAGTGTTATGCCGTGCACGTAGGCACGCGCCAAGCCCACCGGTACGGCCTGAGCCGACACTTAATGGTTTGAAACCCGCAAGTCTTTGCTATATACAATTGAAAAGGAAGAGCGGAAGTTAAAAGTTTTCTACTGAAAACTTGCTCTAGGGCCACAGAGAGAAGCTAGGAGAAGGGGCTCCGTATAAAATGAAAATTTGCAACATGTGTTTTTCACAGGTAGTGGATGATAGTCCCTTATAACCAGATGCAAAAAGTGGTTCCTATTAACAAAAGCAAAGGTAGTCTCCTTCAGAACAGATCTGAGATGCTGCACTTAAAAATGAGAAAAACGAGACTCTTTCACAGCAAAAATCGGACACAGCACAGTTAGTAAACCTATTATGGAGAGTTACGGTGACAACTGACAGACAGTGAAAAGAAAACTGGTTAGCAAAAATAAATTGTTCAGCAATCAATACGCCCATTAGCATAAGGCCAGCCTGGGAAAGAAGGAGGAGGAATGCTGCTTGGGCTACCTCCGTTAATTCAGTATAGGCAAAACTCTCCCAGGTCTGGCTTACTAGGGGGAGGAGAGACGAAGAACAGGAAATGGTGTAAGTAAATGTAGATTTTAATCCTAGATATATAAAAATTTCTCATCACATGCCTCATGACAACATTATGGAGAGAACTGATCAGTGTGTGTTTTAGCTCTGCCTCGCTCTGAGTTAAAGGGATAAGCTGAAAAGCCAGTGTATCTAAGCATCTCTACACAGTGAGAGCACAGATGAGGAGAGTAAATGGTGCAAAACCTTGCAATGACTGCTAAAAACATACCCTGAAACGGCTGCAACCATGTTTATTTATTTGTGCGCATAAAAGTAAACTGTTATCAAAACCAGCCTCCATTTCACAGTGCAAGTCTTGTAAGTTGTCTCGCTTGAGGTTGGACTGAGGCTATCTGAAATATTCATATTTGAAATTATACGCACACATGCGCCCAGACACTCTGGCAGGATTGTACTGCTGTCACTACCTTTAGCTTGAACCTTATTCAGGTCACCCTAGACCCTGTGGGACCGCACTGTTGTTTACTGTCTAGTAGCTCAGACATGATTTTCTCTGGAGATGGCTGCCCAGAAAGAGCTTTTCAACAGAATGGAAACTCTTTACCAAGGAACCCCCAAGGGAACAGTTTGCAGATCTCTGTACAGGCTGCCGAGAGGATAAAAACGTGTAATAATAGAACACCAGACCTCTCCTAATTGAAAGACAGTGTGAATCTGTTTGGTTTCCATTTATTTGCTCATCCGTTTGCTCAGAGCGCCAAACTGGCACTCTTGCAGAAGCAGTGAACCCAGAAATTTCAGTTCAGAGGTGTGTGGCTTGATAGAGGGACTCGCACAGGGAAAGCTTTTCTTCTCCTGCCCCTTTGCAGCTTCACTCTAATTGCTGTATCGGTGGAAGAACAAAGGCTCAGCAGAAATAGCTGCACACAGCCACAGTGTGCAGCTGCTTGCCCTTGACATCTTGTAAACGGCACTGCAACGAAAAATAAAGCTCTCGCGTTGTAGGAGATACGATTGCGATGTAAAATAAGGAGGGTGTTGGGGTTTGGTCACTGAAGGAGCGGTCAGCTGCGACAAGGGACGCGGTGTAATTAGCAAAGATGGGAGGAAAATCAAATTTGGAAGCATTTTACAGCAGGAAGAGCCAGTTGGAGATGCTGCAACTTTTAACACCGACTAGCGCTCACCTTGTCACATCATAAAAGGTGTTCTAAGACATTAAAGCAGCTCTTTAATTGCACAAATAGGCTGACTGGAGAGTCATTTTTTTTTTAAAGCTGATTTGTTGTTACTATTCATGCTCAACAGAATTAACATAATTTAAAATTGTATTTCAGATTTGAAGGCCCTCAAAATATATTTATAGTAAATAAAATATATTTATAATAAATAAATTTAGCCCGGGAGCACACAATGTGATTTTATTTAGCGAGTGTGAAGCAATCTTACTAAAAGGCCATGCCTGCAGGGATCTTTTCTCAGGGTCACTGTTCACAATAGTGGTCATACAGTATCTGATCCCACAATATTCACAGAAGTCACACTTTTTTTTTGTCTTCCCCTGCCAGCTGGGACAGTTTTTTTGTTTTAAGTGGGGAAATAGACCTCCTGCTTTTGCTAGTTCTTTCTCCTCTGCATGACTTTGCTTTCTATCACTTTCTCTCTCGCCTGATATGCAAAGAGATCACAACTCAGAGAGAAAATTAGAAAGCATTAAGCACTAAATCACCCTTTAAAATCATTTATTTTTTCCTATACAAGTAAAAGCTTTAGTATACCTACAAAATCCTTTTTCCTGAGGTTCTAAGTACTGCAGTAGCTTGCTCTCCAGCCCCAATTCAACATTTTTCACTTAAGCATGCAGGAAAAAGATTTTTCACAATGAACAATGCTAACTTTGCGTTAGAGGGGAAAAAGCTTTGAAGTCAAACATAGGACACATACAATGAATGTCAGAGAGCAAGCAGTTCATGAAAATGCTTGTGTGTTAGTAACCTAAATGCATTCAGGCTGTAGCACAGAAACAAACAACTTGATACAGCAAAAGTACTAAACTAAAGTACATGCTAAAAAAAAAAAAAAAGGGATGGTTTCTGCAAACTGAACAGTTCTAGGGTGCCAATCTAAAAGGAATTATTTACTGATTGAAAATGTACCGTGCTTAGATAGGACCTCCCATATGGCTTTGAGAGTGAAATCGAAATGATAGGCATTCTCACCATTAAGGCAAGCAGTTGTGTGTCAGCTTCAAAGAGTACAAAGGATTTGCTAGGGGGTTTGCAAAGAAGCAGTGGCATCTTCCAGACTCAGTAAGCAGTCAGCTTCAAGTTTTCAGCCTTCTGGCCCCAGCACTACCTCCACAACCCTGGCCCTGGATATCCCAGTTTAGGAACAACACACTGCTCAGCCCCATATGCTGAAAGAAGAGGTGCTGAGCAGATGGAGGCTCGGCTGCTCGGCGGGGGAACGCGTATCCACAGCTCAGGAAGGGAGAAAGAGCTGTATGAGGCAATGCAGCAGCAGGACTGTGGGGGAGTGTCCTTTGGGGAATTATGGAGGGACAGGATGCTATAAAAGGCAACACTTTCCTTAGGTTCTCGCCAAGCTAGGCCCAGAGTTAAAACCCAAGCAAAGGAAAAAAACACTCATTAGTGGACTTTATGTAACAGCTTCATTAGAACCAAGCTTGGATGAGTACATTCCTCCCTGATCACTTTTTAATCAAATAGCCACTGATGTCAAAGAAAGGAGGGCTGTAAATGCTTGTGAGGCAGCTGCTGTGTTGCCAACTGACCGAATAGGGACTGTCAGAATTAAAAATACTAAATACTAACTGGAGCCATAACAGCCTTGTATACTTATTTGGTGGATCAAGGACAGAAAAGGCAACGTGACGCATCCACAGCCTTCAGTAACATGCATATGATTTATAAACCCAGATTAATGTGTTTTCCCTGCCGCACATTGCCTCAGTATACAACAAATAAGATTAAACACAAAATAGAGAGGACAGCCACACTCGTAAACACAGGAAATGAGACTACAGGTGAGGCAAATGCAGTGGATCAGTTCCTTGGAGGAAATGAATTTTAAGGCAGTTAAGAGATGATTAGGGCAAGCAGCAGACAGAGGGACAGATCCAAGGCTAAGTGAGTCCAAAAGAGAAAGTACTAACCTGAGACTTTAGGGACACAAAGATAAGCAGCAAAATGGAAGGTGTACTGGGAGCAGGAGCAGACCAGGGAAGAGAAGTAAGGCGTGTGTAAATGGATGCCTTCTGGAGCACAAGGAAGATGCCAACAAAGGCATCCAAGGAGGTGGTGGGGTAAGCAGAGCTAGAGGATTTGAGTCCGTTAGCAAAGCTGCTATGCGTGGACAGAGGCAGCAAGGCTGACAGAGGTATGAAGTGAGCAAATAATTACAATTATTACACGCACAGAAGAGACATCTTTAAAAGTCTGGGGCGGTATTGGAGGAGGAGAATGTTCTATTTTGACAGATTCTCGTGATTTGAGAGATACTGTCTTCTTTGTACAATGAAGATTACCCCTAGCACCTGAAGAAACTAGTAACCTAGAAAATCTCCTCAAACCTTCCTCTACACAGTAATTTTTAAAAGATAACCATTAAAAATGTAACCTATTTAACTTAAATAGGTTAGCTTACTTAAATAGCGTCTCACAGAATAAGCGTTTGGAATTGTATTTCAGTGTCCAGATGACCTTGGAGAGTCACACTGTGCCATGTGAGCACCTCAAGATGACAGCAGACTAGACGCTGCAGAATGAACCGTTTGCTGCAATGAACAAGTCTGGCAAAAGCATATGACCTGTTCTACAGAGCAGAATTATTCCCAGTCATTCACATCGTTAAATCACGTCTGTGTACACTCTTCATTTGCCTTCAGTGCCAGCAGTGATTCATCGGAAGTGCTTAACTGCAGTATCTCAGATCTACAGATTATCTCTGGTGTTACATCATTCCCTTGAAGTCTCTCTCAAAACAAAGAGTTTGTTCTGTACAGCGCTGCAGTTCCCTTCTTGAAGGTGAAACACAAGATTAATCCACTTTAAAAGAATGAACAGAAAGGGGTGGGACATATCACTGCAGAATTTCTCCATCTGTCATGTTGTCAGAAAGCATTTTCACATTCCCTGTAGAATTTTATACTAAATGCATTTCAGCAAAGAACCAACGCAATTGCTGTATCAGATGAATATTCTTAGAGATGGCAGAAGTGATAAATCTGAATTCCACCTCTGAGCCAAAAACAAGCTAGTGAAATTCAGAGAATAAGAGATATATGAGAAATAAGAGAACCCTGGTATGTGCTGTAGTGATTGGCAAGCATTTGACTTTCCATCTCGTAACCAGAAAAACTAGACTACAATCAGGGAACACTCCTTACTCTAGCTTCTTCTAAAGATATCAGCAATAAAACTCCAAACATCAAAGCACAGAGACTTTGATGGGTGTCCTGCAGGGGTAATGTCAGGGACGGAAGAAGGTGAAGGTAAAACTAGACTGAAAAACACCTACCATTCATGTATGATTCAAGCTGCAGACAGCATTCCCTAGGTACTGAAAAAGTTTCTTTAGCTACATGATCCGTGCAGCTGACCTCACGCTACAGGGTTATGCTGTCCCTGTAGACCATCTAGCAGAAAGCTTGAATGCGGATTTCCCTCATCAGTCTGGCAGCCACAGAAGAGAACAACAAGATACTCTGAAAAGTCTGTAGCTACAGCCCAAACCTACAGGGCAATAGACTTCTTCCACAGCGTGTTGAAATCAATCCCCGTTCTCTCTTTGCAAAGGTCACCTGTTTCCCTGCAAATTTTGGCATTTAATGAGTTATAACTAGCTTAGCTGAAGTGTCTCACCTCAGATTTGGATTTATAGCCGATAGTAGAGATATGAGACTCTAGAGAATTTTCCTTGACAATTGTTTTTCTACTAGGAAAGCTAAAGATTTCCTTTCCACTGAAGCAAGGGATTGGTTTAACAAAATGCAGTATGGACAAGTGCCTTAAAATCATTTTATATTTTTCTCTAAACAACTAATATTGTACTTTCTTTTATAATTGTCAGCCTGCTAGAAAACCTGTAATATAATAATCCTATTAATGTTACCTTCCAAGTCTAAATTGTTCTGCAAAATAAGAACTTTGTATGCGAGCGACTACCTGTCTATATATACATATACCTTGTATACATGACCCAGAAATAAGCTATAGACTTTAGTGGTCTTCAGATCAGGCCCAATATACAGTTAGACTGACACCATTTTCATACATTCTGATTAAAAACTTTAGATAATGTTTCCTTTCCAACTACACATATCATTTCAGCAATTTTATCTTAACTATTTACATTTTGGATGGCTTTTTCCCTTGATGGGCAAGGCAAGCATCACGGCAGGAAACAAACTTCAGAATGGGAAAAATTAAAAGTTTTTTTTGTTTTAAAAAGATCCTCAATTTATAGAGCTCCTCAGCAAAACACATTTGTTTGTGCAGCCATCAATGGTATCAGCAGAGATCTGGAAAGAATAGTATTTGTTCATTAACAGTTCCTGCAGAAACACAGGAGGTGAATACATAACAGATGACTCTCTTTTCTGGGATCTACTGAGCCAATGGCCAATACGTTTCTCATATTGCTTTACGTTCTTGCCAAATGAATGACAGCTATTTTAAAAATTTCTATGATAGATGCTTAGAGCCAGGTTTTCAGGAGCACTGAGTACCCATCCCCAGGAGGAATCAACAGGAGCTGCAGGCACTTGGCCTCTCTAAAAAGCAGAGCTATAAATTTCACTAGACGTTCTCACTGTGCCATTATAACAAGCTAAAGTAGGTCACAATTTCTACCTATAACATTGTCAGTGACCTTCTATTATTATGTGTTATTTTCAATCTTGGCACAGTATACTTGTTTCCTAACAAGCTGAATTTACTGCAATTAACATTCAGAAAATATACACACAGTATATTTATGTATCTATTAAAATATATATATAATCATGAAACAAAATCATAAAGGTTAGTAAACCTTGCTGGACTATAAATATGCTTCATTGCATGCTTAATTATCATATAGCCAAAGCTTCTGTTCATCTCAGGGAATATAGGAAACTGATTAAGTATTAAATGTAGATCCTGACCAAAGCTAAACTGACAGTTTTCAAAATACAGCACTTGTCCCTTTAGGCATGAATTATGAATAGTGACTGAGATATGCTACTGCTAGTCAGTATAGTCTGGTTGTCAGAGCACTTGCAACTGTGAAACGTTGCTCTGTATGGAGAGATATCAGTAAAAACGGCATGAACGAATTCAATCAAATGCTGCCACACTCATGACTGAAGAATCGTGGATATTAAAATGCAATGTGAGTGTCTCATAAATATTGCCAGCCCTTAGTGCCTAAGATGGATATCAGCTGCCTGCGCAGACAACAAACAGCACATTCTACGCCAAGACTCTCAAGGTGGAACAAGATGTTAAATTTAATGCTAAATCCTCCTTCCATTGCTGACCCACAGAGAGCGATATCTCAGCGACTAAGACCACAATTCTGCACCTAGTAGCACCTGACACTTCTCCACTCATCAAATATTTTGGGACCACAGTTATGTATTGTAGGTCAAATAATGCCTTCCACTCCTCTCTGCAGAACTTTTTTTCTTTTTCTATTTATTGTTATGGTTAAAGGAGGAAAAATCCTGGTACATGCAGGAGCATATGTTTGTGTGAAATATATCTAATTAATTGCTTGAATAGCTGTAGGCAGAGTTGATGAGCACTAGCAGAATAGATAGGAATTAAATCCGGGGGTGAAGGGATTATGTTCTCAGGAAATCAATGTTTCATATAGACATATCTTTAGGCTTTTCAGCTCTTATTTGTGGAATGGATTCAAAATAGATCATTCACACTGTGTTCACATTTAATTGTCAAATGCTTCATTAAAACATTTCAAATGAGGAGACTGGGCAGACTGTAAGTGTCCTTTCCACACAGACAACTGTTTGTATTTGACCCTGATAGACAGTGAGTGACCTTTGCCAAAGCCTTCACTACTGCCAGCTATTCTGAGATCAAAGTGAAGCGAGTTCAGTTTTTCAGGTCGATGTTCCCTTCTCTTTTCTTTCATGGCTGCTGTTGATGATACTCACGGAATGACTTGTGAAGCAACAGGCTGAATAACCCTGTCCCCTAAGAACTAGCCTTCCCAGAATAAGGAGCTTTCAAATGCAGCACCTCGGTTCTTGAAGATAGGTGGAGAAGATTATAGCAGTATGTTACTGGCCCATCCTAGTAGCAAATTAAAGTAGTTTCTGCTCGGCTGCACTGGTCAGCAAGTGAGGGATGGAGTCAGGACTCCTCACACTCCCAAAGCGCGCTCTGCAGAGGTCACGGTATGCCTAGCAGTCCATAAAGGGAAATAAAGAGAATTCCTCTGCCCTTCTACTTTGGCAGCATACCGTCCTAAAGCCTAGTTATACAAAGATGGGCACCAATCTAAGAATTAGATCCAGAGAACGTGACTCCTTCCTAATGAAACAGTGTTTTTCTCCTAATACCTTTATCACACTGGCTGAACACTTTCTATTAAAGGCAAATGAAGCAAAATATTTTGTAATTTTATACATATATCCATTAGAAATATAGGATTCAGAATACAAAATATTTGGTACTATCCTTCTCTTTCGTCTTATATCTATCTCTAAAGATTTATGGATTTCTCAGAAAAATTTGCAGTATCTCATGCTACATTCTGAAATAGAGGGGAAAAAAGCTATAAGTATAGGAAACAACCTGTATTGTGTAATACATTTTCAAGTGCTATGGACAATATTTTTAAATAAAAATCAGAACTGATGCCCTCAGTTCTCTGGGGAGAGATAAAGAGGCACTTCTCTAGGCCGTATCAAATAAGTTCTTAGCTAAGGAAATGAAGAAATCTTTACAAATATTAGTAGTTTACTCTATGTTGCTACGACTTGTAGTTAGATTTGACATGAACTCTGCAGTGAAACTGTTAAGGCTACACGGACAATAATTTATTATTTAATGGCAGGTGTCCCCACACTGACAACAAGCATCACAGACAAATAGACGAAGCACTTTAAAATGCCAAAGAACAGAGCAGAAATAGAGAGTTCTCTGTTTAAAGAGAAGAAATCATCTCCCGGAGAAGAGAGGTCTCCTCCTCCATTTGCATTTTATTTCTAAGAGTTCAGTGCAGAAGGGGAGAATTGTCACAGCTACAGTTGGTTTAGTCCAGAATAAAATTCCTCTTAATGAATTAACACAAAGGTAGTTTGAAACATAATAGCAAAAAAGGAAAAAGAAGGTTTTTTAACAAAAGGACAGAGAATTCATGGTATGTAATAATTCTCTGAAGAGTTGAGAGCTAAATCGAGACCTGCAAGCTAGCCAAATCAACTGAGCAACTCAGGATTCATTTATGTTATTTTCAGTTATAACTGCATTTCAGTTTTGTAAATCAGGAACTTAATACTTTTTGCACTTTGTCAGAATAAACTTGTTGACATCTCAAGCCAATAAGGGACTCAAGGGGCTTCAAGGAGCACAAACACAATTGTTATAAGAGAAAGACTGTTGTTACAGAAAAATCGTGTGAGGAAGAGAAGACAACTCCCACTAAAGACAACTTTATGTAGCACCTTATTGAAGATTAAATGCAATTTCTTTTTTTTAGTCATCAATCCACACCTGGTGCTCTTGGGTACCTCTTCAAAATAATAAAGCTTATCAAAGTGGAAAGAATGAGTCATTAGATTGCTTCAAAGGCATAAAAGATCAGTTTCCTTTTGACATCATTTTTTATGAATTTAATAGAAAATTAAATACCTCCTGAGCATTTACTTATTTTTTTGTAAAACAAAATTTTTGTTGTAAGTCAATTTCTCCAAACATACAAAGTCATAAGGGATCT
The DNA here is from genome assembly GCF_040807025.1 of Struthio camelus. NCBI lineage: Eukaryota > Metazoa > Chordata > Aves > Struthioniformes > Struthionidae > Struthio > Struthio camelus. The sequence goes on from NC_090982.1 coordinate 50,428,461, forward strand.
TCAGGGAGGATCCCTAAATATTGCACCATATAAATGTAAAATTGTGTGTCTTATCTATGCTGTAAAAGTTAGGGGAAGAAACAAGGTTATCTGTATGCGTGTTTTATTTATAGCCTCTTTAGGAAAATGAAAGCTATAATTTCTCCATCCAACATCAAAACAACACAAACACACACATTTTAAAATATATTAAGAATTCAAAAAGTGACAGACCTCCAGAAGCAGTTGCCAGTAGAGAATCAGGATTTCTAGTGTTGTCAGTACAAGGCTGAAAGCTGTCTAGCAGTTTCATCAGTGACCTGGAAGCATAAAAAATACAGTGTGCTGATAATACAAAGACTTGCAGAGTAACACATACTGATATATACAAACCAAATAACTCTTAACATAACCAAATCTATGACAAGATAGGACTGTGACAATGACGCCAGGATCACAGTGGACAGGAAACTGCACATATCCTCTCAGGTGCAGCACTGTGGCCAAAAAAAAAGCGGGAGAAAAAAGTGTTGAGTAGTTCACAGAAAGGAATACAAAGGCTTTATTTCCCCCCCTTTATACGGCTTTGGTAAGATTAACAACAGAACAATGCATGCAATTCTGGCTCCACTTCTTAAGAAGAAATATCACAAATCGAAGAGGCTGTAAAAAAAGTGAGGCAGTGCTTGGGGAAAGTGACCTGATTGCACCAGACCTCACGTAATCAAAAAAATAGGTTATGAAAACATATTGAAGAATGACTTGCTTATTTAGAAAGCGGAGACAAAACACTACGTAAAAGTTAAACCCAAACACATTTATATTGGAAATTTGGCTTTCATTTTCAAATTGCTGAGGATCATTGGTCACTAAAGCAAGCCACTAAGAGAATGCTCCAGTTTTGAGATCAGGGTAGAAGCCCTTCTGAAAAAAATACATGCTGGCCACACACAGGTTATCGCGCTCCAAAGAGAGGTACGTGGGAACTGTGGGCACCCCCAGAAGGGTTAATAGGCACAGGCAAAGGGACCCTGCGGGCTTTCGGAAAGCCCGCAGCAAGGCTGCGCCCCAAAGGTTACTGGAGGACATATGTTGCTGTGGGGCTGGAAGAAAAGTCCATTAATGGACTGAAAACTGGTTAAAAGACAGGAAGTGAAGGGTAGGCACTGCCATCACTTTTCACATTGTCCCAGCAGCGGGGTCCCCCAGCGATTAGTGCCAGAAACAGCTTTATTTCAACAGCTCTCAACAGTGACCTGGAGAACAGGGTGACAGTGAAATCTCCCAGTGCTCTTCTGCTCTCTGCATCTTACTAAGGAGCTTAGCAGAGTTACAGAGAGAAGGTGCCGAGGAAGGTGACCTAGGGCGTAGAGCAACTGCCCTCCGGGGCAGTCACTGCACCAGGGAGAACATGGAAAGGGATATGATCAAGCTACAGAAAATCATAAAGGCAACAGATAAGGTGAATGTGGAGCTGTTATTCACCAAATCACACAATCCCAGAATAGGGGGCACCCGGTGAAACTGGGAGATTACTTTAAAAAATACACAAGAAAGTATATCTTTATACAGTGGGTAGTGAACATCTGAAACTTGCTGTTGCATGCGGTTAGGAATGCAAACAGCGTCAGCCAGTTCCAAAAGGGACCAGGCAAATTTATGGACCACAAGCCCATTAAAGAGATAGTAGGGGAAGAGGCAGAAAGGTAACTTCTAGCATTCCTAATCTGGTGGCTGTGGATGTTGGGAGAGTACAAAGGGCACATATAGTAGCATTGCTCTTTCTCCCATCTCCTATAGCCTCGACAAACAGAGCGCTGGGCTAGACGGATCACTGGTCTGACCCAGCATACTTTCACATCTGGCCCTTGAGGTTAGCTCAGGAAGGTTTATTTTAGCTTTTTATACACTCAACAGTTTCACATAATCACCAGTAATAAAAAAACTCAAGAGATTTTGCTCTCCAAAACATGGAGTAGCCAAAAAAAAAAAAAAAAAAAATCAGTCGGCTGCATGACCTGAAACAGTGATAGATTCTTGTTAAGAATTAAAAAAGAAAAAAAAGCAATAGCCTTAAAGCCTGCTGTTCTATAGCTTTGCAACAATGGAAACCTGCTCCTTACACAGTCGCACCAGAAAAAGAGATCAAGAGGTTCCTGCCTTCCCAGTGAGACTCAGTGTTTTCTTCTTTACCAAAGGTAAACGTAACACAACAGATTTCAGTTCCGCTGTTTTAAAAATATACTACGTATCATTTTCAGAGGTACTGCTCAGCAAGGCAATATATCAAAATTATTTTCTTAAAATCACAAATTACATACAGAATGGTAGGAGAATATGGCTGCTCATAAACACTGGAAGATAGTCATTCTTGACTCACTGATAAAATTTTATAGCTGTATTTTATTCATCTATATATGCAAACACAGAATGGCAAGGCTAGAGCCCATCTATCCACCTCCCTTACCTTTTGGTCTCTCTCCCCTAGTATCATCTGTTTAATTAGTAGAGCCAATAGCAGGCTGCTAACAATCAGGTAACTTGTTTCAGATGAAAGGTAGACATCAGCTGACAGGCAAGGGCTCATTAAATTATGCCTCAGTAGAAAGTCAAATAAAGGCAAATATCATCTGAAAAATACTTTCAAAACCACTTTAAAACATAGCCTACAAATGCAGAGATGCCATTTTAATATTATGTGTATCGCATTTCTTTTGTCAATGTCAAAACTATTAATCTTCTACATCAAGGAGCTACTTTCATGAATATTTATATTACTATATGCAATATGTAAGTGCATTTTATCAGTCTGATAGAGAAATTACGAGCAGCATGACCTATTTCTTATGCATACTGTTATCTTGATACTAATTAAAAAGCCAGTCTAAACCGCTTTAATATGAAAACCAAAAATATGTATTTCAGTATAGCGAGAGTAAAATACACTTTCACGTGGCTCTGTAACCAACAATTTTCTAGTATGCTTTCCAAGTAATTTTTTCTGTTACATATCCAATTGCAGAAGTCTTTGTTCTTACAAGGTATTAACATTAGCTTTATTTGTTAATATATTACTTGTTCAGTTTTAAAAGATACTCCCATGTGGATGTAAGTTATGAAAAAATCATTATGGTAATTATGCCCCAATTGTATCACTATGCAGCCTTTCCCAGGTAGAACGCTCCAGAGTATTTTGCTCTATTCATTTTTTATTTGAGAGCTTATTCCTTTACAGTTACTGTCTCCTAATGTGAAATCCACTATTTTTGTGGCAACTATGTTTATCTAAAAGTAAACTCTAGCCAGATTTTTCTCCCCATCCTCTCAAAATAGATGAAGCCCCCATTAGTGCAGGCCTCCCACATCACTCATCAAATACCTTTAAGAAGTGACTTCATGACATGCAAGAGCGCTTTATTCTCCCAGTCCCATTTAAACCTCTATGACTATCATGGGTCTCTCCATGACAGGTTTATACTGCCTGTTCCTACGTTTTCCTGATAAGACCACCTGTCCACTGGCAACAAAGCGCAGATCATAAGTACATGTCTTCCTATTTATGTGGCTGAATTCTTGTCCCTGAGCTGTGAGGACAGGTCTGTTTGCGTGCCAGATCTGCACCCAAACGGAAAGTGCTGGCATGCTCCAAACCTTGCTCCAAACCCTAGACCTCCACCACCCTAATAACGCTCAGGACTGTTAAACGTATGTGTATGACCTGCTGCGGGCTCCATGCTCTCCTAGGCTCTTCATGTAGACATCTCCTAGCCACTTCACGCTGACTGAAGGGTTTTCAGGGTGAACCTGTCTCAACAGGAAAAACAAACATATTTAAGTCCAAAGTAAATCTATTCAGTTGAATATTTTGGCTTTCTGCATTTTTTTATTTTTGATCTTTGTTACAGAAAGAACACATGAAATGGTGATAATCTGAACACAGACAGGTATATGGCATGGTCACAGAACAGTTTATTAACAGATCACTGAGGAAAGTCCTACTGTCTAGGCTTCCCCTTCTCTCCCTCCCCAGTAGATCTGGGAAAGATTTTTCAGTCTAACTTTTATTCTCCAAAAATGCAGATTTGGCTGACAAAAATATTTTGAGAACTCATTTGGATTTCAGCTAATTGTTTTGATCCAAAAAAAAGGACATTAAAAAAGAAAACAAAACGTTTTGATATTTTCATTTGTCCTGTTTGAGTTATATTTCCTTTTGAGAAGCATTTCATTCACAAAACATTTAACTGCTATTAAATCTTTTAAACCAAACTAATCTGAGGGGACCACCGGATTCAATCGAGATTTGCCTTTTGGTCCAGCCTGCAAACAGTAAGGGAAAAAATAAAGCACAACCCTCTCCTTTGATACTGCAAGAAGTAATTTTTATCCACAATATTTAGTACTCTGTGAATCTCATATTCAGCCTTCTGTTTATTAAAATCTGAGAACATGCCCTTAAGATTATATTTCAGCTCGTAAACTCATTAGCTGCTCCACTGGACTTTGATTTAAATGTGATATGAAAAGCCCCGTTCTGGGGATATTAATGAAAAGCAGGCAATCCCTGCCTAAACATTACGGGCAGAAGAGAGTGTCTAATTAAAAAAAAAATTAGATAATTTAATACACCACTCCAAATTATAACGGTTGCTTTGTTTTTTTGAAATAAATGCGTCAACTTCCTGGAGATCTGACCTTAAGCCGAGCTGAGATCGCACAACAGTTTCAGAACAAACCGGCACGGCAAAACTCCTCCGTCTTTTTCATTGCAGCAATAATTTTAGGCCAAGGGTTGCTACTTCAAAACCTTCGCACGGAGACCTCGTAAACCACTGCCTGCCGACGGCCTTGTGCAACTACAGCAAAAGGAACGAGACAAAATTTTGGCCTCCTTTTCCCCTCCCCAACAGCAAGATATAGAGAGAGAGGTATAGACAAAGATATATATTTAAGTGTCAGCTACTACGCAGCGCAGCAAGTCATTTGTCTTCAAGCACTCACAAGCCGGGACTGAAGAAGAGGGTGAGGTTAGGAAAAGACGGGGCCCGGCGGGCATCGCCAGCCCCACAGCCCGGCCGCCATCTCGGGGCCTCCCGGTCGCCATCTTGGGGCCACCGGTCGGTGCTGGCTCCAGCCCCACTGTGGCCCTGGGCCTGAGCCCGACCTTGACCCCGACCCACTTCACGCCGGGGCTACGTGTGCTCCCTTGTCCCACTTTCCACCGCGAGCTCCGCTCTTGCCCTCCCCGAAAACCTCCGCCCCCCACCTGACGGTCATTCCTGTGCCACGGGTCTATAGGGCTTTTGTGGTTGTTGTTCAAGTATTTAAAAAAAGTATTACTCGGCTCAGTTTGGTCACGCGTGGCGCCCGCGCCGTCACGCGCTCCCCGCCTCCTCTTCCCCGCCGCCGCTTCCCACTGGGGCGAAATCCACGGAGGCGGTCGGGGCGCCAACGCCGCGGGCTGGCCGGGAGGCAGAGGGACGCGCGGGGGCGGTTGCGCCGACCTCCCCCCCCCCAGCCCTTTCCCCTTGCTGAGGGGTCTTTTAGCAGAAGCGACGGGGCCGCCCCTTCCGCTGCCCCCCGCCGCAGGCACACGAGCCGCCAAAAGCCAGGGGACGGGGTGGCCGGTGCTCAGCCTGCCCGGCCCAAAAGCAAGAACCCGGCAAGCGGTGCCGGGTGCGCTAGCAGACCTTCCCAGCCGCCGCAGAAACTTCATATAAAGATCGTGAAGTGGGTCATTATAAGGTCCTTCCTCTTTGTGACCGTGTCCGGGACTACACTGATTTTCCCAAGTGAACTGTTTCCTTTTTATCAGGAACAACTACATCCTGAGCTAAAAAAACAAAAAAACCCACCACCAACAAAAAAAAAACCCTTTGAGGCTCAGTCCTGAGGTGTTTATTAGCCAGGGAAGATGCAATTATTAACAAGTTAACAGGAAGCTCAAGTTATAATTATACACAAAAGTCTAGTAATTACATCTTTGGAGACATAATTGGCCTAAAAATAATGGTGATATTTTAGCTGGAAGCTAAAGCAGCTAAATTAATTGTGGACCTACAGATGATTAGCTCTGAGAGACGGAGTACGTTGGAGTGTCCCATACAACGCGATGTACCTGCATTAGCAAAAGCCACTGTAATGCTGTGCGCGAGCAATCGCACAACGGTCTCCGGCAGTAACTGAGCAGTAAAATCCTCTAGAATTTGACCACTCTGTGGAAAAAAAGACTGATGTCTCTTACAAAATAGAGTCACTCCTCTCGGCTGGTTTTGTTTTAACTCACTGGTTTCTGTTATAGAGAGGATTTGACTTCTGTTCGTGCACATTTCCTTTATTAGTTAAAAAAAATTAATTAAATAAGTGCAACAACTGAGGTGAGAAATAATTATTAGGAAGCGGCTGGAAACAAAAATTCTCATTACTGACTTCCAGATCAAAATATTTTAGGCCTTTATATGGAAGCAACTTTTGTTCACGTAGAATCAGTTGAAATAAAAAACTTAATCTTACTAGCACAACGCTTCCTTAATGCTAGTGAATTCTAGACTAAACAGGCAGAAGAGAAAGATGAGTATCCATCTCTGGTCTTTGAATTAGACCGTCAACTTCCCATTGGCCAGCCAGGCCACAGCTTCCAGGTTCCCAAGAGGTTTTTATCTCTTTATTCTTCTAAGAATAGAAAAAACATTTATATCTAGAATTTTCTAGCCTTTACCGAACATGCTGTATTCAACCCTCAATTCCCAGGAAAAAAACATTTCTAATGGTGACTAATAGGCTGCCAAACAGTCACTGCAGATTTTCTTCTTCCCAATCCTAAATGAATTTTCACTTTATTTTAGATATTGGCAAGTCACAAGCAATGTGATTTTAAATCGCCCCATATTTAACTTACACAAGTGTTTAAAGAACAGAAATGAACTTCACTCTATCATGAGCTCATGTTATGATAATACAGTCACAGAAAAGTACTGTAACACATATAATCAATTTAAACTGGCCTTCATTTTTGCCAGAGTCAAAGCTTAACACTAGGCACCACTATAAAATAGAAAAACATATTTAGAATGATAAAGCTTCAAGTAACTAATAACATTGTCTACATTTAAGTAAACAGATTTGCAGCAGAGTTGGTAGAATTTTTCCCTGGGAAATTGTAAATTTTTACCAACATTTTTCAATCTTGTTATTACAAAGCTTGAAAAAAAGGATTTCGTACTAGGCTGACTAAAACCGGTTGGCATTTTGGTTTGCTGAGCACATAAGACATGCTGCTGCCGCGAGCGCCAGTATTCTCCCGCGTTCCCTTAAATTACCGTGAGGCCTCGCAGGCAAAGGGGACACGGGGCAGTTCAGCCCCGAATGCCGTGGCGCACTCAAGGCACCCACTTCCGCGCCCACGCACAAAAATCATCCAGCTCGTCAGCACCAACACAGTTTCAGACTGTGGAACAAACACCTCACAGCAAAGCGTTTCGATTCTGGAACTGAAGAGAGAAAGAGTCAGAACGAAGTATTTGAACACATTTCATCTGAGCGGTCCTGGAAACTTCTGCTCGGTAAAAATACATTTCGGTTTCTGGTCCCAACCACAGGAAAAAAAAAAAAAAAAGGCAACAACAGAAATGCTGATTCTTTGACCACCACTGTTTATTCCAGACCAGCCACAAAGAAATGATATTTGTTCGTTTAAAATCAACAGGTATCTGTTCCTTTCTCCTTGCTTTTTTCTGATTTTAGTGGAAGCAGTTTTCTCCTCTTACTAATCAAGCCACAATAATAATTAGCATAAACTTTATGCTAATGCACAGATCTCATTTACTAATTTACCTACCTTGTAGACTCATTTCCAGTCAACAGCCCTATAAAACCATGCTTCTTAGTTTGACGAGGTAAATGACAGCTGTATCAGCTTATTTCATTCTATTAAAGTGCCAAAAGAATAACGCAATGTCTGTTACCATTATAGTTTTTAACTGGCACTACAACCCCCGATTACATAACTCATAGGTTCCTGTACCCTTACATGTTGTTCTTCAATGTTTACAACAAGTGTGACACCAGCTACTTGTTATACATTATTGCTTACATTACCATAGCACTTTGGAGTAGTACTAATGCACCAGCAGTACATTGTTCCTCTCCAGTCATTCTTAAGCTAAGATGAACGTATCTTTTGCACCTGTCATCTTGCTTCGTAAGTTAACATTGTATTTTTTGCAATTTTTCCTTAGAACTCTAATGGTTCTTCCTTGCTCTAAGCTGACGTGAGAGAACACTGTATGCTACATCCAGGGAAAAGATTGCTTGCTTTGGTTTCATGATCAGACCACATTGTGTTGACTAAACTTGAATCAGTTGATTTATACCGTTTAGTTTATTTTTTCCTCAACAAAAAGTACATATTTTACAAGGATAATTGAGCCTTTCATAAAGCAAGTTAAATAAGAGACCAGAAGCACTTTGCCGCTTTGAAATATCAGGATTTTTCCTGCCTACTCACCACCCATAGCAATGTTGTCAAGTACCCAGAAAACGTACAGCTTAAGTAATATTAAATAGCTGTAGAAAAAGAAAAAATTATCCCCTTTTTGGGCTGTTTCCAATTTTCTGCCCTCTCAATGGAAAGCTTACTTTAACCAAAGGGGGGAAAAAAACCAACGGGGGGACCGGTTCTTCCAGCTGCACTCTGGCATCAGTGCTGCTAGGAATTCCAAGGAAGAGACAACTTTCCTACATCCATTAGGCACAGTTCCCCTCTTCGAGGAGAAGGGCATGATGTCTTCTCCTTAGCAGAAGTTATCTTCACCATCTAGAACGAGAATGCTTTCGGTCTTACATAAAAAGAATGTCAAATGTTTTCAGGCAGTAAAAGAGGACAGGACATTCACGTCACCTCACTTGGTGAAGCCTAAAGCCGAGTTTATAATTCCTTGTGCCATAAACAAATACATAATGTCAGCCTAGATACAACTTAGAGGAGTTGACCAACTAATTACACAGCTAAAATAGAAACTGGTCAAAATACAGGTGAAATTAAATTAACTGGGCTGATTCCATCCCCTCCTCCCCGCTATTATTACGTGTAAGGTCACAACGCCTGAAAAAGAAGAGGTGCTGTACAAACCCTTCAATAGACATGAGCCCCTTAACAACAACCTAGATTACAGCTTAAATGACAAGAACAAGAGGCAGAGGAGCCAGGAAGCCACGGAGGCACGGGAGGAGCAGGTGACAAAAGCACTGAGCCCTCTCTGCCTACCCTTGCAGGGACTAGATTTGCAATAAATAACCGTTTGTGAAAGCTCTTGAATACAGAGACAGTCCAGCTGTGTAAACGAGCAGTCTACGCAGGACTTATTTCAAGGACAGAACTGGAATAACATGGTTAGGTTGCCCCCAAACCTGATGCAGAGACTTTGGCAGTCTCTCCATCACGCTCCTGTTTCCCACTGCCCCTGCAAAGAGGGGAGCGACCGCTGCAAGGTGATGCCGGGGCGGGGGCAGAAAGGAAAGGCGGCTCTGCAGGACGCCTCACAAAACTCACTGCTAGGCACCACATTCAAGCTCAGACCATGCTTTTCGGGAAGTGCAAATGAAAACTTAACAATTACCTTCCTTCGTTGTGAGTCTCTATCTGTGGTGCTGACCGCTAGCCTCTCCATATATCGTTTTTAAATCTTTGTCTCAGCTGCTTCTCACTGATTCGGGACATACAAAAACATCACCTAAGAAGAGCAACAGATTTTTTTTTTTTTGCCTTAATGAGCTTAACGCAGCTTTTCAGCATTTTGACAAAGCAAAGGAGCTTTCACAACAAGGTATGGTTTGGCCTATATTATTGCAGACAGCAGAGAGGGATGAGAGCATCTAACAGAGAGCTGAGTTTTGTACTGTCAAAGCAGGGAAATTGTCCAACAAAATTCCAATTAATTGAATTCATGCCTGCTTTGACCTACATTTTTGTAGCTATATCCAGACATTACTTGCTCCTAAAGCCAAATTACTTTACAAATTTACTGGAACAACTGAACACATTGTTTAAAATAGGGAACGATGTTGTATTAATGCTATGTCTACTCATAAATTTTCCTATACAAAGGCCCTGAGGTGCTCTCTTACAATAACGAAGCTTCAGTTCTGCTGGGTGCTATATGCAGTATGGCACTAGCTCTTCAAATTATTTATTTTACACAAGCACCAGCATCGCTTAAATATAGCATTGACAATCAAGCTCCATCATGAAGGGTTTAAAATGCAGGCTCTGATCCTGCAAGATGATCTATGCATGCAAATCTTATCTCCCTTAAGGAACTCGTTACTAGGTGAAAATGAGGCCCTTCTTCCTTCATTTCTGTAAGAGATCACTTTCGGAAATGTTTTCACTCAGAACAGGTAAATTCGGCCGAGTTAGCCAGGAGTTTGGAGGACGGCTAAAAGCAATTATTGCTTTTGTTCAGAGTTTCCAGATTTTTTTTTTCTTGTCTCTAATTTCTGTTCAAAGCCATGTTATTTCTCTTATAAACATCAACCACCATGCCTAAAAGTAAGAGAAAGAATACAGCCTGTGAATGGGTTTGGGGTTAGCTGTAGCCCTCCCAGAAATAAGGAGGATGCTGACTCTGTTCTGAAATAAAGTTTTTCAGCTTAAGTCAGTGACATTTGTCAAACATGAATGCCTCACATTACCTCATTTCCACCCATGCTGTGTATCCGAACTTGCTGGCTTCAGTAGGAGCAGCAGGTCTTAGTACCTTTAATAACAAATCCTTCACATCCAGGTGTAATGTCTAAATTCAGGTACTCATATTTAAAAATAGTGTTTCTTAATTTTAAAGAGTTTTGTTTTTCCAAGGGAAAATTACTACAAGAAAAGCAATTTTTTCACTAATTATTTAAAGAAATTGTTGTGACATTTGATTTTCACGTAAGCAGAACAAATTGCAATATCCTCTGAAACCAAGTAGGCTGGTTGCTAAGGCTGCACTCAAAATAGTAGGGTTTTTTCAAGTTTCTTCCAAATTTATTTTCATCAAATGGCACAGAAATGGTATTTTGGCAATAAAATCACATCAAATGGCACATTCTACCCGTTTCACAGAAAAAGATATTTTGCTGGTTTTCACAAAAAATTGGTCCTTATCGAGCACAACTTGTATTTAAAGGATCAGACATAAATGTACCATTTTTAAGCAAAAGAATCTTGAAAAATACCTTAAAACTAACAGCAACCAGATTTCAAAGAGAAATAACATTAAAACCAAAGTCATTGCATCAGTTGTAGTCCTCTCCCCTATTCATAGCAGAAAACAAGAAATAATATTATGTTTTCCATTGTTGCTAGTGTAAAAATCTATGAAATGGTTACATTCGTATTCTCTTTCTGCAAACGCTGTTCTTTTACTTTTAGATTTCTTTGAAAACAGACTGTGAATTACAATAAGAAGCAAGACGACAGACCTCAACATTTTCCAGCTAATTTTATTCTGCTTAAAGCGGTTCTGCTGTCAGCAGGAGTAGAATTTACTGCCACAGAGAAGCATGGAAAAGTCAAATATGCTCTTCTAAAATACCACCTAACTTGCATATAAATGAGACTACACCTGCGAAGGCCTCTCCAGTCCTACCTCTTAAAGTAGGGGTCAAACACCCCTGTCAGATGTCACCACAAAAAAAAACCGGGGTGGAAACAGAGCGCCACTTATCATCCCTTTGTTAAGCAAGAAAAAAAGAGAAAGGAAGAAAAAAAAAAAAGCCCTGACTGGGTAAACAGAAATTCTTATACTCAGTATTCACAAATAAAGCTAGTTGCCCTAGCAACTGCCACATCACATGGGACTCAGTTTGCCTCTGGGCTCCACAGCTTATTACAGAAACTTCCTAGCTTTTGATCTTGAAAAATAGTTTACATTTACGCAACACACACACACACAGAGATACAAGAGGATTGATACCCGCGCAAGCAGCAAACTTACATTTTCAGGCAACGCTTTGTGTACTTTCTAATGCGACTACCTAGTTTTGAAACCATATTTGCGGGTTGACTGCATAAGTTGTTAACTCTGAATTTAAGGTTAAATTAGCACTCTGTTGAGGCACCAAAAAAAGAGCAGTAACTGAGACCATGAGGGTAATGGAAGAGCAAGAATTCCAAATAAACTGTTTGGAGCTACATGTACAGAGCTGTCTCGGAGTGCAAGAAGGATATGAATGCATCACTCAGACCAAAATAACTTACCTACAAATCCTTCCTTTCGCCTCGTCAATAACTCCATTTAATTACTGTGAGAAATAAAGTTTTTAGGGTGTAAAAACAATATTTTTCCAATACTACTAAAAAACCCCACTCTCATTCACTTATAAATTGGTTGTTATTAAGCTTACTGTACAGGATACTTCATTTACTTATGCAGCAACAGCTAGGATTATACAGATGCGACTTTACGGCCATCTTCTCTACCTCTGCCCAATAAAGCACAATTTTAAGGATGATATAGATCTTAACGACATGAAACAAAACAGCTTGAAAAAACCGACTCCTACTGATGTCCCTTCGTCCGTTTTCGTACTTGCCTTTCTTTCCTTCCCTTTGCTACAGATGCACTGAAAAGTACTTTGAAACAGGAACTGACACTGTCTCGCGTTCTGTACCTACGTTCAGCAACTTCTTACCCCTTGAAACTTCTTACTCCAGCCTGAACAGGAGTATGAAGTACCTATACCCTTCATCTAGATATAACCTAATTGCAGCAGCTAATGACTCCAAAAGCAGAGCAATTAAATAACCTGCAAAAATAATTTACACTTGGCACTAATCTTGAAACATTTATAAAATCTGCGAACCATTTAATAAGGTACATAGCATGCGCAGGAGCTACACTGAAATTAAAGGAGACGGTGACAAGCTTAGTTGAAATGCCGAATGCTACACTCACAAAACAAAGAACATGGAATCTAAATACAGGTTTGAATAAACACAAAGTATATCTCAATTTCAGTTGGCTTTTTAGTCAGTGCAATTGCATGCGTCAGTATTAATGCGTTTTTTCTCTGTGCATTAAGGATAACATAATTAATGGCTATAATTTCATTTCACAATATGTTTAAAAAAAACTTGAGTAGTTAATATATACTTACAGCCCAATATTAAAGAAAATCCATGAACATAATCTGAGGTTTGCTACACACGGAAATAATTTTTCTGAACTCCTCTCCTAGACTGTTTCCAAATTCTTCCTTCGGTGTTTTAATATCAAACCCAAAATAGTACTAAAACAAAAGAAAGGCCACCTGGAAAAATAAGGTGCTATATTCTATAATGATCTCTCACTCTCTAAAAATGTGTGCGCGCACATCTGAAGAGTATAAAGCGCTCTTCTAACACAACCATTTCCTTTTTTATACAGTAAATAAACAGAAAATTCCAGTGTTTCAGCACTCGAGCAGAATATTTTAGTGTGTCCAGCTAGTAACGGAGCCCCAGGGCTTGGAGGGAGAGAGGCAGGAAAGGAGACGGTGCTCCAAAGCGCCCTCAGCTCCTGCAGGAGCCCGCAGGGCCCTGCCCAACACCAAGGGGGCTTTAGACAGTCCACTGAGACACTGGCAGAGCGAGCAGGCAAAGCAAAACAATTCCTCAGATCCGGCCAATCGACTGGTTTTAATTCCTCTTTCTCCCTGACAGCCCCATGCAGCAAGGATTAAATAACAAAAATATAATGCATTAAAGTTTTTAAGGACATCCAAGCTGAGTCGAACGAGGGGTCAGGACTGAAACGTGGCAGGACGCCCGTCGGCCGCAGCAGCCGCGCGGTCGGGCCTGGGGGCTGCGGTCGCACGGAGAGGGTGGCTGGCTGCTGCCGCCACGAGGAAGGACCCCGTTGTCCCTCCCAGGCGCGCGGGAACCCTCCTCTCGCCCCCTGGGCTTTGCCTCTGGCTGGGTTCTCCGGCGAGCGATTAAAGCCACGGAAATAGCAGGAAAAGATCCAATTCAGTCGCTGGAGCTGTTTTATGCCATTCTGGCAAGTCAAAGCAGATCACGTTGGGTCTAACAGCGTGAGAGCTGCCACCAAGTGAGTAGTAGGGACGTGGGACCAAGACATGGAGGGGGCAGTGAGCTAAGCTGTGGATTCATGAGACATCCTAACCAAAACAAATAGCAAAATTCTGCTTTTTCGTAGTTTTGGTAATGCAGAACAGCACTTTTCTGTTCTAACAAGTTGTTAAAAAAAAAAAAAAAGTTGTGAAACATTACATTTCGAAGATCAGATTCTGGTTTTCACTTATACTTACTCAGCCTACAATTTAAGATGGCACAGAATACACTTCGAAACAATATTCCACTCAAGAAATACACTTTAAAATAAACCTGCTCGCCCGAAGTAACCAGAACGCAAGTCTGGAAGCAACCATTACATGAGAATTAGCCAGAAGAGAGACTGTTACCTCTCAAACTTTGTCCTTAACTCTGTGTGTGCTGTACAAGCAGTCTGAATGCAACAGGAACAGGAAATTTTCGTGTGCATGTGAAATACGGTTCTAGCCATTTAGTATGCAGACTGCACTGCTACACAGCAAACGCTTGACTACATCCTGCCCAATGTGAACACAAGCACAATGAATCCAAGAGAAGTACTGAAGTAAACCGGACCACATTTAGTCCTGCGCTCAGTCTAGGGCTGCAGCTTAGGACTTGAAAACGATAGCAGACCCCTAACGCAGTCCTGCTTCTTGCCGAGAAAGTGCTAAACCCTAAGACTCGGCACAGCTGTCTGATGAAGTCCTTCCGATTGTTTCAACTTTCCAATCATAAAAAAAGTTTCTCTTTTAATCAAAACAAAAACAGAGATTCCAATTCAAGGAAGCATTTTAAAAATCTATGCCTAAATGCACCCAGTGACAATGGAGTGAAATAAGAGGGCATAAAGACACAATAGCTGAACCAGCTGTAGTTCCATTAGAAGTTATAGATCTGATATAGGTATTACTGAATTATATGTTAAGATCAGACTGGACGGTATAGTGGTCTCTCACAGCCTAAAGTCTTTCAGTCTGAGAATTGGGAAAAGGCCAAATGTTCTTAAAAGCGGACTTGCTAGACTTGTTCTCAGAGCAATGGCACTGTAACAGCAGACTTCAACCATTTGTCATATCTTTATGATAAAGTGTTCTCCTTTTTAGACTCATACAACATAATTCTGATATACATCTTGCTGATTCTTTACATTTTGGAAAAAAAAAAAAAAAAATTTGCAAAGCTTTACTATAGACTTTACTCTCAACTAGATCTGTAAAAAAGCCCATAGTTATACTTAACAGCCAAGTCACGTATATATTTAATGGATAGCTACTGAAAAAAGTATTTGTAAAAAATACAGCTCAGATCAGACAAATTTGGCTCAAAGTTTCCAACCTTAATTACTTTTGGACTGATAACAAAACAAGATGAAGTGCAATATAAGAGAGAAAATCTAATTGGGAAAGGAAAAAAGAAGAGAATGTAGAAATTCAATCTTCACTGAAAAATTTTATCCACCCAAGGGTAAAATCAATAGAAATATATTTTCATCTGCAGAAACATCTTTAAAGACAAGCAAGAACATTATAAACCACATTATGGCTCTACATTCAACAAGGCTGCTTGCATTGCTTAAGATATTTCACCCAATGTGTCTAATAATTATTAATTGCTGACTCTGAAATGTTTTCTGTACCTTTCTCCATTTTCAGTACTCAAGGCAGAAAGCACAAACAAAACTTTAAGGAATTCAGAATAATTTGAGTTAGGTCTGACATGAGGCAAAAGGTGCAGAAGAAGGAAGTTTATTTGCTGTTTTCTGTCAAAACCTAAAAACGAGATTGCATCTGACACATTAATAATCATCTATGTTTCTAATCAGTTTTTATCAGATTATTACTCACATGCATGAGGGTGACATCTAGATTTCTCTGTACATCAGAACTGCCAAAATATAGCTCACTTGGGCCTTCTGTTCTTAAAGCCATCCATCTTTTACCTGCGTTTACTTGTGGTTTAAAAAAAAAAAAAAAAGAAATCAGGATTGCTTCAAATTTCCCCCACCAAGAAAGCTGCGCTCCATTACACATTTCATCTGAAGGGCAGTCTCCAAGCCTCAGCAGACCTCCAAGACCTCCCTCCCTTTCCAAGGTAAACTTCTGTGCTCTATTTTGCTCTAGGGCCACATGTAATAAAAGCAAATAACACCACGATGCCCTAAAAATTCCCACTCTGCTAGAAGCTACCAGCTGGCTGAGCATCTGTGTCAATGTGAGCCCAACAGATGACCTCCTCCAGGGAGCGGGTGGCTCGCCCACCTCTGGGGCAGAGCCCTGCCTGAGGCCCTTCTGCAGAGGGCACTGGTGGGTCGCCCAACCTGGCCGGCTGCTCTGCTGTCGCGCGAGGGCCCTTGGGACCCCTCAGTGAACGACTCTGGTGCTGGCAGCCTCTTCGCATCCAGTGTCTCCGTGTAGACCAACACTGGCATGTACTGCCCTCCAATGGGGCTGGCTCCTCTGCCCTCCTTGCTGCAGCAAGGACACCGAAAACTGAAGACTGGTGTATTCCCTTAGTAATTTGGTTTTGTGGCCGACGGTCCTCAGTGATTTGAAAATGAAGGCTAGATTTCCAATATAAATTTGTTTGGGTTTAACTCTTACGCAGTGTTTTGTCTCCCATTTCTAAATTGGTGAGCCTTTTAAATACCCTGTATTTTCAATTATTTATAAACAAATCATTCTTTGATATGTTTTCCTAACTTTGTCTGTTTGTTTGTTTGGACTTCTCTGTTAGAAAGAATTTGTTGTGTGGGAACATCCCCAACATGTTCAGTGGTAAAGACCGACACAAAGAATTCATTGAGCTCCTCTGCTGGGGGCCTCATCACCTGAAAGCCCCTTTGACACCTTTTTCTCATATAATCTCACCAATTCCCTAGGTGACTTTCTAATTTTGTTGCATTTAAAGAACTTTTAACTATCAGCTCAAGCATCCTTAGTAAAGCGATCTTTTTAGCCATCTTACACTCCTTACACATTTGATTAATTTGTGATGTATTGACTGCCTTGTCCTCTTCATTCAGGTAGGCTTTTCATTTCTTAAATGTCAGCCTTTCCCCTACGATAGCCTCCTCCAGTCTTCTGATGAGTCATGCATGGTTTTATT
Organism: Struthio camelus; assembly: GCF_040807025.1. Lineage (NCBI taxonomy): Eukaryota > Metazoa > Chordata > Aves > Struthioniformes > Struthionidae > Struthio > Struthio camelus. The sequence goes on from NC_090982.1 coordinate 50,445,622, forward strand.
GGACTTTGTTTTCTTTTTGAAATGTGGCAGAGTTTACTTGGGCAAATACTTTTCTTCGTTATTTCCAGGTTGCTTGTAAGCTGCTTGCTTTTTTGGACTGCCTCATTTTTACGTAATTAAATATCTGCATGCTGGATTTATCTGACTTGCTCTCTCCTACTACAGCTGTAAACTCAACTGTATTGCAGCTCCTGCTACAGAGGGCTCCCAGTAATACCGAGTGAGCTACGTCCTGTGCCACGCTGAGGACTAAGCGCAGAACAGCATCTTCCCTTGTACATGCCAAGAATAGTTGTGCTAGAGAGCAGTCACTCATTCTGTTCAAACAAATTCTCTCTCCAGTTAACACACAATCTAATACAGAAAATCATCTTCAGCTGTAGCAACCTTCATTTAGTTATGGTTCATGTTAGCAGTGGTCATAGAATTAAAAAACGTAGCCTTTTCTTATTTTTCCAACTTCAGGATTAAGTTTGCATTTGATAGGGGGCATTAATCTTTTAGACAGTTTATAGCATCCTGGTGATGTCATCTTATCTGGGTGATTAAGGACAGATTTAGTCTTCCAATCAGACAAAACATTTGGTCTCAACAGGAGCTTTAATCGGAGCAATTACTTGCTGTGTTGAAATTGCCCCAGCGAACATAGCATTCCTTTGCAGGAAATTTAAGCTTCTCTCAACTGAAGAGTCAGGATTACTGCCATTTCACCCCAGATGAGGATTAAAGAGGAACTTTCCAGATCAACGATATAAATTGCGCAAGTAGTGTCAACTGGAATACTGTGGATAACTAAGGAGAGAAAAAGAGAGGGAGAGAAAGAAAAAAAAAAGACAGTATCTTTAAAAGCTACCTGGGGTGTGTCCCATTGATCCTCCGGTCATTGCTCGCTCGCTCGCTCTCTCCCATGGTTAACCAGATATACAATTATTGCATATTTTACTGGCAGGATTTTTATAAATTAGTATTAGCCATTAACTGATGTCAAACGAAGGTTTCTGCCTGCTTCCCACAGCTCACTCAACTAAAAGTGAAAAGCCCCAAGTACCCAAAGAATGATTTCCCCTGTGATAGGAAAGTCTCAGTTAAGAACATTTTTCAAACATATAGCCAGGTAAGATTTTTCTCCTGAAAATTGCTCACTTGAGAGGTTCTTACTGTTCCAAAAATATCTTGTCTTCTGGCTGAAGTTTTCCTGAATTAATCAATGATACCACCACAAAGTAGGAAATGAGGAAAGATGCAGCTAGTGGAAGGACTGACATCAGAACAGAGGGATATAGCTTTGTTTTTCTAAAGTCTAGCTCCTGTATCATTAAAGCCAATGGTCGTTTTCCCATTGACTTGAAAGTAAGCAAGGCCAAATCATAAATGATGACGCGTTCCCTACCTATATACTAATTTAAAATAAACTTTTCTTTTCAGGGCCAGATAAAAAAAAGGTTACTGATAATTGCAATAGCAATTACAATACTAGTAACATCTTGGATTCAAAACTACTTTAGAATTACCAAAATGTTAATAACCACTACATCTTTCTGAATTCTATCACTGTCTTTCAAAAGAGGTCAGCAGCTGTATAAGCAGCAACACAAGTGCTTATAAGCAGAAAAATGCAGAATATCAGAGAGAAGCTTCAGGGAGAATTTAAGCAGAAAGTAGACAATTGAAGGTTGTCAGATCTCATAATTTTATCACAAATCTTATGCTACTTGGCATTTGATGATATTTGAGGAAATGTGCATTACATTTTAAGAATATAAATAAGAATATGGAAGATTTAAATTTTTAATGTAAAAAAATGATAGATTTAGGGTGACAGGGCAAAGGTGAAAAATACCAAGTGTATTACTGAGCTTCTAAAGTTGAAAGGCCAACAAAAACATTCAAATACAATAAAAATGAGATTTACATATCAATTTTTTTATAGTGGTTTGAGTTGACTGTTCAGGTTTCCTTATACAGTTTCCAACCTAGCTACATAATCACGAACAACCTGTCATCTTCTAACATATGGCATAAAGACTCCAGTGAACCCCTCTTTTCCTTTGGTTTGCTAGTGGGGAGTTTAGGTCCCACCATCATCATTCGAGAGCATAACTTCTCTATTGATTTTAAGGAGGGACAGCTGCTTGCTTCACCATCAACATTACTGCCTATAAGACCTAGGCCTTCTCTAGAAGCACAGACTGAATACGGATTTGTTAAAATTTGTAAATAAGTTTAACAAGGAATAGATTCAGGCCTCTAGATTTCCAGTATTTTTCATCCCGTTACAATTTTGAATATTCATACTGCAAAGTTACCTTCCAATGCAAAGCATCCTAAAATTCACACCTCTGAGCAGTTACAAATCCTATAATTCACCATGAAAATTCCTCAGTCCTTTTTTGCTCCTTTCCTTTCACAGAGAGCCAATTAGCCTTTGAAGATGCTTTAAAGAAGGCTATTTTTAGTTCAGGCTCATACCTGCTGAAATGCCCCAGGTATCATCAGACTGATGGAAAAACTACCTTGAGATGCTTGTGTGCAATAATTGACCTAATTGATGAGAACTCAGCAATCCAGCCTTCTAAAAACCCTTTTGAAATGTTTAATCATGGATTTGTTTTTATGAAGCACAGTTCTGAAATATGACTGTGTGTCACAGAATTTATAGATTGGAATAGTCTTTACAGATCATCTTGTCCCACCTGTATTCCCTGGAGTGATGAATAATTTTTTGTGTGTGCAGTTCTGCTTTAAAATGATTAAATCAATGGGACTGCCACCACTTACTTCAAGCTTTATCTACCAATTGAACTGATAGTACAATCAGTATTTCTTCCTCTGATACCAAACTTTTTTGCAGTCATCTCTGAATCAAAACTAATTTTGAAATGATATCAGCTGAACATTGAAAGACTGATAAAAATTAAAGAGAATTAAATTGTAAAGAAAATATTAATATAAAGAGATAGAAATCTTGCACTGAGTCAGTTGTTTGGAGCTGCAGTTATTCTGGATATCTTCTGATTTTCCTTCATAAATATTGTAAGATATTTGTCCCAATTAACATCAGAAACATTAAATCATTTAAGTAAGGCAGAAAAATAACCTTACATTTATTGCAATCTTTTCCCTACTCTGTATCACTCACTCAGCTAAAAATCTTGGGGCTCTGCCACTAGATAAGCTAGTGCACTACGATATTATCTCTCCCTCTCTATAGTTCCATCCATTTGCAGACTATAATTCACACAGCAAAGCTCTACACTGCAATATTTTTGGCCAGAAATAGAATGCTAAAAGCATCTCTGAACCTAACACGTTTGTTCAACATTTTTTGAGAGTTTTGAAAAATAGGCTAATGCAAAGCTCTACAGCAAATCATGCCCTGCTCAGTTTTTCATAAAGAGTTCAAGCTGTTAATGCTATTTTCAAAGTTCTTGCATATTTTAGCACTCGGGTCTCCATGACCTTCACAGAAATAACAGGTCATCAGCAGCTGAATCAGGCAAGAGTCTAGCTAAAATGAAACTGGGCAATAATTTTACCACCTATCATATTTGATATTTATGCTGGAATACAAAAGAAGTTTGAAGCCTTTTTTTAAAAATGAAGATAATAATAAAGTAACATTACAGTATAAAAATTTCTCCTTGCTCAGGTAGCTTCTTACATTTGGTTTTGTCAAAGAATACTACGAAATTGTACCAAATGCCTGTTGTCACTGTGTAGAGCTGCAGGATACCACAGAAACACTGGGGGATTTGCATTTAGTATTTGTTTGAACGTCATAAAGTATTCAGCTTATTATTTTATTCCCCCAGAACTTTCTTCTTTTTGCTTCTAAGCTTATAAGTATGCAAGCTTACACACATAGCCTTAAGCTTCTCTTTTCTACCTTCTCTGCAGCCCAGCTCCCATCAGAGCATTTTGCTAAAATATCCCACCATCGTCCTTAATCCCCCAGAGATATCCAACAATTGTTTTCTAAACACATATGAGATCAGCACACTCCTAACCCTCTCTTCCATCCCTTTGCTTCTTTTGACACTGAAATCATACATTATTTCTTTCTTCCTACTCTTGCATTACTGCCCCTCTAAGGTTTTCCTTTTATTTCTTCAACCTTTCCCCTGATATCTTCTGGTGGGCTCTCCTTTCTGCCCTCCCACTCTTTCTTTCCCATAGAAAAAGAAAGCACTCTGCAGAGCTCGCCATCTTTGTCCTCCCCCTCTTTTCACTCCAGACTAATTCTTCAATAAATAACATCAAGCATATGTAAATTTAGACAACTATCTCCTAAAAATGGACCAAATATGATCAGTTAATTTCCTTACCTTTCCTTTTGTCTTTAATGAAGTCAGCTGATTCTGGATTTTTCCTCCATAGACAGATAGTCTTCTTTCCCGAGGTCTTCTAATGTGGCCTAGATATTCTTCTGTAGGATGGCCTTGATGCCATTCTCTACCACCAAACTACTAAAACTAAGAGTAAATTAAGAAGGATGTTAGAAAAAAAAAAGACTGGATTTTGAAACAGCAGGTGAATGTTCTCCCCCTCAAGCCATCCCATAAAAACGCATGAGATAAGAAGGTTTAGTACTTCCACTACTGCAGCAGAAAAAATGAATCCTAACTACTACCAAGCAACTGGACATTCATAAGCAGTCAAATGAAACAACCAAAGGCAATTTCTGATGGAGCGGAGTCATTAAGAACAGTCCTTGTGTTCTACATGGCAAAATTAAGGTGATTGTTGATTGATTTAAGTCATCACCCCGAGGCAAGGAAAAATAGCCAAAGAATTGCTTAATTGTTATTTTTGGGACACAAGACAGATTTTATGAATCTGTGATGCTTCACAGGTCAATTACAGACATCTCATAACTCAACCTCCTACTACACTTCCTAGCCTATTGCCTTGGTTAGAGTCAAACACCTACAACAGTAGCTCACAGAAGTCACAGAAATACTTCTATACTTACACAGCATATATATTTAACAACAATACCTAGATTTTACATGATAAGAAGAAAGTACTTCAGACAACTAGCAGGTCCCCCTGCTCCTTCCAAATAAGGAAGCCTTCCATAGTCTAGTCCTGAATATACAGCTTGATTCTGCCTGACAGCCCTTATGACAGAATAAAGAGGGAACAACAAGAAAAAAAAAATTCACTGGCAGAATCCCTGGCGGGGGGAAATATAACCTGTCTGACAGTTCTCAGGGGTTTGGAAAGTTGGACTTAACCTCAAGCTAAAAACCATGACGTGACACAGACAAAAATCAATGATGCAAACACATTGTTAAATGTGTTCTTCTGAGGATCCACCTATCAGTTATGCGTTTTTGCCATTCTATTACAGTGCTCAGTGTAATCACCCATCATGGAAACTGATGGCCCAATTAACAGACCAAATCACTTGAAAACCACTCATACAAACACTGTCAACCCCCCAAAAAGGTCATCAGTAAAACTGTATTTCTGAACTGCTCAGACTACATGGAAAGAAACAATGCAAGTAGTTTTATTTTTGGATGCCATTTTTTAGACTTTCTTTAAACTTATTAGCATCGTAATAACTCTACTTAACTTTCAATCTTAGAGCATTTTTCTTACAGTAGCTGAATTTACTACTCAACTACATTTCTGTAACGTAGCTCCAGTTTAAGATTAGTCTTCCTCTGAACGGAATTTTTCTAGTTTTTTGTCCTTATATTCTCATTGAAGCTCATTTTTGCTCTTATTTCTTTCTGGAATATATACCGTTTTAAAGTTAAGTTTAACATTAAAAGTTTGCTTTACCTAGACCAACCTTCCAAGTAGCCAGAGTTTCAAAATTTGGTTATGCTGTTCTTTTTCTGTTTCAGAGCCTCTGGTACTATTGAAATACCTAGAAACAATAGTGATGCTATCTATTAACAATTGTTTGCTTAGGAAGCATTAGCTACAATATTGACCTTCATGCTACTACAAAGAGCCCATCTGATTCATAAAACTTAACATTGGTTTGTCATTAACCTTAAGACTACTTTTTTTTTTTTTTTCAACTCAACCTTGTTTCTTACCAAAAGAAAGCCCACTTAGGTTTTCCCAGACCATAGCTTTGTGCTCTGGGTAGCTTCTTCAGCTCTTCAAAAGCAAGTTACACAACCTGACATGACCTAGCTTTTCTGAAACTGACCTGTTTTTAATCAGCTCACATTTCTGCAGATACTGTGGATTTTGGAAGTCTTTTTTATGCAGCTTATGGCCTTTCTGCTATTTCCATGTAAGTAGTCTTAAAAATTAATTTTGTTCTCTTCTATTCTATATTTTCCCACAAAACAAAGTTATTTATGCTCCAAGCACTGAACCACTCAGAACCTTCCTCCATCACCAGACAGTAACACCTACATTTTGAGCCATTAAGTAATAACCCTTCTCCACTCACTACTCTGTTCTTTCTAGAAGAAAAAAATGTCTAGAAGAGCAGGTTTAAAAATAGTTTCTACAGTTTGGTTGTTTTGTGTTCTGCTGTACAGTCTAGTAGCCCCAATCATCAATTCAACAGTCCTGCTACAGTAAAAATGCTCAGTAAGAGAGATCATCACGCAAGAAAATTGAAAGAGTATGAGCCAGTACAATGGATGGACAAAGAGAAGATAAAGGGAACCAAAAGGTAAAACAAGTAGTGCACACGGTTGTAAACACAAGCCATAACAACAACAAGACCAGGAGTAGCTACAAGCATATACTTGAAATGAAAAAAGAGAAGCCACAGAAATAAAGAATGGATTTAATGCCTATCAATTTTGGTATATTTCACAAATATGCCACCTGTTTCTCAGAATTTAAGACCTGGCTCAGTATCCTAGCCATGGTACCTACTAATTCCAAATCTGCTTTGGTGTTAATGTCCTGCCAAAGAGCAGTTTGGTGTTGCTTCCGTGTATTCCTTCTACCTTCACTCTTTTAATCGTCTGGAAGATAGGGCCCATAAAATGCATTGAGGATAGAGCCCACAGGGAAAGCTTGTTTCCCTCATTTTTTTTTCCAAACTTATTAAGAGAACAGCGAGAACGCTGTGTCCTGAAACCTAGTGAAGAGCTACTTTGAGAAGCCAGTACTGTTCACGTTCAATTTCATTCTCGTAGTCTGAAGAACCATCTCACCTTTTATTTTAATAAATTAGTTTAATGGAAGACATTATAATCACCAAAAATAAGACAAGATCAAAAGCTTTCATTTGGCTGAGATTTTGCTTCTTTTAGAGGTAAATACAGGAAATCACCTTATGGACTTAAGCGTTCTGATTAAGAACGTTACAAACCTGACTTGCAAAACATCAGGCTCTTGAATGACTATGTACTAAGAGAACTGCAAGTGTAAATCAGTTAAACAAGGAACATTACCACATGCAAGCACTTTCACAAGCAAGCCACTAGACAGAGAAATGCACGAGCAAATTTTTCCATGTCTGAACCCAGCAAGACAGCCACCGGCCTCTCTATACATGTAGCTATAGAATTACTGCACAGGACCACAGTAACAACATGCACAAAACGTACTACCTATTGTATGTTTGATTTCCTGAAACAGATGTATTTAAGTATCTGAATATTTCCTAAACATTCCCACTGTAAAGTTACACTTTTTAGTGTCCTCATTCTCTTACACAGCAAAAGACTCCACAACAATATGTATTTATATCACCCTTTTTATTTTTCAGCCAGAAATACAATTTCATAGGGTATTTCAATAAATAGTGGTGTTTATTCCTTAAACAAAGCCCCCTTCTCTTTGGCATCTGACCATATTCTGTTTTTCAAATTAAAGCCTATACAGGAAAAGTTTACTTTAGAGATCATTGTTCAATACATTAAATTTACAGAAGTGCAGTTAACTCTTTAAAATACACATCAGTTGTTGTAAAGATTCTAATAAATCTAAAAACATTAACCAAACCAGTAAAATTCAGACTATTGGGGTCTTATTTACTGCCTTCAGTTGCAACTGTGGAGTAAGTGACAGAACGAAGAGAACTCTCATTTTCCACAACACATGCACTGACTAGTGCTTTCTGTTTGTTCTGAAGGAGAAACAAAAAACAACTATCTGAATTGTACCAGGAACAACTGATCAAATAAGAACGTGATCCTAATTATTCTTAACTTCTAGAGAGGTCACCAACCAAAACTAAGCTGCACACTGCTTCAGTAATAAATTGCACCTAAAAAAGTCTAAAAACTATTCTTCATTTTTTAAATATGAGTTACTAATATGTTTTAAGTATATCTAAGAATACAGTTGTCAAAACTGCATTTGATGTCATGTTTGGATGAAAATTTCTTAAGCAATAAATTAAGCCAGTGTATTCAATCCGCCCTGCTGAATAATCCAGGATCAGCCCTTCAAGGCTAATACAGAAAAAGCTTTACTTGCACTCCATCTAAAAGTCTGCCTTCTGGATCTCAATAAAAGTGTGCAGCGCTTCAAAGAAACCAAACTTCCAAAGCAATGCTCAAGTTATTTGACACTTCCATTACTATATATGTTCTAGAAATCATGAATTAAAATTGAAACTATTATTCACATACTGATGTGTCTGCACTAGAATGTCTTTCTAGTGTGTTTATTGGCATTTGAAGTGAATCCTTGTTTGCATTTCAAGATCGTGTGGAAAAAAAAAGTCACACTAACAACAAAAAAAATTTCACTCCCCAGAAGTTGTTTTAATATCCCAAATAGTTATTTCAAACAAATTTTTATAGAACAGAGGAGGCAAAGCAATTACTTCCATGCAGAAACTAAAAAATAATTTAATAGGTTTAAAGTAGCAAATGAACAAAGGTCTATTTTATGAGTGAATTTCCCCCTCACCACCAGTGCAAGCCCAGTTACAAAATGTTTGAACTGGTTTGTTTAAATAACAAGTGATCCAATTTAGCCAAGTCCACATTCCTTCCCATTATGTAAAAAAATCTTACATACATTTTACTGTAGAATACAGGAAGAAAGAAAAAGATAACTTGAGTACTTATCCAAGAGCAGTTTCTAACAACAAGCCAAAATTAGCAACAACCAAGCAGACATCACCATTTTTCAGTGTTAAATTACTGTAAATACTAGATATAACTGTACAAAAAAAAAAAACAAAAATAAAACACAAACAAACCCAAAACCAAGAACCAAAAGCCTTTTCTTTGTTAAAAGGTGTCCAGAGAAATATCCACCAGTGGCAGTCAAATTTGCATTAGAAGCTGCTTGCTCTGGAAAGATGTTTTTCCCTCCGAGTATTTGTAACACATTGCATTGTCAAAATTCTATTCAAATAAATTACTTCCCGGTAACATTTAGCTGATACAACCACCTACAAAGTGGACAGTCATGTACACAGTACAACAGTGGATTTTTGCAGCAACAGAGAAATAACCAGAAGTTGGGTCTAAATTCCAGATCATAGCTCATGTGTTATTTCTTGCAAACATACGGTCCCCTCTAAGGGTAAGGTGTTGGAGCTGGTATTGTAGCACTTCTGTGTCAGCAGGTTCCTTGATGCTCATTTTGTCTAAATTGAGGTAGTCCAGGGATTTAGAGTGAGCCCTTTTACCTTTTAAAAGGCAAAGAGGCAGGGGACCATGTAGTGCCTTGTAAGGTTCATATGGTAAAGCCTTAGTGCATTTATCCCCTGAGCTGGGCATCCGTCTCCTCCTCCTTCCGTTCACTGCTGGGATCTCATATGGCTGATAGTACCTACTTCTAGTTTTGTACAAACGGGAGGAACGTGCAAGTCCTGAATCAAGCTGTTTGGAACGCAAGTTAGGCCCAGATTCCCCTTTATTCTCCTCATTTCCTGTACACTTTTGGGCTAATTTCAGCAGCTCCTCTCCAGTTGTGAAGCCAACCAAATAGTTAGAATCCATATGAAGGATCTGATAGCCTGAAACTGTCCGCCGCATTGGTGAGCATGGGGTACTGGAGCATCGGGGCTTCTCGGCGTCGGTTTTGCCTGCAGAACTCACCTCTGCAAGAGGTACAGGAAGGGTAGATATGGCAGTTCTGGACTCTCCATTTATGTCAACTTCCATTTTAAACACAATGCTATTCTCCTAAAAATAAAACAGAGTTTGATCAGAAAAAGAGCCTATGACCAAGAAAAGGAGCTGAGACAAGACCTCAGAAATCAGATTTTTTTTAATCACATGAAAATCACAACCAGTATTTCTCTTTGCAGCAGCCTTGTCTTACACTCTACAGTCTCATAACAAAACCATCATCAACATTTGTCTTTTAGAATTATTTTTATTTTATGATAAGTATGATAACATATTCAAGAATATCAAGAATATAGTTAAGAACATTCTTGCATAGTATTGTAGATAAAGCTGAAAGAGCTTTCGACTCTTGTCTTTTAATCCTTTTAGTCCATTTGATTCCCTTTCCTTTGAGGCCATCTACATCTATTAATACATCCACAGTAAATTCTCCCATAATCAGTTGCCTGTATTTTCCATTCACAATAATCTCAGTAAACAAAGCTTAAAAAACAAAAACAAAGAAAAATAACAGCTACTACACCTCAGGCATGACTACGGATCAGACCTCACCTACTGGGTACTGCAATGTTTCCCTCTTCCAAAAATGAAAACAGCTTGCTTTAGATTCAACAAAGAATGGCATCCTGACTGTTCAAACTCAGCTGTCTTTATAGGTCATCTGTAATCCTCCCCCTCCAAAAAACACAATCTTCTTATTCACAGTTAACCACACAAAACCACGGTGCTTTATTCTAATGTACTTCTAACAAAGGAAACAGTTTACTGCTATTTAATAAATATGCCATAAGATTTTTATGAGCATCTTAAGAATAACCAGTATTCTGATTTCTATCTGGAAATAAACTAATTTGCCCTGCCCTTTCTCCGCTCACAACTATTCCACGTAAATTGTCTCGTGCCTTTACAGATGCAACAACTTTCCACCACCAGCCTTTACCATCTTTAACATGGAAAGATAAAGTTGATATCACAGCCAATATATGCCAGTGGGTGCCAGAACAGAAGGAAGGCTTAATTCTTTTTCATTTCTTTGCTTTTGATATCTTTTAGACAATCTTTGTGCCACAGCTAGTTCACAAAATGCAAAGGTCACATCTGTTTCCAAATCCATGTTTCCTTGGTTGTCAGCCTCACCTTTGCTCTAAACGTTAGCTAGTAACTCTCTAGCCAATAGATTTCACACAAAACCATAGAGTTTTGTAATGTTTAAAGGCAACAGGACTCAAAGAAGAAAGGCAAGTTAGTATGCAACCTTTCAGTGGAAACAAAATTCTGAACTTGATTATAGGAGAGTGGAAGACCCACATTACTGACTTGGTAGAGAATCACAAATGACACTGCCTTTACAACATGCTGTTGCCAGTTTGCAGACTATTAAAGCTGCTACTTGCTGCTGTTCTAAGAACTGAGAGGTCAGAAACGGAGAAGCAAAGATGCAAGAAGCAAGGGGAAAAAAATAGTACCTCTTTTCCAATACTTTATTCAAACATTTGTAATTAGATGCTCCAATACAGAATGGACTTAAACAGAATGGAAAGCCCCATCGAGGTCAAAAACCATTCATTTGCCTTAAAAAAAAAAAAAAGGGGGGAAGGTGTGTGCAAACCTAACTAAAACAAAACAAGCAAAGCTATCCACATGGAAAGTTTAAGCCCACCTGGTTTCTGTTCAGGGATTGTGAAAGAGCTGTTTAAGTCACGCTCCCACCTTTATTTCCCTCCCCCTCCGCTTAGTCTCAAAGTAACCTGCTGCTTCAGTCCTATTCTAGTTAAACAGGAGTTAACAAAATTCTCATAGTTTTGCTAAACGGGATTTGATTTGCCACTCATGGACAGGAAAACTTCTACTATGGAGAGCTCAATACTGAAGTTCTAAGCTCCTTTAAATCTAAAATGTCCTTTTTCAGTAATCCTCGTAACGTGGCATACTTAGGATTCCTCAGTTTGTGCAGCATTGCTTTTACAGATAGATAGCTGCACTTCATCCAGCAAGTTCTTAACATTCTATAGTAAAAATATAGGTAACATAACAAAACCTAAACAAAAATTACAATACTATACCAAATCAAATGTCAACATTTTTCACTGAAAAAACAACTACATAAAAACTCAAGAATGTTGCTCATTATATTTAACTGGCTTTCTGAAATGAATTTACAGAGTCAATTCAAACTTTCAGAACAGCAGAAGCAATTCTTCTTTCCTTCTTTAGCATCATATCTAGGCAATGAGACGATAAATATGGCAAGGTTTCAGCACACAGAGATGTTCATGACAACTCCTTGGGCAGAAATTATAGTTCCTGCACCATCAAGAACCAAGGTTACTGGAAGTGTAATGTAGAAGAATCTTGTATTAAAACTTTTGGCTATCCTAGGCTTTTTACCAAGAACCCTAAATTTTTAACTGTTCCTGTTCTTTTAATTCCTAATTTGTCTCTTCCAGGTCAGAAACATTGACAGTAATCTTCCAGAAAGATTCAACCTGCTCCGTTAAAAAAGCAGAAACAACGCTAGAAAAAGTATAAATAAAATAGTTTTATAGCAAGGTTAGAAGTGAATTATCTTGTATTACACACACCCTAAAACCCAGCAACAACAACAATCACTTCCTACAGCCGTGGGTGCCCTAAGGAAAGGGAGGGAAGAAAGGATGTTCCCATGCACATTTTGAGTTTAAAAAGCCTCAGAGTACTAGAAAGCAACACTAGGCTCTCTGCAAAACACAGCTTTTAAAATTAACTTACTGGAGTTTGAAACAGCGGTGCATGCCCTGCTCACAAAAAGCAATTAATTTTGGAGAAAATCTACAAGCAGGAGAGAAGGGGGCAAGAGGTCCTCGTAGAACAATGACCCCCTTGCCAGCCAAGGGCAGCACAAAGGAAAACAGAGGAGAAGAGCCTTGAATTCAGCAATGCACCAGTCTAGTGCTTCAGTTTGAAATAGAAGAATTTCCATTGCTATATTCTAATGCAAAGAACAGTCTTAAAAACAAGACACTAGAGAGAATCCAAAAAGACTTTTGAAAAGAACAGTAGCATCAGAAGCCAAATTGTAGGATTTGGTGCCATAAACATCAGAAGCTTAAGGGAACAGCACTGCAAGTTGGTGAAGCGAATGACTGGCCAGCTCCGGAGGCATAAGTCCAAAATGCAGCGTGTTCAACCATGCTTTCCCAAGTCCTTTAATGTGACTTACTCAAGCTGCCATATGGTTTCAATATGCTTCTTTTCCTTATCTGGTAAAAAAAAGGACAGAGTAACATTGTTTAGAAGATTTCTATAAAAGAAAATCATTTGAGAGATTCACATTGTCTGTGAATGTAGGCACCAGTACTTAAAAGTAAAATATATTTAGGCTGTAATTAAGGCTTTTAGGCTGAATTTTTAGGCCACTTCTGTGGTTATAAGACATTAGCTGACTACTAAGTTTATTGCTGTATAATAGTGTAAGCACACGTCAATAATTCTCAACATCAATTTTACTACTGAAAAAACAGTAATTCAATAAAAAGATTATTTCTTCAGATCATAGTTGCCTTTTCTTCTTGCTTCTCAAAGAGAATGACAGAGTGATGCCAATTCAACGCAATTTATAATTAAGGCTTTACTACAGAATCAAAATAAAGAGATGATGGACAACATGGCATATGCTTTTCTTTGCTGTCTCTTCACATATTTAAGGAATATGGAAAACATTGAAAATAGAAGTTAACAAGAAGAGGATTCACTTGACCAATATATATTGGTGCTAAAAAGTGCTCCCAGAATAAAACTCACTTCATTAAGATTTTACAAGATTTTAACTTTTTCTTTTAAACTACAAAGCAGGCTTTGCATATAAATTAATCTGACCTAATCCAGTTAAATATTGAGAAAGCCACCTAAACCGCAGAGAAAACGAATAATGAATACCAAGACTAGGTTACCTACTATAAATCATTATTACCTTAAAGAATGCATTAATATGCTTGGGATAGATCTTTGAGGGCAAAATCCCCAGAAATCAAACAGCCCCCACCCCCTGCATATATAAAAGCGTCCTGATTTTTCAACATTTTACAAAGGTGGCAAATCCCACGCAAAGATGAATATGTTACAAATGAAAAACAGAGCGTATTACACATTAACATCACAATATGCTAGTATACATACTGTAAATCATTTGTTGACTTGGATTAGAGCCCTGAAATGATCTCTAGTCATTTGCTTTGAGTACACCCAATGATATTTCTTTTTCTTTCTTTTTTTCCCTCTGCTACTTACTTTTCTCTTCCTCAAAAAGAGAACAAGCTACTCTAAAAATATCAATTTTAATTGTGTGGTCATACAAAATGTAAACAAAGAAAATACAAAGAAAGATGAACCGGGGTTTCGCTCGACATTCCAATGCTTTGTAAAAAGCCTGTATTATTTTAAAACCACCAAAATAGGTTGCTCTTTAAAAGAGTAGTGGTTCTCTGTACATTAATATTTCCAGTGTTATTAATCTTCTCAATCAGAACACGAACTAATTTGAAAAGAAACCTTTATTTCTATGAAAAGCATTAGATTACTGTGCATCCAACTACAAACTGATTTTTTTAATCATACAGATCTATCTGTTTTTTGTTTTCTAGATAGCAATCTTGCAGGTACGTTTACCATTTGTTAAGAACCACGAAGATCTCTCTCACTGATAAAATACTTTAGCTGCAACAACTAGGTGGCTGAATGGAAAGACGGCATCAGAGTCAGCACACACCAACTCTGCACAAGGGTGAAACACACTGGATTAGAGATAGTAAATCAAGCAGTACCAGTTTTGACATTTTCCCTTCTCTAATCTTTCATTGCCTCTTAATATATACAACACACTTAAAATATACAATTTTTGTCGATCAAACATTAGAAAAGAATACAGGAAGTGAAGCCACCCAGCCCATTATAAGAGGACTGTGACAAGCAAAAATCAACACATTTTTGACTAAGTATTTCAATCTTTTCTATTTGTTAAGGGGAAAAAAAATTAAGTCTACATCATTCCTTTTACAGTATGAAAAGATGAATTCACATACTGGTAGTATTCCATCCTGTTTGCTGAACGCTGATGGAATTATGTATTTGTAGAGCATATGTTTCTGGAAATAACTTTTTCCAATCTGCAATAAAGAAATATATAATGAAATATTTTGCTGAAAGGCAAGAGTCAGGTTAAAGCTGAACTATCTAAGAGTACCCACAAAGGTGCCACATTTCAGTTTCCAGAGCAGGCACAGACAGCCCAAAGACCTTGAGCTGTTTGCAGCTTGCAGGCCCTTCCCACGCAAGCTGGTGATCCTGCTGCAGGCACTGCCAGCCCCAGATTACTAATACAGCGGCGAGGAGTTGCCCCCCACCCCCAACTTACTCCCAGAATCACTCACCCGTCTCTCAGTCTTCTAGATGGTTATTCTTAACCATAGACAACTTTGTATTCAGTTGAAGGGTTTTAAGAAGAAAAAAAGCAAAAACAAAAACAACAAAAAAAGCTTATCCTCATTACGCCCTTGAAGGTACCCTAGAACAGTCATTAAGTTTTACAGACTGATACCATGTTTGTAGAGACAGGAAGGTGGCGGGGGCCAGAAATCACAGCAGGACTAGACAGAAAGCTCCTATAGGTATCTATGAAAGATACCTATAAATTGGACACATTTTCACCAAATCCTGATCTTTCTTAAAAGATATACTAAGCTATTCTAAGTCACAGAAAAAGTAAATGGAGAAAACATTAAATTGTTGCATCACATGAGGTAACTTTCAGGCTGAGCAAAAACAAAATTTAACATGAATTTTTTTCAAAACTAAACATAAGAAAGTGAAATTACACATAACATATGGATATGGTGAAAAATAAAAATAAAGAAGAGAGCATATTCCCAAGTGAGCAGAGTGAGTAGTAAAAGAATCAAAGACAGATTGAATTAATAGATAGCAATAACTTCAAGAAGTGATGCAAAACAACAGTTTCCACACAACAACCAATTGAAATAACTATGGAATAGGCAGCATTTTTCTTTTGACCGGGTGAAGCATTTAGTCCTTAAGCAACGCAGTATACTGGACAGTACAATATCAGTTATACCCTACCATGATTTATACAGAACAAGGAAGAACTGAATGTTTTGCAAAAGAAGATTAAAGTCAATTTCTAATAATATGTTCCTACTGCTAGGAGCCACAACTAGTTAGCTGGTTTATTTGTTAAACTTTCTTATTAATTCAACTTCAAACATAAAGTAAACATGATCCAAGAAACATTCTTTTAAAAATGAAGAGGATCACAAATGAATTACTGAGGAACTGCAATCGGCAGCTTCAGTGACAGGCTTACCCTGCAGATGTGACAGCCAGCAGACCAGATCAGCATGACTGAGCACAACTATTTACACAGAAAAGAGACAGATGGAATTTCAAGAGTAGGTTTGGGCTAATGAATTTTGTATGAGTACTCTTAGCAAGCAGGAAAAGTAAAAGAAAATGGTGGGAAAGAAAGCCATTTAACTTCCAACATCTCTTCACCAAACAATATTAGATGAAAGCATTTTAACAGAGGGTAACTTATCTGAAAGATATGGAGTTCTTTAAATAGCCAGTGCAACTTCCTTGCTGTACAGAATCATAGATGAACATTTTCCCCCATTCTGCTAGCAAGTTGATGCTCTTCGCCAACATGAAGACACCTGTTTTGTATCACTCATTAAAAGACTAAACTGTAAGATGTGTAAAAAAATTGGTGCATAGTGTAAAACAAATCCTCCATTTCTTTAACAAGTAAAAATTCAAAACAGTAAGTCAAAAGAAGTTTTTCATTTTATTTATTTCTCCACATCTTTTATTTTCATCTCATCAACTGAATATTTAGTTTCTCTCCAGTTTCAGACTACTTCACTTGAAAAAAAATTAACTTGATTTGTCAGAATAATTCAATTAGCTTTTTTAGAACAATGAAGATAAAATTTTTGAATGTTTTACAGATTTCACTGAATAAATACTACTTTTTGTCTTTAAAAACAAAATATTAATGGCAAAACAGATCTCCACCATTTTTGTATTAGATGAGAAAAGAGTGTTTGGTAGTAGGTTATGTTGCCATGCCTGAAAATACAGCTCTGCAGTTATTACTTTTAATCTATCAACCTAAATAAAAATAGTATTATATGCAGCCTTTGTCCAGGAACAGCTATTCAAACAAAAACACTAGTTAAAAATAAGACCTACTCTCAAAGCTATTAGGGAAAATATCATGCTTAATCAATGTAATGTACTTTGCAGGGTTTCGTTTAGTTTTTAAACAGAAGCATTCTAAATAACTCTTTCATTGTCTTAATGTGATGTAATCTGCAGCAGGTATTTAGCTGTTTGTTGGAAAGGCATGTCTCATTCACTTACACCACCTGCATTTCAAAAGGTCACTTCCTCAAGCTTATAAGCTACCTACATAATGGCCTTTAAAGTGTTGTTCTCTGCCACCTCTTCAAATGTCCCTTCCCATACTTAAATAAACACTTGCTTTTAGGTGGCATTCAAGTGTAATGCAAGTATGGGGATAAACTTTAATTGAAGCCCAACAACATACTCAAGTACAGTAAATGTCATTTAAGCGTGTGAACAGAAAACTTTGACTAGGAGTACTCCATTCATCTGACTTTACCATAATAGTGTTTGCATGTGATTATGCAAGCCTGGTGGCCAAGCAGGCAGCATATGGCTGGTGAAAGAAGAGATTATAAAGAAAGCCATGCTACAATGCCAGTACTGTTACGCAAGAATTTAATTTCAGTGATCACACAGCTATTGCCTCACTTCTTTCCTCCATTTCAGAGCTACTGAAAGAACCACCCTCATTCATCCTCATCACCTCCATAATCGCTCTTCCTTAAGGAAGAAAAAGGAAGCATACCACATAAGACAGCATATGTCTCAAAATACACCAACAGCAGCAACAGAGATTTGGGTGGTGGGAAGAGAAGATTTCAACAAATTAGATGACATGGGAAAAGCAAGAGGGAAAAAGAACGTTGCACATCTCCACTCACTACGGCAAAACAAAGAATCAGTCTCTCAGTACTCATTACACGTCCTTCTGGTCACGTTCCAGGAAATCCTACTGTATTCAGAACGACAATATCAGAAGTCAGCCAACTAACTACCGATAGAAGGAGCAAGTCACTGTTCCCATCACAGACTCTCTCCCATCATTCCCCAAATCTGCATAAGTGCAGTCTTCTGCCATTAATTCATTTCCACATACAGATACGCAAGCATGTTCATACAGTGAGATACAACCCCACCCTAGACACACACACAAACAAGCAAAGACATGCTCGTAGAAAATATCTACTAATGCGCATTTATTGCTATTTTTGGTGCAATAGGTACACACACACTCACGTCAGCTAAAATCCTATGTAAAATGGCATATAAATAATAACTACACAGTAAGGTTTAAAACCCGAAACTGTTTTCCTACATATCTGTTCAACACTTGAAACCTCAACTGTTTGCAGACATCCTCCCCACCACCACACCTCGATACACAGAGGGAGAAGAGGCAAAACAATTAGGCCAATAAACTAAAGCTATTGAGCAAGCTTCATACTCTACAAAGTAACACTTTAACCTAGATTAGCGTGCACAAATGCAGCCCACGAGTATCATGGACGATACATCTGGTAAGTTTAAACAGAGCTTTGAGTCTCCATTCCCCTTTCACTAAACAAGTTTTAATTATAGCGAAATACAAAGTTGCAAAGCTGGGCAGCAGTCCACTGTTACTGTAAGACTGAATAGTCTAAGGCTGTGTTCAGGTTCAGCACTCCTGTAAGAATATTAGGAATTATATGAGGGGGACTGCTGTAGGCTATAAGTTGCAATTAAAAGAATTACAACTGGATGTAAAAAGATACAGGTGCTAAAATGTGCAAACTCTGCCTCTTCCACCAGTGCAGACTGATAATAATATCCGGCACAAAAAATGCGCTTGAGCAACCAAACTACAAGGTGAAGAAAGCTTTACGTGAAAACTCCCCAGGTTTCCACATGAAAATCATCAGAATTATTACAATATTTTCCTCTTAGATCTGCCAGAACAGCTCCACTACCTAGTTACTATTTCCACTGCATTTTTAAGCATCGACAGGAGTAAAAGCGTGGGTCTGAGCAGGCAGGACGCAGCAGGCCCTGCAGGGAGCTCCTACTGTGGCAGGGAGGCGGCTCACAGCCGTTGCCTCTCCACCGGGCGGACCACGCCGCGCCGGTGAGCGCGGGGACGCGCCCCGGCCCGGAGAAGGGCAAGACGCCCATCCCCGACAGGACCCTTGGCCGCAGGGGACACCGCTTGCAGGCGGGCACCGCGCAGCGGCCGGCAGAGCCCGGCCGTCCCGCTGCGGGGCTGCAGCCCGTTACGAAAGAGCGGCTGCAGCAGCGGCGGCACTGGCGCCCTCTGCGCCGCGGACCGGCGCCGGCACCTGGCGGGAGCGCGGGCCGGGCCGGGCCGAGCCGCGCCGAGCCGAGCCGCCGCCTCCCCCCGCCCGGCGGCCGGCGCGGTGACATGACAGAAAGCCCAGTAGCGGCACCGCGCCCGCGGGGACACGGCGACACGCGCGCGGCCCGCGCCGCCTGCGGGTGACATCACCGTCCGCTCCGCCGCCGCCCCGCATGGCCCCCGCGCCGCGCCGCTCCCGCCGCCCCCCCCGGCACCCCACAGGCGCCGGGCGGGCCCCCCCCGCGGTACCCTGAGGGCGGGCGGTGTCCCGCTCCGGCAGGCGGCTCCCCCCGGCACGGTCAGGGCCCGCCGCCGCGGCCGACCACCAGCCCGAGCCGCGGCCGCTCCGCTGGCCGGTGCCACCCCCTCCTCCTCCTCCTACCTGGGTCCAGGGCGGCGGGGCCGGCCCTGCCCGGTACGCGGCGGCGGTGGCAAGGGACGCAGCGGAGCGCGGAAGGGGCAGCGAGGCGCCGAGTGCGGCGGCTCCGCTCCGCCCCGCCCCGCCCCGCCCCGCCCCGCCCCGCCGGCCGGGGCCGAGGGCGGGGCCGCGGCGCGCGGGGCGCCAGCTAGCGGCGGCGGCGGGCGGCGCGCGCTCAGTCCTCCGCGCCGCGCGCGCCCTAACGGATCCCAACGGCTCGCCTCGCCTCTCCCCGCCCCGCCCCTTCCCTGCCGCTGGCGCAGGCGCAGCTCCCCGCGGCAGGGGCGGCGGTGGCGGAGGGTTGGGCGGCTTGGCGGGGCGCGAGCTCAGGCCGCCGTCAAGAGGACACCGGCTAGATACAAACTTTCAGTGATGGTTTCGCCGCTGTCCGGCTAGACCAGTTCCGTTTTATTTGATACTCCGGGGAACTTGGCAAAGATGCTGTCAACTGCAGCTAACCTTGCAAACAGTTGCCTAATTTCCCTTCTTTAAGCAAGAAAAAAGGCAGGGGGAAGGGAGGGTGTAGCAACGCGGTCCAGTTTCTTTCTCTAGATATGGGTTTGTTGGCAGCTGAGCCACAGAGGGACGTGTGGCTGCAATATCTGTCACCGTCACCCAGTCCCATGTCCTCATTACCTCACAGCATTAGGCTAGTCTTTGAGAGACTTAACAAACATAGCGTCGTTCGGTCATTTTAAAATGGCTTCTTCGGTGATAGGTGTTCAAAACAGGTGCTCCCAAACAAAACGCCATGATTTCAAAACATTGATGGAAGGACATTGATACAGCTCGCTGGATACAGTGTTAAAATAAAGAAGGGGTCTAGATAACATAGGTGTTCAGCCAGTTAAAATACTGTTCGAAATCTAGTTTTCAGTATTTTCCCTCATGTTTGGAATACTTACAAAATGTGAAAATGGCACAGTCCGGGGTGAGCTTTGAGTACAGGGGATGAATGGTGTTAAATCAGTAAATTAAATACAGAAAACGTGGGATATATCTGGTTAAGCAGCAGCAGTACAAGAAAAGGAATTGAGGGCGTCTTTTAGTGTCATTATGACACTCCGTGTTGCTCACAGCACGCAAACACAGTTTGAAATCTGCAATATTGCTTCTGGCCTCAGTCAGAAAACTCCTCTTTCTGTGGTACCCTGCAGTAGATGGGGCTAAAACATCCTTCGAGTCACTATAACACAACTTCCCCTCACAGATACTAAAGAAAACATTTATCGTGCCCGTGGAACGTGGGCAATGTATTGCGGAAGGAGTACTTTTGTGGTGATGCGGCAATAGGATTCTGCCATCGAGTAAATGCTAACCTTGGGGCCTCTCCCCAAGGTGACCGAGCTGTCAGGCTTTGAGGTGGACTTCCATCTAGTGACGGAGGTTGATAGGAGGGGAAAGCGGTGGCCAAAGACTTTGGGAGAAGACAGATATTCGGGGGTGGTCATAACGTGCTTTATCTAAGTAGCCATTTAAAACAAAATGTGATTTACAGCTTTGCCTTCCCTTCCTCCCCCACAAATCAAGTGTTTTAACATTTAATGCACTTTAATATTTAATCACACTTAATGCACTAGCGGAATTAATGTGGTGCAAAATTGTCTTTGAAATTTCTAGGTACTAAAGCAAAAGTAGATCCTGAAAATTTCTCCCAATGATTGTATCTCAACCCCACAACAAATATTTGAACATAAAAAAACCCCACAATTTTCAAACAACTTCTGCATTTTCCATGCAACAACTGAGGCCGTTCATCTTTACCAAGAGTAGGGCTGCTGTATTTCACTACTTTTGCAGTGCTCTTAAAGTCATCTGAGATTTTACATGCCGAACAAAGATACATTGAGGTAGCAGGACTTTGTTTTTCCCACCTAAAAATGCGTTTCAGGTGCTGCTTCAATGTAGAGAAAGACACACACCATTACAGTTTAGCAGCTACTTTAGATTTTCCCCACATCAACTCAACCAAAATATCAAGTACCTCAATTTGATGACAGCTTTGCCCACTATTGGGTTCCTGCATCAACAACAGTCAATTCCACTGCCAATATAACTCAATTTAAATAATTTTTCATAACTGTTAAAGACAAAACACAAAGAGAAAGGGCTCCACTTCTTTTTCATTATCCATAACTTTTTTTAATTATTATCCTTGGAGCACTTTTATCAAAAGATCTTTCTTCTTTGCTTTTGTATATTCCAGAGTCGCAGACTGGAAACTGTTAAAGATGATTTGAGCATTAATGAAGTTACTAAATCACAAGGGCTGAAAGTTGAGCCGCTGAAGGAATAGGTACTCAGTGTATTTAATTCTTTGTTTTTTTTTTTTTTGTGGAATTAATTCCAAAGCCTAATAAGACAAACAACATCTTGTACTAAATATTCAACCTCTTTTCCCTTATTAGGTTCTAGCCATTATCCTGAAACCTTGATTTTGTTGGAAAACAATGAGGACATTCCAGATAAAATACAAATTATTTCTTTTTAGGAAAAAAAAACATAAAAAAATTATTGAAGCAATCTCAACTCACAGAAGTACATAATATTAAAAATATATGTCTCAAAGTTAAAAGAAGTAGGCAACATTAGTTTTAAAATTCTAAAGCAATTTCAACAAAAACTGGTAACAGGAAAACATATATGCCATACTCAAAAGTGAGTAACAGATTCCTAAAATTGAAATTATCTGTGCAAAAGCTAACACTGCAATGGAATGAAAAAGCATAAAGTTGGCAATGTAGAAGCACTGAGAGGGGTTACGGTTGAAATAGTACTACAACTTTTACATAAAAAAAAATTAAGAAATCTCAATGTTTTTATATTAGAACAGTCAAAAGTAGAAATATTATCTACTGCCATATGATTTATCAACTTTTGCTATCAAAAACCAAAAGCTTAGTCATTTTGTAAGCAGATCTTAAAAGGATATTTGGCTAAGTTGAAGTATGGTGGCAATTTATTGAAAATCTAAACCAAATGTCTGAAGCATGTCATTTAATAAAAATCCCATCTTTATTTTTTATGCAGCGGTAGTAAAATGAATTTTAGAGAGTGTGAAAAATATTCCTTAATTTGCTTTTTGAGCCAAATCCACTTTTAGCATAATTAAGCTTCAGTAGAAATTATGGCTACTCGTGAAAGGCTGAATTTGTTCCTTTGTATTCGACGGAGGAGGTAAGTGCAGGAAAAGATGTGAAAAAGGTAATGTTTTAGAGCTGTGTATTTTGCCGATGTTCAGTTAGTACCTACTGATTGATTCATTCTGTCTCAAAAATAAGAATTACAACCAACCAACAAGGAAAGATGGACTGTGTCCTACACTATAAGATTTAATAACTACTGGGAAAGGGGAGTATCACTTTCGGTTTGATTTTCCCCTGTGCAGACCTCACTAGGTTGTAACTCCCCCTGTACTGTGCAAGTCCTCTTTAAAAATGACTACAGACTCTTAGGTCAAATTCATTAATAGTTTTAAAATATTTCCCATACTACTGTCCTTCAAGATCATTTAGGGAGGCTTTTGAAACAATGTTTTAAGTTTAAAGATATTCCAGGTTAACCTTCCCCCCACCAAAGAGAAATAAAATTTTCAAGAATCCAAAGGCAAGTAAGACAGAAGGGCCAAGTGGGCTTACAGCAAATTAAAAACAAAAAAAAAACTGAGAGGAGTTTAGTGTTGATATTAGTCTAGTAATAAATTTACGACAGGAACGGTTATCTCCTGTTCTGGATAGAAATGTATTACAACAGGAGATGATTTAGTGAGATACACGCACCCAGACCAAATAGGCTTTGATTTTTGTCCCTGTTATTGAAGAGAATGCAAATATGTAGGTGTGATACTACAGAAAATGGCTTTAATGATATTTCTGTTTTATTCAGAGACATCAGATTATATAGATCAAGATCGTTGCATAAAAAAGGATTTCTCAAAAGTATGTTGGATAAAAGACAGATTCAGGCCAAAAATAATCTAAAATATCTCCCTTTCAGGCTAACCTTGAAATACCTACATAAAACATGAGATTTTCCTCCCCCCCCCCCCCCCCCCCGTTTTACTTATCCTCCTTTACCACTTGATTAAAAGAAGGGATTTCTCACTAGATGCCATCAAATACATAGTCCTGTACAGATCAGAGCAAGCATCATCAAATTAGGCTCTTTTTGAAAGAGAATTCATCAGTAAACTTCTGATAATTTTCAAATAAGATAAAAGTTCCTCCTTTCCAATATCTTTGCAATAGATAAATATACAGTGCTGTCAATATAGCTCAGGGAAAGACAGCAACATGGTTTTAAGTCACATTCAGTGTTACTTCAAAAAGTTGATGCTTGCCATCCCTCAGCCATTAGTAGCAGGTCATATGAAAATCAGTAATTCTTAAAAGTCTGGACTAGAAGTCTATTTCTACTATCACATTAATAGATTATGTGGTATGGTGAAAAATTTTTCATCCATTCTTCTATTCTCTTGAAGCAAGTATGAGAATGCTTTTGTGTAAATGCAAAAACCTTTAACTTCTTGTAAGGTTTTGAGATTGCAACATGGTGTCCACTTAGTAGTCTGAGAGCAGGTCTTTCCCCCCACCCCATAAGATTTTCTACCTCTTCTACAATACAGATGTTGTCTATAGTTAGCATACCCTCTTCATCAAGGGCCCACATTTGATGCTGCTAACACATGCACATCTATGCATCCAAGATTTTTCTAGTGTGAACTGCAAAGAGAATTTGTATCCCAAGCACAGAGGAGAAAGCAGGGCTCTCACTCGGTATCATCCAGCTCACTCACTGAAGACAGACAGATGGATCACAGAGATAAAACTGCATGTCACTGAAGACTGAGCCAGACCTACAGCTAGCTGTTTTGCCAGGAACTTTAGAATTCCAATACTGGATTTCTGCCATCCCTAAAGGAAATGTATTCAATTAGACAGCAGCACTGTTACATTTAAAATTATGAGTTAAAATGCTGAGAGGTATTACAGTGCACTGTGGTCTAGAATTAGACTATTTCTGTATTTATAGATACAAGTTTAAAATGTTTATTCTTTTACTAGGCACCTGTTTTTCAAGGTAATATGCCCAGGACTGCTTTTTTATTACACCAGTTTTTGTATTTCTGAGCAGAGGATGGTTGTTTTGAAGAACTTTGTGGGGATAAGCAAAGGGAGACAAGGAATGAGTATTCATAAATATTCACTAAAATACATCCTCTCCACGAAATCAAGCAAAATTAAAGCCACTATTAAAAAAGAAAAAATAGAAACAGATAAATAACTGGATTTGAAAGTAGCCTTCCTTTCTTCCATCACCTACTTATCAATTCTTTCAGACTTCTTGGAAAAAAGTCTTTGCCATTTTTTCTTTAGCAACTTACAGGCCTATCAACAATATAGTTGCTGTTAACTATAGAGAAAAACATGCAGGGAAGAGGACTTTTCAAACTACAAGTGAAACCTTACACTTTCATCTCTACTAGATCAGAGCGCACAGCACTAAATCCCTACATTCTGCCATGCGCATATTCTACTGTGTCGAAATGGCTCTGTCTTTGCTACGTCTCAAGTCTTCTGCCATCTTCCTTCCACCTCTGCTGGTCTTGATACTAATGATCAGTCCAGTATGCGTTTTTGTACACAGCTCTAGATGGGCCCTATTCCCCTCTCCCTATGCTATTTCATACCGTTTCCCACTAAACTGAAGTATGAATGCACCTCCAAATTTTCCCTTAACGAATTTCACCTATTAGCCTAATTAGATAGAGAACTCAAATGTATGTCTTTATTCTAATTTAAAAACATAAAACAGATAATACAAGACTTTCTAAAATTGTGTATGATTAAAGAAACATTTTCGGATTTTGTTCCAGGAGATCTCTGGTAAAGATGCTTCATTTTTGAAGGAAATACTAAAGGTCTACTTAAATTATACATCAGGGTGGTAGTATTTCAGGAATTACAGCCCTATTCAAGCGCTGACTTTCTGTGAACTTAATCTTTCAGACCTCTGTCAAATCTGGGTGGAACAGGCTATACAGTTCCAAGTTTAATAGGAGAGAGTGTCCAATTGCCTAAATAAACTGGACTAAAATAGGTTCTGAAGTCCAGAACGCTCTGCCAAGAGGCCAGATACAGCCCAAGTTCTTCCTTATTGTCCAAGTAGTAAGAGGAAAAAGAAAAGTGCTTACAGTTGTTACATACTTAGTGTTACCACACAGGACCTTTAGAAGGCACTGCAGAATGAGCGAGTGCTCTTCTGTCCACCTTTTTGAGGATTGATTTCAGCAATATAGAATGACAAACCCTAATTTCTTATAAGTTATTTCACCCACCCCTAAGAGAAATTATGGCTTAATGATGGCTTATTCTTCTCCACTGAGACTGCTCA
Source organism: Struthio camelus (assembly GCF_040807025.1). Classification (NCBI taxonomy): domain Eukaryota; kingdom Metazoa; phylum Chordata; class Aves; order Struthioniformes; family Struthionidae; genus Struthio; species Struthio camelus. The sequence goes on from NC_090982.1 coordinate 50,471,966, forward strand.
ATGTATTTCAAATAGAAAAAGTAAAATGGACAGAACTTGCCAGTGACCTTGTTTTTATTTAGGAGCACATAAAAAAAGTTATGCCACAGCTTTGGTTGACTGGAATGATATGCATACGTAAGTTTTAACAGTTTTTTTTTTTTAAAAACAGTAAACATAACATGTACATTCAGTTGTGCGCAGGACAAACACTGTCAAGAACACATTTACACTACAGAAAATGAAATGCTTTAAGTTCAGAGCTGTGAAACCCTTCATATTTTTGGTATTTAACTGGTATTCTATAGAATTAGTCTGTAGAAGCCATTTCATGTATAGTCAGTTTAAACACTCGGACTCTGTGGCAAGGTGAATGTAATTATAGTTGCACTGATTCTGAAGAAAAGCAAGAGGCTTACTTGTTTAAAAATACTACCTTGAGGCGGTCTCTTCTGCAACTTAAATGTGAAAGGCATTATCTAGCTTATAGTTTATGAGATCAGTTAATAATCAGCCACTTGAACTTATGAAAGTGGACAATATTTCGCATACATTTGGGATAACTATAAACATTCAAAAATTTATCATGCCACAGATAATCACAAGAACTGCTGAAACAGGATGATTACTCTACATAACCCAATCACTCAAAGCACCACTGACTTACTAAAGCTTCTCACAGCTCTTCTAAGATCTTCAATGATTTTTAATGAGAGCTGTTGACAACCACCTGAAGTAGGAGAGAGGTATAAAAATCCCAACGGGGCCATCCTGAAGCCTGAGTATTCTGTTACATGTTGTAACATTAAGCATTGCGTTCTGCTAGGACCGCAGTCTCTCTCTGCTCTGAAGGGCTAGTAATAAAGCACAGATGGGATATTTACAATTTTCAGGATAAACTTACTAGCAGACCAGCTGTAACCATTTCTCTTTTTATAAACCCTGCTTTTTAATGTCACCTTTTTGTACAAACATATGGTTAAGCAAATAAAGCTGTCTTTTTAGTAAACAAAAGACATTTTTTGATAAAAACATATAAAAGACAATTTTATCTGCTGGGTGATATACAGGTACCCACATATAAGCATGAATACTACGCAACAAAAGAGAAGGGATATTTGAATGTTATAGGTCTGATGTAAACATAGAATAAAAGTAAGGAAACTCCTAAGTGAAAATAACGTTAACTCACTCCATTATGCCTAATTATTGCAGCATATATGATACAAAATCATTCAAATACAGAAAGCATCTGCTTACTTTCAAAACAGGCAAAGTGATTTCTTTGGAAATGTAGTTAAATTTAAAAAAAAAAAAGAAAGAAAGAAAGAAAGAAAGAGCGAGCTCCTAGCAAAGACATGTGTTACCTTTTGTTACCTTTCAGCCCACAAAAGAAATTCACAGGCAAATTATAAACTCCTGAAAATAGAAGTTTATAATGACAACAGATAATGCTTCATTACAGTGGCATCAACAATGCCACTATAACATACCAGTGGATTGTTATTTTCTTTGTTTTGTACAGTAAATATTTGAAGACACCAAAAAGGTTCTTGTGCAGCTTTTCTGTTAAAGGTGTGTAAGTACATCAAGCTGATAAATATTTCCTTAAATGTTTTAGGAAACAAGAAGAGATCTTTGACCTAGATATGTAGAGTGCACACTAGTTAAGTCTTTAGTCCATATGGGGTTAAGTGCACTATGAAATGCAGACGTGAATGGCTTTTGAAAGCTCAATCATCGTTTAGTTTGTTTCTCTACAACCAAACGCACACTAAAGAATTGTTTAAGAAGTTGCTTCCAAGTTCTCTGATCAACTTCATTTCTTCTCAGAAAGAGCTTCATCACTAACTTTTGCATCGAGTGAGGTCTCTTCAACAGATAGCTTAACATTAGATACACAACCAGAGGATCCACTGGTAGCTGCAAAGGTAAAGAGGAGAAAAAAAATATTAGGTTTTTTACATAAGAACAAAAAGGTAAAAAGCAAAGCAAATATATCAAAAGTTGCCTAGCACAGAAACAAACACAATGCTACAATAAGTAGCTTTTTCAGAAATTTAAACTAAACTGATCTTAAAATTACATGTTTAGCTATCCACCACTATTAAAAACTCATTATACTAGCTCTAAAGTAAAAAAACCACCCCAAAACCACGCACCTCAATAGGACAAATACTGAATTTTACAAAGTCAGACTAACAGCAGAAGGAGCTTATTTTAATAGATAGAAACAGATGAAAGCAGATTTGAAAACCCTACAAAGCAAGAAATGAACTAAGAACAGAAAAGCCAAAGCTGGAAGAGGTAGAAAAAAAAAAATTTCTTGGAGTTGCAATACAAATAAAGCAAAAAAAAAAAAAGTAAGTGTAAGCTGCTGGACAGCATTTTAGAAAGATCTATATATCTAAAAAACCCAATGGCAACAAAAACACTTTAGCAAGTTTATAATAGGAACCAGACATTAAATTTATATTTTCTTATTCCTAAAATACTGAACTAAAGCTGGTAATGTAATTTAAATACTTTGGCCCAGCAGATATCTTAAAAGCAATTCTTCCTACGTTTGGCATGTAGAAACAGGCACAGTTTTAGATTCATGAGTTTATACATGGGCTTGCAGAGGAAACGTCAGCAAAAACCCAGTCACTGGACCTAACAAAGTTGTCACATACAGCATCCTCACTGAAATAGCAAGGATTCCAGTGCTCCACCAAACAATTTCTTCAAGCAGAAAATAAAAAAATAACCCCAGATAGCTCATTAAAAAGGAAAGATGCTGACTTCAGGGAACCACCAATCTACAGAGAACACAAAGGAAGAGAAGTTCAGCTGTAAGGGAAACGGGCAAGAACCACCAATTAAGGCATATCCTGAAGAGCAAAACAACTTTGTTAAATAAGGAGGTAGTGGTTTAGAAATATAACCGGGACTAAGATTTCAACTTTCCCTACAGAATATTTTCAAAACCCTACTGAATTTTGCCAAGAAAAAGTTTCTAACATAGGCAAAAGCTAAGAGAAAGTATTTTGGTTTAAAAAAAAAAAAGGGGGGGGGGGCAGTGAAGATCAGTGTTTACCTCCGAACTCTATGACCAAATAAAGAGGAAAGTTAGCAAGTTCTTTCAGAGTAGCCTTGACAAGCTAGTTTAGAACTGCAGGGCCGTATCTAATGAGACCAGAAATGCAGTCTGACTTTGTTCTTGATGCCCTCAAAACAGCACGAATATCCGGAAGCAGACAGCATGCCTGGCTGACAGTTCAGCTCGCACATATTAGTCATAATATAATGTTATTGGTTGCTTTAACCAAAATCTGATCAAGCAGCTCTGTGATATAAATGATAAGCTCCAATTGGCTCAATGATTTAATCTTTTTTTTTAAACATGCAGACAAAAATTATTAGTTTTACTCACACTACAGTTACAGGACACTGCCTGGACATTGGCATTGAGATACAGAGCTGAGAGAATTTTCTTCCTCTCATCATGTTACATTTCCAACAACATAGTATTGCCCCAAGTTCCACAAAAAGCAGAATGAGAAACTTCCTATTAGATGCTATAGCGTACTTTCTAGAAGATGTACTCACACGTTTTCAAATATTAGTATCTTTAAAAAAATCTTTTATCTAGCATCTTCTCTGTTTAAATAAGCATTGTTTAGTATTATACTTTTCACTGTTGGAGACAACATTATCCTATCTTAAAAACAAAAAATGAAAAAACCACCCCAAAATGTACTACTAAAGCAAAGGCACAAAAAGTTTTATCTGAACACACAGTTTCAGAGTCCAAACCACCTTTGGATGAAACCAATATACAAAGCCCAGGATATGAAAAACAAACTGGTGGGCATCCACAAACAGCATAACTCAAAGGAAAAGAAAAAAAAAAAATCAAACAGGGTCATGTTATTAGTTTCAAGTCAAAAAAAGGTCAGAAATTACCTTTTTTTTTTTTTTTTTAAAATTTTTTCATGTAATGTTGCAACTGTCAGGACCATATACCAATGACCAGCAAAATTCCACAGTATTCAAAAGAAAAAAAAAAGCTTTTAACTGCAATTATATACACACACTCTCTGCTCATGTGTATGATGTTTAATCAGTAAAGGAAGAATATCTTGTGTGTGCAGTAAGCTAATGTTATTACCAAAGCATCAGGAAAAAAAAAAGTCATTTTCTTTGGACCTCACTGGTCTTTTTCTTCTTTTTAAATTTCTGTATCTACAAGCTCTGTGGGGAATCCTGCCTTTCAACAGTCAACTTCCAGATGCATAGCAGCAACTACCCGAATTACCTGGGTTATTTTTCTTCCTTTCTCTGTTTTGTAAATAGCAGATCTTCAGTGAGGTAATGTTAATTTATTTTTGATTCATTACTACTATTCACATTAGAAGTTCTGCCATTTAAATAAATACATTTTCTCTGTCCATGGCAGTCAGACATGGCTAGAAACACTGACATACTTAAAGGCAAAACAAGACAAAAAAAATCCCCCCCATGAATTCTCAGACCGTAACATTTCTTTCAAACACTTCAGAGCGTAACAGAAAGCAACTATTAATAAAGTTTTACTGTTTACTGGTAGAAGTGCACGGGCAATGCTATGAGTTCTACTAAAATGATCCTATCTGCATATATAGGGAATGTTATGAAATAGCTGCCCTGAGAAGTTATGCAATATGTAAGAAAAAATTACTGCTAGAAATAATTAAATGAAGTTAGCTATTCCACTTCTGATAGAATGTACTTACATATGGTTGGTTTCTCTATTGCTAGCCTTTCAGGCAAAGTTTCAAGTGGCGTTGGTTGAATTTTTGCAGGGGTGTATGTATTTAAAGAAATTTTTCTTCCCGACAGTGGACTCATATAAGTTGGAGAAGCTGAAAGGGGAGGGGGGGAGAAAGATACACACCACAAATATTAAAAATGTGCTCATATTAGCAAAATGCCAAAAACAGTAGTCACAGCACCACGTATCTAGTACTACAGAAGCCTTAGCCATAAAACCTGCAAGTCAGTCACGGATTTTTGACTCTTGTGTCAACACTTCAAAGCGTGAAAGACAAATTTCCTCTTTCTCCTCAGAAAGTGACATGACAGCATCTTTGGCAGTGTGAAACTGTGCCAAGTTTCAATAATGGTTGCCTTGCCAGAAGATGACTGACAACAGAATTAGTGCTACTTCTCATGGGTTACGAAAATGCCACTGGAACTGACACGTAGTCCAAAATATCTAAGAAACAGGTGTACAACAGATTACTCTCTAGACATCTCCCAAATGTGGTAAGAGAGCAGAAGGATCTCTATATGGATTACCTCTACATAAGCAGAATGGTGAAAATTCTGCTTACCAAACCACCTCAATAGTATGACTTTTTCTTAGTACTTTTTTCCTCTTGTGTACTATAAATTCGTAACAGCTTTTAGGGAGACACCGTCTTTCCAAATCCTAAGCAGTGTAACAAAACATTTTAAATACCTAAGAACTTTAAAACACTTATCGTGTCCCTGATTTGTTTTTCAAAAACACCAGTCTTCTTAATTAGCTTCCTTCCCGTATGTAGGAGGCCTACACTATCAAATTAGCTGCTGAATCAAATCTAAAGCATATAAACTTAAAAAGCCAGAAAGAAACAAAAACATAGTATTTATATTGCTTCTGTATTACCACTAGCAAGCACAAGTTTTCTCATCAAAAGCATGACTCTTTAAACATTTCCTCAAGACAACCCCATTTTTCACTCACCTGACACAAAAGTTATAACCATCCTAATAAATGGTAAATCTGAACTAACCGAAAACAGTTTCCAAAGAAACAGCAGGAGAATCACAATGGGAAAGCATCTTCACCCACACATGCACAGGTACAGAACTCAGTCCGCATCTCATTTCAAGATCACGTAAACATGAAACATGCAGCACAGCTTATTTAAAAGAAAAGTAATTGCAAGGCGCTCTACATGGGAAACACCAAGTAACATTGAAAGACACAGGACATAACAGCATTAGAAGATAAAAAAGCAACACTGCTCTGCTAAGGTTACTGCCAGCACAGCGGTACAATATAAAGCTGGAAGTGCATGCTCAGTGTTAGTAAAAAGCATTCTCTGTAATCCATCTAGAATTAACGTGGACAGCACTGAGAAGTTCTTAATATGAGGAAATAAACCTATTAATATTTCATAAAATTTTTGATTTACTATACCAATCAACAGGGACATTACCTCAATGGAATATGACAATGTTCATATAGCAAGAGGATGCTCCGAAAATTAAAATTACAGCTAATCTATATCTTTTTTTTTCCCTTTCCTCTTTTTAAATAAGCAATATTCTTAGTTTATTCATTTGCTATAAAATATTGGAAAGATTAACTTGACAACATTTAACAATTTAAGATGAGCATAATTACAACTAAAAGCAGTACATGTTTCTTGTAGATTTTCACTTGATGGAGCAGCAACAGAGGCAAGAAATTCATCCACCTGCTTTAAAGACAGGGAATTGTGTAGGGTTTCCAAAGGGCAAATAGAAGGCACCATGGAATACAGTTCAAAACCTGTAAGAAAAATAATAAAAAAAAAAGATTTCCAAACATAAGACATGATCTAAGCTATCGCATGGCAAAATGTTAATGCATCAAAACAAAATACTTATTTTAAAAATCAATACACGTAGACATAATACTCTTGAAACCATGACATTAATAGAACATGGCGTTGGAAAAAAGGTAGGCCAATTTCCAGAATATACTAAACTCAAAGTACCATGTGATATACCACGGGATATAAGTCCCATGAACACATGAATTGGTCTACAAACAGTAAACTTTACTCTCAAATCAATTCATGAAGAATAACTTTCTTTTAAGATAAACTTAGTAAAACACAAAAAAGTAGTATTTTTCCCCTACTCTTTCTCATACGAGGCAGAACACTAAATAGATAACTCATTAATGCAAGTAAAGTAGGACAGTTATGTTGTCAACAGTTAGCTGAGACAGAAGAGCTAAAATTGCTAAAACTCTCAACAAGAAAAGTTTGCAGAAGTCCCCTTCTATCATCTTGAGTATTCTGTGAAAACAACTGTTGCCGTAAGCATCCACGGAAAACCACTATTAGTGCTTGTGAACTTTGAGGCTACACGTTTTAACCTTGAAGAGAGACCTACACCTACCTATATGCATTTAAAAACCATTACTTAAAACACTAGTAATTTCATATATTATAGCAGGTAAACCAAAATCTAAAAATTTATTGGACTCTACTTTTCTACGTTAGTATTAATCATAAACCAAACATGCATATTTGTATTACTAACATATCAAAAAGCATCTAAACACATCTCGACATAAAACTGCAATTCTGTAAACTGATGCAAGTTTGATAACTCAATGAACAGCTCTTCATCCAATTGCATTTCAAAAGAAGAAAATGTGTCCATTAGTGTTTTCACATACAGCTGTAACATTACAACTTTGCAATTCAATACTGTAAATTTATAGTTGCTAAATTTAAGATATTTAAATGAAGAAACAATAGTGAATGAAATAATGTTTAGAATTTCAGTTCAAGGTACATTTTTTTAGAGATAGCAATAATATAACTGTGAACTGTTCCCTCCCCCAAAATAATAAGCATCAATATTCCTCCGATATCCAATGTGCCCCATGTGCTCCCCATTTAGCGATTTACATATAAAAAATAACTGCATGAACTTTCAATCCAGAATGCCTGTGTTTATATTTGGATCCACCACGGCCACACTCAATTTTGAGGGAGAGTCACTCCAGATCAACTGAAGCGTGCTTAAGTCAGCTTCACTTATACTACAAATAAAATGTTGCATTTCATGGAAACTCAGTTTTCATGTGCAAAAGAAACACCAACACATTCTTCATTTGTGTTTTTTCTTAAAAAGACAGCAGCTAAGCTTCAGTGTAAGCACTAAAAAATGTTTGGCATACATGTTAATATCCCATATAACTATGCATGCATGCAAAGCGCAAACCCTTTCTTTGCATTACAGTAAGATGCACAAGATTTATTTTTACCCTGACAGAAGTGTTGCCATCAGCTGAATGAGAATTTTTTTTTTTTTTTTTAAATCTTACTCTTGCAAAGAACGCAGTGGGACAATGTCAGGTTAATTTTTTTTAAATACCTATTAATGCTACAGGGCAATGCTATAGAAAAATCAGAAAGAAATTTCAAAATAGAGCCACCCTCTTTAAAAAACAAAAAAAAAATCGTTTTAGGAATTCCCCTTCTCCAGGCTTTTGCTCAGTTTTGGAAATTCTGCTATCAGATAGCCATACCCCAGCACAATGTTATAAAACCTTTGCAGCTAAGGGATATGACTTCAACAGATACCCTGAAAATCTGCCTAACGTGTTTTATTTGAATATTTTATGATAAGTTATGATAAATACTTAATGAATTTGAGAAACACATCCGCACATTTAATGGCAAAGCAGCCTGACAGTATCCCTTGAATAAAGCAATTTCCTGCCAACTAACAGCCCTTGAGTTTTGGCTATATTTACCCTTAAGGCACAGTCCCCTTCAAAACGCAAGACAATGAAAGGGTTCACGCAGCATTTGAAAAGGCGCCCTGCTGTCTTGCAGGTGAAAGCTAGCGAGACAGACGTACCACGGGAGCCTAGGCATTCCACAGAGGACACGGACCAGCACCTAAAGCGGTGTGGGTGTTCTGCACAGAGGCCCAGAAAATAAGGTAAAGCACTGTCAGGAGAGACTTGTTTCACCATGTTCCTTGAACTAAAGATGAGGGGGACAGGGTAGTCTGTGAAATGAGTGAGAAGGCGACAACAACATAAGAGTAAGAAGAGAGTGAAAGGGACAAGGAAAATCACAATGACAGTCCAAAGGACAGACAAAATGACATCTGTATGATTGTATGTTAGTAGAGAACTCGTAGAAACCTGTGACATATTTAGGTTTCACAGGAGCTCATACAGCATGCGTTATCTTGTGAAAGATGTGTGGTAGAATATCTGTATTAAATGAATCAGAACAATCAATGCATTTATTAAAAGCAATTTCGATGGATGTATTTTTAAAGAATGCAGTCACAAAAGATAGTGCTGAATGGAACAGAAAGTAATCAAGCTATTAAACATCTATATTCAAATGCAGTTCTTACTTTCTGACTTTGTAATGCTTTGGAAATATCATCTGATTAGATTCTAAAGATAAAAAATAGGTTCCTACATTTCGTATTTGAAACGGCACACTCGAGTCGGCCTTTTTAGATCCAATACAAGCTTACTGGTAATTCCCTCAGCCTTATCATACCAGTTTGCCTTCAAGGAACACTGCAGTGCAACTCGCTGCGGATTCCACGTGAATACAGTAGAGGACCCATCGCTTCACGGCAAAACAAAGCAAGCACTCACTTTTCTTAAACCTCGCTTCTAAACAAGTGCATTTCAAATCTAACACGACAGTGCTGATGATTTCCACTGCAGTTTCAATGATATTATCATCACTGTACTGGGCCAGCAGTCACGTACTTTTTAAAACTGCAATTAAGACATCTGGAAAAGCTACGCTAAGACCTGGTGAAAGCTGAAGACAGAGTCTGGTTGCCATGAACAGGATATATTTGGGGCCTATTTAATCACGTAGAAAGTTAGGCGCGAAATATTTTGCTGAGGAAGAGAAAGATATACCTCTGTCCTGTGTGCTAAACCAGGATTTTTTTTTTTAAATGGTAGACTGAAGACAAGTTAACTCTCACCCTTGAGGTTCAAGAGGTCAATGTAAGTGACAGGCAATGCTCTCACTGTGATTTTTTTAGTGCAATATTTAAGTAATTTGCATATCTGAGGAACAGAGGACAAGTACGATCAAGTAAATTTTTTGTTCCTTGATAGATATTGCAATTTAGCAGGAATGTTCCTGCTTTTTTTTTTTTTTTTTAATTTAGCATCACTTCAAGAAGATAGTCATAAAATCCATTTGTCAATTCAATTATTTACTTGGGAACGAGGAGGGAAACAGGCTCAGCAGAAGGAAGACAAAGAAGAAGCAGCAGCAGCTATCAAGAAGTGTATGCCCAATAAAGATCAGATATAATTCTGTTTTTATCTTGTACCACACAGTCTGATCACATGAAAAATTGGGAAGAATAATTTATTAGAGATCATAATTTAAAGTAGCATTTCAATTTCCCAAAGATTTTTCTGATGAATGAATTTTGACATCATATTTATACTAATGAATGGTAAAGAAGAGATTTAGGGTATCTAATGATTACAAATATACTCGGAGTTGTGCTTGAAGTTAGGAACGACAGGTGGCTGGATGATACTGTACACCCCATATTTGAAATAAAAATAAAAGGGATGAAGCAAGGAACCTTTTGTTTTTGTTTTTTTAAAATAAAAGCAAAACGTACCATTGGTTGGGTGTCGAGCAAATGAGATAGAAAACCTTTTAACAGCAGAACCGCGTGTGGTGTCTGAGAAAGAGAAAAACAGGTACCTGAAATTCGTAACAGCTACCAAAAGAGGGACATTTTAAAAAAGGAGAGGAAGAGGAAAGAAAAAAAAATGAGAAGGTGTTAGAACTGACTGGCATGCAGAGGGGACCAGGGAAAAGGGCTAAAATCTAAATAGAGGTTAAAAGAAGAAAATTTGGGCTGTTGATAACTACAAGATGTGTAATGAAGTGTATGAAAACAAGCAGAATGAGCTGGTGATTCTGGCATACAAGGTTATTATCAGGTTAGACTTGAACATTAAGTAGTGAATTTTGGGGGGAATACAGCGTGAATACTGTTTCACTTCAATGTTATAAAGGTACGCTATCACATATTTACATTCTGAAATCTACTGAAAGAGTTTCTGCTCTACCCCAGATTATACAAAACTGAAAACCTCCTGCTCTTCTGCAAGCCACACCCCACCAGAAAAGAATCAGGAATCCTAAAATTTTCACCATCAGTATTTTTAAGTTATTAGTTTATCATTTCTCTCATTCCTTGTAGATGCTCTAAGCAATTTATTTCAAGATCAATAAGAAATGATAAAACCAGAAGTTTAAAATGAGAAAGAGAATTTCAAAATTAAAATTTTAACGTATTGAAAAATGCACTTGCTGAAATCTCTTGGCGTGTATATTACAAGTCTGTGAGCTAGTGTTCAATTCAAGACAGTAACAAGAATTAACTATGCCATTAAGTTAAACATAAGCAAGCTATGGGCAATAAAGAAGCAACGGAAACTCATACAATTAATACTAAGGCAAAGGATTCTAGGATTCCATTAAAATCAGTAACCTAGGATTTATCTTTAGAAGTTTAATGTGGCACATGGGTTTGTGCGTGCATGTGCGAGAGTGTGCACATACCATCTATGAAGCCAGAAGAAGTCAGCTTTTTACGATGAGTACGAGCATAATCCTGTAGGTTAGGTGCACTTGAAGAACCCCCGAGCACTGAGGTGCTAAACAGGCCCGCACAGTGAGACCCTGATGGGAGTTAGAGAAAATACATACAACAACCAGGTGTTCGTCCATTCACATTGGGGATGCATGCAGCATGCAAGCACAGGGCTCTTACCACACAAAAGGCAGCTTTTGGCAGTGCCTTGGACAGGTTCACAATATGCTTGTAATGTCAAAGTGGTACTTGTAGGCTGAAACTACCATAATTTATTGTGCTTCTACTCATGACACAGCACCCTCTGCTATATGTGCAAAGAGAGGGCTGACTTTAACAAAATGACTTCATATCCTGTTTTCAGGTTTGGTAAAGAAAAGTTACCAGTTAGCGTCAATGTAAACATAACCAAAACAACAAAACAAAAATAAGATGATGATGTAAAAGTTGTGGATTTTAAAACTTGTAGTCCTGAAACAAATACGAACTGGAAAATACTGCTCATTGCTTTCATCCAAATCAACCTTTGAGATGACAGGTTGCAATGAAGTACTCGTGCATTTCCACAGACTTAACATGGAAATATTTCCCTTTCAACCTCCATGAAGTGTTAACCAAATCAGAAATACTCTTTTAGTATTTCAGCTGCCTTCATTGCCAATGGTAGAAACTGAAAACACCAAAAAGTTTCACCAAGTTTAGCTCAACTTCCTTCCTAGAGAAAAGACTTCCGTACGTTCCTATGCAATTGAGAATACTTTTGTTACCACTCACACAATCCTGCCACTGGGAGTTTTAACAAATCACTGAAAGCCATACACAGAAATATATATATATTTTTATAATCCACCATATATGAAACTTACATACACCAGTGAATAAAAGGGAAAAAAATGCTGTGATTTTTTTCCTTTAATCTTCACTACTAGTTGAAAAGAGAAATGGTTCACTAGAAACTTATCTTTTGCATTTGAGATAAGTAGAACCAGATTTTTAAGGACCAACTATCCAGAGATATTTCCTTTCATTACTTTTGATGGCCTAATGAGAGGAAACATTACTAGCACATGTGACCAATCACAGCCAAAATAAATCGGTGCCTGGTCTGTGGCAAAAGCACCAAAAATAACATCTTGACCTACACACACAAATATATCAAATTCCACAAGCCATATTGTGTCACACTGACAAAAGAAAAGTTGTTTAACTTTAGCAAGCACACATTACAAAATGACTTCAGTAAACAAGAGCACCTGATGTATGCATTTTACTAAGGAAAAAAAATATAGTAGGGAGAAAAGTATCACAGAAAGATTAGACAAAAACAACAGATCTTTACAAGGAAAGGAAAAGCTACTTCTAGCCTAATACACATAAGCTTTATGTATTTTCTACACTGCATTTTTCTCACAAAAAGACATTTTACATTTACAGAAAAAAGATGCAACATTAATTTACAGCAGTGCAAAATTTCATATTTTTGTATATTGGTCAAATGAATGCCTCTTTCAAAGAAACAATAGGAAAACATCTCTTGTATTAAAAGAATTTGAAACAACTCATTGAATTATACCATAATTAATCCTAACATTGAAAGGAAAATTAATTTTAGGAAAGAGAATGTGTGCAAAAGCCCTCATACACCCAAGAAGCTTGAAGTCTGCTTGTTTTTTTCTTTTTTTTTCCCCCTCCCCTGCATTGGTACCACACCTTCAATTCCATCAATCGCCCACAGTAGGAAAAATTAGTTATCTTCAAGAAAAGTGTTTTAATGGTTTCCATAGTAGGCCTTTTCAATCCAAAAGATTCTGCAAAAACCCAACAGCTCAAAACAAACTATATAATCTTAAAGATCTGCATCATGCTAAAAATAATCCTGTGTACCTGTTTTGGGCAGTAAAAAGTCAGTAATGTTAATAGTCTCAAACAACTTGTCCTTTTCAGTTATAATTTAGGTAAAAACTTTTGCTGCAAAAAAAAATTGTCCAGTTCAGTCTGTACTGTTTCAGACAATCAGGAGATATTAATGATTACAAATACTACCTGGTCCTGTTCACAAGAGAGCTTTTTTTTTTAAAAAAAAAATATATATATATATAACTGCGCAGAACAATGGACGGAGGAAAAGCTAACATGAAACAAAACGCCAATTATATGCACATACCTAGACCACTCTGCTTTTGTTCCAGAATAGTTCTTGGTGTTCTTAAATTACTATTGTTTTCTGATAGGACCTGGATATAAAAAACAGAAAAATAAGGAAAAATAGAACAGCAGCATGAAACGTTTATTTAACTTGATACAGCAGCCTGTTTCAGACAGACAAGTGTTAATAAGCTGTATGATAAGTGTTAGTAAAAATATGTAAAGGAAATATGAAAGATCATGCAATATCCCCTTCTGAAGGGAGTCCATTTCACATATGAGTTCCTTGCAATGAAGTGGTGCAAAGCAAGCATTCAGAATGAAAAAGGACACAGACCAAGACATATATGAGAACAGACATTTGAGACAGATTTTATTTTATTTTACCAAATGCACTCTCCTAAACTGCGCCTGTATTGAAAAAAGGAGGGGAGGGAAGGAAAGACAGACAAACTATTGAGGACACCATACAATCACTGATCCATGCATGGGCTCAATCAGTGTAATCTTCAGATGCTCACAGCCTTTACCGATACATACTTTTCCTACATAAATAGTTTAAAAATTTTCTACAATAAAAAGAAATTACGAAAGTTTTTATGAAGAAAAAGGGTATGTTTAGCAGAACACCATCCATTGCCACAAACGTAAGCAATATCTTGAAATATTAAACAGTCTTTGGATCTTCATTGATGCTTCAGAAATATTTGCATCTTTCTTTCTGCTTCTTCAACAGCATTTAGAAAACTCTTCAAAATATTGTACTATTCAATGGATGATGTACTGTGTTGGGAGTTTTAGATACCTCCAGATATAGAAGGCAAGAATTATTAGTGCTAGAGTTTGTTCCCTGCAATAGTTAATACCAGGCCACTGAAAATATGATATATGCAAAACAAGTTTTGAGCAGTATGAAGGTCCAAATAAATTATTTTTAATGGTATTGTTTGCCACTATTAAAAAAAAAGAAAGTAGTTCAATTTACCTACCACCAAATTAAGCAATGCCATTTTTAAAGTCTTAAAGGACAACTAAGCCAAAGCAGAAATCTGTTTCATTAGGCAGTAGACTATGTCTTTTCTACTGTGTTAACATTTGCAATTCCTGTAGAGAAACCAATTCTTCAGGGAAATGTACAACACATTCAGTGGAAAAACACGCACTCACTCTTTTATCCCCCAAACATTCTCGGAAAGTAATTTTAAGAAGTGGAAGAATTTGCTTCGAATGTACTCCATAACAAGGGATTAGATGTCCTTAAAGACAGTTGGTTGTTGCTCGGAATGCATAATAATGTTGAATGAAGTAAAGTTTAAAAACCTGTTGCCATGAGCCAAAAATACTGGATGTGAAAGCCAATGATTTAGGGGAGACAGGGGAAGAAGTGATTTGTTCCCCTGATCTGCGTCTTCGACGCCCAGTACCCACACCACTGGTGTAATGCAGCCAGGTACCAATACACTCTGGGCTAGACACACTCAGGGGGCTCTCTTCCTGGAAGTGAGAAAGGGGGCAAAAAACAGCAAAGCATGCAAAGTTAGATTCAACAGAGCCAAATGAACAGAAAAGAAAAAAAACCCAGTCTGCTTGCACCCTTTTATATACTGCTTTTAAAACTATTAAACAGTGACTAGGGAAGAGTAATGTTACAAAATTATCAGTTCTGCTCAATCAATTATATCTTTAATACAACAGTTTCAAATTGTGGCAGACTAATTATTACATAATGTTATGAGACAAAAAAAATGGGGTCAATAATTGGTTCAAAGCTTTAAAAATTTCTCTACATGTTGGAAACAGCATCTATTATTCTTGACGTACTGTTTAATAGTTTCCCCCTCTAAGTACATTAACCTTTCCTATTTACTACTTAATAGTTTTCATTTCTAGTCTGCAACCTTATCTAAAATATTCTAACGATTTTTAGCATTTCCTCGGAGATTTTTACAGCTGCCTGACTGCTAGTGGCACCACGGATTTTCCAACTTAAATTACATATACATTTTTTAATTTTCTGATCCTGGACAGCTATAAGACTTCAAGGGACAGTGTCAGGCTAAGAGTCTCCCATGCCCTACATCACTATGTACTATTACAGTGATCAGCAATGAACATTTTTAGTAATACACAATTTGATTTTCAATGCTGATGAGCCTTACTTTCTCATGTTACTGTTAGAACTCTGTTGTTTATTTTCATGATTCAATGCAGAGTTGCAATATTTCTTCTGTAAATATTGTTGGACTATAACCCAGATTAAAATTTACATCTAATATTACCTGACAGTGTCCCTTTAAATTAACAGACATAAGTGAAAAGAGAATTGCCTATGGGGAAAAAAAAATTCAAGGCAGTTGCAGTTTAAGTTGTAATAAAATGACACTTTTAAAAACACCTGAAAATACCATTTGGTTTAAATAATCCAAATACTGGTTTTGCAGATTTCAGTGTGCCAGATGAGACTTCCAATTTTAGTTTTTCAAAAAAAAATTTCGTAGTGAATGACTTCTTTTAAGTAGGCTATTTCCTTCCCGGAAATAAATGCTGAATGCTGCAACACATTCTATCCGAACATGCATTACCAGCACAGTCAAAATTTAGCAGTTTATGTCATTAATATCTTTTGAAAGTAACTTCTAAATAATTTAGAAGAATGAAAATGGTTAAAAGTTGGAAATACTATTAAGCTGTGTGTATGTGAACTCATAACGAGGAGGGGAGCTTGCATGATCACAGTGAAAGCAGCTTTTAAAAATCCAAAGTACTGATGTTGAAAGCATTTGTTTGTGATAAAAATTGTAAACAGAAAATGTAAGACATTCGCATGTATTACCTCTGTTAATCTATGAAAGTCACGTGAAGTTATAAAGATATACTTGTAGAAGAAAACCATGCATTTTTTTCTCTCCACGCTACTAATAACCAAGTTACTTGTAAATCTTACTTCTGTAATACTCGCGTTGTGTACAAAAAGCCCATTCCCAACACAAACACAAAAGGAAAAGCGTTTGGTGCCGATCTTAAGTTCTGATGGTTTTAAGCAACTGAAAATGAGGCAATATGAAGCTGTTAGTCTAATTCTAGCATTAAAGTCACAGAAGCGCCACTATGCACCAACTGAAACTTTGCCACTCAACCATACAAGTGGTATCAGTGACACTGCTGTGCATTCCTCACTGCTGTGACATTAAAGCTGTATCTGTGAAGCACACCTAGATGCCACGGCCTTCAAAAGTGGAGACTAGACTGTTCAGGTTATTTAAAGACTTCATGAAAAGCAAAACCCACCCACTTCAAAAAACACTGCCGGTGTGTTCTCTTACCTTCAAATGCTGGACTACTGGAGCCACTTTCACTCCATGTGAAAGCAAATACAGCTGAAAACATTTCTCTCGCCTCCTGTATCTCCCCCTACTACCCCAAACCCTCCGTCCCCTCTCAGCATGATCACCCTGAAGGTTCACTTTATTCCCAATAGCAGCTGTCTTAAGGATGAATACAGAAGCAATGTATGTTAGTTAGAAGGAGATGTGGGCTTAGACTGAAAAGGTTTTTGCTTTCAAATAGGGTTTTCTCTAGTATGGTTTAAAAAGGGGCAGGGGGGAAGTATTATATGGCAAAATAATCACTCATTTAAAAAAAAAAAAATGTATTCAGATAGATCACTGCCATGCAGGATTTCCTGTAGAATTAAAGCAATCTTTTTATGAGGCATAATATCATTCTGTTTTTGTGTAATCAAAAGCAGAATTGCCTTTTTTGTTAAAAGCAAGCAGAAATTTCATTTCTGTAAAAGATACGCTTTGGAATAGAAACACTTACTTCAACAGAACCAATCTTCCTGGATCTTGGAAGAGGTGACTTTCTGTGTATGTGAATTGGGTCTGATACCATTGGCTTGAACATCACTACTGACCGATCTGTTTCGTCTCTTTTAGAAGCATGCGCCTCCTCGTCACTATCATTTCTATGGGAGGTTTTCTTCGAGCCTTCATTCTACAAGCAATAGATAAATCCTTTCTGATTTAGATACACACTTTGCAACAGGCAGACAGAAATGGTCATTATGTAAATCTTTTGTGCAAACCAAAAGCAAGTTGATTTTAAAAATATAAAAGATTAATCATGTATTATCAAATGACTAGTCATAAAAAATATATAGACTTTTATATGTCTATGAGTATTTGCTCCTAACTAGCCACTGCATATGGCAATGAGGTCCTAATTAACCATACTGCTCAACCTCCATATCTTACTCCAATTTTCTCTCAACATAGTGGTAGAATTCTGGCCGCAGAAAACAATCGCAGAATTCTCACCAAGCTTTACTTTCACTTATTTCTTAGAAAGCAGGCAGTAACTGTACAAATCTACACATACAACTTTGAAAGCATCAATCCTTCCTCAACTATTGGTACTACCAAACATTCCAAACTACCTCATTTTCTTAAATATTTCTTGTATTTGCCAGAACATCACTAACGTGACACTACCTGCTGACACCAGTTTCATTATAACGAGTACTTTGCATTTCCAGCAATACAGTCAGGCAAACCCCAAAAAAGGCCCAAATTATGCTTCCATTTCCCCAATGACTATGCAAAAGGGAATAGTGTGCTGAGACTACCTTTATTTTCTTAGATATTTTTCTACAAAACAAAACAATCACATTATTTTTCACCTAACAATTTTTCAGTATTTATTTTAGGTATATCCACATTAAAACAAAAATTAGTATTTCTGAAAGACAGACATAATTACCTCTCGGGAGGCAGGTCTGTATCCATATCCAGCTGGTAAATTTTTATCTTCTTCACAGCCTTTTGCTCCTGGGCTAAAGTGCAGCTCTACATGAAAACGTTCCTCTGAAGAAAGTTCCTAAAGAAAATGATAAACATGTTTACATCTTAATACACAGCTTAGAACTATTCATTTGTGAAAATATTTACCCATTTTAAATACCTTGTTTGGATCCTCATAAAGCATGATAACAATCTGTGTCATGTAATTGAGTTCATTTACAACATTTAGATAATCCATAGCTCGCTTCCATTGTTCATCTTTTGATTCCTTATGAGAGGAGGAAAAAAAAAAACCCAAACACTTTGTGAGATATTTAAATCTTGAAAATTAGAAATCAGTGATCTTCTTTAAAAGAACTGATGATCTCCATTTCTACCTCTCCCTGTCCAATTAACATAGATTTTACTTTTATAGCAGAAGTACAAAGCTCTTCCCAGGTAAAGAAAAAAAAATACTCTCAGGAACAGCTAGAAAAAAAAAAATATAAAAATAACTTTAAAATACTTAAATGAATAAGAGGTGGGGATCAGAACTTTTCATATTTTATTTCATTTTATCTTTCATGTTCTTCTGGTAGTGATAGCATATGCAGACTTGTAGACAGAAGTAACATTTTACATTCTCCTGACTGGAATCTTGATTTTGCTATAATCTAGTTCCAAGTAGTGTGTGGTCAAAAAGTGATACAACCCCCCCCACCCCCTATTTTTTGCACCCTCAACTTTAGGCTTACCAAGACAGAGGACAAAAACCCAAACAACTGGAACTATTACGCTATGCTTCTAGATTCTTCTCTACTAGCCAAATGGACAGAGTAAATGGGGGCTTCTGGAATATGGGGGGGAGGAGAACCCTACCATACAATCCCAAACCGAACATTCACCTCTCTCATGCTCTAAAAGTGGTCCAGAAATTATGAAACACACTGCATTTACAAGTCCCTCTTATCAGCCTAAAACTAAAGGCTTATCTGCTATACTACGTCACATTGAACTCCAGGACTAAAAGTGCTTTTTCGCTCAATGAGTTCAGTCTTCTGTTACCAGAAGCAAGCATGTCAATACAACTATTTCAAAAACTAGTAAATTAATCAAGCTCTATCTTAGAAGCAGCTATATAGGCTCTGAGGTGCTACATTTATTCTCTCCATGCAGCTCAGTGGGGTCACATGCAAATCTGGGGAGCTTGTCTTTTTTATCCTTGGTGTCAAGGTCAAAAAGATGGAGAATAACACACCACCTTCAAGTGCTCTACAGTACTACGGGTAAGCAAGACAATGCATTGAACAGTGCAAATGCTGCACTACAGGAGCATTCCAGAAGCCAGGTAGGGAGGTCTTGACCATATCCCAAAGGTCAAAAGCAATACGCCAATCCAAAAGCAAATTCAAGAGAAATCTGAATTATAACTCAAAGGGGGAAGGGGAAATCAGAATTAACTTATGGGTGACAATTTAAAACAAAAGACTGTTATCTGCCCTTTTCAGATCCCTTGAGACAATAACCTATACAACTGAACACACCAATGGAACTCAGCATCACTTTCAACGGTATACTCAAGCCACTGTTTTCCACAAATGAACACACTAACTATTTGAAATATGTCTTTCACATATAATTAGAAATCAAATGTTTTAAGAAGTGTGATAATTTTCAGAGCCACCTAAGAAAATAAATTGATGTAATTTTAGTGAGATCTGGTCATTTAGGTTCCTCTTAAAATATCAGAGTTTTACCAGAAGAAAAAGCGTTCAACTTACATCACATAAGGCACCATATCGAAGGGTGGATAACAGGGAATGAACATGACTCTCGCTGGTGAAATATAGCCGTGTACGAACATGACGTTCAGGGGACATAACACCCCTGGAGTAGCTTAAAAGTCAAAAAAGTCTTATTAGATCATAATGAGATGTGACCCCATTTTAGAAATAGCTGTCAACGAATAAATTATACTTTTTAAATGACTGTGAGCTGGTAAGATATTTCAAATATGAAAGCTATGGAATGTCTCCAGTAAGTCTTACAGAAGTTAATGTAACTGTAAAAAAAGTAAAAGACTTACAGAGGGTGAAGCTTATTTACAGTATCATCATCTTGAGTTCTCTGAAGGTCAGAACGGATTTTTCTAACTAGAGGAGTGCAGTAACCTTTGGCAATCTCTAGTTTCTCAGCCTTGGAAATACCATATTCCTGTATAAGAAGAAACCAACCTTTAAAAATCTAGTTAAAGAAAAAAATCTTCTCATTCAAGGCCTGTATATTAAAGTCAGTTAGTCACCTACTATTTTGCTCTGGTAGCAAACCGTTTTTTAAAATGTTTTTAGTACACTTGAATACTAACTTCCCTTCAAGTAAGAAGAGGTCTGCTTTTATGCTATTTGAGATGACACACACAAACCCATCCACCAGCTCATTCAGTAGGTTAAGCCACGTAAGTGGATTCACCTTGGTATGAAGCTCTTTTCCTGGGGAGGGGGGTGGGGGGGGGGAAGTCTAAAGAATTATTTCTTCCCCCTAATAAACTAAATAAGCTGCTTGCTACAAGAAGATAAGAGGTGAAATTTAAGATTTCTATTACTGCAAAACACAGGAAGAGTATTAAAAAAGGCATCTTTCACATAATTTAATGAAACATTTATCCTACAAAGAATCTACTTAGTAATGGAAAATGCTTACCTGAGGGATCACAATGTCAGCTAAAGCCTTGGAAAGTCTGTATAATTCCATTGTGTTTTCTAATTTTAAGGAACCATTGTGCTGAACATCATATTTTATACAGTCATAAATATCAGGAATTTTGCTAATATCATATCTTCCATTCTTTGTTTTAAAGTCTTTTTCCAACTTGGCCCATCTGCGCAGCATTAGTTCCAGTGTTTCACTATGGTACAGCTGAATATCTGGACAGACAGACACCTCACGTAAGTATTCAGGATCATCCAAACAATAACATAATTAAAATTGTGCTTTTGTTAACACTTGAAAATAATTTTAACAAAAACTAGCAGAAATACACCACTGGCCCTGTAAGCAAAACTACAGCACCAAGAAGAAAGTGTCTTAAAGCACAAATCATACAAAAACCCAACAAAACAAGAACGCTTTAAAGCAGGGGGCATATCCCACCTCTCTCTCTGGCATGTGTCATCAGCAAAGCCAAGAGATGAGTAAGAAAGGACGGCTAACCCCCATCCAGAGGGTAGCAGACTGGACCAAACACATAGTGCTGGTGTTCTGAATGCAACACTTAAGTGCCCAGCTTCCAAGTAGAAGCTGTTTGCATACTACTACTGTGGAGAACATAAACTACACACACACAAACCCCACAAAAACAAAAGAAAAAGCCACAAAAAAACAATCCCCCCTCCCCCAAACCCATCTGTGGTCAATCCCAGCACTAGCTTTCCTGCAGCAGTGGTTCACCACCACTAATCCAGAGCATCAGCCTGCACAATATTTTTATGTAGCACATAGACTAAGCAACAGATCCTCAAAGATACTTAAATATAAAAATGTATTTATCCAATTTAGCTTTATTACCATTTGTTTTTCCTATTCCTTCTGCAAACTGGTGAGTCCTAAATTATTATGACAAGAATTTCTGCAGATATCTGAAAGCTACCCTGAGTGTCTAGACACCACTGCTGCTCTCATATAATTTTGAAAGCAGAAAACTTTTATTCTTAAATCACACATATAAGATCAGACCGTGAAAATCCCTAAGGCATTGTTGATCGAAGTTCTACTAAAAGCCGGTTTAATGAAGAAAGTTTATGTTACAATTCTCTCTGAAACATAAATGTGAGGAACTACATAAAACTACAAAATATTTAAGTACCTGCAGACTTTGGATCTTCCATTCTTTGCCTGATCTGAGAAGTCAAGCTCTGGATTAAGGAATAGACCTTGTCGCATGTCTTTACAGGATTTTTGATAACCTGCATTGATTTTATCAAAGAGATGCTTCCAGATGGAGTAAGCTGCAATTTCAGATAAACACAAAATTATCTAAACAAGCTGGTTAATTTTGAAAGAACTGGGGAGTCAAGACAGAACGTACTAAAGATTCCAAGTATTACAGGAAAGGCATTCAAGCATATTGTTATTTTTGAAACCATTTCTCAATTATCTACCCCCTTTAAAGGAATTAACAATAAGATAAATTGAAAGTCAGTAAGACTTACTAGAGATGTAAAACCTTACAAGAAATTCATATGGTAAATAGTTCTATATAGTAGACTAAAGCAAGCTTCAGGAGTTGATCTAACTCTTTTATTCCAGGAAGTGAAAATTCTGAGGACATTTAAGACTTCATACACATTTAGCAATTTTCCAAAATTTCTGTTCAGTATCTATTGTACTTAGAAGCTGACTAAACATTTTATAAGAAATGTTACAGTGAAGCCCTGGGAAATTCAAAAGTAATTAAAGTAATTCAGAAGGAATGGTGCTTTGATAGAGGGAAAAAATACCACTTTATTTTCCCCAAACTGCAGGCAAGTAAAATGAACAAACCACCACAAAAAAGGTATTTTCACTTTAAAAACCTCTAACTTTAGTAATTTTCAATGACTTTCTCTTAGAAGAGCATGCTCAATAGTTCCAGCTGCCTTTGAAACCCCACATCATTTATACAGCAAAAAAAATTATCCTGGTACCTTACGTTACTTTTTCCAGCTCCTGCGAAATCCACTGCTAACAGTGATTTGGATCATACCTTCAATCTAAATATTTAGATGAGTTCACATAGAGTATACAGGCAGATTAATAAAATTATTTTTTCAACAAATTGCTGTCAATACCTCTGAGAGGACAACAGATTAAACTTAAATATCATTTTGAGGATTTGTTTTCAGTTGTTATACCAAGCAGAGTAAGGGCATTTGAAAGGATTTAAAAAAAAAAAAAAAGTTTCCTAACTATTTTCTAACTATTCCTAACACAACACTTGCATTTAAAACCAGGAATAATTATCTGTATTTTGTAGAAGGCAGCATAAACTTTATTAATAAAGATGCACTAATTTAGCATATTCGAGACATTTCCTTTCGCTGTTCAGAAAGTGCTCCCCTGGCTTTCAGCATCTTAATATTCTTAGAACCAGAAAAAGCAACCTTGTAGCTAGTTAAATATTGGTACAAACTTTAATAAACAGGCAACACGTTTTGCAATACTACACAAAGTAACTATTACCAAAAAATATAAAAGTAATTAAATTTCTTGAACAATTTAAAAAATTTTATCGGAACAGTGACAAAGATTCACTAATGTGGTCCCTCTCAACAATTAACAATCCTATTTCAAAGTTTTTAACTATTCCGATAACTCAAATTGCACAAAGGGACAATACAATATCCAATACAATATTCCTGCAGGTTCCTCCTCAGTTCAAATTATTTTCAAGCACATCATTTTTCAAAATAGATAAATGAAATCCCTGCTTATTATTTCAATACAAATATTTGCTTGACTATTTATTTCATTTCACAGGAAAAGTAATTGTATTCTAACCTTATCATAGTCATCAGCAGTAAATTCTCTGTCTCTCTGGAGAATTTCATGGAGTCTCGCTTTAACACGATGCTGACAGCTGCTTAAAGAATCACTGTCGCTGTCCAACAGACCATTCATATTAGCGCTTTTTACCATCTGGACAAGAATGGGAGTCAGCTCACCCTCTAACGCCAGTAGTCCCTGAAGCAAACAATATAATTAGGTAAACAGATAAAGATGAAAACGTAAGAGCACCTTAAAAAACAAAACATCAACAATTTAAATCAAGGTTGTATCATTTGCCTACAGGTTAGATATACAGGGACTTGGCAGATAATGCAGCAGTTGGCATGGAAGTGGCCTCCAAAACACTGCTTTAGTGTGTAGGATTGCTAGAGTCGGTACACACAATGGTGGTGATGTGCCCCAAGCATGCTCCTCAGCACCTGCTGAAGCGACCCTGGCATGTCAGAGGTGCTGCCAGAGCTCCAGGAAAGCCCTGGCTGTCCAGGTCTCGGGCTGCAGGGGTTCCTGCCACCTCTCCCCAAGGCTGGGAGCAACAGCAGCCTGACCTATAGAAAACATGCTCTGGTCAGCGTGCTGAGTCACCAGGTGAACAGCTACAGGAAGAGTTAGCAGGCAGAAGAGCATCAGGGAGGACATATAGGAGACAGATAGGGTCTTTGCAGAGATCCTACAGACGCAAAAGCCAAAACCTACTGTGATATAAAAGGAGACAACCAAAGGCTTTACTTGAACAAGAGGTGAATGAAGACTTCCAAAATGGAGACGGACAGAAACTAGAGACACTTCTGGCAACAGAACGAAAGCTCCCTCTCCGCCTGCAGATATGCATTTACAGATTAAGGATGGCAGTGGGTGTGGGAGATCCAGCTCTGTCAAAGGGGCATTGGTGTCGAGTGAGCCTAAATCAAGCCTTCGCTCCAATAAATTGGTACAAAGTCGTAAGATGTGCACACGCAGTATTGTCAGCATGTCTTACCTATTAGGTCGTTATTCTGAAAGGCCAAATATAAAAAACATCCTGTAACAATCTCTTATTCTAAGAAATTTTTTCTATGAATTCCAAAAAGCCATGCACATATAATCTATACTGCAATTTCCCATTTATATTTAAAGTAGTTTATTAATTCTACATTTATTATAGTTTCAAACCCTCTAGCTTTCTGTATACTGTTACAAAGCAATATGCAAAAGATGGTTTCAATGAAAGTGTTGCCTCCTGAACTCAAGACCCTTTGGTCCAAGTGAAGTGATGGAAAATTGTTTTTTTGCTCATGTAAAATGAATGCACAGGTAAATCGGTTCTAACAGCTGTGCTTTACCCATCACGCACATACACAATTTGTCAAAGAAATCTGTCAAAATTTGAGGAAAATAAACCCCAAACAAATAGGCAAGGTAGAAACTATAAATGCTTGTCTCTTTTGGAAGTGGTTACTGAAAAGGACTAAGGTGTATTGCTATGCATAAGTTAAACCTGTCTGCAGAGAGCGGCTCTCTCGGAGCTTCACATACCAGGCACGTTAACTGGAAATTTATTAACATTGCCCTAAATACTGTTTGAAAATATACTTTTTTTAAAACACAACATTGTTACTCTGTGGACTGTAACAAACCATACAACTCTCCCAGTCTTCAGCAGAAGAAACAATCTTGATGTTTAAATTCTAAATTGAAATTACAATTTCACACCATACCTTTGCAAAAGCTGCTGCAGTCATCTGAACACGTCCCTCATCAGAAGCGTAGATTTTGAGATCATGTCGATAAGTGCTATGTAATCTAAGTAAACCACACCCAGGAAATCCAGCATAATCTCCTGTCAAACAAACATTCTGCTCAAACTCCCGTTATACACTTGATCATCTTCAGAAGTGATTAGTTTATGCCATTCAACACTTTTTTTTTTTGTAATATATACCTTGTCCACCTGGATACATGCACCTGAAAGCCCTTCCAAGCTCCTCTGCTTGAACCCTGCCTGCAGGGGTCAGTTCTCCTCCCCATTTCAGAACCAGAAGCAGGGACGGCTCATTTCTTCTATTATCTAATTGTGCACAGAGAGAGGAGTTCAGTAGTGAGCTACATTACAAATTTTTTTAAATAAATAAAAATACTGGTATTATGCAGGGCTTTAGTAAAGGATCTCTTCAACATTACGGATTTTTAATAGCATTCTAGCATTAAGAAAACACTGAACTAGAGGACAAAATGGGCACCTTAAACAGAGAAACCTGCAGTAGCTCAATCACAGAGAAAACGTAAGTGAAAAATATTTAGTAAGAAATCTGAGGGGGAAGAAAGTTAAAGCAAATAGGATGCTAAATACCTAGAGTTAGTTCAGTCAACATCCAGAAAAGCTTAAAAATTCTTTAAAGATAGTAGTAAACAGTGTGCAGGATTTTCCCCATATCTGCCCCAGGACAACATTTCTGATGAATTACCAAAGCTTCTTTCCCTCTATTTTACTCTTACAAAAAAAGCAACATTAAAATACAAATTTACTATCTAGTTTTAGGCGTACAACTCAGCAGATGAAGAGACTCGCTGAATATCTGCCATCAATGTAAACATTTAAAACAACATATTCCTCCTCTTAACATCAAGAATGTTATACCATTAATCTCTTCATTATGTAAATTGACATTCTATTAAGACAGAGTACATGCAAAAGTAATACGATACCTTCCTCTTCACTGGAAGTTTTTGGGCAACCATGAGGAAGATACGTTAACTGGACTTTGCGATTTATGCCTGAAAAATGCCCATACCTGAAGTAGGAATTGGTGGAGGAAGAGGGGAAGAGATAAACAATATTTCAGAGAGGAATAAATATTTTTCCAATACATATTCAAACCTACTGTGCTCCTGTAACAATTATGATGTAATAAAACTATGCTGCTCATTGATTTATGCATAAGACTGCCCATACACTAAAGCAATGCTTGCAGCAAATCTTATTCAAAAAGCACAGAACGGCTACAGAAATAGCAACTACTCTATGATGAAACATTTCAAAATAGTACCCCCTATTACTGTTCACTGCACTGAACACAAAACTGAAAAACTGCATATGCATAGCAGGCAAAAGCAATCTATGTTTTCCGATAGCATGAGTAATTTATTCAGATCTACAACCATCAATATCTAGAATCTCGTCTGGTAGTGTAGATGGACAGTACTTGTTGGCCACTGAAGTTTTTAAGCAGGACTCAAGAGATCTGAAGAGCAGAGAGATGTTTCATGTATCTCAATAATTATTGGTTTTGCTCTGATTTTTTGAATTAAAGTTATCTATTACCATTTAGAATTGTAAGACTGCAGGTCCTTAACAAACCTTGAAGACTTAGTTTGATTTAAAAACATTTCGTGCTTCATATACAAAGCTGTATCTATTTGGAACCTGCCAAGTTTGCCAAAAGGTAGACAGTATACATGCAGCGTAACCACCTACTGGCTCCAGCAGACTTCATTATGTCACACACTGCAAGAGACAGACCCTACATTCAAGTACTTTTAAGTTCAAAAACATACAAGAAAATAAAGCTGGAGATCAAAGAAACCAGTTCTTTCATAAAAAGTGCACTGAGACGCAAGCTAAATTAAGCATTAAGTTCCATGAAAAAAAGATAAGGTGAAAACACGGAAAGAGGCCAGGTCTTCTTGAACCCTCTCCTTAATGTCAAACATGAAGCTATCCTTTCCCTCACTAATCTTTATGTCTGAATTAAAACACTATTGCATATTATTTGCTAATCATTGCAATTCCAAGCAGTAACCGTTAACAGTTAAAGAAGTAAGAGTAACAGACATCTGTACTGCTATGAAGCATTAGACAAAATTAGATACTTACATTTCTAACACGGTCTT
This sequence comes from Struthio camelus, assembly GCF_040807025.1. Classification (NCBI taxonomy): domain Eukaryota; kingdom Metazoa; phylum Chordata; class Aves; order Struthioniformes; family Struthionidae; genus Struthio; species Struthio camelus. The sequence goes on from NC_090982.1 coordinate 50,499,694, forward strand.
TAGCTGTTCAAGTTTTGCTTTACTTTCTTCAATTTCAGAATCGTTGTTTTGCCCAAGTTCTACAAGGAGTTGCCTTGCTATATCAAGCACTTCCTAAAAGAAAGGAAAGGACTTCCTTAAAACAAACAAATTATTTTCTACTGATAAAATACCAGGGGAAAAAATAAAGACAAACTTGCCTGCAACTGTTTTGGTTTTTTCAGTTTTAGTTTTCCAGATTTATATCCATCACATTTTTCAAAGAGATCAAAAAATCTTTAGGAGAAAGTATATTGATTAAAATAAACAAAGATATCCCAAAAAACACATTTAGTAAGAATGTTAGATTGTTACTTAACGAGTGGCATTTAAAATTAAAGCAGCCTAAAATTAACATCCTTACATAATAAGAAAAGTGTGTTTATATCTCAACTTCAGAGCTCAAGTCAAGCTTTATTCATTCAGATCTTATCTCCCAAAGAAGTCCTCAACACATTAGAAAAGTCAGAGACATACAGACTTGCCAAGTGTTAAGGGAAATACAAAGAAAACAAAAACAAGACAAAACTCCTCTCCCCCCTCCACCACCCCAAACACCCCACACATCAAATGACAATATTTTTGAGTGTGCAGCTAGGTCTAGTTTTAATCTTCAAGAACCACCCTTGACAGAAACTGAGATTATAAATAGTAAATGTACATTTGCTACACGTTTACAACATATAATGCTGAATGCAAGAATCCAATCCCAGTGCGAACTAATTATGTTTTACTGAGATTGCACATAACTCCAGGGCCACCAGGAAAGGCACTTTATAATCTCTAACCTAAAGACAGTATCTATCAAAAACACAATATAATCATAGGGCAGAAGACAAAAAGGTGGTGCAGTAAGATAACAGTTGATGCAAGAACAACAGTAAGACAAAAAGAGAAAGTCAGAGAAGACATAGCGTTACAGTCAAATGGTGAACCAGAATATTCTCTGCTATAATATTTTGAGTAAGGACACTTATAGAAACAAAGGTATTTTCACTAAGATTAAACGGGAGTGTTTACAAGTCGCAACACGGGATGAAGAAAGTCTGCACAATTAATTTCATTGTCTCGTTACAAAGAGAGGTGCATGCTTGGTCATTACCTAGAATAACATTGGCTACATTATAAAGAAAAAAAAATCAAACTTGCAAACATGCATGCAACTTCTGCTCAATTCATTGCATTACTTCCACATGCCTATGACATGACCTTGGTTCTGAAGTTACGAAACTAATTTTTAATCAAAATTCAACTTACTTCTGATGCTTTACTTCCATTTTCATTTTTTGTTTTGGTGTTCGGTCCCCATGACGTATTACAGCTATAACACATCTAAGCTCCATCCTGAAATTTTAAAAGTTTTTCTTCAGTTCAATGGATGGGCATTTTTTCTTATTATTAAAAATACCATGAATCAAGACAGCTGACAATTATATTTGACATAACTACAGAAGTGACGGAAGGATATGCAAGAATATAAGGTTAACTGAAAATGATGGAAGGTATAAAAAATATTGATTTTAAGACTTGGGTAACTACAGAATATCTATTTTAAGTAGTTTTTAAAACAACAATTTTGAGGTTTATTTAATGAGAGAGCATGTTTATTAGAAGCGCATATTAAGTTGGTGCTGAACAATGATTAGCAGTGAAGGAAGCTATGCGTAGAAGATGCTACACTTGAAAATCTGCTGTTCTATACTCAGCTTGACTAAGGGTCAGAAACTCTGATTGCTGGCATAGCAATTGTGATTCCTTCCTTGTTTTCACCACACAAAACAAGTGTTCATAGGCGAAAGTGGGCACACCTTGTGAAGAGAAAAAAAAATTCACACAAATGTTATATTAGGACTTGACAAAATTCAAGTAGAGCTACTATTCTCTTACATTGTTCCAGAGGTGGTTGGCACAATAGGGATGTCTTCAGCTTCCAAAGGAATCGACCATGGAATTTGAAACTGGGGAGCAAGTTCTCTCATTATGATATTTCTAAAAGAGGGGTGGGAGGGGGAAAAAAGCATGGCTTATACAACATATACAAACTCCAGACCAAACAGATACATACACAGAGTTTTAATCAACTTGGTTTTAGTGACAGTAAGTCTCCAGACACATACTTTTTAATTTTATACAGTACACCACTAAAACAACACATTTAAAGCTACTATAATCCTTAATTACCTTTTCTATAGAAACGACAGAAGCTTAACTTGTTCAGGATTTATAAAAAAAACCTCAGTTTATGTACCCCAATTCCAAGAAAAATTCCTAGGACATAATTTGGTCTGGTTAATTTAAATATTCAGATAGTTGACTACACTACCTAACTGAAAGTCCCTGAAAAATCAGCAAGCCATTCTAATCCAAGACTAACTGGTACTTCTAGCAGTAATTTTATTGCTCAGAAGTTTATACAGTAAGAACTGGAGTAACGTGTAAAGTTTCTGGTCATAACTACAAAATGATTACATTATGCTCACTTACAGAAGATTTTAAAATCTTGCTGATGTCCTACTGTCTAAGTAACTCATCAAAAATATTGAACTTGAGATTAAACTCTACTTAAGTAATAATACTGAGTATTAAAATTCTGCATTTTAAATTAGCTCAACCCCCAAAATTAATTTCTAAAAGCTAGGAAAAGAGTTTGCTGTTGACTTAACACTATAATGTATTACCTTTTAGCATAAGGAATAAATTGATAACTTTTTGCAGAAGTTATAACATCTACAGCAACTTGGAAAAAAAGAAATCAAAATGGGACTGAGAGTTCCGACTCTAACTCTTAAAACCCAACCTAAAAAAACAGGCCTACAGTTATTATCATCTAGAATTTCAATCTAGCTGTAAATTCTTTTTCACCATTTAGATAAGATGTCAGATCATTTGATAATACAGAAAGGTCATACTGCATCTCATTAGCACAGCCTTACTGCAAAGTCAGTTTAACTGGTCAAAATGGGATCAACTGAGTTTGAAGGCAACATTTCACTGGCATACTGTTCAGTACCCAATTCTGTATAATCTCTTATTATCCCCAGCGTAACAGACAGAAGGTGGCATGACAGGATATCTCTGCTACCTCAGCTTGTATATACCAATATGAAATACACAAGTATAAGAGTATATACCAGCATTAGATCAAGGACGATGTTCATTAATTTGAGCATGTATTAAACAGCAGGAAGCATAATCACTCAGTGGTGCTTGCCCACTTGGAGGAAAAACAAACAAAAAAAAAAACCCAAACTCAACTACCTGTAAGACCTCAGTCCTGCTTTCAAAATATTTTTTCAATTACAATTCACAAAATGCTCAACTCAGATATTCCAGGAAGAATTTAGGAATAAGGGAAAAGCAGCACATAAGCTATAGTTACACATAATACAGTGAACAGGCAAAACTCCTGAAGTCAATAAACCCTTACCCAAGTATCTTAGCACAATCATCATAGTATTTCATGGAGTTCTTCACAAAACTGAAGCCATTCACATCACAGACATAGGATTGTCCATTAGCTCGCAATAAATCGAAGCCACAAACCGTTTGCTGTTCCAGAATAAAAGTTCAAGTCATTTCTGGCAGAGATCACCTTCCTTAGCTTTGCTTGCTATAAACAATCATTACATTTTAATATGGTATTCATTCGAAAACATGACAAAAATCACAGATTTAATACTTAATGCCTTTTGCCAGTTCCATGTAAGGTTTGCTCACCTTATGCAACTGTTTTTCTATTTACTAGCTTTACACCCCCAACTTTGCTTTATCTGTAGCAATATCAATATTGCAGGTCAAGTGCACATATTCACAAATCTAATCCTCAAGTCCCTTTGTACAGTCAATGACTGACTCACAAATCCCCCATTCTCACAGAGATTTTTCTCTGGACGCTGCTTTTTGAGGGTGGCAGGCAAGAAGAGATAAAGCACTAATAAAAACATTTCTATCCACATTTAAATTTGATAGGATATTGTTTTGACATTGACATGATATTGACATTGTTAATTTAGGATAAAATGCTATTTTAACAGATTACTACTTAGAGCTGGAAGCCCACTTTGCTAGGTGATAATGGTCCGTACCCTACAGGCTCCTATATACCATTGTAGCTACGTGCATTTAACACACAACAGACTGAAAGGCAACTTTCAATAAGAAGGCTAAAGGGAGGCTAAGAAATTGAGTGCAGTTTTAACAAAAGTACCTTAAACTACACAGAAATGAAAATCAAAGATTTAAAAATCAAGAAAAACTAATTGTGTCAATACCAAATTAATCATACCCAGTGTAAATACTAGTCAACAAGACTTACATAAACTTGACTACTGCAGTTGCATTTCTATTACTTGGAAACCATCAACAAAGCATGTGAATGTATAATGGATACAACACATACACTTGTGGACTAGCAAGTTTTCTGCTACTTTTGTGCTTTGCACAATAAAAGCATCCCATCCAGAACTTTTTAATGTAAAGGAGGAATTCTTCCAGATTAAACAAAACGTAGATGTGGAAGTTTAACTCTTCTCTCTCTTGGGAGTTCTGCAGCTGTATAACTACTGGCTCCGTACACTTAAACGCTAAGAAAGTTTCATGTGGTAAACAATTAATTAGCACTAACTGTTTGATCAGATAGAAAAGTAATCAGCTTACCTTGAAGGCAAGGCATACTTTCCAAGCAATTAACTTCTCTCTTGCGTTCAGGATGACTGGATACCTCACTTCTTTTCCTTCACTATCTCGTTCTACCTTGCCATCCAGAGCTGGAGACTTTCGGGCTTCAGCATGAGCGTAGTCCGGACCTACTGTGTACACCTTTATTAAAAAAATAGGAACTCTTGATTCAGTGTAATTAAGTTACATTACACGCATCAAGCACCTTACTAAATTTATCTCAAGTGTGACAGTCCGTGCAAAAGATGTCAGCAAATTTTTATTATTGATGAGATGGCACTAAAGCAACTTCCTCAATGGCACTGTGTTCAGAGGACACCAATCATTTAGTGACAGCCTAGGATGAAACAAGAGAGGAAAACAGCCAGAGCCCAAGTGAACAGGTAAAGACAGAAATTGCTGAATGAGGATTAATTTTTTTATTTTTAAACCGAAATATCTGCAAAATCTGGATAGATTAATACAAAAAAAAATGACTTGAGCTTACTTGATTATTGAAATTTGGCTGTAGGACTAATTGATTCCCATTAAAAAAATATTTTCGTATTTTAGGTAAGATTGAACAAAGACTATCTGCCCAGTTTTATCGTGACAAGACAAGGGATTCAGAAAATAAGAGTGCTGCCTCCTCTGCTAGAATTTCAGCTGACAATACTCACTGAAAGAGGAAAGTATTGGAGTCTTTGCTAGAAAAGATTTGTCAAAAGCTCTCAAGAAATGGGCTACTGTTACTTCCCTTAAAAACAAATCTAAGTTTTAATAAGAATGTCTTCAACTAAGCAGGTGACTGTAAATACTGTCAAATATCCCATCTTTTCTCCAACAGGACTGAAGAATGCTGTAGTAAGAGCTCTCATACTGTCTCGATACCTTCTTCAGATAGAATGAAGGCCGGGCTTAAGTCACAGAAACCTCTCCAAGGCTAAAAATCTAAGCTGACAACACCCCTTCCACGTGCCGCATTTAAGAATGTGCGGTTGACTATAACGTAATATAGATTCACTGGAAAGCCTATTGAGACTAGACACGGTGGTTTTATCTTTGCCAGTAGATTTAAGGGAGCAATTGTAGGCAGTTGCACTTTTTCAAAACAGTTCTCAGATGTTACGCCCTGCAGGACATCATGTTAAAGAGATGGGGTGACAAGTGTGTCTTATACTGCTATCACAAGGCATGGCAGGCAGCATCACCAACCTCCTGCAAGACCCGACTGTGCATTTCCTTCCTGACTGATGAATGTAGTTTCTCAGACGCTAGCAAGCCAGAATGAGAACATGGATGACAGAAATACCTAAAAGCAGGTCAACTCAGGTAAGAGGGCGAGTTGGGTGAAGTTGATACGAAGACGAAAGTCTTTTTACTTGAAGAAAAATCTACTCAGGATGCTTAAGTCCACAGTCGCTGTTCAGTGACTACACTATCACACTAGTCAAAGCAGTCTCTACCCAGTCATTTGAATCTCTTCAGATCACTAGAGACATTTTTGAAAATAGATTGTAAAGCTCTTTACACAGGCTTCTGCAACCTCAGGTTAACCCCCTGCAAAGTATTCTGCATGGTGTTGCACACAAAAACCATGTGAAGGGGACAGCTCACAAAAGCACAGCAACTTTAAAGAACAGGGAATTTGTCTGAAAACATAAAACCAGCACTCCCCTCATGCATCTCCAAGTGGAAAAAGTTGACTGCTAAATTTCAGGCTCTCTAACTTCCACTCTTGGCCTAAATATGGTGCTATCCCAAGCATAAGGTAAAACAATTGTTTGATGTGTTTTGTGATAGGCTCAGAATTGACTTTGGACACAAAGGGAGGGAAAGCAATTTCTATAGGCTGAGTTCCTGCTCTGTTATTAATGTATTTTATCACTCTATTATGATGCCTACCTAATCTTTGTATCTGTTAAAGTGTATGAAGAAAAGATTATAAATAATATATAGGTACATTTAATGCATTACCTTTTCCAACTTCATATAGTTTTAGTAAGTAACTAGTGTTTATTAATGATAAGATTAAAATATTTGGTAAACATATATTTCAGGTACAGTTTTTTTGCAAACTTCAGACAAAACATCAAGGTTTATACAGGAAAGTATGCAGTGTTCTGGCACTAATACATTACAAAAAAAGACAATGTGTCAGGTAATAAGCATCCAGTACTTGACTGCAAGGACATAAACAAAGATACTCTGAACTACAAGTACTGCGTCCTGCTAGAATAAGAACGACATTCTCTACTTATGAACCGTATCAAAACGTTATTAAAATTAATCCTTGATACACAGATATACTTTCATCTTTAAAGCTGACAGACTCTTAGAGCACTTGATTGTTCTAAATATAAATCAGAACGCGTGGTTGTCATACCTTCACATCAGTGCCATCTGTAGGCATGAATTCCTCATAAATATAGGAGCCTGTTTTTCTCACACTGCTTTCAGGGGAATAAACACTGCTTCTGCTGCCGATCTAAAATAAATATTTGTCTATTAATAAACTCATAGGTTACTGTATGAGAAACTCTTAAAACTCCTTAAAGTACCACATCTGTACTGATAGAACACATTTCCTGTCCTAAATGAACCAAGTAGCTTTTGATTGTTCTTGGAAGATTTTTATGATATTCTAAACATGCCCTGATAGCGTACACTTCTTTTATCTACAAGAATAGGCAGTAGCTCACAGTCTGCAAAAAAGGAACAGGGGTCTTAATTCATTCTATAAGTTTTCCCGAAATGCACTTTTCTGATCTGTCACTACTCCTTTATAGGCCATATATGACAAAGGCAAAGATGCACGTCCCAGCTAACATACGGACAGGACAGAATTACTGTGCAATTATCTGCTAGGCATCTGCAGCTTTTTTTTTTTTTTTTGGAAGAAAAAAAGAACAAAGGCTGTTAACTTTCTTATGGAATCTACTTTTGTATTCTCACACTAGGAGACTGATTCCACCCCACAAGAACTAATTTCACCAATCTTCCACTTAGCATGACAGAATCTCAGCAGTTTTAGTACACTGTCCTCACCTTTCGGAAGAGTCTCTGGCTCCCGCCCCCAGCAGATGTTGGATAATAAATGTAAACATTGTGGTCCTCAGCGCTAACTGGCTTTTCTACAAAAGGCTTTTGGAAAATTTCCCCATTCACTTCCACATGATCTTCTCCTTCAATCAAACTGCATTCTGAGGAAACAGTGCAAACAGAGATGCAATGATATATTCATGGAAAAAGATGATTAGAGATTACGGGTGATTTTGGAGGTTGAAGTAGATTAACATGAATATTTGGTTGTCTGATTTGCTACTGACTGCACAAGGACTTGATCATCATGTGCTGAATATGTTTGCTGTAGCACATCTAAATGGTATTACGTTAATCCTCTGTTTCAGGACTTCTGCTGATTCTTGCAGAATCAGAGAGCAAGTCCTCCCCTAAAGAGGCATAATCCTGTATATGAGCTTTTTTTTTTTTTTTTGGAAATGTTTCAAAGGAAGGAGGTAGGGCTGTTAGTTTCTTACTTTCTCTGAAATACCAGAGTGATCACAGCTAGACAGTTAATGTGGGGCCAGATGCAATGGTACTTTCATCGGGCTGAGAACTCTTTCACAATATGTGTTGGATTAGGTAGCTCTTCTGTGTATGGGATCAGAAGTCACTTCGCTACAGGCTGGCTGGGTGCAGTAGCTTTCATTTGACTTCAAAGACAATAAAATGAGTCTTTTTTTCTCTGACATCATGCAGACTTTTTCACCTAAAATTCTCTACCCCTCCAAAGAGCTACAACATGATAATGCTCCAATTTTCCTTATTGTTTATCTTACTCTTATGTCTTGATCTGTCATTGCAATCTCCTATAGTTATAGGATGTTTGATTTTTAGTAGAAAAAGCTCTTAGGTTTGCTTTCAAGAAGAGAAAAAATTCATTGCAAGTGATGGTCAGAGGAGAACATCTGCAGAATCTCTCTGTACTACATTTCCTTTACACAGTTCCTTGTATTTGAAAGGGAAAGCATTCAATAGCCTGAGTTGTTTTTGCCAGTCTTACTACTCTAAGCAAGATTACTAATTACAGTGGGTAATTTAAGAAAAATCATGAATGCTGCTCTCCTTGGCTGGTAGCATACTTCTGTATCAGTTTGATTTTGGAAGGCCTCATTCTAGCTGGTTTATGATGGCTATAAGAGAATTCTGATCCCAGACTTCAGAATCATCAAACATATACTGCAATTAAATACTAGAGAAGACATTGATCTCTGAGCCAATGAACTAATTCTCTAGAAAGTAAAGTTTAGTTAGCTTTCAAGTATGTATCTACTGTTCTCCAACGGAAACCAAAGGATGCCAGTGGTTGATACTTTTGTCATCAGTTTTTACCTTGGGGATTGTTTGGATCACGGTTTAGAACTGCATAACGAGGAAGTAAAATGCCTTCAGCTTTAAGAATACTGTATACTTCTCTCCTAGAAGGAAAGAACAGAAGTTGCACAGTAAGACTGCAAGTCCTGACAGTATTTGTATTTTCCAAACCCATGAGCGCGTGGAAGGGAGGAGGAAAATATATAACCACATCACATAAATCACTTGTAATACTCGGTGCATACAATGCTACAATGCTTCAAAAGGTTGTTGATGGAGAGCTGTACCTTTGCAGTGATCTCATCAGTATCAGCAAAACAATGTTTGCAGTGCCAGTGCTTTCCCTCCACACTCACACTGCAAGAGCAATTTCCACAGAACAAGTCTCTCAGTAGAAGAGAGTAACAAGAAGGGCTGAAAAAGTTCATATAGCACAGCAATTGAAGGCGTCCAAAACAGCAAGTCTGTTCACTGTTCAGAAAGCGCTAATGTTTCTTTATTTTGCTTACTACTGTTTTCTTAATATTTGCTAACCATGATTGCAGCCCAGAAAGAAAATTCACTTTGGTATTCAAATACCATGTGGTCATTCAACGACCCCCAGAAGTTTTAACGTTACAGAAAAAGTCTTTCATAAGCCACACGAATTCTATAACTATGGAATGCTCTACAGTAGCAGAGAACGGTTGTGACCCCAGAATCAAACGTTCTTTTATTTCCTCATCTCAGAGGCAATTAACTGTTTAATATATTTCCGATTAAGCTTTTCCTGTTTCACAGCTAACACCATCTTGCATAATAACTATGTTCACTGAGGCTGCTAATCTCTTTCAATATATACAACTGCAAAGTACGATGCTCGTAAAGCGTAAAATTAATACTCTACAAGAAATTGAACATTTCGAAGCGAGTCCCTCGCTTAGAAGTGGTTTGTTCTTGACAGGTAGTTAGCATCACTTACCTGTCTTGTATGTGATACTGCATATTCAAGTCATTGATTATAAATGGATTCCTGAGTTTTGCATAGGCAACTGCTTTGTCCAGGGGAAAACCTAAAATGTTTATTAACGAGTATAAATAAGAATCACAAGACACAATGCTAGTAAATAGTTTGGAACCTTCATTTGCAAACTTCAGAGTATAACCAGACATATGGCTTTGGGAGGATGTTCCCTCTCTCAACTGTAAACGTACATAATGTGAGCTTAAGACAATCATGAAACTATAGCTTGATTTCAGTGTACGTTGCCATAAGTAATCTTCCTGTTTCCCATTCCCTCCTCCTCACTCCACATTCCCTAGTGCCAGAACTAGGGCTTGTGTTGCCTCTGCCCGAAAAATGTGATTTTTAACCTCAGCCCACTCATCTTTGGTTCACTGCAGAGTTCCACAAAAAACATAGAGATTAGCAGAGATACAGGAACAAGTAGCTAGAAACCCAACACGCCCACTGAGAGAGCAGCATGCTTTTGCAGTTATTGATCCAAGTTAGTATTAGATCAACAGGGCTTACCATTCCACTGGCTTTCCAAATATTTACTAATGGAACAGCTATTTTAAATGTCATGTCAGGACAGCACTTTCTCACACAATAAAAACAGCATCATTTTAAGAGCTTGCATTTTAAAAGTCAGTTGTATTACATTAAACAAGACAAGGGCACTGCTTCCTAGGAAAAATCTAAGAGAACTGCAAGGCAAAAATAATTTAAAAAAATCCCTAGACTGGAAGAAATACTTAGTTGTTGAAAATATTCATTGTATTAGTAAAAGATTTACCTTTAGAATGAAAGGAAATGAGACAGTCACATAAAGGCCAGTTTTCAACTGGCTCATTCAAAATAACATCCTCTTCAAATATTACAACAGTTATGTACTTAAACATGGAGAGGCGTTCAAGAATTTCTTTCATTGGTTTGGACTTAGATTTCTTAGCCATTGAACAAATCCCAACTAAAATTTGTCTTTCTGGTGGCTGAGGGGGGGGAAAAAAAGCAATTATTAAGTATTCTCAGAATGCAACAGTGTAATAGCAGTATAATAGTGCAGACATATTCTGTTAAAATTTACATACATGATTAAAAGCTATATTAGAGGTAGTAAATTGCTAGCAAGTAACACAACTCTGTGAGACAGCATTCTGCCCTGCGTCCTTATGAAACATGCTTCAGGAAATTAAATTTTTCAACAGGATTATACTACTTTAAAATATTTTTTATCTTACCAGGAACAAATAGACAGGATCAAAAACTGAGTGAGAAATGCCACACCAGAGTGAGATCACACTTGCGGCTTACTGGGAAATTAACCAGTAACTCATTTTTAAACAATTTAATTTTTCTAAATCTATTTAGCCACAAGGTTTCACATTTTATTACCCATAAGTGAATTATGATAATGAAAATGAATCAAATGGAAAATACTACTCTAGATTTCTCAGAGTTACTCTGTGTATAGCTAGTTTCACTCTGTATAGTCGATATTCTCTTTCACTTTATAAGCCTTCAAAAAATTTGACTTTCCCCAATGGTAGTAAGTGCAACAGCTAAACTGCTCATGTGTTTAAAAATAAACAACCCCATAAAAATCCTTTAAAGCTACTGGTCTTTTAAAACATAGCCAGTTACTTTTTCTTGTTAAAATACACTGACTGCATTAAACAGCGTGAGCTGCTAATTTTGCAGTAGGTGTTTGCATTTCAATTAATCACAGCCAAGTGTTAGATTAACATTTCTTTTAATTTAAATTTTAGACATGCTTGCAAACAACGAAAGTTTAATCTGATGATTCCCTAAAGTGAAATGTTACAGACAAAAAGATGAAGAAAAAAATACAATTTAACAGAGACATGACATTCTTCGTGCAGACTAAAATGAAGAGCGTCAGTTCTAAACAAGCTAAAAAGTGGGAAGCAGTGTTAAAATAATTCAGAACATTCTGCAAGTACAACAAACTAGGGTATAAATTGAGATTAATTTTACATGCACTTTCTATAGACCAAGATAAGAAAGAAGGAAAGAATAAAAACATGTCATATCCTCATAAGAACAACAGTAAGATGATCATAAGATGAAAATAGAAATTTTAAGAATCTGTTCAAACTGACAAAGGTAATTCCATGGCAGTTGACAATATATACCAAGGATAAACTCTCTCTATCATTTTTTGCTACTCATTATCCAATTAAGGCTCATGCTCTGAAATTCAATCCCAGAAACCAAAACAAGTCTGCAAAACTGGCACAGCCACCTGAACTGCCCTCAAACTCTGTATTAAGGTCAAGCACATCTACTTCCTAGATCAAGGTATACATACTGCAACTTATTTTTCAAGTGTGGTGCATTGCCAAATGTAACTGATGGGTGGTTATCTTAATATGATTAGACATTTCCCAATTTAGATCACCGTTTCAGTATTAGACTTAACGTGAGCTAATATAATTTCAAAGGTAAAATAACATTAGAAAACATACAGTGCATACATGCCCCTACAGTACATACAGAGTCATATTCTTCCTCTTCCTCTTCCGCATGGCCATAGAAGTGATCATAATCTGTAGACCTGGCTGAGTCCAGCAATTCCTCTCCATCTTCTCCACCGACGAAGAACCTAGGAGGATCGCTCTCTGTTGCGCTAACAGACATGACTACAAGGCCTATGGAGATCTAGGTAGAAACTGCATCCACTTTGGCAGCTGAGACACTGGGCATATTCCCAATGACTTGGGAACACAAAAGGCCCCAGCTCTTTGATACTGCTTCTGCAGCGTTGCTACTGTGATTAAACTGTCTTCCAGGCACAGTTTAACCGGTATCAGCTGTTCATTATTGGTTTGAGTTGTTGCTCCAAGAAACCAGACACAGGTTACAGTTTCCCTGAGATGATATGGCAACTTTTTATCCTAAAAAACAAACACACACATGCAACTGATAAAGGCACATAAAAACCACTTCCTTATTTTAAAAAAGCATTTGGAGAACTATATACCTCTGATATACGACAGAGTGTCCAAAGCAAAAGCATCAGAAGTAAAGCCCTGCAGGCTGCACACAATCTACATTTCTACATGTATGTTCGGAGCAGGGGGAAGTAATTTCAAGATGTTTTCAAACTGCTTACTCAGATATTTCAAAAATATCTATCTGGTATAACTCAGGAAAGTAAAAAGCATTAAATGCATTCTTTCCAACTTTTAGGAAGGGTAAAGCATAAAGGAGATTTTATAAAGAGATAAAGGAACAAAAGTCTTCTCCGATATTTGAGATATTTAAATCCCTATTCCTGTCAGCTGTTCTCCCTCCCCCCCATCGTTTCCCAGTCAAATGAGCCATGGTAAACAACTAAAACTAACAGATAAAAATACTAAAATAAATAAATAAATATATATAGCACCACTATTAAAGCTATTTAAGAAAATTATTCTTTCAAAAACACAATAAGACTCTGGTTTGAAAGCAAAATGTGTATGTTAACTTGGTGTCATGTGCTTATTTAGTTTGTTAATTTTTCAGTGTGAAAATGAAGCAACACTTAATCAATTCCAGAAATATCCATCAGCTCTGCCTTTGATCAAAACTACTTCTAAGCATCAACTTTCAATGTCCCAGCAAAGTGGATACACATTAACCAGTCACGTCAAAATAAGATTTTGGCCAAGCAAGCTGTATGCAGAAACAGACTCAATGCTCAGTCTTCCATTAGATTAACTAGACAACTGTTATCATTATAAATTGTGCATGATTTTGTCGTATTAATTATAACCCATTATTATTTGGAATTTTAATAAGCAGTTATTTGTTTAGAAGTTCATCTGATCACTTGGTTTCAGCGAAATGGCAGAAGTCATTTACAGGAATGCAAGTACACAACAGCTACAGAGACTGAGCTGCATGCCACATGCGGTAGAGGCAAACCACATCAACCTTCTTAAACAATGGTTTTAGACAATGAGAAAAAAGTTGCTGTAATGCATAAGCGTTCTAAATTAAAGGGATAAGAACAAAAATCATTTAGGTCGTTCATTAGTCAAATCATTGTGTAAGTACCATTGAACAATGATGTCTCAGCAGAACTGAATTTGTCTTTAAATATCTGCCAAAATAACTTCGATTGTTCTATAAACCAAGTGAAGCAATAGGCAATTTTCGGTGGTAATCAGCCATTCAGCCCCCTGTGAAAGGGGGTGGTAAACAGAGCAAAAGTTACCTGCCGTAAGTCAGAGAGCAATAGATTAAGCATGGACAAACAATACAGCTGCTTCAGATACAGAAAAGCTGAGGTCTAAACAACAGACACACTGGGATCTTGGAGTGACAGCAAGGGATTCCACTCTTAAATATATTTGCTACACACCTGCTGTTTCAATCCCATTAATAAAAATTACATTCTTTTATCATCTCAAACTGCAGCCGTTTGTGTTTCAAGCAACAAGAACATAATTAAACTTCAAACAATTCATTTTGCTGCCACGTGAGAGTTAGAAATTAGAGTACTGAGAGAACCCCTTTTATGAAACGGTGAAGAAAGCAAGCTGTCCAAATGTTGTTTCAAGTAAGATTCAGCAAGGCAGAGGTTATTGACAACATACACTGACAACTAATTCAGAATTTTGAAATAGTATTAAAGATAAAATTGAGTCAAAGAATTGGATCCAATCTTAAGAAAAACGACAATAATGTTTAACAGTTCCTCTCAAGACAGTTTGTCCCCCCCCCCAATTCTCTAAGTACTCTCACATTTAAAAGTATAATTAATTAGTCAGGTGAGTTCCTCACCAGGCCAATGAAAAAAAATCATTCTCAATTTGGTCACGAGAAGCTGAAGGAGGTATTGCAATATTTTACAGCTATCCCTAAAGCATAAGTGAGATAATACAGAATAAAAGCATAACTCTCTGTAAGGCCACGGTACAAATCATGATGCACTATTGCGCCACATTCATGAAGTTCTTGTCACTTCCTCTTCAGAAAAAGGGGGAGAATGCAAAGAAAAGGGTAAACAATTGAGGCATGACAAATCTACAAGATCATCAGCAACGGAGAAGGAAAATAGGGTATGACTGTTCATTATCGCTTCTAATGTTTTGCTTGAGGGCAAAGACTAGCAAGTGGAAGAGAAAAAGAAGAGTTTTTTCCCTCACAGTATACATAATTATGCTTTGGAAGTCCAGATGTTTTTGATTCTATAAACCTGTACGGGTTCAAAAAGTGATTAGGTAAGTTCATGGAAGGAGGAAAATATTGGATGCGATACCATCTCTTGAAGATGAATGAAGACATGCACTGCACTTAACATAAGATGACCTTTGTTCCCAAAGGCGGCTGCTGGGCACCACTTTAACACACAACTTCTCTTAGAAGGAGAATGAAACATGCCTAGCTCTCCTTAGAGAACTGCAGTTAACTAACCTAAAAATCCACTAATTGTGGATGACGAAGCTTTTTCGGTTAACCTCAGTATGTCAAAAAGCCATGTTACTCTGCACCTCGGATCACGATGACAGTATTTTTAAAAACATAACAAGGAATCTGACATTAATATCAAATAGCCACGCTATGAGGGTCTGTCTCTAGCGGTACTTGAATCTCTCTTACCTGAAGCGATCATTTCTCAAAGCAGGTAGCTAAGAAACCACACAAAGACTGATGGGAAAAGCACAACCCGTCCACAAATCAGACAAAGATAGCCTGGCAAATAGAATTCCCCAACAGGACGGATAAGCAAGTCTATTTGAAACTTAGTGTTTCTTCATTTTACTCACTCAAGAATCTGGAATGTGTTTGTTGGTCTTATTGATGGCAAACAGATCTACCAAGGGGAGCTTCACTTACGGAACACAGACTTTGAACGCTCACCTTTGTGGTTAGCAGATTGTTTTCTGCAGGATTTATCACACTGTTCACCCTCTGTAGGTGCTGTCTTTTGTGTCTTCTAACAAGTAAGTTGCAAGGCATGCACCTAACTTAACATACTGCTAGAGGAATTTATCTTATGGACGTTTCTTAGATCAGTTGACAATATCCTCAATATATTAGTTTGGAGAAGAACAAGCACCCTCTTCCTGAGCATATACTTTTCAGCTGCAGATGAGCCTCTCTAGCTCTTCCGGAGGAGCGTGCATTCAGCATTACAGGAAGACTGGTAAGAATATGCATTCATAAATCTAGAGAAGATAAGACAAACTGTGACTGTGAGGCAAACATTTGTATATTTGGTTTGAAAAACCATCCTCAGCCTGCCCCAGAGACACAGAAAATGCAACTTGGCAAGATACGTCTTGCCGGACTCCAACTGCTGTTTGGGAGCTTTCTTCAAGATTAGAGAACTATAGTTTTAAAAAAATAACTAAGCATAGCTACCTCAATGCCTACTCAGAATACAGATTTTTCTCAGTTGAGCAGATATAGTATTAAATTAAGGACAACAAGAAGGCCTTCTTCAAATACATCAATAGCAAAAGGAAGACTAGGGAAAATGTGGGCCCGCTGCTGAATGGGGCGGGTGCCCTGGTGACGAAGGATACAGAGAAGGCAGAGTTATTGAATGCCTTCTTTGCTTCTGTCTTCACTGCTAAGGCCAGTCCTGAGGAATTCCAGACCTTGGAGACAAGAGAGGAAGGCTGGAGAAAGAAAGACTCTCCCTTGTTTGAGGAGGATCAGGTTAGAGATCTTTTGTCCAAACTTGACATCCACAAATCCATGGGCCCCGATGGGATGCACCCACGAGTGCTGAGGGAGCTGGCGGATGTTATCGCTAGGCCACTCTCCATCATCTTTGAAAGGCCCTGGAGATCAGGAGAGGTGCCTGAGGACTGGAAGTAAGTCAATGTCACACCAGTCTTCAAAAAGGGCAAGAAGGAGGAGGCAGGAAACTACAGGCCTGTCAGCCTCACCTCCATCCCTGGAAAGGTGATGGAACAGCTCCTCCTGAAGGTCATCACTAAGCATCTGGAGGACAAGAAGGTGATCAGGAGTAGTCAGCATGGATTCGCCAAAGGGAAATCATGCTTGACCAATCTGATAGCCTTCTATGACGGAATGACTGGCTGGGTAGATGAGGGCAGAGCAGTGGATGTTGTCTACCTGGACTTCAGCAAGGCTTTGGACACTGTCTCCCATCACATCCTCCTAGGTAAGCTCAGGAAGTGTGAGCTAGATGAGTGGACGGTGAGGTGGATTGAGAACTGGCTGGATGGCCGAGCTCAGAGGGTTGTGGTGAATGGCGCAGAGTCTAGTTGGAGGCCTGTGGCTAGTGGTGTCCCCCAGGGGTCAGTCCTGGGTCCAGTCTTGTTCAATATATTCATCAATGACCTGGAGGAAGGGACAGAGTGCACCCTCAGCAAGTTTGCTGATGATACTAAACTGGGGGGAGAGGCTGACACACCAGAAGACTGTGCTGCCCTTCAGAGGGACCTGGAGAGGCTGGAGAGGTGGGCCGAGAGGAACCTCCTGAAGTTCAACAAAGGCAAGTGCAAGGTCCTGCACCTAGGCAGGAATAATCCCATGCACCAGTACAAGCTGGGGGTTGACCTGCTGGAAAGTAGCTCTGCCGAGAAGGACCTGGGAGTGCTGGTGGACAACAAGTTAAACCTGAGCCAGCAGTGTGCCCTGGTGGCCAAGAAGGCCAATGGTCTCCTGGGGTGCATTAGGCAGAGTGTTGCCAGCAGGTCGAGGGAGGTGATCCTGCCCCTCTCCTCAGCCCTGGTGAGGCCTCACCTGGAGTACTGTGTCCAGTTCTGGGCTCCCCAGTACAAGAGGGACATGGCACTCCTGGAGAGAGTCCAGCGGAGGGCTACCAAGATGATTAGAGGGCTGGAGCACCTCTCCTATGAAGAAAGACTGCAAGAGCTGGGCCTGTTCAGCCTGGAGAAGAGAAGATTGAGAGGGGATCTCATCAACGTGTACAAGTATCTGAAGGGGGAGTGTCAAGAGGATGAGGCCAGCCTCTTCTCCGTGGTGCCCAGCAACAGGACAAGAGGCAATGGGCAGAAACTGAACCACAGGAAGTTCCGTCTGAACCTGAGAAAAAACTTCTTCACTGTGAGGGTGACAGAGCATTGGAACAGGTTGCCCAGAGAGGTGGTGGAGTCTCCTTCGCTGGAGATATTCAAAAGCCGTCTGGATGTGATCCTGGGCAATATGCTCTAGGTGACCCTGCTTGAGCAGGGAGGTTGGACTAGATGATCTCCAGAGGTCCCTTCCAACCTAAACGATTCTGTGATTCTGTGAAATTTATTTTGCAATTTTCTCTCTCCTAAGGAGAGAAAACTAGCGTAAGGACCATGGATCAAGCAACAGAAATCTTGGGATGAACTCATTTCAAAAATCAATTATCCAAGTATATGAATTGCTAGATTGGGCCAGTTTGCAATAGTAGGGAATAACAAGAATTTTGAGTTTGTAAAAATAAGGCCAGAGATACAGAATCAAGAAAAGATACTGACCCTTTTGCAGTCTTGTAAACTACTACTGCATGGACTAGCTGAATTCCACAGAAATTGGCATTCCGATAGCTGATGATTTTCAGTTTATCTTTCAGTCAGCAGACGCTGTAAGCTACTGTCATTAGCATAAATTTGTGTCATGACAGAAATGACTAAATTCTTTATTTACAGAGCAAATACTTTTAGAGATAAGAATTAAGTTCCTTCTCCTCCAAATGCTTTGGCTGCTATAAAAATTAAGGAACCTGTTCTTTCTTGTGGTGTGTGGAATAAGACAAGTCCAAGAAAAGGGACAACGGAAAGAAAAATCTGAAGATAAAGGACGAACTGCAGTGAATAATTTATAGAAGCCTCCTAAAACAACCACAGTAATCTGAGGTCAACAGAAAGCGTAGCAACCAACATGTGGTAGAAAGACAGTCGTTGGATTAATATATGGTTCGCAAATTGTATGCCAAGGAGAAATAACAAATGACAAAGCAAGAAGATGGAGCTTTCTTCTGAAACGAAGTCTCAGTTCCTCTGGAAGCACTGTCAGGGGTGTTTTGATGGTGACAGGAGAAGCTTCTAACATACTGTGTTTTAAGCAGAATTCCATCTTGCTGCCTACCATAGGCAGCAACGAAGAAGTCTTTCCAGCGCCCGGTCTTCTGTATTAAGAAGCGAGCAGCAGTAAAATAGAGGCAGGGACGCTCTATGTTATATCCTCTCATACCAGATGCATAAGCATAAGCCTCATTAGACAGAGAAGATTAAAAGATTTCATGCATACCTCAACCAGAGAAGACCGCAAACTAAGCAAGATAAAACCCAGAGCTTTCTACTGGAACATACACTGATCCATTTCCAATGGGGTAACGGCCAGAAGATCCAGGCAACAATCTCCTCCTGTGCAATAACCTTTCAAGGTGAAGCAAATTAGATTATGTTCCCTTTAAACCTCAGCTGTTATGCAAGGGTTCTATTTTACAGCTTACAGATTAAAAATCTGTTATTTCTGAACACCAGTTTACCAGTGTCGTTTTCTTTTAAAGAACTTTCAACCAAACGTATGGCCTGTTCACTCTGCCTGTCCTAAAATTTCCTATTCATGATCACCCAAAAAAAAGGGGAAGGGAAAAAAAAAGCAACAAAAACACCTGCTTAAGGAAAAACATTAGTAAATTTACTCACTTTACATTAGCAAAACAAACCAATCTCAGCTTTTCCCTGAAAAAGTCAGATGGCACTAAAATAGCCTAATGACAAAGAGAAGCAAAAACCCTTAAGTTTGATCCCTACTATTAATGCTTACTAATAAAAGGTATTCAAAGGTAATATTCTGAATAGATAAAATTATACATAGATAAATTTAACCATTAATATACAGATAGGGTTGTACTTGAATCACAGATTTTGGTAGCCTGCTAAACACTCAGTCGGGGTATTCTACAGACTTTTTCTGATACTTCCACAAATAAATTCCTAAAGAGGTTTCACAAACCAAAAAGCAGTCTCTAACAAATGTTAAATAGATAATCCTTCAAATAGTTTTCCTGTACCCACTCCACGTGTTATAGCAGCTCAGGAATCCAGCCTTGGTATTTCCCATATTTACTTAGACCATGAAATCAGCATTCCAGTAACTGTCAGCAACAAAGCAGCTCAACACAGGAGCAATGATCTGAAAGGGCTCAAAGTTTTAACAGCTGTTATAAAACACCTATAAAAATATGACTTTTGGAAAAGAAGGTAAGCATTCCTCCAGCTTTTTTTTTTTTTTTTTTTGGCATAAGCATAGCTACCAAAAGAACAAACTATCTCTGTATACTCTAACGAAAAGTAATAGACCAAAACTAGAGTAAGTGTTTCTCACTTGTAATTGCAAAGAAAAACCATACCATACACAGGACAGCCATAAGGAACTTCTAAATCAGGAGCAACACATGAAAACTTCTTTTGGAAATGCCATTATAAGAAAACAATTCAAAAACACCTTTGTTCCATTTACATTGTGCAGTGTAAACAAATAACTGTACAAAAAGCATAACTGGTACTCACCTGTTATATGATTCTGTACTAAAAAACTAAAACGACACCCTTCCCCCAAAGCATTGCCCCTTTTGAAGTTTCAGTTCTTACCACTGCAAGCTTATTCAAACTGCTAGGAGTCCACTATCAGTTTCCTCCAATTCAAATTAAGAAGTGAAAAACTGAATGGCTTTAAGAGCCATTTTTAGGTGGCCTAAGAAAGATATCAAAAAAACTTTCGACATTTTTAGAACTGCTGTGCCTAACATTTTCATTAACAGCCTATATTACATTTAGCAGTAAGTAGTACGTTAGATGTTCTGAATAAACATCATCTAACCAAAGTCTTCTAAAGCAAGCTGGAGGTTGGGTTTTTTCCTGGGAATCTTTACATTTTTCAGATACATTTATGCTTCTGATCTAAAGTGCAGAGACAAGGAATACTTAAGAGGCCTGCAAATGAGAAGGTTTCTCCCTACCTGGCAGTTACCGAATATGGTGACAATGATGTCTGCCTCACGATTGCTGAAAGATGTTTTTATCTGTTTTAGAATCCTGCCTGTGCAACGTGACCGCTCATGTAGCAAGTCACCAAAGAAGGGCAGTTTGTTGGGTTGCTGCTCATGCAGAGACAATGCAGGGGAGATGGGGGGGAATCGAGAGGGACACAGGAAGAACAAAAACACAAGAGTTTGCATGCTGAGACAGCTGATACAAACAAGTATCACAGCTGCAAAGCTTCAATATAAGATCCCAAGTGTAAGGACCTGAGTGTTTTATGCATATGTATAATACCTTTCTACAGATGATCCAAACAAATTTGGTAATAATTCAGATTTAAACGTAGACTCTTGAACTACAAACAAGGCCCATGTTCACTAATGACATTTTCTTGGGTCTGACATAGGATCAGGAAGAGGAAGAAAAAGGTGAGAGGACAGAGAAGGCAGAAGAGGAGGGAAAGGATGCAAAGACACAGAAATTGCTGAAGACAATACTGTGAGCAAACCATAAATCACTTGTTGATTAGCATGGTAACTTATATAGCAACAGATACTTGGCTCTCCAGTCTACTTAAATATTCAATGTCTACTGTGTCACATCTTCAGTATTACATAACATAAATATTTACACACAAATGTTGTTCTGTTCTACCATACATCCTATGAGGTGGCTAGTAGTAGCTGTCAGCCCATTACTGAGACAGACTAAACCTAAAAGACGACATAGAACAGCTCTTTTCTGACATCCCCAAACCACAAAGAACGTTACAGTTTTAGCGTGCTGATAGTTTGCACGCACAAGAAGGACTACATCAAATGAAACATAACACATACAGAAAACACAAAAGGATATAGCGGTTTCCAGTAACTACTGAAACGTACAAAGTCCAGTGGCCTAAGTCTAGTTAACAACCACGAAATTATGAAAAGCCTTTAGCTCTCATCATCAAGTAAGAACTCCAACAACAAAGCCTTAAGAAGTTTATTCCCACCTTCCTCTCTCTGCTTTGCTCAGTCCCACTGGATTGCCAAACAATTGAGCTGATCTATATAACAGAAGAAATAAGTCAAGAAATAGGGTAGAAAAGGAAGCAAAGTAAACGAGAATTCTAAAAGCTTCTTGGCCACAGCTGAACTAACAATATAACATAAGGTTACTACATTCTGTGACAGGGAACGTGTCTCCTGCAACGATAATGCATTAAATCAACATCAAGGTCTAGATTTCACAACATTCAGGCATCTTCCCTTACAATAAGTAATCTATGCATTAATAGAAGCTTTTCAGAAGTTTCTTTTGCATTATGTAAGTATTTTACCAGGAAATCAAATGCAAGATTTAGACACCCCCCACCCCGGGAGGTCATATGAAAACAATTAGAAGGATGGACAGACCAGCGTATTGACAAGGGCAAAGAGTGATTCACACCCATGCATTGAATCAATAAAATTACTGAGGTACATCCCTTCTCACTCCCTTTACTCCATTCAAAAGCAGCTCCTTGCCCCAGTTGGGGAGCTGCAACCCACCCCCTCTCCTCCCAAACTCTCTCAGGACCCACCACAGCTTGCTCCACACTCCAGTACAGGGACAGCCACACCTTTACCATCTTCCTTTCCCCACACCCCAAATCCTGCACCTTATATAAGGACTTTTGTCCTGTTCAGACTCCCAGTTGAGTGTGTCAGCTCTGCCTGCTAGTCCCAGTCTCCTTCATTAGAAGTGATGGAGTAGGGCAATCTCCAGAATCAGTCAGGAAGAGGTGACACAACAGAAATTTTACAAAACAGAAGTTGAAGAGTACTTTTTTATTATTTGTTGCTTTTAGCCAGACACTTGGTTGCACCTGCAAGTCAAATGTGGCTTTCAGACTGTCAGATGAAAAGCCATAACCTAGCTTTAATGACAATGTGAACATGCTAAATTTTCTTTACACACACAACAAATATTTTGTACAGTGCTCCAAAAGCATTCTTATATACTACTTTATGCATTACTCCACCAGCAAAATTATAGCAGCACCCACTCTGAAATTGAGACTAATCTTTCAGTTTCACTCCACTGAGCTCTATGGAGACTGGAAGAAACATTTTGAAGAGGAGACAGAAGTCTTCCCCATCAGATAAGCGCTCCAAACACTTTTCCTGGCCATATCACTCTTGCACTGTTACCTGTACTTCATCTTCAGTAGTAGAGCATACAAGTACTGTTATTCAGACTTTTTTTTGGCTTGGTGGTTAGGACGTTTTTCTGATAAACAGAAAAGCAGGACTTGAAACTACGGACAGAGGAAGGAATAGAAATGATATTTCTCCTACTCAATTCAAGTGTTCTAACCGCTAGGCTGCTATGGTCTAACTCCACTTCCCTCACACACCAGCAGTTTTCCTCAAAGGTGGGCCACTGGGTTTCTACTTACAGCAGAGGGCTCGGTGCTCTGAATTCCAAACAGAAGAGAAAGAACGTGTAAAATCTCGCCAAAACTCTAAAGAGACAGAAATTCCCATCTTACCAGCACTTACTTTACAATAAATACTTACATTTCTTGAAATATTATGTAGCTCGGCTAGCCAACTAATTGCAGTTGCCTAAATCTTTTCCCAGGGACTTGAACTATTTTCCTAAAACTGTGCTACCTAACTGGTGTCCCTAAAGTAAGGTTTCCATCTGACCTTCCCATATTACAGTAGCTGAGCCCAGGATGCTAGAAGTTCAGAGCTGTAACCTGCCACGTGAACTAGGGCTGCATTAAGAAGCCAGCTTTGCAGAGTGGGAAGACATGCCTTTTAAGCTGTGGATGAAAGAGATTTCTAGCCTTAACAGACAACTGTTACATTTTTCAAACATTAATTACTTGGCTGGGTTTCCCGTGTTTGCTTTCTTCTCTAGTAATTCTACAGAGTAAATCAAAATATTTTTAGTCATTTAGAATTACCAAGCTTTAAACAAAATATCTTTTCCGGGTAAACACCTTAATCTTTCCCTTACCAAGCTCTTTGCTTAAAGAACTTATTTTTACCCCAATATCTCACTAGCTGAAGTATGACCTTTCATCATACTCAATGACGTTCACTAACACTCAGTCAAGAGCATGAAGAAGCCCCAAACACTGCACTATCACAGTGCTTCATCGTTCAACCCTTTAGCAGTCGTGGGGTCTAAATTGCAAAATGAACCATTGCAAACCTCCAACAGTAGTGTCAGAACAACCTTGGAGGTCTAAAATAAATAAATAACTAAATAAAATCCAGTCTGGCAAATATCACTGTCCTCTCCAAGACAGGAAAGGAGTATTTTTTAATACTGGCAAACACTACTACAAACTGACACGCGGCATGCATTGCAATTGCCTCCTGCTGAGCCACAGTACAGATAACCTTCACGTCCTCCAAGTTCATTTCTAAATCAAGTCTTGTCAAGCACATCACATGCATCAGCCATAAAAGATGGTTACATTAGTGGCAAGTCTGAATGTTTTAAAGAAAACTGATTTTTAAAGACCTCCCTTCAAATACATCAGAACAGCTTCTCTATATTCGCCCAGACAGTAGAACTAGTTAGTTTAACTTTTCAGAGATAAGAGGTTTTGCAAAGATGAGAAAGTATTGCCAAAAATTCTTTATCAAAGTTACAATAAACTCAGTGTCGAGAGGCCTGATCCTTTCTAACCACAATTACCAGAAGCATACTTCCACAAAACATATCAGTCAAGCAAGATAATGCAAGTAGTACAAAAATTCATATTTCCCAAATGCGGAACATAAAAGGGGCATATTACATCAGTCAACTCTCCCTGCCAAAAAGAGTTTTACATAACAACCATATTTTTGTTATGGGATGAATTAAAACTAGTTGAAACTGATACGCTTAAATGCCTCCCTTCATTTAAAATAGCCCTGAGACAATCACACACGTTTCCACCAAAGCAAAGGCAAAATTCTCCAGGAATTTTGATACCCTGGACAAAAAAAGCTTGGCCTTGCTACCAGCTTATAAAAACAACACAGAAAGGATCTAGAGAAGATAGGCAAGCAGCAGCTCTAATAGACAAAGGAAAACAGCACTTAAAAAGATTCAATGGGCTGCAGAAATACCATACAAACACAAGTGTAAGGAGCAGCTTTTCAGGTTACATAGCACTTGACACAAGTGGTCTGGATGAGAGAGGAAACCACTAATTTCACTGTGGTTGTGATACTAGGCTCTAGCTCCCAGTCTTCCAGTTTTGCAAGGAGAACGGCTAACTACAAAATGAACTGCTACTAGCAGAAAATACGTCAGGAAAGCAGTATACTAATACTCAATACTTGAAGTTTACCTATACTGGGTAAAGTTCCTAGGTGCAGGAAAACACCATTACAACAAGCAGAAATATTACACAGGCCCCTCTATCTATACACCACCCATTTCATCTCCCTCCAACTTATTCTCAGGTTACAGCTGCTTTTCTTCTCCAGCTTGATCACGTGTAAATAACACTCTCCCTTACCTCAAGTAATTTTACACTGAATTTATTGTCAGCTTTCAGTACATTAACACAGAGCCCACAGTACAAAGCTTTAAGAGGAGGAACATCAAACCCACATTTGGGAACGCTGCCTGCCACCCTACGTGCGTCTTTGCACTCGGAAAGCCACGCAGCCTTCCCGAGAGCACGGCGCGCTGCGAGCTCCTGGCAGTACTACTTCAGTACTGCTTCAGTACTACTGCTCCGGGCAAGCGGCGGCTGCGTCCAGCAGAACTTGCGAAATTCCTGACTTCCAATCCAATGCGTAAACCACAACATCGCGGGGGAGAAAAACCCTAGACATTTGCATTTACTGGCCATGCCTGCCGTGTTTCAAAGGAGATTCTCGCTTGCGAGGCAGTACATGCGTTAGGTCTGCTCAGAAAACAAAGGGGACTAGAAGGGGTTTTAGCCATTCTGCCATCAAACAGTAGGGCTGAATCCAGCCGAGGACGGCCCACGGGAAGAGGGAACGGCCAGGTGAGCCGGGGCTACCTGGGACACGCTCGCTAGAGAGCGGGCAGCCGCCGTCCGCACCCGCGCCCCGCACGCCCGTTGGCTCCGCGCTTCCGTTAGGGCCGCGCCGCCGGAGGCTCCGCGTCCGCACGGTAACGGCCGCCGTCGGCAACGGCCGCCGCCGCGCCGCCCCCCCGGCCCGGGCCGGCCCCTGGCTGCCGCCGAGCGGGGGCTGCGGCAGGCGGCGCGGAGCCAACCGCAAGAGGCAGAGCGGGACCCTCCGCATCCCCGGCGGCGGGGGAAGGGAGGGAGGGGAAGGGGCGAGGGAGCCCGAGGCGGCACGGAGGAAAAACCGCCTCACCTGCGCGCGCCGCCGCCGCCGCCGCGCATGGCGCCGCCTGCGCCCTCGCCTCCCATTGAGGAGCCGCCGCCGCCTCCCTCCCTCCGCGCGCCGGCACGGCACGGCACGGCACGGCACGGCCCCGCCCCGCCTGCCGCGCCCCGCCTCCTCCCCTGCACCACTTCCGGCGGCGCCACAAAAGTCCCGGGTGCGAGGGCCGGCGCTGCGCCTCGCCAGGTGGGGAGGAAGTGACAGCAGCGGGCCGTGCCCCGCGGGACGGATTGCGCTGATACCTCTACGGGAGCAGGTGTGTGTTCAAGATCCCCGCGGCGCCCGCAGGAGGGGGCGGGCATCGACGGGGTGGGGGGAGGAGGGAAGGGGGGAAAAAGATCGCGCCGGTGTCTCCGGGCGCCTGCGCAGCTCTTGCCGCCCTGGAGCCACCCGTCAACGCTCACCCGCGGATTGTGGTTGGTGGTTCTGGGGCCGCGGTGCATGCTGGGGGCTGTAGTCCTGGCGGCGCCGGGGGCGGGGCAGGGCGCGGAAGCTTTGCGCCCTCGCGTTTGCAGGCGAGGCGGCGGGGTGAAGGGAGCGCGGGCTTTGAGGTGCGCGCGCGCCGGGCTCGCCCCGGCGGCCGTTAGGGGTGCGCGGTCTGGCCGCCTGCGGCGCGGCGGCGGCGGCGCCGTCGTGTGGAGAACAGCTTCCGTCTTGGCCCGGCCCTGTGCGTGGCGGTTTAACAGCGCCAGCAATGTGTTAAGCGCAGCGTCAGAGCGGAATATACATATACGTATATATATATATATGTATGTGTGTATATATATATGTATGTATATATATGTGGGGGTGTATTTTTATACATATAAATATATATATAATATATATATTAAAAAGCGCTCTAAAAACGGCAGATATTTTGTACAGCCACACTTTATAAAACTAGTGAGGAAGGTAAATGATGGGATGTCTCTTTTTCGGGAAGCACTTAAGACGTTAAAATAGGTATTCAAGAGTGTGGGGACTTCCTCTGGTAGGAATTGCAAAGTGAGGAAGAGGAAGGGTTCAAAAGCTGGACTGAAAAGATTTGCAGCGGTGATTATGTGATTAAAAAAGGGCATTATAAAGGAAAGTAAGTGTCAGTAGGTATGGCCATTTCTGCAAAGACACTAAAGCAAAAAGAGCCCTGCTGCTGAAGTTTGTCTCCTTATCAAAGTCTTTTGTCTGTAATACAATATATTCTTTCCCTATTTCAAAGGCATTAAGAGATCGGTCATTGACTCTAAGGCTTTGATTTTTTTGAGTGTGTGCTATGATTATGGTTACTGATAGTAGCACATGACTGACCAGAAGTAACATGGTTTATTCCAAAATAACAAAAATGGGAAATAACGTGATCTGTTGTTTTCAGAAATTATATTTTTTTAAGATGAGACAACTTAAAAGATCAAATTATTGAAAATAAATTAATAGAGACATAAGAAATATCCCGGAAGGAAACTCATCTAGTGCTTGCCTTTTAGGCATCAATCCAGCAGAGTAGTGAAGCACTTAACAGTGTGCTGCATCTGGATTTTACTAAAAAGACTAGATGTATGTGGATAATATGTTCTTTCTTCATCAGCTGGTGGATGTGCTTCCAAACTTTTGGTAATAGAAACTGCCATTGCTGGAATGAGGTTGGAATCCCCTTTTAGCTGAAGTACAAGCGCTGTGGCCCTGCCGTGATGTATCTTAATGTTGTGCAACTTCATTTTGTCAGAACTAAAAACCATGTACTTCATGCAGAACACGCACAGCCTCTGGCAACATTTTTTAACACGATGAGTTAAAAAAACGCTGCAAGAATAAAGATTGTTTTGCCCTGGCACATCTTATTTTCTTGCCATATGTGAACGTCTGCATTGAGCCAAAACAGTCCATCATCCCAATGGTTAAGACACCCAAGCTTCCACAGCCAGGAAAAGCAGTGATAGCATATGGCCAGTTGGACTTCTAGCCATGCTTGGGTAACTGCAGCGCTGGCCTTTGGCAGAAGCCCTGAGTCAGGCTTGAATGCATGTCCCTGGTATACAGAACATCTTAACTGTTCTTCCCCAGTACTCTTTTACTGACAGAAATGCTAGTTAAGCAGCTGCTTTGCAAAAATAGTTATAAGTAATTTTATCATGGTAGCCTAACCTTCTTCCCTGCTGTTCATTATCAAATGAGCAACTCGGTCGATTGCTTCATACTACCAGGTTAAAAACTTCCAAAAAGCTACTGTGCCAGTCAAGATCCCTAGAATGAGGATTATGTTCTGGCTCTGCTCCCTTGCTGTGCTTACATAGCCTCTTTCCTGGTGTAGAGGAATGCAGTGGTAAAAAGCTTATCTGTGCCAGTTCTCTGGTCCACAAGAATTTTGCTTTAAAATAAAATTGTAATATTCTGTGACAAGAGACTTGGCTGTTTGCAAAAGCCAGGTCTAACTTGTACAAAATTAGATATTCTGTGGAGCAAAGGTCTTGTCATTCGTTTGAACTGTGAAGTTCCTGGCATGCATTTGACACTGATAACGAAGCAATGGTTAGCCCTGCTATATGTGTAGAATATGATATTCTATAAATAACACTAGCAGAAAATACACATAGCACTTAATTTTCGGGGGAAAATAGATTAAATGTTCAAGCAGTTATAACCAGTATAGAGCTATTTACCCCTTCCCCACCTCCAGTTTAATAAAGGCAGGTTAAAATCTGCAAGCTGAAAAATAAACATCCTGACGCACACACTTAGTGTTCAAATAGCATCCGCGTATAATGAAATGATACAGGTTCCAGAGTGCTTGGATACTGTCATTTCCTCATAATTATATGCCCCTTAGCAGATGTGGCAAACATACTGATTATTCTTTCTAGCAGGCTGCATCTTGTCACGTTGTCTAACATGGGGACATCGCAAGGATAAGGGGAAAATTTGCTTAATGCTGTGGATGACCAGCATTCATTAAGAAATTATGAGATGTCGGTCTCCAAGCAGAAGTCAATCAGAGCGAGATCAAACTGCCGTCCCATCTATGTGTTCATCGCTGCTGGAGCAGATTTAAACAACAAAAAAGAAAAAACCCCACTGAAATATCGATGGAGCCTGCGTGAATATGTCTGCCTGTTGCTTGTCATTAATTTGTAATTATTCTGAAGCTATTATTGCTAGACTCAAGCTTTTCCTATGCCAATGATGCACTTTAATGATGGCATTTTAGTTTATTATTGTAATCAGAGAAGCAAGCCCACGTCAGGGAATTAATTGTTGCCTTAAATGCAGAATCTGACTTGGGATTTCAGAATCTAATTGCCAGATGAATTAATGAACAACATGAATTTCTGTGGCAGTCTCTGTCTGGGGAGTTACTTCTCTTCTATTTGTCTATATGTTTGTTTGGTGTTTTTCCCGTCAGAATGACTGTTTGGATGCATCTAATCTCCAAAACCCCTATATTTGAGGGCTAGCCAACTGTTTAAGACAGGAAGAGCAATTTTGTTCTCTCTGGTCCCCAAAGAATACAGTGGAAGGTGCCATTGTTTAGACGTTTTAAAATAAAAGTTGACAAATTCAGCTTTGTATACAGCTGGAGGGTTCAATTATATGGGCTGGCAAAACAGTTGTTGTTTCTCACCTGTGACTGTTACATACAGTCTTTCTGAAAGTCGGACTGCCTTGCTTCCCGACTGACCCGATCTGCACCGCAGCCTGTACGTGATGGGTCGAGCACCCTGTCCTTATCAGCTGCGCTACTGATAGCGTGGGGTTATTGAGAGCGCTGCAGTGGAAGGTGTAATATCTCTGGGATGCAAAAAGCTTAAAAGCACATGGAGCAATCAAAGGGATTAAAATATAGCTGACTTAGGCTTTGGGGAAGGAGAGCGCAATTAGATTAGCAAACGTGCTATGTTGTCAGGCTGCCTCTCTCTAAACTACAAGGAAGCCAGTAAAAACTGAAGGTGTGCTGCTGCGGCAGTTGCTTCATCTAACAAATGTTGTGCATGTTGTTCAGGTTAGCAATGGTCCGGAGTGGAAAAAACGGTGGGCTCCACCTGAGACAGATTGCATACTACAAACGAACCGGGGAGTATCATCCTACAACGTTATCGAGTGAAAGAAGTGGAATCAGAAGAGCAGCCAAAAAATTTGTTTTCAAAGGTAAAAATATTCTCTCAATCTGCATTGGAAAATGGATTTTTAAGTGAAGATTTGCTGATATTAAAAAAAAAAAAAAAAAAAAAAAGCAAAAAGGTGTCTTGCTCTGCAGCATACTCTCTGATCTTTATACACATGCTGTATAAAACAAACACCCCTGCCTATCCCTTGTTAATATATAACAATGTTTGCAGACATAGAAGCTCAATCTGCTTTGGTCCTTAACAGAAAGTATTTACTTTTCCATGTGAAAAGCCAAACCTTGTTTTAGATACTGGGGCAGCACGCAGCAATTGGTATCCATGATTCAAGGACTTCCAAAAGAGAAGTGCTGATCTGCAGCGATAGACGAGGAATGTTTGGCCCAGTCTGGGGCGCTCCGTGCACGGCTGGTCGGAAATGCAAGGATGGCTTTGCCATCTGTTGTGCTTCTGTCACCGCGGAGTCTCCCTGCCCGTCCCTGTTTTATTGTAGCCCTGTGAAGACAGTTGGCAGCGTGTCAGTCTTTGTAGTCAACTCTCCTTTTTCAGTCCCAGCAAACCTTCCAAACTTCCACAGGGAGAAAGTAGAGAGGAATTAAAGGTATGGGTCAGAAAGTGAGGTTGCTCACAGGCAGGCAATGGGTTTCATCTTCTAACATGTATTACTCCCTCTCCCCCCCACCCTCCGCAGCGTTAGCTTGTGTTTCAGTGAGACTTCCTGTAGGAGCATAGTTTGCGTTCTGACTTACTCTGGTTACAGCGTGATTGCCTCGTACCCAGGTTAATAAACTTGTAAACAAATGGTCCTAGGAGAGAAATAATTAAAATATTTGTAAACAAAGAAACTTTATTTTTGCACAAAATAAAAAATGAAGTAGACTTAAAAAAATCCATACGGAATCATGCCCACAGTTTAAGTAAACTAAACAACTCAAAAAGACTAACTGCTAGTATATAGTTTATTGGTATTTTCTTTCTTCTTTCAGAAAATAAGTTGTTCTATGTTGGAAAAGACAGAAAACAAATGCGCTTGGTAATTGTTTCAGATGAAGAGAAGAAGAAGGTGCTTGAGAAATGCCACGAAAATGCTGCAGGCACTCATCATGGCATATCGAGGACACTGACTTTAGTGGAATCTAATTACTACTGGACTTCTGTAACAAACGATGTCAAACAGTGGGTACGGGCTCATAACTACTTCTTATTTTTTTTAATGTAGTCTTTATTATAAACATTTTGCAAGTTTCACAAGATTCATCTCTCTTTTGGGTGACAAAAATACTGAACTCATGCTTTACCTAACATTCGTTTACAGAAGCTCCTGAGGGTCTTAGGGACACAAATCTCCTCAGGGAAAAAGAACAACTCTAAGTATTTGTACGTTTTGAACAGTCTGAACTTCACTGGCTTTTAGTGGGTCATATAGGGGTTTTGAGAACTGTACTCCAGATCAGTGTTTCAAGCTGACATGTACTGTCAGCAAGAGAGGTTTTGAAAATAGTTTCCTTAAGTTATGAGCAAGTAAGCACTTTTTATGTAAGTCACGGATAAATACACAGAATCATGTATTGTGGGTTTGACACTGATACAGCACGCACCTTTACCTCTCAGTAATAAGGGAACACAAGTTTATAATCAAATTTTAAACGGTCTTCTTGTCAATGCGTAGTGCTTCCTCTTTCTTCCTTTTACTGCTTGACCATGCGGCTTGCATATTGCCATACACTGTCCAATGGAGGGGAGTCATTCTGCCTATCAATGTGCAGGGCACATTTGGTCTTTGAGAGGCATTTCTCTTGCATGGCCTCTTAGGTATCTTTGTTAGGATGCAGTCTACCATCCCCAATGCATACAGCTGGCCAAAATGGTGCTTGGCAGGTGCAAAGACAAAACCTGAGTCTCTGCCTTTGAATGAGGTATGTTTGGGAAAGACTATCAAACACATCCCTGCTTGGGACGGTTCCTTTTCCTCTTTCATCCAAAGATACGTTGGCACAATCCCTGGGCAGAATCTGATCCCTGAACAAAACGTGTGTAAATGCTGTCCTTCGTGGCCAAGTTATTGTTGCTATCAGACTGTGCATCACATGAAAATTTAGATCCTCTGTGTAACGGTAATCTCATCTGAAAATGAGTCTTTGCTTTCAGTTCAGGCTTGGGCAAAGAGGACCTGTCCTGTATATCACACCTGTCTGTGTGATGCAACAGCAGCTTCTGTGTATACCACCCATGCTGATCAGCCGCAGCATACACAGTAGAACTAAAAGGGGAACGATTAGGACTTTCCTCTTCTGATCCCAGAGTGCTTTGTAAGTCCATTAGTATTTACAGAGGGTAACGGATATAAATTTACGCTGTGGACTTGAAAGAGCACCGTGCTTTCAGCTGTGAACTCCTGTGTGTGTCCTTCTCCTGGCCTTCACTGTTTTTTGGTTGGTTTTATTTTGTTTTTATCCTGGGGCAGAAAAATCTAAGGGTAAAAAATGATTGTAAGAAAAAAAAAATGCTAAAATGAATTTGTGTGGTGTAGCGAAGTCTGACCTGACTTACGGAGGAATAAAGAGGCTTCATATTATTATCCTATCGATTGTTTTAAACGCTCGCCACCACTCTGTATTGAGAGCTTCTTCCCTGGTTTCTGCACTAGGTGTATGCTTGCCAGCATTGCCAAGTGGCAAAGAATACAGCCATCGCAGCACCCACAGCACGCCCTATCAAAGCCGAGGACCCTTGGGCGGCAGTTACTATAGACCTAATAGGACCTTTTAATGCAACCAACAGAAGCCACATGTACATCATTGTGATGACAGATTTGTTCACCAAATGGACTGTTATCTTGCCAGTGCGTGATACTTCAGCAGCTGAAATTGCCAAGGCAATCATAAATGTGTTTTTCTTGTATGGACCGCCTCAAAAAATGCCTATTGATCAAGGGCAGGAGCTTGTTCATCAGGTAAGGCTTTACTTGGATGATTTCTTTCTGTCAAGAAAGGTAGTTTTGCTTCTATTACCTTTACATTTTAGACCATTCTTGGAAAAAAACTGTAGATATGGTACCTGAATCTTTTTTCCCTTTTTAAAAAAACAATTACAGTCAACATGAAAATGACAAACCAATTATTTGTAATTGTAACATTATGTAACATTTCTCAGGGATTTATTCATTGGATGAAGAGTAAATACAAAATAACTTCTCAAAGGTCATAGTCCAGGTTTTGTCACTCGATAGAACTGGCACAGGCTTTCATTCTCCAACGCTTGGCTGTACTTCATCCGTTCATATTATATTGGCCAGTATAATAGACAGACCGATGTCAAAAATACCCTAAGATGTAGTGATTCTGAAGAGCTTTACATTTCTTAATCCTCTCAAAGATGATACATATAGAAGAGACTACAGAGGTGTAAAAGAGGCTCTGATACGGAGGAACTGACAACCTGAGTGGCAGAACTCTGTTTAGAAACCATCAATTGCTGGCTCCTAAGCCATACTTTAACTCTCACTCTTAAATGTGAACTGTTACGTGGGTATATGTATATAAGACTTGTGCTCAATCACCATCTCTGCAATAGAGGAGTGCAGAGCTGTACTGAATTCATTTACTAGAACTGTGATACAGAACAGGAAAACATTCAATAATTATGTTCTTCTTTTATTTTTAAAGATAAACAAAGAACTATTTGCGGTCTTTGGAATGAAACAAATAGTATTGTCTTATCCTCAGACAGATGATGCAAATGAAAGAACATGCAAGACAATCAAAGCTTTCCTTAACAAGTATTGCACAGACCATCCAAATGATTGGGATGAACATTTATCTGCTATTGCCTATGCTTTTAATTTGACTAATGTGGTATGTGAAGGCTCTTCCTCTTTTGATGAGTGTTGGCACTGAAGTCCCCCAAAGTACCCGCGAAGCTGTTTGCCTAATTTTCTTGCCTTTTGCTCCCCACTTACATAGGAGCCAGATCAAAGCACCCCATATTTCCAAATGTTTAATCGTAACCCCTGTGTGGTTGATCCAACAAATGTGTGTGTGGAAGGAGAAGACTGCATGTTTGCCAAAATATTTGAAGCAATTAAAAAAGCCAGTCAAGCGCTGGAGGAAGAGAAAACCTCAGACTGTCAGGTAAATATTATATGTTCAAATGCTATTGGCAAGAAAACTGAAGAGACATAAGGTGGGAAGACTTGAAATGTAAAGTGAAACAAACCTTTTAGACCAGTGAGTTTTTTCTCACTGTGATGCCTGGATCCTAGTGGACATGTGCACATGTGTATGCAGAAGGAGTAAATGAGAAAACAGGAGGTTTTTTTTCCTTTTGCCAGGACATTCACGTTTGACAGAGGTCTGCATATCAAAGGAGGTTTAAAACCATTGCCTGTGGAGTACTGATTTAGAACATGAAGATAAAATCAATTTCTTGAAAACTTTTCAGTTGCATATGCTATGAATTACACGTATCCGAAGACTGTTAACGTTATGCTTCTGCAGTATTAATCAATGCTAGGACAATACGTGGTTGTTCTTAGGAAAAGAAAATGTAATTCATCTGTTTCTTCCTGCAGATAGTGAAAATCACTTCAGATGAACAGAAAGCCAGAAACAAGATCACTGTCAAAAGGAAGCCAAAACAGTTAAATCCCCTTTGCCTTAAAGTTGGGCATGAAGTCCTCAGACAGAGAAAAAACTGGTGGAAGGATGGTCGTTTCCAGTCAGAATGGGTTGGTCCTTGTATTATAGATTATATCACAGATAATGGCTGTGCAATATTAAGAGATGCCACAGGATCCAGGCTGAAAAGACCCATCAAAATGTCTCACCTTAAGCCATACGTAAGAGGGTCCAGTGAACAAGGTATGTGTGTGTATTGTGTGTGTGTGTGTATATTTAACTTTTCTGTCCTGTCTTGGTATTGGGTGAGGTTATGATAGTGAACAAGCATCACTCACCAGTGTGAATTGCAAGGACACAGGACAATACACAGGACAATACTGTAATCTCATAAGGAGAACAGCGAGTGTGACTAGCTTGAAACCCACGCAGAGCAGAGAACAGAGCTAATGAATCATATTTAAAGTGCTTTAAAAATAGCTTCCATTAAAGTTGCCTCTACCATGCTGTCTCTGAGTCACTTCAGACATTTAGAAAAAAATTAATAGCTCAGTGTCTGGAAGACCTTTGCCACAGAATAAGCTACTATTTGGTTTAGGGTTCCTGGAAAAAAAAAAAAAAAGAGACCAATTTTCTCCTGCATGGCATGTGTGGTTAAGCTTTGGTTCTTGCAAATGTATAATTAGCACTGGGATGGTCATCTCTTCCACTGTCTCTTAAAACTGGGGGATTTGCAAAGCTAAAACTAATTCTGGAACTTAATGGGAAAAGCCGATCCTGTCTGCCAGTTGTCAGCCTCCATCACGGATTACACAACTAAGACACCAATTTCATGTTATTTCTCCTGGACAACACTCTTAACTGTTAGACAATCATTTTGTGGCTTTCAGTGCTTCATAGAATTGCAGAGCCATAAGGAGAAAGTTAGGTGCATAATTTCATGCATGCAAATAGCACCCCTCATTTCCAGCTATTACAATGACTTTGAAGTGATTCGCAGCATAAACAAGTTCAGTCCAGATATCTTTGTAGGAGCAGAGTCTAATATGTTCATCGCTAACTACTGCAGAGGCTGTAAGTAAACGTAGATTTTCTTCCCCTTTCCTAACAAGTGATTAAAGATTAGTTGTCTGATACCAGCAGAAAGTTCAGTGGATTATAAGTATTTACAAAGCTTAAAATTCTAGATGGATATTTGTACCTGTTTAAATTGTGGAGGGAAGTAAACCAGGTTTTGCCAAAGCAATTATCAGCCATTATCAAATGGCCTAACAGAATTCAAGAAAGAAAGCATTATTTCAGTTGAATAAGAGAAGGAGAACTTGGCAGTGAAGGATTCCTTTTTCATCCAGAAGGGAACATGCATGTATTTGTAACAAAGAACTCTCTATTAGCAAGGGTGGATTTTTTTCTTTTTTTTTTTGGTCTATTACTTATTTACTACGTCTGTTACTTAATACTGTGGCCTAACAGCCTGTTGGCTATCCCTTTGCATAACCTTGAATGGGAAGAAAGCATGTGCAGTGCTTTTTGTGAAATGTGAAAAGGTACATCTCAGATGAGGATATTTGTCATGGCCTTGCTTACCAAATTTAAAGGTGTTGTCAGTACTTTGCTTACACATATGATTTTGGAGCAGGGCATCTCACATCTGTTTAATCACACTTTACAAGTATGTGTCTTGGTTTTTTGAACAGTGAGACAAAGCCTGAAAATGCAGTCCTCATTTTTTAGGTAAGAAAGAATGATATGAAGGTAAGAAAGGGCTACTACTAGCAAGATTTTTTTTTGTTTCATAACCTAGTCGAAAGGTGAATCCTGAGGCAATGTACTGATAGAGCTCTCGGTACAGGCATTATCTGCACTAATAACTGACTGTGGGGTTTACCCACAGTCTGGGTAAACCTGGGTTGCTTGCTACCTGTCTAACTCTACAGCTAGGCAGAGGTTCCAGGGCACCTTAAATCATCACACATACATGTCTGAAGCAGCATTTTTGTTGTCTGAATGTGGGTTAATCTGGGTTAGTACTTAATGTTTCAGGAGTGCAAATAGGCAGATTTAGGACACATCCGTTGAGAAACATAGCCAGAGAAGTGCAGAATCTGCTCCACAGTAGCTCCCAGAAAGGTGCCTCTTTGCACCTACATCTCAAAGGAATTTGTAGCCCCTGTATAGAGATGACTTCCCTGCTGAACGGCTCTTCTGATTTAGCAGAACACCTTGTTTTACCTTCGTGTGAGCAAGAAAACAGGCCTTAACATCATCTTTCAAAACAAGAAAGTGTTAACCCCACATTAAGTATTACATTTCTAAATTAACAGGTCAGGCAATTTTCATTTTATTGGAACTGACTGGGAACAAATCAAACACTTCACCACATATCAGATAGAAGAAATATCCAGTGGTACTATACAGTAACAATCAACATCATTCTCTAATTTCTAAAAATCTGTGTTCTCAACATGTACGGTTCATAATTTTGTTTCTTAATTTCTATTAAAAAAACCCCAAAAACTATGCTGCACTGAGACTTCCTAGCGAGAGTCTAGAGTAACTACTTCTTTCTATGTGAGGATGCACAGAATAGAAGAAGCCACATATCCATTCATTTCAGGTGTTAGTTAAGTAGGTGACTGTGGCAGACCTCAAGCTAGTTGATTGACATTGCAAAGAAAAACTGTTAACGTGAAGCAGTGCAAGCACTATTTCGTGGATGTACAAGATGTAACTGAACATTTGATGCTTGGTGAAACTAGGAAATCCGTATTATCAAACTGCTGTTGACTGCTGTTAAACATTCTTGCCTTATTATTGAAATTGCTTTGAAAAGTAAGTTAACAAACATCTTAATATTATTTTGTTTGTGTTTAAGTACATCAATGACTTTTACTGAACTAGAAAAATCTGCTTTAAAAGGTATTTTCCTTTTACAGACAACCATTACTTCTTACAAGGTGCAATAGTTGTTGACCACGACTATATTGGCTTTTCTGAAAGATCATATAATCCATGCCAGCAAGACCCCATTGTTGAAGGAGAGATGAATGCCTATGCAAGAGGTGTCATGTCTGCTGCGCAAATACCATCTGCCGCCAGCAAAGACCAAGAATCAACAGAACATAAACATCAGTCTGAGCTAACGAAAGATGGTAGCATTGAACCAAACAACGCACATCCAGAGCAGTGGCCTTCACCTTGCTGGACGCTTCAGACCAAGATAGAAGATACTTAAGCAAATAATTGCACGTCATCGTTTACTGGCAAATAGTTTTGAACTTCTGTGGCAGACTGAAACAGTCTTAATAGCTCCAAGTTCCTCAGACAAATTCACTTCACTACTGTATGTATTTAAGAAAGCTGCAGATGTCCAGTGGTTAACTGATATGGGCATTAAGAAGCAATGCCTCTGTTGTCAGAAATATGCTAGAACGTGCTAGAAAAAGCACGTTATCATCATGCAGTTGAATTTCAGTATGTTTGTAGAACAGCAGTGTGGCCCTACCTCACTGTTTATCATCTCAGGGCGCATCACATTATTTCATTCTGATGAAATCATTCATTCATTCATTAATCCTCAGATGACTCACTCCTAACATGCAGAGATATTGCAGGATAAATGTAATCTAAGCAACTTAACATAAATTTTACCTCCAGTCCAGAAGGATAAAGAAGTTCATGTCCTCCTTTCTTTTGCTGTAAAACTGTTTCCCATTCTTTCTGAGAAGTTGCAACTCTGACCTTAACAGCTTTTAATCTCTAGTTTAGCCCATACCCCTAAGATCTCACAGAGCAGCAAAGCTGCCAAAATCACGTACAGGCACTGTTCTGCACATGAAACAACAAGGCCTGCAGCTGCTGCATGCTCATCAAAACTCTACCAGGGAGAGCAATTTTAGTCTCTCAGGCAAGCTAAATCTTAAGAGTGCTCAGCACTTGTTTGTGCTCTCTTCCCAAGCCTCTGATTTCCCTTACTGTTACTTCTCAGAGCTACAACAGGTTTGGAGGAGAATTCCCCTTCTTCCACTGACAGTGCTCCAACAAAGGTGAAGGACTGATGTTAGTTACTCTCTGAATGCCTTGACCGAGTTGCTATTAGCCCGGGCTAAGAGGACTCCATCTCAAAGTAAGAGCAAAATTTATCTACTGTTGAAAGTCAGTTGAAGAGTAATTCTTTCATATGGAAAACTGATGAGAGCAAGAGTTTTCCATTAATCTTAGATAGGAAGACTTGGCCTTCAAGGCTGTTTAGATACTGGACTCATACAGAAATTCATACCTGGGTTATGAGATGGCCTATCACAGGCCAAGGCTAGGTAAGAAAAGCACAGAACATCCTAAGATGCCTTTGAAAAAATACTTAATATTCAGAAACTACTTTGTATCTTCCAAAAATCTAGTCCTACATACACTTTTTTTCCCCACTGAGACAGTGTTTTAGAAGAATGTACCAAACAAAGACAGTTGGATATGCTATCCTAACAGGCTCCTCCTATACCTCAACTCCACTGAGCACAAAGATGAACAAGGCTTGTGTTATTCATTGACAAACATGCTCAAGCTTAAAAGCCCATCTTTATATAAATTGCTTTTACCCCCAAGCTATAGTGTCCTCTGAGGCAAGTAATCGTTATAATGATTTTTCTAATGCAGTCAAGAAAGCAAGTGGGCTTGGTGAAATACATTTCTCTTGCTTAAAAAGAGAGAAGACTTACCAAAAAATTCCAACAAGCAACATTCTGTTAAACTATATTTGAAACAAAAAAGACACAAATAATGTGTGCTCGTAAATAGGAAATAGCTGGTAATTGTAAGCAGTGGTCTTACCTTGATTTTTCTTTTGTAACGAGTTGTGTGTTCAGATAGTGTTTTTCTCCAGCAATGCTGATTTAAAGATCTTCTGTTTGGGAGCTGTGGCTGGATCCAGGGGCTCAGGAGGTGCACGTCATGGTAATGAGCTGGCAGGTGATCTGTTACTACACTAATCCTTCTTAGCAGAGGCCCTGATTCTTTGAGCCAACCCTCCTGCTCCCTATGAACCTTTAACTCTTTCATTGGAATTGCTACCCAAAATGACATCTTCTGCTGGGATAAACTTGTTATAACTTAGTCTTGGCTGTCTAATACTACATCTTTAGCCTGGCCTGTGGCCATTTCCTGCTAAAATGTGGGTTCTTTCAGAGTCAGAGATAAAATCAGGTAGAGGAGAAGAGAGCCGTCTCCAAGATGCCCTTCTGCTCTGTTACAGCAATACATACCTACCCCATGTTTTTTTTTGCAGCAGGTCAGTTCTTTATTTGCACACAGTACAATGAAGCTGTAATGCAGAGAGTGGCAGAGGGAGGGGGAAGCTCTAAGGTAATAAAAGTAATGTGTGCTTCTTCAGTTCACCTAAATGGGGGGGGTCTTCTCTGCATATAAAAGTTTATTGAGATAAAATACAGAGGTTTTGAATTAATGATGCCAAAAAGAACCAGGAGGAAAACTGGAAGATGAAAAAACCAACAGGAAACTTGAGAAGTTACAAGCAGCACAATGTGCTCAGGGAAGCTCAGGGAAATCCCTTGTGCCATTGCCTTAGATACACGCTGAGCAACGCCTGCTTGTGACAGCCCGTGAGTCCTGACCTGCCTACTCGTGGTTTGTATTTTAACCAGCTTGGATAAATACAAAAATGCCCATCTGTCACCTCCATCACTGGCACGCAAGTTTGATTTACGACGGGACAACAGCAAAAGACCATTCTCCTAGCCTTGGAGTCCTGGAACTTAGAATGTGTGCCCCCTTGTGATGTATTGCTTAGAGAGGAGGAATAGAAGAAGGGACT
Organism: Struthio camelus; assembly: GCF_040807025.1. Classification (NCBI taxonomy): domain Eukaryota; kingdom Metazoa; phylum Chordata; class Aves; order Struthioniformes; family Struthionidae; genus Struthio; species Struthio camelus. The sequence goes on from NC_090982.1 coordinate 50,540,594, forward strand.
GCACCACAAAGGGAAAAAGTGCAAGTTCACTTACACCTCCCAGCACAGAAATACCAACATTTACCCTTTAGGTTTGCTAGAAGGATTAATTAGCAGGTCATAGTCAGATGAAAAGTGTGCCCAAAAAGACACTTTCCTCCAGGGAAAAGCTTCTGTGCAAACACTGAGCGTTAAGTATGGAACAAAGACCGCAACTCTCTTATTTGGCTGCTTTCTGAACTTTTGTGTAGTGCTTGCCCATTCTGTGCTAAGGTGCTCTTGCTTTTCAGGTTAGACAATATATAACATGTTAAAGTTTCTCCCTCTTCCTTCCTAGAACTGAGTGTTCCCTGCTGGAGGGCACTGATGAGTCATGATTTGCTTTTCACAGCAAGCAGTTAACAAATCATCTGGAAATGTCACTCTTGAGGACCAGGACCGGATGAGTTTCCTTTATTCATTTGTTTGGGTGCAACGTCCATATCAATGACCTTTTGCAGCAGACACCGGTATTTTAATGACCTAGCATCAAAACCTGTTCCCACAGTAACCTTCTTGGCATTTTCAAAATAGATAATGGAAATTTTTTTTCTCTTGGGAATGGAGTGAAAGCTTTCAATTAATTTATTAGACTAGCGCAAAATAAAACAATACAACTTCTAGAATCTCACCAGGTGGTGAAAACTCAGCAAGGCACATCAGCAGCTGTCATCTCTTGGCCTAACCTAAGAGCACACTGCCTGCCTCTTATTTTGGCAGAAGGAGATGTCATTTTTGTTAAAAAGTCACTTAGAACAGATGCTGTTTGAAATTAGAAGGCTAAAATTGATACGGATATACAGGATGTAGCAGTGTCTTCAGAGAAGTAGGTATGATACTGTTCTACCCATATTAAGAGACCTGCTAGCCTACTGTGGAAGCCTTGGTAATCAAGTTCTGCAGACATTTGGAAAGAAGAATAGTACCAAACAAGCTTTAATTTGAAAAGGAAGCCTGTGCTAGAGAGAAGTAGCAGCAAACTAGTCTGTAACTTAATTTTAAAACATTTGATTCAGAAACTATTAATCCTGAGAGATGCATTCCCCAGTCGGTTCTCCCTTCCTCCGGTCTGACTACTTGCACAGAGGCAAATATTACATTTGCAAGCTCAAGCGCACAGAAGACCAGGCTCAGATTGCCTGAGCTGCCTATTAATCTGTCCCTGAGGGTGGGTTCACACTTCCTTCTTCCCCCAGGGCTCCTGGCTGCAGTCAGGTGCAGTTCGTGTTACCCTGGGGCTGCACGACGTGTACAGTAAAGAGGGGGTCTGCAGGAACCCTGCCGTGTTGATAGCAGAAATAGGTATGCCATGAAACAAGCCAGGAAGACTCAAGGCTGTAGGAAATTCAGCAGTCTGAGTCTGCCAGGCAATATTGCCCTGCTGTAGATTTTCACTGCAGCGCTCCACATATCGCTTGGATAAGGCCTTTCATAACTTACCAGTTGTTAATCGGGAGGGTGTTGTCTGGGCGTTTGATTCGAACCTCTGTGCTTTGCTCAGCAAAGCTGGAGTAGAGCTGCAGCTGGCGGCAAGAACTGCCTCAAAGTGACATTTAAGACTAAATAGGTTAAAAAGAATAAATCAGATTTCACAAATGCAGTACTCCAAGTTAGTTGACGCTTTTGACAATTTATGCCTGAAATCTCTTCATGCCTCACTTCCCCCTCCTGTACAAAGTGAATAGCACTCTGTCCTTTCCCAGGCATGCTGCAAAAAAATACTCATAACTCTTCACAGAGCTGTCAGGCATAGCAATGAAAACCCCATAGAAAAGCCCACAAGAAAATGAATTCTATATTTAGTGCAGAGTTTCAGCGATATGCAGTAAATAATACACGGGCTATCCCATCAAATGGATAAACCTGCTCTTGAATATTTATGCCGTCAGAGACATTATCTATCACCATCACAAATTAAAGACCTAGAAAAAGAAGAGCAGACTAAATAGCAACAGAATAGAGTTTAGCAGATGGTTACGGTATTACACTGGCCAACTTAATTCTTTAGTTTCTGAACTTCCAGATGGTTGACTCCACAAACTTCAGGGCTTTTCTAGCATGCGGATACCTAAACTGGCTTGCGCTTAAACCTCGCTCCTGCTTCCCCGCTAGTGTGGTCACACGGTGGCAGTGTCTCCCTGCAGGAGCCTGCTCCGCACACCAGGCCCTGGGTCAGCCACCGAGACCACGAAAACACCGTACCTGTAGAAACCGCTGCCCAGTGGTTTGTTTTCCCGAGTCTTTCTTTGCCAAACTACCTTCTCAGGAAAGGTACTTTAATATTTGGGGATTCTTTATATGGTTGTCAGCGTTTTTTAACGTGTTAACTAAAAAGCAGTTCTGATCTTTATTTAGCATGTTTATTCCAAGCCTGCTTGTAGCCTGACGTACAGTTTTTGCATCTGGCCATTTCAAAACATTTCTGATTTTGTCAGCAGGCTGGATTAGAACAAGCACAGAAGGAGAATCCTTTAGAAATGAGGGAGGGAGGAAGGAGGCAGAGGGAGGATGGTTGTGGCCCTTACCAGCAGGTTAAGAACAACCTATAAAGTGTACTCTTTGCTGATGGTAGATTTGCCAGGAGCTGCTAACAGCTAAATCAAGGACTAATTCACAGGGTGTCTTCACGTGGAGGAGTGAGGAGAAATATAGTATGTCCAGGTAGATAGAAATGTTCCTTGAGAAATAGCACAGGCATGTGGCCATCAATTTTGTGACGATGGCCGTTTGCTTCTTCAGATAGAGGAAATTAGTAAAAACTTTGCTGATGGTTTGGGAAACATCAAAACAGAAACTGGAACCAGATGCTAATCATGGGAGTATAAATGCATTTCCCAGAGCCCTGTTTGAAGGTTGCACAGCTGCCTCTTCACATAAGATACAATATAAAAATAATCTGATTGTGCATTAGATAGCTTGTACCATCACCGCCAATTGCTCCAGACACTGGCTACAGTGTAGCAGTGTCCCTGGCATCCTGGTACCTGCCAGTGCTCATTTAAACCTCGGTGGCTCTCAGCAAGGTCTCACATACAGGTGCCTGGAAAAAGGCCACCCCTGCAGTTCGACAAGCATGGCACAGCGTCTGACGTAGAAGACCCAACCAACTCAAGAAGAAACAGCAACAGTGTGGGATTCAGTCCTTTTCAGTGCGAATAATTGTTTCTTGGGTTGCAGTTTTAGCATATGGCATGGCTAAGGAGAACAACAATAAACATGGGAGACAGTGTTAGAATACACCATGGCTGAGGAAAACAATAAATATTGGCACAGTTCCCTAGAAGACTTTGTCCCTGCATCTCCTCTGTCTTTTTTTAAAGTTGTACAAGGAAATCAGCTAGTACTTTAGCTGCAGAATGCCCTGCTTCAGATGCAATTAATTAACAATAAACCCCAGTAGAAGGGAGCTAAAGAAAGGAGTTGAGGGAAGGTACCTTCGTGACCAGAAGTACTGAAATTCTCGTGCAACTCCCAGAGTGCTTCCCAGGCACCTCTCCCACGTACCTCTCCAAACGCTCGTGCAGCAAAGCCAGCTGGATGCTCCTTTGGGTTTTCCATCCACAACGTCTAGAAACAGCAAGGAGTTTGCAGTTTTTGCTTGGCTTAGTAGCTGTCTTTGCAGATCGAAAATCCTCTTCCCACACTGTTAGCTCCCCTCTTTTCTTCTGCCACTGAAGTTTAGCTATGCAGCTACATTTTCTCAGGAATTGGAGAAGAATTTGAACAGTGGTTATATCACAGTGTAAATTTTGCTAACAAGTTTTGATAACTCACAAAGGAGCAAAAATATTTTTGCTTTTAAGAATTAAAAATACATTTGTTCATAACCAAAGGAAAAATAGGGTGCTAGAACCCAACTCGAAGGTTTATTAGTATCTACTGTAAATAGAAAATACAACGGCCTAATTTCTGCTCTCAAATTCAATTGACAGGGACATTTCGGTATTCCTTGTATTGTACATTAAAGAAGTAATGTCACCAGCATGCTGGTGTTTTGCCTCCCAAAGCCTAGGTTCGGAAATGGTATCATCTTGCCATTTCTGCTTACTTTGCACACTCAGTACATTCCAAGAGTCCAAACCATGCAATATGTCATAACACCCTATTTCAAAATTAAGTGTCTTAACGTGCAATTAAATAATAAAGTTAGGCTTGAATTGCTCAGCGGTGACCTAACCCTCCCCCACCCCCAAACTTTATTGCTAATACATAAGTAGTATAGTTCACACACATGTATTTCAATGGCAAGGCAGAAGTCCCTAAACTCCCTTCTCTGTACTGTGACCCACACTTAATCCTAATCCTCTGTAGCACAACAGACATAACCGACCTAAAAGTTTTGATGAGACACAAATAAATCTAGATTTGGCAAGCAAGAAACTGTTGCAATTTACTGTATTGATCTATAAATCTTCATCAATGACTACAGTGCACTGCTTAGTTAGAAAACTCCATACTTAATCAAGCTGCTTCCCAAGGAATCAATTTATACCTAACGATACTTGTGGCAAGGACAGCTGCTTAACTGGGATGGTAATTTCATTTAATTGGGACACCTTCAGATGACTTGGTGTTGCTTAGGCCTGCACACACGTTAAAATTCAGTTTGTTCTCCTCGTGGCATCTTGCCCTCCCATATAGCTGCTTCAAAGGGAGCTACTGAAAATTGCCCATCATTAGTGACCGGAGGATAGCAGCCACCTTCCTGCCACTCTGGGGGACTTCCAGTATGGCAAACTGTTCAAAACAGGGAGATGCTCGATGCGCTTATCATACGGAAAGCTTTTTAGCTCCTTAATCAGCTTAATTTTAATGAAAATATTAAAATATTCAGCCCTTACACGAGGGCTTAATTTCTTCCAACTTACAGAGGCTTGAGAAAAGATTTTTAATTGGCAGTTCTTGAAAGTGTTGTGACTTTGAAATCTTAAAACGGGCAATTAAATGTTGCCTGTTAAAAAATACGGTTTCCCCTGTGAAAACTGCTGTAGCTAAAATAAATACATTTGCTCTGAATCCACTATCTCGTATCAAATAACTAGTATTCAACATTTAATACATAAATAACAGTATTAGCTTATATAACCTGCTGGGATAGAGGACCGGCTGCTAGCTTATTAAAATTAGAGCTATGAGAAAAGAAAGCATGTACTTTTCTTTTTATACAATTTTTCTATTGCATTATGAAGTAACTGGTAGATTATATTCTTAAAATGCAGCTTGGATAAGAACAGGCGATAAAGATCATCCAATGCCTTCAAGCACTGGTGCCAGGTGTCCTGCCACGCTACGCGCGCGTGAAATTCGAGCATACGACCTTCCTCCGGAGATGCTGAAGTGCACTGCTTGCTGCTGGAAAGCAGGTGGTTGCCTGTAAACCCAGCTGCCTCCCCACGGCTTCTTGCCCAGACCAACCTCCGACTCCTAGAGGGCAGGGACCATGATTAATGCTGAATTAGTCTGTCTTAGCTTGTACTTGCAATTAAACTGTGTTCAGCTCCTCCCACCAACAATAAAACATTATTTTTTTTTTAGTGGACACAAGGATCAACAAGAGGAGGAAGGAGGCAGTTGACCTGGTCCACTGGAAGCTGAGATAAGTCTATGATCTTGGAGAGCTGAGGCCCTGCACCACCACCTCTGCTCGCTTTGTTGTAAGTTAACTGCTCTCATAGAAAATTTCCTCTATAATGCTTTCTTCTTTAAAGATAGTTCTAAAAGATCCTTCCTACCTGTCCTATTCCTTTTTATCCATACACAAAGCAGTCAGGTCCATAGCTAAAAATAACACTGCCTTTCTTTCACAAAGGAGTCAGAAACAGGATGTTTTCCTTGCAACGTAGGAAAATATAAATTAGCTGGAAAGGAAGCCACTTAGCATACGAGCTAATTATAAACATCATGAAACAGAATCTGTACTCCAGCATTTTAGAAAACTATCCTGGAGATTTTGCTATTCTTGAGAAATAACAACCTATCAAGGATTTTAAGTTTTGTTCCAAAAAGAGGAGAGTTATAAAAATCTTGCCGGTTTGGGGGAGGAATCTTACCTTTTGCTCCAGGACCCTTGCCCTTCTTCCCTCAAATACCACCTTCTGAAAACCACTGCCTGCCCCTCCCACCCTCCCAAAACCCCAAACCTATTTTTCCAGCTCTCTTTTCAACACTAGCAACAGCCTCTTAAACACCCGCAATGGCAATAATGAAAGTCCTTCATAAAACCCTGTAGCAATTGCAGCTGTATACAGGTTTCAAAAGGACATTAATCACGCTCTGATCCTAGACTAGGCTGACAAATCATGCCCGATGTCACACCATGATTCACACTTTAAATGACTCATACAGCCACAATAATTAGCAGGTCTTCTGCAAATCTCTTGTGGCATGAGTGAGCATATTACTGAAATGAGGACTCTTGTTGTATCAAGGAATAAGGAAGTGTGGAGAAGCAGGAAAACCCGCCCTACAAATCAGGTAGTATAAGATGCCTACCCTGACTCCTTTGCATATGTAATTTGAGACACAGGTTTCCTCTTAGCTGTGACCATGTTTTATTAAAGTAAATACCCTGCAGTTTTAATATACAAATAAAATTTCTTTTTAAATGTTTAAGCTTGATTTTGTACATGTATGGAAATAATTAGGCTTGCTTAAAAAAAAAAAGAAAGAAAAAAACTTGTGACATAGGAAAATATTTTCCAGCTTCCATACAAAACAGCACTTTTTCCTCTGCTGGTAGAAGACATTAAAATTTTCACTGTATTAAGTGGTTTGTGTAACTTTTACAAAAGTTGTATACAAAAACCTTGAAGTATGCAAAAATTCCAAAGTACACTCTGACAGCTAATGCTCTGCGAACACTTTATTACACAAATTACATTCAGCTTTGGAAAATAGTGTTCTAACAGTGATACCATCTAAAAATAAGACATCCCGGAAACACATCAAGTCAGGAAGAAGAAAAAAATTAAATAGATACTTTTTTCTTTCCTTCAATGCAATATAATGTTAGTGATTTTAAAAAAATAGAAGAAGATTTAGCAGCTTCATTTTCTTGTGGCACTGTATTTTCTCTGTACTGCAACAGGTTAAGGACATTGAAGAGGAAAGGCACAAAAAAAATATGGCAACTGAAGAGTTATGGGGAAAAATATTTGGATAAAGCAGATTAATGGGACTTATTTACAAATACAGAAAAGGTCCCAAAATTGAGATGAGAAAATACTACTGCTTTAAATCAGTGCTGCAATTAAAAGAAGACTGTTTGCTTTATTAAGATGTTCACATAAAAACAACGGCACTGATATGAAACTTCCATACACTCCTCCACTTAAAAAAAAACAAACAGAATTAAACCTGAACAAAAAATAAAGGAACCAGTGTACAGCCCCACACAGACTAGTACAGTTTACAATTAAATACACAAAATTTTAAACGTGCTCAAGGGAAAAGGAATCTGACATTCTGGGTTGAATCATATAATGGAGAACTCAAAGGCTGGTTTCAGGATGATGAAGGTGCTGGTGGGGGTGGAGGTGCTGAATATTCTTCTTCCGAATCCGTGCCATCATCTTCATCTTTTTCTTGATCACTTCCTTCAGTGCTGAGCCGGTCAAACCCCTTTCTGCTGTAGCCTTTGTGACTTGCAAAGAAGTTACCAAGGTTAAGGCCACCACCACCTTTCCCTGCGGAAAGGAAACACTTGTCATAAGCTTTGCTTTACTGGGAAGCGGGGAAAAATGTATCTACTCATTCAACATTATAGTGGAGGTTATTCTAAGTGTCCTTCTACAAACCATTTTAAAAGGCCAGCACGTGAGCCACGAATTCACCTTTGAGGAAGGAAATTCACCTTTCAAGTAAAAGTTCCAAAGAATTTTTCAGCATCCATGATTTGATTAAAAGCCTTTACCCAGGCTGTTTGTATTCCCACCAGTTTGCCCATAATCCTGAAGTTCTTCATTTCGTCCACGAGACACACAGATAACTCATTACAATAGCTATTGGAGTCCCACCAGTAGTGACACATCCTCTTCAGTGGGCAGATGTTGATGGATGAAAGGTGGTGTTGGAGACATTTCCTCATAAAGTATCTGAGGTTTGCTGCCTCTCTTTGCTCTGAGAAAGTTTTATTCCCAGATCTCAAATCTCGTATCCAACTAGAACCAAATATAGAAACAAACTTCAGTCACTGGGTTCTTAAAAGCTCTTGAATGTTACTTACCTCTAAGTCGGCCTAAAATTCTGCCTGAACTTGAATCAAGTTTGTGTTCTGCATCGCCTGGAAAATAAGGGAGATTTCAAAAATAAGTTTAAAACCATATTCTATGTTTACATAGTTAACTGTATTTTCTGATACAAAGCACAGACATTCAACAAATTGATCAGCAGTTCTAAGAAACAAAATTGACAAATTCCAGCTTCTCTGTTGAGGCGCAATTACAATTCCTAACAAAAAAAAATTGTACCATGAATGTTCACTTTATGCTGCTCCAGCTAGTAAGACGACTCACATATAAGTTATTTCTGAGAACGTCACTTTTTTCAACCGTTCACGTATGTTACTCTGAAGATTTTACGGGGAGAGCAAGAGAACACTGGTTTTCTGGGAGACAGTGATTTATGATTTTTTTCAGGTATCCTGGGGGAAATTCTTCTACCCCTCCTAAAAAAAACAACCAACCAAAAAACAACCACCACCACCACAACAACAAAAAAGATACCCTCCCCCCTGCCCCAATCCTGGTAACTCTTCCTATCCTTCATCTGAAGGAAAATAAAACACCACGGCCAAACCATCTTTTTCTATATACTACTCAGTTTCCATGAGTCTGGGGAACAAGTTTACTTTTACTAATGTAACTGTAGTATGCTCTTTGACACAGAAAATTCGGGAACTGCATGGATCACTGCATGATCACTCAAAATGGAATGCAAAGATGCTGTTTTAGACTACAACTATGAATTACAGTACTGCAATAGTCTAGAGTGTTAGCACATTTGATGCTACACATGTTTGAACGTAAAGAAGCAGGAAGCTACCCACTGAAATCTTCAAATAAAACACACCAAGTTCAATTACACAATAACGTGACAAGGTTGAATTACCTAATTTTTTATATTACGTCCTAGCCTATGGTATTGGCAGAACTGTTATTTGTGTATTCCATATACATTTTCTTCCCTTCTTGAGAATAACTTGCTAAAGCTATTTATGCCATATAAAATAAGTGCATTGATTACAGTCCTACTACAGTCTACCAATTTCTCAAAAAGCATATTATTATATGATACGAATTAAGGACAACTTTACATACTTAGCATTGTTACTCTTAAATAAAGCTATCACAGCAATGGATGAAGGCACATAATGTAATAACATGTTTGACTCGCAAAATGTACAAGATAGTAAGTGAACAGTAATTTATACTCCCTCAGAAATTTTAACAGTTTCTATTTTGCTTATACCTTCATAATACCCATACGGTAGGGTCCTTTGCTCTCAATGATTTAAAGATCCCAAAGTGAAAAATAAAACGACGCACCAAGTGTTAAAATGAATATGTTCTGGACAATAACATGACTCTACTGTAGTTGTTTCTGAGAAAGCGATTTTTACCTTGACACCAATTAAAGGAAAATTTAGGTACGCGTTCTGAAAAGACAGCGGCTTGAGGTGCAATGATAAAGGCACAGGGCTACACGGTTGCTTTATGCACGCTGAGCCTTCATTTGCATGCAGTGCCACAGGAACCGTATACAAGGGTAAACGGACAATAGGCCTCTCTCTCTCCATACCTTTGTCCCTTAGGCAAAGGGATGTGTTGAACTGGAATAATAAAAGCCTGTTCTCTAGAGTTACTCATGGTTACCTCCATAGACTGTTGTCTTCCTCCACCGAATAAATACTAAAATTGCCAGCAGGACAATGATAGGGATAATTAGAAGAGTTGTAATAAGAATAAAGGAAACTCCAGTGCTGGTCTGTCGGACCAAATGCTGTTTTTCCTCCTCCTTTAGAGGCTCTGTTGATTCTGGGCTGTTTTTCAGTCTGGTTTCTATAATCGTTTCTGATTTAAAAAAAAAAAAAAAAGCAATCCATATGTATCAAGGAACATAGAACAAGGCGTTTAAAAAAAGGAACATGCTAGGAACCTGAAATGTTGAGTAACAAGGAAACAAAAGGTCAAACATTTAAGGAGATAATTTTAATTCTTGCTGATGTTATCTCCAAAGTAAGGCAGAGTCTGAATGATACCATTTCCTAGCAAGGATGCCCCCTCCTTTCCTCTAACGAGGGGTCATCATTTAAAACACGGGCAAATCCCGAAAAAAAATTCATTTTTGCAAATAGGCATATGATTTAATATCAATTAAATATCCCCTTTTAATAATAATACTGCCACAAGAAATATAAAAATCCAGTATGTTGTATTATCACAAACAAAAAGGAAAGCATTTACAGTTCTTTCAAATAAATTTGTGACAAAGGGCTAAACTTTCAGAACTGCTACATCCCATGAAAGAACTTTGGCTCTTGACGTCTCAAGAGTTTTTGAAATCTGCATCCAGTGATTCTTGACTATTTTAACTTCTGTATCCTAAGCACTTTCAGAGATGGTTATTTAGAAACTGTTTCTTATCCACGTGGTACTATTGCATTATTCTATATAACATTAGAAATGTGAGGTAGCACGGTATCTTTCTAAAGAAAGCTCAAATGCATTCATCTCTCCCTAGATTTGTTATACCATTCATGCTGTAATACTTCTCTTCTGAGTGCTTCAGGAGGACGGATGTACCGATAGAGATGAAACAGAAGGATAATAGTTTTGGCAATAAGAATTTCACTGTTTTGTACTGTCAGTCTACTTTAGTCTACTCTATGTTTGCTTTTGGCAATTTGGATCTTTCCATAATATTTCTCTGTGTCTACATACCTAAAGTAAACTACAGGAGCTCTGAATTCAATCAAAGAAAAGCAGTTAAGAACAATTTAACATTGTGCAAAGGCCTCTCAATAGCCAGGTATTGCTTTTCTGAAAGGGAAATGAACATTTCCTCTTCCACCTAAGGAACTTATGAGACAGAAGATTAACGGTTTAAAATAATTACTTTTCACCTTCCCGAGTTATCATCTTACCCCTTTCAACCTCTTCTATACATACTTCCTTACCTCCTTTGATTAAGTGCCTACGTGTTTTTTGTTCTTTTTTCATTTCCATGCAGATAAATTGAAAAAAGTAGTAAATCTAGGGAAATAAATCTGAATACGAAGAACGATCTTTTTTGCTATGCAGCGTAACTGCCAAGGCTGTGTGCTGAAAGAACATGCAGAGAGATGAACCAATTGCTGTTTCAAATAAACATAAGGGAGGGAGGGGAACGGCACTGGGGAGTAACTATCATTGTCACATTTCAGTTATTTCTGCATCTAAGGAAGCTGACACAGATACCAATCTGGACATACCAGATGGTGATACGGAAATAATTCACTGGTTAAACTTTCATTTTAGTGTCTGTGAAGCACTTGTCACCAATAGAAGTGAAATGTTTCGATTGGCTGCAAAACAGTGTCTACGAGGTAACACTGCAACAAGATGCTTTCTGTTGCTTCCTATGCCTGCTTATTTTATCCAGAGTAACTACGTACAATGATGGTGACAAACAAAGCAGTCAAACTAGGAGCGTTTTTCCCTCCAACAGTCCTTAGCACAAGCAGTCATAGTATATGTGAAAATAGTGGTTCCTTCATTTTCATCATGTATCATACTAACCTTTCGCTTCCTGTACCTCAATACCAGCCTTTTTAACTGATCGATGTTCCATTTCTGTAAAACATAATTGTTCTTCAGGACAACAACATTTCAGAAAAACACTCAGTGACATTTTTCTTCTAGCTTTTTCAAATGTACCATACAATCTTACAGTAAACAGTCAAGCTAGCATGTGAACTTCACCAAGGAGAATCAATATAAACCATTCAATATCTCAGAACCCATTAAAAAAAAAAAAGCTTGATTCCTGAAGGTTGTTTGCAATAATAACTAATTCTCCTGCTACAGAGAGGTTTTATGTGCATGTGTAAAGGCTCAGGGAGTCCCATAAAAATAACACTGTTAATTGTAATCAGAATCATGATGGATTAAAGGCTAGCTGAATAAGGACTACTTAGCTACTGCAGTTTTATACCGTAGTATAAGCTAAAGAAGAAAATAATACACGAGACTTCTCGTCTAACCTGTAAGTGGTGAGTGAATCAAGTATTTTTCTGTTCTCATATGTCTTTGAATAAAAGCCTAGAAGCGTTCTTCTTCACATTACTATATGCAGAAACAGCCACATCCAGACCGACTTAGAGCTTACTGGTCCAGTTTCCTTTATTAAGGAAACAACCAGATGCCTCAAAGCAAAATCCATGAATTATGAACAGACAAATATGGAATAACTAGCGTTGCCAGAAATTCATTTATAACAGCAGACTGTTCAACTGGTTGACTAATGCTCAGCAGCCTGAGGCTTTATCTTTCTGATGTTTTTTTTTTCCATGCTATGTAACTTAACAGTGGATTACATTGTTATGCCTATGAAAGGTCTAACCCCTCTCTGAATCCTACCAAGTTGAGGTCTGACTAATCAGGTTCTTCTCCCTGAAGTCAAGCTGCTTGGTTGGGGGATTACTAGATTAAACTGGGAAGTATTTCCAATTACCAGGAATAGGACTTCAAATTATACTGGATTCATTTTCTAACAGTAAATACTCGCAATGAGATGAATATTTATTTCTGTGGACTTGTGTCTTTATTTCAGCCTCTGAGATTTTCCTGTATGACAATCCCTAAGGAAAGGGTGGGCTTGTCAGCAAATGATACATGTAAATAATTAAAAGGCTAAAGAGTTATGCTTTTGTTTAAACATGTACTAGTGACATGATAAGAGACAGGGTGAAGGAAGCGCATTTTGATTCCTCCTTCTGTGACAAATCGGTTTATGTGCCTAGGACTCTTCTTGACAGAGCACACAGGAATGTAAAGAATGGTCTTTTAAGGAAAACTGAGCCGTAACAGGCAACTTACGGCAGAACTCAGGATACTAAAATTATCATTAAGCCACCAGGTTCTTTACAGCGTTTACTTATCTGAAGCTATAAAAGGCGAAATTGTGACACTTAAGAGCAAGAAGAACATACTTTCTGTGGATGTGAACTTCCACACTGTTCTGGCGTGAACATCTCCAACAAATACTGTTTTATCTTCCGAAGCAACAACATCATGTGGCATCTCAAAGGTCTGTGAAGATAAACAGTCACAGATTACTGGTAAGAGTCTACAGGTTCACAATCAAACAGATAATAAAAAGGTCTGCTTAACCCTGAACGTGGGACAGCTCTTTAGACTGGAAACCATACGAGATCCTGGTGTGAAGGCCTAAAATGAGTGAAGGGAAAGGAATTTCATATCTATTGCGTCTGTTTGCCTTCTCTAGGGACAACATGGAGATTTTTAGGTCTATTAATGCTAAATAATTCATATTTATATTCTTGCAATTTTATCCCTTGAAATACTAAATTTAAAAGCTAAAATTGCTAATAGAGATGCATACTGCATACACAGATACAAGCTATGGTGGTGAACAGATTAATACTATGTAGATTAAGTATTTATATTTTATAGAAATGTAACTTGCTAAAGGGGGACTTTTTTGGTAAGCACACATGGCTAGGCCTACTGTAAAATGACAAGTTTTTTTTTTTTTTTTTTTTTTAAACTTTTAGGCAAAAATCAGTTAACGTTCTTAAGCATCAATTTCCCAGAGGCAGCATACAAACATGCCATCAGTATAGCAGCTGTAAGCATTAGTATGAGATCACTCACTCGCTATTAACTCTAGCAAAAGTCTGAGCTAACGTGTTCCTTTTTCCAAAGCAACACGCTGGCATTCGGTGGCAATGTGTCATTGCTTACAAATGTTTCACACTGAGTACGTGAACAGAAGATCTTATTTTGCAAGCTAGGAGTTTAATCAATGAAATCCCATAATTTACTAGCGACGATATATGAGACTTTTCGTAGGACAAATTGTACACAATAGATGAGAAATACTAGAATACATAAAAGATTTTTATTAAGAAACAGTAACTTACAGCATTACATTATTAATAGCCTCTTAGTTATAACCACAAAAGCAACAAGTTTGTGGCACAGGTACTAATCAGTTGGAGAGAAGAAGCTAAAATAAGAGGTGAGAAAACAAAGGGAGTCCAAGATACTAATAAATTTGGCCACCTAGCCTTTAGTTTTCGCAAACTGGGCTCTTCTGCTTGGCTTTATGCTTCAAATTCATTTCTTGCCCTGAACCTTGGTATCTACAACTAATTAAATGAGGCGCTTCCATGAGAATAAACTGTTTGCTGAGTAAATTCCAAGGTAACTCCTACTTGTGCTGCAATTTAAAATTAGTTTACTGCAGAGAAGAACTGAAAAATATCTCCCTTTGTTCTGAAGAAACATCTCTTCCCAGCTACTACTTCTGCTCCCCAGCATAGTAAAAAAAGGGCCAAAGGTGAAGAGAGCTTCGCTTTCCTGGCACTGAGAAACCAAGGAACCTGGAATAAGAAACCCATCTATGAAGGGGGTGCCTTTATAGAAGAAGCATGTGTTGTTCTGGCCGTAATACCTTTCCTGAAGATCTTCTATATTAATCTAGATGTAGGAATTAACATTCTTCCCCAAAGCAAGTTCCCTACCACTTCTAAGTGCATAACTTATTTTACAGATGACTGAAGGATGCTCTGACTTACAACAGCAGACCTTAACTCAATCTAGAGCTAGTTTCTTGTTAAGCAGGACTGCCATATTAAGAATTGTTCCTGTTAATAAGTAAACTAGAGGCCTAAATAAGGTGAACTAACTTATCCTTGCAAGTTCTAATACGTGATCTACTTCAGATCTCAGAATCAAACACTATATCGTTTATCACAGCATTATCACAATGAGTTGTTAGTTACTGAACCCCTCCAATACACCCCTCTCTCTCCTCCCCCTCCCCCAACCCAAACAGGTATTTCTATATGTGAGAAGTTCTTCATGGACCAAATGGGATGCAAGTGATGCAGCAGTACAGAAAATAAACACTAACTATAAGTTCAATGTAGTCACCCTTTCAAAACAAGAATAAACCAGAGAGTTCCACTGAGAACAATTCTGAAAAACTGAAACAGCTAAGCTCTTTTCGCACTCAAGAGAAAATAAGTGAACACTTCACTTGTGTATATAACGTTTTGTAAGAATACAAAAAAAAGTTTGAACATGGAGTGTTTTCATTTATGCATTCTCTGAAGATATTCCTGGGTTCAAGAGTGATATTAGATCACCATACTTATGAAGACTATGCACCTAGTTTACTTTACAGACTCAAAACTCAAGCTTACAAGCAGTTTTTCCTACAAATATCTATAATTGTGTGCAAACACTTAAGAATATCTAATCCCCACTGATTCTCAAAATGATAAAAAATATTTTGGTAATTATAAATGAACACTTTGTTGCAAAACATTAGAAACAAACCCTCAGAAGAACTATTAAATGCTATGCAAAATTTTCTTTTATGAGTTTATATAGAACCACGAATCTTGGTTTCAAGCTCATACATTTAGTTTCCGCTGGAGTTTGTATGCAATACAGCAACTTACAGTAGTTAGAAACATCCTTCTGTGGAGTGGCTTAAAGCTGGACTGCGAACAGCAGAGTATACATGCTACCCAGAATGGGATGCCTAACATTCATTCTTCAGTCTTAACACAATTTATGGGTACTTAAATTATTTTTTTAATAGTAAATGTAACTTATACTTACTTTTGAGCAATACTGTGTGAATGAAGTTTAGCCTTAACTTCCACACTAACATTCTGCAAAGAAGGGATGTAGCCATACTGTTCAATTTCATCTCTGCTCAGGAATATACTCTTTTTCTTTTTTGACATGCTACTAGCATCTAAATATAAGATTACGTTCAGACCTTCATCCTTCTCTTAAATTAAGCTTTTAAGGACTGTCCCTCAACAATAAATTAGACTTATCCTAGCTGAAGGATGTCTTGAGAGTGGTGTAATTTTCAAATGTGTAGCACATGGAACATAAGGCCCTAAGTTCTAGGGTCTTTATCAGGTTCATCTTAGAAAGAATTCCTTTTGCATACTGTACAATACATTCTGAAACATCTCATTTCCTGAGAGTCCTCATTTCCTACCATCTTACAAAAGGTGGAGAAGTAGGATGTTACCAGCATTCTCATATTCTTAATTATATGCACCAGGCAGTCTACGTAATACTCTACCTTTCTAACAGGACTGAAAGTATCAATTATTTCTCCGGTAGAAAAGTTCATCACAAATCCTTGCACTGGTTCTGCCTCTCCAGGATAAGGCATCCCATTAACTGCAAAGAGGAGGCCACCTGCAACAACATTCACATTTACTTTAACAACCCATACACTGCAAACTACACTTGAGATCAACTGTAACAGTATAGATGAAAACAGCTGTCTGAGCAAGACAGTGAGCACACCAGAGGTAACTCAGTAGAAACCTAAGCACAGTAGGAGGTCCTAGATGTAACTGTGGCATTTAAGAAATGGGAAGCTTACCAAAATGAGAAGAACAAAGAAGTCAGTGTTTTACAAATTGGTCAAACAGAAACAGGAATGTAAAAGGATCAAAAAAAAAAAAAAGATCTGAAGAATGCTTGGGTAAGCATGCTTGAGCTAAAAATTATAAGTTCTTTAAATGCTTCAAAAGCAATAAGTCAACTAGCAAATCAGCGGGACCACACGAGGAAAAGGTGCGAAAGGGACACTCAAGCATGATGAGGCTACAACAGAGAAGCTCAATCTCTGTGTCATTTTTTATTGTTGAAGATGTTGGGGAGATTCTGCCACTCAACAAATTTTTTTCATAGCAGAGAGGTCAGAGGAGCCAGCTCAGTTTAGAAAGTATTAGACAAGTCAGAGGTCAGTATTTCACCACGACTGAATGGCATTCCCTTGGTCCTGAAGGAACGCAAATGTGAAATTACAGAGCTTGGGGCAAGCCGAGTAACCCAGTACTGCAAACAGCCACTATTCCAGAATACCAGCAGACTGCCAAAGGAATTCTTGTCTACAGAAAGGGCTCAAAACAGTGCCTGTGAGCTACAGACCAATGATTCCAGCTTCCATCCCCAGTAAGATGGTAGAGTCCATAGTGAAGAATAAGATTCCTGAGCGCAGGGTAAACATGGTCTGTTGGGAACAAGTCAGTATAGGTTCTCTAAAGGAAAATTCTGCCTCAACTCTGAGAGGACAGGGTCACAGGGTTGGACAAAAGATCCATTAATGAATGGGAAGCAAAGGACAGAGCTTAATGGTCATTTTTCAGGATAAAGTCCTAACAGTGGGGCCTCTTCAGGGATCAAGGTCAGAAAAATTTTTTTCAATAGTCTTCATCAGTGACCACAGGAACAGACGCACAGTGAAGTCTCCCAGTCTGTGGAAGATACTGAACTCTGTGGAATACTTAAAAGCCTCAATGATAGCAAGAAGGTCCAGAAAGACTTTATAAAAGCGAGTTGGAAAAAAGGTGGCAGAAGAGCTTCAGTGAAGATAAAGGTAATGCCTCTGGGGGAAAATAATCTGGATTGCGCCTGTGTGATGTTTAACTTGGAATTGGCAGTTACCACCCAGGAGAGAGACCTTGGAGTCATCACTGAAAGGTCGCCAAAATCTTTGGCTCCACACGCAGCAACACCCAAAATTCCAACAAGATGTTGGCCATCATCAGGAAGATAATTGAGAGTGGAGGAGATAGTCTTGCTGCTATGTAAAAACATGCCCACATCTTCATTTCTGAGTGCTCTTTTGCTCTCTGCATCTCAAGAAGGACATACTGAAGTTAAAGATGGTATAAGAGAAAGGCAACTACAATGATTAAAAGGCTGGAATAATTAACTAACTTGTGAGGAGACACTAAGAAGGCTGAAGGAGAGGCAGCAGATACAGGGAATGTGGAACTGTTATTCACCAAATCCCACAATACCAGGACTGAAAGGCACTCAAGGAAACAAGGAGGTAACTTTAAAATAAACACTTTTTGGTACAGCGGTTAGTGAAATTCTGGAGTCTGTTGCTGCAGGTGGTCAAGGCAGCAAATAGCATAAGCCAGTTCAAAAAAGGATTAGACAAACTGATAGACAATGGGTCTATAAAAAGATACTAGGAAGAACAGGCAGGGAGGTACTTCCTAACAACTCCGTGACAAAATGGTGTGGATGCTTGGGGAGGAACAGATCACAAAATGCAGCCAGGCACTCTCCCTAGAGCCCATCTCTTGCTGCCTCTGTTGGAGACAGAATACTGGGCTGCAGGTATCAAAACTGCATGACCCAGTATGGCATTTCTTACATTCTTGACAGCTGCAACAGAGATAATCTTGATATTAAAACTTGATATCGATCACAAAGTCAGGACCCTGACATTCCTGAGTCATGGTCTAGTTCATGAAATACACCTCATCTTAGTATTAAAAGTCTAACCTAATAACTTAATACAGTAATTCTTAGTCAGGTTTTGACAGTAAAAAATACAGCTTTTAAAAAACTGTTTGCTTTCAAATGTTTTCTTTTCAGAAGCTCAATACCTTTGATGGTTTGGAAGCCTTTTATTTTGCTCTCTTTAATGGAGCTTGAAATGAATATCTTAAAACATTATTATTGACTAATTATTTGACTGTGCAATCACTAAGAAGCAAACAGAATCATCTACTTGTTGACATCACATTTATGCAGTCTAATTAATCATTTCTCAGGAGTGATGTTATATGCTAAGCTTTCCCCGCCCCCCCCCTCCAAAATAGGATAGTTCTAAAATTTTCCTTTACATCAGCACACCTCTGAAAGAGAGTATGCATCTTGTGTAAGGTACGTGATAGTACTCCTAATGGACTAACATTGTATATTGTGATATACTGTCATTAAACAAGTACTAGGAAGCTGAAGAACGTGGAAAGCAATTACCTGGAACATAGGAAACTGCAAACAACTCTCTTCCAAACGATTTGTGCTTGATCTCTCTTACAAACTCCCCAGTCTCTAACGTAAAGCACTGGATTCGACCATTTTCCCTGTCGGCAACGCACAGCTGACTGAAGTCGGGGACCAGGGTTAAGCTGTGAGGGATATGGAACTGCCCAGGTCTGGCTCTGTCTAACGAAGTCTCTGTAATACAAAACATCCAGATTTGTGTTAAGGTACACACCGAAACTATCATCTCTGAGTAGAAATAGCAACGTTCCACATAGTGCAACTTCTCCACTGTGAGAAAAGAGTAAACTCGCTTGGTTTGCTTTTTTCCTCAGTAGCAGTTTTATTCATTTAGGTAAACTATGGTAGCCTTCCACACTGCCTTTGTAAAATCTGAATTTATCATTTAGTTATTTCTCTATAAATCCTTGGGGTAGCATAATGCCTCATACATAAGTTTGAGTCAGGCAGAAATGTAACTATTCATACAGTTTTACGTGGACACCATCATGGCACAAGCCTTAAAAATAGTTAATCTTACACTATTTTATCCAATTTTAAAAAAAACAAAAGTTTTTCTGAAAGTCAAAACTTTCATTAATAAACTAGGACGTGCCAAGACTCGTGCTGAAGGCATGCCAACAAACTGTTTAAAAATACCCACTACGTCTATCGTTAATCAGAACTGAGAGAATCTGCGCGCAGAGACAAGGCCAAAATTCAGTCAGGGCCTTGAAGATATTACTGTAACAGATACAAATAAGAGTAATGCTATCATCAACAATCTCATGGTTCATGATAACACGGGTTCATGACACAGCAGTATCAGTTAAATATCAAGAGCTCTAACTGTACCTTCTCCCCACTGCTTGATGTACAACCCGTTTGGAGAGAACTGAACAATTCGACTGTTACAGTAGCCATCGGATACATAAATACTGCCAGTGATTGGATCCACAGCCACATCAGTTGGTTGACAGAAGTGATTTTTGTCACTGCCCGGTTGCAGAGCCGTTCCTAAGATCAGTAATGGTTCTTTATCATCTGCTCCCAATTTGAAAACCTTTTTTAGTCAATGGGAAAAGATAAGATGTTTCAATTATGGAAGATGATATACAAGAGGGATGACTGTTTCTGGAAAATGTATCTATTATTTTGTATAAAATAAATTTATATTCCAAAAATGACCTTAATATATTGACTACGAAATCTATTATCAGCTTCGTAATAGTGCCAATTCTGGGAAGTTTCTGCATAAAATAAAAATTTCCTGCTATTACAGTAAACGGCTTAGCTTCACATTCAGGGTATGAGAATACAAGAACTGACAAGCCCAGCTGTAGCACACTAAGCTGTGCTTTTACAGAGGAGTCATTGTTTTAAGAGAGCAACTTTTATTTCCGTATACTACGTCCACATAACAAGTTACTCCACACAAGTATATTCCACTAGGGCCATAAGGATCGATTTGTTCCGACAAATTCTTAATGCGCATCTTAAAAGCCCTAGCTAAACAACTGATACCAAATCTCTGGCAAAATGTAAAAATTATTTTTGGCCTAAGTTTTAAGGTCTTGGCATTGAAGCTTCAAAAACATACCTGATGGAGTGCTACATCAGTGACCCAGTAGTTACCATTTTTGTCTATGCTCAAACCATGTGGTAAATAAAATCTGCAAACACAAATATAGAGGGATCAAGTTAAAAACCTGTTTCAGGAAGAGTGATTTAAAGGAGGATTTTCCAGATTTCACTTTTTATCTATAGATCACCAAACGCTCTACACACTAACAACCCTCAGCATTTCATGAGGACAATTACCTCTACAAAATATAATTTTCCTCAACGAGAGTCTTAGCTCGGAAATTTCCTCGATCTCTGGTACCTCACTGGGGCTAACATTTGGTATCTTTAAGGACAACATACAACACTCGTCAGCTCTGCGTTTCTGTTAATCTGGCTAGTAGATAAAACTATATGAATTGCTAGAAAGTAGAGGTGGTAAGGATGCCAAATGAGTTTTATTAGTTAGATGTTGATTGGGTTTTTTTTGCCTGACTGAGTAAGCTAATGTAACCTACACTAGGACTGAGTAAGCTAATGTAACCTACACTAGCTGTAATGTAAATAATGCAACCTACACGTAAGAAAGGGTTTGGGACTCTCCAGGGTAAGATACACATATGTACGTTAACAGCTCTAGTAATAACAGCAAAAATAACTTACAGATTTTTGCCCATGGAATGAAGCAGTTGAGCATTACTTGGATTCAGCACCAGAATTGTGTTCTGTTCAATTGGTCCAACTCCTCGTTGTTGATAAACAAATTTGCTGTCAAAAGAGCTACACAAAAATATTTGTGTACAAAGCGTTAGCATGTTCCATGAATGAACTACATACTTGGCTTATACCCAAGTTTTGTAGACTAATTCCAGACAGAGAGAGAGAGACAGAGAGAGAGAGAGACAGAGAGAGAGAGAGACAGAGAGAGAGAGAGACAGAGAGAGAGAGAGACAGAGAGAGAGAGAGACAGAGAGAGAGAGAGACAGAGAGAGAGAGAGACAGAGAGAGAGAGAGACAGAGAGAGAGAGAGACAGAGAGAGAGAGAGACAGAGAGAGAGAGAGACAGAGAGAGAGAGAGACAGAGAGAGAGAGAGACAGAGAGAGAGAGAGACAGAGAGAGAGAGAGACAGAGAGAGAGAGAGACAGAGAGAGAGAGAGACAGAGAGAGAGAGAGACAGAGAGAGAGAGAGACAGAGAGAGAGAGAGACAGAGAGAGAGAGAGACAGAGAGAGAGAGAGACAGAGAGAGAGAGAGACAGAGAGAGAGAGAGACAGAGAGAGAGAGAGACAGAGAGAGAGAGAGACAGAGAGAGAGAGAGACAGAGAGAGAGAGAGACAGAGAGAGAGAGAGACAGAGAGAGAGAGAGACAGAGAGAGAGAGAGACAGAGAGAGAGAGAGACAGAGAGAGAGAGACAGAGAGAGAGAGACAGAGAGAGAGAGACAGAGAGAGAGAGACAGAGAGAGAGAGACAGAGAGAGAGAGACAGTGTGTGTGTGTGAGTGTGAGTACGCACATGTGCCCATGCATGTGTGGTCTTTGGGTTGTATTTTTAAAATAAACCTTATTATACCTTTGTATGATCATGTAAGCGTTCTAGTTTTCGATGTCAAATCTTCCTATTGAGGTTATGACTTCTGACGTAAAGGAGGACCTGTCATCATCTTATAAGGAGACGCAGGGCTGGCTCACATTGGCCTACTGATGTTAAATTGCTTATTTGATCATGGTGGCTGTTTCATTCTTTATCACTATTGAGAGTAATCATCTATGTCAAGTTCTCTTGGTTTTAAACAGCTTTATTAACCTCCCTCTCTCCTCCCATTTCCATGCTCAGTTTCAGTAAGTGACAGGGATCCAGGGGTCTAATACTCTTAAGGACTTGTTCTCGAGTGGATGGCCACAACTGGAGAACCCGCACTGGACAGGCTATACTAATGTCTGGCAGCAGTAGAGAATTTCCTAAGACGCTTAGCTAATTCTGTAACTTTAGGTATGTCTGCAAAGCACTCGACTTGGGGCCAAGAATTTTCTTCCAACTTGTAGATGATTTTCTGCTTTCCACAGCAGCATGATGTGCTTTTGCACACCTGATTTAGCTTTGCTAAAATGTTTTAGTCTATCCCACACTAATGGAGTCACATAAGATAAAACAGAGAAAATTCATCCTTTCTAGCTTCAAGCTCTGTGCAAGCTACATATTATTACTAATCAGCACAGCTAATCACAGAACAGAATCTTACTGACTGAGAGGTACTGCATAAACCCCCCAGAAAACAAGATTGTATCTCTTTGGAGAAGTGACTAGCTAGACAGCTTTAAAACGTCGTCATCTTTCCTTATATATGATCTTGGCTCTTAACAACAGTCCTGTCCATGTTTGAAGCATTTTCCCTGTTTACTACCACCTAGCTTTTCTGGGAACGGAGTGCCTTCTGTATAAACACGAGACTGCGTGGCATTTTTGGCAAAGGAAGGCTAGCGAGTTTTGAATGAAGTCAGGGGAGAGGTCTTTCATTTTTCTTCTCTCTGCAAAATTACCTTGTCCAGGAGGACAAAGTAAGTATTTTTTACTTTCTTAAAAGTAGCGTGCTACAGAGTAACAATCGCTCTCTCCTTTCAAGGGACTGTGGCCAATTTCCAATGTAAACAATGTTCCTCTGTTTCAACTGATAAAGGAGGATACAAACCATGCAGGCTACTGCTAGTTTTAAAAAAAGTAAATAAAAGCTGACCAGCTCCCTGCTACATGTCATATTGTTCTGCTCTCGGCATGTTTTTCTAAAAGGTTTTGCAGTTTGAAAAATCAAAGCACATCTAAAATATGCTGCATATGTTACTACTTCTCATTTCAAACCTCAGTATAATTCTCTCTTTTTTTTTTTTTTTAAACCCTTCTCAGCCGGTTGCTCACCGCAACGCAAAACCTTTATGGGCGACATATTAAATTTAGACAGACCACCTGATCTCATAACCCTGGAAAGCACAACTCTGAGCTCTGTTCTTGATTGATATCCATCATTGTTGCGGCACAGGGCTCAGCCTAAATTATCCTGTCTAGCCACTGCTTGTTAAAAATGCAATAGCAGACTTTCAGGAATGCAGTTTATATTCTTTATTATGTCTTTTATAGATTGCATAAATAATATACTTTTTTCATCGCAAAATCCAGAAGAGCTTTCAACTAATTCATTGCTCAGCTGGCTGAATAGTTGTAATTTTTCCATTTTGAATAGCATGCGCTGCATACAGCACAAAAGGCTGTTCTGTAACTGAGGAGAACGTGTGGTAAAAGAACAGGACTCATTTAAAAGGAATTTTTTTTTTTTTTAAATCATTCACAGGAGGAATGTTAAAGCCCTGGAAAAGCTGCTACTGTATTACAGGCCTGACACTGTATAACTGTTTTTGTGTTCTACAGCAGACTAAAGCTGCATTATAAAATAGCACAGACCATTCACTCAGCTACATTTAGTTGAATAAGGATCCAGCTTTTACAGCATGTATTAATAATGCATTAGCAACATTTCTGCAGTGTCTAATAGCATAGATAATTTGTTTACTTATTTCTATACTTTGCTGATGAAGCATTGAAACAGGGAAAAATTCTGGGCCTTGGGGCTAGACTCATCACATTTATGATTTGCTAAGGAATATTATATACTCAATTAATTATGTATTTGCAAGCTAGTATTCGCAAGCTAGTAAACATTAGCTTACAAGGCTGGTGTCTTCCTGTCCTTCCTCCAACCAAACACAACCATCACCCTCAAATAACCTTTTTACTTATTCCTTTTTCCTGAACAGTATGAACAGATGGGCTCCTTCCTCTTCGGCACAACCCATGAAAGGGTCTCTAGCCTATTTCATCGACCCATGACATAGCTGAAAATAAAAAGGGAAGGTTCGCTGAATGAGCGCACAAAAGGATGCCTCAAGATCTGGAAGATGAGCAACACGGCTTAAGCACAGTCATGTTTACCAAATACGCTGTTCTAAAGTCAAAATACTCTATATAAATGGCCTACAGAAATTTTAGCTTATCTGATCCAAAAGGTCTTCCCAGCACTAGCTCCACAAGGGGCAGGGCAAGGTAAGACTTGTGGAATGAAACCTGTCTGAGGGGAATCAGGATTTCACATATAGATATCTTCACGGAAGGCACATAACCAACATTTACTTCAGATAACAACAGCTCCTTCTCCATCTTGGCTACATATCTGAGTCTGAATGCTTCAGATCATATTTTCAAGGTCAGACAGTTTCACTTTCCTCCAGCTCCAGTCACTGCATGATGGTAAATACGGCAAGCTTCAACACAGAGCTGACGTACAGATCAACACGTGCCAAATCCATCCATACAGTTATAGTAAAGTAACAATGACATTTCTGACAGTACTCAGAATAACTAAACATCAAGAGAAAGAAGCTTCTTGAACAGATTATGCTTTCATTTAAATAAAATTATTTTCTTGATCTTGCTTTCTGTCACTGACTTCTCTCCCCAGAACAAGTCTCCTCCCTCTGCCTGCTTCCCTCCCACTCCTAATAGTTTCAGCTGTGCATCTTACACAGGGTCAGCCTGCATTACATATGGCAGAAATAATTTACAAATAAATGCACTCCAATTGTTTAGAAGGGTTGTTTTTTTTCTTTTTTGTGCATGCGTGTGTGTGTGCGTGCTTTTTGCTTGTTTTTAAACTCTATAGGTTCTCCACACGCTGCTTGGTCTCAAATTCCAATTTTGTGCTCTGGGCTGTAGGTGTATCTCAATTGTCAGACTGAAAACACACATTTTAGAAGTGAGAAACGAGCACAACTGCCAGTCTATTGTGAAACATTTTTGATTCGATTCTTTCTTCAATGACACAAAAAATATCATTTATGTTCAAGCGTAGGAGGATGAGAAGAACCAAATCAATATTAGCTTTTATCTGAAGCCTAAGTAATACAAGTTGCAATATGCGTCACCCTTTCAAAATTGTACAGTCTATATTTGTATACACTTGGGCTAGAGAGATTGCTGATACAATGCACAGGAGACGTAAATGACTGCCTTATCTCCTGCGTTATATTACTCAGCACTCGTCCCCCACCCCCCCCCCCAAAAAAAAAAAAACTTTAAGAAAATTACCGCAAAACAGTATTCTAAGCATCACTTGTCATCAAGAGAAAACTGTCCTCTCCATTTTTCAGAAATTACTTTATGAATTAAAGGAATTAAGATAAAAAGATATGATAAGTGATAAGTAAGATTAAAAAAAGCACATTTAGGAGGGCGATCACATAATATTCAATTGCAAGCTAAAATTATTCTCTCCCAGTGTTCTGTTTCAATTTCATGGAATTCTTTTCTAAAATGTCCATCTAAAACTAAGACATACCGTTTTCAAGTTCACAGATACAAGGACGCTACATAAGTCATACTTATTCGTACTCTTTTATTCCTAGAATAATATAGCTTTGGGTATATACATTTATAAACACCAGAGGAGTTGTTATACTGTTTAGATTCTTTTTTTTGGGGGGGGATACTAAATGTAGTAAGTCTCATCAAATGAGTAGGTCAAAACCTTTTTCGAGTAAATGTCCTGTAACACCCCAATTCTGTTCAGCGGACATAAACACAGGAAGAACAAAGAGATACTGGAGCTAGCTTTGCATATCACAAGCTCAGGTCCTTAAAGTAGTACACTATATTAAACCATCATTCTCCTAGGCTAATTAGTCCTGCTGAAACATATGAAGAAGCAGGGATAATTAATCTAGGTGAAGAGCAGGTTCACAGGGTTCTACAGTTTTGAGACCTAACGTACTATGTTCTTTTTCTCTGGAGATACCTTCTTACTGTCTAAAGATCTAGCAACCCCATAATCTTGGGACTGTCAGTCACCTCTTCCATTATGAGCCTCCTGAAAGCACTTTCAGTCAAAGTGTAGATAAATCTCAAAATTTAAATGGAAAAGGAACAGCAATCTGTATATTCTCTTCTTCAAGAAGATGTAGAAACAGCATACATCAAGCTGATCTTCTAACATGATGCTCCACAGAATATCTACTCACTTTTCATCCCAAACGTGATCACCTCTGTGGAAGACAACAAGGTTATTTTCAGGGTCCAGGGCCAACCCAGAAACTTGGCCTAGTTTGAGGTCTAACCCAGGCCAGTCCACAACCTCGTCTATGTGGAAATCTATCAAAGAAAGAAAGAAAGAAAGAAAGAAAGAAAAAAAAAAGAAAAAAGACAGACATTCATGTAGTTTATTTACATAAAAACATAGAATTGGTTAACTGGCTTTTGGCGCGAGGACTGTTGGGGACCGTAAGGGTGTTTCTTACATGCAATATTTCTATTAATGCATTGCAAATTAATTCCAAGCATTGTTTTATTATAATAAAGCATATCTCATGCACAGGCACTGGCATCCCAATACACGTAGGATGACAGAAACTTCAAAATCACTTTTGACTCTGCTCTTTTCTTCATCTTACCATCATACAGGCACACAGATTCTAGATGTCTTAGGAGCTGTGTGAATATTCTCTATATTAAGAGACTTTAGGAACATACAATTACCATCCAAAATCAGCAGGCAAACTTAGATATTTTATTATTAACCTATTAGTGTTTTATTAAAAAAGTATATAACAGATCAGGAATCACTGAACCTCCTAAACATCAGAAGGGACTTTGCTTCTTAAAATAAGTTTTTAAGCACAAAGAAGGAAAAACACGGGAAAGCAAGAAAAATTCAAAAGCAGTAACAAGAAGTAAGTAAATCAGTAATTCTGTGAATTTTGCCTATGACATTTCTTACAGCATACATATCCATTAGGATATGAACACTTTTTAGAGCTAAGTCAAACAATATTACACACATAAATAGGAAACAGATGTCAAAAGAAGAAGAGATCCAGCAGCGTAGAACATCTGCCATTATTTATGTCTTAGCACCCTATTTTTAAGACTATCAAGTCATTTCTGAATAACACAAACGTGATTTTTACACTATATAATCAAAAGCATAGTATTTAGCAAGTGAATTACTATTAAAATGCTGGATACTTCTCGTGGGTAGAGTCCTTAAGTGGTAACACTCTTCAATGAGAGAAGTAAAGAAGATGAGAAGAAAAATAAACCTTCAAACCTTTTTGCTTCTTCCACAGGGGTTCAAATATTTCTTACGCTGCTTTTTTTTTTTTGAATAGGGAAAAAAAAATGCAGCATTTTTTCCCCCATGATCTCTCTCCCTCACTGCCGCCAAAAGGAAAAAATAGGGTCTAGTGCTTAACAGTGATGGTAAGTGAGAGGAGAAATTTTTGAAATTCTGGAGAGACAACTCAAAAATCTGCTTTTCCCCAGGCTCCAGGGTAAAGTATCATAGAAACCTAGAGTATTGCTGGCCACTACTATCGTTATTGTGAACCTTCCCTGTAGTCTTTCAAACGTTTACCAGCAATTTTGAGGGAGAAAGGAAGAACTGAGCTGGGAAGAGAGGAAGGAAGACCTGGGGAAGGCAGAGGACCAAAGACGGCTTCCTTTCTCTCAGCCCGGTTCATCTAATGGTTTTACCCCCTTCTTTCTCTCACCTGGTGTTAGTCTCCCCTCAGGCAGCTGAAACAAGCAGCTTGCTTGGCATACTAGACAACTGAGAACAGCAGAAAAGGGACAGAATATAAAACAGATTTCTCTGATGAGGATAGTATTTTTCTCTCTTATAGTAGCATCTCTTAAAAGTGCACAGGAAGGTCTTACAACATTTCCCCCCATTTTCTCAGATCGCTTCTCATTGGTATATTTTTCAGGCTCAGGCTGAGGGAGGCCAAAGGCTGAGCAGATGTTTCCCAACACGACCTCGCTGCTGCATTTATACACGCAGCATCCTGGATGGTCAGTCACACAACCTAACATGTGTGCCTCACAGCTCCCCTGGCGCACCGAGGTTTTTGAGAAGTTTTATTTTGGAAATAAGCTATATTTTCAAACTGAAAATGCACAAGAAGATATGTCTGGGACGGAAAAACCTATTGCATAATCCCTTGATTTACCAAAATTAGATACACTGTGGGTGAAAGCGCTTGCTAAAAAAAACCAAAACACACACACACACACCAACCACCAGACACACACACACACACACAAAGTCTCATTCATTTGCACTGAGAGCTACAGAAACACTGAGGATGTATTAGAGCTAACTTTAGGTCCTCCTAGCATACTTACTGAATGAAGATATAATTTGACCAACTAGGGTGGGCAGGATCAAATTTAGCTTTACATCTTTAAGTTGCAACTAAAAACGTAAGAAGATGTTCATGTAAGAACAGACTGACACTGATTAAAGATCTGCACACAGAAGGCTAGAACTTGAAAAAGTTGCAAAGTTTTGGCCACAGGGATTAACTTCTCCCAATAGACTACTTACCACGCTGCTTGGAGGAGGTGGCGGTGGCTTGCTCTGGTATTTTTAAAAGATTATTGGATGGTATTCCACCCCCTCCCCCCCCAAATCAATGACAGGATTAATATAGTCGTATCATTAATTTTAGTAAAAGAAAAAAAAATCCAAAGGAAGCCTTCTAATTGTTAGAAAATCCTTCACACACACACAAAAAACAGAGTTTGTTCAGAGTAATTCAGGTATTTCTGACTTGCAGGTTTTTTATGTAGGTACCTATAGCCAAACTGAAGGTGGATACAAAGCAATTTCTTTGCTATTATGAGCAACCAGAGCTCTTTCCACTAGTATTCAACATGTTTCAGCACATGCTACACTTTGCACCCTTCATTTTGGCCCTAAGTTTGTGTGCTCTGCTGTGATCCCCAAAAACCAACCACTGGGCTATCACCCAGCCACGCAGAGCACGTGTCCCCCTTCACAACGTGCCAAAACATCCATGCTTTGAAATTAGGCAAATCACGATATTTAAGACATAGCACCCAAGCAGTTTGAGGGGGTTCAGCTGGAAGTGATCTTCCAGTGACAGGAAAAATTAAGAGGGACACAACCCCCCAAATCTGCAGGTCATACAATGCAATCTGACTGCTGTGATAACCATTCCCCCACTTCCATTTTACTTGGGAGAGATGCCAGCTGAGGACTGCAGTGAGGATGGGGTTGGGGGAAAGCTATTTCCCACATCTACATGGGGAAAGACAAAAACAGTGCTAAAAACCTACCATGGACTAGAAGATATATTTTACTTGTGTAGTTTCAGATACTACAGTTAGAGTAGTGTTAGAGAAACTCCGCAGCAAACAAAAACAAACCTAAAACCGGCATCTGTAGTGAATCCAAGGCAGTTAGCAAAACACCTAGAAGAAACTCTGCTGTGTAGTGATTTTAGCAAAATAAGAGTTCCAAGCTAGAAGACGCATTACGAAAAAAAATCATACATCTTCATAAAATATGCAGTATTTCTGTACAGTTCAACTGGCACTGGCAGGTGCAATAGCAGGTACACTCAAGCACAGTATGATTTTTGAAAGGAATAAAAGGATGGAAATTAGTGTCTGCATGGTAGTTGCTCATCCAAAAATCAGTCTGAACTACCCTGCATAAAACTTCTGCACGTTTTATGTCACACTGCCTCTCAGCCTCTGAGCCTTAATCAAAAACACTCAAGAAAAATCAAAAGGCTAAACACAGAAAGCCAAAATTTTGGCTTTTGTAAAATTTAGTTTCCCCAGAAGGCATGCACTACAAAATACAAAATTCCTACACTTACATTTTAGGGAGGTAAATATTTCTGATAGATTAAACACAATACTGTCACAAAAATCCCAACCTTATTACAACCTTTGTACTTTTGTATTTTCTCAATTTTTCAAAACTGGTTTATCATCATCTTTTATTTTTCCTTTGCAATTCTCATACTGAAAGTCCTTGCATTCAGGTGCAACTTAGGGAAATTCACTATTTACAAAAAAACCTTAGTTAATAAATTTAGACATCATATATCTACAACTGATAATGAATTTTCTATAAAACTGAGTAGTCTATGAAAGTTACACATAGAACCAAACGGATATGATTTTCCCATTAAAATGATTTACAATCAGTTTCTTTTTTTCCTCAAGTCATTGGTTTGTTGTTAATCAGATACCTAAACTAAGAACCAGGTCTTTTATCTTGCAGTTTAAAGTAATTCCTTTGATTCAATAAAACTATAGGGAATCACATAATTTAGAACATGCAAATCAGCCTCTAATCTCTCCGCAAGTGAAAGAACAAAATCTCTGTTTACTGACAAAATTACAACTTACTGCCCATAAATCCCTGCAAGCTCTTGACTTTACAAACTTTATCCATGCTGTATTTATTTGCCCTCGTCACAATAGTCACTTAAATCTTGAGAACTTTAAGCGAGCACTGCACAAAGGGGTTTTAACAACTGGAAAATTACACTGCTTGCCATAAATAAAAGGTAGAATTCCAACAACTGCACCCTGATTAGCAGACAGTCACAGAGTCATAATATAATCATGCTGCAGTAAGAGCAATAGTATAAGGTTATAAACATAAGATTATAAACCTTACTGAATGTATTGGTCGCTTGTTCTTTCAGGCTAGTTACCTGAAAAAAACTGGGATATTTACAAAGCTAAAAATGTTAAACTACTTCAATTTTGGTAATTTGTAAACAATTAAATTAAATGAATGCTGTAACTTAATAGAAAGCAGGATCTAGTCTTCCAAGATATTTACACATCTTTTAAATTCTTGATTACAGGAACTGGTATGTAGCCTATGAATTTAATATAGCAAAGACTGTACATACAACCTCATGAGATGGCATTTTTTTTTTTTTTAAAGTTAAAATAACTTTGTTTCAATTCCTCCTCCGAGGGAGGAAGATCTGCTAGAGAAGCAAAGTTCTATTCTTCTAAAATGTAAATAATTCCCAAATCAGAAACTAAACATGCGCTTAAAGATTTTTTCATTGCTATAACAACCTTTTTGCCAAAAGATGGCACCGACAGCTTCTGCAGTTTGGGATTTCTGTAATGTTAGCAACATTACAAGCATTAAAAAACAAAAATAAACTTTTCCATGCAAGTATTTAATCATTTCAGCTTTGCTTTTTGCTGCAATTCAAGCAATGTTTCAAACGGTGCACTTCTCTTAGCCTTCCCCACTACCCTTCCCCTCCCACTCCCCTCAAAAAACCAAACTGTTCTGTTCTACAGTCAGGATTTGTGCCACATGGGGGGCCAGCTAAGCCATTTATTCAGTTCACTGACACTCGCTCCTCTCAATGAGTTAAAACAGAAAGGAAATTTCTAACCACCCCCCCCCCCCCAATCACATTTTCCAGGCTGAGCTTAAGAAACTGTTTTTGCAGAAATACACACACATTACTCTAAGCATTTGAGTAACGCCAGTCGCTCACGGAGTTATTTACGATTTACACTTACGTCAGGCACACGGCAACATCCCACTTGTTTTTTGCCTCTATGCCAAACGCTTGGCAGGCTCTCATTTAAACTAACTAGCAAAACATAACATTGGAAAGTCCTCATTTTCGGTCTTTCATTAAATACAAACCCAGAATTTTGCTGTATTTGAACACTGTAACAGAATCTCATGTAAGCAGAGACATTACAGGTTAATATTTGGAACTGAAAAATCAAACGGATGATGAACGTTGTATGTTTTTGTATAACACTTGGAAACATCAAGCTCTTTGGTTGCAACATAAAAGCAAGCATGTGCTGCTACAGTTCACACATACCGATGACTGCCATGCATGCATATCAGTTTTTCTTATGAGATGCTTGTCACATGCTGCATTATCTGGCTTTCCACATTAGCAAGTAAGACTAAGCACAATTAATGTCACAGAGACCAAAACGCAAGTAAAACAAATTAATACTTCCATGGTTTTTGCTGTCATAGAAACCTGAAGGGAATGAATTATAATCCTGGTAAAATAAAACCACCAGTCCTGGAATATTAGGCTAGCCAGTATGAACAAAATAATATTCCTAAAGAATACTTCCGTATTAACTACCACTCTTCCTAATAGAGAGAAAAACAGTCTATAGGATTAGAGAATACAAATTTTGTAAAATCTTTTCTCTGACAAACCAAGTCATCAGAAAATAACTTATAAAATGCAAAGGTTACCCCTGTGAGCCATTTCATAGTAGTCACTTATATTAAGAAAACTCCTCCCTTTCTGGGACAACTATATCCTCCTTTGTTTACCTGGCTTGAGTATAACTGATACCAAATCAATCGTTAAGTAGAAGTCTTGAGAGTGGAAAAAATATTCCACGTTCCAAAAAGAATTGGGATTTTCCCACTGGTATAGATTCTTTCCTCATAAAAGGGGATAAAAAGCTCCCACTAAAACACCTCTAAAATAGAGGGACACTATTTTCATAATTAGGAAGACTTATGTAAAATACTTCCAAACATCAATCGATATTCCCTTCAGATTTTGCTAATGTGGATCACAGCTCTTGCACTGAATTTCATTATTTAAAATGAACCCCAACCCACCTCCTGTATGTTCTTTTTCCCAGCTTCCCTCACCATGTTTAGGTTGTTGTACAGAGAAATGTCTGTTCCCTGGTGGCCTCAAGGTAGATTCTAGTCTGTGAAATTTGTGAATTCTGTCTCTGACAAGAATAGCATTGTCCCTCTCATCGTGATTTGTGACCTCTCTGGCAAGATCCTTCTTTTGGACTACATTAGCAATCTCAGCTACAAGATCTGATTCTGCCTTTTCTGTAGGGTTATACTTATGCACATGAACAACATCTTCCCTTTCTCCTAGCAGCTTGGAAAGGAGTGAATAGAAATCACCTGCACAGAAAAGAGAAAAGATAAGAAGAGAGGAGGAAAAAAAACAATTATAACAGATTGCACAGTTTTCTAAAATTTCAGCAAAGTACAGTGTAATAAAGTTATTCAAAACAGTCATTGTCAGAAGCAGTATAAGAGGTGACTGCTTCAGTCTCATGAATTTGAATGAGCCACGTCTGTGGTACGAAAAAATAACATCGAACCTTTGTCATCTTTCATTTACATATAAATGTCCACTTTTACCTGACATTTTGACATGAAAAAAATCACAACCCAGCACAGATATTCTTGAGGGGAAAAAAATTTAAAAAAAAACCCCAAATTCTCATTACACGCATACTTCCTGAAAGTAGTATTTATAATGAGATTATCTGGATTATCAGACTATTGCAGACTTACTTATACAACAAAGATAAAAATCCTACAGTTTTATCAATTTATTCCACTTATAAAAACAGTAAGAGGCAGTCATACATTTCAAAATATGTTTCTTTGACATTTGTCATTACACAAGAAGCTTACGCTAATAAGAAAAATCCTCATACTTGCAAATAAGACTCCATACAACATGCTGCAGAAAGAAGATTGTTAAACGCAACAGTGGTCCATTACATTTTCAGTTCATGAAACTGTCATCGAACTACCCTGCTTCCCCAAAATAGTAAAAGCTCTCAGCCACAGTATCAGGTGGGAACGCAGGAAACAATAGTTTCTCAAGTTGCTTGCGAGCAAAGCAACTATCACTATAGTCGTCTTATAAAACAGCAAGCATTTCAGTAAGTTCCAGAACAACAGCCCCGAGAAAACCTCCCAAACTAAGTATGCAAAGTCCACAAGTCCTACTTTCTTGACATTATTAAAAAAAAAAAAAAAAAAAAAATCAGGCTGTCTGAACTGGTATTAATCAAACCAATTTCCATTTAATCCTGGAAAAAGGATTTAAGTGATAACAAGTATATCCCTTTCCTTGGATTCTCTGCTAACCAGCACGTACCCAACCTGTTTGAATTTATTAGCCAAGTGTCTTGGCTGCCTTAAACTACTACCACTTCTGCTGGAATCAGCTGCAGTTACACCATCCGAATGGAAAGAGATATCCAATACACACTCGTTAATTTAAATAATTATACTTCTATTTCATTTTAAGTACAAATTGCTCATAATTAAGCATTTGTATTATTTCATTGTAGGGTACATAAACATTTCAGTAGAAAAGTAAAACTACAAGCTTTCACCAAAAAACCCCAAATCAAAACCATCACTAGCAGGTTAGGACAGAGGAAATTAAGTCTTCCGAAAATGACCTTAAGAGGTTCTGTCATGTTTATAAACCGTCCTAGTTCAATGATTTTGACTAGGCTTCCACTCCTTGCCCTTGCAAATGAAATATCCCAGGTGAAAACTTCTGTCAGAAAATAATTACAGAAGTAATAGGGCCTATTTCAATGAAATGAACAAAGCAAATTAGATCTGAGAAAAATTTGTTAAGCTAGTATGCTTCATAATCATAACACTGTCATTCAACTAGTCCAACTGCTGATTCAGAACAAACCCAGACATTTGAAAAGCATGATAAAATAGAAGGCTTTGGATGCAAACCATATTTATTCTGGGAAAGGTTTATAATTACTTTAATCAGGTTCAGTAGTCTCTACTTAAAGCAGCCAGGAATCGGTGCTGCTGTAGGAAAGTACTTGGAATTTTTCCTTTATCTAGTGTACCACATTCAGAATTAAAGTACTCTTCATTGGCCTTAACTGTATTTTTGCTGTATTTTAAAAATGAAACAAAGTTCATAAGCACAAGTGCTTTTGTTTTATCCATGAGCAGAGTCCTGCAGATGAGCAAAGCCTACTGACTTCTCTGTACGCCACCACTTGCAAAGGAGAGGTCTGAATGGTAAAAGCAGCGTTTTGCCTAACGTAACTGGAAAAGTCTCCCTAAACCAGCAAGCCTAGTGATTATTTTACACATCATACCTTTTTAAAGCAACTTTAATACTCTTTGCTTAGTTCACTCTTTCTTAGTTCTGTATCAACACCCAATTGAAGTGACCAATTTGTAATCCTTGGTCACAATAAGTTGTTATATTTTGTATTTAAGTGTTAGATTCCTGACTCCTATGTTGATTTTTTGAACAAAAAGGTTTACCAGCTTGCTGCTTGAGCCAATAACATTGCATCTACTCTTTTCTGTGCACTGGCTGCCAAAGAATGATTAACTTACCATTATTACTTGCTGCTGATGTTTTTAAAAACACCAACAAAAAAACCCCACACCAACCAACCAACCCACCCACCCACCCCGCACACCACTTGTGAGGATAAGGTACTTTCAGGGAGCCTTTTAAGGGAGCCTTTAAGGGAGACATTAATTGGAGATTGCTCCTACTTGTCTCCAGGCAGGTTGATCAGACTTACTCTTCTCCCAACAGCAAGCTCATCCAACAATCTTAAGAAAAAAGAACTTTCTAAACATAGGAGGATCGAGTGAGCTGGTTCGAGTAGGTCAGCAGCAGCAGCCACAGATGAGTCTCTGACAGAAAGTGATAAGAACCTGCTGCAAGCAAGCTGTCTTCCAATGCACAGATGGAAGTAATATGGCTGAACTAAGCTTAAAGCTTGCAAGGGAAGATCAAGGCTGAGCTAAAGGAAAATATGTGCCCAGACCTTTCATATTTTATCTCTTCGCTCTGAATATGATGTTCCTTCAAGCAATGGATAAACAAGACAGACTTTGCTTTTCTGAATGACTTTAATCATAGGCTACGGCAGGGCCCAAAGGAAAAAGATTTTCCATATTGGGCTTGCGTATTAATGCTTTTAGTAAACAGGGGTGCTGTAACCTGGACACTTAAGAATGTTTAGGAACTGCCTGAATGAATGAAAAAGGGTACGCCTGAGAGACTGAAAGTGGTCTGAAGTGCAGCTACTCTGCAACAGTGATCTTTATCCTAATTAAATGTGGTTCTTTGAGAAAATGAGTTTGGCATCCCTATACTTTAAGTTGATAAGGTTCGTAAGGTCCATGAAACGTACATATCTGCCCAACAGCTCCTTGTGCTTGTACAAACAGGAGGCTGAAATCATCTGCTAATTTCTTGTCATCTTGACACTACTCTCAGTAGTTGCAAAGCAGAAATGATGGGTGTGGATCTGAAGAGGGGAAATAATGTCTTGAAAACTCCTGATAACTGAATGTCATCAACTGCTCCCTAAACTCTGCACATCTGAATAGATGCTCATATCATGTGGATCAGCCTCTTTAAACTTCCTTTGTGCTCCCTAGCTGGACACCAATATATTGTGAGCAACACCTTCGTAAGAAGTAGCTCAGAATTCACTATCGATAACTGGAAAACAGCAGATTCATGTTATCTCTGACAACAGTTACTATCTGCAGAGCAATATCCAGCAAACATCAAAACATGATGCTGTGCTGCTGTTATACAGATGTCTTGTACTGGCTGGAACAGCTGTTGCTTGCTCTCTAGTGGAGTGAAGATACTCATTGGGAAAGGAGCACCAGCAAGATGCACGGTGTTATTCATTTGGTTTGTCTCAGCTGAGGTACCTTGACCTTTAGAATACCTGAGTATTACTAGAAAAAGACATGGGGGAATGAACTGCTTGCTGCTGTTGAAATAATTAAAGTTCTAGCATGCATAATTTATTTTCTTCTAGTATTGAGTGCAGTCCCAGGAATAAAACACGGAAGCTAACTGACTCAGTTAGTTTTAGAGAGGATATATACATGAACTCTATATTGTGTGTAAGCTCCTAGGACTTTCCTCTATGTAATACAGTAATAAGACGACCAGCTACAAACAGCTGGAGTTTATTCTCTTTTCTGGATGAAGTGATAGCTGTCAAGACCACCATCTCCAGAATGGGACAACACAAAAACACATTTCAGTAAGCTTAAACTTGCATTCTATTGTCGTAAGTGCTATGTACTAGGAAAAAATCTTTTACAGAACAGCACTTTATTTCATTATACAACAAAACAAAATCATAATATCAGTGACTCCATCACAAACTGTGAGCTGAACCTCAACCTGATAAAAAAAAGTTAGTTACCTGATTCACTTAAGAGCAACACAACAGTTTTGTAACTTGACCACTGAGGTCTGGCTAGGAGCCAAATGCTATTGAACTGTCCAGATCTGGAAACAGTTCACATTCTTCACCTCTCTACTGTTATTCTCCCTGTTCGGAGAAAACAGTCCCTGTCCATGGTTCTCATGCAGCCTACGCTTATGCTGTTGGATGTGCCAATCCCCAAGCTGGGTGAAGCATCTGCCCATGGTGCTGCAAGATCAACCCGAGAGAGGAGAAGTTCAACCACAGCCAGCCTGGCGGAGGCTGACAGTTGAGGCCATGAAAACGATATAGGTTTGTCCACTCTCATCTAGGAAAGCATTCCAGAAAATAAACAACCCCTGAACCCCCATAAAATAGGAACGTCTTCCACTGCAGGTTCCCTATGAAAAACAAAATCACCTGACACTTGGTATCATCATTAACAACATGACAAACATATCTTTTACAGGAACTTCTAGTAGTAGGAGCATTATTCTGTGACAGATCTGGGTAAAGACTCTGTTTGGTCATGCACTACTTCCCCAGCAAATCTGCTAGTCTCATGCTAGAGTAAAAGGTCATCAGGATTACCCCTTCTGATGGCCCCAACTACTTAATTCTTTTTCTGGAATAGGAACACAAAACAGGTAGTCCAGACTTCATATATACATATCCCCCTCCCTTGTATGTGTATGCAGGTATGAATGCACAGCTGTCAAGATACATATGGGAAAACTCATTTTACTGCATTTTAGAGAAAAAGACAGGGACACCACTGTCAGTCTGATAACCCTCATCTCCAGAATATGTATTTGTCTCATACGGCCTGTACAGCACCTGAGGCGGTCTAGATAGGCTCCTTGGTCTGTTTCTGGCAGCTCCAGATTTTTGCCAGGAATCAAACTGAATAGGCTTTCAAATGCCAAGCCACCACTGCAACCTTCTGACCAGAGACCTTCTAACAAAATGATATCTTGCAGGGAAATAACCAGAACTGAATGGGTCCGGAGCAAAAATGTGGCAAACAGTCATCTGCGTTGACAAGGGCCCCAGTACAAAGAAGTATATTTGTGTGCTGCTGCAGCTCTGTCGGTGCTAACTGGAGCGTGAATGCTTGCATAGAAAATCACCTCCTCTGAGCATGTCTGATCTGACATGGAGCCAGCATGTTGGTCCTCCAAACTCTATTGTCTCAGTTCTGTTATGATGGAAGTAAGGGACAATTTTTCATAGCTTCAAGCTTCCTAATTATCCGGGAATAAAAATGGGAATGCATTCAGACAGTATGTTTTAGGTTATTGGTATGTGCTTCTGTGTAGCCTGTTGGTCAGTAAAGAATAGCAAGGGCTTTGCCCTTTCAGGTGTGCTGAAATTAGGTTCAAATGGTACAATAACTACAATTTGGACTCACCTAAAATCTCAGGTAATGCCTACAAAATATGTTAAGAATCACACAGGAGAATGTGCCCTGAAGAACTATCTTCCTGAAGAAGAAATGGAAACTTGGCTGCAAGTATCTTTAATGTTGCACCCTCATATCTAAACATCTTGCCCAAGTATTTATCAAAACCAGAAATTTCACTTACTGTGTTGTTACAGAATGACTTCTAGGGCTCCTAGATGAAGCTAATAAGCTGATCCTAACAGACATATAAGAGATATCACTGCTGAGAGGGGACAGCGGGGAGAAAACCATGGAAAGGCATAAAAGAAGTGAATAAAATCTATTTATCAGAAGTAACATTGGACCAAGTCTGACATAATGGGCCAAAATAGCTTTCAAAATGGCTTCTAGTCTGCTATCATTTTTCATGCAACCCCCCCCCCCAATACTGATTTAATCTGATGCCTTTTTTTTAAGCCCACTAGGTTAAAGCACCTTGTAAAGAGATAGTATAAAAGAAAATTTCACTTGAAGAGCCAATCTTCACCTAAAGACTACTTTTTGGTATAGATTAGAGTTCTCCATCAATCTCAGGGTACGTTCACAAGTTAAAACTTGAGACTCAAATCCCAAGCTGGTTGCAGTTCAATCTACAGTCAAAATACAGTGCTTTCTTAACTTTAGAAGTGCATCAGCACAGCAAGGTAGGCTTCTGCTGGTTCTTCACAGGATTAGTGGGGTTTTTGGGTTTTTTTTGTTTTGTTTGTTTTTTAAACATATCCTTGTTATTTGGTCACTGGAGCTGTTTTCGCTGTTTATTTTCCCTGCTTTCTCCTTACGCTTTCCCTTAGCAATAAGATTTCCTGCATTATTTCAGAAGTTGTCTTGTTGCTTACTCAAGCACTGAAAAACTTTAAGTCTAATTTTTTAAATTAAGAGTTAGCAGGCAGCAAGAGATTTCATCTCTCCACGACTAAGTACAACAACAACTGTTAACACAGTATTAGCTGTTAAGAAATACTGACGATTAGTTTGCTTATTTCCCACCTGCCCTATCCTTTCCTTTCCTCTCCCTCCTCACCAAAAACAACAAGCACCAATCACTTTGTTGCACTCTGAGGTATTTATCAGCTGCTTCTAAATGATTAGCAGTAAATACATTGGTTTTACTTTATGCGGCTTTGCTGTCCTCATTCAGATAAATTACCCACGTTTGTAGTTCCGGCACACAGTATGCCAATTTCACCTTCCATTTCCATTTCATGCAGTCCAAATATACAAAATACATTTCTTCATACAAAGCAACACATCTGAGATTATGTTTATCAAAGAGTCATTCTGCTATCTTCAGTTTGTTTCTTTTAAAGATCTAATACCATCATGCTTTAGTTAAAAAAAAATTACATTTAAATTATAAAAAACAGAAAACACTTTGTGCAGAATAAAATAAATATCCTTGTTGGTATGTTTCATATCTGTGCTATGATTTCACTGGAACATCTATCAAAACCAGAGGCATTTCTCAGAATCCTTCCTGTATCAATTCAACGTCAACTTCCATTTCTCCAGACAAGCTAATGATATCATGAACAGTTTTTGCAGCTGTTCATCGTTAACTAGCCTTTTAACATCACAGACAATAACTAGGGAAAGCCCATCTACAATGTAAGAATCAGAATAAGCCAGATGAAAAACACTGAAGACTGAAACATTCAAATTGAAATGTTGCCTTTTCATGGTGGTTGTATTCCTATACTGCCTAGGCACGCCTTCCGCAATTTTCAGTCTTCCTAATTGTACTTCTCTAATTGCAGAGGTTGCTTTTAACACCTTTCAGTAGCATGTTTTCCCAGTGTTTAATTTAGTCACATTTCTCTTACTTTTGTGCTCTGTTTAAGGGACCTCATTGAATCTCTAGCATCAAAAAAAGCATCCCAAGGCTGAAAACTTCTAAAAATTTTCTCAAATGTTTGCCGTTAATCTAAAACGGTCTCTAACACTTCATTCTAGGCATCCCACATCAATGCTGGAATGCAAATCTGTCTTCCCTTTCAAGCATCATTCTTCCTCCATCCAGAGGAGACATTTTAACTATGTAGCATATTGAACTCTTTCTTACAACCACGCACTCTAACTAGCAAAGCTAAGCCTTTAAGATGAATTACACCAAATTTATTTCAGAAAGCACTGTAACTCATAGCTATACGTGCTGGCACAAACATACACCAAATCTAACAGTTTGATATTGATGCCTTGCCACTTAATACCACCACAGGAATATGCTATATTACACAAAGAAAATAACAACAGACTCTCTCTCTCTCTTTAAAAAAAAAAAAAAAAAAAAAAAAAGAGAGAGAGATACAAGTTTTACAGAAACGAAACAGAAATGAAAGAAAAGGGAAGAGAATTATTTCTCCTCCTTTCACCTTAATCAATGGGAAGTTCTATCCCAGATGCAAAAAACTTTGTTCAGGACATTTTTGTTGTGACAAGCTTTACAGAAGAATACACAACTAAACAGCAGAAT
Source organism: Struthio camelus (assembly GCF_040807025.1). NCBI lineage: Eukaryota > Metazoa > Chordata > Aves > Struthioniformes > Struthionidae > Struthio > Struthio camelus. Next base: position 50,582,035 of record NC_090982.1, read on the forward strand.
ACACAACACTGGATAGACCTTTCAACTTTCTCTACCCAGATTCAGCCGTGACCTAGCAAAATTTTTCCAGTAGCGTTTTAAAAAAAAACGTTGCGGAAAAGCATGTGTGCATATGTGCATGCGTGTGCACACACCAACTGAAAATAATTAAAGATCAGTCAGGCATCCAACAGTTAATAAATACCAGAATTAGGTGCAACCTTAATTCAGCACCCTTTTTGCATGCACTACGATGCAAATTCTTCCTCCATGATGCATACTATTTTCCAAAGAATCCCCTCCCCATACAATCAATAAGCAGTCACCATATATTTAAACTGATTCAAAGAATACCCTGAAGCACTCCCACACGTGTTTAAATGAACAGAAAGACTTCTCCTTTCCATTTCTAGTCTATCATCTTTGTTTATGAAACACTTACTTACGCTAAATTACTTCATTATCACAGCCTTTCCTGTGAAAGTAAGGGCCATTACTACTGCTATTTTGCTAAAGATTACAGCCAGAGCTGTCATTTAGCATGCATTAATTTCGGGTACCCACCTTGAAATGTCTCAAACTGTGATTTTACAGGGTACTTAACATTATACTACACCCCATACGTTCAAATCACAACTACAGTCAGTTTCAGGAGGAACCCTGTACGTGCAGCACTACTACAAGATTTAACTTCAGTTGTTTTGTTCCTTCTGAAAGATGAGGCGCACAGATCAGAAAATCAGACTTCTCACAGGTACCCAGTTACCTGGTATCACTAACTCCCTGATGGAGGCTGGAGCAACATACACTTTTATTAGATGGCATTAAACTGCCTTACACCGTGGAGCTGTATTCTTTAAGTAATCCTTTGCTTTACTCACTACACACTTTCTAATCTCCAAAATGATTAAGTAGACAACCTGTGGCGTCTTTCTCTATACATCATCCTGTTTCACTACCTGGACACCAATCCTATGAGCACATAATTCAAGATCACCGTTATGCAAACTAAGCTTCTGATTGCTGGTCTCAAATTGTAATATTAATTTTAAATGTAGGAGGTTTAAGGAGATTTTGGTTAAAAGCCACAGCCGTGGAAAGGGGATGTCACATGAGCCAAACTGCGTTATTCAGAAAGACAGATCTTAAGTATACCTGTATTGAACTCTACCATTTGATTTCCTGGAATAATTTGTGCTCTTGCTAATCAGGAAATAGTGTTAACTGGAAAAAAAAAAAAAAAGAAAAAAGTATATTGCCAGTACAATTGACCAATATCGACAGCATGAGAATGACAACCCTGACTTCTGCTTCAGATTCCATCACAAGCAGCAAAAACATACGAGTTGCTTGTTAGTAGTAACTTCCAGACACAAGTAAGAGTTTGCTTTTGTTACTGTCACAGTCAACATTAATAGCAGGAAGATGAAAATCCCATCTTTCTTTCTTGTGTATATGTAAATAAATAAAAAAATACATGTGCATGCACATGCCTTTCTGAAAAAAAAGTCTAATTTTTGGTTAACATTTTTAGTTTCTGTGCTGCAAGTGAATTTTCAGTTCAAGTCAGCCTTGACATTTTCTAAAAACTGTTTAAACATAATTATACTCACTTTACTAGAAAATGTATTTGCCTTTTCTTTCTGTTTCAAAAGAGTTTTTGGTTACATCTAATGCACAAAAATGAGATATAGGAAATAATAGGCACTTGATTAATCATCACCTATATCTTCTGTGTTCGTTACTAAGACACAACTCCTTTCATTGCATCTAGACAGCCTTCAGGTACAGCAGCTGACTATACTGATAGTAAAGGGTACCTTGCTGCTTGTACTTCAAAATAAACCTAAGCTCTCTGTAGTATACAAAGTGCATGTGTGTTGGTCAACTAGTTTTTTCAATTACAGTAGCTAGCATATACTATTCAAATATAAGCATATATTATTCAAATATGTAAATGAATGAAAAAGTATGTTAGTGCACGCAATTACACCTTTTAAGTAAGTACTCTTCTACAGAAACTGTGCCATTGCAATGCAACTGCTGTTGCCCTTTTTGTTCAGTACAACATATCACCTCTAATTCTTCAGTTAGCCTAACACCACTGCTGAATTACTCTGCTGCACAGAGGTGTTTGAAGACCTTTAACTAGCAGAGGTCATGCACTGTTTTCCTCTTACAAATTGTACTTTTGTCATATCCACTGCATCTTGGGAATGTAGTAGCTCGCGTTAACCTTTGAGGAGAAAGATTGATTATACTCTGCCACACAGACTACCGCAGGCAGAGTTTGGAACAAACAGAACGAAACACATTGAGGCCTTTTTTCCACAAGCAGAGAAGAGATAACTAGCAGACAGTACGGTGAATGCTACGAACAGATAATGGCTTTTCAGTACGCTATCTGTTGAATCCAATTTATTCAAGCTTCTATTGATGAACAGAAAATATATATAAATAATATTTGTTTTGCTGAACAGAAGGCACTTTGCGCTTCTGCAGGAACAGGGAACACTGAAACACGCACAAATGTCTCAGTTAATTGCATTTACTGCAATAATTAGCTTTCTATCAACAGTTTTTCCTCACCTGACAGCGTCATTAATGCTTCAAAAACCATATAACAAGGTTGGCTTCATTAAGGTAAGTAAGTTTTGTTTAATTTTAACATTAAAGGAATTTAGCTTTGTAGTCTTTGCTCATGCTGAATGACGGCTCACTTTGGGATGATCGCCATTTATTTCAACATATTTACACGGCTTATTAATGTGCTTTTGATTAGCAAAGGTGGCAGAACAGGTTCACGTGTGAATCGAGAATTTACAGTAAAAACCATGGTAACTCCCAGAGGTGTTAATATAATGAATTGACTGTACATAGAAGAAAGTACATCTTTTAAAGCCACGCACAGGTAATCTTATTTTCATTTTATATATTCATGATATACCTATTCATTTCAATCAATATATTCTTTCATTCAATTATATATTCATTCTATAGAAACATTCTTAGCAGAGAGATTTTCATATAGTAGGCTTTGGGGTTTTTTTGTTTTTTCATTTTTTTTTGGTTTGTTTTTTTACTTAGGGAAAACTTTTATTTGGAGGTAAACGCATAGATTTAGTACCAAACTGTCTCTTTGATCATCCCTTTATCCTCTTTATTCTTCAGATTTGTAAGAATTTTAAGGACGTTATTTAACAGTATCTTAGCATTTCAGAACTAACAGTGTTTATTTCAGTTATCTGAAACTAAGAAGGGAAACAAAGTTGCCACAATATAATGAATCATCAAGGAAAAAAAAAAGAATCTTTTAAATATGGGAGGCAAAACACAGAGTTACGGAAAAACAATCACTGAAGTGCTATCTTTGGAGCTAATCAAAGGCTGAATTTACTAAGCAACAGCTCAGCAGCAGTAGAACTAATCAAAGCCTGAGCTTTGGTGGATTTGTCTCTTGAAGATAAGCTTCTCATACAGAGTTTTTCATGCCAGACCATAAACGGAAAGTACATTCTATAGCCTTTACCTCAGTGGAAGTATTTATGTGCCTCTTTGTGCGCGCACGCATGCGCGTACGGGTGTGTACAAGGGTTGGGTTTTTTTTGCCTGCCCCCAAGCTGGGGAACACTCATGTCATTAAGGACCCCTTTCAAATTTGGCTGACGCTCATTAAAGTTACTGGAAGGTACGGACAATTTGGCAATGCAATTACATAAACCACTTTGTCCCACACCACTGAGCTAGAAGCAGGACTCCAATTTGCATGCAATTTTTACAGGCAGATTTTAGCAGACCACTTCCAGGCTCCCGATTTTCCCAGTGTGCCTTGCCAGCTGCTTCTGTGCTTGTAGGGTCAAAACCCACTTTCTTAAACAGTGACACATCATTCTCTCTTTGAGGACAAAAAAACTCCAGAAAAACAAAAACAACCCTGATCTGATTTTTCCTTAGCTATATCTGCTTGCATGTACATAACTCAAGTCAGAGCTATAATGACAAAATCAGAGCTATGCTGCTATAAACAACAGGAGAATTTACCTTGAACTAACAATTATAAACACGGAACCACATTGTCTCATTGAAACTACTGTGTTTTCATATCTCCCATCATCAACCCAACTAACTTCAAACGGACAACACAATGAAGCCCGTTTCCATAGAAACATGTTAGATGAGGATGTATACCAAGTAACGGTCTCAGCAAACAAGACTGCATTGCAGATACTGGGCTTCGAAACACCTTTCAAAGACAACTGAAAAAGATTTTTACAACTGCAGTTAGAAACAACATTAGTTCGTTTCAAATATTAATGACTTCACTCAAACACTGATAACAAGAACCTCAGCCAAATACTAATGCACTTACCAGTGACATAAAGGTGAAGCAGCTTGTCAGCATAAATCTTGATAGATATTTATAAGTGGCTAGCTCATTCTCCACTGGAATGGGCTTAAAAAATCAAAGATAGTATGTGCTGACTTTTAGAATTACAGTTACTTCTAGAAATATTCATCTTGAGAAAACTAAGATAAGTTTTAAATATACAGTTGTAAATACTGTCTCTGGCAGTTTAAGATACTTTCAGTCAAGATGCTCTAATACTCTAGAAGTCAGATTTTGCATAACTGTAACTTAATTATTTGAGCTAACTTTATACAGTGGCTAACCCCTTTGGGAGAAGTTATCAAAAACACTAAACACTGGCCTAATCTTTTCCCTCGCTAAACGCAAAAGGAATTTTACTATTTAAATACCATGAGAGTAAGGCTAATACTGAATATGCTTTTCAGGATCTTGCCTTTCATGTATATTTTATGACTCCACTCTTCTGTGGCAGTCCAGATTCATTATACTCTTTCAAGCCCAATGACGTTCAGTTAAAACAAACCAGTATCAAGCACGGTCTTCTCCGTGTGTAGAAAAATCTTGATACCAAACCAATACATACCTACTGACATATAATCCACAAGAACTTTAAAGTACAGTCATATTTTAATACATCTTTGAAACCTAAATAACATTCAGCATACTCCTAGGAGCATTATGACAAGAGGCATGGATTTTTTTCTGCAGCCAAATGCTATATGTATTTACACGTGTATGTTTATGCATATATGCACACATATACAAAGTTAATGAAAAAGGATTCAGCATTAAACAAACATACCACACTCAAGCCATTGCATGTTGTATCAATACTGAAGCATGTGGGCATACAATTCCCTAGCACATACACAGTGTAAGAAATAGCAGAAGAAGAACTCATAGCAGATCACCTAACTCACCACATTAGAGAACGTGCATTGAATTTTCATCCTGTAGGACTGCCACTACTTCTATGCGTCCATTCCTTAGGACGCTTACAGGCACTTACAGATAAATTACAATCGCCTTTAGAAAATTAAACCAAGTGCAGGAAAATCTAATGAGATTAAAATGCGCTAATAAATTTTACCTACAAGGCTAAAGACTGGTGGTGGAGTAATTTTTCATGAATTATTTGTTATGTAACAGTCAACATAATTAATCATATAGAACATTTTAAATTGTACCAGTTAAAGGAAAACAGATTAAAAAACTACAATAATCTTTAACAATCAGGATATGCTTTACCAGCATTTTAAATTAATGAGTCCCTTATTTGACAGAGATATAAACAAGTACATACCCTGATCCAAAACCTCCTCCTCTTCTCTTTTGGGCTGTTGCTGCAAGGAATTTTTATCAGCATCCTTGCTTTCTAAAAGGAAAAAAAAAGGTTAGAATATATTGTTAACCTCCACGAGTGAAAGGAGTTAAGCATCTTTCTTGTAAGGTAAAAAGATCCTTCTGAAATGAGTATTTGCTACTTTTATCTATCTATAATAGTGGCACAAGGCAGTGCAGTAGTAAAACAATTGAAATAAAAGATTAAGATTTGTATATTTAATGAGGGAGCAGGAGAGGTACGGGTATAAATTTAGACCTCCACAACCACCTGTTAATCCATCTCTATGTAAGTAGACACATTCTACAGCTGAAGTAAAATAGGTAGGGTACTGTATTTATTTGAAGCCACAAAATTAAAGCCAATATACACAACATACAATTGCCAAGAAACGCTGAGTAAAGCACTGATTTTCACAAAACCTTTGTGAAAAGGTAGCATAAACCTGTTTGATCAGTTGCTTAACGCTTAATTTAAATGGCAATCCCAACTCAGTACTAAGTCAGTGAAAAAAAATCATAATGTTTCTGTGGTTTTCAGGTAGTCCTACAATTTCTTAAGACCTGGAATGAGATATACCTTAACTTTTAGGGGTCTTAGTATCTATCGTATGCAATGAATTGCCCAAAGATACCCCAAATGACTCCAAGAGAATTAATTCTAGAACGAGCAGCCACGTAGTTCTGTCCAGACATTATTTTGCCGTAACTACTTACTATTTTTCCAGGCCACTGATGTAACTATACTGCCTCTGATATTTAGTGTCTTGCGTGGAACTGTACTTTACTATACAGACATACCAGTCAGCTTATTTCTGTAAAATACTGCTGGTGCAATATATGTGCATACCAGTGCTTAATGTAAACACACTCCTTTACACGAAGGCAGCAGGACCTAGAATATTATGAAAATGTCACGCTTCAACTTCACAGGAAATAGACAGGAACTAAAGCATTATTAAGAAATTGTTAATATAACATACTGAGATGTGGCATAGTAAAGAGGCTAGTGTCTTGGATACATAGCTCACGTAGCTATAAAAATTGTTGGAAGTTGGAAGAAAAGATGGCAACAGGAAGAAAAGGACAAAAGACAATGGCAGACATTTTCCCCAAAAAGAGAAGTGGGATCCCATGATGCTCTACCACTAGCAACTTAGGTTTTATTCAGAATTGCATTTCCTTTCTATGAAAAATTTAGCACGTTAAAGCAATACAAACACATCAGTGAGAAAAGACTTAAATAAAATGGATTCCAATTTTTTTTCACCTTCATGATGTCCATGTGTCATCTTTAGCATATCAGACTTGACCAAAATAGGAGTATTTGCCTCCTGTGGTATGTTCCTGAACATCTCAGGGTTTGCATTCTGTGTACAGGTCATATATGAGACAGCATGTTTGGCTTCCATATAGTACATAATGTAAAAATTACACATTTCATCATTGGCTGTTCCCCTAAAAGGAACAAAAAAGATAGAGCAGAGGGGGAAAACAAAAAAGCTCTGAGTATAGCCTTCATTCAATTCTAACTTGTTTAACATAGTATTAAAACATGGCAATGAAGTGTTAGAAGTCCCCACAATAAAACATTGCATAGCTTCATTGCAGGGAACCAGTAACTGAAGTTGCTTTTTATTTATACCAGAGCAGATGAGCTTACAAAAACTCCCCAGGTTTCTCAGAAACTGCTAAGATTTAGATTTTAATTCTACAGAAAATGACATCGGCATATATTTAGACCTTCCCCTCTTTTCTCCCATACAAGACTTTCCTTGGTGTGCCATCAACTACGCAGATGTTCTGGTGAAAGAAGATGGAACTGTATCAGTCATTCTTCTACGGTTCATATATCTCTGCCAAACTAGAGCAAACCTAAATCCATGCAAATAAGGTCTATGTTTAATTTCAGCAGCTATCACTGAAGACAGTCTCTTTCCACATACAAGCGCATTTATTCCATTTCCATTTATTCCCCAGCCACCTTCGTTGTAAGGCAGCAACACTGAATTTCATTACATATTAAGACACCGTAAATGTCTCCTAACAAGGAGATAGCCATCCTGACTGGAACTTCATCGCAGGCTTCTGTGGGCAAAAACATTGGTGCAACAGGAATGATTCAAAACTAGCAAAATTAAGTTCTTTGATATGCGTTATACACGCACTTGAAGCGGAAAAGGCTCGCTCTCGTATTGCAACATCATTCTGTCTTTAAGGGAAAAAACCAGCTGGTGTGAAATAGAAATTTTTCTGAAAACTATTATTTTATAAAGCAGATAATACATGGCCTCTTTATAGACGTGATCCATTTCTCTTGTTTTCTTATGCCTATGCTTTCTATACATAGTTACAACCCTGGCAATGGAATAAACTAGGTCCTGTAAAGAAGGGTTCACAAAATAAAGGGCTTTATATTAAGATTTTTTAATTAGCTTTCACAATTAACCAGTGAGCCCACACTCATAAAAAGATATGGGGGTGGACTATTAGCTGCTTGCAAAAGACGTCAATGCTGACTTTTCCAGCAGCATCACGCAGCATCCATTTACTCTCCATAGCAACAATAATGACACCAATCAGAGGGAAGGAGGGAGGCAGGGAGGGAGGGAACATGGGAATGGAGACTGTTTCAAAAGAGGAATTAAATTTTTCCATGCTTTGAAAATTTAGTGTCCCTTGGAGGCCAGGGGGGAAAAAAAAAAAAAAAAAGAAATCAGTCTCTGACTCGGCAGGCTCTGCCTAAGCTTTTAGGAATCATTCACTTCACCATTGGACTCCAGTATCTGTCAGTATAAGAGGGGATTTAGCATCCAAAAAAGAGATAATATTTAATATTAAAAGTTTTGCTGTAGGAACGTGAATATAATGTAAGGATCCTCCCTTGAATGGTATAATTCCTGTTAAACATATGTCGAAAGGGGAAGACACAGGCTGCACTGCTTTCAGCCTGTTGGAGTTTCAGACAATACATTACATTCCAGCTGGATTAACAAGCAGCTTCTGTGGCTAATGGCATTTTCCTTCCCTGGTCACATATATTTGCATTTCCCCGGTTTTCATTATTTACATTTAGGACTCTAAGGTTCTTTTGCAATGTCAGGGCAATATTTTCCACGATTTAAACTATATGCATATGTTTTGTTTCAGCTGTATTATTGTATCTTTTCATACATCCAGCACTGTTCTGAATACAGCTGTATGATTTTCATGCATCTATTTCATATTATGGTGATAACTGTCTTCTCATATTTTGCATCCATATATACTTCAAAATATCCAGTCTTTAGTGCAATAATTTAAACATTTGCTTATAATGCTCACGTGTTTTTCCTCAAAAAAGCAAAACCAGCAGAAATTATGTAATAACAGTGTAAAAGTGTACTTGTGGATTTAACTTCTGTTTCTACCACTTCTTTTCCCTTGAAAGGATATTAAGGATTTGAAAAAGAACAACCAACAAACCCCCTGTAATCGTCCTAGGACGATTTTCTCAACTGTAAAGATTATTAGAAGCACAACAGGAACTTCTAGAACTTAAAAAAAAGTTTACAGTTTAATTAAAGTTTTAGATTTTTTTTTTATTTATTAGTTTTATGACCTTAGCAAAAACTTGTTCTCAAATACTTGTTTCTACTTCAGCTGCTACTCATAAGCATTTCAAGTACTACTCACTGAAAGGGTTTTCATTCGTGTTGAGCCCTTAACCCTCTACTGATGTATAACATAAAGGTACTCAGCACATTACCGGATTTGTCCCTTGAGCTGCTGCAGCATCTGCTCTCAGAATGGAGAGATTTCTGCAGGGTGTCTTCATATCTCTAGGTATCCAACGGGATAGTTTAAAGAACCGGGCTCAGTTAAGAGACTATTGTATCTGTTTTTACTGTAACACATGCCAACTTCATCTTATAAAGGTCTGTCATCTTTGGCTGAATAGCATCACTGCCAAATAACAATTCAGATTTTTCTACTTATTAGTCATTTATGGTTTAACTATTCTTCATAAAAGCCTGCAGACTTTTACATTGACGAAAGGGAAACTGGCACTTTATTCTGACCTTTTATGGTGAGATTTCAAGATGGGCCAAAATTTATGAGAAATTTAGGAACTTGCATAGGTTTTCTTCCTGAAATAACCAAGAGCAGTTGTGAGGATTCACTGTTTTGTTGTTTTAAAATGCCAATATCTTAAATTTATTTTAAAATATATTTTAAAAAAGTGAGATTTTGAAACCTGCTCTAATTGCAGAATAGCCTAACTTTTATACATCTGAGCACTGACAGGATAGCTTCACCTGAGAAATGCTCTGAACATTTCAAAAAAGTGATTATTCACTAAAGCCAAAGTTATGAATTTTGTAGAGAATAGGCCTTAAAGTTAAACCTTTAGAAACTGGAGAGCAAAACAGACCATTCCAAGAGAATGGAACAGCTTGTTGTAACTATCTTGGCAGAATACAAGAAACACAAGTACATTTCTACACATACTCAGTACTTTGAAAAAAGTGGTTAGAAGAATGGAGAAAACAGAGAAAACTTACCCTATATGCGTCTCGGTAGTTCTGCCTTCACCACTGAACACGCATCTAGCTGCTAGAATATCATCAAAGTGAACATCTACAGGATGCTCCACTGAATAGAACGCCTGAAAGGGAGGATGATCCAGCAGCATTATTGACAGTGGCTCACGTTACTTACGTGAATATACACACGAGGACAACAGTACTACGAGGCTGAAAAGTAACTTCAAAAAGTTTTATTTGGACTATTCAAACTCCCTTCACAAAAACCTGAACCACCCCCCTCTTCCTTCAGCACAGAAGTATCAAAGACAAAGCACATGGAATACTGAAAACTTGCACTTGTTGTGCCTTATGCCTGCCTTACCAGCTCTTAACCTGATCCAGCACCCTACCACTAATCCATCTGGTAACATGAATTACTTTATCCCAATCTGAACATTTTTATAGATCTTTTTTGAGATAAGCATTTGCTGTTCTTATGTTTACTCTTCAAGATAGCTTTACTAAGTGCTACAAATGTACATGGGGTATAAAACGGAAGATTCTCAATCCTGCTCACAAGGCTTTTCTGCCTGCATTAGCAGCTTTCTAAAATGCAACACCAAGGAAACAATATGCAAGTAGAGGAAGTGGGAGAGAGCAGCTAGCATTCCCTTCCATGTTTCTGAGCAGTCAGAAAATTAGACCATGAAGAAAGGGGGGGAAAAAAAAGGGGGGGGGGGGAGATAAAGATGCCCCTTTCCTATGTCTTAACCTCTTAGCTTCTTAGGCACAGAGAGTGAGTGGGTGAGTGACTGTGTGTGAGAGGAGAGCGTAACAGCTGAAACTGGTAAAGAAATTGGTAACAGTTATGAAAAAAGAATGCATTGTTATTTTTGCATCATAATGTCACAATAATACTTCACAGTAATCATTTCTAGTGGCACAACACCATACACCAAAGACAATTTCATAACAGAAGTCCTATGGCTATAAGCGCTAGTTAATCTGCTTAATTTAAAGGTAGAATTAAAAAGCCAACCAACCTGTGGTAGTTGTGGACTTTGTCTACCAATCAGTGTCCATTGACCATTTCTCACTCTGTATCCACTTACTACCTTACCTGTAACACATAAATGCGCATATGAACATCAGATATAGTTCTGAGAAAAACCAATAGTAGTTTTAGTATTTCTCTATTAAATTCTTGATATTCCTAATACTGCAATAAAACTCTTACCTAGTCTGTGTGTATGAACTCTGTAGGCAAAAAGGTGCATTGGAAATCTTTTGTAATGGCAGGCAATATCTGCATCAACCACTGTTAAAATATGATGGCAATAAACAAGTTTAAAGTACATTATTTGTTGAACTGAGGAAAGTGACAACTACTGTATTTCATTCAATGTGAAAGTAACATACAAAAAGTATACCTACAAAGGGCAACAATTTCAAAAAATGCTGAATAATATCTTGCATTTCTGTAGTAGCTACCTCAAGACTTCTTCTTAAGAAAAACTAATAAATACACAAGTACAAGTCACTTGCAAATAACTTTCTGTGATGATGTACATCCCAAATGTAAGATTACGCGTTTGCTCATAGACTATGTTGAGGGACACTTAAAATCAACATACACATGAAAGTCGAATCAGAAGGAACTCAAAATAAACTGATATATATTATAAATGAAGGCCTAACTTTAGGTTCATGAGGTTACAAGCTCCATCTTAAAGATTCGAAACTAGATGCAGACTTGGGCAGACGAGCGCTGCACAAGCAACATCTGCAGGTCGGTTGTTGTGTAAGGTGCAGAAATAGTAGCTAAGGGAAAGCCCATAAAGAAATTCCTCTGCAGATACCTCCTAGAGAAATATCTGGGGACTGGCTGACTCATCACTGATCATATCAGACCTGATGCATTACTTAAGGCCTGCAAATCTGACTGAACATCAAAAGAGCTATCAACAGGTAGGGAACTATTTTTGTTCCCCCTTCTTCACGTACCCCCTACAGCTTCAAATGTAATTATTGCATTAACCAAAAATTTCTACAGGAAAAAAACCCCCACAGTTTGGTATGTTTTTATATGGAAGAGCAAAATACATTAAGTTTCCATTCATCTTAAAAAAAGATTTCAAGGCACTGAATTCACCTAACAGTTGGAGTCAGTTGAGCACTTGAGCTGCCTAATAGGAAAAGGTGGTAAGCTGTAACCAGGAGAAGCAGAGTCCTCAGATATCTAATTTAAAATCCCAGTATGGCATAGGAAGATAAAGGTAAGTATTCACCTTGCTTAAAATAGAACGATCCAAGCTAGTTTGAAGAAATAATATTGGGAATATCCAATCTGAACTTCAAATAAAATTTTATTCCACAATATTTTTTCAGCACTTTGACCTTTTAACCCAATAGGAACATAGAAATAAAAATTTTTAAAGAGCAGATCCTTAGAGATTCATTTATTAAAATTGAATTTTTAGAAGTTCAAAATTTACAGCACAAATGATTTTTTTTCATCTGCATCTGTCAAGAAACTTTAGAAGTTACACACATCTATTTTATGGCTTTTGGGGGAGGGGGAACAGGGATTTTCTGCAAAATACTGTTAAAGAGAAAAATAATCAAACAAATACACTTAAAAACCTAGAAATTGTCACTATTACACAGATGATTATTCTTCTATTCAAAACTGACAGCCACTGTAGATCTAATCATCTGTAAATGTGATACATTTTAAAGTTATAACTGTTTTTTAATCATTTGTTTCATTTAACAATTAACTCTTCCATCTACAGTTCAGCAAGTCTCAGCTAAATTTTCTTCCACAATCAGCAGACGAAAATAAAACAAAAAACAAAACAGAAATCAGATGCCAAAATTACATAATCACTTTGTAGAATTATAACTTACCTTTCTCACCTGGTGGTATTACAGTGTTCACAGACATCATAAGATACATTCCAGCAATCAAAGGCTGCCTGTAATTCAAAACCCAAGCTCTGCTAAACAAGTCCTTCGTAAAAGCAGACTTCTGCTGTGAGTGACACTATGTGCAATATTACTTAACAACCCCAATTTTTCAATGTTGGATTGTTCCCAAAACCAGTTTACAAACAGAAAAGAGCTGTTACATAGCACTTTTCCTTCCCTCCTCCTGTTACGTCGAGCTACAATTTTGAAAGCATCCTCTACAAAGTATGTGAATTTGGACAAAATAACCATCTGCCTAATTTCTATCCTTGTCACAAATTGCTAAATATGAAGCTTTCAAACTGGTTTAATTCAATACTGATAGCATGGTATCGAAGTTTCCTAACGTGAAAGAAAACTTTTACCAAGAGATAATACCTGGCTTCAAAAATAATAATACTTGGCTTCAAAAATAACATTTACATACATGACAGGATTAAGCATTATGTATTATACTTTTACTTCACATCTTTCAAAGGAATCTAAATGGGTTTCAATGCCTTTGGTCTGATGGAAAAAAAAGTCATAATAGGAAAGTTTTTTCACACATACTTACTTTTGATGTGTCAGATGTAAAGTTACACCAGAGCAGTCCTTGTGTTTATCTGTACAAATCATGAAACAGTTTAACCATTAGCATCTGAAAGCATGCAAAATTATCCCACATTAATAACATTTCCCTACTGGATTAAAGAAATTCAGGAAGACAACAGAAGTTTACTTGCAGTAAAACTATTGAATCCTTATAAGGTAGAAACATTTCCTAAATTTACACAAACCTGAACATCACAGTGCTTTAAATAAAGTGAAACCTGTAATAAACAGCAGAGCTCTGGTGGATGAAAAACTAACTGCTCTTTTGGCACTAGAAATTGCAAATCTTTATTAACTGACATCTGGGAAAAGAAACAGTATCACTTTTACATCAGCAGAAAAAGTCATTTTGCTTCAAAGAAATTTGCATTTTGACATAAGATTAGTAAAAATTAAGGATCTGTGGAAAAGCATGAATTTTAGCCATTAAAAGCAAAGCAGCTAGAAATCCTTATAGTGAAAGTCAGTATTTGAATCTGAGGTATAAAATACAAAAAATGGTTCCGTTTAATAAAGCTGGATACTCTAGAAGAATAGTAAAAGTAGCTAAGTCATTTGTTAGCGTACCATATCAGCATTCTCTAATGTTTGACATTTCAATTTACAATTGTAATTGAAATTCAATTTGAAGAGGAAAAAGTCGGCAACTAAAGTGGCACAAAATAGGGAAACTTAATAGATTAAAAAATATCAGCTTATTTTTTTTTGAACATAGATTATTTCAATCATACAGTACTTCATCATTAACTGATAAAAGCCAAAACAAAAATCATCACATTGATACTAGACCTTACTTTCAAATATGTTCAGAAAGTAGACAGCACTAAAAAAAAATGAATAACCCTGTCACTATTTTTACATAAAGTATAAATTAGATGAGTGAAAAAGCTGCTAATGCATTTTCAGCAGGTTCTCATAATGCTCATCATCATGGCATCTGAGAAGTCTTATGTTTCTCCAGTTCTGTGCCACCCAGAGACACTTCTCTATTCAACAATTTGATTCAGTAAATCACAGCATCTGTACCTGTAAAAATAGCAACACAGAAAGGAAACCTTTCACTGTATGAGCAGAGGAAGAATTTGAATGTAGCTTCTCATCTTGTGATCAAGACTACCCACTAACTGCAGTCACACTGGATGTTTGGAAAGCATGTCTAATGCAAATTTCTGAACTCAAGTGTGATGAATCAGAAGGAAAGCAGCTGAAAATTCAAGTGCTAGAAAGAAAAGCATATCAATTCCATGCAGATGGAATTTCTGACTGTGCATCTTAAGCTGTTTGTAATATTACCCCAAATGCAGAGAATTTGATACATATATTCTGTAAAAAGGATTGAACATAAGTTTGGCAGAGTATTAACAAAAACAAAGTTCACTCAAAGTCAAAGTAAGAGTATTTTAAGGCCACATATACAAAAAAGCTGTAAAGGTAGTTAGCCAGTTATTGTTGTCCTATCTCCCGCATTACATTAGTTCTATAAAAGAGCCAAATGAACAATACACAGATATAGAAAACGTATTTTCTGTAAAATAGTACATATTTTTATCTTTTTTATGCACATATGCATGCTTGCACTAGACATAGAATAATTAATCTCAACATTAAGATACAAATCCTCCAATTTAAACTATGACTCATTTACAAAGATTGTCTTCAAATGCCCTTCTTCTTTAAAATTACCTTTTAACAATGAAAATAAATCCTTCCATAAATACACTCAGCACATGGCAAGCCTGAATTACAATCTACATAAGACTCATTCCAATCAGCAAGCTGTGGCTCAACAGCTATATGGAAACACACCAGCTGAGCAATGGTTTTATGTAGTATGGGGCAAGAAATACAAAACACAATCACTGAAGCCAGATTGCTCCAATGTATCTCCATCTCTTCAATAATAAACCTCATTTTTTCCAGGAATAGTTCTATTTCATTTCATGACTTTTTTTTTTTTTTGAGTTTCCATGCAAAAAGTTTGTTTTGCCTCTTATGTTTCATTTGAGGGTGGGAAGGAAGAAGACTGAGACGGTGGAGAAAAAAGTTGAAGAGGAGAAGGGATAGGACCAAATAACAGACAAAGGTAGACTACATAAGGAAAAAAAGGATGAAAGAAATCAAGATATGGTCAGCATGGTCTAGATGGAAAGAAAGAGGAAAAAAACAAAGTTACACCAAACTAGAATAAGCACTAGTTACAAGCACAAACAACAAATGCTGCTTCCAAAGAGCCAAGTCATGGATCAGAAAGCATCAGAAAGGCTAACTCATTAGACCAAAAGTAGGAAAACTGTTGGAAAACATTTGAGAGAGAAAGAAAAAATTCAGTTTCCACCATTTCAGAAAAAGTTCATAAGAGTATACTGATTGTTCTCCTCCACCCTTTACTAGGAAGCTTCCCTTACAGTCTCAGTATCTCCGTTTTTGAAATAAAGGTCCTTGTAATGTCTCTCTTGCCTCACCTTCCTCATTTCATACTGTGCTCTGGACTAAGCTTTTGTTTATTTCTATAGCACAGATGCCACTGCAGAAGTTGGCTTCAATAACAAGTTTGACATTGCTAGAGGGTTTGCACAACATCAGTTTTAATGGAAGTTGGGAAATATTTGCTTCCTTTGAGAACATTTTACTTTATTATTTAAGGTTATAATTTAAAAAGCAATTTGCAGTTTTGTCTTTCTCAGCTTTAGAATTTATAATTCAAAACATCACTATGTTGTCTGACCTTTAAACTATGCTGAACAACACCCCAAAAGCTGCAAAAATAAACCTGGTGCACCCCAAACATGAGTCATTTTTGCAAATGTAAGTCTTATTACGTTATCATGTCCCTTTAAAAAAAAAAAAAAAAAAAAAAGGAGGAGGAAATGCAAATATATTTCAGTTTGTCCATATTCAAGCACTTCCAGATCTAAGCTTTTCAAAGTACTAAGAAGAACAGGTGAAATTCCCTTTTTTTTGCAGTTCAAATGGAGCAGTGTCAAAATGAACTGAAGAGTACCAGTGGGAGATCCATCACTGCTACTACAGGAGCCAATCATATCAATCAGTATCTGGAACAACACAGTCAGCTTCTGGCATAAGAATTTGACTTGCAGTGCTTATTATCATAACTAAAATAATGGATGTATAGATTGCACTAGATGCATACGAACTTAATACAGTATGCCATAATTTTGTCTGTAGCTATATTTAGCCATGCCCGAGCTAAACATCTAAACACATGCTGGAAATGCTGTTTTCCTTGCTAGTCTTTCCCTACAGCTCACCTCCTTGAAACTTCCAGGCTGCTGAACATTATACCCAAGCAAACTGACAGCAGTGGGGCAGTGTTGGTTCATGCTCTCTTTTGGAGTGTCACTGTGAGGCTTAAGCAGAAAGATCCTTAAACACCGCACAAACCAAATAAAACCTTAGTCTTCTTTCCAGTCTGTCACTCCAGCTCGCCTAACTACTTGGATTTTTGTATTTCAGCTATCCAGCAAATTTACACCAGTCTAAGGCAAATAAATTGCTACCTTTTATTTGCCATGCAGCAAAGAGAGGGGAATGCATTTATGTAACCCAGAAACATGCTTATCTCAAAGCTATTTCTCCATGAAGAGTTTCCACCGAAATCAAAACAGTGCTTTCCACTGCCTTTTGTAGGCTGCACGTGTATAACAAAGCCGTATTAAAATATTCGCTGCCCTTATTTACCAATATCAAACAAAATTAGTGGTGCAAGTTAATGCCTGACGCTGGCTTCTGATATTTTAAATGCTTCATTTGTTTTAAAATGTGTACATGATAACTTTATAATTGTAATTGTAAGTTCAGCAGCCAAAATAAATATTAGTAAAAAATAAAACAAAAAAATCATCCGTGCTACTCCCGTTACAAAGTTTTCTAGGAAAAACACCTCAAATACTAGGAATAGTCACAAGATGTCAAATGAAGCACTCATAAATTGAGGAGAAGCCAAATTATCCTAAACAGAGATGCTCTCTTTCTCCAGGCTGCTTTTGGTAAGCCTTCCAGTGCACATCTGCCGATCGGACTACCCAAATGCACGATCCTAAACCAGTTGAAGTTACACGGGTGATAATCCGCCATAAACGCTGAGGCTCGTAGGGCTGCCCCGCAGCTAACAAACTCGCTCCTGTGCGGGAGGCAGCTGCCGAGGTTTTCAACACGACAGGCGGCAGCCTGGTGGAAAGCTCGGGAAGCAGCAGCCTGCCCTCCATGCCCGACTCCCCGGCAGCTCGGGCTGCAAGACTGTTGCAAGTGTTTGCACCTGTAACTACTTTAAAAATTCGCAAGAGGCAGAGGACTTCTTTTGCAGAAGTGATATTCAACTTCCCGTCAAGTTTGCCTAGATACTGAAGAAAATCCTGTGCTTTTAATTCAGAATTAGAAAAATAAAGCCCCTGAGACCCCCGTTCTCTTTGCTCTCCGGGTACATGGATTACGAACTACAGAGCACACTGTTTACGCTCTGCATTCAGTTCCTTCATCGCTTTATTTCTAAAGTTTAACAGGAATAGTACAGAGTTTACAAATGGCTACTACGATACTCACAAGCTTTCACTGTAGCAGCACGCTGCCTTCATAACCAAGTTCCCAAACCCTCGCTCTTTAAAAGTCAGCTTTTTGATTTGTTCCAGAATCTCCACAAATGCTCTCAGAATTGACTTTGCCTCATTAAAGATGTGAAGCAGCCTCACATTGGGAGCACAAGCTCTATCTGAGCAAGGGAACTCCTAAGCTAATGCCCACTGGGAATTAATCTCCTCCAAGTTCTATTTAAAAGACAAAGAAATATAGCACAAAAGTGAACTTAATCCTTTTAAACAAAGAGCCAAATTCAATATGCTGCATTTGATTTTGACACGAGAAAGAACATTAGATGAATTTTTTTTTTTTCCTGTGAGTCAGGGAACCGGCTATTGCTGGTCTGTTCACTCATCCCAAACCAGTTTAGCAATATTCTTTTAAAAGTCTGCTAACAAGCAGAAAGGAAAGTATATCTTTATTCAGTTCTGAGTTAATTCTGAAAGCTCAGAAAAGAATTCCCCCTCTCTTTTACACTAACTGCACTTTTAAGAAACAAAATGCAGGCATAGACTCTCCACTGTTATTTTTACAACCAACTTCCCAAGTAGGAAAAAAAGACAAACTATTGTTGATATTGGTCGTGCATAGTTGGGTTTTTTTTCCCCCCTCTAAATTGAAATAAATAAATACCCTGCAAAAAGTCACCGATGACTGATATTCAGGTCTATGTTATTTTTATCAGCAAATCACAGACAGCAAATATGCAAATTTAATTTAAAAGCACTCTAACGCTAAGCCTTATCAAAGAGAAGTACACTGTATCCAGTGTTCACATAATACTAATACTCAAATGACTGCTTACAACTCACATGTTTATGAGTAGGAGATCGCAGTTATTTCTAAGAAATTTCTCAGGTGGGTAGCCAAAACTGGACTCCTTAGTTAAATAAAAAAATTAAAAAAAACAACGAAAAACCCACAAAAACAAACTAATCAAAAAAAATCCCAAACAAAGAACACACACACCCCCTGGGTATATCTGTTTATTTTATTTTATTTTTTTTAGTGTAATGTTGGTAACATAAAGCTTGTGAAAAATGACAACTGGCAGAAAAATCTATTTTCAGGGAAGAGGTGTGGGGGTTAGGAGGAGCTGAAAGCACAAACGTGTACTTAAACAAAGAAAAAATACCAAGATGAACAAAAAAGAACTCCCCTGAAGTCTGCTGCAAGCATACTGACAAGCATCAGCCGCTTCAAACAACGCAACAGGTTACATGCATAGAAAAGCGACAGCCTTTGACTACTTTTCTTTCAGAACAAGTTCATACGTTCATTTTACCTGGCTTCTAACTACTTTTAATTGCTTCGACTCTTGGAAAGGCTTAAGATGTTAGTATGGCAGGTTAGAAACAACACTAATCTTTACAGTTAGGAGGGCAGGGAAAAAAGAAACTCTAGGGATTCAAAGAAGAAAAATATATACTTTTTTTAAATCGGATCTGAAGCCCCTTAGGCTGAAGAATAAACCATGAATAGCATGACAACTGCACTGCATATCCCTACAGACCAAACTTAAAGTTGTTTGCAAGCCGTAATAGATCTTAAGATGGTTAGACTGACTTTAAATTGAATCTGAACCCTGAAATACCTGAGTATACATAAAAAAAAAGACAGACAGTCTTCTGACCTACTTTTTACTTGTAACATAACTGTACCTACTTATCAACCATAACTCCAACTCAAAATAATTTTTGTTTTAGTAATATAAAAAGGGAAAAAAGTCAAACAGAACAATTATCTTCCTAAGATGGCTCTTTAAACCCACCACAAATTTCATCGTTGAAATCATTTTTGTTTTTCCAGCTCATTTTTTAACCTATGCGTATTTTAGACAAGATAAAACATGCTTTATTTTGATATTTGAGCATTACATACATATCTAAATGTGAAAACACTTAAATCTGGCTAAGGAGGGAAGGAAAGGCAAGCATAATTAGCTTAATAACTGGTTAATGAAATGAAGAAATATCCTTTTTAAAAATAGTTGAAAATGGGTTGAGAAGTTTTTCCTAAGACCTTTTTTCCCCAAAACTGATAAGACAGCGACTTGGATGCCAGTACATAAATAATTACTACTTCAAGCCAAATACTTTGTATTTGCAATGATTTAAGTCAGAAAATTGAACAGTACTTCTGAATCCTTGATGTGCTGCTGAAAGCATACCCAATTAACTTAGTGGTTTTCATCATTTCTCCGCTACTCTGAATTGCGGCAACTGCATGTACTTACACACAAAGTGCAATGATTATATTCTTACATTTCAAAAAGCCACAGTTATCAGCTGACATCTCAGCAGATACAAGAAAGTTTCTCTGAGAGCATTCCTGAAGTTTAAGAACATCTCTAACTAAGGCTCTAAGCTTCTGTATTAAATGGTCTTGAACATAGCAATTAAGGTTTCAGAGATTTAAATTGTATTTTTCTCTGCTCAAAGTCGAGTTTTAACAGCCAGAATAAATTAGAAACATTTTCTTCTCACAAATGATACAGGAACTAAATTATTTTTTCATTTTAAAAATAAAAGCACTGATTACCAAGTAAAACGGGTACAAAAATAAAAAGATGGCATTCTGTCATACTCTTAACTGTTGAAATAAAATATGACAAAAGTATCTCCTAAATTACTGCTTTCTTATCAGTCCACATCTCTTAAACCTGCAAAATGATGAGAGTATATTTCTATGACATCCTTTGGGGGGGGGGGGGGGGGGGGACGACGCAAAACACAGAAAAGTCTGCTGGGGGGCAGTGGTTTGAGAGCTTTAATTTCAGGTGCTAACTTATTTTAATACAGCTTCTCTTCTGTGCACAAGACTGGGTTGTGGTTTTTTTTTGACTAGGAGATTTGAATATAAAGTGAATTTACTAATTAAAATTTCCCAAACACTTCTTCAACTAATGAGCAACAAAAGTTACTCATCTCATTTTTTTTTGCTCCTTGTAACTACATATGCACAAATTGTACTTAAGAGCGAAGATTAACTCTCACTGTCCCCAAGCAATAACAAAGAGCAGGCTCTCACCTAATCTATTTTCTTTAGAGGTTAGCAGCTTTAAATTAGAAGTTACTTTGGCAGGTGAAGAATCTCACAGCTGTCCTAGTCCTCTGAAGTGCCACGGAAACTGATTCTGGCCGAGTTAACTTCAGTTGTGCATATGCACCACCTTCGTTTAAACAGTTCCAGTACACTCAATTTGTTCCTTCCTCCTCCTCCCCCCCCAGTTATCGCTATCACTGTCACGATAAATTACATTTCATGCAACAATAGAAACCTTACCTCCAACTTCAGACAAGTCATTAAAGATAATAGGACACTGTTGCCAAAAACCTAGGCAAGCTTTGCCCAAACTTGCAAGAAGTGTGCAGAAAAGAGGTGTTGTGGCTGAGGGGAGTTGCCAACTATAAAGATACTCGTGTATTGAGAACTTGATACAATCTGATATTGTACTCAGCATTTATTACAGCAACACCAAAGGATTTAGAGGCCACTGGGAGAGTTTAGGAATTACTCAGGCACTGCATATCTCCCCTTGTTCAGCATATGCTCTACAGTTTTCATTTTGTGAAGTGACTTCTACTTTCTTCTATCAGCACTGGGCAGTTATTGTATTTTGTTATACTACTACAGTCAAGGACTTTTAAAATTTATTTCTTGCTATGCGCATTTTGGAAAAAAACAAAAGCTAAAATTCTCGCTATTTTTTTTCCTATTATTTTACTTCCCCTGTCTTCTAAGCCCAACATTTTCATTTATCACTCACTCCATGAGGATCTTCACATTCCTGCTTAAATTCTGTGCAGTAATGTATTACAGCAGAGTTAAGACTGATGATGTAAGGGGTTTTTTTGTTTGTTTCTTTGTTTGTTTTTTTCCTCTTTTGAATGCAACAGGGGCCCTAGAGCAAAGGTGCCACATGGCAAGTGATTCACAAGAGTGAAAAATAAAAAAATTCATGCATCTTAAAGGTGTCAGAATAAGGCATTTCAAGTTTAAAGAGCATGGTATAACATAAAACATACATCAGAAACACGATAATTAAACTTGTCCAAAGCAGTCCTCCATCAGAGGGCTGTTTCAAACAGTCCAAACACTCATTAAACAGCAATAGACATATTGCCATGCCTGAAAGGGTTACATTTCATCTTGTTTTGAGATAGCAAGAGATACCATCTCCACTTGTTACCATTTTTAGAACTCAAAACACAGACACTGTAAGCGACCAGCAAGTAGATCTCATCTTTCTCACTAGATATTCAGTTAAGACAGATTAAGTTTATGGGTATTTTTTTCATTCAGCTTTCTCAAATAAAACATTGCATTCTACAGTGATAAAGAAGATGCTCCCTCATCTTAAGATTAGTAACATGCCTCTTCATTAGATCAAGTTGCCTGCCATATACTTTTTTTTTTTTTTTTGAAGGAAAAGATATCTTTGTTCACCTTCTTTCAAATATTTAAAGATAAAGCAGGGTTATAAAAAAATCAAGTCAATATATTAATTTTATTTCAAGTATGCCTAGTGATCTTTATCTTTGCAGTGAAGTTTATTTCTTCAGATAATGAACATATTTTTAAAAGCTCAGAATTTCCGTAACTGATACAGCCTACACAGAATGAAGTTTCAAAATGCGTACCTCTAAACGCACTGATATCGCCATAGTGTACCTGGAGCACAAAGTATTTGCTTCCTGTTTCTCCTCCAACTCTGAATCCGACACCTTAAGAGAAGGAAAACACATCAAGATTTCAGAAATAATAAAATGTAAAATGATTCATCACTGCTGACAGTATCTAAAAATACAAATTACTGCAATGGCTTACAGTGAAGGGCTGGAAAACGTCCTTGAGATATCAACGAGGAAAACGTTTCCCTGAAAACTGGAGAAAAACAGCACCATACATTCCCCAACAGACTAAGCTAGAACCATAAGTTAATTATTACTAAACAGATTCCTGCTTTAAACAAAGAATTCTCCCATTCCCAGAACCTGAAAACAGATTTGACACAACTATTAAAAAAAAAAAAAGTAGTAATAATAATCACAGTTTTGGCCACTCCTGTAGGATTTGGTAGAATTTTCTTTTCTTATACTACCTGTGAAGGTTACAGATTGATTAAAACTGACCTGAGAACACACTGAGAATGAAAATAAGATTGCAGTATAAGATTAATTTCCATCCCAAAATATTTAACTGTAAAAAAATATTGTGGAAGTTATGAAACTATGTCAGTTTTTGACAGAAGTAACAATATGAACAGAGGAAGAACGTGAAATGACGAACACAAGTTGTGGAGTATCACCATCACCAAAAGAGATTTTTCCATACTGATTCTATAATGAACACACTTGGAAAGCAGCAGAAAAAGTAATTTCTGCTTACTCAGCCAGTGAATCCCACTAGATTAAAAACTGCCAATTGTAACGCGTACCTGTGAAGGTGACTGCAGCATCTCTGTTCGCAAATGCAGTATCATTGTAAAAAAACCCCTTGTATTTACGGATATCTTAGAGACAACAGAATTATTGCTCACTGGAGTTTAACACAAGAGTAAAATACCAGGCCTCCACAGAGTCCAAGTAACATTTTTTTCTTTTTAAATTGACATGCTGATAACCAAAACAAATAAAACTCCTGCTGATAAACATGCAAACGCACAGTGCACTGCTCCGGGTTATGAGAAGAGGTAGTAAAAATGCAAGAAAAAAAACTTCTCAAACTCAAGGTATTTTCAAACTGAGGCTATATAGACAGGAGATATTTCCAGGGCTCCTGGAAGATTATTAGAGAGAACCACTTTTCACTGTCTTTCAGAAGTACCATTCCTATTGGCCCAGGAAATTTTGATCAGATTCAAAGTCATTTATTTATATAAAAACATGGGTATGCACGTGCTGTCCAACTGCATCAAAACATCAAGAAATGCAATGTAAAATTATCCAAAATATTTAAGACCACAGAAAAAGTCAATGCTTAGGTGAAAACTTTTATGTGCTTTCCTGAAGACATGAAAATATTTTAACAGTTTCAGAGGGATCATATAAACTATGCTGCTGAACAATGCATAAGTAGTGCACTTCTAGTAATACATCGTACCAAATGCAAGATTAATGCTATATATCTAAAAAATAAATAAATAAAAATCAAGCATTATATTGTTATCTCTCCATCAACCTTTTTCTCCCCCAACTGAAGCCCATAAAGTCACAGCAAATATGATGCCAAAAAACCCCTCCCAAATACATTATTTAGCATAACGTATCCACAATTTACAAGGTTACAGTTTACAGTTTCAATCAACCAAGACATAATAAAACACTGTATGAGGTTCCTAGAGATGCCAGGTGCTTACTTCCACATCATCTTCTCTCCCTTGCCCCCGAATGCAAGAACTTCACATAAAAGTCACGATACCTTTGGGCAGCCTGGTAGGTGGAGCATTTCTTGCCCAAGCATACAAAATATTAGATTTGTCTTTGCATGTTCCTTCATCACAGTCCCTAAAAAAAATACGAGGAAAGAAAACAAAAGGGAGCATGATTTTTTTTTTCATTTTGAAATCTGCAAACGCCAGGTGAATCGTACGCATAAAAGGTTAATTTTAAGGCATATGAAGATGGTTTTGGATGAATTTTGATTAGTTCTTCTAATTAAGGATGTATTCTCCATCCATCTTAACTTTCCTTTTTTCCCCTCCCTCTGTCTTAAGGTAATTTTAGGCAAACTGAATCAAATCTGTAGAAGCTTCTGACAATCACTATCAGTCTAGTAACCAGAGGTGAGAAAACAAAGGAAACTTATGAGAATGAACGACCAACTGAAAGTTCCTAGCACTGTTAGCTTAAGTGCCTCAAAATGACATTGGCTGCCAGATGTGCACAGAGGGACAGAGGCCATATGTAAAGCAGAAAATATATTATAAACAAACCATGAAAGCTTTTCGATCAAAGTTTGACATTTAAAAATCATCCAAAAAAAAAAAACCCCTCAGTTAATAAAGGAAGTACATGACAGAGGCTCTCCATGAAACTACCAACAGGAGGCACTCATGCTCTTCCCTGTAACCAGACCCAGCCTTACTGCCTTAAATTATTTTTTCATTTCACTGCACTAGTTTTGTGATTTTTCTGTTTGTGAAAAACAAAGTACGCGCCAAGCTACTAACCAGAAACAGATCACAGCCATCTACAATAACTGAGTCCTCTAGAGTTGTTTTCTCCAGCCTCTGCAGCTAGAAAGCTGCAGGTGACACTCAGGGTTGTTTCCCTTGTCAGAAGAGCTACCCTAGGGATGAAGCCACTAAGTCAGACATATGAGTGGTCACGGCTCCTCCTGTGTGAGTTTGCGTGAATATTTTGTTTGTTTTAAAGGTACCTAAGGATCAGTATGGATAAATAGTTACCAGAAAGAGACAGGCCAAACAAAAGAGAGCATGCTGAGAAGGCAGCGCGCAGAAGTTTCCCAAGGACCATTAAGCCCTACAGGCTGGTAATCATGTTGAGCCTGCAAGACCTAATAAACTGAGGACACAGAGCCCACTGAATCTGTAAAAGGCTAACAGCACACAGTAGTACTGACAACAGGTTGCGTGACCTGGAGCACATCCAAGGGGGTGTCAACTGCTATAGACTGCTGTAGACGGCAGGATCATATACACAGATGAGGAAATAAGGGCCTCCAAGGAACTTTTCAAATACCTACCTAAAAGCCACTGCCACATCAGCGTGGCCCTTCCCTTCCAAGTAAACAGGTGGGTTTGGTCTCCCAGCTGCTGCTTCTCTTGGGAAATCAGTTTGTTTTATTTTTGTTCATTACGTGAACGAATGCGTTGCGTGAACAGAATTAATAATAAGTTTTGAGTCTACTAATTATAATAGCTTAATAAGTAAAAAGCATTCTAAGAAATGGTGGCCATGATCTGCGCATTTTCCCTCTCTTCCTCAATCATCTCTTGGGGAAAAGGGTTATTTGCGTCTTCTTCAGCGGCCAGACATGGCTGGGCACAAACTGCAGAGCACAGCTGTCACACCCCGAATGCGGCACCACAGCTTCCTACAGCCATGAGGTTGAGAAGGCCTCAGCCTGAAACTACACCGAACACACCAGCTGACTCAAGACAGACACAATGACTGATACCCAAGCCAAGGTTTCAGGCCAAAACAGAAGCCTTCTTTCTTTCATACTACTGGTAAAATGAGATTTGGGAAAATGTTTGTACACACAAAACAGGCTCACCTTAAATAGCAGAGAAAATAAGGTTACACACAGTGTGAGGAAGGGAATAAAGGTACAAAAGAGCAGGACTTAAGAGATGCAGGCTCCTTAACCTTTCTGTTGAGAACATCCGAGCCATACGCCTTCAGCACAGAGATGACTGCTCCCAGTGGATATTAGTTCTTTCAGTGTATAGGGGAAACCACTTCAGCAGGACATTAAGAGCCCTTAAGATCATTAAGCGATTCCAGAAGGCCTTACTGTAACAGAGGTGTTGTGTATTCTTCTGGCAGAAAGCACTGCCATAATCATTAAGACTGAGTGAGAAAGGAACACTTCACTTCTTCCCCTTCACTGCTTTTGCTCAGAACTCCTGCTTTGCTGGTCTTTCCTGTTCCCCCATCCCTTCCTCCTCCAAAGCGAAACATGTCCCAAAGAGAAGCTTTTCTCTAGAGAAACTTATTTCAGGATAAGTTTCAGGAAACTTATTTCAGGAAATGTTTCTTGATTAATAATTCATACTGATGTAGGTAAAACTCTGCAACTTTCAACTGCTGCTGTCTAAAAACACAAAAGACTTGAGGGATCTAATCGGGTATTAAGCAGCACAGTCCAGAAGTATGCTGAAGTAAAGGGCTAGCAGAAACAGCAGCAAAAATCAGAATCATAGCCTCACTTTTATCAGAACATACTGGGCCCATAAGCCTTCACTTGTATCACAGTATTGGTTAAGACTTTAGGAGAGATATTCTATCACATTAGTTAGGCCAAAAAAAGTAAAATTAAGATAATTTAAAAAAATCTGTAGGCTGTTCTGAACTCTGCCTGTCCCTCTCCCCCTCTGTCTCCCTGAGATACTAGCAGGGTAGAAGACAGTGTGGGGGAGAGCGCTAAAATACACACACTGTTCTTTCATTATGCCTAAAAAAGTCAACTCTCTCAAATAGGCATCTGTGCTGACCTTGATACTTCAAGCTTTCTAAAAACAAAATCAAAGACAGAGCAGATTACAAAAGAGAATAAAGATAAATAACGGATGAACACATTAAAAAGCAGGAAGCTAGTCCAAAATGTGGATTTGCAAACTGAAATAAAATTTAGACAATCATTGAAATTCATAACTTCTTTACCGCATATGCAGAAAACCATGAGATCAGAACAGAGTTAGCAGCATCAAATACACATATCTTGAATAAGTGTATACAGTATAATTATACTAACAGCTATAACGTTGACTGCTGGTCAAAATTGTAATGTTTTTATTTTTTATTCTTTTGGTAATACCTATAGTAAAAAATTTCATTGGTGGGGGGAGGGTTGCAGAAACAGGGCTTACTGACTGCTCCTTTTCTGTTTCCTCCCGGCTTCTCCACTCTGCTTTTTCGTAAGCTCTTTTCAACTCTCCTGAACTCAAAGACATTCTCCTCAACCCTGGGCACACCAAGAAGCTGCATTTTCATGCCACTGTGGTTCTCACTCAGTACCTGGACTGAAAGCAAAATGTTTCACCATGTCAACGAGATAGGTCTTTCACTATCCTTTCAGGGCTGCGTACACATAATCAAGACTTTCAAGTTTAAGAAATGCATGTCTGTGCTAACACATGGAAATATACGCCCATGCTAATAATACGGCACACAAACTTGCTGCTTGTGCCCAAAATAGATAAAGATACCCCAGCTTTCAGAGATAAAACACAGCCAGGACTTCGATGGCATGGTTTGTGCACTTGCAAATTTAAGTGCCGCCACCTACAAGGTCTCGTTGATTCCATCTTGCAGCATCTACCCTTTCTGTCCCTCCCCACCTGCATATTGTTGTGAAACAATTCGAGTCTTAGGGGAAGTCTAAGGACAACCAATCCTAGTTACAGAGGTGGCAATATGGAATCAGTTAAGTGCCTAGCATGGCAGAAATAGCTATACGGAACCTCTTCTTAGTACTACATTATTAAAGTTATCCTTTTCTTATCCCTAAGTGTCAGCTACTAACTCGCCTCCAAATCCTGATGTTTCGTGATTGTTGTAGTCTTTCTTGCACCTTTTCAAGTCCTATAAATCAATGTGCAGATAAAGCTTTTTTGCTTTCTTTGGAAGATACTGGTAATTGTTGTAAGCTATACTTAAAAGCATTAATAATCTTGTCATTTTTTTAGATCTAAGTTTTTCCCTCCAGTCTCCCACAAGAACCAAAATTTACTATGTCCGAGATATAGATTCTTTGAAATACTGACTGATGAACTTTAAGATCTTATTTTAAGAAAATCAGTTGAATGTGAAAAAAATTAAAAGTATGTGTACAAGCCACACCAGAGGCCTGAAGGACCCATACTCAGTTATGCATGAAAGAAAAATGAAAACATGCAACTAGTAAAAAGTTAACATGCTACACAAATCAAAGCACTTACACTATAAAAACTTAGGCTAAGTTATTTCATGCCAGAAGAGGGATTATTACAAACAATAGGAAAATAACAACATTTAAAAACTTAGGACAGTGTAAATCACTTCCAAGGCTCATTCCTGGCAGCCATGTTAGAAGTTCTGTTGCTACATTAAGGATTCTGTATTAGACTGTATTTTTCAAATATTAATGTCCCCATCAAACTAAGAAGGTGTTTCAAAATTGCTTTTGACTCTATATTCAAACCACACAGATGAAAACCAACATCGTCAAATTTAATGAAGACGGAACCATTGATACACAACCCTTCAACCTCTAACTCATAAGAGAAGGCTTATATAGTATGAGCACCTTCACCTGTGCCGAGTGCCAACTACTGCAACATTGACTTTCTGAACTATCCTAATGGTCAGTGGTATAAGGAGAGCTGTATAGTGTGGTATTTCAGAAGAGACCAACTCTGGAAAGGATATCCTGGAAAAAAAAAAACTGCAGAAGCAGCAAATGGGTCAGGACCCACAATATTTACAAAAACATCAGCACCATCAACCTCAAAAGTTTAGCCTTAAAAACTTCATCCAGACAGCAGCTTTAGTTTTTTTTAACTATTATTATTATTGTTTTACCCTACCTTTTAAAATGAGAATATGATGACATCTTTTGCAGACTCTTCAAGAGCACTTTAAGGCTCTAGCAGTCACCATTCTCTGGGCACACTCCTCCTACTCCAAATCATCATTTTAGGCTATAGTGCCTTTGTAATTCATCAAAAATACCGTTAAAAGAATCATGCAGAGAAGTTTATCATAAAACAACAGAACACTCGCAAGCATTTTCAAAACAACACTTATCTTCCAAAAAAGACCTCAGCAAATATATAATAGGCATTTTTCAGTTTTTAGACCTAGCGCAAGTAGGTTTTTTCCCTGACAAAGTTCACTTAAGAAGCGTGCTTTTGCTTACTAGGTCTTTTAAAGCAGATCACATTGGAATATGCTATTTTCCCCGTTAGGGTAAAACTTCCAGTCTTGCTAACAGTATTGGCAATTTGCATGAACTATGCCCAGTGATTTCAGTTCCGACAGAGAATCCACTGATTCAGCCACAGTCACTACAAGTCTGTATAACATGGTATGACTTTGATATAATTGTCCTGAAATCTTCCATGCTTCACTAAAGTAAGTCCATTACATCTTCACATTCTTTTTATAACTCTGCATAGATTTCAGAATTGTTTATAGCGTTCCAAACTGGGTTGATAATTTTGGTCTTCCATATGGAATGACCACTAGGATGTACATATTTCTTTAAGATGCACTAAAATTTGTGGTTAGAAAGGTAACTGAAAAGTCAGATGAGTTTAATAAACCTATCACGACATCTGAATGACCTTATTTGTGGCCGACAATAGTTTTTTAACAATAATATCTAAATAAGAAAAAAATAAGGGAAAAACAATACATGACGTTTCTACGGGAACAAAACATCATTGTTTTAAGACCAAGTATATTTGCATTAAAGTAAATAATTTTTTGCTTTTCTTTCTCTATTAAGCTCTTCTTCATCAATTCCAACCAAGACTTGTAAAAAAATATATTTTAAATGATTCAGAAAAATGTTTTATTTTCCTTCTTGAGAAGTGGTCTGCCACATCTATGCTAGAAAGTTGGTCCAGAAATGAAAATTGGATTAGTTTAATAGACTTCCTTTAAATTTAAAAGTTGTTTTAATACCATTTTTTAAGTTACAAACTTCTGACTATACTATTTACATTTAAGCATACTTCCTTACTAAATATACTTAGAAATGCTTGAGAAAAACTGGGAAAATTTGATCTGTATGACAGAGATCATGTGAAATAACTTCTGCCAGAGCTGAATGGTGCAGAACATTCTACGAGAGTGCCAACAGTGGGAAACCTCGCTGAGAAAGATAAATCTTCAGATTCCCCCCTCCCAGATAGTGATATACTTGTCTTGCTGTTCCCTTGTTAACATCTTTCGTGACCTGTACTAGAACTACTGATACCGTTACTTCCAATTGAAAGCTTCCAAAAACATGCCCCTACTTCCAACAGAAGTAGCTATTCTGATAGAGGAATTACCAGGTGGTGATCTATGGCCTGTTTAGACTAAATAGTTATTTAAAATTACCCCTCCTGACCTCAATAAAAGCTATGTCTACAAGTCATCTGAAACGGGAGTTCATTTCAGGGTCAGTTTTGACCTAGCATGAGACTTGTCTTGCCAGAAGGCTGGGAGGTTCCAAGAAGTTCACCCACTTTTTTCCCCAAAACATTCAAATATATTATTGATTATCTACAAAGAATCTATCAGAACTTTTGATTAACCATTTCAGGCATATATAACTTTGACTCTAGCACAGTTCATCAGCTCAGACAAAACTTCATGTGATAGTGGCCTAACTGTTTCTAGGGCTGATTCCTGCCAGGAAATAGAAGCAGCTACAGGTGTTTTTTTTTTTTTGGGGGGGGGGGGGGGTGGGTTGCACTGGGCAAAACCTGAGCAAATGAGCCCTGTGAATCTATCTTTTCCCTGTGGAAAGCTCTATGGGCCTATGCTGTTTCTATGTAAAGCCCAGCTATTTCGACAATGGAGACAGATGTGCATCTCTTCAGATGGGATGTTCAGGTAGAGATCATCTCGCTGGTTTATCAGTGGCAAGTGAGTTGCAAGGAATATGTCATTCTGTGTACAGCCAGCTCAGGTCCAGCACCATCATGTGGCCCTTCAGAAGGCTGAATACCATAAGGTTACCTGAAAAAAAAGGGCCGGGGGGTGGGGGTGGGGGGGTTGGGAAGAGGGAGAGGAGGAGGTCATAGCTTTAGCTTAGCACTGCCATGACCACCAGGCACCTAACTCTTCTAGAAAAGTTACCTGGATGCTGTATCCTTCCCTCTTCTGTTCCCCTGTACTCAAAACTGGCCCAAGGGAAATTAACTCTGCCCTAGCATTCTGAATGTTACTAAATAACTATTTTTCCATAATATAGCTAGTCTAAATCAACATGTTATTAAAAATAGCTGTTGATTTCATATGTTTTAATGTGCTTACAATTGTCTGCAAAGCAAAGGCTAGTATTACCCAGCACTTTGACAAAGAAACTAAAATAATGTAAAAATTACTGTTGTGTGCCTTAAATGAATAAAAAACGGCTAAGTGATAGGTTGTCCACGTAAATAGTAAGGGAAGGATCCTTGCTAAACGAGTCTTTTAATAGTACGCTTGTATGGCAGTTTTTAGACAGCCACGTTTTTCTCTAGTAGATGGAAGAGCAAGCAAGAACATCTGGTATGCTTGTATGGCAGTTCTTAGACAGCCACGCTTTTCTCTAGTAGACGGAAGAGCAAGCAAGAACATCATTATTAGTCTTGAGGTAAGATTTATAAGGAAAGAACAAATCAACAGTATGAAAATAAAAATATACATAATAATACAGAGTCAATAGAATAACAAAATTGTTTCCAACAGCTGGAAACTAAAGTTAGCAAATTTAAAATAGTAAGAAAATATTCACTTTTAAAGGTTATTACAACCTCTGAAACAGCTTAAATGTGCAACAGATACTCCACATCTGAAAGTTTTAATGTACATATTCACATATATGCATGCGCAGGGGGATGCTCCCAGCTTCCCCTCCATCTAGGGCCAGTTACAAGCAGTCTGCATTTGTGTGCCTCACACTCCAAAGGGGAGCACGTCAACACTTTGAGATAAGGCCTGCTTGGGCATCAGGACCTTGAGAAACAAAGCCTCCTCTCACTGCTGGGGCAGCGTTAATTATTTCCTTCTTGTCAGGACCTTGAGAGACAACACCTGCTTTTGCTGCTAGGATAGTGTTAATCATGTCAGATTGGAATTAACTCCTCCTTACCTGAGCTATGGGATCTCTCCTTGGGATCACCACTGCAAGAGTAAAGTAGTCTTTTGCAGTCACTCAAACTCCTTTCTTCAGTGCTGAAGAGTGCTCAAAGCAGCTAGCCGGCCGTTGCGGGTGTTCAGCCACCCCGCACCCCATGACCATGGGTGCAATAGTTATAACCATGATGGAGGAGAGTTGAACCCTGCAGCAGCCAAAAAGCTAAGGGCTGCAACTGCATGGAGAGAACTGCAATGGGCCTAGCAGCTCCACCTCCATCTTCCCCTGAAGGGAAGATAGGTTGGCCCCGGAGACCATCATTGGCTCTTCGCAGGTGACAGCAGGTCTGCCAACTTGCGGAGCCCCTCGGGACAGGGATGCCCTCCTGCAGTTACTTCCCTGGGATTGAGCGTACGTTGGCCACTGAGGTAACAGTGGGTAAGATCAACCAGAACTGGTTTGCCTAGTTCATTTGTTTGGGTAATTATAATTAGTATAAATTAGCTAGCTTTGTCTGTTTACTAAGTAGTTACTGCTAGCATAACTTTCAGTGTAACTAGAAAATAAGTAGTCTAGTTGAGCCAAGTTTCTGCTAATAAGAATTGTTGCTTTGCACCGTTGTAACTTGTGTAGTAAATTTTGATCTTTGAAACAAGTTGTGGAGTTATGCAGTAAATCTCCTTCTCTCCCTCCTCCCCTCCCTTGCACCACGCAAAACCCACATGGTACGGGACTGTAAGGTAGTCTGTCGTCCCATGACAGTATGTATAAATACACATAGACTATTATTAACTACATATACACACAGGCACAAAATAAATTTAAGACATTTACATAAGCTTATATACATGTGTCAAACAGGCATAAATTCAGGAGATCTCTAAAGCTTGTTTTATATAGAACAGATGTGATTATCCTTCTAGCCTTACAGATAGCTATGGGCAAAGCAAGATGAACGACTGCAATCTGTTGCAATACCACAGATGTGAAATGATGAGACCTTGGATGAAGAGTTTCTATTATGAGAATATAAAGCAGATAGCATAACTCAAAAATTGGGTACAGAAAAAAATAGCACAATTTAATCAAAACCAGCATATGAAAGAAATCAGGAAGATCAGATTTAAATCTGACATTAATTATGGGTCTCAATCTGACAGGCAGGTGATGGGTATAACAAACAAGAACAAAAGTAACATTAACTGCCACAGTGCGCACACTGTCACTGACAAGTTCTCTACTGGGTTGTCATCTGGGAAAAACGATTATACAGCCAGTGAGGTCAAACAACCTGAATCCATGTCAACCCTAGGATTCAAGTCTGATCCAGCTTGGGAGAACTTTATGATTTTCAAGCTATTGACCTGGCTCTTCACATCTAAAAGCTCAGGAAACAAAAGTTTCACCTACACCCCCTAGAACAACTGAGCTGCCAGCTGAACTGACATGCAAGTTCCTTGGTCTGCCAACACTAGGCTAACAAGTCCTCCCAAACTACCTACCATGCATGTTGGACTTGCATCTTGATAAGCAGTTTGTAGCTTTTCCTCTCAATATTGCAAAGACCCCACCAATCACAATTTTTGAGGCACAGTTAAGCTATTTCCTTTTCCCTACAAGATTGAGCCTTAGACAAAATAATCTGAATAGTGCCAAATGAAGAGGAACTAGAAGTTTTTTTTGTTTGTTTGTTTTTAAGTACAACAGAAGAATCAATTTTCTCCTCAGATGTGCCTCAGGAATCATCTCATGACTCTATCTTAAGTATCTGATCAATCTATAAAAGGACAATTCTATCATGTCCTGAGCACCTCAGATTAACAAAACTATTTCAGATGTATGAAGGCAAAACACATTAGAAATACAATCTACTTGGTTTCAAATAAGACGTTCAAGGTATGAACTAATTTGAAACACTTGCAAACAGTTTTATGTTGCTACATTTTTCACATAAGTTTAAACTATTGAAGAAAGTATATTCTAAACAATAACAGAAGACACTGGAAAGAAGAAGGAAAAGCAGCCTGCTAGGAAATCAATAGAAATTCTGTGCTTTCATTGTTTTATTTTTTATCTGCTGTTCTTGCAAGACAAGATGACAGCATTCATTATAAATATTCAAACTCCTTGTTGATAAGTACAAGGGAAATAAAATTTTTAATGAAAAGCTTTTCATATGTTCAAAATACTGATCAAATCATTTTCCAAAAACCTATAGAGATGAGTGCTAAATTCATACTTGTCCATGAAAAAAACATTACACTATCCTATTATCTGGAAATTCCATTTCTAGTTATCTTACCGGTAAATATTTAAAAGAAAAATTCAGATTATAGACCTGCATCAGAAAATCTCTATTAAAATTGTTCCACAGATCAGATTAAATTACATAAGCTTCTATAGCATCAGTAAAGCTTCCTAACAGGCTCACTCCTAAAAACCCTTTAAAGACCAGCAACCTCCCCAGCTAGCCCCAACTTCAGCCTCTCAGCACTTAGGCTCTCACTTAGTGGCACGGTGAGCTTCCCTCTGCCCTCATGGCTTTGGCATTTTGAAAGGCAAATTAACTACCAAACCATCTGCCCCAGAGAACCTTCTTTAGCTTACTCTTAACTCTGCATACCTGATATGAGACTTCTCCATACACAGAAAAGGGACAAACCACTAAGAAGCTAGGTCTCTGGTCTAAAGCTAGCACTAGAACAGTAGTTGCTAGTGAACTCAGAGATAATAAAGATAAGAAAAATAAGGAATGCATAGAATCTCTTGCTCAGAAAAATAAAACATAGGAAAAATACTAGATGGAATGGGTAAACAAAGCCAAAAGCAAGTACATCGCTACTTTCAGAGAAGTCAAGAAATGAGGGGGTTTGGTTACTAAGACTGTTGACGAATGATGAATAAAGGATGAATAAAAAAATTCCAATAAAGCCTCTCTGATTTTTTTGTTATCAAATACTTGACAATACTTTATATCCTTGTCCTACTCCAGTTTTCAATTCACATCCATGTGCAAACTGCGATAGGGGTTTTGGTTTACGAGAACTGCCTAGAATTCAGATAATGAAGTGTCTCTTGAAGTTTTTATGACTGATGTTTCCAACGTACAGGCTGTCCTTAGAAGATTTTTAACTTTAAGAAATAAATCACGTCCACTCCCTAGGAATAGTACACATTTTACATCTTTTCCCAGCCTATAAGATCTTCTCTATAAAAGAAGATGTCTCAAGTATGACTCAAGGGAGGAGAAAAAGTTTTCCTGCAAACCTTCCCTCCTCCCCCACCAAAAAGCTTATTAAAAACATCATCTTTAAAATCATAAAATAGTACCAATTGGATTCAGATTATTTAATACTCATTTGCTCTAATTTCATCTAGATATTATAACTGGCTTGTCTGTCAGAACACAAAAAATGCTGAACTATATTTTGAGGAAAAAAAAATTCCTACTTGGAAAATTAGTAGATGCTATTTTTTTTTTTTCAAAGTTTCTTTTCTTTCAGAAGCTGAGCGTATTTGTCCTTCATTCAGCACAGTATATTTTCTATACATAGCAATATTTATCTAATTAGAGGAGCTACAGCTGCATTAAAGTTATTTAATTTAAGTCAACCTGCCAGTTAAATACAAAGCTTAACATTTTTATACTCTCTGTCTAACCAGTATCATGGTAATTTTCTTGGAGATGCTATATCCTGCTTTTCCATTCTCATGGAAAGCTTAATTTCCTCAATAGCTGCAGAGACAGCTTCTCAGTATTCACTTCTTTTAAAGAGTGGGTCATTTATTTGGGCTTCTAAATATGAATTAGAAGCCAAGATTTCTTGGTATCCAGTGGTACCAAACCACAACAGCTCTCTGAGCCTCAGCGCTCCAAATAAGAAACAGCGTTCAAGAAGTTTAATGCAAAAAGGGCACCCCAAGTCCTATGTCCTGTCAAACATCTGGACTATCTTCATTTCGGGCTATTATGGCAGAGATGTGCACCTTTAAACCTTCTTGAAGATAGTCAATTAGGCATCAAGAAGCAGAAAAC
The DNA here is from genome assembly GCF_040807025.1 of Struthio camelus. Lineage (NCBI taxonomy): Eukaryota > Metazoa > Chordata > Aves > Struthioniformes > Struthionidae > Struthio > Struthio camelus. The sequence goes on from NC_090982.1 coordinate 50,618,930, forward strand.
AGACCTCTTCCCCTACTTTACAGGGGGCTCGGCTAAAAATAAATAAATAAATTCTAGATTATACTGTGTTACAAAATAACAGTCAAATATACTGTAACTCTATAAATCCATCAGTTACATACACCAACAGAACATTCGCCAAGTGTAGTATTTTCTTTGGTCTTTTCTTTCAAAAGTGGTCATTTTATCTTTTTCTCTTTGGAAATATTACTTCACTCTTGAATTTATTTTAATTCATTACAGGACACTGAATACAGACATAATCTGGAAAACGTATGCTCACCATCACAATGGCAAAGACTATCTAAATTACTCAAACTGTGACATTTAAGAAGTATTGCTGATATACATATATGTATAGTTATAGTTACAGTTCTTAAAGCATTAAATAAAATCATCAAAACAGAAACACGGAGAGATTAGAATGTTACATATTTCTTCCTTCACAGTTTTCCCACTTCAAAAAAAAAATTGTGACATTTTAAAAGGTTTGTTTGGAGGCAATCAATACAGGAAAAGTTAGGTACAACAATAAATACAAGCCCGCAACTCTTACCAGTAATTTTCAGTAGAAGAGGGTTCATTACATCCAAAGAGTAACATGTGATGGACAGTGTCCATGCTGGCATGAGGTTTAAAGTCAACTGAAAGACAAAACAATCAGAAAGTGTACTATATTTACTCTCACCATGTATTACATAACCAAGAACATTTTGTGCCATCATTTCCCTGTAATACTACAAACAGGGTGTGCGTGCCCCCAGTCACTTCTTATCTACCTTCTGTTTTCCATTTACAACTTTACAAGCTTTTCCTGCATTTCCACACAATGGCCTTTCTCCCAAGCTAAAAGTATTACACCTCATTTAGTAATTAAAAATAAAAAAATTCCAAGTTTCTACCTCAACACTGTTGCATTTTTCTCCTATTTTAAATAGGACACTTGGTAAACATCTCATTGTAACCCAATCTACAAATTTTAGCATAACCAGTCTTTTGACTATTAGCTTCAAAATTTGCACTTGTGATTTAATAGTACTTTTCTACTTCTTTAACTTCTTGTCTCCACCAAAAATCCAAACAGTAAGTTACAGTTAAGAGTAACCAATAACGTATGCATTAGTTGGAGTGATAACTTCTTCCCATATTCCAGTTGGTTCAAAATTCTGCTACAACTTTCTTAGGACAAAAGTTCCAAGAAAAAGATTTTAATGTATTCTCACTCACGTGTGAAGTCCTTTGGAACGGAAACCAAGATTAAATTAAAGTTAATACAATCACATTGACCAGCTCTCCTATGAAGGAAGGCTGAGAGAACTGGGCCTGTTTAGCCTGCAGAACAGCAGACCGAGAGGGGATCTCAATGTGTACAAGTATCTGAAGGGAGGGTATCGAGAGGATGGGGCCAGACTCTTCTCCGTGGTGCCCAGCGACAGGACAAGAGACAACGGGCAGAAACTGAAACACACAAAGTTCCATCTGAACACGAGGAAAAACTTCTTTACTGTGAGGGTGACAGAGCAGTGGCACAGGTTGCCCAGAGAGGTTGTGGAGTCTCCTTCCCTGGAGATATTCAAACCCCATCTGGATGCGATCCTGGGAAATATGCTCTAGAAGACTCTGAGCAGGAGGGTTGGACTAGATGATCTCCAGAGGTCCCCTCCAACCTCAACCATTCTGTGATTCTGTGAAATATTCCTCATTACTAAAAACTTAGATAAAAGTGAACGTTCAGTATTCAAATGTCTCTGTTCTTTGTCCAATGCCACAAGAACACTGTTTTTACTTCTCAAACATTAGTGATCCTGTTTGGAATAGCAGAAAAGTTACTGACATCATACTGTAATAATACTGACTGTAAACGTACAATGATAGCATTTCTAGAAATAAAACAAGCTACACTAACTTCCTTTATTCATACTGAAATGATAAGTCAGGTGCAGGGAACGGAAAGGAGTTTTCCTTCATTTAAGACAGGGAAGGACCTCGGCCGGATTTTTAACCTTATTCTTCAGCAGAAGTTCCAAAACTATGGTAACTGAGCCACTCCTGGCCTTACGTGTACATAGATGCTTACAAGGTAAGTGTCTCCTAGCTTTTGTAAAAGCTTTAACATAGGCAGACCAGGAAGCTGTAAACCACAGAAACGCTATTCTGAAATTTGTAGATTTATCAGCATCCCAACTCAGTATGCGACCGTACAGCTGAGGAAGAGTTCCTGAAGTGTGTGGCAATGCAAATTATTCTCTCAGCCTTATGGGGGCGTGGAGGGTGGTGGAAATTAACTGGATAGTTTCTACCCGTGTTTTTTGGGGCCAAGATGTACAGTGAGAAATGAGGAAAAGCAGTCACTCTAGCAAAGAGCTCAAATTCCAGCTTGAACATGTACAGCATGCAGTAGCGTTGTAAGGGAGTGAGGAGGTAAGAGAAGCATCCGCGTACTCTGGGAAGCTGCTGTAATCATTGCCAACGTGAGCTCAAAGGCAAATTCAGTTTAAAGCCCACTAAGTAGCAAGCTTGCTAAGGCAGGTGTGAGAGGAGCTGAAAGATGAAAGCCACCTCCCCACCAGCCTCACTTTGGGACTTTTGTTCACAGGAGAGATGCTCCAAAAGAAGGGCTGAAGCAAGGTTATTTTGTGCGCTGCATATTCTTAAAAATGGATTCAGAACTGCTAAACTTGTCAGGATGACTCAAGTCTGAAGACTACATAATTTTTTTTTTTCCCTATCAGCAAATTCTACTCGTTCCATAGCCATAAAACAAATCTGTGTTACAGCAAGACCTTTTGTTTCGACATTTTTATCACTAATACCTAATAGCAAACCTATAATTAACTTTTGTGTGGAATAGACACTGTGCCATTTTGTGTGGACTTTCTATCTTAGTTTATAGGTGTTTCAAGCTGCCTTTACCAATTTAAGTGAGAAATGAAATTTCTCATGGAGTTCATAAGCAGTTCATAAATGTGAAATACAATGATCTTTATAGCAGAACCTGACAGCTGTACAAAACGTACTGTAAGAAACACCTACAAGGACAGCCTTGAAGAAAGGCTTCATTAAAGGTCAGACCCCCCCCCCCCACCCGCTGAAGCCACTGCTTATCATGCTGGCCAGCACTGTCTCATTGTTTCTTTCTACTCCCCTGCTGCTCTGTCATCTTTTGTACTTACTTGGATGAGTCAGTCAGGAAGGCTTTTGTCTTCCCTGCACAGTGTCCATTGCAATGACGTTCTAGCGTATGGACCTTTAAACACTATTTTTAAAGTTATTACAGGTAAGTTATAAAAATACTACTACTACTAATTGGAATTAGTGCACAAAATTAAAATTAAAGCAAAATTAGGTTTTTGTGTGAACTATTTGCGTATAGCTGTTCTAGCTTACATATCTGATCATTCCCACTGAAATAATCTAAAAACCTCTCAGTGTATCTGTGAGCTTGAGAGCTCTACAGAGTCAGTTGGTCTTTTCTTGTAGAGTGATTTTTCTTAGCAACGCTCCCAGGCTTACATCAATCTTCCAAAATGGGGAGGAGGGGGTGGTCAAAGTAAGCCATTGGGGGAAAAAAAAAAAAAAAAGTAGATGTAAAAAAAAAAAATCCAACCACACCCCACACCAAAAAAACCCAGACTATGTTAACTATTTTCCTTCACAGCTCCAGATACTGACAATTAGCCAACACTCGTGTATTGTGTAGGATAGGTATCAAGCAGCATATGAGAACACTTGGAAGCTTTCAAGAAGTTTAGACTACATTGCAATTGTTTTCTAGATCAAAAAGTTTGAGAGATCTTCAGGTATGAGCTATCAGGAAGAAAGAATGGATGAGCCAAAGACTGCTGGCACGCAAATATTCATTCCACTTGTATCATATAAAATCTTAGCCATTAAAAGGACCATTAGACAGCAGGAAAATATGAAAGTTTCATAGACAGGTTCCTTTTCACGCTTTTCTGCGCCCAGCTCCAAGTTCCAACAATGGGACTGCACCTCAAGTTTGACTCACACATGAGGAGTTCAACATAGATATTTTAATTTTCTAAGCTTTAAGTTAAAAAAAAAAATTAAGATGCTAATATACACTCACAAACATTAGAAAAGTGAACCAAAAGCAAAAAGAATTTGCAAAATCCCAACACCACTTCCACTTCAGGTTTGTTCACATACAGCTGTCATTTAAATCAAAACCTACTTTTTAATGCATGTAAAAGTGGCATAAAGTGATTACTGAAATGCTAAAAGAGCAACAGTTTCAGTGTATATGCTAAACCTGAATAAGGTTTGACCTACTTGCCTAACAAAATGCTACTTTGAGTTATGATCTCCTTGAGAAATAGGAATGAACAGATCAAAAACAGATAAAGAGAACATCAATTTAATCTTAACAGCGTTTAGTTAAGCTATGTATTTAACCCATTCATTTCTAACATGCTCATCTTTGCAAATAACTCAGTCATATAACGCTGACATCCCCCTTTTTTTAATAGCTTCCTTCTACATAATATGATTGAACTCATTTTAAAGAAACATATAAATACATCAATGTTCACTTTGATAGATTAGAGAGATAGTAGAAGCCTCCAATTCAGTGAAGCCACCGTTACTAGGTATTAAGGAAGTTTATATATGCCATACTAAGATAACAAACCCACAACATCCCAGAGTCACGTATGGAAGAAAGCAATAAATCATGTAATTACTACCATCTGTGTTGCTGAATGTAACAGGCTCTCTCTCATTTGTATAGTACAATTTGACAGATAGGGACTTATCATCAGTTAGTAAGAGAGAGACATTTATTTGCCGGTCAGCCATGTGAGTGAAAATAAGGAGATGAAGATGACAGTCAAATTTCTTGGCTGAGTGGCTTGCTGTCAGACTTGATTCTTAGGAGTATCTGTAGAACACCCTTTAGCTATCACTACAGCTCAACAGTCAGAAGCTGATTTTTATCAAAGTCTGCACCATTAAAGACTCAATCTACTTTCTGGTTTAGCTATTTATCCATATACACTAATTAAACATGAGGTGGGGAAGAAAACCTGAGAAAACTTTTTTTTTTCTTTAATGTGAGTGTAACCCTACCTTCTTCAAAAATCCGCATATTAATCTGACTCATTGATATATTTTACATATTAATTTCACAGTCATTTCATCTCATAGGAGCAAAAGGTACACACCTAACTAAAATGTTAAGTCTGTGGCATAGTCTATCCAAAAAAGCCTCCCCCTGTCCCCAGTCAGGATTTAGAATCCTTTTGGGACAGAAAAAGGACTGGTTCAAACAGAAATCTCAACCTTGACAGTTTGACCCTCCACCGAAGAACTGCTTACAGTAAACAAACAGCATCTGCCAAAATATACAGATGCATCCCTGAAAAAGACCTCTAGGATGACACTTGCTCTGCTCCTCCTTCTGGTTGGTAGCAGTTTATTAAAAGGAGCAAGTCAGTAGTCTTACTTGCACAGTCTTAAAATTGACTTTGGATAAGTTGGTCAAGTCTGGCCCAGATGCACAGTATGAGGATATACCCCCTGTTCCTGTGCAAGCAGGACTGACTATCTACTGGTAGCAAATGCTTAGCAACATAACAAAGCTAGAGTTTGAATTCAAAGTTCACAAGCGCAAATTTGATAAAAATACTGGAAGAGTTACGGGCAATGTTATCTACATACTAATGAATGCAGTACTGGCCACATGCAATGTTGAAAAAAAGTCTCCTCTTCCAAAGCGTTTCAGTTTTGTCAATATGCATCAAAGCTGTCCTGTTACTAACTTTATAAACAAAATCCCCTCTTCCACCCACACTCTTCGGGTAGGGAGGAAAAAGGAGGAGAAATAGGAAAATAAGGTAGAAAAGGAAAGGGTAAAACACACACACACAGAAATGAGTAACTATTTACTTGGAAGCACCACATGCAAAAAACTGAACCAGAGGCAGAAAATTGGGCCCTTGTTCTAAATACTACCAGAAACTGTCAGAGACTCTCAGAGACTCTCAGGTAATTCACCCCTCCGTGTTTCTCCTTCCCTTTCCACACTTACTGTTTTCATCCTGTGTATTCATACCTACGCCCTTCAGAACACATACTGCCTTCTCAACAGACGGCTGAAAAGCAACCCAGAACAACAGAAGACCATCTTTTCGGTTTCAGAAACTTCTATCATCAAGTAAAACAGTAATCAGCGAAGGTTAATTCACATACAGCAGTTTCCCAAAGAAAACTAAGTTAAAAACCTTATTTAGGTAACATCGACTATTTGTATAATTTCCCTTGTATTTTTTTTTTTTTTTGCACTGTTCATTGGAAGTGTAGTGAATGTGGAATCTGCTCAAACCAGATAAAAATACGTAAGTTATCATTTTAAAAAGAGCAATTTCATTCTGTGCATATCAATCTTGTATGCTTATTTAAGCAACACAAAATACATGTATGCAAGTTGTAAGCTAATAATTAGTTCCACAATGCTTACAGATATTAAGACATAGTTAAGGAAAAACTCCATTAAGCCTCTCATTTCTTAGAGGATGATACTCATTGTAAAAGTCTCTTGCTCCATTTTCTTCCCTGAGAAATTTTAATTTGCTATTCATGTGTTTTATGATAGGTCATTTTGCATTTTTATAAATTCTACAATTGGATATTTGTTCCTAGTCTTTCCAAGGAATACACAACTTCTGTTGATTGCCGAGACTCCAGTCTCAAATTGTTTTCCACTGAAATCACTTTCCAGTGATTTCACTGAAGTCAGATGGAACTGATCACTTAACCACATGCTTACGCGTTTTCCTGGAAAACGCCAAGTAAAGCGTAGGCAGTTTTACTTGTTCTGTTTTTAGGACAAGCAAATATAAGTCTGTAAGCAATGATATTATGGGAAACCTTTATGTTCACTAAACAGGTTTTTTTGTTTGCTTGTTTTTAGTTTGGTAATCAAGTTCTTGCTCTCCCCAAAACCCCATCTGACAACTGGGATAGTTTTCAGACAGACCTTGCGTTGCTTTGTGTTACACGCACTCAAGCTCAGTGATCAATGGAACAGTGACTAAATCCCATAAAAGTCTGACGAAAAAACACACAAGCATCTAAAAACTAAAAGTTTCTCAGTCTTCAGAAATATAAATGGGTTACCCTACTTGAGTCAGTCAGATTTTGCTTATATCCCACCTTTTTTTTAAGCAAACTTTTATTAGTAGGTTTGTTTAGATGTATATACCACTGAAAGTATTTCATAAGGATTCAATACCTGCAAACACCAAATTACAGGACTACACGTGCAGCTGCCTAAAGATTTTAACCGTGGACTTTTGCAACTCAATGAAGCACTAAATATAAATTAAACAGGAGGTTAGTATACCTTTTTATGAATCACAAAAGTAAAAAAAAGGGCAGAACAGTGCACTGCAAACACTGCAGTAACCACAGGTGATCAGAGACTGAACAGTCATAATCCCTTTTATGTTCATTTTTCTTCCTGGGGCCGATCTCCTAGCCAAAATGTAATTCTGCAGTCGGGGCTGACTCCTTTACTAAATACATACATATATGAAAGCCTCAAATAAAAAGGGAGGGGAAAAAAGGTAAATTTTCTTAGTTACCCCCATACAACATTAAAATGTAAACCAAATACTATGTTGGGTTAAAATATCAGTTCATGCAAGGAGATTCATGTGAAGTTACGCTGTCATAATACACTATAGTAAAAACCATACAAGATTGCCACCGTTTTTGTTGTATGTGTGGACAGCATCCTAAAATTTACTGACAGAGTCAAAGGAGAAAAATATAGATGTTCTAACTTTTCACCGTTTTCCTTTATTTCATTCCATAGTATGTTATGACAGTGAAACTACCTTTAGTAAAACCAACCATTCACAAGCCTTCTCTCTACCTAAACAACTGGATGTTCGTAAGCAAGGCAACATAAAATTAAGAGCACCCAGAAGACATTCTGAACGGATGGTGTTGCTTTCCAGATCTATGTGACCCTAAGCACTGGCACACCTTTACAGTAGATCCTTTTATTTGCCTGTCATCTTATTCATGCCACAACACTACAAAAGGGGAGGAAGAGGGGGAATCTGTTGTTCTTGTTCTGTTTTTTCCCCCTGGATAGGTAAGATCTTACTGCATTTAATGTTGACTGCAAGCACAAAGGATTTACGGCCTACACCAGCAGGTAAATAAACAGTCTGCTCAGCAGAGTGGAATTAAGTATCCGGCCAGAGACAGAAAGCCAATACTTTACAAATGGGACTGTTTGGTACCGGCTGCCAGAGGCATCTGCATGCAGCTCTTTAACTACTATTACTCATGAATCTCTCCAGACCCAGTTTGTTATCTCAACTCTAAGTAGCTCTCTCTAGTTTGTTTCTGCATTAGTCATGATGAATGCATTTTAGAAACTGACAGCCAAAGATTAAGTTGATAAGAGTCAAAAAAAGAAAAAAAAACCCACCAAATAAACCACTTTTATTTCATTCTTCAACAGCTTGCTTAGGTTTTTCCAGTCAACCAACACTCACCTACATAGGCTTCATCATCCACCAGCAGAGGTGCTGACATGCAGAGGTAGGTATCAGACTATTAAAAGACACAAAAGAACAGAAATTACCTTAAAATTGGGCGTGCTCAGAGTGAACAGCACAGAAGCATCAACATTCTGAAGATGACTGTGATAGAACAAAATAAACTGGTACGAAGGTTACACTCTTACAAAACTTAGCACTGAATTTATTTGCAGTGGTTAAAAAAAACCCTTTTTCCCAAAATTTGAAGGGGGTAACAACAATACCCTTCTGATGGTTCAAATATACAGGATAAATCAATGGGTACAGTACATAAGAAACTATCAAGCTTCCGATTTATTTTGTCCAAGGTTGGTATGCACTACCCTCTCATTATTTATCAACTCACTACATTCTAAAAATAAAGGGCATTTAATAGCTAAACACATTTCTACCTGAATCGGTATCTTACCCTATTCCAAGATATATAAAACTAGACCACAAAAATGGAAAAGTGTTGTGCCATTGCAACAGCAATCACAGAAGGGTATCTATTTTTGAATCATGCAACTAACTCCAATTACAATCAACAAAAATATTCTTCACTGGACATTCTAACAAACTTCACTTATCTTTTAAAATAAAGAAAAGGAGGAGAATCAGTAAAAAAAAAAAGTGATTTGTGATAAGTCTTTGAACAGTGTAAAGGACTATCATTTTCCTGGAGCAATTGCACAGATGAGCCCATCAAGATACAGTGTAATGGGCAGCTCAGACAAACACATCAAGAATATCGTCTTGAAGAAGCTACAGTTGCCTTGGTTGCCTAAAAGACTTTTGGTTTGTGTTTAAAGTGTCCGACCTGTCAACTCTGGCAATATCTCAGGATTAAAAGATGAACCTATTAAAACGCAAACACAGTAAACTGACCAACGGCCACAAACAAAATCCAGGTTTTCCATGAATAAGCACTGTGGCCCAGTCCTTGAAAGCAGTAAAACCGTAATCAGGCAATCCTGATGAAAGAAAGGCTCTTACTTTGTCGTCTTTGCCCATCAACAGAACAGTCGATAATGTGCTGGTACAAAACAGTTACAGTTTGTAAATGCATGTGAACTACCTGAAAATATGCAATGAAATGAGCCTTATTTTTGTCTACTGAATGCAGAGCAGGTCCTACAGAAGTATCTAGAACATCAGTTTGCTTTACTAGGACATTTGGCCTAAGACATTGTAAGATATATGAATTTATTTTAAATGAAATTAATTCACTGCCATGTTGCATTTATATGTAACAGAGTAGTCTATAAGGTCAGCAATATGGCTTCTGGAATAACAGCTTCACTATTAACTATTTTACACTTTTTCCAATTTTAAAGTTTTTAAAGAAAGAAAAGATCATCAGTACTTGTATCAGCTACAGCACATCCACAAACTCCAAATCTGATAAGACTTTCACAAGGTTTGTGCAAATCACATGAAGTTCCTTCTACGAAAAGCTTCAAATCTACTTTAAAACAAGATGCTGTAAATAGACTTAAACAATTAGATGCAACTGAGGGGGGAAGGACAGGTACAATGGTGACAAGGATACGTGATTACACAAAGCTGCGATGTACACAGATAAGTAGTAGTTTTTGTGTTTCTTTGGTAGAAGATGGGAAAGATAAGCAAAGGTCCGTAGATACAATTGATGAAAATGGCTTTGTGTACTCTAGATAAATGCATTTACAGAATGAAAGTTGAACATATGAAAGCTTTCAAAGAAACCGAAAAGGAAATATTCCACCTCTAATGTATCAGAAAGAGGAAATATTCTACCTTTTCTATTATCTAGGTTCAGAACTAATATTTTTTTTTCTTTTTAAAGGGAAGTTTCATGTAGGACCCTATACCCAAACTCTGAAAGTCAGCAATAGCAATGCTAGGCAGTGTGGCAGTAATAAAACCATAGACTTCCTATTTTTAATCACAAATTGAATTTAGTAATGAAAACAGTCTAGGCTACAAAAAAGGACTAGATGTATTTTTGGAAAGTACTGCTTAACTAATTTGATTCTTATTTGGGTAAGAAGAGGGTATAAGGGCTTAACACAGATACAATGGGATGAGATTCTGTAACTCATGGCATAACATCTGCCCAGATTATTATAAGAGCCTAGATCAACTCATATTTTCTTCTCTTCCATTTATTTATTAAAGATTGTTAACGGAAAATTGCAGATGTATTAAAACAGGCATCAATGCTACTCATTTATCTTAACTGTTGCAGCAACTCAATCATGCATCTCTAACCAAGCGTTCTAATACTCTGACAAGCAGGAAGTGTCCCAGTTAAACTTCTTTCTTTCATGTTCTTTCTCCTTCCTCTTTGATACTGAAACATTCTATGCTGCATACCTAAGAACATTTCTCTGAGCGAATCTGATGTGTGTTTAGATTAAAATCTCAGCCTTCCTGAGAAAAGTGAAGGAAAATCTAAAAAATTAGTTATACCTGCTGCTCTGGAGAAGAAACTGGGGTGGCGGGGACCACAGAGAGAAACTTAGATTCTAAGTTTTTTACTTCCAACCTATCACTTGTATTGCCTTTTATTAGTTAGCCTTCAGAATATTCTCCAAAAATAATCAGAAATCACTTCATGTCATTAACTGAAGATCCTGGCCAGCAGTCCGTTTAGCATGAGAAGCCTACAGATGATCAGCACAGGCAAACCACTCAACAGTTACAATTGCACACCACTCTGTATAGTTCCATGTCCCTCACCTCCTTCTACTGTTCCAGTCTACCACCCTATATTATTTCCCATCAAGTCATCTCCTTTTCCTCCCTATTCAAATATAGGTTTCAAGACCAGAGAAACTAGGATACAATAGAATACAAGCCCACAAAATTAACCTAAAGCTATTCCCTTTCAAAAGGCTTTCAATAATTTCTAAAAAGTCAAGAAGCATATTTGAAGAGGAAAGAAGGCCAAGATTATAGATGGGTTAAAAAAAGTAATCTGATAGATTCATGATCCAAAGAACTACCAAGATCTATTAAACATGAGTCTGCACCAAACCTCCAAGCCAAGAACTTTCTCTTACTATTGGGAAGCAGGGAGAACATGTTTTAGCTACTGCAATGCCCATTCTCTTATCCTACTGCTTACATTCTTTCCATAAATATCTGCTATTAGGTCTAATCAGGGGGAAAAAAAAAAAAAAAAAAAAAAGAGTGCTAGGCCAAATGGATAATGCAGCAAGTCAACATGATCATTCTGAAGTCTTCACCACGACTGACATGAAAGCTTGTCCTGGCATAGTCACAAGTGTTTTCAATTTTCTTTCCGATGTATGAGCCAGGGGATACTTAGCTACCAAGACAAGGCAAACAAACGAATAATCAGCTACTGGATCCAGCAAAACAGATTCTGATAGCTGATCTCAAATTGTTTAAATTATAGCCTTCAAACACACAAAAAAACACGAACATCCTCACATTAAGGCATTAGAAGAGGCATTCACTCAAGAATCAACAATAATTCTGCCTGTTTCTACCTCATCACATGTATGACCGAGCATAAGGGTGCATATTTGATCAGCCTTCAAAAAGAAATTACCACTGTGTAAACCTCAAGCATTTAAGAAATGAGCAGAAAAAAATAAAATGCAATTGCTCCAGTAGGTACAATTCCATCCTTTCAGATGTTTTCAAAAAACATGGAAAGACAAGATGAACAGAACTTTGAAATTCAGACTTTTAAAAGCATACTGGCAGAGGAAAAAGAACCCAATGTATTTCCTTCCCATTTCCTGCTACCCCCCCCCCCCGCCTTTTTTAAGCCGCTAATCATTAATCATGGCCATCATTAAAAATTGCATTGCTTCTTATAAATTAGTGGCATTGATATTTACTGTGTCAGCGTCCATATCCATTCAAGGAACCAAATTTATTTTTCGTAGAACTTCACTGTGAGCAATAATCAAGTTATTCACATAATTTTCTTCAGAAGCAGTGCAAGTCTTAGGATCAAGATCTCCACTCGTATTTTGGTAGTGAAGGGACACAAAGAGGTAACAGTAATTCATGCGTATTTGACAAGTCAAATTTCCTCCTTGCTTTATTACATTTATATATCACAAACAAATATTTATCATAGGTATTATACAAAACAGTTTTAATTGTAGTTCATAATAAGTATAGCATATATTATAAAGCATAAATATTTTCTAAAAACTGTAGTTTTGAAATAAAAAAATTAAATCTACAGGTGTCATTATCGACCCACTGGCAGAAGCTCAAATCAAGTAGTTCACAAAAAGACTTGCAAAACCCATTAGACAAGAATCGCCCCCCCACACTAACAGTATCCCACCAAACAACATCTTTGATCACTTTTTACCTCTTCAGTAATATTTATGAAGTTTCAAGTGTACATTTAAGAACTGAAGCAATACTGTACATCAAAATAATTGAGCAAACTGAGTTCAAATGAAACGTTTGTCCAGCCTCAATCACGTAATAGTAATTAACTCAAAAAAATCACCACTTTTAATGAAATAGCTTGAGATACAGTATCAATTGCTCTATAATTTTTTTTAGTTATTATTTCATATTCAGTTATTAGCAAACAGATATTCACAACAGTAAAAGACTGCAAGTTACTGGCTTGCAAAGCTGGCAGAGTAAACATGTTTTCAAAGTGAGCTGATTGCATCCCTTCTGGGAAAGGAAAATCCTGTCACTTTATTTTTAAATAAACCATTCTAGTGCACTACTAAACTACTGTGCAGAGGCATAATTTTCTTGTAACTATCTGAAGAATAAAGAATGGTTATAGAAAGTTTTCCTCAGAAAAGGCCTCTGGTTCTCTTCTCCACAGCTCCTAGATGCGCTCCACCTGCACAGCACCCTAAAGGTATTCTTTGCACTACATACATACTTGCATTTTTCTCACTTTGCAACTGGAACAACCATTAAGAAAAAATATAAAGCATTTAAGCACTGTGGACATTTTTCCCCCCAACTTATGAGAGGTGGTACTGTTCAAAAGCACCAATGAATGTAAAATAAATTTATTAACCAAGCCAGAAATCTGCTTCACTGATTTTCAGATTTGTATTGCTTGCATAATATACACTTCATTGACCCTGCTCATAAGGGGTGCTTAGGACGATTTCACATGACTGTTCACGTTTGGCACTTCTGCTGAAGGAACGCACTTCCCAACTCAACTCAGGAATAGATTTTCAGTCAGAGGACTCTCTAAGCCATGTAAGGGGGCAGTTCTAATCGATTCGCCCAAGGGGCGTCTGTAGCTAGAGAACATAAAGCAGGAACAGAAAATCAAAACCCAGAAAGGTCACCATATCCGGTAAACTAGAAGAAATATGAATTACTTAAAAGAGGGCACATAAGGCGCTGCAGCCCCTGCCGTGCCTGAAGTACCAACATATTGCACAGTTTTTTCACACATCTATTAAACACTAGTGGCTGTTGGAAAAAAAAAAAAGTTTATCATAGCAACCTTTCCCACAGCCTAGATAACACACGCAACACATATGAACTAAGTTCTACGCAACTTTAAAAGACATATTTGAAAAGCTAGGCTACAAGTTCCAATAATGGAAGGATGCACAGCTAACCTACAGATACAAGGACAGACATTAACCTTAGCTCTGGCCATGTTCAAAATCACTGCACTAGGAATTATACCACCATTACCATTAAACGGTGTTACCAACACTGACCACATAAAATCTATTTTTTCCCCCCTCCTTCTCCTACTATTTGAAGGCACGTTCATATTTCCTCTGTGGATCAGGCTTACGTTTTACAGAGTTTAAGCTGTAAGGTTAGCTATGTGCCTCTACATTAAGAAAATTCAATGATCCCTACAGCAATCATTCTAAAACAACAATGTGAATGCTTGTAATATAGATACACCCTGACTCATAGGGTCAAAAATTCATCTCAGTTTCAGAGGAATGCACACAGATGGTTAGACTTTTCTGAATCCAGACAGGTTAATTTTCCGTATCTGTTTTCAACCCACAAGAATTATCTGGGAAACTCAAGGGAATAAGGCCTCACTGGAATATCAAAGGCTTTGGAAAACAGAATTAAATGTGATTGCCTACAGTGATGCTATGGAAGCACTCAATACAGCTGCAATGTTATTTCAGCACTGTCCTTTTTCTAGCTCGGAGCTATTTTTGACTAAACAGGCAAGAACTTAACCCCTTCTAGAACAATTCATATGTTCACATGAACCTTCAAACTCTAGGTCTGCTGCAGGTCACAAGAGGTCCACTGGTCATAAATTACAAACAAAGGACTCAGCAGTTTTGTTAGACACGTTTCTATTAGCTATGTGTGACTCTACTGGTGATAGAGAAACATGACAGTAGAGAAAGAGGTCAAAAGAATTCAGTTTGTGAAGCCTATTGGAAGTGTTAATCTGTGGCCAAACAGTAAATTCAGAAAGCCTACGTTTTGCTGGGAAGAGAAGATTAGACTTTCAGTTGACCTTTGCGTGTGTTTAGAGTACAATCCTAAAAGGCGACACTTAGATTTTGCAGTTCTAATACATAGGAGTAAATTTACAGAACCGTCTCCTGAAAACATTGCAAACGGGATACAGGTCAAATGTGTGCACAGGTCCCCAGTGCTGTTCTAAATAGCCTCGGACACCCTGTCTAGCTCCAGCTAGGGAGGGCATTAGTTTCCGGCATGCCCTGTATCATACGTGCCAGCCCTACACAAATGTTGTGGTTGCTTCAGAGAATCTGAAATGCAGCATGGTACCTATGTTTAGGCAACTGAGTCCTTTTGTGTGAGAGATTGGGGTTAAATCATTCAAAAGAAAAGAGGGAAAAAACAAAAGAGAGGCCGGAATTACTTAACAGGCTAACTGATGTATATGCCGAAAATATGATACTCAAATTAATGGAAAACAGTGGCAGACCTTGAGAGAAAGAATACACTTCAGAAACTTAAAAAAAAGAGTCTCTTAACATAGTTGGACAGGTAGAGCCAGTGAAAAAGAAGAGTCTCATAGTGCGAGTCTGAAGTCCTCTAAAAAGATTATATAATAATGTATGCAGTATATTTATGCCAGGGCACGTGAAGCATAGTAAGATGCCTATTTCAGAAATGATAGCTCCAGTTGAAATGTGCTAAGATGAAGAACTTCTCGGAACTTCTACTGATTCAAATTCTTTTAAGAAGCTATTAGAAAACTGACCTCAAATGCTGTATGAATTATAATATGTAAATCTTGCTATTAATAAATATTTGGCTTACCTTATGTGATAATCATCACACTTTAAAGCCTTCAACAAGATGGAGCACCTTTCTGAAGAATATCTTTGCCTGTATCTTATGCCCTGGCCTTCCAAGTCTACCAAATCTTCTTTCTAAAGGCACTGTAACCCCCTCCCCCTGCTCCCCCCAAAACTCCCCAAGAAACTGATTTTTAGATGCATTGACCTACTCTGGCCATTCCAACAGTACTAGTGAGCTAAATTTTATTAACAGAAACTCAAAAAAACAAAACAAAAACAACGAACTTCAGAATTATCCAGTATCTGATTCCACATCTCTGCAAGGTTCTAATGGTCTCCAGCTAGCTAAATTAAAAATAATATACAAGTGGCAACTCAATACAAGAAGCTGTGTTTTGTAGAAACAAGCATTTCCAAGGCGAGACAAGTTGATTAAGAAGATTAGTGAAGTCATTTGATGATGGAAAGAAGCAGAAAAGTTGAAGCTGGTTCAAAATAGGGCCACAATAATAGTTCAAGGCTTTAAGAAAACGCCTTACAGCAAGATTACAGCAAGTTCAGTCATTGAAACTGTGGAAACAAAGGGCAAATGGTAACTTAAATACAGTCTATAAACACCTATAAAAAAAAAAAAAAAAAAGGGGCAAAAAACCCAAAAAGCCCCAAAGAGAAAAGATTTCTATTCTAAGACAAAGGTGTAATGTGATGTAGTGAGTAGGAACAGAAACTAGAAGAAAAAAGTCAACTGGAAAAGAAAAAAAAAGAAATCTTTTTTTGGAAAAATGACAACTTCATGCACCAGTTAGAAGGAACTGGGCTAGATTCTCTATTCATAGTCCTCAAACACTACAAGTTTTCCTGAAATATAAACTCTAGCTCGGTCACAAGTGATGAGGCTCCAAGTGAACAATATTGTGTAAAAGTCAATCGCACGTTTCATGCAAGAGTTTGGATTAGATCATCATAATGGTCCCCTCTGGCAGTATAATTCATGGATTCTTTGCTTGAACACTACATTGACTTGTGCCTAACCGAACAACATACATTGTTTATATACTCAACATCTTCAATTACACAAAATAGTATTACAAATGAGTACAATATTTTACTGTATCTTTGTATAATTTTCTTTAAAAGATAAATAATTAAGATACATAGACATTAAATGAGCAAGTAAATATTTTTTAATCAGATAGGAGACTATATTTATCTTAATTTCGCAGATTCGCCAGCTTTTATAATGAGTTTAATCTCAATAATCAATACAGCCTTGTTTTTTGGCACTGTAGCTATTCAGTTGTCCTCTTGAAGCCTTTTCCATCTGCACTATTACTTCTGTATCTTTCATGCAGAATTTTACATTAGAAGAAAGTTCTTTCCCATCACAGCAAATACATCACTCTTGATTTCTCAGATTAACCAGCTGATGAACTGAATACAACTTCCACTTCCTTCCATCAAATTACAGCGTAGCAATACAACTGAAACACAAGATTTCCTCTTCACAAAAAATGCAAGTGAAAAACAGATAGCATAAAACATACTGACGTTGCTCTAAAGCTACTATTTTGTTCTCTAAAGTTTTAATTCATTCACATCTCCAGTAATCTCTGCTCCTCTCCTCCCCCGGCATCATTTTTTGCTTTCTGTACTACACAAATTGTTATGACTGAGAACTCAGGAACCAAAATTAGGTATTACCAAAACAGTGACACATCTCCCAAGAGTTAATAATAAAGCACTTGTAGTGCTGCTGTCCCCTTCATCTCATGATTTATTTGGCATCTCTCACAAGCGGAGACAAACTTGCAGATAGACCCTGGCAGTATAAACCCATCCTCTTCCCATATACGCTCCTGTATAACCACCAATACAGACAACTGGAACTCGGGGCAAATTCACACTCCCTAAGCCCACACATTTGTCCTCAATTAGGGCCAAGAGGTACACAAAGAAGATAAGCTAACTAGTAAGAAGGCACTACATAAAAAATTCCTCTCTAAAGACAATTCCTCCCCCTCCATGATTTTTCTGTCATCAAGACAAAGTAGCAAAGACCTAAGAAGCTGCTGGGTACTCCCTGCTGTAGAGTGCAAGAAAATGAAGATCATCTTTTCTGCCATTAAATGTTGTTATACTCAGCAAGAAGTAACTTGTCTAAGTAGGAGATAACTTTCCTGTATAGTTAGCATGTGGCAATGTGGAGCGGGGTGGGAGGAGGGTAGAAGAGTGAGAGGGCATGCAAAACAAGAGCAAAACTTGTTAGCTAGTTATTCGTTATTTTCACTTACCTGTTTAACAATTAACTCGTTAAGTTGCTTTCTGTTGCTTTCACTCTTCCCCCATCCCTCCCACAAATCTTAATTAAAGCATAAAATTTAAGTTTACTGTGTACATGACTGCTTTTGGATAGAGGTCCACATAAATGAAAAGTATTATTTTTTTTTTGTCTTATTAAGTGCTGCAGTTTTCCTAAAAGAAAAAAGGGGGAGGGGCAACAAAAGTGAAGCAAGCTAACTTTCCAGTTAATCGTGTTCTTAGCTCTTCAGCTAAACGTTCCTAAGGTTAGATCACAACAACACATGAAATTCCACATATGCACCTTGAATGGAGAATAGTTTTCACCCTTTCAGAAAGATGCGTAACATTTTGTTGCAGATAGAGATTTCCTAGTAGAAACTATATTTCTGTTTTGCACTTGCTGGAATGACACAGCTTGCTCCAAATTACATGTGGGGAGCCCCCCCTCTGAAAACCTCGTTTTTCCCTTCAGTTTTTTTTTTTTTTCCTTTTAAAAAGTGCTATCTGCAACAATGAGTCATCACCTACTGCAGCACAACATCCTGTTCTTTCCAAGTCTCTGCAGCCCTTTAAAAGAAAAGTATGGTCTTTTAATGACATATACAATTCCCTGCATTGCTAGGCTGCAAATTATTTTCATCTCACTTAATGAAACTACCTGCAAAAGTGAGAACAGAAATTCAGAATTTTCTGTGAGTCTCAAGAGACAGAGATTTTTAACATCAGTATTTTCCTCATCCTTACTCATTTGGCTCAGTAGTAGATAACCAATTTAATATCAGAAGGAGCAGATTGTTCCAAGTTGTTTACAGTAGCTTTCCTAGGGTACTTTAAGGGTTTAAAATATTAGGGTCTTGATTACTATCCTAATAAAACGCTTTCTGATTATCTCTTTCAGTTTGCCAAAGGTGTGGCAATGTTCAATTTAACATAACTAAATGCACTAAAGCACCATGTGACATTTGGTTTCAACTGCAACTCAAAAAAAAAAATTGTGTGTTAGTAGCACAGCTGGAGACGCTTCTTTTTTTTTTTTTAAAAAAAGACATTTCTTGTTTTATTATCTCCTGCACTGCTTTCAATATTATTTCCCTGCTATGCCCCCACAACAAACTTCAGCAATTCAGCCTATGAAACCAACATACTACAAAAAAATTAATCAACTGAAAAGACTTTTCTCTCATTTGACAAAGTAACTTTTCTGATTTCTGCTCTTTTCTGGGATATACACAGATCATGAAAGTTACCCTGTTTTATCTTGCTCATTTGCTGATATTGTAGGCAAAGTTTTATTTTCCAGGCTTATAAAACAAAGAATAAGTGGCAATAAGAAAAACTGCATTTGTCTCACCTGCTTAGGAGTCACCCCAGGCATGCGAATGTCCAGTGCAAAATCTGACAGACCAAGTGAAATCACTGGCCTGTTGCTTCCAAGGCATTCATTGGAAAGAGACCTAGTAGTATCTTTATACCTTAAAAAGAAGAAGGAAAGATTTCAAAAATACAGACTTCCGTTAATATTTTTCTAAAAGGATGGGGCTTCAGAAACAAAGTTTGACAACTCTGAGCCACTCCAGAAGAGATTTGGGAACTTCAGTCCTTTGGGAGCTCAGGAAAAACATCTTAGTTATCAAGCATGCTTTGAAGCAGTTCCTATGAACAATCTGATAGACTAGCTTGGAAAACATTAGCTGAAAAGTAACAAAATACTAAATGCAACCTGTCAGCTCATCTAAATAGCAGTCTGAGATCCAGGTGTGCACAGATAAAGAATTAATTCACAAAAATATTTCTAATACTGTTAATTATTCAGGACTTTCTTTCTTTTTTTTTTTTTTTAAAGAAAAAGACTACACATCTGATGTAGAATTTGATATAGATTACATCTAAATTATGTGCAAAGGGGAAATTTTTAATTCCAAACGCTATGACACTAACAGCAAGTCTATCTTCCCATTAGATGCCAACAAAGTAAAACAGTAAGTTTTACAGCTTCACATGATTGTTAAAGAGGTCTGTATTGAACGCAACATAAAATAAAAGAAAAAAATAGATCACTATGAAGAATAATTAAATAGTAAAACATCTGAGACGATGCAACCCTAAAATAAATTTTGAATAAACATATATAAATGACATGGTAAACTACAGTGCAGAATGCATCTCATACACAATAACATATTTCTTTGAAGAGCTAACAGGCTATTTCTCTCATATGTGCTACTTTCAAATTTGTCTATGCAACTTTACATTCAAGACTCCAGAAACCCCCCAGAATTCTCTCACTTTAAGCTAGTTAATGCTTTCTCATTAAAGCACATCAGTTTATACTGCAAGCTGACAGGGGTAGGTGACATATATTTACTGACTGTGTAAAGTCTCAGGTACACCTGCAGGGTTCTACAAAAATTTATATTAGTTACCATTTAATCATTCTAATACAGAAAACTCACATCTCAGAGAGCAACCTAAGGGTAAAACAATGGACGTCGTCTTTCACGTGACAAAAGAATGCCATTTCAAAATTACAGAAAAACGGTGCAGAATAAGGGAGCAAAACTCAACAAATATCATACACATTTTTAGCGAGGACATACTTTGTCATACTTCCATTATATAAAATAACAGATGGCAGCCCTAAGAAGCATGCATTCAAAACACAAGGTCTTCCTGCATAACCCACCTCTTGAAGACAGAAAGTGGGCTCCTGAAACCCAAACAGCTGTTTTGAAAAACAAGGAGTATTAGCAGGTTGTTAAGGAGGCCAGCCATGTCCACCCTGCTGTTCCTGGCCCGATTAAGGGAGCAGAAAAAGGGCAGCGCAGCTCTCTCAGCTGTGATCCTGACAATTAGGCAGCAGCAGCGATATCAACTCACTACTTCATTATTGTGTGCTCTGCAGGCATCCTACAGCTTTTGACAGACCATCTGTCTTGGAAGGTGATGCACTGTAAATCAGGAAGGTGGATGATGCTATGTTGCCTTTATTATTAGCTGTAAAAATCTGTTGAAGAATCTTCCCTTGCAGATAGATGACACTGTACTTTCGTCCACTTAAGGAGCTCAAACGAAGTGGCACTCCTGATGCTTTCTCCCTGCGTCGTACAGTGAAATCTGCAGGTTACTTATCAGCCCTCAGTGACAGAGGCTCTAAGTGGCATCACCGAAACCCACGTCAGTCATCCTTCAGAACCTGTAAAAATAGAAGCAGATAAAGGATGACTAACACATTACAGCATTAGTTCTCAGCAAATCCCTGCTGAGCCTTTCTAATACATAGTACTTTCACAAGCTTTAGCCCAGCCCAGTGAAGAATGCACCAAGTCGGTTGATTCCTCCCTCTCCTCCCCTCCCATCCATAGAGACAGGGAGACCGACGTGTTTAATATTGATATGCAAAGCTCCCACTAGAATTCCTATTCTGCAGGGTAGGAAAAACATCAAAAGCCCTAACATACCAAAGCCAACGCCTGGAGTATTTCACACATACAAACTGTAACCTGTCCTACAAGCAGCACAAAACAAACCGCCCACCCAAGAACCACCACCCACTCGGCAGGGCAAGAAACAAGATTTCTAAATGCTATCAGCTAAGACTAAACCTTTCTGCACCTCTCGCAGGCTGAGAGAATATCTTACTTTTAATATAACTGGAAATCCTGGAACAAAAACTACTGGGATCAAGTATACTGCTTTATATATTAGTTGAATACTATTTTTATCCTTTATCTATTAACATTACTTCAGCTTAAGCTGTTACTCTCCTCACTGCGTTAATTAACTTTAACCTTACCTGCCCTTACATTTCGTTTGAGCCGATTACTCTTTCCAATTTCTAAACGTTTTCAGAGGTTTTGTAAGCATGCTAAAAAAAATAACACTGCAGTAACAAGTGTGCTACCAATGACATATACTAGTGTTTTCAATAAGCACGCCAATTCTGGTAGAAGACAAATTTCAGATCATAAATAAGATGAACATCTTTTAAACGTATTACTTAGCAATTCTTATAAAAATAAATACTTAAGACGACAACAGTAACAACAGAAAATATCTTCTAGTCCCTAGAAAACATAGTCAAAATACAAATAGAGAATAAAACAGCAAAGGAGGATTTTGAAATGACACAGAATTTAAAATATCACATTTAAGTACATCACTTCCACCTCCAAGCGAGAGCACATGCACTGAAAAGGCTTCTAATGAAACGCAAGTGCTCATACCGACACTAAAAGCCATGCTGGCAACTCGCCAGTTGTTTGGCGGCTATACTAGATTTGCATTCAAGTATTCATAAAAGATATACATAAAAAAACTTGATGATATTAATCATCATTAAACTCTGATATTTTATTAATTTAAGGATGACGCAAAAGATTCGGTCACAAACAACTAAACAGACTTTATCTTTTGTTTTCAGCTTGTCAAGAACGGGCCAAAGCTGTCCAAAATCATTCATGCAAGTAGAGATGCAAGATTCATTCTTTTCATTTACCTAGAATTGAATGTTTTTATTTGTGTGACCTATTCATCCATGAATAAAGTCAAATTCAGAAATGAATTCTGAGATATTACAATACGCTATGATTCGATTATTTGGTTTCTATGCAACAGCTTTGAGGGGGTTTTTTCCCTACTCTTTTTTCTCCAATATTCTTTTCTTTTAAATTAGTTGCAAGCATAAAATGGCTGAAGCAGTGTTTTGTGTTTCCCCAGACCCCCTAACCAACTTCCCAGCTATTTAGCTCTTCTCTTTAGTTGGGGGGGCCGGGGGGGAATGCACAAAATAGAAGTGGCAAAGAAACCCTAAGACTTGAAACCCCATTTAACACACTGACTAAACAGTATCAAACTAGGAGGTGCTGATACTTAGCAGTTATGCTTTCTCTCACAGCACATAGGGTAAGCCCATTCGACATGCAAGAGCTCCGAAGAACAGAGGCAGAGGGAACCAACTACATTCTAACATGCACAGAGTTACAAAATTTTCCCCTTGAAGTTTTGGAATCCGAAAAGATATTTTCCAGTGACTGAGAAATAAAAATGTGCTTCTAATTTTGTCCAATTTCGTGAAGTCTGAGATTGTTTATACCAACTCTGTTACAAACATTCTTGGTGTAGGAATTACCAGAAGGAAGCTACCAAGAAACCTGATCATTAATACAGGGGTTTCCTTGCAGCAGCTTTCAATTCTCACTGTAGAGTTAAGCATGGCAACAGTCAGAGCAAGTCACCAGACTATATCTTCATATTACAGGGAACTGTCTGGTGATCCATAGCTTTTAGAAGACTGCTCATAAGTTTAAAAAAAAAAAAAAAGGAACCATCTGACAAAGCAAAGAAATTAAATCTCTAATGAAATCATTACGCACGGACGCCTAATATCTGTATATGTTTTACTTAAATATAGGCCTACTTCATCTACAAGTTTTGTCTTTAACTGCAATTTCATCAACTGGATGAAAATTTTAAATGGATAAAAGTTAAGTATATCTGGTACTTAAGATCAGGTCCTTGCACAACAGGATTTTACATGTGGGTGAAGTAGGGAGAGGAGAGAAAGGTAGCTCAGTCCTGAAGAGATTTTAGTCTAATTTTAGATATGATGCAATGAGCAAGAATACCAGACAGTGAGGGAGAAAATGGAAGATGAGAGTTTCAATAATAAGATTACCCAGTTACTTAGGTTTATTATGCAGACATCTCGATACTACTGTTTTACTTTCAGTTTGGAATAAGAGATCCTGAGGGAGCAGAAGTGAACTAAATAGAGGTGATTAATGACGGAGACTAGAGGATAAGGGAGATAAAAGCACATGCTTACCTTGCCCAAAATAATTTTCATCTATGATGCCCTATCTGACATAAAAAACAATGACAAAAAAGGGGGGCTGGGGACACACAAAACAGCCATCTGCAACTAGTTGGAAGAGATCTCACTGAACAGGTTGAGAAACAAGGTGGCCAAAAAGCTCAAACTCCAAATACAATGCAAAAAAGCATGTAAAACAAAGTAGCAATATTTCACTGTGATTGAAACAAAGTAAACAGCAAGCCTTTTAAAAAGAGTAGTAATTAACTAATCAATTACCAAAAATGAACTACAGATAAAACTCTGTATTAACTACACATCCATAAAGCAGGCTATAACTATTTCTTCTTCTTAGTTTTAGTCATTAGACAATTTTATGGACAGTGCAAACTGAATATATCACAAAGCAGAAACCTCACCTTCAGCCACCACTACCTCCAAATAAGGAGCAAGCAAGCAAATAATGGACTGATGTGAAAGTCTATCACAAGTGGTAATCTCTCACTGATAAATTTTTTCCCTTATGTATCAAAATCATAGAAGCAAGGATTAGATTACTTGGTTCCGTCTTCACCTATAGCACAGAGTCTATATTTCATCTTGGACAAAATTTGCAGCTTGAGCAGCTCAGCTTTGCCATCTTTAGATCACAGGTAATAAAATATGTTTAAATAACCTTAATTAACTTCTCAGCTAAAAAGCAAAGTTCCTAATTTCTCAAAGAACGCTAGTTACCCTAAGGGCGTCTGCTTCTTCCCACACACTTTCCAATCCTAACAATCATCCAGGCCAAAAAAGGATTAACAAGCAACGTCAACACCACCACAGCATACTCCAAATGAAACACCAAAAACTTAACTATCAGCTGAGAAGCACAAGGATACGTGTCAATACAGAAAGGCCATGTAGGTACAGTATAGGAGTACAGTATAGTGAAAAGTTGAAGGAAAAGATGAAAGAAGAAAAATCCCCCAGAAGTCAGAAGAACGTCAGGCAGAAAACTGGACATTGTACTTGTGAACGTGCGAGAAGATAATCTTAAAACAATCCTCCTCAGAGCCATGTATTCAGTTCTCAGAATACACAGACACTATGGCCTGAGGGCATGCCATAGATCTTTGGGAAATAATTTCAAACTAAATCAGCCCAAGCATGACACTGGGTATGATAATCCTAATTTTGGAACATCTGGCTATTGGATTAGCAGCCTGTTTGGTGCCATCCTCAAAAAGAACACCAACAGCTCTGTCTGCAACCCTCCAAGCTCAGGCAGGCGTTAGTTAAGAACTGGGGTAACTACAAGAGAACGTTCCGATTCCCTGAAAAATCAAAATATATCAGAAATGGATCTGTGACATCAGACATTTTTATTTTATAATCAGACTTCTATAATTTTCCTACTTTTAAGTCAAGAGGACATGTTAGTTCTTCATGAATTAATCACACAGGACATCAAAGAAGATGCATGATGGCTGGATATGTAGGCACGTTATTGCACCTTGAGTATACAAAAAACAACCAGTTCAGCTACTGTAACCAGGTTAAGGCAACCTGCTTCTAATAACACAACAAAATCAGTATGCTGTGGGATCAGCTTGGGTCACACTCGTTAATGCACAGACTGCAGCCACTTACGGCACTTTGACCAAAGATGAACACAAAAGGAATCTGGTAACAAGCCAACAAACTAATCCATGTCAGAGCACAACACCAACCAAAGCACCCCACACAGCAGCTGGAAGAGTCAAGGGGCTGGGAGAGCAGCTGTCAAACACAAGCGTTTAATAACCTTTTTCATCAAAAACAAACAAAAACCACCCCTTGGTATAGAGAAAATAGGCACATAAGATAGATGGATCAAGGATTTTTCCCTTGGATTGTGACAGCAGGTGGTGGAAAACTTGTCTTTGCAAACTGAGGTCTCTTTCCTCTAAGGAAAGTGGAGGAAAGTCTTCCCTAGGAAATCTAATTTTGCAGCAGAAAATTTTTTGGAAACCAATGGAGCTATGACTACAAAGAACATGCAGCCCACTTTAATGTCACTATGTAACTTTTAATCTAACATATGTCAGTCAAATGTAGCCCTGTATGCAGAGTTTTGTT
Organism: Struthio camelus; assembly: GCF_040807025.1. NCBI lineage: Eukaryota > Metazoa > Chordata > Aves > Struthioniformes > Struthionidae > Struthio > Struthio camelus. Next base: position 50,644,930 of record NC_090982.1, read on the forward strand.
TTTTAAATAAATAATCAAGAAAGTTCCCAGTTATGACAATTTTCAACCATTTCAAAGTAAGTGATAGATTTATTAGCTCAGAAAATTCTTTCTTAAAGTTTTGATATGTTGTCTTTGTGAAGAACTGTACTTTCCTTGAGACAAGTTCTTTCTAATTAGCCTTACAGAAAAGTTAATGTTTAGAACATGATCATAAATCCTCCAAAAACTGAGAGGAGTTTATTACAGTAGACGAAGGGGCTTCAATCTGGACTTCTATGGGACTGTTCCTCTAAAAAGAGCTAAAGAGGAATTTTCACTGTATGTCCAGTCTACTGCAGTTGTTGCCTCCCTTATATTTTCCTATCCCTCTTGCTCGGGATCTCCTGAGCAAGTGAATGTCTCCCCCTTCTCCTCCATCCCAGCAATGCCTTAGTTTTCCATGAGATCAGCTAGCCAGTGTGTCAGTCTGCTACTGCGCAAACTGCACATTACCAAAGAAATGGTTCGAGCGTGCAGCCGAGACTGGAAAAAAGCCTCCTGCTTTGGCAGTAGTCCACGCTAGATTAGTATAATATGAAAACATACTTTTTAAAAATGAGAATAGTCAATGAGAGTTCATCTCTTAGTTTAATTTAGATTTTACACATTCATATCTTCTGTTACCAAAATCCTTTCAGATATAGATACCAAAGTAAACAGAGAAATACGATTGCTTCTATCATTGTACTTTTTATGAACAATTTTTTCTATAGTTTGATCTGTTGGACATACACATGGTGGATGTTTTTAAAGTAAAAACTTTATGATGACAAGAAAACTATTTCCCATTCCATTAGAGGAAGCACAGTCTATAAAGGGTAACAAAATTTGCAAAAAGGGTGGATAACTGAACTAACTTTCTTGATGGATTTTGTTGACTTGTTAATCATTGGTGTGCTCTTTGTTAAATGGAGCATTACTTGCAGGTTTCCTACTGGGAAAACAGAGTAGCTTTAGGAGGGCATAGCAGGCTCTTGCACCTATCTGAGATAATCTACTACATAGCAAGTGTTAAATGCTTTACTCAACAGTAGGAAATCTCTTGGGGCTAGTTGAATCCAGATGCGTAGTTCACAGAAAGGGTTGTCTGTTAAAATGATGGTATGTGTGTCTCCTTTGGAAAACATGTAAATATATGGTTTTGGTATAAAAACTATGAAACAGGATGAAAGATCCGGTTTAACGACTAGATTTTGCAAAAAAGCATATTTTTTGTTGTCTAAATATCTAAAGACAGTATCTTCAGACAGCTCTGAAGACAACTGAATACAGTTAACAGCATTGATACAGTTGCCTTCAAAATAAATTATGCCATATTTACGTAGGATAAACAGGCAAATGCATGACCCCCAAATGATGCAATTTTTAGGTGGCAGGCTGTATTACACTGCTTTAAATAAAGGCAGCAAAATGCATCCATCACAAATAGGTGCAACTCCAATACAGTCTTCAATTGCATGATAATTATGATCTATTTCGGGATATGAGACAAACTAGAGAGAAAGTGGAGATTCTGTGGAAGTCCAGAGTCTCTGACTGTAGATAGGGGAACATGAATAGAGAATAGGGTAGGCCATTTGAGGGAAAGAAAAAACAAGCAAACAAACCAACCAACCCATTGTGCAATTAATATAACATAATGTCACCCCAAAAATCATACCCTTTTCCTAAAATTGCAATAAGGGAAGTCTGTGCAGCAGGTCAAGTCATTCATTTGCACAATTATTTTGACTGTGAATTCCTCACTTTCTAAATGAGGAACTTGAGATGCTTAGCACCAATTTTCAACACCAGCATTCAGTATTCACATGCAGGTGACTAGAGACTCCACAGAGCTATGAATTTTCAGTATCATGGCTTTAACAATGCAGTAACACAATGAAACTGGGAAAGAGCCAGAAGGTCTAAGTTCGAAACCTTTTTCTACCACAAACTCCCCGTGTGGCTTTCGGCAACTTGCTTTATCTTTTTTTCCAAGTTTCCTCATCTAAAAACAATACATTTTTCTTCCAGAGTTGAAAAGATCAAAGTCATGAATGTTTGGGAAACACTGGCACAGAAGTTTCCAGGAAATCCCAAATGGGGGGAGGGGGGAAGGAACAAGTTTATATTCAGAATACAATGTAGAAGACAAGTAATAGCCTTGTATTCAATTCAGATTAATAAATGAATATTCAACAGCATCTAACACAGGCAGTAGTGCCTTGAAAACAGAGTCAAGGACCAAGGACTTCAGAGCTGTGCTGCAAACATTGAAGATGACCTGTCATTTAAACAGTTACTTGATTTCAGCAATGGAAAATGCTCTCAACTAGAGCCGGAAGGAGACAGAAATGCAAACACCAGAGCTGTAAGAGGACAGTGAGGTAAACACTGATGCTGACAGTGATGCCTTTTTTTTCCTTTATTTTTATTTATTTCTTTTTTTTAAAAGAGTAGGCTTGCTGCAGTAAAGACTGCTGACCATTCAAACTTAGCATACACATCAGCTTTTACCACCAAAAATCTAACCTGTACCTGAATTATCCATTTATATCATTATGCTCTCTGTGCCTCCGCTAGATCAAAGAATTTGCCTCTTCAGGCAACTGTCAAAGTTCTCCGATGATGAAAGCCAGCGAACCCCCCCACTCCAAGATGGGTAGCAATTTAAAATTCTTAATTTGAGTCATATCAAACCAGCTGTTTCTTGCTGTGAAAATGTCCCCTTTGACATCAACAACTGTATACGAAGTATTTTTACTAACGTGAAGAACACATACTTTCCCTTATTTCCACAAGAAGTATTTTGCTTTTGAACACTGATTCTAGAAGAGCAAAAGTTCTAAGGTAAATATAAATGTACCTGTCTACTAAATCAAAACAATGATAATATATCTGGTCCATTAACGTTTCTCAGATATCTGTACCTCGGATGCAACACTGAAAACACTAATACCGATCATCTCTTTCCTTTCCAGTCCCAGATAAATCCTTTAAAATCTCAAGCTAGATACCAGAGAAGAGATGCAAAACAAATCTATAGTGACAAGACATTCAGAGAGCTACATCTACTGATAAGTCATATAGATACTGAATGTGAGAGGTGCTGCAAGGAACCACGTATAAGACTATAAGGGATGTATTACCAAAGAAACAACTTCACCAGGAGGACTGTGGAGCAGTAGCACAGGCTGCCCCGAGGACCTGTGCTGTCTTCCTCCCCCCAAAACTTTTCCAGCCACAGCTGGACAAAGCCCCAAGCAACCTGGTCCGACCTCTGTCCTGACCCTACTGGGAGCAGGGGGTTGCACTAGAGACCTCCTGAGGTCCCTCTCCTGGCCTGAATTACCATGTGGTCCTAGCCTAAAAGTAACAAGAAAGTGGAAAAAACATGGGAAGTGTATGAGCCAACATTTGATGGCAATTCAGCGTTGCCCAACATAACTTCATTGTGAATCTCAGAAAAGTTGTGAAAACTATAATTTTAGGAATCATGTAACTAATGAAATGATATAAAATTTGAGATTATTATTTAAAAACTTCCCGCCTTCATGCTTGTGAGAAAAGAGTAGGGAGGGCACTTCTTCATAGGCAGAAAATAACGTGTACTACCTCTAGGTAAAAGTTTGCCTCGCTATTCAAAGACAAGCTATCTGTACTGAAAAAAAAGAATAAAATAAATCCTTGGAATGCACTGTCATTTCACTATGTATGGAGAGTTTTACCTACTGGACGGCTTTCTTGGAGATTATTTTAAGTTTTCTACAGCCAGATACAGGATAAAGAATTGCCATTTATATTGTCCTTTTTGTTTTTGGAGATCAACAAGTTCACAACACTATACCAGTTGTAAATCTGGGAGTTAAGAGCAAGAATCTCAAAGATATCATAAACCCAAGTCAGGCGCTAAACCCTCCTTACTAAGCAAATACTTAGTAGGCAACTTCTACAACAAAAACAGTCTTTGAAAATAGAAATAAAGGGAGCTAAGAAAAGGCTATAAAACATGTTTACGGGGGACAAAGAATAAGGAAGGGGATTTAGAAAAAAAGATGTATTTTCTTCTACTAACTTATAAATTACTCAGTCATTAAAAACAACCTCAGCATCCTTTTGTGAGCATTAGAAAATACATGAAGAAAAATGGGAAATCCAAAAGAAGCCAAAATTGTACATATTAACTTTTTCATTATTTTTAGATTAATGCAGCACATTCTGATCAATATAGTGATACCATCTTGGCAAGCACAGGTATTCAAACTACACTCCTTTTTTCATCTTGACATCTTCTTGATATGGACGCAAAACACTGAGCATTAGCAAGGAGGCTTCCTGGAAAAGTAGTCACAGGCATACACCACAGTGACAAAAACAAAAACCTACAAAGAGAGAATATCAACAAGAGTTACCCTGAATTTCTTATCCATAAAAACTGATTGGTCAAAGGTAGCTTTCACATGGTGGACGGTGAGTAATTAAGAAATGCTGTGATTAGCTGGGCATCATAAATTGTTCGATGAGAGCCAGCAACACTCAAGAGGAGAATGCTAACAGACAGTGAAAGCTGAGCACAACAAAAGGTTCAAATACAGCCCGCCCCCCAAGCGCAACCGGTTTATGACTCGGAGCCACTCAGAGCTCAGAGCTCTGCCCACACCTACTCCTGTGAGATCCTCAAAGGAGGCTGAGAGAGGCAAGTTTTTCAAAGCCTGAGTAAACCTGATTTTGTTAGAATAACTGCTAGAAGAGTTAACTTTCAAATCAGCGAAAACTCAAAGCGGGGGGGTGGGGGGGGGGAGTTAAGAGCAGAGACACAAGAAAGTTTAACCACCGCTTTGCAGTAGGATCTCACAGAGCAGTCCTTGCATAGGACTTGCCTAGCTGCCAACTCCCAGAGCTGTGCTATGACTTCCTTGCTGGTCACATCTTCCCCTCTCCCAAAACTTCCGAGCCTTGCGCATGATCAGCACGTCCCTCCTCTCGCCATTACGGTTTCACCTACCCTGTCACTTCCTAGAGGAAAAACTGAGGAAGAACAAATTAAACAAGTGCAGTTCTCGCAATAAAGCGAAAAGCTAATTATATATTCACTCAGGGGCCAGGTAGAAATATCCGAAAAAGCAGGAAATATAGTACTAGATCTTCTAAAGGGACACAGAGGTGTGTTTCAGAATATAAAAATCTTGAAAATTTAAGCCCACTTAAATTCTAAATTTCAAAATTTTAGCACAGTATTTAGAAAATGGGATATACAATTCAAACAGAATTTTATTCCCTGCCTCCATCAGCATACTGTAAACTATTAAATATAAACTTGTTTAAGGATGCAGAATTTTACTTACTTTGATAAAGCAAAGTGTAAGCAAACTACCTCTGTGACATAAAATCCCTTTCTGCTCTTATTAATAAAAATAACCTCGCATTTTAAAACATTTAAAATTTCATTTTAAGTGAGAGTTCACTTTTACACCCTGATTTTTCTTCCTACATATCCAGAGATGAGAAAACCCTCTCGTGAAAACATCAGGACAGTTGTATGTCCCCAATCATCATATAAAATTAACAGCCACAATTTGCTAAATTACTATCAATTTATTCAGGATTGTTGAGTTATAATCCTGTATAAGCTGATGAAACTGTTTCAATCCCTATGAAAGTAGTGAAATGCAAAAATTCTTTCCTTTTTGTAGGAGTTACAGACCTTCTTCAGAAGTTTAAAGCCCAGAGAGAGTGCTTTAGTTCTCCCATTCTATAACTTAAAAGCATTTAAATAGCATTTTGTTCATAATAAATCACCTTGTAATCTTTCTGCTTTGACCAGTAATCAAAACAGCTAAAATTCTCCTGTCAAGGAAGATCAACACTTTCCACTGAAGGATGATATCTTAACAAAATGTTAATTTCATTTTCTGAAGAAAATGAACAAGTTGAATGCTACTAATTATTTGCTTAAAAGGGAAAAACACAGGAGACACTTCCTCTTTACATTTTTATATCCAGATCACTATCAGGAGCACAACATAATAAGGATAAAGATTCACTGAAATGCCCTTTATTCTCCCTTTGTTATGCAAAAGGAGAAAATACTAAAGGGAAGATATTTTACTGAGTTAGGATTAGCCTCCAAGGATAAAGCAAATGAGAGATCATTAAAGATATTTAAGTTCAATTATTCAACACATATGAACAATGAATTAAATTCACGGCATGTTTCTTCTCTAAAAGGACTTCAAATCATGCGCCTCGCATTCTTTACGTACAAACTACCTGCTCAAACAAGAAAAAAAGCAACCATTTTTTCAGTCAAAACGTGTAGAACTTTATAAAGTTATTTAGTCTATCGTGAACTGATTCATTCCGACCAAAACACAGGATGGAGTTATTACTTGAGCAGCTCAACATCTAGAGCAGTGTGCAGGAGCAGGCACTTGGCCAGGAGACCCATGAGCATCGCCAGAGGGCATCACCTGATAAGATGCTGGAGCCCTAGGACAGTCGTCTTTCCTTCTCTTTTCCCATCTCCAGCCCTTGCAGCGGATTTACTTTATTTTTATTTTTTATTTTTAAAAACTTTACTAGTTTTCTGTCAGATTAGTGAGTTAAACTGGCTCACCAAGATATCAGATGAATGGGCACTGGAAAAAAAGAAGGGAACAGGAGCAGGTAGTGGGGAGCAAGAAGAGCCGAGGGAGCGGTAACACAGCTTCTAACACCACAGAGCTTCAGCTTACGCTCACAACTGTAATGCACCGCTAGTAGGCATGGGGTTCTGCCAACGGTGTTTCCTGATCGCGTACAACGCATCCCTGTGTACGCGGCAGTGATTATTTCCACTTTTCCCATTCACTTAAACCTAAACCTGTCTCTACAACGTCCTGTCTACCCAGCCCCTATCCAAGACACACACACACCCCTCCCTACCCCCCCCCCACATCAATTATCAGAACTTCACCTTTTTTATTTCAAGTGACACATGTCATTACATGGATGAGAGAAAGAGAACCATCTTCAATAAAGGGGGAAAAAAGCAGCATTACTAATATTTGAGAATGTACTTTGAAAATCAGCTAATCTTACTAGCTAACAAAAGGTGCGAGTGCTGGACAAAACGAGAAAATGCTTTTAATAAATGAACCATAGATAAATACTAATTCTGCTGTAACTTATTTTGTTACAAGTGGTCAATCTTCTAGAAAAAGATTTTCTGTAAGAGAAATTTAAGGGAGAAGGTTCCTGATATTCTCTTCCCATTCCCCTCAAAATTCTTTTTTTTTTTTTTTTTTTTTCTTCTTCTCCTTTCTATTCTAGCAGGACTACACTCTTAAAAGCAATTCCTGGTCAAAATCTAAAACGTACTCTCGCGCCAATGCAGCTTAAGTGATGGTAATTAAGCTGAGATTTAGAGCATGTTGGCTCCATTAAAATTATAAGCAACTTCAATTAATGAAAATAATTCAACAAAAATTTGTGACTTTATTATGAAACTAATCTTCTAGTCTTTCTTTGTTCCAAAAGATTCAGATAGCAGCACTTTTTAATTAAAGAAACGATAACGAGAAGAAAGAGGAAAAACAAGTTAATTTTGTCCAATTCAATTTAACATTAGTTAACAATTGAGCAATAAAGGATTCACACAAAAAGGAGATACGAATTCTCAACTATGTTCCTTTTTTTGATACAAACTTTTATTCTAGTTGAATAGTGCATTTTCCTCAAAATGAATATCAATGAAAGAAAACTAAACTGTAGTCATCAAAAAATGCCAGAAATTTGACAGAAGGAAAGAACTCCAGATTTTCAATATTACAAAATATAATAATGCTAATACTAAGAAAACGGCACACAATAAACAGCTTAGTATTTCAGCCGAACACAAGTACCGCGGAGAATTTTTTTTAAAGTACAAGTACTTGCGTTGGTAGGTACAACACTGAAAAACTGCCTGTGATTACAAGTACAAAGGAAATTTTTACCTTGAGATTATACAGCGCATTGATGGATACACAGTATTCTGTGTAAAAAAAACTTGGACCTTGTGATTTTTCGATCATTGGCAGCTAATGAAGCAAAGGCTAAGTAAAAGAAAAAAAAGCTTAATGCTAGGCCTTTCCATTCTCATAGACCTCTAGCAAAGAGGAAGCCCAAGTTTCTGTGCTGGCATTCATTGTCACATATGAGGAAATAAGAGAAGTAGCTCACAGGAGAATGTGGAAGAAAAACTGAGCACGAGGAGAAAGAAAGAGTTAATAAAGAAATTAAAAAGCCCCCAAACAACCAGAAACCAAAAACCAATGTGAGAAACAGAACTATGTCGAGAAAACCCTCGGATCCATTTCTTCGCACCAAGCATGCAACTCTACAGCAGGAGTCAGCATCTATTTTTTTTCCAAGCAAAGAGCAAGTCAGATAAAATAATCATCTCATGTTAAGGCACAATCAAACTCAGCCGAGCCAATTAACACTCACAAAAGGTCAACGTTTTCATAGAAAAATATTTTTAATGCATGGATACCTGTCATTAAGGATGATCTCTGAAAGCACACAACTGAGATTTCAGTAACTAGTAGTTTGTCAAAAAGCAGTCCATAGCATAACCCTGCCATAACAACAGAGAAAATGTATTTATTAAAGAACAAAGTTCCACTAAATTAAAAAAAAAAACCCACAACAAAATAGTAGCTATCAATTACATGGAAAACATGCAGGTTAGTCTCAAAAAGTCAAGCTTGAAATTTAGAGGAATGAGACAGATTGCATCTATCAGGCACATACACACAGAACTTGTACAAAAACACCTTCCCTTAGGTACAGGCAGTTTGAATACAGACAGGACGAAGAAAAACCGGTAAGAGAATCCATCAGGAATACTGCATACTAGTGAAAATAAAACAAATCAGTAAACAATGGAGTAGCTAGAATCAGGTGTTAACCAGTTAAGAGGTAATCATTGCATTGTTTCTTTGTTTTTTTTTAAATGCAATAGGACCGTTTAAGAGTGGCTCTGTAAAGCTGCTAATCACTATCCAGAAACAAAAGCTTGTCAGGATTGTACAAGCCTATCACAACCTTTTGTGTATATATGCAAAGAAAGCTTGTGCCAAGACAAAAATTTTTCTTCAGTCTGTGCAAATCTTTGGCACCGTTCCACCCCTCAGCCAATTTGATCACTTCACAGATAACAACAGTAAAAGCTATCTTGGATCACATTGGCTTGGTCTTTGTCTCAAATATCATAGGGAGCAGCAGGAAATTAACATTAATTTGCCTTAATAGAGACTGAAGAGAAACTCAAGTTCATGATCCATACCGGTTGCATCGTATTTGCCATCTCAGTGGAGCACAGCAAGGCAAAACAGAAACAAGTTGAGAAAACAGGAATAAACAGCAGAATTAGTATCTAAACTACTCTCAACACTTTCCACCCCCTGCAGAATCCTTCTCTCTAAGCCCCTGCTGAAGTTTCCCTGTAAATGTTCCAATTCACTGACACTTGCTCATTTGCACTGTAGAGTGAACCAAATATTTCCATCCGACAAATGATATTCGGCTATATACCAACAGGATCAGGAAAGATCATCTAAGAAAAATAGCAGGATGTTTTGTTGTTTTTGTTGCTTTTAACTTTTTTTTTATTTTTTCCAATTAACACCTGAGTTTTAGTCTCAATCACTACATACATGGCATTGCTGCAAAAGTGGGTGGGGTGCGGGAGAGAGTTAATACCTTTAGGCAGAAAGGATATGAAATTAGATCTACCCAGGATTTTGAAAGATATCTTATTCTTTCTGGATAACAGGATTTTAAAAGCATGTTTTAAAAGCTATTTAAGTAGAAGTTTTTGCAAAATCAAGGAAGTCTCCAGAATTCAACTGAACGACAGTTCAAATGATATTTTATCTCCCTTTGCGCAAACCCCAGGGGCAGAAAAGCCTCTAAAACCAAGACTTACTAGCAACTCTATTGCCTGTCTTGGTTCATGTACTTGTAATAGTTGACTTCTGAGGAAAGGCATTTTGCCTCACATTTCTTCTACTTTATTTTTTCAGATGAAAGCGCATACGAGGAACAGGGAAGATGGATGTAATACCTGCAGTACCTTGGCACGATAAAACAAACTATTTCTCTAACTATCACATACCTGTGAGATACCTAGCACATGCCATTCTAACAGCTTGCTGACATGCCAGTTACTCCTAATTGTATTATTAAGTTTTGTCACCTTAGGTGGCATTAAAAGCCAACAAAAAAGCCACCCCCAAACCAAACGACACACGTTCCCGCAGGTAAAACTGTGGCCAACAGCCATAAATCATGTACTTCCTTTCTCTTCCACAGCCTGTTCAGCAACTGCTTAGTCTGCAAGTCACCCTAGTTTTGGGGATAACCAAAGCTATGTCAGTATTTTTAGTTAACTCATTTACTCACACCCTGCAATTTAAAAATAGACCTATCCATTATCAGATCGAGCAGAAATCAGACACGTTTGAGCACAAGGGAAAAAGGGGGGAAGGGGGGGAGAGAGAGACACTACCACCACAGCAAGTCTTCCATGCATCAAGACTAGGTTCTTACAAGTGCCAAAATTAAATAATGCTCTTTTAGAGATCTGCTCTCTTTTAGATAAACAAACCATGGAAGCAACACAAATACTCTAAAATTAAAAATATACCAGCTTGCTCTGTATACAATTCTTAAAACCAATCTGCAAGTACACATTTAACCAGTTAAATTGAGTCATAAAAGAAAAGTTATAAGTGTTTCATTTCGTTCCCTAACGGCTGCATGTCGGCACCCGAACCCTTGCCGTGTGACGGACAAGAGCCTACTGCTGAGAGCAAAGAGTCGTAGAAAGCACTGCCGGGCAGCGGGAACACGTAGGGACAACACACGCAAAACACCGCATGCCCAATTCCAGTCAACAGTGCTCAAGAGCAGCTGTTGATTTCTCATAACATTATAACTTAGCTCTAATATACGCAGGAGTTTACAGTACCAATTAAAACAACAAAAAGACAGTAATGACGTTAAGAAGTCTCACCGCACACCAGAGTTGTCCGGAAGCGGGCTTTCCTTAGCACTGCACGGGCCGTCAGGGGGCGTCTCGTCTCACCACCTCTGCTCCGCGCCTGCCAGCTTGGTGCGGTCACCGTGTTCACGACGCGAAATAAAGCCATACAGAAAACACTCGCACATCTTGTATGGGGCTGCAGGGTTGGATGGGAAAGGTCTACAGAATCATCTGTTCTCATCCCCTGCACAGCCGTAGGCTTCACCTCCTTACCTTTGTAATTAGTAGTAGCACTCCCCAAGAGACTTTTTTTTCTTAAAACCATGTTTTGAATACAAATTTGAATAGGCACCTGTGTGCTTTGTAACAGCTGCACTTGATCACAAATTCATCTTTCAGAAAGAAATCTCCTACAGCTGAGTTGGGATATCGCATCGACATATCCTTTCAGTTTATCTGAAAACAGTTTTTATATAAGTTTTTGTTGGGGATTTATTTTTTTTTTTAAATCAGAGAATCTTGCACAGAACGTACTAGAAACATAATAAGAGATGTTACAGCAATATGCCAGCACCAAGTAAAGCTATTTACCACATAAATACTGATACAGGTTAAAACTGGTTATCACACTGCCTTTCGTGTAACACTCCACAGAATGCTTTATATATAAACATATTTTTTCAGTTTATTTGAAAATAGTAATCAAAGATTTATATATTCTGGTTCTAAATACTAAAAAACAATCTTAATCTACTTCATTTAAAAGCCAAATAAGGACAACACTTACAATTGAGAGAGGGTGTTACAAATAATCAGCTATTATCAAAATCGTGGCTAAAAAGTGACAACGTGTGATGACATATGTGATGACTCAGCAGATGTGGTAGGTTCGTTTTGTCTTGCATGACAAAATATTGAAGATAAAAAAAAATTACACACACAATAAACACATCTTCCACGGGATTTACGATGCATGCTATTGCTCTGTTTCTGTTTACAATGCACAGAAAGAGCATTGCTAGGAGATAAAAAGTATAACAATAGTTTTAAAAATAATTAAAGAAGGCAGAAAGCATTCATCAGTTCCCTGTATCACATCATGGTACTGAATAGCAATGATCAAAAAGCCACAACCAAGCTCATGAGCTTGAGAGTGAGAGTCCTCCAACTACCAACCCAACCTGATGAGGTAGCGCAGGGCAGGAAGACCTTCAATTTTTCCCCTTTAGAAAGGGCAAAGAGACTTTATGACAGGAGTGCGTTTAGATTTCTACCTCCTCCCTTCAAGGGGGGCATCGTTGTTTAGAACAAAAAAACTCCTCAAAGACTTCAGAAGGCGCACACACTCTGAAATTCAAAAGTATGATTGCGGGTCTGGAAAGATCTCAAAACGTATTTCAACGCTTCACCAATCGATATTATGCTTCCCCCAAAACCCAGGCATCTTAATCTTACCACTTGAACCTGGAAGCAATGCCTCCATCTGCAAAACGCTGCTAGCTGCTCGCACAGGGTCTCGCTGCATCCCCTCCCATCTCTTGGCCTACAGCCCGGCTGCAGAGCAGGTGCCCCCCTGGCTGGGCCCTCCTTACCTCACTGGGGGAACTGGCAAAGCTCGTGGCGCAGCACCACGTTTCCAGGCTTGGATTTAGTTCCGATAGCTGTCTCGTTGTTTATGGCTATTCTTGAAGGCTCTTGCATAGGACTCTCTCCGCCAAATTCAATACAATGCCAGCTGGGTAAGTAGGTGCAAAATTTAACCTACTCCGGCATGATAATAGCCAGAGGTCCAAATTGCAATAAAATAACTGTCATGTAGTCTTACTTTTTTTGTTTGTTTGTTTTGGTTATGTACCTTACATCATTTGCATTTTTCTTTGGAAGGCAATCTCTCTCCTGTCCTATTCCATTTGTCAGGTGATTATTTTGATTCTCTGAAAGAGCAGAAATTAAAATAACTGGTTTTCTTGAACAGCCTCAATTTCTGTAGCGCCTTGTCATGTCAAAACATTGTCTTGTGTTAAGTGCCATGTAACTGATTTATGTCAGTACTTCATTCTAAACGATATTAGTTAACTAACAGCTGCTATAGAAAAGCAATTGAACCAGAGAGGACTCTCCATCTCAGAATTTATCAGGAGCGTATTAGCTATCGGCTGGAGAAGCAGAAGGGCAGAGGCTGACAAACAACCCCAAACATCACACCAAGCAAGCGTTTAAATACCTGTAAGCCTTTAAATGATCATTTTAACAACTGGTCAGATTTTGAACAAAATCATAACTTTTCCCCTAATACCATTCTGTATGGAGAGTTTGTTTTATGAAACAGAATTCTGAATAGACTAAACACTTCCTCACTTCAGCTAGTGGGCTACAACCAAGTTTTAGCTTTCCCCTGAATAGACTACTGTTCTTTTTGGACAGAGCTTAGTGTCCTTTCTCAGTAAGGAAGTACAGAATAAAAGCAGCAAGGTAGAAGTCTATACTTTTAGAATCTTTCACCTATCTTTCTACTGCTATTCATTTAACAGTAACATGCTATTCTTAACATATATTAAACTGTAAAATGACTTCTTAAGGAAAGACAGGAAGAAGCGTGTCTTCAATGAAGATTAGCCTTGCTAGAATATCACATGCAAAGAGAAACACACACCCTCTTCAAAATAGTAATAATAAAAAATCCTTGAGCCTCCAAGTTTCCAACACTGTATTAAATAAAACTTTGTTATATCCAAGGTCAAATTATTTTGCTGCTTCAAACAAATTCTAGAAGCAATAAGAAGCTTGTTGAGATTGATTACAAAGTGTCCTTGAATACCATATTTGAAACAATACAGAGACCAAAGAAATTTTCACCTTGAACTGTATCGCCTAAAGAGCTTCAAAACACTCGAGCAACAGAAACGACAAGCCAGCAAACATGCAAGAAATTTAACGGAAGAACACAACTCCCTCACATATTTGCATAGAATTTAGAAAGGTCACGACATAAGAGCTTTCTTTCACAGCAGGCATCGCTACTAAGTTCAGCTTTTATGAAAATATCAAATTTACAAAGTTAAACTCTTTGGAAAAAAAGGGAGACAGGAGGACATTCCTCTGCATAGTTGATGTGACTCCTTTTTCCACATATGCTTTATAATATAGCCTTTTGTCCAACTCACTGAAAGATATGGAATTAAAACGTACAAGTATCTAACTCAATTTCTGTCACTCTTCTTCAGGTAGAAGAACTGTAAACTAGAAATACACCACCATTCATGAATGCATTCTGAAAACCTCACTGAGGTTTCCAAGAATCAAAAATCACAGAAGCAGCTCATAAAGGGAAACTAGTGAATCCTAGTTTTACAGAGTAGAGCAGACTTCAGACAGTCCAATCCCCAGCAGAAATCACATTGCAGGGTAACTGCTTTGTACTTTTAATCAAAAGCCTGGCCTTTGTCCCTGAATCCATTCATTAGTTCTTCTCTACCCTTGTGATGCCTTCATAAGACTTATCACGGTACGTTCTCCAAAACCTCACTTTTTTTTTTTTTTTTTATTTCATGTGTCACAGCATTATTTTCTGAATGATCCAAATAGGTTGGCAAATAATAAACAAATATACAGCTACAAAGCAGCCTCCTAAATGAAACTTCAAAAGGAGTGCTTTTTGTAAAAGTATAGAAGTCAAAGTGATGTTACGTAGGAGGCCTTCTGGTAATTCAATAAAAAAGATGTGCTTCTAAAAATCTGTGCAGAATTTCACACACTTAAGTTACAGTCTCTACCCTCAAGGGCCATGAATGACAGCAACTGCAAACTGTATAAAGAGCCTCTTGTACAGCCACATATTTACAGATAAGCTGAAATGTAATTTCACTTCACTGGCTGCCTCAGTATCACCTGCAGTCCATGCAGCTACTTGAGATCACCTTCCACACTAGTCTCCTTGCCTTACTCCTCCACGTTCTCTTAACCACCTCCTTCCTCCCAGTGCCTTGCCAAACATAAGCAAGAACTCTGCCTCTCGATAGTGCTGACTTTTCGACCTCACTCTTACCCCTTTCTCTAGGCTTCTGACTAATACCACACGCTTTGCCTCTGCAGACCCGTTCTTCAGAGTCACCCATACACGCAGAGTTACTTGCTCACAAACAGTCTGAAAACAAGTAAGCTTCCTGCTTACACCTCTTCTACAGGTTAAATTTCTTTTAAACTCTAGAAGGATAACAGAAAAGCTCGATTCTCAACAAAAACGAGTACTGTCCTCAATTTCAGCAGGGACTAGATCAGAGTTACGTTTACTTAAGTATGCAGAGTGCCTCAAAGAACAGTGATCCTTATAGGAAAAGACCTGAATAAATATCAAGAGGGCACTAGGAGAAGGCTGATTTAAAAATTACTAGGTGCTTGCATGGTTCAGTGGGTTTTCAGCTTGTTCTTATTTTTGCTAATTTGGAGTTCTGTAAGACCAAAAAACACACCATTCTATCTCATGACAGTTTGTCTTATGGAGAGCTAGACTGAGACTTCTCTGGAAAGGAATAAAGACTTTTTGTTAAACTTGAGCAGTTAAGTCCACATGGCATTGCCAACTGTCAAACTGGTCAGGGCAACACAGAATGCAGTCTTATATAATCTTCTCAAAAAGATGGTAGCCCAGTAGAAACAATCTCAAGGAAAGTAACCACAGAGTGGATCATTATTTTGCTCAAATCAGAGACCCAAAGATGTTACCACAGTAGAGGAATATACTGAAGTCTTCTAGGATGCCTGTAGAACATTTTATAACTCAAGACATCAAATAAAATTGCTCAGCACACAACAGATTTCCAGCATATGAAAAACTTAGCAACAATCAAACAGGAACATCTCATATATATCTACTGTTGAGTCAGAATATGTTGGAACAGTACTGATGATGTGCTAATAACTTGAAGGAAATAATTCTATGCAGGGGGTGGGGGGAGGGAAAAAAAAGAAAGAAAGAAAGAGAAAGCAAGCAGATAAAAGCTGTGCCAAATTTACTTCCAAATAAAATCATTCTGCCTCTCTGCCCCCTGTCAGTCAGGGAGGCCGGGGGGGGGGGGGGGGAAGGGGGATAAAAGAAAACTGAGGATTTGGTTCCTCCCTTCTTTGCTGCTGTTGCAGTATTATTTACTTTCTAAGCATAGCTACTCATGATGACAACTGGTGTTCCATACTGCCAACTACCAAACTATAACATTTGCAGGTAGGAATAAGTAGGGACAACCTCAGCATGTTTAACTAGATAATTGTTCAGCATTAAAGAACATTGGAGAGTAAGTTCAACTCTGACCTAGCCATAGAGCAGTAATAAAACTATGGCAAAAATCAGCATATAATTGAAGATACAAGAAAAGAACAGATACCAAGAGCTCATCTATACATGTTACTCCAGCATTTTTCTTATTCTGAGGTTGAGTTTACAATCTCTGTAATATTGCAAAGAACACCATAAGCTAAAGTCTGAACTTCTAAGCAACTAATAGTTAAAGTCAAACAAAATATAACAATTAATATAACATTAAAAGCAGAACTTCAAAAACAGAAAATGAAGTCAGGTAATTCCTATCCTTATTATGATCACAGACTAAAATAGTAAAAAAAAAATAAAATTTAAATGGTTAAGAGAAAGGCTTATGCAATAACATTGTTTGTCTATTTGTGAACCCCCTCACAAATGGCTTGGAATTTGTTCAAACTGGAAGTAGTTTCAAATCTGTCCAAACAGATGAAATTAAAGCAATCATTGCTCCCACCCAGGGGAGGGCTGCAGCATGGTCCTGTTTGCCTGACTGGTCAGCACATGGTAGTTCAGACCCAACAGTATCCTGCCCTGCCTCTTACTCAGAGAGCAGTTAGGGGACAGTTTGGGGACCAGTCCCAAAAGTGACCTGGAACTACTCCATGGGGAAGGGGAACTGGAAGTACTGTGGCAGTAGGCGAGCTATTGAAACGAGAGAAGAGCACGGTGACAGGTAAAGACAGATGCGCTTTCAAGGCTGGGTATGCTATTCAGCTGTTCACATGTTAAGAGAGTTAAGGATATATACTAACAGATGAAAAAAAATACTAGGCATTCACAGAACAGGGATGTGAAAGCTGATGAATAAGCCACATGCAAGCTCTTCAAATGCACAAGATTTCCTGAATAATACTAAGCAGTTTTTCCAAGTTTACTGTTGAATAGCTTTGCTCCTTATTTCTAAGCACCACATTTTTCTTGATTAGTGAATATGCCTGAAAAACAGTAATCCAGTATCATTACAACACAAAATACATTTTTCTTTTTTGCTTCAGTTACAGCCAGCTTTACTTGAAGCAACCCTGAGGAGAAAAGCCACAGTCTGACAACCCTTGGATAGAAACCGATGCAGCTTTCTTTTTACCTGGACGTTTACTTGCACTATTTTGCAGCCTAAAATTTCTGACTCATCCAACAGCGCAGGCTTGTTTTCCGG
The DNA here is from genome assembly GCF_040807025.1 of Struthio camelus. Lineage (NCBI taxonomy): Eukaryota > Metazoa > Chordata > Aves > Struthioniformes > Struthionidae > Struthio > Struthio camelus. Next base: position 50,662,411 of record NC_090982.1, read on the forward strand.
TTACCTTCAATATCTTTGGGCAGAAGATTAAAATTACCTTATGATAATGACAAAAAAAATACACTGAGACCACCCTGTGCAAGCAGGCTGAGAACAGCTGGTGCCTATGTTCAGCACCAAGTAGATCGACCACAGTGTAACTGCCACTCAAAACACTTGAAGAGCCAGCTCCATCTGTGCTTTAGTTACTATAGCAAAATCATCCATTTTGTAATATTTAAAGATAAATGCTTTTAATTAAAGAGGTTACCAGGATTAGCTATTGTGCAGTATTTGCAGTAAAAAAAAAGATAAAATATTAGAGTACAAACAAAGCTGCACAGCTTCCTGGAAGAAGGCGGGGGAGGAAATCTGTAAAAGTGTACGCTGAAGATAACTATTTAAATAAACTCTCATTCTCTCACTAAAATAAAAATGCAAATTTTAGGTTTAGATTTTGCACTGAAGTACTGAAGACAATATTATGTTTGCAAAATAAACACCCTATATTTATTTTCCTTTCCATTTTTCAAGCATTTTTATCTAAAATCCAGCATAAAGCTTTTAATGATACATTAATACTGAAGAGTTTCATACTCTGCTATCACACGTAAACATGATAAAAAGAAGCAGCAGAGAAAAGATGTTACCTATTTGTATTAAATTCAACAAAACACAACTGCGCATTATTAAATCATACTTCAGAAGTAAAGCACAGACATTATAGAGCCCTGAAATAGTAAATAAAACGAAGAAAAAAAAAGAAAAGAGAAAGAAAAAAGGGAAGGGTACTATACTGATTGCTCAGTCACAAAATCATTCCTAAAGAATACTCTTGAAGAGTATGAAAGGCTCATAAACAGTTTTTTTTGATGCTTCTTTACATATACGGATATCCCAACAGCTAGCTTTATATCTAACCAACTATTTCACAGCCATTACCGAATTTTACTCTTAGTGCTTCTGTGATACCAGGAAGCCACCAGTTCACTTGATAGGTTGGCAAGTGAAGCACAAGTTCATGCGAGGCATCATATAACCAAGCAAAGAATTACAGTCAGCTCCACCTGCAGCAGTGCTCTACCCAGCCAGTCGTGACACTTAACTCTTGTAAAGTCACCTTGCCAGCAATAAAACTCAGAAATTGTTCACTCCACAACTCAGTTGGAAGCTTTTCATTTTCTAAAAGCTTGGTTTTGAACAATGAGTGACCAGCACGGTATTTTCCTTTTGGAATATTACGTTTGAATTGCAGGCAAACAAAAATAAAATATTCACTGTTCATGGTTTTTATACAGTAATTTCCATTAATGTTGGGCTACTGTAACTAACAGGTAAAATAAATTGCACACTGTGTACTTCATTCCTCAAAACAGGATAAATTTATATAACCTCAAACATTGATCAGAACTGCTTAGAGATTTCATGTTTTTAAAGCTGATGAACTGTAAAATAGTTTGCGTCAAATCAAACTATACTCTTTCCCACAGAAACAAACAAACAAGAACTGTCTAGTACAAAAAAAGTCCATTTGGTCAGATACCAAAAAAAGAGTTGATTCAGTAAGAGGTTTGTATATGAAAGAAGGGAGGCATTACCTTGAACTTTCAGCTATCTCAGAAGCAAATCACTTTTCTTGGGAAGAGAGAAGGATTCAACTTCTTTTACTGTCCCAAGTATGGGGACCTCTCACCTCCCAGGACACCTCCTGCTTTCCCGTTTGACAGAACCATTTATGAAAGCAGACACGCCTCTTCCTGAGATTTCCTGAAATTGGAGGATTAGGGACCAATTCCTCCTCTCTTTTTGTCTTTGACATCCAGGATTCGCTTAGTTGTTTGCGTCTCTCCCCATCTCCCCTTCTCCTTTTTCTTACAACATTCATTGGACAATGGAACATGATTTCCAGACAGAAGAAGGAGTTGAACCAGCCTCCTGCCTCGTAGGTTAAGTTCGCTACTCAACATATAGCCAATTAAGAGGGCACAGCTACTGTTATAAGCAGTTTGAAAGCTTTCTACACTCATGTACTTTCCCAGCGCAGTCAAATTTATGGGTTGTTTCTGGATTATTTACTTAATTAAACTACAGTAGATACTAAGAAACAGGGGCGTCCTTGCAAGCAGCAAAGGAAGGAATGCCATGCTTCTGAAATGGGCATTTCATAGCTCTTCAGATCCGGATTGGGTACTGTAGGAAAATCTCACCAAGACTGAAAGGTCAGGGTTTTTCTGTTTGTATGTAAAACCCAATTTCAACACCAAGTTACTGGAGTACTGAAGTTCTACAGTACTTTCTGAGAAGAAGGCAGCATGCTCCTTTCCTGCTCGTCAAATCAATGTGTCCATCCCCTTAAAAAAATTTATTTTGTCCATCGCTATTGAAGAACTACCACCCTCATTCATGATCTGTTTATCACTATGGTAAAAGCCTTCACTGCAGTTACTTAGCTTTTTAATTTTAAGAACGCTACTAAAATAAAGGCAACATTGTGATCATAGCAATACTACTTTTCATTATAAAACTCTGATTTCCTACTCCACTAGTCCTACAGCAGTATTTCTCTGCTGCTGAAGCATTTAAGGAACAAGCATGCCTGATCCTTCTCTAACATGCACTTCCTGCACTACAGCTTCATTGAAGTGTGCTGCAAAGACACAAGCAGTTGGCAAGAGATTTCATACATACTATTAAGAGAAAGGATTCATCAGCCTAATTCTATTGTTCAACTCTAAAATATAACCTAAAACTACTAGGCTTGCTCAATAAGTAACAGAAGTCAAACACTGAAATCTTGCAGAGATGCAAGACTGCTTTTTTTTTTTTTTTTTTTTTTTTTGCAGAAATCCAAGCCAATATAGTTCTGGAAATAAAGTACCTTTTGGACTCCCCCTCTTTCACATTGGAAGTCACTTACTTTCATCCCTGGAAAGGTGATGGAACAGCTCATCCTGAAGGTCATCACTAAGCATCTGGAGGACAAGAAGGTGATCAGGAGTAGTCAGCATGGATTCGCCAAAGGGAAATCATGCTTGACCAATCTGATAGCCTTCTATGATGGGATGACTGGCTGGGTGGATGAGGGCAGAGCAGTGGATGTTGTCTTTCTGGACTTCAGCAAGGCTTTGGACACTGTCTCCCATCACATCCTCCTAGGTAAGCTCAGGAAGTGTGGGCTAGATGAGTGGACGGTGAGGTGGCTTGAGAACTGGCTGGATGGCCGAGCTCAGAGGGTTGTGGTGAATGGCGCAGAGTCAAGCTGGAGGCCTGTGGCTAGTGGTGTCCCCCAGGGGTCAGTCCTGGGTCCAGTCTTGTTCAATATATTCATCGATGACCTGGAGGAAGGGACAGAGTGCACCCTCAGCAAGGTTGCTGATGATACTAAACTGGGGGGAGAGGCTGACACACCAGAAGACTGTGCTGCCATTCAGAGGGACCTGGACAGGCTGGAGAGGTGGGCAGAGAGGAACCTCCTGAAGTTCAACAAAGGCAAGTGCAAGGTCCTGCACCTAGGCAGGAACAATCCCATGCACCAGTACAGGCTGGGGGCTGACCTGCTGGAAAGCAGGTCCACAGAGAAGGACCTGGGAGTGCTGGTGGACAACAAGTTAAACCTGAGCCAGCAGTGTGCCCTTGTGGCCAAGAAGGCCAACGGTATCCTGGGGTGCATTAGGCAGAGTGTTGCCAGCAGGACGAGGGAGGTGATCCTGCCCCTCTCCTCAGCCCTGGGGAGGCCTCACCTGGAGTGCTGTGTCCAGTTCTGGGCTCCCCAGTACAAGAGAGACATGGCACTCCTGGGGAGAGTCCAGCGGAGGGCTACCAAGATGATTAGAGGGCTGGAGCACCTCTCCTCTGAAGAAAGACTGCAAGAGCTGGGCCTGTTCAGCCTGGAGAAGAGAAGATTGAGAGGGGATCTCATCAATGTGTACAAGTATCTGAAGGGAGGGCCGTTGAGAGGATGAGGCCAGACTCTTCTCAATGGTACCCACTGATAGGACAAGAGGTAACAGGCACAAACTGAAACATAGGCAGTTCCACCTGAACATGAGGAAAACCTTCTTTCCTGGGAGAGTGACTGAGCACTGGAACAGATTGCCCAGAGAGGTTGTGGAGTCTCCTTCCCTGGAGATATTCAAAGTCCTCCTGGACATGATTCTATGCAATGTGCTCTAGGTGACCCTGCTTGAGCAGGGGGGGGGTTGAACTAGATGATCTCCAGAGGTCCCTTCCAAACTCAACCATTCTGTGATTACAGAGCTGTATCACAAAAAATTCAAGTCAAATTCCTTCCTAGTATAAACTGTACACCTTTCACGAAAGTCAGCACAGATTAATTTTCAAAGAGAATTCTTTGTAACACCTTCAGCTGAAGTCGATTCACCTTGATGGAGTTGTAGTTAAACATTGTAGTCACAATGCACACAGTTCAGGGTAACACGAACTCTTTAGAATATTAAAGCATTCTTCTTGCTATTACTACTTTTGCTGTTTCTTTGCCTTTGTATTTTTTCCTCTTAAAGAATAATCAGCTAAGCTACCCAGCATTGCAAGATAACCACATTTACAGTGTATCATAATATCCCTGAGACCTGAAAGCTATAGTTTTAGAACAAGAGAACATTATTTTAGAAGTAAATGCATGAGTAGAAATAAAATGGGTTACCAGTCATGCACTGTAAGTATTTATAAAAAATTGAGCTCTTTAATGATTCAGAAAAAAACATACCACTTTAACCTACCAGTTCTACCTGTTTTTTTAAATCATTATTTTATTATTTTAAGCTACCCAACTACTAGTTTATTAAACAAATTTAGATGAACATGCACACAGTCCTGGGCAAGAGAAACTTAAGAGAAAGCCTGTTATAAATTTTATGTAGACTGTTCCTCATTTTCATAAGGCTACGAAGCGGAAATTGCAGAATAAGACACACAAGTGTTGAATATTGAGTTTTCTACATTTATGACCCTCCTGATTAAAGAATCTAACCTTCCAGAACCATGCATGTGCTTATCTAAGTAGTTTCATTTATTTTGATAGGACTAAAAAATATTCTGTGCATCCAGGCAGCAGATCTTAGCAATATATGTACACAGTTCCTCTCCTATTCACTAAAATGTGAGCTGCATGGCCTTCCTCTGCACATACCACATACAATTATGCATAAAGTCATAACAGAATGGAGGTGGTTGAGTAAACATCACTGATTGGTTTCTTCCATTGTAATTAAGTTTTTATTTTATTCTCAATTTATTTTAAAAGGCAGCTGATGCTTGAGGCTTTAAAGATTTAAACTATACAAAATAGCTTGGAGCTCTGGGTTTTTACAAAGCAGATTAACATAATGTTTTTTATACATATACATATATATGTATATGCATATAATGTTGCTGCAGTGGACTTCCACACTGCTTTTGCTTGAAAGTGTTTTTTTTTTTTTTAAGGGGGGAGGGAGTCATCTTTAATAAAACAGCATACTCTTGATGTCAGAACTCCTGAACTGAATTCTCTTGTTCCAACAAGATCAAAAATTTCTAACATTTCTATTCTTAATAGTAAAATTACTAAGTCTTAGGAAAAATATTAAGAAATTTTCCATTCATAGCAACATATTAACTAAAACCTCACGTGCCAACTGAAAGCTCTTCTATTCAACAGTTATCTTTGAATAAGGAGATTTAAAAAAAAAAAAAACCACTGTAGGATATGGTTTCATGTTATGCATAAGCCAATGATATGGGGCAGTGCTCAGACACCCACACTCTGCAAGTCAGTTGATCCTGTGACAGACTTTGCAGTTCCATAGCTACAGGTGAACTATATGCATCTCACTGATTTGGCAGAGAAACTATTTGTCTTGTCAGAGATTTAGTTTTTCATCACCATCAGCCAGCTGGATCAACTCGCCCTACAACTGCTGTACTGAGAGAAGAGTACCAGGAGAGTGAGGTCAAGGAAAGGGAAGAGTAAGACTACCCTTTTCAGCAGCATCCAACCATTAAATTGACTTAACATCTTCAAATTTATTAGCATTAGTTTATGCAATAATGTTCTCTTGTTATATGATAGGAAGAGAAGAGGTTCCTCGTTTACCTTCTTTAAAAAACAAAACAAAACTTCAGGCCACTTATTTTTAAGGTAAATATCCCATTCTCTTCATTCTCACTTTCCTTTTCAAATTCCCTCCAATTCAGTAATGTCCTTAGACTGCAAGGACAGTATCTCAGATGTGGAAGAAAAGCATGCATTTTTAAAGTGGTCCTTATTCTTTTCCTCAGGCCCCCTAACATCTTGCTTCTTTTCTACTCAAGCGTAAAAAACAAGCCAATGATTAATGACACCACTCTGTTAGAGGGCCTCAACTACTTTTACAAGTATTACAATATAAATAGAGTACACTCAAACATGTATGCCTACAAATGACCTAACAGGATTTAAATGGAAGAACAAATACAGATCTTGCTCTGCTTAAAGAATTGTTTGGTTGTGAAACGTGAATATAGAGTCTAAAGCTCTGAAAAAAACAAGACCTTCCTGCCTAAAAAACCCCACCCAACCCCAAACCACTGCTATCTAGGCAAAAAGATGACATTAGAGAAACTGCTGTGCATAGAATAATTACTTCTCTCTTCTCATAGGTATTACTTACTGGATGGTTATGCCAAATTTGCCAAAGTAAAAAGCTTTCTCAAGATTGCTTCTCAAAAATGCTACTATGCAAGTTACCCTGGGTACAGAATTTCATTCTTCCTCCGATGCCAACGATATAAAGTAAAAAAACTCCTGAAGAGAAAAATCAGGACCCCTCCCAAACAATAATTGCCAAATAGCTGTCACTAGCAAAATATGGCTTACTTTTTCCTTACTTTTAAGTCACTTGAACTACTCAAGATAATTTAAACTCTGGAAAATAGTAACGAGAACTGACATTTCCTCTCTATCCATGTATACAAACCATCAGCAAACTGTCCATGTAAACTCTGGTCAGATCATTAACCTTCACAATAGCATTCACTGTCAACAATTTCCTTCAATGGCCAGGACAACTGTATTTAAAAAATAAAAACAAAAAAATCCCACACTGTTTTCTCTAAGCGATAAGCACATAACATTGTCTGCACCCACAAATTATTATGATTAAAGCAGTTTAAAAACAAATTTAAGTAGTAACAACTCATTAATAATTAAATGCTGTCTTGCATGTTGCTTTTAATTGGGAATATAGTTAAAAGTAAACGAACATGGCTTGAGAGAAAATACGACCAGAAAAGCATTTAATATAGTGGTAACAAACATTCTTTTGGGATAAGAAAAAGTTCTAAAGATTTAAAACAACTGCCATTCAAGTTTTATTTTTGTAATACGTGGTAGCAGGAAAATGCTGTTTGCATTGCATAGGTTAAATATGCTACAAGAGAAGTTATTAGTACCTAGATTACGTAGGATGGAATTATAAGTGCTATTTATAATTCACTGTCACGATCTGAAAAAAACATTTTGAATAACTCATTTTTATAACTTTCCAAACTTTTTATATTCAGTCTTAAACATATGACTGGACCTGGACCCAATCTAAATGTAAAGACAAACATTCAATGTTTATTAGTGTGTAAAAAAAGAGTGGCAAAAAAATTAAGTATTTATGCTGCTATATAAAGTTCGCATTTCTTTTTCCACATGTACAGTGCTTATTCAAGAAAGATAACCAGGTTAGACTTTCTACGATGCAGTTAATGTCATACAGTAATTTTTATCTTGAAAATGACAATTACACTGTTTCATGCTAAATTTAGAATATGAATTTTGTTTTGAAGAATTAACTTTCCTTTTTCCCTAGCATTTGGCTTGTTCTTTCATATATGACATCTTAATTTGCAAATCACCTCTCTATTAACAGGTTCACTTTGGCCTATTGAAAAACAGGCCAAAAAGTACACAGAAAATTGCTTAATGGAAATTTACAAATACACAAAAACTGAACACATGGTTTACTGTAGTCACATAGAATCCAGAAAAGCATTTCTCCCCCTCCAACTGAAATCTTAATCTGCCTTCTAAAAGACAGATTTTCTGGCTTAGAAATACTATTCCTATTATTTGAGATCATAATCTTATTTACATGTGAGTCCACTGATCAACCTTCTTGTTGTCCTCAACTTCACCAGGAGCTGCATAGGATATATACACATACACACGAGGATATATGCACAACTTGCAATACATTTCCATATTTCTATAGTATGGAGCTACTCGAAGGGGAGTACTACTCAATGGAACGAGTAGTACACGCACACACTACAGAATCCTCAGAATCAGCTCTTTTTCCACCACTGTCAGGAGGGGAAATTATGGGTGGATCTGCAAGCAACTTGAGCTTGAACCTTTTAGGCATAGATTTTATTGTCCTTATCTGCCTGCTAGGTAACCTGTCCAGATTAAGATTGAAAAAGATATATAACCCCTAAAGCCATAAAATAAGAGAGAATATTGTGACCAATCTGAGACTGCTTTTAGTACTTAAGCAAATGATCCTTTGTAAGGATCAAATGCACTGCTTCAGGGAAGGGGGCTTCTTCAATTTACCTAGAACATTGTTCCTCTCTCTTTTCATATCCAACGAATAGTTAGGAGGTCAAGTAGAGGAGAAAAAATAGCACATATTTTTTATTAGAACAGGGAAAAGCTTCAGTCTGCATGGACTTAAAACAAGCAGAAAATCCCTCCAGAAGATTGTCAACGGACGTTCTTCTAATACATTATGTCTGTTGTCATTAATGTCATTTCCATATCTGATCTCCTGTGTACCACCTGCCTGACCAAGTGCTTTATTTAATACCCAGCCCATACTAAATACTTTTGTGAAGACATGTCACTACAGGACCCTAACTCCAGAAGGTTTACAACCTAAATAAACCAATGGAAATTGTAGCCAGACCATATATAATCAAAACAGGTAGACTGAAAGAAAAACTGCCATGATTTATAGTATAAGCTTTTCAGACAGAAAAATAAAGTGTAAATTGATGGGCTTGTATGTTTAAACTTGTACAATAAAATATCTATTTCAAATAGTGTACATAAACGAATTTGTAAAAGAGTTATCATTTGCACTGGTAGCTCTTTCCCTGCCATTTTTTTAAAATCTTTTAAATATTAAATGCAGAGATTATTATACATATAAAACCTCACAGAATTCTCAAGGCAGGAAAATCAAATTATAATAAACCTAAAAGTAAGTTACAAGGCATTTAAAAAAAAACATTAAAAAAGGACATTTATTAATTCTGCACCACAGAATATATTTGTTAAAGGCATAGAATCAAACACTTTAAACATTGGACGTGGCCAACTGCAGTTATGATCATCTAAAACAATGCAGAAATTGGATTGGGGAAAGGGGAAAAAAATATATAGATTCAACAACTTTGAAACCAAACAGGTAGCAGCTTAGCATCTCATGCTTACAAATAAACTTAGCTTGCAAGGCCAAAACATGCAAGAGTCCTGTAAGTTTATCATAAAATCATTCTCTTCAGTATTTTGTATGTTTTCCCATTATTCAAGATGCAGAACAGAACCGCTGCTTTGCTAAAGCCTGATATAACAGACTTCAATAAGAATTCACAATTCTTTATATAAACAAAATCGCATGCAGAATAGTTGCACATAAAGTATATTTTCCCACTGTTCCACTATCTAGCTGTTAACCCTAACTCACATTTTTGCTTGAACATGCTTTTCCTAGAAGTGGGCAGGGGGAGGAGAGGGGAATAAGCGCACGACTTACAAATGAGGCAATACTCACGTTATAGATTTAATATATTCTTAGTTATTTTGTATTTCTTTCAACGATTAAAAGTAAAAGCCTCGGAAATTTTCATTGGTAAGAAACTAATTAGTTAATAATCCAGTTTTTAACTTGAGGAACTCTCAGTTTGCATGTTTTGTTATTATTGAAGATTAGCTAGACTAAGTTTAAATTATACAAGCCATGAAACTGGTTCAAATAAAAGATCAAATATGTATTTGGTGAACGACGCAGCAGAGGATGCACAGAAAAATAGCAACCCTCCCCTCACAGCATAAGGACACGTGAGAATTACTAAATATGAAGCCAAACACCACTTACCCTCTAGCCTCATGAACCTCTAAAATGATACTAGACAATAGCACATATGGAGAGAAGCTTATGATCCCAAGCAAGGGCTGAATCATCTCCATGCAGATGCTCTGAATAACCCCTGTATGCATACTGACATCAGCAGGAAAGACTTGGAGGCAGAGGATACTATGGTAACCATGCAATGTGCTCAGAGAGAAGCCTTTAATTGCTTTAACAACTTCCTGAGGCTCTAGCTACTGGGCTTCGATTTGCTAAGTAGGAAATGAAGGTTGTCACGGAAGCAGCGAGTGTGACACTGTGCAGAAAGAACTCAATGAATCCTGAATCTATTAATTGTTGTGTGTCTTTTTAAGTGACAAGTGTCACAGCCTGAATCCATTATTGATATTTCCTGACATCTGCAAGCTCTGCCAGAAGTCACAGGTCAAGAAAGACTACTGTCAGGTAGTAATCTTATAAACATTCATATTTTGTTTCCTCTGTTTGCATATACTGGAATCATTGCATTGAGGAAGACATTCTTTTCTTCAAGTAATGGCATTGTTTTAAGTACAGGGTGTACTTCTATATTGGAGGGTCAATAGACTGCTCACAACAAACTGAAGTTCAAATACTAGTGGTCAAACAGAATATAAACAGATATGCTATAAAATCTTTAGGCCATCACATTTATCCAAGTGTCACATGCCTCTCAGCTTTGATGACTATCTGCCAATATATCACTTATGAAGGACAAAGCTTAAGTAAATACTATGAGTAGAGGGAGATATACAGCTATCCTCTGGGTTTATCAACAAGTTTTGGAGGAAGTTTTTAAGAAACTTCCAATATTATCTCTTCATTTCACATGCAAATAGCTCACCTGGGATTTATCCAGTTCTTCAAAACTGAAAATAGCCACAGGACTACCAACGAAAACAAAATTACATAAAAGCAAAACAGACTGGTGAGGGATGGGGAGAAAAAAGGCAAGAGAAACCCTTTAAATCACATTCATTTCAGTTTTTAGTGGAAGACACTTAGGCATCCTCTCTTGGAAAAACAAACAAAAAACCCCCCACTTTCTGTAGGTTTGTCTTAACTGTGACAGCATTAGTGTGAACTGCAGTCAGCTTCACTGCTTCAATACAAGCGTGATAAAAGTGACAGAACAACGTAGCAGGCACCTCTTTGAATCTTCTAACCACTCAAGTTCCCCTTACCTGTCTTTTCCCAAGCTAACGCTCTGCTTAAGCAGATACAATCAATTAACAATTCTTCTAGAAGATACATTACTATTTCCCACAGAAAACACAAGGTCTTGACTTCATCTGCGGCTTTTGGCTCAAAACTGCAAGTTAGAAACATGACATTAACTTTATTTTGCCCTTAAGGATCAGACTACTGGGGAATTTTTAACAGTTTCTATTCCAATCTAATCCTAACCTCCCTTTCCCCACAGGTGTTGGATGTTTACTAAAAAATGAAGGCAGTCCTCAGTGTCATGTGAATATATTAAATGTTGCAAGAGTATTGCTATCGTACTTCCTATTAATTTTTCAGAATACTTAGAAGTCTAAAAACTTCACTAGAAAACCAATTCCGAGGAAGCACTAGTTCATAGGTCTATTCTAGAGCACAAGTTCGTGAATATCGTGCCAAGGACAGCCTGGGTTCATACCCTGTTATCTGGGGGAAGGAACTGGGTATACCATGCTGAACCCTATGGCCAGCAGTTTGGTCTCCACATGCACCATTATTGCTTGGTATCAAGCACGAGCAGACCATAAAAATGTCCACACTTCTGTTTAAGTTGTAGTCTGTTTGTGCAAAAAACATCAGTTTCCTTCTACCAACATATAAACCACCTCCTATGTAGGAGGCTGATGTCTGCTTCCTATCAATATACAGAGTTTCCGGACATACATTATTAGTTAGGATTCCCATGGCTTGGAATATCTAGAAGAGCTGCCATAGAAAAAGGTTGCTTAAATGAATTTCATAATTTCAATTCTAACATAAGATCAAAAGTTTGTGAAGAAAAAAAACCACTGTATTTTCTGTAAGTAGCTTGAAAGCCCTGATCATGACATGGTAGAAAGGGAAATGCTATTAAGCCTCACATTCCAACTATTTCAATTTGTGCATCCATCCATTCCTACCTTCCCTCTCCCCTTCCAGAATTAGCTGCCAATCAAGACGACAAATATGACTAAATTTTGCACATCTGTTTTTAAAAACTTGGTGGCTTCTTTTCAAATACAAGTGCAAGTCCCTTCAAAAATTCCACGTACGCAGGCTGCTTTTCATTGGTAAATTGCCTGCAAACTCTCTGCACAGATATTAGGTTTTCAAATCACTGATCTAAGGTGCAGAGGAACGTATTGCTCTCCATCAAACTCTTTGCTGCTATGCATATAATACGTACATATTAGGGAGGGGGAAAAGGCAAAGAACAGAAATAAAAAACAGTTGGCAAAAACATCATTATCCTAAAGTTGTATATATACTTCTCAAATAAGTTCCCTCCAACAGCAACAGTGTAGAAAGCTACACCTAGCTTGCTTCCCTCCCTGCCCCGCCCCAGCCCTCATTTTGCTTTTTGGGTTTTCCCACCTTTCCGTTGGGATACTTTCTAGGAGCCTAATAGCACTCACCTCTGTAGACGTACAGAGACAAATAGCAGCTCAACAGAAGGAGAAAGCTGTACAACCGTTTTACCTCCTCCAACTCCACCTTTAGAGAATGACATAAAAAGCTAACAGAAGAACCTAGACAACTCTTGTAAAGGTGCCCAGATGTCGAAAGGGCCACAAGCACTGTGCTGTCAGTGACAGAAAGTGTTTTCAGCTTTGTTGGTAAGCTTTCTTGACGAGGTAATTAAAAACATAAGCCACAAAGAACACGATATGATGTGAAGCAATCGCAAAAAAGCGCAAGAATTACTTCCTATTTTTTTTCCCGAAATATACTGTGTATGTTCTTATATTAGAAAATGTCTATAACAGATCCAGCATCTATACTTTTTACATTTCAGAAGCTTTCTTTTAAACTATTAACCTATATGTTTCTATGTTGATAGCGCAATTTTGTGCTGATTATCTGAAATGGATAGCAGGTTTTTCCTCAAGGCTTTCCTTTTTACACACTTCCCAATTTGGCATAGTCCTTTGCTTTCTTCTTTGCCTTCTCTTCAACTCAATCCTCTCACTTCATTAATAAATGTCTCAATAGTTTCACTTTTGGCCCTTTCTTTCCTCTTCATGTTTTCTTTCATTCTATTTAGTTTTCTTATCTTAGCTACTGTGTCAGGGCAATATGCTCCCAGGTAGGAGTTTGTGACATCTTTAACAGAGCAATTGCAACGATGAACAAGGAGCTGACGTAATCAAAGGGCTCTGCCTCAAATTTTCACCACCTACACAGTGATAATTTAGGAGTATCTACTGACCAAACATCTTCCCACCAGTGGCACGCATCAGTGAAACTTCTGAAGCCAGGATGTGGAAGATATAAAGGCACATGCCACCGCCAATTCCTTCTCAAGTGAATTAAAAACTACAAACAACAACAAAAAACCCTACAGAGACCAGCCTGAAGCCAAATATAAAAGCTTATTCTAGTCGAAGGGAAGGGAAGCATTAATCCCTCGACTACAAAGTTGAAAATATAGTTACAAAAAATGAAAGTGAAAACCTTTACAATCTTAAATTGCTGAATGACATATATAGCTTTTAAAGTGGCATTTATCCAAAATGCCTTTCCCACTATCTTCTTTCAGTTTTGGGAAGAGAAGGAATATAATATTCCAGAACAAACAGCATCAGGCCTCTCTAATAACTCCCATCCCTCACCTCAGAGGTCTTGATTTAGTCATCAAGTGAATGTCTCAGTTTCTTCAGCTTGCATCTCAAATTAAAGTACTTCTTCAGGCAAGCTCCACAACTTCCTCCTCCATCTCGAGCTAACTCACTTGACTGCTTTAAAAGTAAAATAAAAGGAAAGGCTAGCTTGTTCATTCCTCACAGAGTAACTTGATTTGCTATGGGAAGTTAATATTGTCAGGCAATAGTGTTTCCTTATACAAAGTTCCTTTCGAAATTCAGACAAAAAAACCCACTCATTTTAGGTGAAGTTATAAGCCAAATGGAAGTTTTGCATGCTTCTCAGAGGCTTGATTTGGGCTGAGTAAGACATGGGATCCAAGGTTGGGGGGGGGGGGGAAGGGGGAGGAAGCAGTCACTTTTTTTAGACTGCAACTGTAGACAGGCACAGGGTCAGAATATCAGCATATGCTAAAATAGCAATTGTAAATTATGACAGAAGGGAACACCACACAGACTTTAAGGTCAGAGAGTCAAGTATTGAAGAGTTATGGTTAGCGTATATAAAAACAAAACTTGGTTTCATTTTTTCAGACACATAACTGTCTCCTCATACGCTCTTATTCCTACTTCTAACACTATTCTCCTTGATTCCTCCCTCCCCTCAAAAAAGTCTCAGTTCTCTGTCAGAAGAACGACAAGAAACAGCAGTAGCTTAAGCAATGACAGCATATTCCAAAGTTCTGTTCATATTACAGACGTTTCAAGATACTTGCTCCCACTTACTTCACAGGCCTCTCCTCTTCCCAATTTCTGGGAGAGAGATGGAGGGCAGCCACAAAATTTACCATTGTTGAATCAGACACTTTCAGCAACTCTTACCCTTATCCACACTGAAATCTGAGCTTAAGCCGTTTAAAACCATCACTGGTGCAGGAAAAAAAAAAAAAATCTATAAAATCTACTAGCTTACAGAGTGGAAACATTCATCATGTTAAAACCATGCAATAATTACAATAGCATTGACAAGAATTAGAGAATTATTTGTTTAAACACGAAGCAATACATTTGTCTTACGTGAAAAAAAATACTATAAGCATGATGGTATATGTAAGGGATTACTGATAGAAAATTCAATTAGAAAATAGTTTGAACTAGGAGATCATTTTGTTTTATTTTAAGCAGGCACATCATCTACTGAAGGGTTTCTCTAGATCTCCATAGTGATAATAGGTTGCCAAGAAAAGTGCTGGATCCTTCCTACCATAACACCTGTGGCAAAAAGGAAGGAAGGAACTCTCAAGCAGCAACTCCCTGCTCCGTTGTGGGAATTCCTGAACTTGCCCATATCATGGTACACATATATATCTCAGTAACACACGCGGCAAGCTTCAGACCAAGCATCTGGTTCTACTACCAAACCTATGCAAATCTGGCTCTTATTTGGCACTAGTCCCACTTCAAGAACGCTTCTGAACGCCTTCTAGGACTACCCAGTTCATAAAGTATTGTAATAGCAGAATGCTGACATAGCTTTTGTGCAGATCGTGTCCAGAGTGCACAGCTCTGTTTTCAACAGGTTCTGTCTGTTGAAACACTTGAAATATATTATGTTTTTCTAAATGTATGCATTTTTTTTAATTAGAATTCTGCTTAGGAAGACTTCTGCTTAAGAACATTTGCTTTATGCAGTACCTAGAGACTAGCTACAAAAAGTGAAAGTCAGAAAGATATAGAACTATACTACCATTTCTAAAATAGTTATGGTGTAAGGTACTTACAAATAGGGTGCACTCACACGTTTGCATTGATATATTCATATTTGAAAAACATTCAAGAAAGACGCTTAGTAACACAGTTCAAGCATAGCTCTGAAGATGAAACTCTCCACGTAAATATAGTACTACAACACCTACATGTATTTTATTGCTTCTAAACATTGATCCTTGAAACATATGAGCAGCAGAAGAGACTATGTCTCATATTTTCAAAATTATTTCTTTAAAAGGAATGCCAATGCACACAGTAGTATCTCGTTACATTTGGAAGGGTGAAACAGTTCACATCACATTGCTTTTTATTCATAAACAATGCATATACCAAGAGTACTATAGTCCACATTGCATTTCACTTTACATTTCTGCGTTTCAGACAAAAATTCCAAAGTAAAACCCAATTTTTCATCATCCAAAAATCCTAGTGCTGCTTTTCCAACTGCTCCCCCCAGAGACATTAAGCAGTGCATATTATTCTCCTCCAGCCCCCCATTCTTGATTTTATATACAGGCATGCTTAACTACTAGCATGCCACCTTTTAACAAAATATTCACAGCAAAGTTTCCTGCTTTGCCTTAAAATAGGGTTATTCTTCAGTTGTCGAATGCCACTGTTTCTTCACTGCATTACTGGCATGAGATGTGACGTAAGTGCACCAAGTGTCTGATGCTAGAGAAAACCAAATATCTGTTCTTTTAGATTCCTCATGCCACTTCACTTCCCCCAATAATTTTAACACCACTTCCATTTCAAGCAGCATGCTGGATCTTGCACTGCTTCTAGATCTCAGAAAGGTCTGTGACAACACCATACATTGTTTCTGCAAGTTAGAAATTAAAAGTTTCTCTCTACAACTGGGCAACCACGCTTACAGGTGCCTCTAGCTTTTATTAGAGCAAAATCAACTACGATGGAATACACACAGAGCCTTCAGCCCATCTGTAGCACACGAGTTACCTACTTACTACAGATGTTCCCAGCTGCAAACTATCACTATCAGACACAAATGAAACTGTCCTGAACTCTATGGGTTATTTTTCCAGATAAGCAACACCTAACTGAAGAGAAACGTAAGAATTTTACATGGTAATTACAATTTATTTTCTGTAACCAAGAGAAGACAGAACAAGAGATGTTAAAAGGAATTAAGAACATCGAACTTTATGCTGAAGAGATTTGTTGTTTCATAGCACTTCACCACTGGCAAATCTCTCCACTGGACATTTTAAACATGGAACATGTTATGTCTGTTTTCTGCACTAGCTCCTACCTAGTTTTTACACAGAAGAATAAAAGGTACATTTTGATTAAGGAACATTTGTTGTTTAATTGGGGTGGGAAGGTGAGAGAAGGTTTCCAGAACACCTAGTGGGCAAGGGTAGCAAAGCCAGCAGCACTCCCGCCGCTCCCTTGGCTCAGTTCAGGCAGATTTCTCAGTGAAACGAGCACCTTACACAGCCACTTGTTTTTCCGTTCCGGCCCTACAGGTGAGCAAACACAGACTGTGTTGAAAGGCTTATTTTTGTTTAAAGATGACTCACAGTGACCAACTTTATTACAAGAGGACAGACATGCTTGAATTAGTCAAGTAAAATAAGGGATTTGTACATAACCATGAATAATGACATGATAGCACAAAGCTATAGCAGAGATCTCCACAAAATAGTCAATACCTATAGCATTTACCATAAGGAAGGCTAATTAACAGGAAAAACGGATATAAAAATCAAAGAACCACCAATTGTATCATGTTTTACTATGGAGTTAGTTTGCCACATGCATAAGAATCTAGGTAGACACAAAAAACGTACAATTCTGTGCCAGAACACAGAACATTTAGAAAACTGCTTCCCATGAAGATCTGTCGCTTAACTGGAGCTTTTTGGCAATGCACAAAAGAGTTCACAAAATTAGTGAAAAGATTTTCTTAAAAGTAAATTGAAGAGACAGAGCATATGGAAAATTAAAAAGCAGGAGTGAAACAGGTCATCAAGCAAAGCATCTTTTTGCTCATCTCCATGCAAGTCTATCAAGAGGTCCTCTCTGATATCTGCTATAATCCTAACTCCCCACCTACTAGTAGCATAGGCAACTCTTCTCCTTAATACTGGTTTAAATAAAAACAAAAAGCCCCCTGTAACAATTAATACAAGTTTCAGCAAGAAACAGCAAACAGTTCTCCAGAGTATAAACAAACGGAAATAACGCTAGAGCTCCTAAAGATTATCAGGAATCACAGATCGTTATGAAAGACAGAAGAAGGAGGGGGGGAAAAAAAGAAAAGAGCCAGACATACAACATGAGCCAGCAAATCTAGTCTAGTAAATCATACTTCGGTGTTGTTTCAGAGCAGACGAGTAGCCCTGTCAGCAACAGCTGTACAGCACTGCCTGAACACCTCCCCTGACGCCTGAGCAACGACAGAACTTACAGCGCAGGCCCTTGTTATCTCCTGCTTAGGGAAAGGAAAAGGACGCTGGAGGCATTTCTTCAAGCAGCATGTACCACACCAACACCCAAATACCTCATCCCAGGAACATTTTCAGCATTTATTCTTGGGACCTGATGCTGCCACGTCAACACAGTACTCAAGGGAGCCCCAAAAAACACAAGTACCGCCTATGCAGATGCTGCAACTGGCCTAAAAACAAACTTCAAGAAGTATTACACAGACAGATATTCGTTAAGATTTTGCAAGACCAAAAGGTATTAAGGAAAGGACAGTTTGACAGGGGCAGAAGAAACTACATAGGACAACCTGACTTTATATATAGTTTAATACAAATGAAAAATGCATGTGAAAGCAACAGCATAATATGGACCTACTAGGTGCATCATATTCTTCACATCCACAGTTCAGCATGACTGCTTTGTATTTTACATAACTGTTGAAATTTCATTTCACTACCTAGCAATAAGTTATTTTTCTCAATATGGGCTCATGACAGGCTTCACTATTAAAAGTGCTGATGTGGCTTGTAAATGAGTTAAAAATATCTTAGTTAAAGGTGGATACCACAGGCCTAACTCTGCCTGATATTGTTCAATTAAATTGAAACAATCGACTTCCCTCCAATCCTCCTCTGAAAGGAGGGAATGACTTAGGGTATAGTTTAGTGAAGATTAGAATATTTAGGATCTGCCAGACACCTCAAAATTTAAGTACAAGGAAAAAAAAAAAAGAGCGCTTGTTGTACAGCAAGGACAATGGCCTTAGAGGATTCAGTTATGCAAGATGCTAGCACTGTTTTCAGACAAGATCTAGTTTGCTCCTTCACAGAGTCTGTATTATTGCCCCCCCCCCCCTTTTTTTTTTTTTTTTTTTTTTTTTTTTTTTACAAGCTATGTTAAGTCAAAGATAAAAATCCAGAGTGTAACAATATTTGTTTTAATTGGGCTCACAGGACATTCTTTGAGTGCAAACAAACAGAGTTTGTATTTGAAACTGAAGGGTAGGCAAGGAGCAATTCAGCTATCTGTGCAAAAATGCAGCTGACAAGAGCTGCAGGCACTGAAATAACTGCCTATCCACCTGCCTAGGACATGTGCCTTGGCCTAAATATCACATTTTCTTTAAAAGCATATTCTTCCATTGTCAGATCAACACTGGACTGACAGGCAGAAGAGACTGCTCCAAGGCAGACAGCTGAGTGCCGCTGTGTTCCCTCGCACATTAGAAATAAGAACGCTTACCCAGAGCGGGAGCTGATAGTGGTAACGGTAGCATCTGCCGCCAAAATAAATAAAGCCTGTTCAACGATTGCATAAAATGCTTGATGTCCACATAAACAGGCAAATAATTAACCCTGAAGTCCTATGTGAACCAATCTCTTGGTCCCTTTCTATATCAGGAAATGGGAAAGGGGAGAACATTACCTTAAAGAAAACTAACGGCTATTTCATCTTTCAGCAAGTATTTTCAATTGCAGGATGTGCGCGTGCAAACACAACCAGCAAACACTGAGCTAAAACCACTATTCTGAAACCAACACACACAACAAATGTAAGGAAAATGGATTATCCACATCATTACTTTTAATACCACGTATTGAAGTTTAAATGATAGTCCATCAAGATTTTAAAAGAAACAAGCCACGTCCATGCTAAACGATCAACAGAATTGTTCACAGACTTGGATTTCACTGAAGTAGTAACGCAGCACTAAAACACAGTAGATCAGCTTTATAAGAACTGTCTATGTCAATGCATCTCCAAGTGAGATTCCAACTTGCAATGCACATCGAGAACGGCAGGTGAAAATTCCTGCCCTCAAGAACTACTATCTGTTTATCAACAAATAAACAACTAATCAATAAAGTCTAATAAAACTTATATCCCAAAGATTGTATTGCTTGATAACAAAGATCTTACCTCAAAGATCAATTTCAACAGCAATGATTCAGTAGGTACTTGGTAACAATTGAATACATTTGAAAAAATTAACTGAAAAGAACCATATATATTCAAATACTACACTAACTCAAGAGCTTTTCACCAACAAACCTGTTGGCATTTGAGTCAAACTCCTGACAGGGATAAAAGGTGATGAAGACAGACATGGAGGAACATTTTCACAGTTAGACGATCCTCCAAGAAACAGTCTTCATGCTCACAAGAGAAAAAAAAAAACCACACACAAAACCCCCCCTCAGCAACTACAGAGACAGATAACATAGATATACAGCATATACAGCTTCTCAGCACTGACCGAGAAAATAAATCTTGCGTATCATTGGAAACATATTCCATTCTTTGGAAAAACTTGCTACCAAAAGTCTCTATTACGAACATAAATTTAAAAGTTCAAGTCAGACTAAATAAAGAGCATACAAGGGCTCCAAGTTTCAGTAAGGCAATACTTGGTTTCCCCAGTTCAGTTGCTAAATGAAAAAATGCTTAGCATTAAATGAAAATACCACATGATAGAAGTAAATCAAGCGTAAGAGAGGGCACAAACTTCATGAATTCTAAACAGAGTAGAAAACAACAACAAAATTATACAAAAGCAGCCCAATTTCAAAAGCCAATTTTAAGCAAGCTGTTCTGATTTAATATTTTGAAAATATAGCTATGAACCTGAAAGTTTTTTTTTTTTTTTAAATCTCAAGAAAGAAAGAAAATGCAAAGAGAAAAAGCTCTCAGCAAAGAGATAAAGTAACGTCGTCATCCTCTGGTAATGCTCTTCATTGATGAGCAATTTTTTGAAAGGGAGCGGAGAAGCAGGCGCATCCACCGGAATACCTCTAACATCCTCATACTTGAGAGCCAAGAAAGCATTGTCACTCTAGCATTTCTTTCTTCCCACTAGAAAATACTCGCATTTGATTGAGATAAAACGTACTGGAGAGACAAGGTCCGGTTCCAGAGCCAGGTATCTGAACTGAAAGCAGGAAAATGCTCTTTCCTGGATTTTTCAGTAGCTTCTTTGCCAGAGTAACACAGGAGAAATGCCCAAATTTCAAATCAGAGGGGACAACTGCCAGACTAGAGTGAAGTGGGGGGTGAGGAGGGAGGCCTACATCAATAGCTGATGGGTTGAAGAAATGAGAAGTCAGGGCTGGTTAAACAGAGAAGACAGGACAAGATATAGGAAAGGACAGTCTGGCTAAGAGCTACAAAGGGAGATGAGCATCAGGAGCTGCTAGGACAGGAAAAAACAGGCAGCTTTCCCTGCAACCACAGGGTCCATTAAGTTCTTGCCAAGAAGATCCTGACAGCATCAACAACTTTAAGGACAAAAGTGCTTTGAGGTGGACATCTGTCCAAGTTTACCTCTGAGTTTACCTCTGAGAAACTGCAAAGAGTATCTTATAGCTGAAGCTGCTAACATCAAGAAATGTGAACTGCGACAAACTTATATTACATTCCACAGTGAATAGAAATTCTTCTAAAAGTATTTAGGTATAATAAGATAATTCTTTATAGTCTGTTTTGAAGCCATTTTCAATATAAACAAATACATTACAAAAACAAATACATACATAAGTACATATACACCCACTAAACAGGTAGGTAAAACAGAATCTGAGTGAAAGAGGTCAAATAGAGTAACTAAGTATTTCAAGACCACTACCTATAGCTGCAAAAAGCCTGCAAATTGCCTGAAGATGATCGGAAACTGCACTTATGCAAATAAAAAGAGCTGGGCTTGAGGTTAATTAAACCATTAATCCCTTTTGTTTGAACGTTATTTTCAGAAGACCCTTTAGCTTGACACTAGGAAAGTACACTGTGTGTGATATTTTACAAAGGCATTGTCAAGTAAAATGCTTAAGATGACCTGTGTATTTATAAGAAAATCCCTAGTTTGCAGTTTCTGAAACTGTTTTACTTAATCATGTTAATATTTTTGTTAAAGCTTGTTTTCTAATGTGAACTCACTTTAAAAGCTTTTTGGGACCACCTCAATCTTTAAACCCTCGTTGTCATACAGGGTCCTGAAAAAACAAAGGCCTTGCCTTGCAGAACTGTGGGCTAGCAAGCACTAGGAGCTGGCAGATAGTAGGGAGATTGACTGAAACTAATGAAGTTAATGGCATACAGCTGCCTAAGGCAAGGTGCTTTTGTTTCATTTTGCTAGGCTCCAACACCAAATACAAAAGAATGCAGCTACCCCACCTACAGAGACCTTCCACATACAAACCCAGTACTTAGACTGGGTCTAAGTGAGGAGCATGGGGTGGCTACTCTAAAAACCTAGCATAGATTTTCTAACATATCTGAGCACCAGCGTAGATTTTAGAGCACTTGATTAACATTGCAACGCTATGCTGAAGTTTTATTTCACATTATCTTTGAGATACAACACCAGTGGCACCATTTCACATCAGCAATGTAGTTTCCAATTTTAATTGTACACTACTTACACATCAGAGATAGCAATAAATACTTGCAACGAAAGTTGTTGTCATCTCCCTACAATGATAGATATTTTACATTTGTTACATCTGTTTCCTAGTTACAGTTTCTGGATCTAGAGCTAGGTCATTTCAAACATAAATTAAACTTCGCAAAAAAAACAAACAAACTAAGGGCAACTACTCTGAAATTCAAAAAAAATGGCAAACAAAACCTGTCCATATTCTACAAGAAATACAGTTCTTATAAAACAGACTGAATGATACAGTTCTGACAGGGCACACTTGTTTAAAAATCCTGATAAACATTAAAATCCCCTATTAGCTTAAAAAAAAATTTTACACAGTCATAATTACATACCTTGTAAAAACATGCCACTGAATTCCCTACCACCTACAGTGCACTGTAACGAACTTATAGGTATGCAGTCACCTCAGCAAAGTGTTGCATAGCTAACAAGCTTTTTTTTTTTTTTTTTATTAAATCAACACCACTATAAAATGAGAATATTTCTAGTAAAGTAAAGAATTAGTTATACAGAAATACTTATTTAGGCCTTAAGGAAGAACAGGATAAAGACAAACTTCAGCACAAATCAGAGCATAGTTTTGGGATGACCAAAGAACCAAAAAGACATTTTCACAAATCAAAGATCCTCTTCAGTGATCAAGCAGCAGTCTGAGGATAAGCACAGATGTCACTTCAAAGCAATTCTTCCAGAACAGGCTGCTTCTAATCCTTTATTTTTATTTTTTAATTAAAAGGGGTAGCATATTAAAGAAAAAGTTTGTACTTGCAATTCATCTGTGAACCAGCAGCTACTACAAGAAATAATCACAAGTAATCAAACGGACAGACAATCTCCTCGCTGCATTAGATAACAACGGAATTGCTTTACCACTAGGTCACAGAATGGCAAAAACTATCATTTCAACAGGACTCATTATCACAATGCACGAACAAGACTGAAAGGGTTATTACAATGGTAGAAGTACACCCAAACTGATCCGACTTTTCCATGTGGACAAAAACCATTCCCAATTCCTTAACAGGTTGCTAGTTCAAGTCATACCCATACAAGCCATGACTGAGTAATAAATATGCAATTCTGTCTCCACTCTGATGAGATTCAAAAGCCAACTGTGGCAGGCAAAAGGACTGAATTTATCACCAAATAAAGAGTACATGGCTTGATACAATAATACAGTTAACACAACACTACATTATCTTTTCCAATTAGCCTCATACAGCCTCAGGAAAAAAAGGCAAAGTATCACAGGACAGACTACTGTTTGAAGCCTATCCTGCAAATCAAAAACTATACTTCAAAGACCACAAAAATAGTAATGGGTCTCAAAAAGCACCTCTGAATATTAAAACATATTGGTAATTCCATGATAAAAAGGCATGGGTAAAACCAAAGAGAAGATTTGGTAGCTATTTACTTTTTTTACTTCAATTCATTCTGAAGTTAAAGAAGATCACTTGAAAGAAAAGCAGTGAGAAAGAAGCAACAGCCTATATCCCATAGGTAAAGAGCAGCACAGGAACCAACACTGAGGCAGACTAATACACTGTCCTTTTGTTTGATCATTTTTCTCCCTCCCCCCCCCCGCCCCCAAACAAAGAAAGGCGAGAAAATTTCAGCACAACAGGCTGAGCTTTATGGCATCCAGTTACTATTGCTTTTGTTTCAGGTTAGACAGAGTCATAACTGCATCAGTATTGTCACCATATAACAGCTATGGATAAATACTCGCTGTGTGCATTTCTGCTTTCAAAAAAAGTGATGTGACTATCAGCCCGAATGAATGTTTTGTTTTTTTTTTTTTAAATACATATATGTATGTATATCTATTAAAACAAACAAAAAAAAGGCTTTCAGAAAAGTGCAATACACATATACTCTCTCCTCTTTAAACTCTGGCCCAACCATTTCCAATTCAAGTCACCACCAAACCATGAGGTGTCTTGTATAGATAATGTCAGACCATGGAGAGAAACAGGAAAGGCAGGTGTTCCAGACAGCTATCTGGAATAATCCTCACATATCTGACTGGCAACTGTGAGCTGCTAGAATTTCATCAGCTTGCATGCTCATTTAAAGATTATGCAAGTTTTACACCTTGCACATGTATAATCACTATCAACTATGCACACTATTTATGCATATTGCAGTCATGACCTCCTGCCTACATTTTAAGACATATATTAAAAAGAAAAAAAAAAAGAGAGAGAGAGACAGAGAAACAAAAGAGAAAAACTACTTCCCAAATTATGAGTGTTTTTATTTTTCTTTTGCATCTTCATTAGATACAAAAGATTCATATTCTTACCTGAAAAATTTGGTTAGAAATTCAGTGCATTTGTCTGTCTATATGCTTGGGGCCCCAGTTACTTGCATTATTTCACAAATAACTCAAATAATTTTGCTACAATTATTAAAGTACATAAGCACATCTTACTTGGAAACGTTAATAGTTTATTTAAACAAAATTCCCATAAATCTGCCCACAAAGAAAAAAACCAAGAGGCATTGCCATAGTAGGTGAGATATAAAAACCTGATTCAGTTCATTTAAGAGTTAGTTTTGCACATTTGTTAAGGTACAAGCGTTATGATTATTCATTTGGCTGCATCTATCTTCTCTTTCTCCTCTCTCCATGTATAGACCCTGGAGCGTTCACTTCAATTATTCTCGGCAGAAGCTAGGCACCACAGTTTACTCATAGACAAAGTATTCTATTTATCAGCTATTCTCATCTAAGGGACCCTAACTATGCTCAAAATACTTAGGATTCTTCTTCCTGGATGCCTCTGACCAATAGTGAGTCACAGTAGACAGATGGCCTGTTTAGGATTATTGTTGTTTTTGCAATAGAAGTATTGTTCTTGGATAAACTACTGACAAACAGGCGTCAAATATGTGTACCTGCCTCTACCAACAGTTATGATAAGCCTGCCTCAGTTACTGTTGGGGTAACACAGACAGCTGAGTCCACATGTCCATTCAGTTCCTCTGAATGCATGGTTCATGAGAAGGTGTTTCTTTTTAAATCTAGAATAATTCTCCTGTTCACCTATGATGAGGAACCTCTCTGGCACTGTTCTATTTTTTAAATTAGCAGGAGAGAACACAAAGAGTCATTAAAACCAGCATTTCTGATAGCACCCCCTAATTATTTTCACATAGGCAGAGAGAGAACTACCTCAAGCCATTCTTTTGACTCCTGGAATTATGTTAAACCATAAAATGCTTATAAATAAACAAACCACTCCCTTGAAATGAAGTGACCTAAGAAGTAAGGATAGGCAACTAAGAAGTTTATATTCCAAAGAGGTGTTGTTCAGATATTTCCCCCCATTTCACAGCAAAACAAGAGACTGCTTTGTGCCCACTGCTGTGAATTACTGAGCACTTACACAGAGAAATATAGATTGTTCTCATCAGGAAGAGTTATTATCTTTCCTTCATACAATCCATAACTTTAAAACATCTTTGGTGTGATAGAGTTATTAAGGTCCATTCCACAAAGGAAAGACCATAATAACTCACTGCCACTACCATCACAGCTCGTGAGTTATGGATAATACGAAAGATAATTGCCCTTCCTGAGTAAATTATATGGGCAATTTCTTATGGGAATTGGAAGGTATTTTTTGCATAAATCACTGTGCCTTATTAACCAACAATTTAAACCCACTTTAAATTTTGAGATCACATCCTAGAGGCACATGTTTTTAGGCCTGCAGAGTTATTTTCAGCAAAAAACAACATCAAGCCATTGCTAGAGCTGGACCTTTACTGTGCAGCAATACATGCATTTAAAACCCCTGGATAAGCATTCTCCTTTTTATATTGATACTCTGGAAATTCACATAATAATGCTTCAGAGAACTTTAATAAAACTAGACTAAATCACCTAATTATGCATATTTCATAGAGTGTCTCATAACATCCTCAGGAAGACTGATGAGGTACAGACTACACAAACAGACAGCAATGTGGCCTAGCTGAACCGCCAGGTTCCAAGGGCTATGGTCAGTGGCACAAAGTCCAGCTGGAGACCAGTCAACAGTGGTGACCCCAGGGATCAATACTGGGGCCAGTACTGTCTAAAGCCTTCATTAATGACCCCGGATGACAGAACTGAGTGCACCCTCAGCAAGTTTGCAAATGATACACAACCGGCAGGAGTGCACAGCAGAGTGGATGGTTGTATTCCCACTCAGAGGGACTTCGACAGGCTGGAGAAGTGGTCCAACAGGAACATCATGAAATTTAACAAAGGGAGATGCGAAGTCCTGCACCTGGGGAGGCACAACTCCATGCACCAGCACAGGCTGAGGGCTGACCCGCTGGAAAGCAGCTTTGGAGAAAAGGCTCTAGGGGTCCTGGTGGACAAGCGGAACATGAGCCAGTAACGCGTCCTCGGGGCAAAGAGGCTGAACAGCCTCCTGGGCTGCGTGAGGAAGAGCGTTGCCAACAGAATGAAGGAGGCTATCCTTCCCCTCCACTCAACACTGGCGAAACGCATCTTGAGTGTGGGGTCCAGTGCTGGGCTCCTCAGTTCAAGAGGGACATATGTACTGGACTAAGTCCTGCAAAGGGCCACAAAGATGGTGAAGGGACTGGAGCATCTCTCTTACGAGGCAAGGCTGAGAGAGCTGGGACCGTTCAGCACGGAGAAGAGAAGGCTCAGGGGGGTCTTATCAATGCATATAAATATCTGATGGGGGTGAAGGAATAAAGAAGAGCCAGATTCTTCTCAGCAGTGCCTAGTAAACAGACAAGAAGCAATGGGCACAAATCAGAATGCAGGAAGTCTTATCTAAGCCTAAGAAAAAGCTTGTTTACTGTGATGGTGGTCAATCACTAGGACAGGTTGCCCAGAGGGTGCAGTGAGTCTCCATCCTTGGAGACATTCAAAACTCGACTGGAGGCAGCCCTGAGCAACCTGCTCAGGGTGACCCTGCTTTAAGCGGGGGGTTGGACTAGACAACCTTCAACATCAACCATTCTGTGACTCTGTATCACTCTTGCAGGGAAAAAGCCATCCCTCTATGAGGCAAAAATATCAGAAAGACTTGAATTTGCAAGCCTATTTTTGCTGCAAAAAACACACATGACTCCAACACTCTCATCAACTGTTGCAAGTAATAAAAGCTAGGGTACGTTTTAGATAGATTCTCTAAAATGTGGCATCTCAGAAAGGTCTTCTGGAATGACTAGCCTAAATTAACATACTTAAAAAAACACTAATTTTCAATCAAAATACATTAACACTGTTCCATCATAAACATCAGTAAGCAGGCAAAAAACAAAAGCTATTTTGTTTAAAATCCAGATGGGAAAGATGCAATAAATCCGCAAACATTAGAAGACCAGAAACCCTAATCTCTTCCATAATGCGATTAGGATTCTTAGTACCATGCAATCCAGCTCCTTAACTTGAGTTCAGGGTAAAACATATATGTGAAAGGATTTAACCAACTGAATTTGACAAATCTGAATTTAAATATTCCACGGGAAACCAAGGAGTATTACAGAGAAGCCTGGAACAGAATACTGCTGATTTAAAACAGACTCTAATTTTTGGCTATTTTTTTTCTTTTGAAGGGATTGTTGTAAGCACACAAGTCTGATTTAAAAAATGACAAAGTTCCTTGTCTCCACTCTTTGAAATATCCAGCTTTAGGAATATTCCCCGTCTGTGACTCAGAAACTATCTCAAGGAGAAAAGGGCCTCTACTAAGCAAGCAGTTTATGGAGCAAAATAATCACTGGCACTTCAGAAATCAACAACAGTCCCAGAGCAATAAGCACTGGTGATATAGATAAAACACTGGGCTATAACCAAGTTCAATATCTGAAAAGATATAAACGTGTAGCTTATGCACAGTTGATTCAAGCAGGGTGTGGGGGGGGGAGGTGGAGAAATCATAGATCACAGAATGGTATCTGCTTCTAAAAGAAAATACTGTGGCTTCCTGGAGAGACGCAGTCAAAGAAGGTAATATAACTGTATATCAATGATGCTAGATTCTGAATGCATACCAATGCACCTCAAAGCAGAGCATCCAACTAATCACTGACATGATCTGCAGGTGCAAAATGTGGGAATCTTAAATACCTGGTAACAAAGGTCTATGAAGGAAAACGTTTCTTGCAATGCAGGGTAGATACATGACGCATCCCACTCTGTCCTTATTGCCTCGCATTTCTCCTTTATCCAGCCTTATGTTAGCCTAATCTTCACTCTCCAGTCTTCCATTTCACTTGCTTGGTCAATAGGCCATATAAACCCTTCTCCTATGCCAATTTATCCTCCTATTCTAATTCCTCACCTGATCTTTCTCCCGTCAGCCCATCCCCAGACTTCCCAATTTCTCCCACTGGCTCACATCCCAACAGTATCTACAGATGTCTTATTTTTCTGCACAGTGGCTTATCACTTCAGTGGGCTTACCTTCATCTCAGCTCCGGCCTTTTTTCCTCAGCTCCTCCTCTAGTCAAAGTCTTCATTCCTACTTTCTTCACAGCAAAGCAACACCTCAATCCTAACATGGAAGGGTTCACCACTAATACCTAAAATTTAACAAAATTAAAAGCAACTGACCTCAGAATCTTACTGTGAGAAGTATCAGACAACCTTCATAAGTACTCTAAACTTCAGGATGACTGTTAGTCTTGTAATATACCTTAGAGCTACTTTTATTTAATATCTATGCACTTATACATGAGTGTATTTTAGTTTTACTGAAGGTATTTTCAATAAATTTGAATCAAAGTGAAGAAAAAAACAGATTCTAAAGTAAATAATCATTAGCGAATGAAATAAACGAAAAACAGGGCAGCAGAAGAGATGAAATAAGAATTTACTCAGGTTGTCTTGGCAGATTATGATATATTTCTTCGATGGAACAGAAGAGTCTTTGCTCCCCCACCCCAGAGAAAATAAAATGCAGGTGAGCCTGTCTGGGGGAATGCAGTTTAACCTATTACATCAAGGAACATCATCAGTTAAGCCACAAGAAACTGGTTTAGAAGATGTATAAAAAAAATCTGTATGAAACTGGTTAAAGCAAAGACAACTTCAGGTAGCACTCAATCAAAAGTGAGGTTACTGAAGTAGTTTCATTAACTGAGACTGACTCAAAAATAGATCCTTAATATTTTTATACAGGAAACCGGCACAGAGTAATGAGGTACACATGTAAGATCTGCTGAAGGATAGTTGAATAGATATCACCTATTCACAGGAAGATCAGAATATCAGTAAAGAAAATGCATGCATAATTTTGAGGATCAAAACAACCAAAATAAATTCAAAAATAGGTACTTTGATGTCAAACACCTAGGGATTGTCTGTTCTTAGCAACCAGTTTATCAGCTGAACAGACGTATCAGGCAATCACAGAATCACAGAATCACAGAATCGTTTAGGTTGGAAGGGACCTCTGGAGATCATCTAGTCCAACCTCCCTGCTCAAGCAGGGTCACCTAGAGCATATTGCCCAGGATCACATCCAGACGGGTTTTGAATATCTCCAGCGAAGGAGACTCCACTACCTCTCTGGGCAACCTGTTCCAATGCTCTGTCACCCTCACAGTGAAGAAGTTTTTCCTCAGGTTCAGATGGAACTTCCTGTGGTTCAGTTTCTGCCCATTGCCTCTTGTCCTGTAGCTGGGCACCACGGAGAAGAGGCTGGCCTCATCCTCTTGACACTCCCCCTTCAGATACTTGTACACGTTGATGAGATCCCCTCTCAATCTTCTCTTCTCCAGGCTGAACAGGCCCAGCTCTTGCAATCTTTCTTCATAGGAGAGATGCTCCAGCCCTCTAATCATCTTCGTAGCCCTCCGCTGGACTCTCTCCAGGAGTGCCATGTCTCTCTTGTACTGGGGAGCCCAGAACTGGACACAGTACTCCAGGTGAGGCCTCACCAGGGCTGAATAGAGGGGCAGGATCACCTCCCTCGTCCTGCTGGCAACACTCTGCCTAATGCACCCTAGGATCCCATTGGCCTTCTTGGCCACAAAGGCACACTGCTGGCTCATGTTTAACTTGTTGTCCACCAGCACTCCCAGGTCCTTCTCGGCAGAGCTACTTTCCAACAGGTCAGTCCCCAGCCTGTACTGGTGCAGGGGATTATTCCTGCCTAGGTGCAGGACCTTGCACTTGCCTTTGTTGAACTTCATGAGGTTCCTCTCCGCCCACCTCTCCAGCCTGTCCAGGTCCCTCTGAATGGCAGCACAGTCTTCTGGGGTGTTAGCCTCTCCCCCCAGTTTAGTATCATCAGCAAACTTGCTGAGGGTGCACTCTGTCCCTTCCTCCAGGTCATTGATGAATATATTGAACAAGACTGGGCCCAGGACTGACCCCTGGGGGACACCACTAGCCACAGGCCTCCAACTTGACTCTGCGCCATTCACCACAACCCTCTGAGCTCGGCCATCCAGCCAGTTCTCAAGCCACCTCACCGTCCACTCATCTAGCCCACACTTCCTGAGCTTACCTAGGAGGATGTGATGGGAGACAGTGTCAAAAGCCTTGCTGAAGTCCAGAAAGACAACATCCACTGCTCTGCCCTCATCTACCCAGCCAGTCATTCTGTCATAGAAGGCTATCAGATTGGTCAAGCATGATTTCCCTTTGGTGAATCCATGCTGACTACTCCTGATCACCTTCTTGTCCTCCAGATGCTTAGTGATGACCTCCAGGAGGAGCTGTTCCATCATCATTCAATCCTATGATCACAGTTATCATGATACAGGCATAATAAGAAAAAAGAAAAAAAAAAGAAAAAATTCACAGTGGTAAGGCACATCTAGTAGTTTCCAACATTTCTTCATGAGAGATCTGGTAATGCTGTTGTCATTATCTTCATCTACAACATCAAGTATAGCCCCAGTTACTGTGCTCAAGAAAGAAAGGAAAAAAGCCTACTAAGCTTATAACAAGCTCTCAATTTTCCCAATATATAATGAAGCTAAGACAGCCTGGCTTGTTTAGCGCAACATCATAAAGTCTAAGAGTAAATGTGATTGGTATGTACAGGATGATTTATGAAGGGCAACCTCAGGAAAAGAAATAAGAATTAAGCTACAGAATGATGTTAAACAAGAGCAAATAAGTATATGAAGGCCATAAATAATTTTAGGATGGAAATTAGAAGGATATTTTTGAAACAAGCTGAGAAGGGTGGGCTGTGGATCATGATTTTTAAGATAAAACACGACTGTCATTATAAGGACTGAGAGAGACAATTTACAGGCCCATAACAGAAATGGAATGCACAACAAACAAAAAACCTTAGTCCTACACTGGGGGAGGTGAAAGGATAAAAATAAAATAAAAAAAGAAATCATATTCTATAGTTTTACAGTAGTCCTCCAGGGTTAATTTAGTACTGTATGTAAAGAGGAAAAGTTTTATCAATCTGAAAAGCAACACATGCATTTCTGCTTTTAATAAACCTTCTTGTTCGAAAGCACAAGAGATCTGAGGAGTACACTAACACGTAAGATCCTGAAGACGAATAAGCCACTTTCTACATCCAGCAGGAGTGTCAGAAGCAAACAATTTAAGTTCTTTGCCTTAAAGAACTCTACACACTAGGGACCAAGACAAACAGATGATAACCCCTCCTCCCCTTTTAGGATCCCTGACACTTTTCTTCAACCCACCTCTTCAGCTGTGGAATTCTGCTCTGCTCCCCTACCCTTTGTAGACATTTATGAAGTACATACTTCACTGGTATATCAGGAGCATGAACACGCACAACCACAAGCAGAAGCAGCAGAGCAGGAGTAAAGAGAACGGCAGATGTCCTGCAAATGAGAAGACCAAGAACAACCATGAAATCCAAGAAAGAAGTTCAACAACATAAAGAAACTGGCTGGCACTGGGTGGAGCGCTGACTGCACTGAGAGCACACCACAGAGATGGAGCAACAAATACGTGATAGGACTCAACCACACCCTGGGCCTTCATCGTCAAAAGAGTGCATAAACGCAACAAAGATCACACAGCATCATCACCAATGAGGAAGAACCCCAGAGACGTGACGAGGACCTGTCAGCCAGTATCCCTCGCTCCCCTCATCACTGCAGGCCAGACTGCTGGGACACCGCTCTGTCCTAGTACTAGCGAACACAGGAGTGTGAAAGCATGGAAGTATATGAGATAGCACACGTGAGTGACTGAAGTCAGTTCTGTTCAAATAAGAATCATCTTCCCTTCTATAAAGCATCGCACCAAGTTTCACTACAAGAGTGGCTGGACTTCCAGCTGTTTCACTTTTATTTGGTTACACATATTGTTTAGCTGTTGCAGAATCATGGTATCTTAAAATAGACATTTTCATAATGACATCTATTGCATAAAACATAAGCAGCTTATCATCACACAGAATCCACCTAACTTATCATTCATGTCTTTTGGTCTCTGCAAAAGAAACTTTTCCTTGCCCAAAGCTGCGGATTCCTTTTAGTAAATATTTGATTAATAGTAATAAAATACATTGATGGATGCAGGCAGCCTGAGAAAACCTCTCCCTGTAAAAACTATAGCAAGTACAAGGATGCACAGTACAAATGAGTGCTGCAGAGAGAGCTCTGCCATCTAACGACCGCTAAGCTTCTTCCTTAGACAGAGGCTAGGCAGTTTGTCGCTAAATCAGAAAAGCTTTCTTCCCTTTGGCATCTTTTCACATATAAACTACACATAACCTTCCAGAGGCTACTTTTAGAATTCATTCACGTTCTCATGTACAGAGAACCATGTGTTTCTCAACATAAAACCACAATACATTCCATTCAGGATATATACCTGGAGAACATTAAGTTTCAAAAGCTAGCGCTGACCATGAAATATACTCCCTGTTTATACAAATACTTTGTCAGTACTTGTTCTTCGCTCATGTGACTACAACCTATTTCTCATAACCCTGCCTGATTTTAACGTTTACTTTCAAAAATTTATCATGATCTTATATACAAAGCGGGTCTCCCCTTTTTTATTCCCATATACTTCTAATATGCACAAGCAGACTGAAGTATTTGTTTTAATCACAAATTATAGAAAAAAATCTGAAAAATATTTTGAATCAGTAATTCGTAAATAGAATCTTTTCATCTTTCCACATAAATATGTTGAATTATAATTCTAAAAATATTTTGTTTTTGTTTCCTTCAACACCCTGAGCAATATTCAAGCTAACACCTTCTCCTCCTTTCTTCAGTTGTTGGCAGAAAACTGAAACAGGCGAGTACAGGTAAGATTGACAAGACATTAGAAACAGAGTCTTCCATATAGCATGGACATAGGAAAGGGGTTATTTATTATAAAGTATAAGATGTAAAAACCTTACTTTCTTTTGGTAGCCAAAAGCATTTAAGTTTTAATGCATTGTCATTGAGGAAAAAAAAAAGTAAAGAGCAACACACAACAGAGAAGAATGAAAACTACAGCTTGCCAGAGCTTTAGTCTACAAAAAAATTCAAAGTCTCAATAGTTCTGTCTCTTTTCAAATTGCAATTTTCTGTAGTCAGCCTTATACTTAGTTCTGTCCAGGGGGAAACCTTGTATTTGACTGGCCTAAGCTCTGCAGCATGAAAAAGCAGAGCTTCATCTAGGCTCGGTATTTTAGAGTACATCCGACATTTCTTTTGTAGCTTTTAAAAAAGACAACATTTGTAGCTATTCTCAGAATGAAACTGCAAATTCAGTCTTGTGTTGGACTTGAGAATACTCCTGGAATGCTTGGAAGTGCTCTATATTCAACTGCACTATGATGCCTTAACTAGCTATTTTTTATTTTTTTAATTATTAGGGGGAATTCTCGCAAGCTACTCTAGCAACCATTCGCTGGCAGAAGCTGGCCCCAGACAGTCTTCTAAAGGCACATATGGTATAACCTACTCCGTAACAAATGTAATCTAATTGTTATCATTGTTCTCAGTTACAAATCAGAAGCACTCCTCCAGCACGTTTGGCTTGATTTGAGATCGCTCTGTCAAATCTTTGTTTGTATCACTAGTTGTAACTGTGGATAGTACTATTATCCATGTAAGTATCCCAAAACCTTTACTAAATTCTTTAACTCATATCATCGATAGTCAGATTCAATTAAGTGTGGAATGGAAGAGCAGCAAATTACTAGATGGCATTTAAAAATATATTTCATTGGAAATATCGCCGTGTTTTCTCAAAACACAAGAAAAGTGATATTTCTGTCAATTCGTAAAACCAGAACCACAGAACAAATTCTAACTCTTGGGTCCCTTTGAGCCAAGGCTACACGTAAAGTGGAAGGAATACACTAAAAATAAGTTTTGTCTTTAATACAATTGCATCTTTCACCAAAGTTCCTTAGGATTTTGATGCAAGGAATCAAGAAGAGAACTCCTCTCAAACTGAGCATTTTGTAAAGTCAACCACACGCAGGGAAATAATTTCCAAAAGAGTAGATACAATCACCTAGTATTCTCTTTGACACCCAGCAGGTTGGAGGTTATCTTACTCTGCAGGAAAATAAAGAAAGTAACGAGAAGGCAGGTTTGTATTTCTGATTGATCTCCAAGATGATCTCGCACAGGCCTGCACAGACCTCAGCCTCCATGACCTACCGCAGCAGAAAGGCCTCAGTGTCCCATACCTGCTTTTGGCTGCTGGTTAGCCCTTACCTCTAGGATTGCTCTGCTTCAGCTGTACCAGTGAAGCACCTGTGATGGGGACGCCATGTCAAAAAAAAAAAATGGCATGACAATTACAGCAAACCTGCTTTCTATTTTTTATGCAAGCAGTAGTTGGCAAACATGCACCAATCTTTTTTGGAAGTTTAGTTTTAAAACTAATCCCCTGATTTCAGATCCAGGGTACAAAACAGAAATAGAAACAAAAGTCCAAAATATGCCTTCTTAAAAGAGTTAAGTTTGGTTTACATTTTGGGAGTGAACTGAAATCTTCTGGATTTACCATCAATACTTTTAACACCATAATACCTGTAAAGACATAGAAGTACTTCAAATCACACACAAAATAAAAGGCTCTATTTGAACCAAGTGATATATCATCAGGTAACACTTAGTATTGCGGGAAGATGATTTCCGACTCAAGATTCTAACAAGTTTGTCTTTTTAGAAGATGACTCCCATTTCCATACTAAAACCAGCTGGTTGAAATTCTTAGCTCACAGGAGGGATTCTTCACATGTGGAGCTGGGATCCAGAGAGCAGCAACCAGCCCACGAGCGACGCTCTGACAACAGCCTTGGGTAAAACGTACCAGCTCCGCGGGGCTGTGCTGGCGGTCCGCAAGGTAGCCAGAGCAACGACAGCAGCTTGCTGCTGAGTACGGTTTGGGAACCACCGGTTTATACTGTGCTTTCCACCGCACAGCTGCTTGCCGGCCAAGGAGCGGTTGGCAGGCATCTTCAACAGCACACGCAAACCTGAACTCTGAGACGCTGTCACGTAAACACGACCTGAAACTAACCTATAACGGCCAACGTAAGCGTTTATAGAAAAAAAAAAAAAATTAGCAGAACGAGCAGCTTAAAAATAAGTAAGTGAACGCACAAACAAGAAAAATCGCCACCCGCAAGGACTAACGGGAGCCGCGAGGCTGCGGCTCAGGACAGCCTGAAGCCAAGAGCAACAAGGGCGCCCAGACCCGCAGGGCTCCCGCCGCTGCGCACCCAGCTGGGAAGAAATCACGGCCGCGAAACGCCCGGTGCCGCCGCGCCCGCCGCTGCCCCGCGCCGGACCGGACCGGATCGGGCCGGACCGGCGCGCGCCCGCCCAGGCGGCCGTTGGCCCGTCCAGCCGGGGCCGGCGACGCGCGCGGGGACCCGCCGGAAACTTCGGCAGGAGGCGAGCGGAGAGCGCGGGGCCGCCGCCGGGCGCAGAGCCGCGGCGAAGCCGCCCCGCGGCCGCGGCACGGGCACCGCCGCCCAGACCCCCGCGGCCGCCCAGACCCCCGCGGCCTCCCAGCGCCCGCCCGGCGGAGCGGCACCGGCGGCAGCACCCGGAAAAGTTGCGGCGCGGTGGCGGCGGCGGCGGCAGCCCTCCCTCAGGGGGCGGCGGCGGGCGCCCGGCGAGCAGCGAGGCGCCGCCGCGGCACGCGTGCCCGGGCAGCCGCCGCGCAGCCTGAGGCCAGGCGAGCGCCCACCCGCCGCCGCGGCAACGGGACACGACGGGGCCCGGCTCCGCCGAGCGGCCGGGACCGGGGCGGACCCCCTCGGCTCCTCCCCGTCGCGCCGGGACCCCCCGCGGTTACAACTCCCCGCGCGCGAAACTCACCGGGCTAAAAGCACGCCGCGCGGCGCCCGCTCCCAGCCGCGCTGGCGGCAGCGGCGACCTCGGGGACTGCTCCGCTCCGCTGCTGCCGGCGTCGCCGCGACCCCCTTCCTGCCGCCGCGCCCGCCCCGCCCCCCCGGGCGGCCCCGGCCCCGCCCCCCGGGGCGGCCCCGCCCCGCCCCGCGCGGGAACGAGGCGCCGCTCACGTCTGCCTGCGCGTTGCTGCCGGGGAGCGGCGCCTCGCGGCCGCCCCGGCCGGGCGGGGCGCAAGATGGAGCGGGTTTGGGGGTGGGGGGGAGAGCTCGAGGGAAGGCAGGGGAGGAAGTTTGCCCAGTCTCGGTCCCGGCGAGCCCCGACGGAGGGTGTCCGGCCGCTCTGGGGGAGCCTGGGGTGCTGCCGCGGTGGCTGTTGATTGTGGGGGTGGACTCACGGGGCTGTAAAATGTGAAAATATGTGGTAAGACGTCGTTGTGCCGCCTTCGGGTTAAAGCGGTGCCTTGTTCTATCAGCGGGTCTAGCGACTGCGCTGGGGAAACCGCTTTGGGGAGTTAGGCCTGTGATGGGTATGTCGGTATTTCTGCGGTACCGTGGAGAAGGACTCTTCTTGTTGGGGTAAAATGAGAGCTGTACGGGCAGCATGGACTTGAAAAGCCCACGCGCGCTTCCTGAGTTAGAGCACGCCAGTGGGGTTTTGGTTTGGTTTTCAGCGCCTTGTCCTCTTTCCTTGGATGCTGAAGACTTGCCTCGCCTCGGCCAGGTGTAAGACCCATCTAGCACTTAGCAGCTAGTCTGTCCCAAAGACGTTTCCGTGCCTCGGTCGGTTCTCTGAACAGGCGATCCTCATCTCGGAAACGAGGCCTTACCCACTCCGGTCACCTCGCAGAGGCACCTGACGTGTCCTGGCAGAGCCGTTTGCGGCGCTGGGCGCTAGCGGAGGTGGGTGCTGCGCTCCCCTCCCGTGTGCGACACCCAGCGCCGCCGTCGCCAAAGCCTCGTCCCGGGGTTTTTAGCGAGGTTTTAGGGAGACAGCCCGCCCTGAGCAAAGCGATTCGGTTGCGCCTGTGAGAACAGTTGAGCGGAGGCGCAGACGTGCTGCGAAGGCAGGAGGGCTGCAGAGGCCTCCCCCCAGCTGGCGTGGGGCGGCATACGAAGAGGCGGCAGCCTCACGCGCATCGGGGCTACGTGCTCTTTAACCACGTTTCCCGTTCTGCCTCCCGTCATGCAAATTCTGTACTTGGTTTAGATCAATTTTTATTTCCAAGGCAACCTGCGTGAGGCAAGAGTTTGCAGGAGGAGCTCGGGTAGTCCTACACGCATGAGCGTTCCCCAGGTTCGGAGGGCCTTATGTGATGAGAATGCTGTGGCTGTCAAAAGCCAGTCCTGCTTTTTTGTAAATGCTGGACATCTGACTTACAGATATGACTAGAAGGAATCAAGGCCTTTGAGCAAGGAGAGAAAAAAGCACAGAAGAATTATGTTACTAAGTCTTTGAAAAGTTGTTTGGAAACTTGATACAGCAAGTTTTGGGCCTACCAAGGGGATTTTCTTTAAAATTTTGTTTTAAATTTTTAAAAGTTTTGTCCTCATAATTAGAGAAAAGAAATTAAAATCTCAGCTTTTTTGTGAATACTTTAGTTCAGCAGTAATGAAGTCATTAATTTGAGCAGACGCTGCCAACTCTTTTGTTTTTCATTACTGTAAACATACGGCAATCTACCTTAGTTTTCTGGTTTAATGGCTCTCTAAATAATTCTACTGTATTTACTTCCATTTGCTCATATTGCTTTCATTACTTTGAGTGTTGTTTGAATGCTTTTTGAATTTAATTCCACTTATATTACCCACCTGGTGATCTCTGTGCCAAGTGATTTCATATTGCTTCACAAAGGCAATAAAAATGAATACATTAAAATGTGATGTTTAAGTTTTGCCTCCTCCTCTTCTGAAATCTGAGGTTAGACTTACAGTGCCTTTTTGTCAAATCTGATACTACCTTGCACAGAAGAATAAAATAGTTTTGTTAACTTTGTGATTTATGCTGTAGCCTCCTAGCATGAAGTGCAGAAAAATAAATACACCAAGCACTAGATCCTGTAAAATACTATGTTTCCCACAAGACAGGCTTCACGGAGCTTATAAAATATTTGGCGTCTGGTATGATTGGTTATCTACTTTAATGATTTTCTGATAAGAACAAAGTATTCTGAATGTTCTTTTTCATAAAAGATCACTTATTATAAGGCTTTTGTGTGAAATTAAACAGCGTAAATGAACAGACTTCTGCATTAGGTCCCAATTCAGCAAGGAATTTAAGCACGAGGAAATCAGATATGTGCTCAAGTAACTGAATCAAGACCTCTGAGATAAACCAGTTAAATTAAAAGATGTGATTGGTCTCCAGCTGCAGTTTCACGATAATGGACTTGGACTTCCTTGTATGCAGGAATGGACTTAACTTCATGTCCTAGGCTCTTGCGTTGTGACAAATATACTTACATCTTGAAGATTTTCAGTACGAGTGCCTCAACCACGCACATAGTTGCCACCTGCCATTTATAGATACATGAGGAGGTATTATATGAACTTGTCCAAAGAGCTTTTGAGCCATGACATTCCCTTATACTTCCGTAATACAATAATATTGTCATTGGCAAACAGCCATAAAAAGGTATTAAATCATAAAAGGCAGTAGCATATATCTTGATGAAATATTTTAGATAGATAGATACATCTTTTTAATTCTTTGCTTCAATCATCATTTACTCTA
Organism: Struthio camelus; assembly: GCF_040807025.1. Classification (NCBI taxonomy): domain Eukaryota; kingdom Metazoa; phylum Chordata; class Aves; order Struthioniformes; family Struthionidae; genus Struthio; species Struthio camelus. The sequence continues at coordinate 50,702,022 of NC_090982.1, forward strand.
TATTGCTACAGATGCTTATTTCTTTTTTTCCCCTCTGTTTTAGGCAAAACAGAATGCTACCTTCCTTTTTTCCTCTAGCATATATAAAAGCACAGACTGCATCAGACACTGGAGAGCTGCATGGAGATTTTACTTTGCAAATGGAACAGCATGCTGGCAGCATAGAGGATGAAAGTCTTTGAAGAGCTCTTTTGAGGATAGAAATCAGCCCATGAACTCCTTCAGGCTGCAGTCTTATTCATCATTATTTCCAAGATTTTTTTCACATGCTCACCAAGATAAATTCAAATTTAAAAACAGTCCCAGTGAGCTGGGTATGTATTATATAGGTATGTAACACAGCTATAGTTAATGTAATTTTTATACCTCAATATTATGCAAAAATGCTACAAACCAAATACTTATACGTTGGAGGTTTAATTTTGTCCCTGATAAACAGGAAAGTATGCCACAAACCATTTAGCACCCTCAGCTAAACTTTGCTTTTAACTCCTGCGTGCAATAAGTGGTTTCTGCGATCGCAGATGAGGTAAGCTTTTGGGGCACTGCTGCTTATATAATGCCTCTCCTGTGAACAGAAGATTTTCGTCTCTAGCCCTGCCAGACCAACATGTAAAGAATAAGACAATAAATTATAGCAATGTTGTAAGGACAATTTTTGATAATACTGTATTACCTAGAGCGATGTCACATTTTACGTACGAGAACCGCTGACAGTGGTTTCTCATAAGACATAGTTCCAAAGCAGAAAATATTTATTGTCCTTTCTATTGGTATATTTGGGTGTTGCTATCTTACATATAGCCTGGCCTTTTGATCTTAAAGCATAAAAGAAATCTGACATGGCTGAATATATGTGCCCTTAGTGATTACTGGCGCCCTGGTACAAGTAATTCACTTAGTTGTCATTAATCTGAATGTGCCAACTCAAATAACTGTCCTTGAAAATTATCCAGATTTCTCCTGAGGCTTTTCTTGTGTCTTTAAATAACCTTACTTTCGCCCCTTTGCCTCTGGGATCTATATGCAGGTCTTACTTAAAGGTTGTTTTTTTCCATATGCTTACTAGTTTTCTCTTTGTTTTGAGGAAAAAAAAGTCAGACATCTATGTAATAATGAAAGGAGACTTGCCAAAAATATTAAATAGATATGAACCAGACCTTAGACTCCATCTTTAGAGCTTCTAAGAATTTATTGTAGGAAAGCAGTGGTTCAACATTTATTGTTTATACTTAACGTAATTACATTAAACAATGACTAATGCTAGATCCCAGCTCACCACTGTATTCTGTCTGTCTTACCTGAAAAACATGATGAGTATGCTGCAGGTATGGTCTCTAGTTAGAGATACATCATTGTAAAGCGTTTTATTTTTCCTACTGCAATAATACTTGCATATAGAAAGGGAAGTAACATTTAAATTTAAAAAGCGTTTTAAGAAAGTCTTGCAGTAGTCTCTTGTATTTGTCAGAGGGTTGGACTGCTGCTGTGTTTTAAGTATTTGACAAGTATTTCCATTACACAATTTCATGACAAAATTCCAGAATTGTTAGTCCTAGATTTCAGAGAACTAACCACAGGCACGCTGGAGGGAAGGGAGGACGTCTGATACTTTTTGTTATGGAACCTTGAAAGAAGAATAGCTGTGGACAGAAGAGATGAGATAAGATTAAGGGAGAAAATGCCATAGCTTAACTCTGCATATACATCCCTAATTGACTGTACGTTATAAATGATTGTTTGCATAGAACAAGACAAAATCTGCTAGCAAAGCCTACTGAACAGGCAGTAATTGTTTAACTAACTTTCAGAGTCACTTTATTCTACGCTAACATCAATTTTTAAAGGTAGCTGTGGCCAGGGACACATGAACAGAGAGGCAATTCTTGAGACCGGAACAAATCATGCTCTGGCAGCTGTGTATAAAGAAGCAGATTTATGTTGCAAAGTGTGAGAAACAAGCACTGAAAAATAAGCAATTGAAATCATGGCAACATATAGCTATGATTTTTCCAGGGGTAAATTCACCGCTGTTGAACTAGGGTTAAAGCGCTTTTATCAGCTGAGTATCCACAGCTTTTAAAAATCCAGATAGATGGATTTGTCATGGGCTAACTCATGGTGGGTCTGTGGCAAGGTAATTATTACCACCAGACAACGCAAAATATCATGAGAGTTAATGTTCCAGGTGAGGATGTAGCCTCACTGTGAATACTGGTGGAGATTAGTAAGCCACAAATATATATCACAACCAAGAGCGTATGTGCCAGAACAAGCAGTGGGATGCTAGATGGACAGCAGCTCTTACTTGGCTCCACCCAGGAAATTCAATCTTTCTTTCAAAACTGATGAAAAATAGTAAAGTTATGACATTGGTGAGAGAGAGAGAGGTGAAAGAAATGAAATGGTTCTATTTAATATTGACTTAGTACTTTAGATTTATTAAGCAGTACTTAAATATTAGCTAAGCTTCACAACAGCGCTATAAAGAAGGTATTTTCTCCATTTCTACCATGTTTTACAGTATTTGGACAACTAGTCCTTTCTCCAAGACTGAAAGTAAAGATATCCAGTTGTGGGTATAGAACTAATTAGATAATCTGCCAAACTCATTGAAGCACCTCTATTAAACTATCAGTCAGTAAGACTTGGTTAACTTATTTTCCTTATTCCTCTTTATTCCAGAATTTACTAGTCTCAGATCAGCAAATCTTAGAAAGTAAAAGGGCAGCAGTTGCTAGGAACCATGTCAGAAAGCCAAGGTCTCAAACTCCCCTTTTTCAGAGAGGGAGGCAGAGTTTCACCGTAATGAAATGTTTGAGGATGATGGCCAAATTGCCCTTTCTTGAAGAGAGCTCAACGCGTTCAGACATCCACCTTCGCTCTGTGTGAACAAATGAAACCTGCTTTAAAGCCTGAGGTCTTTAAAGATAGATACCTCACCATTTGTCAGACAGATTTGCTCCATCTTCTTTAAACAGATCCTTAGAAATGCATTTCATCCTTAAAATGGGAACTCATTCCCCTTCTTGTGAAGTATTTACTCATTTGCTGGTTCACTTCTTTCTGCCCTGACTGCTCTTTGCCAGCCAGAAGATTCTTCCTCGAAGCACCTCTGCTGTTTTCTTACTCTAGTTAGGAGAAAGTCCTGAAATCTGGCAGATGTCCTTTAGCTTAATGATTAGATTTTGCTTTGTGGAGGTCATTGTCCCTTAGGTGAACAACGATCACCTGCAGAGAATGATAACAAGCCATTAAATCAATTTAGAGTATGTGGGGGAATGTAACTCCATAGCATGCCACCAAAACTAATTCTTTTCTGGCTCTCAGGCAGAAAGCTGACAAGGCATGTGGGCCTACCTGAGATTCCCCCATGCATGACATGCTTTTGTCTGTGTCCAGTGAACCCAGATTTCCAGAAGCTGAATCTTTTCGTTTGATACTGCAACAAAGCAGATAACAAGATATAAGACTGAAAATTTACCTTGATATATGGTTCTTCTGAAATGATTGAATGTAGTATTGCTAGAGCCAACTAAGCTGTTTCTCATCCATTGTCATTTGTGGTAAATGTAGCCATTGCTATTATGTATGAATGCATCAAAGTCCCCAAAATACAAACAAAAGAGGTGTAACTCAATTCTCTATTCCATTTTAACTCCAATGTTAACTTTACCCTGAATACAAATTGCCTGTTTCCCTGGAGAAGTGCTAGACCTAAATATTGGCTAAACGTCAGCTGATGCTTTTAATGCCTGTCCTAGACAAAGACACAGAACAGTTTTTCAACCACAAACAAGCCAATCTTTTTTTAAAATGACATGAAATCGAGATACCTAGCCCTTGCAGGAAGTATATCTCCCAAATTTCAGTACTTTCCCCTCTGATTTTTCTAGTCCTCTTGGAAATGCTTCCAAGAAATACTTGGTGATCGTTTCCTCTCTTGTAAGATTCTGCTACCAACCTACCTTCCTTGTAGTTTATAAACTAAGACATTATATCCCTAGTTCTAAAATGTAAATTTACTTATTGGCAGGTGAAGCATCTGGTGTATTGTATGAGAATATTCATATGGCAGTGAAGACCTGGAACATTTATCCAAACTTGATCAGCATTCGTAGTACCACATGACTTCAATCCATATTGAATTTCTTCTGGCATGTGGTGCAAATTTCTAAAGTGAATGAAAAATGTTAATGTAGGAACATTTCAGCAGTGCTTTTAAACATAAATATTTTGTATATTCAGGGCAGATGCATTACTATAACTGCTTGCACTAAATTTCTCAGTCTTTGTGGTAAAATGGTATTTGCTTGCATGCTGACAAAAACATGTCTTGGTTTGGAAAAAAAAAATGCGTGGTGTGGCTGAAGGTTCTCTGTGTCCAAGAGATTTACAGCTGTACTAAGAACCTCCAGGTAAGAGGTCTTTTGGGAAGCAGCCTTACCACTAAGTATGGCAGCAGCACCCTATCATCTATATTTAATGGCAAGTTGTACCATGGTCCATTAATTTAAAAACAATTTTTGATACAGATACTAACCTCAAGAGCGGATTCCCATCTTGTATCCTAAGTGTTGAGATATATTTGCCTTCAGCATCGACTCGGGTATATAAGCCTTGGAGAATTGAAAGGTTCAAGATGCCTCTCTGTCTTTCCTCCTTTCGCAGTGGTCTGTGTTAACCTGCGTTAGAGGTTAAATTTAGGGGATTCTGTGCTCAGGCATGCAGATGTTCTAGGTCAGCGTTTCACTAAAGATTTTTAGGACACATATTTGTTTCCCCACATTGCATATGGAGCCCAGGAGACTAACCGTAATCTTGGGTTTTGAATTCTGCTAAGTGAAATGCTGCACTTAACTATGTAAATCCTCTGCTGTAGCTTGTCCTAAAACCACAGAACAGTGCATTTATAAGTTTTCTTTTCAGCTAGCCTTCCCTCACTTGAACTTTCTTTCATACCACAGACACAATGATAGTTTTAGGAACGGAAATATTACTTCTATTAAACCACAGTTTCTAATAGTGGACCTGTTGTTTGGGGTGGCAGAGTGAGTAAACCCTAACGCAGTCAGTCTCTTTGTGAACCGTAGATTGTAAAATAAGTAGCTACATTTCCATTAAAATATTAACAGCAGGAGTGGGGTTACATAATTTAAACAAGCTGCCATTAGACCCTTCATTTTAACCATAGAAGCGAAGGCAGTGGGAAATATGGTGTACAGGGATAGATACTATTCGTAACTATGAATTAGTATGGCTATTAGTATGGCTCATATATGAGAAATGAAAGAAGTGTTGCCCACAGTACAGAGTCTGCTGTCTTCACTGAGTAAAAATGCAAATTTGCATTCTAGGAAACAGCATTCCTATTGAAGAAAATTACTAATTGGTTTGTCAAGAAGAAACCAACAAATCAGAAATGGAGGAGACACTATGAAGATTGAGAAGTGCCTTAACATTTTGGCAAATATCCTGAAAATTTATCTGAAAAATACTAGTCGGTCCTTAAGGGATAACCACTTATTTTTCCACTGTAGTTCTGCAAGAGAAAAACATCTGAGGAACTTCTTGTTCTGACTTTCCTACTTTATTATAATGGATTCCCCTTAAGGTGAAGTTAGTAGTCCTGTTCTCACATTGCAAAGATTTCAAGAAAGCCTAGTCTTACTGAAAACACACAAGCATTGCACTTGACGTGTTGGGACTCCTGGCTTATTCCCACCTACAGCATTTCACTAGTAAAGACTCCTGAAACAGAAAGAATTTTGCAAAAGTATAGTTGGCTTCAACGTTGTGAATGTAAATGAAAACCCCTGATTTTGCCAATAACCTTCCAATCTCTTTCATGTTTGTGTCTCCTAAACTGTACTAAAGCTGTTGGTGCTAGCTTTTATTATTTATTTTTGCCAATGTTTTTGTTGATACTTACTTTTATGAGATTATGAATGTGTCTCATTTCAATGGCATTGCTGTCTCAGAAGGTCCTTCGAACACCGTACACATTATCTTGTTAAGGAGAAATGGAATGTGCCGTATTTGTGTGTGTCCCATAACCAGATCCTTTCATTATAAGCATTTGAAAATTCTTTTCATTAAGTAAGATTAATAGACTAACGATTGTAGAAGGCAAACAGCCCCTTCTTCCTAAAGCATGGAAGGAGCAGAAGGGGTGGTGAAGACCAGCTCAGATTCCCATTAGTGAGTTATCCACTCAGCTAAACTGAGCTGTTTCTAATGAACTTGCCAATGGGACAAGGCAATTCACTATTTAAAGACTGGCTCTAACTTGTGATGTTAACGATGTGCCTAACGTGCGTATGCCTACCCTCGTTCAGATTTTGCTATGTCATCACAGGCATAACCTGTGCTGGGAGAATTTAATTCCAGAATCCTATTATACAGTTCTGTGTGACTCTATATGGTTATATTACTGGATTATACTGAATTTAAATTAAAATTTTTACTTTCTCTGGAAATGAGCTGGACAGGTTTCTTCAAGCATGCCACTAATACTGCTGAAGACACTCAACATAAAATCCATCACACTCCAAATGCATTTTTAGAACATATTCTTTACGTATTTTTTTGGTATTCATTGCTGATGCATTGAGCAGAGTCCTGCTATTGCATACGTCCTATAGACACATCAGTCAGTACAGCTTATTTGACATGGAGTAGGCAAGATAATGAAATTATTAGCAGGAGTAAAAATAAATATAAATTGAATATAATTTTAAGCTTGTTATATTGGCTTTTATTCACTGAAGGGAAAGAATTAAACTACTAAATATTCCTTGAATAAATAAGCATACCCCAAATAATGCAGAAAAGTTGCATCTGGATTACTTGCTGGGAAGCTTCATGGTGCATCCCAAGATTGGTGTTCCCTGATATCTAGCTTGGGGACCTACTGGAAGATGCAATGGCTTCTGGTGGTAGATTTTTTTTTTTTTTTAACCTGAAAACAAGCATAACGTGTGGGAGATTGTGCACGAAGCTAAGCTTCTTCTAGATCAAAAATCAGGGAGCACTTCCAGGCTCCTGAATCTGGGCTATAGAAACCTACAGCAAAAAAACCCCTAGGATTATTTTTTAAAGTTTTTTTGGGCACAGGTCTATCCTGGACAGATTCATTACAGTTATTTACAGGGCTACACTGCATAATTCTGATTACTTTGTGAATGCAAGCAAGCGTCTGGAAAAAGACAATACAAGTTGTGTGCTAAAAGCTTTTCATATGGAAACAAAGACGTAATTTTTCATTCTGCCATTGTGTCTTCCTCGTTCTTTATGTTTATATTCCCAGCATCTCTCTTTCCATTATAATTCTTAACATTTATCATTAGTAGATGATAACCCATCCTAATACAGCTGCTTGTATTTGTACGTAGGTTTGTGGTTATGTTTGCTAATACCAGTTTAAAAAGTGGCCTAAACATAGTGCAGTTATATGTAATTCTAGAATGCAATGTTTTCCTTGCCTGAGCTTCATCTGAGCAGCTGAAATGTATTTTAATCTTTAAAACTGGCCTTGAACCTAGGAGAGCAATTTTGAACTCAATTATTTGATGAAGTTCCTAGTACTAGTTTTCCTAGTTAGAAAAAGTGATAAAATCTCAAAATAACGTGATTTTGCAAGAGGGAAAAAAAAGCTTCAGCCATAAGCTTTGTCAGCAGAAAAAAAAAGAGGAATCTTTCGGAAATATTTTCTAACTGCTTCTCATTTTTCAGAGTGTAGTTTTCTTTTTGAATATCACTTTTCTCTCTGTTGTTTCTGTTACACTCAGACAGACTGAGGTCCCCCACTGAATCAAATGTAGGAGAATTTCAGCAAGCTTAATCGGCAAAATAAGTGCTTTAGGGTTTGAGTTTTTTTAATGTATAAAAAAAAGACTGAGTGAAACAATTTTTATCCTTGGCATACTAACAGGCTGCAACACTAATAACATTTCTCATATGCAAGTGAAAGAAATCAAAGGCTTGACTGCGTGTAAAAGTGTAAAAACTTACACAATTGCCAGATTGCAGTAACTGTTCTAAGTGTAAAGGGACAGAAATGGGAAATTTTCTTGCAGGAAATGACCTACAGCAAACCTGCACCTGTAAAATCCCTTCTACCTTGACTGGAGCTTGCTCCAAAGGCCCTCAAGATTGGCCCTATTAACTAACCTAAGAAAGCAACATATGCAATAAAGACGACTACACAAACAAAGACCATTATTTCCAATTCTTTTTGTATGGTTGGCAATTACACGCGCACACACACACACACACACGTGTGCATAAATTTGAGATACTGCATGTGCTAGGAAGGAAAAGAATCCAGAAAAAGACTGAACCATTGAAATGAACATGGCCAAAGGCTTTGTGCATGGTTAGTTCCACGGCAGCATTTAAGAAAAGGAACGTGCCTTGATTAAGGCCATATATTTGATATGCAAGACCAAAATTCAAACTAGTTAGGAATATGAGCTAGGATGAATAGTTCTCTTGTGACTTAAAAACTGAGAATGTTTCTGCTTTTGGGGCTCTGCCAGTTTCACGCAAGCAAACAACTCTGTTAGCTGCGAAGTAACTCTTTCTGTGCAGGGACTTATTGGATGAATATCTGTACAGAAAATTTTATAGTTTTCTGGTGATTTTCTACTCAGCAATTACACTTGAGAGTGTGTATTTATTGGAGATCTTACAGATTTATTTTAGAAATGCTACATATTTATCTTCTGTAACCTACATCTAGGATATTTCAGAATATTGAAATAACCATTAGCATCTTCCTTCAAGTAAGTGATTTTGGAAAAATGCCTGTTCTGGTAAATTATTATGATTCAGTAATACATATTTAACTTGTTCCATTTACATTTTTGGTTGACAGTATGCAAACAAGAAATATAAAAACACTACATTTATTTAATCTGTCATTTTTTAGGTCTCAGGGGCTAGCACTATCCTGGTCTATTCTAAATTGGTGTAGAGAAGTGCTTACAGTTTTAGTCTGAAACCAAGAACTGCAGCATCAGAGCCTGCAGCGTTATATACGCTGCTAGACATATACTTTGCATTTTTTCACCGATAGCCTAGAGCAAACGAGGCAGTAAGGCAGCTCTGTGCACGTTTTTGACCTCGAGTGGCAAAAATTGAAAATCACATAGCATGCTTCTAAAAGCAGTCAGCAGGTTGTCTGAATATTTTTACTGATGATCCAGAGGCAAGGATCCTATGTCTCTCCCTGATGGCTGATACAGTGGGTTCCTGGTCTTGATCCAAGTGTTAGGGCGACAGCTACCATACATGGCCTATATCTGAAATTAAAGCATCCTGACTTTGTAACCATTGCAAGTTTTTTTTCTTCACTGAAAAATCTTCGTTGGAAATACAGTCCTCCTGGAAGGAGCCTTGTCTCAGACTCTCTTATTCATACGGACAAAACACAGACCTGTGATCTTCATTCTGAATTTGATTCAAAACAGTGGGGCATTCCATTTGAAGGCATAAAATGACTTCATATCCCACCACTTTTCTCTGAATACATCACATCCCTCTGAACTCAATAAACTGAGTCATACCCAGTGTTCAGTAATGCTGTGGTTTGTGTCTACAGGCTAAAAAAAAGAAGATGCAACCTTAGAAGATACTTTCCTCTGAAACTGACTCTCCATCACTTTTCATGCTAAAATGTAACAGTAATTTTGGAGAACAGCTTAGCGCACCCATAAAGACTGCATGTGCTGATATTGGTACTGATATTATGGTGCTTACATGAATCCTGGTTTTTCTACCACGGTTAAAATTGATGTAGGTATATTACCTGGCTCATAAACTCTGCAAAGTTTCCCAAGGCATGACTGGAAGGAAAGTGGATTGCTTAGGGGCTTATCAGACAGAGAAGCAAATCAGGGCTGTGCTGGAGCACCTTCGTTTCAGTTCCAACTTGATGGTTGAAATTAAGCATGTTCCTCAACTGCCACTTATAAAGTGCCTCCAGCATTTCTCACTCTCCATCACTGCTGCTGCTGCTGCTGCTGCTGCTGCTGCTGCTTCTCAAGGGAGCCATGTGCTTGGCTTAGCAGATGGGTCTTCCTCATCCGCTCCTGGTATTTAGGTTCAGACTCAAAAAGTTGTCTTTCCAGAGCGGGAGCAGTAGCAGCCCTTTCCAGCCGCCGTTTCGCAGTCCGGCCCCAGAGCCTGCTGCTGGTCACTGCACCGTGCTTCTGGTGCAGTCTGGGACTGCAGAAAGCACTGGCTTGATCAGAAAGACTTGGGACCTGTTTTAAGAGTATTAGGACATAGTTGGATATCTTTAGCTAGGTGAAATATTTTGAGTTGTTATTCCCAGTTTGTTTTATTGCTTCTCAGCTAGGAGTTGCCACCTGCTTCATCTGAGAGTCTACAGGTACCTGTCAGAGTGCTCATAGCTGTGGTTAGCTACACTGCCTTAAATCAACAGCATTTTTTTCCATGGGTGTTTATGCCAGTGATGTATTTTACAGTTTGGATTTTACAATAGCACACAATTACCAGCTAGGGAGACTGCAGCAGACCAGAAACAACACTGCCATTGGTGGGCTGTGTTGGAAACGCACACATGGTGAGAGGTGGAAGAGGACATGATGACATGTTTAGAATTGACACTGGAATGGCAACATGATGCTCGATGCTTGGCAAAATTGTAGTCCAACTTAACAAATGTTCTATTAACGCTGATTTAAAGGGCAACGTGTTTGCAGCCTTAACATTATAATCACAGAGTTGTTTGCCTTGGAATATATAAGTACCCAGCAGATTTACTCATTTAGGAATTTGGTTCGTTTAACAGATTAGGCAGTAGTTCAGTAATTATTTTACATCATTTACTACATGGAGGTTTTAGTTATATACAAATTTAATTGTTTTTATTTCGTATTTGTTTAAGAGGCTTTTATAGTGGGGACATAATTTGAATAATCTAGAAAAGTGGTTTGTATAACAAGCCTTTCTTAACAAGTAATTGTATCTCTGCTATATTGCTGGCATGCTTACAACGTATGGAAGTGACTGCACATCATAAAAAATCTCTGATCCCCTTCTCAGTCTCTGTGACTGAAAAACTAAACCTTGTTATTGAAACTGCACCACATATAGTGCAAGAATGAAGCTGAAGAGCAAATTAATTGCTCGCTTCATCAGTCAAATAGATCTCTTCTTGAAGGGGCATATCCCATGGTGGCAAGCAAGCCGGAGCTTGCGGCCAAAATGAGGAAGCGTGCCCTCAAGAGCATTGCAAATATCTCTCTGCTGAGCAATCTGGCCTCGTTCTTCCTTTTGGAGGCTGACGGTGAGACTCAGAGAGGCACGTTGCTTCCAGGGATCAGGTGTAACCGCACGCTGGTGTGAACAAAGCATAGATTGTTCTAAAGGGAAGAAAGGAGGGGAGGCAAAGGACGCGGAGCATGAAGAATAGTAATACAAAAAAGAAGTGAAGTCTTGATAAAAGGCATTGGAAATAGGCAGGGGTACTTCTGGGATAGGGATGAAACGGGGAAAGAAGTGCCAGCGGGAAGTCATGTCATGAGTTTACTCTCAAGGTTGGAGCTGACACTGTTTTGTTTTCTCCGCTCACTGCACGTGCAAAGCCTACCTGCTGCACACACAGTACTACACCTCCGGTTTGACTACCACCTGCAGCTACACCACCCCTTGAGGTGGCCAAGGGAGAGACTGTACCACCAGGGGCCCCACACGTCCCCACCGTCAGGACAGTGCCCGCCCGGAGATCCAGTCCAGGGACCGGGCCCCGTGTCCCCCTCTGACCGTTGTGACCACCACTGCCTGCCTTGACCTTCTCCACTGCTCCCCTGGGGGAGGACAACCCAGTAGGGGGGCCATGCTGGTATTTTGTGTCTTTCTTTCCTTCTTCCCCTTCATCTCAGTCTATTACAACAAGATGTCCTAAAAGAAGAAATCTTCCTCCATGCTCGTCTTTCCAGTGTAAGGGATTTGGGCAAGCTGTTTTGTTCATGTGTTAGGTCCTGAATGGGATGATGTCAGGATACTAGGGATATTGCAGGATGAAAGTTGTTTACCCAAGTGGACACAGAGGACCTGGTGGACAAGATTATATGGAAAGACCTCAGATAGATACTCTGCATCTTAGTGTGTGTGTGCGTGCAAGAGAGAGAGAGAGAAAGAGAGAGGGAGAGAGAGGGAGAGAGAGGAAGGGAGAAAGTCGTATCTGAAGGGAGGTGCTTTAAAAAATAAAAACCTTTGGTCACATCAATCGTTCCAGGGTTGGAGGGTTCCCCTAACAGCCTGCAACTGCACATGCAGCCAGGTATGTGAAGTAAAATATACATTCAGAGTATGAATTAGATTCCTGCACGTAGATGGAGCATTACCTCTGAAACTAGTTTGCTGGCTAACGAAGTGCTGCAGTAGTGGATTTCACCATCTCGAAATGGAGTTATTTTGTTATATCCTTACGCAGCCTTTATACAGCCTTTTCACAAAACTGTCTTTTGGTCAAACAGTGCACGTAGCAGGCCTGTCTGGTAAGGCACTTCTACGTAATGAACACACACATTGCTGAACTTTCTTTGTTTTGCATGACGCATCTTAGCTGTTTGGGGCCGGAGAAGCTCTTGGCATTGGAATAAAGCAGAATAGGCAGGAATATTTTAAATCTGGGCAGAACCACGCCATAAGAGCTCTTTGGCAGCTTTACTCCATTGTAGCCCATTGGAGTCATCTTTCAGACTTTTTTTTTTTAATTATAGGTGATGTGTTAGAGCACAGAGCACTAACTGCTTGGTGCTCAAAGAATACCAGCAATCTGTTGCTTTAAACAGAGGAGACAAGGCGGGGAAATGAAACCTCGCACAGCAAGAGACTGAAAACTAAAGAAATTAGAGGTTAAATGACTTTCCAAAGGCCATACGGTTTCCAGTAGCACTGCCAGTAGAACCAGTATCTTCCAAGTCTCACAGTAACATCTTAGACTCAGGGTCAATCTCCTTCCTGCTCGCTGTTGCTGTCATGACTTATTGCTCCCTTTTAGAGTTTCATGGCAGGCAATTCTAGTATCTTCATTTTCTAGCCTCGTATTCAGTCCTGCTCTGTCTTAACCAATTCACTCAACCCTTGTAATTATAGCTCCAGATGGAGCTGATAAATTAACCTTACAATTACCCCTTCCATTTTAATAATAATAATAGTAGAAAAACCTTACTATGTTTGCAAAATCGATGTCAATGGAAAATTTCACAGCTAGGAATAAATTAGACCAACAACTACCTTCATAAAAAAGATTTAAGGGGAATACAGCTGGACCTTATGCTAGTTACAGATGCAACGTGTAGGATATTTCATAAAAATTAAAGCACTGCAAGGCCAGGGGCCAGACTGATTTTTCCTTTTTTGACCTAGAATCTTCTTAATTGGTCACTTACAACACAGCATTTTGCTCAGGCTTCAGCTAATTCCTCTCTCTTTCCCTGAGATGCTGTAAGCGCTGTGTGTATTCCCATATCCATAATTAAAGTGATTTCTTCTGAGAGAATAAGTGGAGCCAATACAGAGGCCGGTAGAAAGCCCATGTCACCACAGCTGAACAAAAATATTTTAGCAGGAGGCCAGGTCTGCAAAAGAAAAAGAAAAGTCTCCCCAGGGCTTCTTGCTTTATTCACAGCTTGAGTGACCTAAAAATAAAATATTACTGCATAGAATCACAGCCATATTATTCCCCATGCAGTTTTACCAACATTTCAAGCTAAATTAAAGAGGAACTGTTCTAAATTTAGTTTTCTGAAGCTGTTTTCCAGCTCATCTTTCCATCTTCTTTGACTTCCGCTTTATAATCTGCACTCATTTTCCTGTTTAATTAAGAAAATACTGCTTTATGTCCCACATGACTGGCTTGGTAAGAACCATCAGCATTTTTCCCTACTCCCAAAACCAGAAGGACGTTTCTTCCCACCCCCACTCTCCTGAAGTCCTGCTTCCGGAGACCCACAAGATTTATCTAGGATCCAGGGAAGAGTTTAATATTTCTGGATCTCTGGATATTTTCTGGTACTCTCTCTGGTACTGGAGAGAGTGCCTTGAAACATCCCGAGGGCATTTCAAGGGATCGTTGGGGTTTTATTATAGTCTATTATAGGCTATTAAAACAAACAGACAAAAACCCCATAGAGCAAGGTGAAGCCACACACCTTTGTCAAAGGTTAAAATTATTTTACAATAAATTAGTCTCATGTAGACTTTTCTACCCACTCAGCTCCTTCCAGTTACTTAATTAATTACTGCTACAGTGCCCATGGCAGGTAGAGGGAAGAGTGTGCGGGGACTAACGCTCATCGGACTGGTTTTGACAACGCCGCTTCTCGTTTCCAGTTTGCGTCGTGTAAAGCTCATCAGTCAAGCGTCAGGAGGAGTATGTGCGGTGGCAGCATCTGCTGGGGCGTGAGCTGCCGTCTGTAGTTACTGTGCAGCGCAGGAAGTCTGCTCGGCCTGTACTAGGAAGCGGCAAGCTGTACTAGGCTGTAATAACGTCCCCACACCTACTAAGGTGGTGGACGTGAAGAGATCTGACCAACAGCTGTGAGCTAAGCAAAATACACTTTTTGTCAGAAAGCCAGGGCTAAGAAACAGTGAATAAGAGCTTCTAAGTTTTCTGCTATGTTCACAATGTTTATGCTTCTGTGTTTACTTGTTCTAAAATGAGCTTAAAATACTTACAAAGAGGACCTTCACAGAAGAAGGGCATAACCTTTACCCCAGGAGAGCAAAGGAGACTTCTTGGGTTCTGTCAAATTCAAAACATATTCCTTCAGAAGAAACGTAGAGGCAGGTTTGGGAAAGGCTGGTGGGGAAAGCGCACATCTTTTCCACGTTGTGCACAGCAGCACCTGTCTGAACAAGCCGCCGAAACCCAGGAACGGTTAGCACTTCCAGAATATAGTGCAAGCGTAGTTTGTGTTATATGAACTTCGTATGCCATATAAACTTGCCTTTCCCTCAGGTTATTGCCGTTCCTATCTGCAGTGTTGCATAAGCGTTAGTGCTTTTTTTGCGAGGGGGAGGGGAAACGTGGTGGCATCCCTCAGAAAACAGCTGCTTCTTGCACCAGAGTGAGACATCAATCACCAAACTGAAACAACTGAGAAGCAAAAAGCTAATAATGTTGATGTTTAAATAATCATCACTAAGCAAGTGCATTAATTCCTCATGGAGACAGATGAAGTGCATTACGCCATTTCCTGCTAGCGTTCCACGTTTGTCCCTTATTTGGTCTTGTTTGCAATCCAAATAGCTGCGAATTAGGAAGCAGAGAGAGAGAGAGAGAGAGAAAGAGAGAAAGTTGCTGAAGCTGGAGCCTGAAACAATATATGCTTATGGATGCCTGTATAGCATATATTAACTGCATCAAAGCTCAGTCTATCACAAGGCTAAAACATGATCTGAGAGCCTGTACGGCCGAGCTGTCACCAGGCTTGACGTTTGCAGCGCTGCCTGAAGTCCAGATCAATTTGCGACTCCGCGCTCCGTGTCGGTGTGGTTTAAAGGGGAGGAAGAGCAGATACAAGAGGGAGAGGGGGGACTGCAGGGCGTTGTGGCACATCGAACTGACCGGCGTTTCCTTCAGGGGCTACGCGCGCAGGACTTTCCTAGAACAAGCTCATGGCACCGATCTGCATGGTAATGACAGAGATGTTAGAGGATTTTGCAGAGGCAGAGTCCGTCTGTGACGTTCCTTCTGCCAGCCCCTCTCCGGTTTGCATTACGAGAGGGCTCTGTGGCCTGATGCCAGCAGACAGAACTGTAGTTTTCCTCTTTGAAACAAGAATTCAGGAGCACCTTCCTCATCCTCCTGCTCTTTATTTAACTCGCTGCCATTACAAGCGAGCGTTTCTGCTGCCGGCTGTTTTCCGCTGCAGAAGCATACTGCAAAGCTCTGCCTCAGCAGTTTATAAGCGTTTCCGGATGCTATTAAAGAAACCAGGCTCATCTGTTTTAGCTTGTTTCCCCCTAATAGTGGTTAGTTTCTATTAGTCTCCTTTTTCCTGAAGCTGATTAACAGTTCATTCTACAGGTTCTCTTTATGTTTAAGCCATTTTGCTTCATTTAAAAACGCATTAAGAACAACCACTGTGAAAAGCAACCGTGTCACCTAATGCTTTCATAAACTTTTCTATGCAAGCCGAACCATGTTCCTGCATAACTCACTCCCAGGACACTCCGTGCAGGTTCGGGATTCACGCAGCCCGAGTGCTATGTGGGCCGTGGGACTTTGTTTGTGCACAGATGCTTCCAAATAACTTGTTTTTCCTTCTCTGGTTCTCAAGTATTTAGACACCCATCCTAAACAGATACATTTTGGACAATTTTGCACAGATAGACATGACCTGAAGAAAGGCTGGCCCCTTGATAAAGCACATATGCATCCTTGAGAGGCAGTTTTCTTACCCTACTGTCACTCACGCCATCTTTTATGTGGGATGTTATGACCCTTGGAGGAGGCAAGACGCACCGTAGAAACTTTATGAAAACCTGAGAAGCAAAGTGATTCTCATTTGCAGATGCTAGCAAGAGTTGTTTCAAGCAAAGTCACTCTGCAAGTTGTAAGACTATATTATAATGTTGCCCATTTCTCTACTGTAATGCAAGTAAATATTTCACCCAGTTTAACACAAGGTTTATATGCTATATGATATCAAAAAAACACTAGATCTCAGCTTTATAATTTGCAAGAAGGAAACCTGAAATATATTAGCAAGAATGTTAGCAAGATTATATAACTTATACTTTGAATTAAGTATGTTTGCAATATGAGAAGATCACGTTTTATTAAAGCCTCTCCACACAATGCCAGTTTCCAGACATGAAGCTCAACAGGGTGTCAAGCAAGACATGTAACTGCCTGTCTTTGACAGGAGACAGAAAAGAGATTATTTAGAACACAAATATGTCAGCGTTTTTCCTTTTCAGTGACAGAGCAAGCCCAGAAACTTGAAGGATACCAAGCTCCCAGTAGGCACAAAATGGCTGATGTAGAAGAAAGGAAAATATGGCCTTTTTGAGAATGTAAGCGAAAAGACTTCTTAAAAATTAGAATAACCAAGTAGACATGAGCTGGAATTAAGCAAGACTAAGTTTTGCAGCTGAATTCGTGTCTGTGCTCAGTGAGAAGACTCAGAGATTCGGAGACTTTTCAGCAGTCGGTTGCCTATTGCAAACTCATCAGGGCTGGTTTTAGGCGGGAAGGGAGCTTCTAAACAGAGAAGAGAAACATTTGATCCAGTTCGCCACTTCATTTGAAAGGCTCTGAAGGAAGAAAGCGAGGCTGTTTCACAAGCACGTCAATCAGTGAAAATGCGACTTCAAAAGGAGCTCTATCCTCTGGCTCTCTCAGCGTGTGTCCTCCTGTGCGCGCCAGCTAGATAATACCTTTTTCAGGGAAGAGACCTTGGCGTTTGTATTTTTCAGCACAGAGAACATTGCTGCTGTTTAACTAATAAAAACTTGAAAAAAGGAGGCGCTCTGACTTTAGGATTACGTCTTAAAATGCATCAATTCTCAACTAGAAATAAATGCAATAAAAGTTCTGGTATTTCTTTGCTTCGTTCTTTCAAAGATCTGGTTAGAGCCGCTGCGATCATCTTCACAGGACAGCCAAGATGTCCACAGGTCAAGCGCAGCAACAGAAAGTCCTCTTAAACACACAGGTGTCAGCTCAAGCACTTTTCTCTCTATACCCTACATAATCGAAGGGGCATGAAGAATGAGCAGGACTAGATTTATCCAAGATATTAATGAAGCTATTGTATATTCCCCCAACTCCTCCAGTTACCGGGTGCAATACGTGTGCCTGATTACATGACAGCAGAGCAGCTCCGCAGCCTCTCTCAGCCCTGAGAGACAGCCCTGACAAGTATATACTGTCTGGTGGTAGCTTTCTTTTTTTTTTTTTTTAATTCAACTTTGAATCTGATATTCCATTTCAAAATTTTTCTTGCATTACATACAACTAAAGCAATAGTTCATGAAAAAAAAAAAAGAGAGGAGGGTTTTGGGGAGGTGCCTGTTGCTTATGTATCTAAAAAGGTACTCTCAAGATATTTGAGAATGGATGTCTGAGGCTTAGACAGCAGAAAAATCAATGTGCAGAAGAACAGCAATCAATTACTCCTGGGGAACAAGATCTTTTGCATGCATCCGTTTGTACATGAGTCTGCCCGCTTTTTGTGCTGTTTGTGCTGGGCTGCAGGAAGTACAGACAGAGCAGTACATGCACCTCTCTACTCACGGCGCAGCCTTCGCTACCTTTTGAAATGTTATCCTGGGAAGATTTAATCAACAAAGGGTTAAAGAAACCACTCAGCCACTTCAAATTGATACCGGAGAGTTTATAAGCAGGAGATAGTGTAATGGCAACGCTGTTAAACACTTAGTTTGCATCTCTCTTTACAGAGAAACTCAGAAGAGATCAGTTCAAGTCAGAGATCAGTTTACAGCAATGACAGAGAATGAACTAGAGCATGTACAGATTAGAGAATTACTTCTTAAAAGCTTAGATCCACTTAATGCAGGCAAAGCGTGCTGTCCTGATGGCATGAATCCGTAAGTCTTAAGAGGTCATAAGCAAGGAAATAAGCCAAGCATTAGCTGACTTGAACACACCCACCTTGGGATTTATTTCAGGGGATTGGCAAGTAGAGAAACATGTCTCATTATTTTAACTTATTGAGGAGACAGAAAAACAAAACAAAACAATAACAGTTACTTGAGGGTTAGTTGTTCCGTTTTGGGGGAATCCTGGATACTGTTTTAAAGGAACGCAGAGAAAGGAGAGCAGATAGGAAGCGGAAACAACTGTAAAAAATCACAGAGAGTGCTTTACCTTAGTAACCTACTACACTACTTTGAATGTAATAAAATACCTGCCAAGTATCTGAAGATCAACGGGTATGATAGACTGCAGATAAATAAAAATGAAGCCCATACGCTAGGATCTGACTGCATTTAGATTTCCTACTTCCTTGTGTCAGCTCTCTCCATAGCACTGATGTGAGCCCATAAGCTGGCCTGCCAGCTGCAGGCCCTTTCCTGGGCAGTCACCCCCACCCCATCATGCAAGATCAAGCATTTATGGCACTGTGCTGTAACTGATGGCAAACGCGATGATCAGCTCTCGACGTTTTCAAAAACTGCTCGTGGTTTTGCTTATAACGCAAAATGATGAATCCTAGTGCTGACTTCCTTAGCATGAGAAAGCAGTAGATGGGCAGATGAAGAGGGCTGAGGCAGGCAGAGCCTTGTCTCCCTGCGATCTCACCAGCTTTGCAGCTGCTCTGAGACCGGGTGGGGTGGGGTGGGACAAAGCCGAGCACTAACCAGCCCCTCCGTTTTAAAGGCATTTGGAGACACAGGTGAATGAATCATGAGGGAAAGCAGGTTTCTCACTAAATGACCAGATTTTGTGCATGTGCATTCATACCCGCTGTTACTATGTTCTCATTTTAATTTTATTGTCATAGTTGCATTCTCAGTATTTTGTTGTGGTGCCTTGGTGCTTTTTGAATGTTAAGGAGGAAATGACTCAGGGGTGCTATAAAAATATGAAAAGGTCTGTTTCCATCCACTACTTGATTCACTTCCAGGTTTTCTGCTCAGCTTCAGAACAGCAGGGGAGAAAGCAATACTCCAGTTAATAATTCTTCAAAACTTGTAATGTACACAACATTTTTGAAGCTGTGATAATAACAGGAGAAATTACAAGAGAGCTACTAAGCTGTAACTATGTAAATCAGAGGCAAATGGATCTTACTTAAGATGACATAGATATACAAGAATATGAAGTATTCAGACAGCACTAGGTATGGACATACTGTAATTAATAGAAGTGGAGCAGTTCACCTACCTCCTGCATTTCCTTGTGTTAGTCAAACCAGGGAAATATCTAGAGGCCGTATCTCTGGGTTGACAGTTAGAAGGATGACATATCTGACTGGATCTTTAGGTTATCCATTTACTTTAGTCACAAAAGCTAATGCCAGAAATGACTCATGATGGATGCCGAAGCAGGACCCTATTTTATGTTTCCATCACGGTCTGAGATTTGCTCTGCATGGAAGCACCTAGCACAGATACACTTGGCTAAACAGAAACACCTGGGCCCAGCCTGCCGTAACTGCTTTAGCTGGTTAGCTTTTAGTGTTGCTGGCTTTTCTTGCATGTTTTCTTCCTCCTCGCCTCTCTGCTGTCCCGGCTCCTGCCCTGTGCCGCATGCAGCGTGGGTCACAGCCAGGACAAGCTCACACTTCCCCAGGGACCTTGCAGGCCTATGCTAGGATGGCTGCCTGGGCTGGTATCATCCGCGAGACACGCGCCTGAGGTCTCTCCTGCGTCCACCACTCTTAACACTTTGACCACAGCAGCAGAAGGGTCACGTTACTCCAACTGGTGCATAATAGTGTATTTAGAGAAATGATTCAGGATGCCTAACAAGCCATGCGGCAAGGCGATGCAGTAAATTAAAAGTATGTTCAGCTATGTCCTATTTCATTTCTTATTTTCGTCTTCTCCTTGCATTGCTTTCCCTCCTCTTCCTGCTGCAAGCTAGTCATAAGGAGCTCAGGTGGATGACGGGACAAAAGTAGGCACCTATCTTTACAGCCCTTTAAGCTTTCCTCTTGCAATTGGAGCTGTTAAGATACCATGCAAATACAAAAATTAACTCCTGCTAATCCTGCTTCTTTCATAGTAACTAGATAATGTTAGCTGAATAGTGTATGAAAATTATTTGAATAATATACTGATACTGAATATAGTATCTTTCTCTCCGATCTTGCAAAAGATGCTGTCTACTCAGGCACATCCTATTAAAGGTAGGTTATGCTGCAGAACCATTTAGTATCTAAAATCCTTTATTTTTTGGATCCAAATATTTAATCTATGTTTCATGGTGTCATTACTGACATGGGGAAAGTTGTGACCCATTAACTCTTCATTTGTGCAGTTCCTCATCAAATCTATAGATGTAGTTTGCTCTAGTCAAAGAAGATGCCGGTGGAGATAGACCTCTTCTTTTATTTTTCCACTGTTGCATCTATGAGCAGGGTTGCCTGTTCTTACATGAAGGCACAACTTAGCTTTGGAGAGCAAACTATGTTTCACCAGAGCTTACAGACTGGAGAACTGATTAAGAGTCACAGATGAATAAAAATCCTGCGGGTAGAATTTCAACAATGTTTGGTCGCTGTTATTTTAAACATGAAGTCTAGCTCTTTATTAAACCTCATGCCTTAAGTAGAAGACACTAAAGAAAAAAGAATACTTCCAGATTATTCAACAATAGTAAAAATAACTAAGCCAAATTTAGTCACCACTGAAAATAATAAGATTGAAATGACTGCCTAGCTTCTTGTAGTTATTTTGTATGCACTGGAAAAAAATTAGGAGGGGTGGGGTCGATACCTACAGACTACAATTAATACAATAATATTCAGAAAACTGTAAAAATCAAATGTACAGTTATATGATATTCACTCAGCTGCACTTTCCATCTGAGCAAGTAATATGACAGCTGGATAAAGCAGTTTGGGCCTCAGTAGAATAAACGAAAAGCTAAAATAGCATTCAAAGGAAAAAAGCATGGGGGTATGCGTGCATGTGCACACATACATGTGCACACGCACGCACGGAAATGTGCATCAAATGTACTATGTAATTATCTAAAGGAAATTCAGACAAAATTCCTATCTGAAGAGAAAACTTCTAACCGAGTTAAGATATTCGGTCTGGCTGTGCTGTCTTGGACAAAGACCTGTTAAGCCACTGAATCCTGGCTCAGAAGGAGGTCTGTGTCTTAGGAGCAAGCCCCAGGACACCATCTGGTTGGCTCTGAGCAGTGCAGGAAAAGTCAGCTATGGTATCAGAGGAGCGGAGGACTGAATTTAAAGATTCAAGACAGAAAGAGAAGAAAGGACTAAAAGACGTGAGTGTTGTAGCTGAATTTATCAGCAGGACGCTGACTGCAAATTTAAGTAGTTTCCCAAACACTTTCAAAGAAACAATGAATAATTAAACAACAGGCGTTTTGCAGAAGCATTCCCACATTCTTCACAGTGTACAGGCTGCGCCAGGAAAAGTTTCCTCAGAGTTTTTAAAAAAGCATCATAAAAGGCAGACGCTGTAGTCACATCCCTATTTGTATGAAATATGTCTTATTAAACTGAAGCATCTGAAACAACCCTCAGTAGCTCAATTGCTCTGGAATCAACTCTGGTTGCCGGTCCTGGCAGCCTCTGGTAGATCAGCGTAGAAATTCCTGAGCTCTGTCCGACCTGTGCTATCAGCCTTGCTTTCCAATACCCGTTCCACTGAAAAAGGTTTCTATTTTGAAATGAAAGAGGTCAGATAGAAGTTAAGACCCAAACAGTGGCTCATTTCCCCTCTCCCCTCCCTTTTTTTTTTTTTTTTTGCTTAGGAACAGGTATTATAAAGTATCAGTATTTATGCAATAGCAAATTGAACTCTTGTTATTTAAACTAGGCAAACAATAACACAAGAATATTGAGGTGGAGAAAGGGGAGAAGGCAGGGGATACTCTCCGTATGACCATATACATTTCTACTTTTCTGGATTTGGGAATCAGCCAGGAAGAGGCACAGCCCGAGGGCTGCTGCCCGGCTGTGCTTGGCTGCAGCGGTCCCCAGACCTGCCACAGCAGCGCAGAGCCCCCAGGACGTGGCAGAGGGGGCCAAGTCCCCAAGCTGGGACATGCTGGCAAATGCAAACAGCCCCCGGCTTGCTCAGCCACTGGTTCGAATGGACTTGTGACCTCTTCTTTGGCAGAAGCCCCAGAAATGAGCCACACTGCAAGGCAAAATTAACAAAAATGTGTGAAATTTGGTCACATTTCCCTTACTGTAGAAATGGGAACTTTTGCAATTTCTGAAATGCTTTTATCTTGGTGACCAATGTAATAATTTGCAATGAGGGATACTTAGCCAATAAGTCTAAGGAAGGAAATGTGGTTTTGTGGTAAAGGCACTGGACTAACATCCAATTTCTAGTTCTACCGAAGGCTTCCTGTGTGATCCTGAGCAGGATTCTCGCTTCTTGAATTAGGTTAAGAAAATTCGTTCTCCTAATTTCTAGCTCCCTCAGTTCTTGCAGATCAAGACTTTTTGCATAGTTTCAAGCACAGCGATGAGCTAATCCTACATGAGTGAGGGGTCTAAGGGTTTTGACAGGGCAGCAAATCGCTTAATGAATGCGATGACATTAATAAGCAGGTAAGATTGAGGATGCTATAGCTTACAAAGTTGGACTTTTTCTTTGCAATACTTGAGAGCTTCATGAAAGGCAAAAAAATACAGTAGTCAGCAATTGGCATAGATCCAAAACATTAGGTAGGTGATTTTTTACAGCAAAAAAAGAAAAGCAATCATTATTAGTCTTATTGGAAACTGGGAAAGTTTTAGCAGGAGCCGCTTTCCGAATTCAGGGTAACAGGGAACCTATTTTCCCATGTGGCCTGGGCTCCACAAAAATGCCCAGTTAGGTACTACAATGAGCTTACTTAACAGTAGGAAGTAGGAGAAAAGAGCTGTTTTTCTTTTCAGTTCCATATGAAAAATATCAGAGAAAACTATTGCTATATGTAACCCATATACTGCAGTTGTTATCCAAGCTGCTGCCTCACATTATAGAGTGCTCTTGAACTCATTGAGCCATATGAAGCAAATTTTTAAAATGCCAAATGTGTACTACAGGATTGTCCCCGGAGGCAGAGGGGGTGACATCTGCGCTGTCGTGCTAGTGTTATCTGCCTGGGAAGGGGAGTATATCCGGCATCACATTTAGACTGATAAATATGATGATAGCAAGAAAAAAATTCCTTAAGCATCGGTAGCATGTATTTACTACTCCGAACCCATCATGGCTGTCAGGTCATATAAAGAAGCAGTAACAGAAGAGTTGCAGGGAATAGGCGATGTAACAAGATTAGGCCAACGAAAGCCTGGCTTCCAACTATGATTCCTTTAGCCATATAGACTGTCTCCTTATCCGTAGGATTTTTTTCCCCCCTTAAATATACACTATAATACCTACAGCTACTGTAAGAGCCACCTGGATGCAAGGATAAATCACAGCACTCCCAGGCACTGCAGCATAAATCACAGAGGATTTCTTGAGGTAAATCTGCCAGATAGAAGAGGACTGTGCTCATGTTTATTCTTCCTTGCATTTCTAAAAACTTATACTGCAAATATGAACCCCTGATGTTTAAAACAGAAAATCACTCAGCTGATGGAGGGATCAGGAGCTAATGAAGCGGGAAACTACTAAGTACAAATGAGTAGAGAATCAATGGCCATAACTGGATACAATAGAGGTTATTACACAGATACCTAGCAAAAGAGCTCCGTTTAGGGGTATGCTAATATCTCCATTATCAACGACATTTTTCAGGGGTCAGCTGTTTTACCATCACCACTTTTACAGGCAGAGATTTGCTTTTGATACTTTCAGTTCAGGGGAGGACTTTTGTTGACCCACGGGTTAGAAAATGCAAAGGACCAGCACCCTTTGCCAACATCTGGAGATGCTGGTTCAAATCCTATGCAGTTATTAATAGTAGTAAGCACTTTCACGATAATTTTCTCCATCCAAGACACAGAATTATTCCACAAAGATTAAGGGCAAAATGTTCAAAAGCTTATCCTAAGGTAAATAAGCAGGCGGACAGCCAGCTGGGGACACAAACAGGGATTTTCAAAGCAGGTGGGCAGGTGCTTTTTCATTGCTGCAACGTGCTTGTGCTTGGGTGATCTCAAGGAAGGATGAGGTGAGTGTGGGGCGCACCAGCAGGCAAGTTGTATTAATGTAAGTCTGACACAGAGAAGACAGACACTCTAAACTGACCTATTTGGCCATTTGGCTTCTGTATGGGTTTCTCATGTTTAAAGAGAAGCTGTCGTGGGTGATAGGTGCTCCTCTCTCTGTTCGCCTGATTTTGATCACAAGTGAGATGTTTAAACCTTGTTAGGGCCTTGTTTTTGTCTTGTTTTGAAGGCTCCTGAGTAAAGGACAGTTGTGGGTTTTTGATTTCTGTTTTTTTTTTTTCCCTCCAAACTGGTAATTCCTCAGTATGGTGATTTGTAGCAGCAGGTTTACAGCCTTGTTGGTCAGCTCCATCGAGCAGTTTGGAGCTGTGGGTGCTGTGCTCAGGTAACTTCTCTTGTCGCCAGCCAAACGTGTTGTCTAGCAGCAGAGAGGTCTCCCTGCCACACCGTACTTGAAGAAATGTGCTGCTGACCTCACCTCTTGCCTGTCCTCCAATCTTGCACCTGTCAAAAGGGGAAAAAAACTGCCTAAGAGCAGGAAACCATAGTGAAGAGCGCTTTGTGCACTGAGAATCATGGATATTGATGCAAGAATTTTATCTGTGCTGAGGCCATGCGCTCGGACAGTAATAGTGCAGGTCAACCTGGAGCAAGTACTTCTTCACCAGAGGATGAAACCTCAGAAGGGGCTGGTGACATGACTTGAACAACCCCCTTTCCCTCTTATGATTAGGGTTTCTTTTCAGGAATGGCAGAATTTTTGCTGGTAGTTATCCAGGCTGTGAAACTGCGGACATGCAGCTGTACAATGAACACCTTTTGGCAGCAGCTAGACAAGCAGCAGAGTCTGTTTGCATACACAGTGAATACACACACACGCGCACACACAAACACACGCGCACACACAAACACACACACACACACATACACAAATGTCCACATTTTAAAGATCTAGGCAATCAAAATCTTAAAAATTCCTTGTTTTGTGAAACTTAGGCATACTGGTTAAGGAGGTATCTTTGAAAAATACGAAAGTTATACTTTGCAGCAGTTTGTTGCGGTCAACAAAATACTGCTTCTTCACATCTGCACCTGACAAAAATGAGGCACAGAGGCCAGCTACGTTCCTGAGCGCATCGCAGTGATGGCCGCGATGAGCAGGCTGCCCCCGGACTCGTAGTGCCAACAGCAACCACAATTCCACACTTCTTCCTCAGGCCAAAAAGGAAAATAAACGATCATTGCCATATAATACCGAATGGAGACTTGCCAGGAACAGAAAACCACTCTGACCGCTAACCCTTTCTCAAGCCGGAGACAGCAGTGAGCGTAGATCATTCCTAAAATGCTTTGGCATACGTTTGCAAGATGACTTGAAGATCACATGTTATATCAGCGTCATCTAATCTCGTTGCACCATCCCTTTAATAAACAATAAAAGAAAAAAGTTAAGATAAAATTCGGCATGTAATCACTTCCTAACATTTACATTAGAAATGGAAAAAGCACGGATTCCAGGAAACTTGTTTACAACTAAAAAAGTCAAAACAAATTATTTGTGCCTGTAGAACTTAAGTTGGATCTTTTCAGGCCCTATCCAGCAAATCATTTCTTACATGAAGTTTAAAGGCAAATTCAAATATGTGCCAAAGTGTGCAGAACTGAGTCCTTCGAATTTATCATTTTAATTATATCTGAAAGTTAATTATTTCAAATACATTTTAATTTGACTGCTATGCATGTGTTAAGTACACTTAACACATCTTTTTAACATCAGGGTCTTTTTTAGCATCACAGTGGCTCCACTTCATGAACGGATTATGTTGCGTTAGATGCCTAATCTGATAAGAGCTTAAATATTACTTAGATAAGGACAATCTTCTCCTTTCTTGTAACGCTGCAACTTTAAATTTTTTGGTTTACTTTGACAGTCTTTGAATGCTAATTTCAAAATCTTTTTCTAAGAATTGCTGGCATCTCAACAAATACAGTACCATGACTAGCCCCCGTATGAGAATGGTCCCACAGAGATGGTGAAAGGGCAAAAATTTAACAATATGAAAAAGGGCTGAGCAGGATTTTCAGACATCAGTTCTGGACTGGATTTAGCGAATTTCAGTGAAATAGATGGGTTTAGAAGTCCAGGACACTCTCACATTCAGAAACATCCCTGGAGCATAATGGTAGGCAGAGTACAGAAATGGCTCTCTTCCACGCTCTCGTAGCTTCCATCACATGAGCACACCAAGATATAATAAAAAGATTTATTCGTGTAAGCGCTCCTCCAGCTCTGACTGCTCTGAGTCTTGAGCCCTAGATAGCAGTTGCTTTTAATAGTCTCAACTAATATTAAAATAAGGCAGGCCTATGCATAAGCATAGGATCTGACAGATCTTTATCCCCATGGTTTGCTCAAGAGAGTCGGGTCAGCCTGGGGAATTTACTTTTTGCCTTAATATGTTACGTTCTGCCTAGAGTTTGATGAAAGGGTAACTCAAGTTATGACAAATAAGAGCACATGCTACTTTGCATGGTACTAAAAACTCATTATGTTGACTGCAGATTTCTTTGAAATTCTACATTTCTCTCTCAGATGTTTGTGTTTTAATGAAATATTGGCATACAGAGAAAGGCAACATCCACACTAAATAAGAGAAGCACATTTAGAAGCCAAATACGTAGCATCCGTCCACACTGAGTGGCAACGTGCCCACTGACATAGCAGTCTGTTTGTACCGCTCACTGTATCACAGACAGCAAATAAGAAACATATGCATTTTTGTGGAGCTCCCAGCTGAAACTTTGTGCAGAAGAACAAGCCTTAAAGTAAATGGGCAAAGACAGATTAAACAGAAGACAAAAATATGTTTCTCTGGCTTGAAACCAAAACCATACAGGAGCCAAGAACAGTTTGAAAACCAATTTCATGCTAATGAGCAAACGCTAGTAAAGTATGATACTTTATAAATGATTTCCAGTACAAGTACTTTCATATACCTCAGTGACTTTGTGAGATAAGTATTATTTATCCCCATTTCACAGACCCTGGAAATGAAGGTGATTAAGCTGCTTGTCCTAGAACATGAGGGATTAAAACAGGGTTCTTCTAATACTCTCTCTCTAGGGCTCCAATATTAACTGTCTGTGTGGTATGAAGTCCTGGTCAGAACTGAAATATTTAGTCTCCTGGGCAATACTTAAGATTTGATAAATTTCTGTGTTGACTGCTATTTACTGAAAGCAATTGGTGTCAGGAGTCTGTTACCATGCCAGCTACTGCAGGCAGCTGTAAACCACCCACCTGGCGTATGCAAATAATGAACCTGATTCATATTCAGTGCATTTCACCGAGGCCTCTGGAAAGCACATGCAAATCAGGTGTAAATTAGGAAGGACAAGGGGTTTGCGATCACAGCTATCTCAGGCAGCATCCTGTCTTAAGTGTCTGCAGGAGCAGCGAAGCATAAAGCGATGATGCTCCGAGCCCTGTTACGCCGGTGTGTATCCTGCCTTCCTTTGCACGTTGCCCTGCAGGGGTCCAGAGGAAGGAGCAGAAGCAGCAACGCTGCCATGAACAAACAGGCCTGCTCCTGAACAACTATACAACCGTGCCATGAGGCTGCTGCCACCCCAGGACGGGCGTTATTTGGAAGTCTGGTTATTACATGAACAAACTGTAACAAAGTTTTGGGCTGTTGCATCAGGGAAGCTGAAATTCACTGCTTCCTGCCGTTTTTAGTTAATTCTAGTACAAAGAGGAAGCACCTCCTAATGTATTCTCCTTTTTCTTTGGCATGAACGTTAGGAACTTGCTCAAATGCAGACATAACTGCAAAGTATCTGTTTTGCAAAGCAAACAGAAAAGTTACTCAACTGGAAGCGCTGAGGAAAAATGCTGAAGCTGCTGTGAGGTAAGTCTTGATGCTCCGAAGCCACAGAAACAATTGCATACCAAAAGCCAATGAAAAAGCCTTCATTTCTCCTCATGCGGTTCTTGATTAATGTCCATAATTACTCATTCAGCCTAGTGTTGCGCTAGCGACTTCTTCAAGGGCTCTTGACTTAGAAATTCCAGCAGATGGCAAGAAGATGCCCACCTGCTCTGCAGAATCAGCTAGAAGCAGAACATGTTGTGTCTATAAGGATTCCCTTTCAAACAGATAGAAATAATTTGCTAATTTGTAGTCATCTGTCAATCTTTTTTAGTGCCTGCTCCGCATCTCTAGCGGCTGAAAATTATTGCCATACAAATTATTTCCTTTCCTTTCCAAGCTGAGAATACAGCAAACAAGGTGACCAAAGAACAAGAATACTCCTGGGCTATTGTCATAGCTTCAGAGTGGGCGTTTGATTCATAAGCCTCATTTTGTGGGTTAAACAAATGCATCCATCATAATTGCTATGACTGTTTGCTGGGAAAGCATTTTAAAGTTCAGAATAAACTTTCTTGCAGAGAATCAAAAGTGGTCCTGGCAGATAATACATTTGCTTTTTTTTCTCCTTAAATATATGAATATTAAATATATTAAGAGTCCACTACATTAAATAATTCTTGGGAAAAAAAATCAATATAGGAAAAGATCATTCATTTAATATGAATGAATTTTCACTTGAATCACTGAAAACATAGGAAATACCAGATTTGGATCCTTTTGGGTATATTCACTGTGGTACTGTCTTTACCAATAGGAATGGTTTTACTTGCACACATGCAAAAATGCAGCAAAAGAATAGAGGTGGTCTCATTTAGAGTGCCTCGAATAGAGCTGCTGGCCACTTACATAGGTATTTCTTTTCTTTGGGGATGCAGAAGGCTCTTTAAGCACTTATTTTGACTAACTCAATGGCTAGTACCCCCTTCCCTGGGAAATACGTTTGTGGGTTTTTTCGTTTGCTTGTCTGTTTTCTCACTCGTATCTACTCATCTCATGAATTCATGATTCTCTTCAGAGAATAAACCAAATACTATGAAAACACACCACAGTGGATGGTATCAAAATGGTTGTGCTCAAGTTCTCTTCCTGCAGGCATTGTTCTTCAAGTAAATTAGGAGATTAGCCTGAAAATATCCTTTATAATTAATTTACTGTTAGACTTAGAATAGATATCTTCCTCACCAAAAGTAAAAGATGCAAAGTGCTTCTAGCCAAATTTTTTGCTGCGTCCAGTTACAAAGAGGTAGAAAGCGTAGAGCTACCAGGAGCCTGCTTCAGAGACTCTCTGGCCAGTGCTATTCTTCAGGATAAATCCAACCTCTGCAGCAGCCTAGGGAATGACCATGAACACCTTGGCTGCGGGTGTCTCCTAAGAACCCTTTGTCAGCTGAGAGCTAGCAAAATACAGAGCCAAACTACCTTGTTATATCCTAGCCCAGGCCCCTCTGAATCTGGTTTAGTGGAACCAGGTGTTACATTTACAGCCAATTCCCAAACTGTTAGACAAACCCACCCTCAAAGTGTCTCTTTGCCCTGCCTTGAGGAATTTGAAACAGAGACTGCTGGACCTGAAAATGAGTAGACATGGTGGATAGCTGCTCTTGGAGGTTTGTCATACAATTTTCCTAGTTGCTCCTGAACATAACCTCCCCTCTGCTTCAACTCCTTACTGTTATTTCCAAACCCTGGAATTTTGATGCTGAGTTGCAAGGCAGTGAAGTGGAAACTTATATCTGCTCATCTTCTATTATAGGGGGCATTTTCAGAAAGCTGAATGAAGTAAGTAACTTCATTTTCTTCAGAAGTCAAGCTATTCTCTACTCCAAATCTGACCTTACTAATGACAGAACTGATTGCAGCCTACTTTTAAGGAGGTATGTAGTGGAAATCCTCTCTCTGTCCAAGTTAAAGCTTCATAAGGCTAACCATGAGTTTAGACCTGGTGGTCTGGAAAAGGGCAGCTAGAAATTTTCCAGCACTCCTGTAAAAGATATGCATCTTTATGGCAGAGGACCTTGCCTTAAAAACTGAGCCTCACATTATGAAGTGGAAAACACTTGCTGCCTGACCAACCTGAAGACTGGCCTTTCCCCAGTTTGAGCTGTGTTGAGCTCAATGTTTCAATAACATGAAATAAAAGGGGAATTTGTGGGCATCTTTCAGTAAGATTGGGACAAATTCCCTGTAGACAAGGCTCAGTTTCTAATACTTCAGGAAGATAACTAGATCTGTGGTACTTTGTGGACTGATATTTAAACCACTCTCATTACAACAGCCTTTAAAGGAATTTTTAGTTTATGAAATCTACTATAATAAATTTAATCGTAAGTTTAATTTGATTGGCAGTAAGTCATCTGTCATTTGATTTGCTGAGAATTGATTGTCTTTTTATTTGCTTATGTATTTAGTTTAGTTAATAAACTAGTAAAAATCATAAATACGTGGTTCCAGAACAAAAGTCTGGGATACAGGGGCTAATTGGAAGAGTCACTCTGTACTGGCAGTCTATGGGTCTGTTCTTTGATCTTCTCGTAAGTGGTCCAGAACAGGATCACTATTAGCTTTTGAAGGACGAATGACTTGTTGCTTGATATTTTCTTTCAGTAAGCAAAACATATTCCAGAATTTTGGAGGCTTTGGGTGCCTAACGTTTACCATTTTAACAGCTGACTGCTTTTCCCTAGTAATTTGTACTCCAAACATTTCTGAAGTGCAGTGCCTTCTAGTGGTCCCTCTCTTCATTCTGTCCTACAAACATAATCTGGTCCTGTTGGATTTCTTCAGTTGCATCCTGAAAGTAGCACTGCTAGCTTAGTGGAACTTAGTCTTACTTAGTGAGATGAGCTCACCTGCCTGCTCATCTGTAGGAGTTAGGGCCTTATTCCTTAGAAATCCAGAATATGCACTGAAGAAGAAGATGGGAGTTATTGTTGCAGAAGTAGTGGTGGATCGTGGCCTGGACACCTTATTAAAATTCAGTGAAATGATTTGCTAAAAGCAAAACGTTAGAACAATACTGTTTCAAACTTGGGATAGCCTCAGTGGTCCTGTGGCCCTGTGTAATGTGTTTATGTATTACATGCAGAGTAAAGCTTAGCTGTATGAACAATCTTATGAGAAGAAAATCTTGCTAAAATTAAACAATCAAAGAAGATAGGTGAGATGTGACTTTATGTGGTAAACAGTGATTGAGGAAAGAAGAGAAAACAGCAGGACTCTGCATGAAGCAAATTAATTCATGCTGGAGTTTCACGCTCCTGAAGAAATTAAATTGCCCACTTCCTA
Source organism: Struthio camelus (assembly GCF_040807025.1). Taxonomy (NCBI): domain Eukaryota; kingdom Metazoa; phylum Chordata; class Aves; order Struthioniformes; family Struthionidae; genus Struthio; species Struthio camelus. Next base: position 50,734,072 of record NC_090982.1, read on the forward strand.
ATCAGCACAGCTCCCTGCCATGTCAATTCTTTCCTTCATATTTCCTCTCTCAGGTTTAGCATAATTTGTTCTGTATGAAAGCCCCCTAATTTATGTTGTTACTGTATTTTAAATATTTTTCTTTTTCAATTATTTTCTGAGATCCTGTTGTATTACTTTGAGAAACTCACTAGGCAGCTATGATATTTCCTTTCTCTTCCTGTTGTTGAAAATATGGCTTGTTCTTGGCCTTTAGTTTCTTTATTTCTTCTTTTTTTACTTTCCATGAATGTGAGATATGAGGCTATGCCACTGCTGCATCTATCAAACACAATAATATTTCATATCTGTTGTGCGATAAAGATATCAGGTATACTCTACACTACTTGAGAAGTAAATCAAGACCATCCACTCCCAGACTAGATACAGATCTAAAATCCAGTCAAGGGCAGATCTTCAAGAGCAGAGATATAAATAGAAAATGAGCTAATCTAAAATATTAATTCTAAACACTCCTTGTTTTTGAGGAAGTTTGGAACGGAAAGATCAGTTCCAGATCTTAAATTAGCAATCATTAATATACAAATATTGTGATTGGAGTCATGGAGTATTATTTCTCCTCATCCAGCTGAGTATCTAAATCTGGCAGCATGAGTGGCGTCCATTCTTCTGAAATGCTAGCAGCAACTGCAGAGGAAATGTAAATGTGCATTATATGCTGTAAAAGGAGTCTGGGGTAAATCACAGAGCTTTGGAAATGACATCAGTGTTAGCAAAACTGCAAGCTACAATGCAAGCTTTATGCTGTACACAGTTCTCCCAATCTGTTTTGTTATTAGCTGTTCTTAAAGTAAACCTGGCGCTTCGCTCCCTTGAATAAATTGTTGTGATAATTATTTGTTCATAATCCGAAACCTTTGTAAAACAGGCAATGTTCTAGGTGAATGGAAAAGAGAGAGCAACTGAGATATGTTCTCCAGAACCTCTCATTCCCCCAGAATCAGATCCTGATTCAGGAAAGCACTTTAGCAAATGACTGAACATAAACATGTGCTTAGGTTTGTGCTTTTTTGATTAGGGATCAGCTTAAGCATGCACTTAACGTGTTTTGCTGAGCTGGGGCCAAAGTTCTGTCCGTGAGCTTTAACCTCTGTGCTGTTTTCAGGCTGGGAATACAACTCACATGCAGCAAAACTGGCAGATATTGTGAAATTTCCATTATTCCAAATGGCTGTCATTTTTAGTTGATATCTTGTGAGGAGAGCTCATCAGATTTATGTCTCTGAATATGAACCCTAGCGTGATCTGGCCTTGAGCCCAGACACTAAGCTTCAGCTTAAAACCTGATTCGGATCTGGCTCTGAACACCTCGTCAGCTCGTTGCTGATAGTACAGTATGGGAAGTGAATTATCTTTTAGCCTGAAGAGGTGGTTCATCCACACGGGGCTGACACTGTGGGGTATCACTGGAATGTTTGATATTTGGGGGGGGGGGGGGGGAAAGGAATCGTTCCTTGGGATTTTTACACCTGCATCTTTTCCCTACCACTACATTTCTTTTAACATTTTGTATTGTTATTTTAAGGCTCAGCATCACCAGTGTGAAATGCACCTGAAAAGGTTTAAAGCTACTGGTAAAATTCTGACTCTGCTGTGTAGCTATATTTGAAATTTCTAGAGCTCTAATCAAATAATTGCTAATACGTGTGACTTGCTAAAGGCTGGCGCAGTGTTGGCAGTTTCTTTTTAAGCTAATTCACATCATGCCTTTCCCTCATGTAAACCTTTTATTTTAATTTATTTTCCTTAGCCAAGAGAATTGCTGTCACCATTTTTTTGTCCTTCTGCAGAAGAATAAATGAAATCATGATTTTGCATTCTAGCCACAGCATTCTCCTGCTTTCTACTTTATTCTTCTTTTGAGAAGGTACATGTGGATGGCTCTAAATCCCTGCATTCCCATTACTCATGACATGCTGAGGATCACTTCAGGTAGTGTTTCCTTTTATTCTGACAAGTAAAAAACCAAAAAGGCCAAATGATAAAATTTGCATTTAACACCGTCGCAATGAATCGACGGTGACTGTGTAAGCCTCCCGCTCTCAGTTCTGCTTCTGAGTATGACACGTGGCTCTTCCATTCACTTAGTGAAGCCCACTCCAGACTTGTGTGTAAGATCTTGCAGCACCTGGACATCCCAAAGATAATAACAGCACTAGCAAATGTGTTTCATAACAAATAAAATACTGAGTTGCTGTTCAAGAAAGTGAGCTTATCAAGTCTTTGTCCAATGCCTAAACGCAGTTCATCTTTTCAACTCTGATGCCTAAATTTGGCCAAACTGGTCAAATCAAAAGATCTAGCCACACTCCTCTTTCCACCAACAGACTGGCAGATGCTTAAGGAAAGAGCATAAAGAATAAGGCAAGCGTTGAGCAGTCCTCACCACCCTCACACCTTCAGTAGGTGAGCTTTCAGAGCAAGGGGTTGCCTCCAGACAACTATGTTTCATAGCTTCTGACAAACCTTCCTCCATAAATTTGTCTAATCCCTTTGTGAACTTATTTATATTTTAACTTCTTAGAGCTTCCCCATCTTTTTTTTTTTTCTTTCTTTCAGTAATACATAATGGGGACTTTCTGGCTGGGCTATTTCTTTCTCTAAGTGTGAGTCTGCCAGTTTCTTGTGCTCAGAACTAACAGTATCTCTGATGGCATGAGACTTTTCCACTAGGATTTTCCTTCACAAGTAAGATGTTTCATGCAATTATATCTGAGTGACCGACTCTATGTCCAAACGTCACTGAGCCCTCACAGATTGAGGAACAGGTTGTTATGAACACATGGAACCATCTCTGATGGATAAAATTCCTGAATATGTGATTGAGTCACATATTGAGATCCTACTTATTTTATGAAGAGGACCTTAAAGCTTTTCTGAGTGCTATCTCATACTAGCTCAAGTGGTGGAAGCCACTCCTTATGTCTGATATACTTGTGATGTGCCCTGTGTTGGCTTTAGCAGGTACCTTGATCTTGGGCGTATCTGCCCATTCTCTCTCCTCTGGAACAGAGTCTTTATATAAACTAGTGAAAATGTCCATGTGTGTTATGCCAGTGAGATTTATAATACTAAGTTAGTCTTGTAGACAGCTGCAGGATCTATAAATGAAATGCTGCATTTCTGTGACAAAGCAGTAGATCTGTTTTTAGCTTCCTTTAGTAGTGCTTTCCTACACTTGGTGTTGCGCATGCATGCATGCTGAAGGAAAAGGACACAGTGAATGAACATGTATTGTCGGATGTATGAGATAAGGAAGAGCTTATTGAGAATTTTATGAGGTTGGCCAGCATCACTCACTCCTTTAATTTAACTGTCTGGAGACCTGTTCATCCCATTATTTCAGGTTTAGAACCATATCATGATTTATCTATACAAGAAGGGAAACACACATTAGAAAAGAAAATTGGAGTGTCCCCAAACGTTTCACAGTTAGCCAAGTTTACAGAAGGATAGGAGTGTTTTTACCTTCTATGTTATTTGCAAAGCTTTTAGATCAAGAGAATGAATTCTGCATGGTTCCCCATAATAAATATTTCTTTCATGAAATGTAAAGAAATGCACGTTCCATCTGAACGATCCAAAAATGCATTTGAACATTGCCACGGAATCAGTCTCTGAAGCTTAAACAATAGCAGTTTGACTTCCAACAAACATCGCCCAGAAATATTTGAATTACCCTCTGACAATGGTATATGCCTCTACCTGTTATTAAAGTGCTGGGGGCGGGGGGGGGGGGGGGCAAAGTGGGCCAGCTACAGAGCTTGGAGATATATCGGACGCAACGCATACAGTCTTAGGAAAAGCAGGGGAGGGAGGATCTTTTTTGGATTAATTGCAAGCTTTCTGGCTGACTAAGAAATGCTATTATCTGAAGCATTTGCCCTCAGTCATGGGTCAAAGCACAATGCTGCATATAGAAAGACATGACTGCAAAGAGAGTCTCTGTTTTTATTGAGGTGTTTTTGTGTAAGGCTTGCATGATTTGACACTGTATTTATGATACCTGTTTCCATGTCTGAATAAGAGAATTTCTAAAGGCCACCTGTCTCAGATACTTCTATTTCCTGGTAAGTGTCTGTAGTGTGCACAGGATGACATCAGGCATATGTGTAAAATAGACAAAAATACTGATCTTTGATACAAAAACTGAGATGTTTTCCACAAAATGAACCTAACTGTAAATTGCATTTGATTTTGAGAAAACATCTCACTTTTATGCAGTCCGTGAAACGAGCTATCTTTTTCAAAAGAAATGATAAAAACATTTGCTCTGTAACAACTTTATAGTTTCTATTTCCATTGTGATATTTGTCACTATTTGCTCTGCCACTGAAAGAATTTCTACTTTTGAAAATTTACTATTGTACTAAGGGACACAACAATAACATGTTGTGTCCCTGAAGTGGCTGCATTTCAGTAACGAGCAAGCAATCCTTGAATTACGCACATTGCTTTCAGTCACAGGAAAGATACAAAAGTAGGCAATGCTATTATTACTCGTGCTTTGACGCAGACTTATCTTGAGTGATTTGCTTTTATGGCATGTATACAATTGCTATAAAGTAGATCTCTAGAAATCTGTACTGAGAAAATGCTTTCTTTTATATTGTTTTGTGCAAGTTCATTCTTGAGCTAGAATGAATCACCAGAGCTGATGCTTTGTCTCTTAGTCATCCGATGGATTCATTCCTTTGTTACGCAGAAGAAAATATGGAGCTATTCCAGGAAATCAGAAGAAGAAATGCATTCAGTTTTAAAATAATTGGGGTAGTTCTACACTTTAAAAAAATTTGCGTTGTTTTATACTGAAGAATTAAAAGTCTCTAAGTGCAGAAAAGGCATTTTACCGACATATGCTTTGCTGCGCTGCCCAGCGGTTCTGGAGAACTGCAGGAGCAGGAAGTAGTCCTGCAGGAAAAATACAGTGAGTAAGTTAGCCAGGAGGGCCCCCAAATTTCTTGAGGTCTTTAAGGATCTATTTACTGTGAGAGAAGATTTACTGGACTTGGTGTTTTTACAACAGCCTTGAAAGCCTAAAGCAGGAGTGGGTGATTGATGTTCAGTTTCTGAGAGGCAACTTTTATTATTACGTTGCACAACCCACTTCTTCATTCTGTCTTAATTAAAAATCATCCCCGCTGTTCTGTGTGTGCCATCTAATGTCATTATGAGATATTTCATGCCATAAATGACTGTCATGGCAAATGGCAGTGCTGTTCATAATGTGAAAGTAAAGGAAAAGAGTGTTTATGCTAATTTATTGGCCTAGTTCAAAAAAAAAAAAAAAGACACAAGGGTGTGTGAGCTTGCCAGGGAAAAGAAAAGTTTCTTCACAACACGAAAATTGAATCCACTCCACTATTAACAGAATTATATGGCAATGTTTACAGTGTTATTAAAAAACGAAAAAGCCTTAGCGGACTAGATTTTTGATACAGCAAAACTTGAATGCCACTTTAAACATGACCTATATGAAAACAAGACTTCATAACCTCAGAGGATGAGTCTCCTGGAAAAGGACCTGCAGGACTGAAATTTTCTTGCTGAAGACACCAGAGCATTAAGAATTTTTGAGTGACACAAGTTGCCTTCCGGATGACTGAAGAAAGAAGGAACGGTCAGGAAAAAACAGACGTATTGAAAAGTAAGTAAGAAATGGATGTAAAATTCGTTGGTCAGCCTTGCTTTTCCCTGGTAAAGGAGTAGACAGTGAGGTTTAGCAGCTGCAATTTTTGCCCACGCGTGTCAGGCTGTAGTAGCGTCCGGGCCCTGAGGGCACCAACAGCCCTTATGGCCCTGCCCGCCCCAGAGCCTCCCCCAGCCCGGGGCCGTCCGTCGCTGCCCCGCGACGCCTGGCAGCTCGATGCAGACACCGAGACTGGGGCTGGGCTTTCAGGCATCGTTCGCTTTTTGGGGCAGAATAGGAAAGTCACTTGATAAGGCAAAGCTGGCACATCCCACACCCTCCGCTTCTCCCTGCAGCACGTCAGGGCTGGTGAAGACTGCTCCTCCAACTGGGCAACATGAGCAAGGCGTGTTTCCGCCCCAAACGTGGGGCGGGAGGGACAGAGCTTGTTCACGTTGCCCTGGAAAGAAGCAATGAGATACTTCTGCTTGCCAGTTCCTTCTCTTGTATGGAAAATTGAGCCTGTTTTCAGCGCCGCTCTTGCAGCGGTTTGTCGAGCGTGCGCAGAGCAGCCGTGTCTGCGCAGGGCTGCCTCCTCTTCCCCTGTCGCAGCCCCGCGGGTGCCCTGCCTTCCCCACCGCTGAAGGACACCAGATGTTTTCCTACTCCAGGCGAACTGCTGTCTGACTTTGTCTGTGCCCAGAGCTGCCCTTGTTTGCTGGGTTTTAAAAAAAACCAAAAGTTTCAGTCTTCTCGTGCTCTCGGTGTGTTCCCAGAGGGTCTGCTGCAGCCAGAGCGTGTTTCTGTGTGTGAGAAGGTCTCCTCAAATTGTCTTTTCGCGGAGAGCTCTGCAAGCAGATAGTCAGCTCCCCGCTCTCCCTGGCTGCATAGCTAAGGATGAATTATTGAAAAAAAAATTGTACCAGCAGCGTCATGGCAAGATAACAGCCTCCTCGGTGACCTCGCTCGCACCAACCTGGCAAAAGTCCCCAACCTGGCAAACAAAGGTGGCCTCTACTTCTTACTCCTGCCCTGACGGGTGAAGGAAGCTCTTGGCCCCAAATCTGTGCTACACCTGGGAAAGCATGTTATTCTGGGGGCATCATCGTCATCACCTGGCCTTGCTGGGCTGTTACGTGGGGCCCAGCAGTCTCATCCATGAGGACGGCACCATCCACCACTGCTCCGTGCAGGGTCTCGTGTGGTCTGGCGCAGCTGTAGCCGAACCCCATGTCCACGCAAGGGTTTTGTTCGTGCTGCTATGCAAGCCCTGGTGGCGAGGTGCAGGTGTTTTGGCCAGCCCTGTGCCTTGGCCCAGCCTGCCCATGGGGCTCCCCGAGACGGGCTCGCCCGAGGTCCTGACCAGCCGCCCAGGGTGGGGGGCTGGCAGTGGCGGGAGCTGGGCAGGGCGCCTGGAGGAAGGCTAAGCGGGAAACGTAAGAGTGGACACAAATCACGGTACTATTTTCCTAGCATTAACATATGAGCTAAATGCACCGTGAAGTAGGAATCCTCTCTGGTCTGAGCTGTCTCGGAGCTGGTATTATATAGGAAGAGACCCAGCATCGCGAGGGAGACCCGCACTAACGCGATCGTCTTAAAGGACAGCCCCTGAAACCAAGCTGTCGTACGGCGAGGGGGCTGTGCTCACAAGCAGCCTCCTTGGTGCCATATGCAACTGAACGGCAATTTTTTTTTCCCTCTTTTTTCTCCAGAGTATAAATTGCAGGTGGTGGTTTCACTTTGTGGCCATCTTTCCTGCAGACTTTTATGAGAAAGTTCAACTGGTAAATATGAAAATACTTTCCTCTCCATTTAGCTTATACCGATGGCTTGCAGCTTCCTGCCTGAGTACAACAAAATCCTTCTGCCTACAGAAGAATACCCGAGCCTTGCTAAAACACAGCCTCTGCTGGCACATTCATTTTCAAATCCAGTAGTTTTATGGCTTGTTAAAGAACCTTCTGCGAAATCATTATGCACCATCAGGCTCCCAAATGCTCTGCATATTAGGAGTAGGCAAAGCGTAGCTTGCTGTGTGTATAGGTTTCATTTTGTGTGTCAGATGAGACCTATTCCAGTGAGTATTTTATCAAACGCGTGTGACGGACTGCAAAAAGCATCTTCCGTCAAGAACCTTTGTTAATTGGCTCCTTGATCTTTTCCCTTAGTGGGTGTCAGGTCACTATTTAAATCTCGGAGAAACTTAAATTGAAATAATAAACTTAGTGTCTGAATAGTTCTTTAAAACCTGTAATTAAGCTGTCTGTTTAAAATAAATAGTTTGCACGTAGATCTGTTTAATGCTTCGCTAGTATATAATTTTAATGCGGAATAGCTTCTTTGCAGGAATTCAGCCTGTCAGTGGATGTTTAAATTTTCAGTGTCTGTTGTCATGGCAACGAGAATTGACTCTGGTACCCACTGTGTTCAACATAAATTAATTTAAAGTCGTAGCATTTTGAAACATTTTTATTCTCTTAAAAAACCTTGCCTTTCCTTAGATTTATTGCAATATAAAATAGCTATATTTGAAATACCATTAAAAATGCATCGATTCTCAGCTAATTATTAGTTTTACTTGCAGAATTCAATAGATTGCATGCAATAAATAATGTATGTAAGGAATGTAAGTTCCTGGATTTCTTGTGGAACTATACTTCCCAAATGATACAAGTGGTACAATTTAACTGTTCTTTACTTTGAACTCTTGTGCTTTCAGATTCCAGTTTCGGTGTTTTTAAATCTCTGTGATAGGAGCTTTCACCAAGTGAAATGTTAGTATTCATGATCTCTTCAAATTTCCTGGCGCTTTTGCACTATTGCCCTGCTTCTGTGAAAACTGCTAACTGGTATCTTAGGTCTTATTTTATTGTCTCAATCTTTAGGAAAGAAGCTTTAAAATATAGCTATGTAGATATCTGAGGGAAACAAGCAGAGTGTTTTGTGTGTAAGATCCCTTGGGATTCGCATGATTCTGAAGCGGATTAAGAAGAGAGATTAAATGCATGTGCTGAGAGAGGGAAGATGTTTCCAGCGGGCATAACAAAGTTAATTTTTCTCTTAATGTTTTTCTAAAGTACAGTCACTCGCAGCCTGATCTAGCCTCGTATAGCTCTACACAAAAAAATAGCTTATGACGTAGGGCTATTGTCTAGGGTTGCTTACTGCAGGAGATTCAGTGACAGTATTTTGCATAACAAACAGTATTGACATTTGAAAAAAAAAAATCCTTGGTTTAACCTTCCTGATACAGGTAGGTCTTAGATTTTATTCCTTATGGTTTCTAAAGTATAGCATACTTCTCACACAACCATAGCCGAGATAGTTCTTTCAAAGAACTACGCTTCAATTTTATGTTATGTTGAAAAGATTATTTAATGATTTTATTATGCATGTGAGTAAAACTTGATCCTTTTTAAAAATGCAATCATCTTTTTAAAAAAAAAAAAAATCCCAACATTTTGAAACAAGTGAGTTTTTTCTAGGCAACCAAAGCTTTATTGTTTATGGTTTAATCTAGAAATATTAAAAAAAATCCCAGTTTAATATGAACAATCATTTCCTATGTAGTGTCTTACATAGTGAAACACTTTAAGATGCGATAAGCAATGTTTCTCAGATTCTGTTTTATCTCTGCACAGAGAACACTGTTTAATATTTAGGGCTTTAAAAATTACTGTTGAAATTAAGATGTTAATGTCTGTTGGTGCCTGTATGTGTCTAGCAGCTATAACCTTGCCATATTGACACATACTGTAACGAGACATTTAAGAAAGCAGGAATCTGCTGCAGCTCTGCATGACTCACTTGCACCAGCCGCACATACTCATTAATAACCCAGCAGAGACAACAAATCTGAATCTAAGGTTCCTGTGGGGATTTGTGTTGCAACATTTTCTACAAAAATGTTAATGGCTGCAAACTTTCCTCATTTGGATTAAATCTTCCAAGCACCTCCATTTCTTAATGAGTATTCTATCACTCATTATGTTAAATCTTCTGTAACGAGCTTTAGAGGAGAAGGGCTCAGATAGCTGTTCTTGCCTGTCACCGATGGAACAATTAAAGTCTTATAAATGACTTCATTTTGTAGAGTGCTTGATACAAACTGGAAGTGAAATGGAATTGTCTCACTCCTGAATTACTGAGAGGGTTTTTCTTTTCAGATCAGTAAGCAGTAAGTATCATGAAGTTCACAATGAAGTTGTCATGTCATAAGGGCCTATTCTTACACAGGCGTCGACTTAAGTATCATGTCAATAAATGCCTTACGCAGTACAGAACTTTATTTTCAAGTTCATTCCAGATAGCTGATTGCTCAGTTGATAAACTCAGTTTGTTGGTTCCTTCCTTTCTTCGAAGAGAAAACCAATTTTTGAATATCAGCCAAGGCTTACAGTAAGAATTGTCAGATTCCGTCGAAACGTCACATAAGCCAGGATCCTTATCCTTGCACTACGTTAATTTTTAAAACATTTGCCTGGTCTACGATATGTCAGCTGATTTTTCTGAGATATTTTCTTAAAACTAACTAGTAATCTTAAACACTCTCCTTGTGTTAAAAGTAAATATACAGAGGACGTGCCCTTTGAGAATTCATACCATATGCCTTCAAAACGCCTCTTGCTATGATTTCTTTTCGTAAGTGGAGAGCAGAATCCAAGTCTCTTCCAGAAACAGGGCATTCTATCCCTTTGAATGTGTAATAAATAGGTTCACTTCTTGAAATGGTTGGCAAAACTTTGTTATTAGTGTAGGTAAGCCATATTACACGCATGCACGCGCATGCAAACATGCACATCCACACAATTGATTGCAGCTAAACCAGGTAGAAACTTCCAAAGATAATACATTAACTTATTTGGAAAGCTAAGAGGTGCCAAAGTGCAGATCAGTACATTTGTGTGTCTGTATCCAAAGGCTTTAGAGAGATTTGTATTTTATTTGTGTTCTCTTTTAAGTGAAAAAAAATGTAACGCATGCTGATAAATCTTGATGGTTTTGCTTTAGTTCAGGATTACTGCGTTTTTTTGTTTGTGTTCCTAGTTTCTCTCATAGTCACTGAGAACACCTTAGTTTTAATTACTATCTAATATTGCTTTCTTCTAGTATTTAAAGCATATCAGCTTAAGTGAACAGGACAGTCCAAATTCAGAAGTGAGACAGCCAATTTATTTGTAGCAAATGAAGTAGTGTGCCTGCCACCTTCTGTAATATTCCCTTGAGAAAATCTTGAGAATTGTCAGGTTTTGCATTGATCTCTTTTTTTTTTTTTTTTTTTTTGGACATTTGCTGATCATCATTTGGTCAGGTGGCAAAGTTCATAATAAATTCTCTTTAATCTTGAACTGTATTTTTTTCCCCAAGAGTCTGTGAAAGCTCAGCGAACTAATAACATTTGCCACTTGCTCTGTGTTTTGACTTTTCACGGAAAGAAAAAAAAAAAAGTGTCATCTTGGGTTTAGCATGCGTTTCCCCTGTTAGATTGTCTGGCATGATTACAATTTTGTGAACAGTGCAGTCAAGAATGCATTTAATGCCTCAATGAGTTGAATACTCTTAGGATAGGAGCCCAAGTTCTTTCAGACGTGATTCAGAGCAAGATTTTGATTATTTCAATGAAATGAAGAAAAGCGCCATCTAAAAATATGGAACTAAAAATATATTTAAAAAAAAATCTACAGCAGTAAAGTCAATAGACCTAGGGGCCTTGGGACCTCTTGTCTGTTTTAGAGTAAGACATGTGTTACGATAATATCCGCTTGTCCTCAGGCTTGGCTTCCTTTGCGTTGCCCGTTGACTAAGGGTCTCATTTGAACTTTTCTTCCCCTGTGTCATTAGCATTTATTTCAGAGAAATACATTTAATTTTCTTCATTTCAGGGTTAATTTTCCTCTGCTTTCTTTGAACTCAGTAAACCTCATTTTCATTTACAATAAGAACCTTTTGAGTCGCTTTAACTTATTTCCATTTTAAAGGGCCTGTATACTGTCAGTGTGATGGAAAAGGTCATAGGGCGAGTGAAAATCAAGGCCCATGGGGCTTCTAGACATCTTGTTTGTATCTCTCAAAGCATTTTGAATGCTATTAAAAACACTTTCAGTATTTTCAAACTGAATAGCGTCCTTTAAAAAGCATCCAAGTTTATTTAAAGGGAAAATTTAAAAATGCAGCTTTCCTCTTTATTAATGTTACACATGAACTGGCATTGGGAATAGCTTATGCAGTGAAAATGGGTAGGAAAAGAAAATGTCTGTGTTTATTTTATAAGAATAACCTCTTAGCCTTACAATTTTGATTGGAAAGTCTACCAGGTTAAAAATGTGACCCTGGGCCCACAGAAGACTCTGCAAAGCTCCCATTGAATTCATACCTGGGTTACAAGTGGATCTTCCAAAATAAGCTTGTTCTGCAAGGTTATATTTAAAACAAGCTTGTTCTGCAAGGTTGTATTTCCCAGAGAGCTGTTCAGTTTAATTCAAAATGTATAATGCAAATTGAGGCTATATCACTTTTATTTGGAGATCATTCCACAGTCTTACAAATCTTCCTGCCAGCCAATTTTTTGCAGTGAGACAGCCTATGTTTTCCTTACAGCCGTGTTAAAATATTTAACTTTCAGACATTTTAAGGGAATGTTTAATGCCAGGCTATTATCACTGACATTTAAAGAAAACTTGAAGCCTCAGAGAGATTTCTAAAGGAAGCCTAGGAGAGATAGACACCCACTTCTTAAATGCATGCTTTGAAATAAACATTATATCAGTAGGAATTAGGTCTAACAACCTCAGGCTGCTTTGATTATTCCAGTTGTTTGTATGTCTGTGAGGGAATATTTGTCTTCTGCTCTATTGTTTGCTTTCATGGCAGTTTTCAAATTTTTTTTTTTGTTTTCAAACAAGAATATTTAGTAATATCAGTCCTAACTATTGACCAGATTCTTGAAAATTGTGTTTTATCTGCAGATACAACTGAAATCTTTGTTTCAGTAGAGACATAGCAAATATAGCAATACAGAGAGTTGGAAATCATATGGAGACATACAGCCATTTAATTTAGCAAACAGCTAAATTTCACAGAGAGCAGACCCTGGTGAACACCAAACTTTGCCCTGGATCCACTTTTAAAACAGACCCATTGGGGTTTATACGTAACACAATGGGGCCCCTGTTTCTGGCTGAGCCGCTGAAGTGTTAGACCTACAGAATAAACTAAACAATAAAACAGACCTGTGTGGTGGCATTTTGAACAGTTACAGTGGAAAACATGCCTGTTCTCTAGCAGAACACTTTTTAGGGAGATGCTATATGCAGCTATGTTGCACAGCTGTAGAGTGGAGCTGCAAATAACCCTAGGAAAACAGCAAAAGCCCATGTCAAATGAAGGCACCCTTCAGCACATCCTGAGGTCCAGGGTCAGAATCTATCACTTCTGGTTGAAGAAGAGCCCCTTTCCGCAACAAATAACACGGAGGAATTTCCTTCCTGTAGGCATAGTCTGGTTAGCAGTAAACAATTGTCACTGTGATGTATCCATATTCACTGATCTATTGCATTTTTCTAACCACCTGCTTTAACAGAAACAGTTGAATGGAATGATATTCCACAGATAAATGACTACTGCTTTGGAAACATTTGCCTCTCAGTGTTTTATGTTCAGGAACTGTCTTGGTTTCTTGGCTTGCATCCAGCAATAGGAGACTGTTATTCTGGGACAGCATTATATGCCAGTGATGTTATCTCTTAATTAAAATTTTGCATGGATTCTAATGGTAAACACTATGTCTGTCTTATTTTCAAGCTGAACTGCATGAATGACCCTGTAATTCAGAGCGGCAGCTTCTGCACATCAACTCTGCAGTCTGCTCTCTCTTGACATGCTGTAATTCAGTGTCACAGAGGGCCCAGTCCTTGTTTTACTGAAAGCAATGGCAACTGTTCTACTGTCTTTATGTGGAAAAGAACCAAATCCCACATACAGGAACTGAATACTTAGTTCAAATAGAGTGATAATGTTTTGAACCCATTTTTCATTTTTTATATTTTGATAATATAGAGAATTTTGGCAGATCTGTTCATCTTACTCACCTGGATAGAACAAAAAACATTGCATTCTTCCAACCATTTGATTAAAAGAATTACAATTAGCTTTTCTGTCTCTAGCGGGACTCTCACTATTGAGAATTATGCTCTTGTTATGTTAACCCAAGTAACACAATGTTTACTGCAGATTCAATGCTAAGGGAGACTGTGTGATCTCAATAACTGCATCAGTGCATTTGGTTTGACCAGCTAGTTAAAAAATGATCTTATCTGTAACAGGAATTATCCCAGTTGTTATAAACCTAATGCTAGTCATACAAGGCATGATTCTCTAAGATTAGTGGAAAGCGTTTTCCAACAGAAAAAACATTTACTGTCTTAACACTGATTAACTTCAGAATAACCCCACAGCAGAAGAGGCATTTTTTTCATTCAGAAGTTAGTTATAATGTCAGACATTAATTTTCTTGTCATGTTTCTCTATTTCCCACTTAGAATCCCTTGTTACTTGCTGAAAGCAACGTAGCTCCGGTCATGCAATGCCTTAGTTGTGAATCTTCCCAAGATATAAACAACTGAGAAGTGCATTTGCTTACTCACGCAGAGATATACTTGTAAGTACACTAACAGTAAATAAGCGTAATTCTGTGTTGTCATTTAATATAAAAGGCTGTCTAAAGACAGAAGATATGTGCATTCGTTCAACAGAAGATGACACAGTTGCGTTAGTCACAGGCATCAGAAGCCTCCTGGATCTCCCATCAATCTCCCGGCATTTGTTCTTTTCTCCCACTTCTTGTACTGAGCCTTTTGTTTCTCAGTAGATATCCAGAGTTATCAGCTGCAAATATTCTCCTTCTGCAGCATGAGATATTTCATCCTCTTATCCAGGATACCAATTTTGAGGGGCTCTTCTGAGCTGCTATGGAGCAGTTAGACCTATGATTTGAGGCCTCTCCTGTGCTTAATCCGTAATATTCAGTACAAGGGGAGGTGCTGGGTTTGAGAGGTACTGCTTCCTCAAACCGACACCAGCTTGTAGCAACCGGTTTTGGGAGGTGCTGTCCACAGGGTTAACTTGAGATTAAACAAAACCCTTTTATTCCTAGAATAAAAACCATCTTTATAGAAATTATACCTGTAAAAAATGGAAGTATCTAAAAGGGATTATTGCTCCGTAATTCCTGGTTTTCTTGAAGAAGATGTAAGTCACTGAAGAGCTCTCAGATGTTCAGTGTTAACAGTGCAAGTCTTACACTTTTATACCACTAAAGCGATACTGACTGCAAGTGGGATACTCCAGGTTTCACTAATACAACAGACAGGACAGAGAGGCCAGAAATTCTCTCCCACACAGCTAAGCAGAAGGGAGACGAAGCACCTCAATACTGGCTCGTTATGATAGCTTTAGCAGTTGTAAAGGATAGGTATGGAGATGTGGCAGCCTGAGCAAAGACAACACCTCTCACGGACGGTCAGTTCCTGCTAACATTTTTCAGCGGTTCAGACAATATAATTGGAGAGTTACGTGGGGTCTTGCGGTTTCGATAAACTCTGAACTATCAATCTAGTTATTTAGCCCAACTAAAATAGTTACTATTGTTCAGTCACTCCTTTCCCTTCTCTTTTTTTTGTTGGCATTTCCTTCTCCTTGACCTCTAGCAGTCTCCTTGCTGTTTCTTTCCTTCATACTCACATCAAGAGTTCAGCTTCCCTGACACACCCCTCAAAGGGATGACCTTTGTGAGAGATGTTACTCCTGGAAGCCTTCCTCTACATCCATTGCTCCCAGTCTGCAAGACTTCAATAGGTTACAGGTGTTGAAGAAACCATGTGCATCTAGCTTGGGGCCTGGTGGAAGAAATTTAAAATTTTCAGGAAAACAAGCAGGAGAAACAAACTCATCGAATACAAAAGTCAGAGTCCAAATACCTTCCTTTGCAGCTTCAGGAAATCCGAAGCTGAATTCAAACTCTGTAGTTGAAGGCACTTTACAAAGACTTTGGTGAACTGGCTGCAGAGCAGGATGATACGTTTTAACAAGGTCTTCTGCTCCTGAGTTTCGTTTGGGTGTTTAACCATGTCCAGTTACATATCCCATAGGGCAGTACTGATAACTGGATCAATCCAAACCTGACAGCTTTTGATTTCAGGTTTCCTGGTGCTTGTACTCTTGGAACCAGTTTACATACAGAGCTCTCAAACTAGTTTCTTTAACTAATGATTGTTTTCATAGTCCATTGTTATATTGAGGATTTATTTTGAGAACCTTTGCATTTTACTGAAACACACATACAACACTCTCCCTTTTACTTAATTCCTCCAACTAGTGGATGACAAAATAAGGCTTTAAATGAGAGTCTCTAGCCAGTGAAAACTAATCGATGCCATCTTGTGGTGAGTAAAGAAAATACAAAAATAATCAATCTGTGCTCTTTGTCACATCCTGCATAGTTATTCACTAAATAGTCCCTCTTTCTTCTCTTGCCTTTTCTCTGCCTCTCCCCTGACGCTGTTTCCTTACAGCCCAAAGTCTACCTCAGTCTGAAGAGCTACTGATACAGCTGGAAAGATTAAAACAATAATTTAAACTGTCTTCAGAAAAAGGAATAATCTGTGATATCTAATTTGCTGAGATTACAGTAGGAAATATAGAACAATTAGTTAAGTATTTGGAACTGGCTTGAGCTATATCTTGCTTCCATGACATGTGTAAGCTACAAACAAAATTATAGAAAGATTCTGTTTGGCTTAGTCATCACTTCGGTAGCACAAAGCTACCACATACTAGTTCTTCACTGGAAATGTTTGTATTTGAGACAAACTGAAAGTTCAAGTGCTCTTCGATGTACTTTACTTCCTACTTCAGGCTAGAATGAGAAGGAGATTTTTTTCTTGGAATATCTCATGTCACCTTTGTCAACCCAGCTGTGATACTGTTTCATCACTGCAATTTGCAGCACTCTCTAACTGCCACCATGACCTGAATTGGAAGCAGTTCTACAATGTGATTAAATTTACTTTGCATCTGTTTTAGAGTTCTGCTGTGCTTCTTGGGTGTCCTAAAGTGGATGCAGAATCCCTTTGTGTCATCATATTGTCAAATTCTCTTCCTGATATTTTTCACTGTACATCATTTTAGTGATGTTCTTGCAATGAAGCAATGGTTAAAATAAAAAATACATAGTAAAAGAATGCATTTTTCCTTTAAGGGGAAGCTGGGATTCTAAAAGACTCAGAAATCCCATGAAGACCCTTATCCTTGGCTAGATTATTTTTTTCCATAGTAACATCTGTGGGAGAATATCACAGTGATGATTACACATGAAATAGTTGCAAGAAAAGTTCTCACAACCAAAATATCCATATGGAATACAGAAAGCCTGGGGGCAGGCTTATGTCTCCTCTTGAGTTATGCATTTACATCTCTTTAATCTTGTGTGTTTGGCTTCCATCCTGTTCCATTATCAGGTCCTCTCTTAGCTGTATTCCCTTTAAAAATGGCCCTGCTATACCAGTGTTAGTAGGAA
Source organism: Struthio camelus (assembly GCF_040807025.1). Classification (NCBI taxonomy): domain Eukaryota; kingdom Metazoa; phylum Chordata; class Aves; order Struthioniformes; family Struthionidae; genus Struthio; species Struthio camelus. The sequence continues at coordinate 50,751,315 of NC_090982.1, forward strand.
AGACAAACTCTACCTTGCACTCTTTCCTTTATAAGCTCTGAGGGGATGTTGTGAGATAGGGGTAATATAGAATCACCTGGCTCCTGTAACTTTTTTTCTGATACCAGCACCTCCCCAAAGAAAATCAGTGGCAAGGCCTTTCTTAGGTCAGGGGTACATGGGGAGGCACTTTTATATTCCCTACCCTCTTCCAAGCTCAGCGTGTTTTAGGAGGATCCGTAAGGCACAAGACCTCTTCTCTCTGCAACACGCTAGACCATTCTGCCTCAGTGAAAATCATTGTTCTTATTGGTTTACATTTTCTATAAAGACAGGCAAGTGGCACAGCATGAGTCGGTGATCTGAAATGGTATGCAACGCACAATAGCCAATTGGAAAAATATTTCAGACCTTTGTGTGCGCTGAATCACACACTGTAAATGTGTCCTAAATAGTTGACTACGTGACTGAGAATGTCAATAGGCAATTTTCTGATCAGATCTCTGCACCTGAAAATATACTATGTAACAGGAAAAATGTGCTATTCTGCTTGCAAGAATTTTAAAGTCAGAGCCCTAGGCTTCAGAAACTGATGAGTGCCTGACCTCCCAGGGTTCTTTTTGTTCCTAGCATACGAAATTCCTATTCCTGTTTTACCCCTTAGTCTCATTATCTCAACTGTGTAGATGGAAATTGAATATAGAAAAACCGATGGCTGGAGTATCTGTACAGCTGTACTATGTTCATCACGGAGAAAGACAAGAAGATATTTGTGGCAGCTGATGTTTCAAGATCAAAGATTCAGTCATGTGCAATAGTTTTGCCTTCCTTTCTCTATGCTGAAAGAAAAAGCACCTTTGAAGTGGCTGAAACTAACAGTGAAATGAGATTTAGTTTAGCAAATTTTTTGGACAAAAAAGATATGGGTGACTGTGAAAATGTCAGGATGATTTGTTGTGAAAGTTTTCTGGTGAAACCTTTTATTTTCCATTTCAAACAGCATTTTAAATTTATAAATAATCAGCATTTCACAGAGTGATAGTGGAGGTACCTTGAGATGTCACCTGATTTAACTCTATACCCTAACTCATGTTAAATTATGCCTTCATCTCATCTAACTACTGTTTGTGTTACCTGATCCTGAGGACCTCCGGTTATGGAAATGATACAGCTTCCCAACTAAGTCTGTTCCAGTTCTTTACAATTCTTATTGTTGCCCTATTTATCTCAATATTTAACCTGAATCTTCCCTGCAGCAATTTAAACCCTTGACTTCATGCCCTCTTCAGCTTGGACATGTAGAAGAGGTGTTTCCTTCCTTTTTGCAACAGCCTTATATTCCTCTTCCTACAGCTGTGTAGGAAAGCTTTCACCCATGCTTTCTAGGCCTTTGAACATCTTTGTGGCTGTCACCCTTATTGATCCACATCTCCCTTGAAGCGTGGTTCCAAAATGTCCTGTCGATGCCCAGATTCCTTTCCTACTGCTGTCTAGAGCCAAAAGATCGTTTTGTGTCCTCGGAGGTTCTGCTCTTTCTGTACGGGGCCTGTGTTCCTTCTTCTCCATAGTATGACACTACTCACATGGTCAGCTTGCAAACCACTACAAACTCAGATCCTTTTCCAAGGAACTGTTGCCCAAGAAGTTGATTCGCAGCCTGTATTTGTGCAACTGCTTATTTCAGCCTACAGATAGGCATGTAAATTTGAAGTCACAAGTTTTGTTGCTGCCTTTGGAATTGCATCCTATTATTTTCAGATCATTTCTCCAATTTATCAAGATTAGTTTGGATTCTTATACAGTTTCCCCCTATTTTAGATGCTTCTCGCGTCATAGCTAGATATAATGTCACGTGTAAATATAATGATCACATTCCCTAGAAACAGAAAAAAACACAGAATATTTTCAGAAAGTTTAAGTAGCCTGAAAATGCTACAATTTCTTTGAGGAGGAACATTTTTTCCCCAGTTTTTTCTCGTGCTGAAAAACGAACCCATAATCTAGAGCAGCCTCCATAGGCATATTTACAAAACTATTATTTCTACTCATGACTAAAACGTCTTTGTTATCAAGAGCAAGTAGGCACTCTCCAAGAGCTCTTTAGCCTCATAAAATTGCGTCTTCCTTGCACTGCAGGAAGCTTTTACTTTACTAATTTTGAAGATCTTTGAACTTGTTCCCTGTGAACTGATGATAGCCTATTGTACTGTAAAAGGAAAAGATGATGCAGGAGTTTTCTTGGGTGCAAATTGAATGCTTGCAAGAAACCTCTTTCATTATTTCCGCATAGCAGGGTTCAGGGTTACAAAATTCAACACGTACCTCACACACCATGAGTCAGTAGTCTATAATCACTTTCAGCTGTATTTTATAGGGCGGGAGTTGTTTTTTCAATGCAAGCATGTGACACAGTCAGCCTTAGTTACACAGAGACTGTTCTTGAATTTGGCTTTTCATTCAAAAACCTGGATGAAGTTAAACTCTGTTGCTGCTGTTTAGTGAGGTGTGATGAATTTGTATTGCTTTGTTTTCTTTTGGGGGGGGGGGGGGGCTCATTGTTATCAGTCTCAGTGCCATTCTTGCCTATCCCTTATAATTGTATTGTGGGTGGAAAGAAGCTAGGCTTCACTGGTGGATGGAATATTTTCGGTGCGCTGTTTCCTTTCCCAGCTGACCTCCTCATTCATTGTTTTGTCACTGTGGCACGGAGTACAGCAGTTGTTGGGTATGTTGCAACATTTCTAAGAAGGAAATGCTTTGCAGCAGCATGTGAATAAGTAAGATGTTTCTTTCATATTACCTAGAACTTACAGAGAAGGCAGCTGGAATTGGCTCAGTGCCCATAAGCCTAAAAAAACATTCCTGTTTCTGCCTGTGCATCTATATATACACACATATGCATGGGTACAAACATACATGTGTTCTACACTTCCAGTACATGCATGTGCAGAAAGAAATAATATGAACATGTCATATAGGCCACTTTAATGTAAAAGCTGATGGAAATGGATACAAACAGACTCCACATTCATAGTATCAAAAGGAAAAATGAACAATTCCAAAGAGAAATGATTTCCCATTAAAGTCTGTAATGAATTGGGGACTAGCTAAACTTTTCTGTCAAAACTCTCCCAACAGAAATCTGAAGCTACAATTAAATCATTTTTGTTGTACTAAAAATCCATTTTTGCTAGAATGGTCACACATTTTGGCCTAAAATGCAAATGTCCATGGGGGTTTTCTTTTCCTCAGTGAATCTGGAAAGAAGTTTTGCCTAAATATTTGTATTTACAAAAGTCCAGGTTTAGAAGTTAAGTTTACCTCAGCTTAAGCAATGAGGAAGCATTAACTGCTAAAATCATTTCCAGAAATCCAGTGTGGTCTGTTTCTTTTTACTTGGAAAACATGCCTTGAGGATATTCTGGTTCTTGACAAATTTGTCTCTTTTTAAACAGCATCAAGAAATTACTCCAGCTTTTCAAGTCTCTTGCCTGGGAAAAATGTTCATATTAGTGTTCTTTTAAGAAGTGACCCTGGCTGTGGTTCCAACTATCAGATCGCAAATGATAACTCAATGGTGTCTGTGGGACACTCTTCTCTTCCCACTTCAGAAATCACAAACTATTGAAGCTTTCTATTTGCATGAACTAACTAATGCAAAAGCAACAGCAGAATCCATCTGAGTGTGTGTATATATATATATACACACACATACATATACATATAAAAAATCATATTCTGTCCTTTTCACTTCAGTTCTAAAACTATGAAAGCCATGCTATCAACAGTCATTCTTTTATTCATCAAACAATTTGTATTTCTACCATTTAATTTTCACTGTTTTGTAAGAATCAGAAATCATCTTTTAAAAATGAACCTAGTATCTCAGATTTTCCTTGGTACATTTTTTTTTTCTGATCAACATTAAACTATGATATTTGCCAGCCTCTAAGATTCTAAACACAGAAGTATGGAAACACAGGCAGAATTCTCTTTCTCTCTTAGACCAGACTGTTCCAGCATTTTGTTTTTAGCATGCTACCTACTTCTTTGTGCACTTTGTCCATTTTGTATGTGGGGACAGAGGAAAATGTATGGAGACTGTCTTACAATCTTTTATATTCTAATTACAAAATGTGGTCACATCCTAGTTTTCTTAAGTTAGAAGCGATACATCTGATTTATCTATCCTATATACAAATTAGAAGGCATATGCATGCTCTTTTTGTTTCCTAGTGGCTTGGTTCCCAAGTAAAGGCATGTGACTTCATCATTAGTGTAGGCATGTGTGCCTAATCATTGAACTACTTGGTATCAAAACCAAAAAATACTTGTCCGAAATGTTTTTCCTGTACATTATTACATACATAAAAGCTTTCCTGGGTTTAGCCTAATCAACAGCATGTTAAGGACCACATTAAGAAGGAGTTTGGGCTGATTCAGCTGATCGCCATAAAATCCAAAGCTGCTGCTGAAAATGGCTGAAGTGAGAATGTTCTTTTGTATGTGGGGCCCTAAACACCAAAATCTTGTTTTAGAAATATCTACAAAAAATTTACATACCAAATACTTTTCTATATGTTCTTCAATTTAAAAACTGATTTTATATTTTGTTTTAATCAGCATGCAGAAAATTTGAGGATACACTGAGCAATCCCTTTTTTTTTCTAGAAGGATAGTGCCATATACTCTTAATAAAATTTATACATTGGTTGAAATACAAGAACTCAAAGAAAATGGACTGGGGAATAATACAGATGGGACCAAATAAATACAGGAGAAAAAGATAAGAGTGGAAATCCAGTTTGGAGAAGAAAAATCAAGTAGTTATTCAAATAATTGTGACAGCCTGACTGACAGGTTAAAAAATGATCTTAGCAACAACATTTCATATGGATTGCAGTTAATGGAGCCATGAAGGTGTGAAAGGATAACAGATGAATTAACAACCCTTTCCCCACAGCTATGGATGACAGTGAAAATGACAGTGTGACTTGTAACTTGGAATAAGAGAAGGAGAGAGGATTTTAGAGGAAAGATGGGAAATTTGTTTTTGTCACCTTATGCAAAACTGCTGGCTACGTGAACAGGAGGAGGTGTTAGAGAGACAAAATGAAATGCAGGATTGGAATGTTGTTTCTTCATCCTGGACTGAAATGCTTTTAAGTACAACCAATCCAGCATTGCATCTCTTAAGGTTTCCTTTTATCTGAAAATTAACTTGTCTTGCAGTACACTAAATTGCTTCGGTTCTAATCATGTTAGCAACAAAAAGCAGCAGCTCATGATTTCAAGAAAGCTGCCTCGATGAATCATTGCTTAACACAACATCAATACCTCATATTTTTTTTGTTAGAAGATGAAGAAAAAATAACAGCTGGGTGGAAGACTTCAGATTGTGAAATGTGGGAAAGTTTAATAACATCTACTATTTACTTTAGTGTCTCTGTTTTCAGAGGGAACTACTGAAATCACTGAGGACAGAAATTCTAATTGTAAATAGAAACTCAGTTTTACTTGTGAGTTTCCATCCATACAAATACCAACATAGAAAAGTAAGGTTTGTCTAGTTCCTGGGCCATCTGAAATCAGCTATCCGGTCTCGCTGCTATTTTAAGATTCTAATTCTCATGCAATTACAAATGATGGGAAATTGAAAAGAGAGAGGCCCACTTACAAAACTGAATTTATCTCCAATTCAGTTAAGTGACCTATGTGAAGGTGTTGGCGGTTCCACATCTCAATAATTTGACCATAAATAGTTCTAGTTAAAGATCTTAAGACAGGTACCAAAGATATAGCAGGCATGGAGATCAAATCGTTCTTCTGCCATAATCATGTTCTTCAAAATGCTTTAAGTAATCATTAGTGACTAGTGAATTATCAGTTCCCATAAAAGAGCTATGTAGTATTATACCTTATACCAGGTGCCTGTGGACACTGCCAGCCCTTACGGCCCTGCCCACCCTCCAGGCTCCCCCTTGCCCAGGCCCGGCCCCATCTCAGCCCAGCCCGGGGCCATCAGTCACTGCTCCGCGATGCCACAGAGGTGCTGGCTCCAGCCCCACCATGGCCCTGCCCCTGCCCGGCCATGGGCCTGATCCCAACGCTGACCCCGACCTGCCGAAGACTGCTAGGCTCGGCCTTGGCTTGTCCCTGTCCCTGCGGCATTGCCTGACACCCGGGGCTGGTGCCCTGACACCAGGGCAGAATCCTATAGGAGGGGGACGGGAGGACGCAGGTTGGAGCCGGGTGCTGGGGCTGAGTCACACCTCTGCAGAGGGAGCTTCTGTGGAGCTGCCCTTCTTGTTGTGGCTGTAGCCATCCATGCAGCCGCGTTGTCGCTGGAATGGTTTCCATAGAGCAATTCGTTACAAAATCGGCGCTGAAAGAAAGCTTCAAAACTAACAAGGGAAAGGGAAATTTTTTTTTTTTCAAGCTGCTGCACTATGTTTTGTCAAACTAATCCGGGGTCAAACAAAGTTCCCGTGCCCTTTTGTTTACCTACAATTATAGCATTATTATGTGTTGCACTGTTCCCTTTCTGTGGATTTTAAAACAGCTCTTAGTAGAACCTGCCAGCTGATTAATCACTTTTTCTGTACAATGGCAAAATATACCACAATAGTGGCAATATATCTCTTGTTAATTGAAACAGTGACGATCACAAATACTAATGTGTGTTTACAACTGTACAGTTTATATCAAACTCCTAACTAAAACTTTCTAGAAGTTTCCTGTGGAGGTAGAGGCAAAAGTGCACACATTTTAATAAATATATTGCCTAGAGACTGAGGAGAAGATTACTCCTGGTCTCAGCATAATATCCGTCCTGGGAACTTCTACAGTGGACAGGCACCTTCCCCAGAGATGGTATTTCTCTTAGATTCTAATAGATAGAGATAACGCCACAGACACACTGGGAAACATGCATCTGCGCTCTGAATGCTGTGCTTTATGGTCCCAAAAACCAGAAACTTAGTCAAACTCAAACTTTTGCATGTTTATTTTAGAACCTTCTCTTTCTGCTACTGATGCCAAGTTCTTGGTAGTGCCAATAAAGTCTGCCTTCGTTGTCTGAACTCAATCAAAATCTTAGGAAGTTAAATTCAGTAACAAATGACTAGCACCCAGTCTATTAATAAACATATGAAACACAAATAAATACGTTCTAAAGTAATACATTAAATACATAAATTATACATCTATACTATGTTTCCTCCACCTTGAATCTGAGCCAGCTTATTGCCTGTCTTGACAACATCATATGCCAGAGTGTCAGCAGATACAAATGAAGATAGTGCCATTGAGATACTCCATTCACTCTAGCTTTACTATGGTTTAGTGCTTTTAAATCTTCAGGTAATGTATTTTAACCTGACACCAACCTAACAACTTATTTCTAAAAGAGTCTTCCAAGCAGTGGTATTGAAATTTCAGTATTTACTTTCCCCACTTCTGGCTGCTGTCCAGGTAGGCTCTTGTGAAATTGCACTAGCTAAGTCGGAACAAATCTACCCAGCCTTACCTCTAGTTTCAAGCCAACTGAAACCCAAAGAGATTTCTGAGAATAGGCAGGGAATGTTGAAATAAGAGAAAATGACTTCCTTGTGGCTAAAAAATTTAACTGAGCCAAATCCAATGTAAAAGAAGAAATGAAGTTAAAAGGGCAGCACTAGTCATCATTTGGGAAAAACACTAGCATGCATAATGCACTAAAAAAGAAGAAAACCATTGAAGATTTTGCAGCATGGGCAATGACTGTTTTTCAGTGTTAGTAAAAGAAGCCATTTTTATTTAAGTAACAAAAGCATATATGTTTTCTACAACGTTTTACTGACTTTATAGCTTGTACACACTTACAAAGAGACTCCAATAAAACCAGTGCAATCAATGTTTCTGTTAGTGTTAGCAAGTGTCAACAAGATCCCACTCAAAACTTTTCTGCAGTAAAAATCCAAAGTGTACAGAGCCAGAAAACTGGCAGAGGCTGCGATGGAAAGCCCTGAAGAGTCAGGCCTCTGTGTCACTAAGAGGTCTGCGGACATGACAGCAGGTCTGCCGCTGATAAGAGGAACTGGTGCCATTTCTGACATCTCAGCTGCTGCGTTGGCAGAAGCAGCAGCAGCGAGCCTGCCTTTTGAGGGCTTTGCATCGGTCAGGGGCCCTGATTGTTTTCCTACCACAAGCAGTTTGCCAACTAATTCTTCTTTTCCTGCCTCTAGAAACGGGCTCAGTTAACATACAAAGCTTTATATGTTTTTTGTGGTTTCAGAGGTTAGGAGAATGATTCTGCCAAACTCTGGAAGAAGAAATGGGAGGTAGGGGAAGCTAGAAATTGAGAAATGGAAGAGATGTAAGGAACATCCCTGACAGCCTACCTCCCCAGCTGTCCTTGGCTGATTTCTCACTAGCCTAAGCTTTGCTTAGAAGGGCGCACAATGACAGCTACAGAATCAGTCGCTCCTTTTCTAGACCTGCCTGCCCAGGCAGGTTTTGAAATGTTTTGAAACATTCATGAAGGGCTCGTACAGTCCCTGCAATAGATTATTTCCGATAATAGCCCACACCAGGGTGAACAAGTAGGCTATTTTAGTGTGTATAAATGACTTTAAGATATATCGCAGCAGGGGTCGCACAGAGTTTCATAGATTCTTCTCTGTTTCCAACAGCAAATCAGGAAATTACCCTGTTCTGGAGCCATCAATGGGACTGGACACTTCTATTTCCTCCAGCATGAGTTCTGTCATAGAGGTACAGCTAGCCCTAACAAGAAAATACAGGGAGAAGGAGACAGCGCTAAAAAGCTGGAAGAGAAATTTCTGTCTTGCTAATGAGTTCCTTCATGCTTAATCACCCTCTCCCAAAAGCATTTGAGGACTACGTACCTGCTATTGTATGCTGAACACTATGAATGTTGGAATTCTGTGGGCATTCTGTACTTGAGAGGTTTCAGTCACACAATTCATTCTACAGTGTGACACAATTCCAGAAATAGTCTGGAACCGTAAAAAGTGACACTTTTGCAATCAGTTCAAACACACATATATTAAAGAAACCCTTTGATAATAAAAAAAGATACCATTACGAGGCAAAACATAAGAATAATTTTTATGTAGGCATCCAACTGTGAAGCATTGTTATAAAGGCATTACTATAATAAAGAAAATTAGTGTCCATCAGACCCTGATGGTTCAAAGAGGAGCTGCAATACTTTCTGAGGCTGGTGCCTTGAACATTTGGCAGTTGTACAGATGACCACTTTACATCTTCTGTGTTTTTGCACATTACCCATCTGTAAACAGTTTCCTCATTTTATATAGGTAAATGTCAAAGCTGAAAAAGAATAAATTTCATCCCTTCATAGCCAAATAAAATTCAGTTGCTACGTTGATGATAAAACAATATGCAAGTCTCTGCTCAGTTATATCATTACAGATATATAAATTTGTTCAAATCCAGGGCATGATGCACTCCTTTCATTTGCACTGGACTAAAGGTATGTTTTATTACCTTTAAGAGCAATTTCTGGATGTGTTTTAATACAAGTTCCTGTACCAAATTCCCAAATGATCAATAAGCAAACAACCAAACTCTTGGTCCTCCCACATAGGCTTGATACGACAGCATGCTCAGACTGCTCTTTGGCCTGTCTCAGAAATGAACCTCCAAGACTGCCCTGTCACTGGTGTAGCAGATGCTACAATACAGCAAATAACCAGTCTCTCCTCGTTTGCCACCCCTTCTTGTTGTTGCAAGTTTTATGAAGTTGTGGTGAGGTTGTCTTCCACTGAGAAGGCTGGTTTCTCCTATTCATCACATCACTCATATTTCTGGAGCATGGGCAAGCTCTTACCACACCATTGCTAGTCTATAGGGCAATTGCTTTGCAGTTAACTGAACTACAGATACTGATCTAAGTCCTACTGAATCACAGCATGGACTAAACCTGATGCCTTTGCTTTCAGTTTATGCTGAAATCACAGGGCAATGGCCACTGCTATAATTCAGTGCATTGTTCACCTTCGTCCATAAGGCATTCTTAGGCCTTAAAAAGCTAGGAACTAAATTTAAATAGTAGATAGCTGAAAGATATTTTATGCCTGGAACTCCTTTCTCCTTTTTGTAAGAACTTTTCATAAGATAAACTTGTATTTTCAATTTTGTTATTCAAAACAAGGTGGGAAAAAGAGAACTACAGATTATAAAGCTTTTTACAAACTAGTGGCTAATCAAGTGCTAGCTTGCAAACTGATGGAAACCAAAGCAGTAGCAGCAAGTTAGGAATCCAATGTACTAATGCTTGTGAGTATAAATCTAAACAGATAATACAGACATAAAACAATTCTCTCAAAATCTAGGTTGATGTCAGCCCACAGAATGTGGAGAGGATAATAAATCTTCCAAGAAGTATGTTTTTTCTTTTTCTCTTCTGGGCAGCCCTGCATATTTTGAGTACTTGCCCTGGGCTTCTAAGTATTGGGAAGGTCAGGTGAAATTCCAGTTAATGTTTGTGCACTTGAGACGTCATGGGGTCCCTGCCCTCTCTCACAATCGTTGTGTTTCTTTAGTTCTTTTACTTTATGAGAGTCCCATTTGTGTAGCAGCCCTCCTGTTTCAAATACCTAGACAGCTGTATTACTGAAACAGGAACTTAGAACATTCTCCAGCTGTTATCTATTTAGAACAATAGAAAAATTGGCTTTATGGAACAGTTAATACGATCTTGCTTTCTTGTTCTCACATAGTGAATTAATTCCTCAGTCACATCACCACATAGGTATTTTATGAATGTTAATGGATATTTTCCCTTTCTGTTTTGTGAAAAATACATTTCCTAAACAGGTTCACCTACATTTATGGAAGAATATTGCAAAATCATTAAGAGTTTGTACATTCTTGATGGTGAATGCACCCTGTGATGTTCCTACTTAAACAAGTGTTCCCATTAAAGTCAAGGAGATTATTAGAGTGGATGAAGTGCTTGAAATGGGTACAGTGAAAGAAGAAAAGGACTTGCTCAGTGATGTAAATGACGGGATATCCTAAAGCCTCAATAGTCCTAGGATTCCATTCCGATTATATTCTTACATAAGGCTTTTGAAATAAGTCCAGCCAGTGGGACACCTACTTTGGGCATATTTGAGAATCAGCATTTGTAATTCTACCCTAAAAACCTTCCTGAAAATTCCTTTTCCCTTCCATCTGGGCCATTTTAAGTTCTTTTTTTTTGTACTGACTCTTTTCAACCTGTATTTCAAAGGCACAGTTATATTAAAGTTATACTCTGGTTTTCATATTCTTTTGAATGCTCTCCCCAGAAATCGGTGCGTTAAACTATATGCACAGTTCCCCAGGGGAACACATCTATTTCAACTCAATTTGATTTCAGATTCTTTGCTTGTGAAAAGTTAGACAACTGTTCGGTGAAAAATGGCTGGTGTCACACTGGTTCCAAATGTTAGCTGGGGCACGTGTTAGCATAACTTTTTGTAATTGTGCCAGTTAATACTAGCTGCAAAATTGATGGGATTGTAGCAAGGATAAGTTAAGAAGGCGCAAGAAGATTTGCCAGCAAACTCCCCTTGTAATGCGTTGTCTTTGTAAAGCAGTTTGAGCTGTTACATTTAAACAAGCTCCGTTTTTTCTTTCCCTTTCTACTCAAGTTGTGACATCTATTTCTTGGATTACGTGCCAGCCTTTGTTTATTTAGAATCTTTTCCATGCTGTTTAATTCCCTCTCAAACTTTCTGTCAGATGAATGGCACTCCTCCAAAGAGAACATACTCTAAGTGGAATCAGTTTGTCACCTTCTCCTTGACTGAAATCTAGTAATCCGAAATATTCTTAAAGCCAGAGTGAATTTTGACAACTACTTAAAACTACTGCATCTGCATGGGTGTGAGTTACACACTTGGAACAACCGAAAGACTATCTAAGGTTCAACTAAGATAGCTAATAGCTTTTAAATTGTGTTAAGAATAATAGGATGTAGAAATGGATACTACTAAAAATTTTTTCTCCCTCCCGCAACTGACTGACTGTCATTTCCAGCTATGTAGTGGTGAGAAACAGAACAAGAAAAGCACATGATAGTAACTAAATAAACAAAAGATGGGAGAGAGGAACATCTGGTGCTATTTAATGCACTGTACTGCAAGAAAAAGAGGAACATCTGGTGCTATTTAATGCACTATACTCCAAGAAAATTTGAGCAAATATTCACAATATGAGTTATTTCTCAATCAGATGTGTCAGGGCCCTGACTGTACCACCACGCTCTGCAATCTCTTTTCCCCACTCCCTCTCTCCTAGGTGTTTGGCTGCCAGTGCTCAAGGCCAGCCCTGGCACAGTGCCACTGTGAGAAGGAGCTGTGTGAGTGGAAGCTGCGAGAAGCCTCATCGGGGGCTTCCCCTGCTTTCTCTGGAGCCACCACAAACTCCAGGCCTGGCAGGCATCCCTGGCAGCGGTCGCTGCTCCCTCTCTCCTCGCCAGGGCACTGGAGGCTGCGCTGGGGGGGGAGGCCTTGCCCTGCCACCTTGCTCTTACCTGCTGCTCCTGGCTCACATTTACTTGTGAAGGAGCAAATGCTGTTGCTCCCTGAGAAGATCAACCATGAATCTATGTCCACCATGCATATGAGCCTAACACTGATGTTTCTATTCCATCCCTAAGCCTAGGCTGCTGCTCACTTTCTTGTCATCTGTAATGGCTTCTATTGTCTTTGCTATTCTTTTTCTTGTGTCGATCACGCAGCCAGATTAGAAAAGTCTGCCCGTTGTGTGTTTCCAAGACCAAACAGAAAATAGTAGGAATGTTGTCAGATTTTTGAGACTCTCAGAGTTATTCCTGAGGGCTTGTCTTTTCTTTGGATGAGGCACACCAAGGTATCTTAGGTGTCAGGGTCTGGAGGGCACCAAGGGCACCAACAGGCTTTGATGGCCCTGAACAGCCTCACCTGGGGCCTCCATCCACACCCCTGTCCGTAGGCTCAGGGGTTCTATTTAAGCTCAGCCCTGTGCCTCTGTTTCTCCCCTGAGCTATGCTGATGTCTGTGCCTGGCTATGGATGTTGTTGATCTGGACCCTGACTCATGCACTGGATTTCCATCCTGGATCTGCCTCATCATCTGGTGGTCTGGACTCTTGCTCAAACTTGAGTGTAATCCCTGGGCCTGCCCTGCTCACTTCACTCAGGGCTGGTGGGATGGGCCCTGGCTGATGAGGCCCCTGTCCTGCTGGCCATGGTATTGCTCTTGGCTCTCTGTCCTTTAGGGATCAGCCAGCCCTTGCTGCTCCCTTGCTTTAAGGCCAGAATTAGGCCATCTGGTCACTTAAACATTCAAACAACTGTTACCCCTTAGAGTCCTTTATAGCATCTTTGATTCCTTTAAGACTTCCTGCTATGTTGGACCTCCATGGTTCATGCTTTCTCAGGCCCCCTTGAGCTTTCCCAACATACTACTGCTGATGTCCCCACTCGGGCAATGCAGACTTTTTATGGGGGAATCTGAGTACACCAGAAACTGACTGCTAGCTCATCCCTCACTGTCTAATTCCTGCTTGTTGAAAGGTGCTGGCTAGAAGTAGGCAGGTTCATAGGTTGTCCTATTTTCCTGAACCTCCCCTTTATAGTATTCATTTTTTAAATCACATGGGAAGCCCCAAAGGTGAAAATACATAGTAGCCTTGTAGCCCAGTACATATGGCTGCCATTGTTTGTGACCAGCTACAGGCTTTGTATTAAGCTAATAACATGGGTCTCCAGATTTGTAGAGGCTTCTCTTGGCCTGCCTGGAGAGTTGTTTTTAACTTGTAAGATGAATTATCTAACCTACTTACTTTGCTTTAGCTTTGTGTAATTGTGTGGTGTAGCACCCATTGTTATACGTGATTTTGTAGCTAATACATGGTAATGACAAGAAGTTATTCTGTGTAGTGAACTACCTATGACCCTAGAATAAAATGCGGTGTGGAAGAGTAAAAGCATGAGATGATAGCAGAGACCCTGAAAATGCAGACACAGGATGATTCTGGAGGCCCCAGGGCTACAAACAACTCACCAGCGGTCAATTACCGGTTGTCAGAGGAATGAAACCTGGAGAGCTGAGTAAAACGAGTTTTCAGGGTGACAAAGAGACTGCAGAACAAGTATCCAACACAAGTAAAATGCATTATTCATAATAAATTCAGGTGTAATGTGGAATTACAGACCAATAAAGAAACAATAAGGTGTGGAGCATGTTAGGAAACATAATAGATGACTGCTAGTGGATTCTAAAGTGAAGAGGAAGAAACCATCAACATCAATACTGCGCTCCTCCTGGGAAAGGCCTTGGGATGCTAATGACTTGCTATACCTCTTCCCTCCTACCCTAAACTGAAGTAAACAGCCTTAGGACCAAGAGGGCCTGCGGAAGGGTGAGTGTAACATCAGAGAAAGGGGTAGATGCTAGAAGTTTGTGCACATGTCATTTTAACTATACATAAACAATTTAAACTATAAATGTTAATATCACTGTAATCGGACTAAGAATAATTCTTTGATCAGATTGTTAAAACTTTAATTAGCTTAATCAGAACTGCTTGGCTTTGCTTATACAGGGTGTTCCTTTTGCATGCAACAAGATTCTGATCTTAAATTACTGAGAATTCAAGCAACCTACTCTGTAATGTGGATGCAACAAATCGGTAACACTGTGAAGTACCTGGCTCAACCAGGCACTGTCTGACACCTGTCAGAATCTGCCCACCCGTTGCTGAAGGTGATATATCTCCTGCCATTTCTGATTGGTATGCTACATGCTCTCTTGCTGCATTTAGTGATTTACTGACGGCTGAAAATCTTTTCAATCCCATTTCGTCTTATTTCTCTTCTGTCACCCTAGTTTGATTGTGGAGGAGATTTAATCTTCTAGTTAATTCTGCCCTTCTGGAAGACCAAAATAATAATAATGCACAGTTCCTTTTCAGTCTTAATGATGAATGCAGGCCATTATTTCTGCAAGGCTTCTTTAACATCACCTACTCAAATTTTTAATTACTTAGTGGATTATGTAAAAACACGAATGTAATTTAGTGAAAATGCATCATTTTGGCTTATTTCTTGTTTCTCAGAGCGTCAGTTTCCCTACAAGGGTTATTTTCAGCAAAATACATATGATCATGATATTCGAATTACCTGCCCCAAAACATAAATCCTTGTCTTCCACTACATTAAGAAGTTCAAACAAAATTCTAGTAAAAAGCTAAAATATAAATGAAACTATTAAAAACTGTTAGGTGCAATCCCGGAGTCAAACATTCAAAAATTGAAATGTGTTATTAAAGGTTGCCCATGAAACTTTCTCCTGAATAATTCCTATTGTGGTGATTTTTATATATTAACTAAAACGTAACTTAAATTATTGTGTTCTGGACTTCTAAAATGATCATTTTCTTCATAACTTCTCCTTAAAAATAAACTGTTAGGCTAAGAGCAGCATTTCTTTTCCCGTCAAATAAATCACTTAATCATTAAAAAATCTTAAAAAAAAATTCCTGTTGTGGCTTCATTAAGCATTTTGATAAGCACTAACATATGAATGATTTTTTTTTTCCTGACATCTATTTTAAACATACTGTGAATTAAATCTACTTCATCAACATGATATTCAAAGGGCTGTTGGACCAGGAAACTGTGTCAACTTTCAGCTGAAATATTTTAAACTTCAGGGTTTAAAATAAGTTTGTTTTCTTTTTTTTCTTGTAATGACAGCATTTAACTTTTACAGGAGCTTTTTAATGTTGATATCAGTATTTTGCTGTTTTTCTAGATTAAGAGAAATATAAAAGCCCATCATCAACTGAAAAGTTTCATTTGTAGATCCTTGTATATCATGCCAACCTCTTAAAGCTTAATCGGTTAACAGATTATTATTTTACTAGACATATTCCAGGGATTTTAACAACCTCATAATTTTAACATACAACTTCTCTATTCTGTAATATACATATTAAGGCTTTCCAGCTTTTATATTTCACATACACAATTACCATGACTAAGCACACTAATAAGAAAAGCTGTACAAGAACCATTAATAATAACCTCCTTTTGGGTAGAAGGATAATAGTGAAGGAAGTCAGGCATAAGCAATTAAGCAGAAGCTTTATATATATTTAGAAGTTGGGAAGATTATTCAAAAACCCAGACAAGTTATGCGGCATCAGTAAAAACATGGTCCAGAGTTGTGTAATTTCCATGTGATTACAGCTGATGGTAAAAAATTACTCAAAAAACCTAAGACAGTTTAGAGAAGCATATGATATGTGAATGAAGTTTTAGTTGGAATCAGAAATAATGTATTTTAAGAAACTTACAAACAACAGAACAATAAATTTAGGCCTGGTAATTTTATCTGAATTTATTTTCCTTTAGCAATTAGCTATCTACATAGAAATATTTTGCTGAATCTGAGTATTGTTCTTATACTGTATGGCTATATCTTACAGAACTGCTACAGAAACTGTCATATAATCTTGATACCTTGAATTGTACGGCATGTCCTATCATTTTGATGTCTCCTAAAACACAGCTGACTTTCTAAAACTGGAAACATCATTTACTCAGAAATAGATTTGAGATTCCTGAGAAATTCAGTTATCTCTGCTGCCAACTTTTAAGACAGAAGATAGAAGACTTGAAGTGTTGCAACAGGACCGCCCAGATCCAACAACAATATGACTTAGTTACTTACTTTTGCAAAGTTTAACTACGCAAGCTGTACAGCTGTAGTTATTGACTGGAATAATTTTTAAAGTCTTCTACAACATACTAGAAAGTATCTTTCTATACGTTTTTCTTCTAGGGACTTTTCTAAAGCTAAAATGAAGAGAGACTTGACGGAATCATTTTCTGGAAGCATATCATAGCAACGTTCTCTCTTAGTAAAGAGGCAACATTGATGGTAATTAAAACTGTAACACAGAGAATTGTACCATCCTACCTAAAAAAAGACATGTTTTTCTGCTGCTGAAATCTTTTCTGTAATAAAGATCTGAGAATGATGCCAGTGAGGCCCATTGAACGCTGAGATAGTGTTCATTTTCACTTGAAATGTCAACACTATTGATGGATTAAAAGCAGTTGCTACCAAGGTAAGACGACTATTTTAAGAGAGGAAGTTGTGGATTTACCTGCTCCTGCTCTCTGTACGCAGAACTTTGTGACTTTACATCATAAATCATCTAAATCATTACTAACTGCCTGCCACTAGAGGTCATGAGGCTGATCAAATTTCATTTGTTCTTGTTCAAACTAGGAACCAGGCAGAAACAAAGGAGAAGAGACTGCACAGTTGTAGGAAACACTAAAACTAGTGTTTCTGAAAAGCAGATAATTCTCTGCTTACCTACCCATCACATTCCAAGACTAGAAAACAGTTGGTGGAACTCATGTGAATAACGACTATGGTAAGGGATTTTGTCACATTCACACTGCACGTGTTTATCGGTCAAAGAGAACATGAAGAAGCTCACAGAAAAAAAAGTAAGTCTTGGTTAGAAGTAAAAGATTACAACCTGGAGATAAACAGTAGATGCCCTGAGTTTTCACACTGAGGCACTTTCATAAGGAAGTCCAACAAATTTTGCTAGTGCTCTCACTAAATATGGTGTGGGAAAAAAAATGGGAATTCTTTTTCAGGATACCAATATAACTTATTTTATAATAAAAAAAAACTACGTAAACATACCTGTAAAGGTGGATGTGTATATTTAAATGTATATTGTTATAGGATATGCTGTTCTTCTTCAGAGATGAAAAGGGCACAGAAGAAAGAATAGAGGAGCCATTAATAATGTCTTAAGTATAATCATTCCAGAAAATTTCCCCTTTGCCATATATTCTAAGCAGCGAAAAGTTCGATAATGATTCTTTGGGCCAACACTGAAATCAGAATTAGATGTAGGGCAGATTAAGGCCTACATTACCTTAATGAATATAGCTATAAAACTCCAGACAAGCTGCCAGCTCTGCCAGCGTAACGCTCTGCTGGCAGCAGCACATGACTCTGCTGCGGTATGCAATGTGATTTAAAGATACCTTGAGCTGGTTCAGATCCCACAGCAGAAGAGTACACAGCTGCAGATTTTTGTTCACTTTGAAAAAGAATAAATGCATTTCAGAAGAAACAAAAAATGAATTATTTTTGCATAAATAACTAGAAAACTGTACACAGATGATCCAAATGCTGATTTGACATTGTTTCCACAACAAACACATCATCAGGGACTTAAATGGAATTAAGACTTCACTAAAAATATGAAACACTGGAGACAATCAAGAGAAAGGGTAACCGATGTATTAAATTCTTGGTGCTGCAAGCCAAGTGGGCAGGCTAATTTTTGCTCTATTATGACACAGCACGCTAACATATTCCAGCCTACATGTCCCTTCAAAACAGGGGAAATATATTTGGAAGAGGTGGTAATTGATTTTTAAATACTGTAAAACAGAAAAAAAAAAGTCATGAGCTGATTCTTCTATCAGAAGTATTAGTGACCCAGCCAGGGTTTCTGTTCACTGAGGGAAGGGTGGGGGGAAAAGCAAAGGAGAATTTTTCATTAAAAAAGGAAGCACTGTTTTTGACAATTTTCTTTCAGTGAATTCCAACCTAGACTAAATACTGAAAGTGATGTGGAGAGAGCTACCATAGCAGAGATTAGATTATCGACAGAGGAGAAGAAAATTATTTAGAATGCCAAAGTACCAGAGATAAAGTTGTGGAAGAATTTGACATCTCAAACACTCAGCGAACACTGAAAAGCTGTCTGGAAAGTGTCTTGTAAGAATTCAGCGTAATCTAGTCTGTATCTTATTTTTATAGCCGGTAGAGGCAATGGGAATATTGAATTGACAAAATACAGTGTCATGTTTCTGGGAGCTAATCTTTACACGAGGTGAGAGTGGGTCTGTGCAGCACTTGGTTTTTAAGTGGGAGAGGGATGTTACAGTGTATGCTCAGTCAGCCTGGTAATTTTTTTTGACAGATGAGTTTTCACCTCCTCTCCTTAACTCCCAAATTCTTCATAATAAAGGCTAACACAATATAGCTTTATTTTTTTTTTTAATAATTTCTCTACCTGTCCTCATTCTTGATTGCACCCTTTTACTGACAGTTTACCTTATCTACCAACCATTGACACGCTTTCTTATTTTGAGATGCTTCAGTTTGGGTTTTTTTTTTTTTTTGAAAGTGAATAAATCTTTTAAATATGCATTTTTTGCCTTATCTGATGTAACATGTGACTATTTTCCCAATTCTGGGAACCCCAGCTCTCACACTTTTTAAAATGCGCTCTGTTTTTTTAAACAATTCCATGAATCATATCTAGCAATACTATGGTGTGTTTGTTTGATAGACACCATGAAACCATGTAACAGAAGAATTCCTAGGACTCTCTGAGACTGCAGAAACCAAAAATTTATTAAATATAAGTCCTTGAAGTAAGAAGGGAGATTTTACAGATTATAATCCTTCTATAAATTTAGCAAATTCCTCCTTTAAAGTACTTGTTTGCAACTCTTCAAGGTATTCTAGTATTATTTTTACAATATTCTTCCAAGTTAACCATCACTTTTCTCCTAGCATGTCAGTACTGTTCCATTTGCATCTCACAGGAACTTTGGATCAGAAAAAGACCTCATAGAGGAATAAGTCCGGTCTCATTATTCTAGTCATAAATTGACCAAGCTCCATCTGAAGAGTTCTAGACCATTAGAAAGTTGTTCCAAAACTCCATTCCTTTGAAGACTAAAAGCCTTCTGACTTCTAGGAAAAAATTAAATGTGATCAGTCTGCTCATTTATGCTAAAATTTTCTGTTGCTTTGGTCCTCTTTTTCCTTATGGTAGTTTACAATTTCATGAAGAACAACTATATTCCCTTCAGCCTTCACTTTGCTAGGCTAAGCAAACTGTTTTTTATTTTTTTAATTTCTTATTGGAAAATAAACTTTTCTAGTAATCTTTCGGCACTTTTTCTTATTTAAAAGTGATTTCTGGCAAGTTGAAGATCCAAGCAGATAACCCATTGCAGAGCAGCTTTGCTGAGTCTCCATTAGCTGGAATGGCAATATACACATACACACACTGTGGCAGCTCATCTGCCTTTTCCAGTAGTGACCTCTCTCTAGTGCAACAGATTATTCACTTTACAATCCATTACCATGACAGCATTTTTATTTCCATACTCTAGATACCTTCCTAGAAAACAGATGTCTGTTGCCCTTTTCAGTTGGGTTATGTATTTAGTCCTGAATGTCAGGAATTAAAACTCCTTCAATAGTTTTAAAAAATGCCTTATATTAAAGTAGTTTATTTAAATTGGTTAGATCTACTGAATTTCTCTAGAATTGCTTGCTGAGGAACAACAGGATTACTCAGACAATATAACGAGTGCGGAAATCCATCCTGTTTTATTTCCTTCTCTGTGTCTTCGTAGCCCCTCTATCTTTCTCTTAAAATCTGTTTTAAAGCCCTCCGCTCCACTAGCACAGCCTAAATGCCTCTGGGGAGTTATTTCTATTTAGTCCTCTGGATCATTCAGGCTAGGCCTAGTCCAGACTCCACAGTATTACCCAAATTATGTTGTTTATTACCCAAATAAATGCCTCTGGGGAGTTATTTCTATTTAGTCCTCTGGATCATTCAGGCTAGGCCTAGTCCAGACTCCACAGTATTACCCAAATTATGTTGTTTATTACCCAAATAAATGTTGTTGACATAGCTGAACACGCTTTTTTTTTTTTTTTTATATATATAGCAAGCTCCACTCATTTCTCTTTTTCCCTTCCCTTCTAGCATCTTCCTGCAAGGATAAAATGAAAACCATCAGCTGGGAGGGGGACAACCAGATAAAGACTACAAGAAGCCCAACGTTCTTAAACGGACTAGTCCCTCTTTATAACGCTCCTAACTTTGACCTGACAGATCAAATGAGGATTTTATTATTCATTATTTCACTCAATTTAATGTCTTTTTTTTCTCACTGCTTCAGCATGAAGTCGCTCCAGTGAAGATCAGAATATTATTGCAAATGACGTTTTTCTTAATTTTTTTCTTCCCTCTAATTAAGATACAGGGAAAAAAAAAAAAAAAAAAGGTCGAACCAGGCAAAAGGAGATCACACTAATATGTTACTGCTGAAATAGATTAATGTGCCAGCTGGTTTAGGCACATCCAGCGACCTCGGAGGAGGCGATCAGCATGGATATACGCATATACATATATAGAGAGAGTGAGACAATGAGTTCACTGCAAGTTGAGGAAATAACGGTCCAGCCTATCGCCTGAAACGGCAGTAAACTGATCTGGGGGTCTGGGGCGGTGAGCAGAGGTATATTTTGCTGGGGAGCAGCAGCTCTGCGGGTGGGGGAAGAGGGGCGCTGGCGGCGGGAGGGCGGGGTGGCCCCAACGGCCATGGAACCCCGCGGCCCCAGCGTTCCGCCCCGCCCCGCCCCGCCCGCCCTCACCTCCCTCAAGCAGCCGCAGCAGCCGCAGCAGCCGCAGCAGGAGCAGCAGGGTCTGCTTTGGCACCCCTCTGTACAATCCGTTTATTTCTCCTTTCGCGGAGGGTTTTTGGTCATCTCTTAGGGGCTGTGGTTGGGTTTTTTCTCCTACTTTTTCAGCCGTGTGAAACGGCCATGCAGTTTCTGTGCTGCTAGTGAACACCTGGAAATCTTGGCCTCGCTGTGACACCAACGAAGCCATCGTGGTCGGGAATTCAGAAGGATGCACTGGCTTTGGTAGTAAAACTTAACCAAAGTCATTACTGACACCTGCTGTTTCAGTTTTATTTCACTTGTGTAAAATGTTTTGGGCTTTGGAAAGGGGAAGCACTCTCCTGGACAAATTTGTGCTGCGCTAAGATTTAACACTAGTGGTGCTGGTTAATCGATCCCTGAACTCCTTCCCTGTTGATCTTGAGTAGACTGGCAAAGTGAAAACAAACTTGGTACTTCCTTGTACACTTGACAAACTTGCAGGGCTGATGCCTGCCAGAGAATAACTCTTTCAACAACTGGACTCTCCCGAGGGTGGAAACTTTCTGTAGTACAGCCGAGGCATAGTATTTCCTAGGGGATGACGTTTGCAAATGTCTGGGTTTGTTTGGTCAGAGACGGGTTTCCACACCCAAGGGGGTCTTGTGCCAAAGCACTTGCCTCATGTGGGGAACTCCAGTATCTGGGGCAACGTCCATTTCACTTTTTCCAAGAGTTACAGAGACTATTTTGAAACGTTTGGTTTCAGGGGGGAACTGTTCACGTGGACCTTCTTCAGGCACTTGTTCCTTTTTCCAGAGGTAGTTTTGTTAGCTAAAATTGTTGTGCCTTTTTTGCTGCTCCGGCTGGCTGGCGGTTGGCCGCGTCTCCCTGACCACCTTCGGCGGCTGTAGCTCTCCATCAGCCACCAGGCTGGAAGCGCAGCCTCGCCGGCCCGGAGCCTGCTGTTCCTCTGCCCCTCGACGCCGCTTACACCACCGACACGCTTCCCGAAGTCACGAACTGACTGAAGCGTAAAGAAGAACTTCATCCTGACACGTGAACTTGAAGCAAAACCCCAGCCCACCCCACGCCAACCGCCCTCCGACCGTGACCCACGCTGCGCCCTGCCTGCCGTTACGGACCCCCCTCCCCGCCCCGCCTTAGGCAGCGCCCGCGGCCGGCACCCGCGGCGCAGGGGCGGACGGCAGGGGGCGGCCTCGGGGCGCCCGCCGCCGCCGCCGGGGGCGGGGAGGAGGAGGAGGAGGAGGGGAGAGGTGCCGCCACCTGCGCCCGTTGGGGCTGCCCCGCCCGGTCGGTATTTAGAGGAGCGCTACGCTCGGCGCTGTTTCTAGCCGGTGCTGGGCAGTGGCCTCGTGGCGCCATGAAGGGTGGCGGCATCGAGAACCCGGTGTTTGAGCCCCCCAGCCCGGACCTCGGCCGCCAGCGCGGGGTGAGCCCGGCCGGTGCCGTCGCCGCTCCGCCATCACCGCCGCCGGGGGCCGAGGAGGGGCCCTGCGGGTGGGGCCGCTGCGCCCCTAAGGCTCTGCAGCTCTGCAACAACCCCGAGGGCTACCTGGCTGCCTACAGCCTCCTGGCTATCTTCCAAGGTAAGCCCGTCCCGCGGCCGGGGAGCTGCCGCCAGGGCAAGGCTTCCCCCCCGTCCCGGGGCTGGGGGGCAGGCTGCGGGGGGGGTCCGGCCGGGCCCGGGCTGGGCAAGGCCGGGGGCGGGAGGAGCAGGTCTGAGCAGGGCAGGTGAGGCGGGAGCCTGCAAGCTGGCGGGTGCTGTTGCTGCCAAGTGACAGCGGCTTCACCAGGGGAGGCAAAAAACTTGGGTGCCTTAGATGAGGGAGCTGTTGACGGAGTGTAAGTCTCTGCGGAGTCCTTGTTCATTCTCTTCCCTTTATTGTTTCCTGCCTCTTCGAACTCTGGTTATG
Organism: Struthio camelus; assembly: GCF_040807025.1. Classification (NCBI taxonomy): domain Eukaryota; kingdom Metazoa; phylum Chordata; class Aves; order Struthioniformes; family Struthionidae; genus Struthio; species Struthio camelus. The sequence goes on from NC_090982.1 coordinate 50,774,752, forward strand.
TCCATGGAGCCATCAGCCCTGTGTGTTTCATACCCGTGTCTACGCTGCTTCCCGGTCACTCACGGTGCCATAATGTTCTGCATATGTTTCATAGCTTGAAACATACAAACTGAGGAATAAAATGTGTATGATATAAACTCAGAATACATGTTAGATTCTCCAGTCATGTCTCTGTTATCTGCATTCCAAGTTTAGAAAAAATACCTTGGCATGGTCAGGTGAGACTTAGGGAAATGAAGCTGGCTTTTAAAAATTTCTGGTTTTGTTCTATGGATCCTGGTGGAACCATCTTTCTACTACTTAACCAACGGCAGCACTGTCTGCTGAGTTCTTACTAAGCAGTAAGTTAAAGCAGAAACTGGGAGGAACATGTAAGCTTAGTTTGCTCTTAACTTCTGCTGTTTGGCTTCAGATATTCTTATTTTTGTCTCCTGTAACTAGATTTGTTATGGCCTTGGTTAGCCATAGGTTTAGAAAATAATAATAATGGGGGAAGGGAAAGGATGTATTAATGTATTAAGTGTATGAACTTGAGGTTTTTAAAGCTTACTTTAGATTTTTCTGCTTTGGACAGAGCTAATTGATTAGTATTCAGAGCCCTTCAACTTTATTAGACTAGCTAGAAAAGAAAGCTGTGTTTCCTGAGAAGTGGTCAGGCTTTGAAGCTCATCCTTGTTCCACATAAAGAAGGAATGAGACTGCTGTGGAGAGGGGGGAGAATACAGAAAAATATTCTCTACTAAAATAAAAAGTAGCCTATATCTAAGACATGGGACCTGGGTGGCTGAGTTCCTGCCTGCCACCAGATTGAGATGATTAGGGTGTTCTTAAGAGAACTGAGTTGGAAGTCTTTAAAACCCAGAAGGATCTGATTACTTATGTTGCTTAGAAAATCCTTAAAAGAATCGATGTTTCTTAATGTGTGTTTGCTCAAACTCTTGAGTTCAACCTGTTTAAAATCTGAGCCTTTGTTAGAACATGTGTTTTGGGTTTAAAAAAAAAGCTTCTGTGACAGTGTCTATACGGTTTTTGGGTGGAAGCTGTTCTTCCTTCCTTGTGTCTGAAAGGTCACACTATAGCTGGTAAGACCAGGAGGTGACTGCTGTTGCAGTTACCTTGCAGTAGCTCAATTTTATTTTCTCTAACATAGCAAGAAAAGGAGAGGTGGAAGAATTTCATACATAACTGACCTCAATGGCAACTGAGTTCTAGACGACTTTAAAATCATGCATGTATGTTCCCTAGCTTAGGAACAGGGATAGGAAACTGAATATCCTGAGTTTGAAAGTGAAGGGTCTTAGATTATGTTACACTAGACAGATTCTTTGGTATTTCCAGCACTTCTGAACTTGCTGTAGCAATATTTATTAATATCCAGTTTGTGCTGATTGTCTGGTTGAATAATGATTTTAATACCGCTTAATTTCTCTTAGTGGTACTAGGGACAGGTTCCCAATCATAAAAATATTTTTGTATCATAAGGATCTTTGTCCTTATAGGATGCTATGGGTGTAGCTCATTATTATGTAGCTAGTCCAGGTCTTGGTTCTGTTGCCTAAGCATAGATGTATGCCAGACTTGAGGTCTGTGTAGCTAACCTAACTCAGAGTCAAGATAACTTCAAAATCGTAGTAGTTTTGTGTGTGGGTAGGTTATCAACTGCTGTACTCTAGTTTTGGGTTCAAGTATTTCATTTACCCTCCATGTCACAGAAACCATCACTGAGGAGGATAAAATATGCCTGTGTGATTTTTTTTTTTTCAGAGTGCTATTGTACCTCTGAAAGTACATTTCTGGCACTGAAGAACCATAAAATTAATTCTTAACATGGATTAATGTCTGAATGTTGGCATACACATGCTAGACACTTTAAATACTGAATGAGTACAATAGGTGGGTATCTCCAGTGAGCTGGTACATATATATTTATATAAATTATGTATATAAACATATATATAATTGCCTAACTAAAGGAATGCATTCATTAGGTTACTGTCCAACTGCCCTGTGAAAGAGCCTATTGCTGTCATTAGCAGCTGATTTCCCTGTATTTCCACTTTTCAGAAGGGTCGAAGTGAAACTTAACTCTTCATTTTTGTCTCTTTCAAGAACAGGTGAAACCTGTATTTCTAGAATAGAAAACACTTCTGTGTGGAAGAACATGATTACATGACTAATACCTGATTCTGTATGGCACTTGAGTTGCACAAATGTATGATTGCCTCTTGTAATGCAGTAATTGGATATGCTGCAGTTCCTAGCTATAGATGCAAAGAAGGTAAAAGTTATCTAATATTTTGAATGTAAGAAGGGCTGTTTATTCCTCATGTCAGTAATATTTCTATTAAATAAAACAACAAAACCAGTTTTTGAGATAACTTATCAGGTTGTTTTGGCAATATATTTGCAAATGAATTGAGGAATGCTGAAGAAAGTATTCTAGCTGAAAACTTTGGGTGACACTAATGTTTTATAACCAGATTAGACTGGTTACCAGAAGGGTTCTTTATTGGTTGTTTTCCAGCTGGATGTCTGCAAACTACTGCTTGAGCTTTTTTAAAAAAGCTCAAAACCTGTTATGTTAAATGAAGAAAAAACTTCATGCTCTTTAATGAAAGAGAGAAAATGAAGTTTAATCTGGATTTTTTTGGCTTTCTAACATATGTGGCAGGACACTTATGTGTTGGATGAGAATAGCTGAAATGTGATTTCTGTACTAATATTTAAGTACTGAGATGTCCTTGTAGAATTTTGTTTTTCAGATGATATAGCGCTAAGATCAACCAGGTTCCATCTTTCTTGAAGAAACTTTAGTGACTGTTTACAAGATGATGCTGCTGGAGAAATTGTCCTGCCACTCATCATGTTTAAATTTTTACAAATGCAATTTAATTATCTGATCAAATTGAATTGCAGAGTTTTATGGCTTTTAGGATGTATATTAAAGGTGACAAAAAACTGCAGGCAAAAGACAATGTCTTATAATTCTGTAATAAACCTGCTGAGAAGCTCACCTACTTCATACAAATGTTCAGAGACCTTAGCAATGTTTGAAGTGTTGTGCAAATGGAAAATCTTGTTTGTTCATTCCTTCTTGCCAGTATTGTTCTTTGTGGTTACTGCTCCTTTATACCTTTGGCAGCTTTTTTAAATTTCAAATGGTGGCAATGGAAACATCTGAATGCTTTTTTTAGTCCCATATGAACTTAAATGTGGTGGTCAGACTAACAGATGGGTGAAATTGTCATCCTGAATAAAAAGGGTATGGTAGGGATTTTGGGGAATGAGCACAGCAGGAGCTGCTTCCTTCTAGAAAGCTGAAGTGTTTACTCATGGTGGGGATTCTTCTGATAAGAAAACTGGTCAATCACAGATTTGGAGCAATATTTCTATTTTGTAGTGTGCTCTAAGCAGATGTATTGAAGTTCAGCCTTGTGTAGTTTCACTTTTGCAGAGGGCAAGTCTGGTTGAAAACTAACTTTAATCCTTTGCTATCTCTGGTATCCTTCTGTGCTGTCTTTCTTGGAATAACCGTATAGAATGCCATCTGTGAATTTTAGAGATGGAAAGGCTAACTGAAGGGCCTGTGTCATGAGAGAGACTGGGTGATTTTCCCCATATGGCCTTGTATACAGGTGTCCACCTACAAATCTGTACTTGATGCGTCTTTCCTACAGGATGAATGTGTGACAGTCTTAATTATACCTGATAAGTAAGAAAAATGTTTCCTGAAGGAAGCAAGTTTATGATCACAGACTTCATGAGTAGTTGAACTGATGGAGGTGAATTACTAAACATGAAAACAAGGGAAGAATAAGTCGTCTTAAAATATTCCTGTAATAATAGTACAATAGTATTGAGTAACTAAAATTATTTTTAAAGGGATCACTTTCTTATATGAAATGTATAGCTTCATTTCAAAATTTGACACCCTCCTTGGGTGTCTTGCTACTGAATTCAGAGTTGCATAGATATTAGTTTTCTCAATTTTATTTCTTCACTGCTAAAAGATGGATGGAAAAATGTGAATTCTTAAAATACCATGAGACAATCCTAATTAGCATCAGTGCTATTCGTGCGTCAGTCATGAGGTTCCAGAACTCTTACTTATGACTGTGACTTCAAGACTTTCTGACTCTCTTCCATAGCTTACTATGACTATAATGAGGTTCTCTAAGAATGTTATAAGGTATGGCTATTCATCTCACTTTAACAGTCCCAAAATAGGATTCTGTTACAAGTAAAATTATGAGGATTTAGCTACTTGGTGTCCCACATTCAAGCAGAAAACACAACAGGAATATCCAGCCATTCTGTGAAAATGGCCAGTGTGAGTAAGTATACACTGGAGACTGTAGCTGGCTGACACCTGCTTTGAGTTCTGTTTTTTGATGTTCATTTCTGACTCTGCTTAAGTAGAGCAGCTTGTATGGGCCTTTTTTTCCCCACGTCTTGCCTGATACACTTGCATCAGAGGATTTTAAAGTTCATTGTGAACTTTTGCCAGTTAATCACCTCAGCTACTCTGATAAATGATTGAAAAGTATTTTTAAATAGCTTTTCACTTTTTGCTGTTACAGGGATCTGTGCCTATTAAAGCCTTTTTTATTGTCCCTTCTTGACAGGTATTATTAAAAAGGGAGGTGGGAAGGATGGCATTTTTTAACAATATCTATTTGAAAGCCATGTCTTGTTAAGTAACTTGCTTTAGTTTAGCTTGCTTTCTCATGTTTACTGTAGTAGTCTTGACTAATTTCCTGTTGACTTATGTAGTAACTTATGACACTGTAATGCACTGTTACAAATGTCTCTGCTTCAGACTGAATCTGGAACCTTAATAATTCAGTAACAGTTTGGGGCATGGCATTTTGCTAGCTTAATACTTGATAAGTGTTTAGTGTCTGCAGGGGAGAACAGATTTGACTAGGTCCTTTGCAGTGTTGCTGTTCTAAGTCAGCACTGTATCAATCTACTGTATACCTGGATTTTAAAGCTAATAAATACCTTTACATGTATCACTTTAAGTATATTTATTTTAACCCTTCCATCACACAATGGTAAGTTACTTTTGCATCTTTATCAAATTAAGTACCTTGCTTGACTATTTTTTTTTCTCTTATAGGTATTGTGGTAAACGGCCTGGTTAACATCAGTATTTCTACAATTGAGAAGCGTTATGAGTTGAACAGTTCCCTCACTGGCTTGATCTCTGCAAGCTATGACATTGCTTTCTGTATATTGTCACTGTTCGTATCTTTCTTTGGCGAAAGAGGGCACAAGCCACGGTGGCTTGCTTTTTCAGCATTTATGCTAGGATTGGGCTCACTTATATTTTCCTTACCACACTTCAGTAGTGGAAAATATCAGTATGGATCTAAACTTGAAGGTAAGGTTATTTTTGTTTTGAAAATGATAAAAATATCTTTGTAGCTAGTTGGTGCAACTCTGTTAATTTGGTACAACATAGTTAATATTTTTCAGTTTTTAAAATGGGATAGTATCTCTAAAACTGAAATCAGATGATTCTGTGAAATCTAAGTTCAAGAGAGGACTCTCTGCATGCTGAATTTTTTTTCCAGAAAAGATCTCAGTGTTGATATCAGCTCTTGTTCATGAGAAATATTTAAGTAAAATGCCTTTTGGCTTGTGTTGATGAATGCAATCAAAGTTCACTTTGAATGAAAAATGGTCTGGTGTTTCCTTGTGAATAAGAATGCAAGTGAGGTCAATGATGTAGAATAAGTGTTCAAGAAAAGTTGCTGGAACTACTGTGGCCTTTTGTTGAAAGGCTGTGTTGCATACTGTAGGTCTCCTGGGTTTGGGACTATTGTCTACTTTAAAGGCATGTTGAGTAATTATCTAACAAGTTTCAGTAAGTTCCTCTAAATTGTTGATTAGTTCAAAGAAACCCACAAGTTTTAAAGAGGAAACAAAAATAATTTACCTCTCTGTCCTCATAAAACAAAGCTTTGCTAAGTGGAACGTGCTTGATGTCGAATACTTGCATCTATTTAGTGGCACACCTCTAACTAATAAGTACACATCCACATATCTTAGAAGTAGAGTGGCTTAATCTTTCAGGATCATGTTAATTGTTGTTGCAATGCTTAAGCAGGTTTATGCCCTCAGTGACTAATCATATTAGAGTGCTCACTAAAAAAACAATCAACAAACAATTAAGCAATCTGAAAGGTTCTAGTTGTTGATGACTTAAATAGTTTTATTTCAAGTACTAATCACATCATATACTTCCATGTGCTGTCCACACAGGGACCATTAGTTAAATAAGCTATAGATCTTCATTTATTGGATGAGGAGCAGAGGCAGAAGTTAATTGAACTTTTAACTGAAGGAGGCCAGAAGAAAAGATCTTCATTGTTTGGAGGCTCTGAGCAGATGCTTCCTTGTTAACCCACAGCAGAGAAGCAGAAGCTTACTTGCTCCTGGCTGTATTACAGTCCCATTACTCTACAATACCAGTTTCAGTATGATGATTCCTGCACCCAACACAGTGAAAATTCTTACATCTTTGGTCTGTAGGTAAAGTCTACACAAAGCCATTCAATCAACAGAACTGATATTCTAATTGGCATGTCGTGTTCTTCCTGTATGGGATTTCTTGCTAGTTGTCTGATCCTCACTTCACAGAAGCAGTGGAAAGAGTTGAGTTTAATAAGCAGCTAGTTACACCCAAAGCTCATTGAAAGTATTTATAATAATTTTGGAGAATTCTAATGTCTCTTTTCCTGGTAAGAGTATGGTTTTGACAGACATCAGGTTACTTGCATTAATGTGCTCATTCATGTGCCCACATATGTAATCAGCGTGTTTTATGGATCTTTGTTATGGTAGCAAAAGGAGATTTCTTCTAATTGGATTATAATACATTTCTACCACAACAACCTGTAGTCAGATTTATGCTGTTCTACATGAACAAGAAAAATAAACAATATATTCCTGGCACAACCAGGTAGGTGGTGCATGAGGTCATATTCTACTCTTTTGAATACCTAGGAAAGGTGCAGGAAAGGTAGTTGTAGAGCTTTCAACTGAAATTTAAACTTTAAGCAGATTGTTTTGGGGAAGGGGTAGGTACATAAACTGTATCTGACTCTAAATGTGATAACATCTCAGCTGACCATAAAGTGTTTGAGTAGAGTTACCAGTCTGGAAGGGAAGCTGAACTGAGTCTAGAGAAAGATCTGATCTGTTTGTTCTGTTTGTATGGAAGCAAGGTGCTGACAGTGTGAGGTTGTTTGGAGGGAGACACGACTACTGCAACTGATATCAAGCAAAACTGATGTTGGGGGGAAGATCTCAAAGAAACTGTTCCCTTTTTATCAATACTTACAGCTTCTAACAGCAGAGACTTAATATATTAGAGCTGTGGTCCACAGACTTTTTGAAATACAGAAGCTGTGGAAAGTTTTAAATTGAACTCATGCTTTCTTTTCTGTGGCACTATAAGCAGACTGAATTCCTGATGTAGTTTTGACTAGTGTAATTCACATACTCGTGCTGTGACTGTGTCGTGAACAGGTTTAAGGATTTAAGCTGGCTGAAAATGAGCACTGTCAAAGTAAAATAATTACAGCATGCCCTTGCTGGTGCAGGGAATCTATGGACTGTGGCAGACTCTGTAGATCTGTGTGCTGTGCAATGGCACCCTTTAACAGTGAAGTCAACCACAGTACATGATCCTGTAGAATATCTGATATAGCTAGCTCTGATGGAGCATCTTACCTATGCATTTAGTTGTATGGTTTAATAGCACTGCACCAAAAAAACTTGCTGCTTATTTGCTTGGGTGAGTAGTCATCTACCAAATTTTTATGTATTTGGAGTGAACTTTTTATTTGGAATAGCAACTTAATTCCACAGTCCTACTTTTTGGTAAAGATCTGCTTGGCACTTTATTCTAAAGTCCACCACCTTATCTGTTTTTGAATGCTTCCTAGTTGGTTCCTTGGTTATCTCTGTTCAGTTGTTAACTGTGTGAATAAATAAGTAAATACAGTGAGAGTTTCACTTGAAGCATGACTTTGAAGTGTAGTTCAAAGCAGTATTTAGTATAGCTGCCAGGACAATCAGTAAACTAGAATACAAAATGCATCTAGGATGACTGTAGGCCTTATCCTGGAGACTAGAACTTACTCTTATGCCTTAAGATGTTCATGTGCTTTTAAGTATATACACGTGGTACCCTACAGAATTATTTATGAGACTATTATGCTCTGTAAAAAGGAATTACTCTTCCTAGTAGAGTACCTGACCAGAGTAGCTAACCAATAGACTACCAGCTTACAAATAGCTTTAGCCACAGCAAACACTTATGTCTTGTCTGAACTCTCTGAAAGACTTCACACTCAAATGTAGCTTAGATGTAATCACTGTTTGATGCTGTGACTTGTTTAGGTTACCTGGCGTGTTCAGCATCTGAGCTGGCTCTAATATTTGTAGTCTAAACAGGAGCTCCATCTAGTGGGTTCCATGATGAAACCACTCTATATTTGATTTTTCAGAGGTAGTACAGGGGGCTGTATAAACTGCAGCAGGAGTGATGTTATGAGCAATGTACTCTTAATTTAATTGAATATGAAATGTTATTGAAACATTTAAATTTGTACAAGATGACCATCTGAACAAAGGCAAAGTGTAGATCTTCACTTGACACTGTGAGGACAATCAACTATTGGAACAGGATACCCAGAGAGATTATGCAATTTCTATCCTTGGGAGTTTTCAAGATCCAGCTGGGTGAAGCCTTGAGTAATCTGGTCTAAATTCAGTGTTGACACTGCTTGGATTAGGAAGTTGGACTAGATGACCTCCTGATGTCTCTACCAACCTGAATTACTCCAGGAGCTTGTTTTAGTAATATGACTTGTGTGATGTCTTTTTTTATACTGTGTACGTACCTTTGTACATTAGTAACCAGCCTTAGCCATTTGAGTTGAAATGCATGTTGTGTCCTTTGAGGAAAGGAAGAATGACTTGAGTCACTTCTCTGTTCTGGAAGTGGTGTGGCTATGGGGAAGACATTCAGTGTTTGAGAGTTGGTGAGTCTTCTAAGGGCAATAATTGATTCCCCCTTCTTTCTAGAATGTGGTGAGGTCAATTAAACTGTGGCATTTGGGTACTAATGGTGATGTACAAGCATTTTTTTAATAGGGCATGGAGGAGGTAGGAAGGTGTGATGTAAGCCTCTAATTTGACTGTGTTCTGTCTTATGCAAGCAGTCTGACTGCATGTTTTCTATTGACTTTGCTCCCTAAAGAGACTATCTGACTTGTCAGATAACTTACAGTGCTGCTGTTCTCTGCTCCACTTGGTGTGTTTCTCTAATCCATTTAGATGTTCCACTACTACAGAACATCTACCTTCAGAAAATAAGAATTCTTAGTCTTTATTCAGCATGCTCACTGAAGTCTTTCAAAGACGGGGCAGGCAGATCTTTAACTCTAAACGGGAATAGAAACCGAGTTGTTCTTTCTGTCCTGCTCCTCACAGCCCTTTCCTCCCCTCCCCTGCAAAACCCAAATGCCACTGGCTATAATTTTAATGTAGTTAAAGCTACTCTTAATATGTCTTACTTCTAAGTAATGTTATTGCTGAAGCATCGCACAGTTGCTTATGCTTTGGCTAAGATGTTGCATTAGATCTTTGGAAATTCTTTAGCCTTTACATAACTTGAATTCAGGTGGGTATATCAAGATTAAAACATGAATGAAGGTTTGTTATGACTTATTCCATTGGGTGGTATTGCAATAAAAATAGCTTTTCTGCTCTTCAAAATATAAATCTAACCTTCTCTGAGAAGGGAAAACAGGTTTTTGGAGAAAAGGCCTTAAAAAGGTGGTAAGCCAGCTAAAAACTTTTCCTGAAGCTTGGTTTATCTCAGTTTAGGCTTCATGATCATGTGAAAGCCAGTGCCCTCTCTCCACAGTTGTTAGGACTATGGCAAACAGGCTTGTGAAACTAATCCAGGTTAGATTTAACCTGGGTCACTTTTCCAGTCTGCTTAACTATTCAAAACCATGAGCTGGCACAAGAAAGGTGAGGGGAGGGGGTGTGTGTGACATTAATAGCTGAGGTAGAGAGTAAACTATCATTTGATAGTTCTGTGCGATGCTGTCTTTAACTAATCTCAGTTTCATTGGTACCTTATGTTCTTTGTTTCCAAAATATTTCTTGAAACGGACTATAAGGTGTATATGATATCCCTCTGCAAATGTGTTTATATTGAGGCTTTTAGAGTCTTAGGTGATGTGAATGAAAGGATTATAATTGTATTAAAGCCTTGCAGTGCATGTTGGTGGTTCTCTTCTCTTTGTAGTTAGAGACCTGACTATGTGGTTCTGAAAACAGACTAGTGTGATAGCTTTCTCTCAGTATCAGGATAATTATTTAAGGGCATCTAAATTGAAGAGCTGGAAGACTGATGGAGAGAGGCTATAATCAGTAACATAATGACACAGGTTTTTAGATCATTAGATTGACATGAACAGAAACATGGTGGGGAGAGGTTCTTAAACTCTAATAGAATTTGATTGCCATTACAATATCTAGATTTCAAACTAAGCTATATCTTGTTTAACTTAATTCAGGGTATTTTCTTGCTCTGTATTACTGATTTTTCTGCTGTAGGTCCTTTAATGAGAAAGATAGCATTTGTATACTGCACTAAAGCAATCGGCTGAATGCTGATTTAGATTTGCCTAGTAACTTTTGGATATTAACCTATAAGTGCAGATATAGTCTATACAATCGGTGCTGTTGAATGAATAACTATTGTATGACATGATGTCTCCCTGTCATCAAGAGCTTTACATGCTGTGCATGCAAATATGAAGTTAACCTGATGTAAGGCTTCAAATCGCTTCCTGCAGAAGGGAGGAATATTTTTTAAAAAAGATTTAACATTAAATGGAAAATATGCTCTAAGAATTTTAATTTTTGAGTAATAATTCATAATAGAATGTCCCCAATGTGACCATAGTGTAGCATTAAAATGCAGGTTATTGCCAAGACGAAAGGAAGAAAAATGTTATTGACTCCTCTCAGTGGTGTATTCACATCTCTCTGTTGCTGGTTTCTGTACAATAGCACTGAATCACCTGTTGTGTACTACGTGACACTTCAGCTGTGGTGCTGTGCTGTCACTGCCACAGAAAGGCATAATAAAAATCTGAATGTGTTTTGGGTAATTTCAGTGTAAACTTCTGTTGAAATACTTGCTATATGCCAAACTCTTCCTTGTCCTACCTCCTATGAGCCCAAAGCATGTGTGAGCATGTGCTTTATTTACATTGCAGAACACCTTTGAGAACACCTTTCACTTAAGTGAAAGGATCTGAGGAAAAAACAATGTAGTAATTATGTGGCGAAGTAGTGAGGATTGATCAATCTACTGTATCTGAAACTGGAGATAGTTTTCATGTAATTGCTCAGTATGGATTGTTCCCTCCGAACTGATGTGTGTTTTCTTTCTCAGGGTTGTGTACTCTTCTGTGGAGAAGTGTGGGAAGAGCCATGCTTATTTTTTCCTTTTGGTCCTATCTCTTGGGACTGCACTAAAAGTGCCGCGATACCCAGAGGAAGGAGAAGGGAAAGCAGACTCCCTGTCCTCACTTCCTCCTTTCCCTTCCCTCCTCATAGTGCCAAAAATAACAGGGGTAGGCACAACTTTAACCTGTTCCACCTCTGCTTCCTGCTTTTATTTAAGAACAAATGCAGGGACATTACATTAGTTTCTCATTCTGGAGATATTAGTGTGCTCTGTGAGAGCTAGTTTTATTAATAGGGAGAGACTTTTTTCAAAACAGGATATAAAAGGGAAGGAGTTACTTTTGCCTAGGACTCTGACAACTACAATTTCTTCTCCAACAGTCCAGCTTTCTTCCTGTCCTTCAGCCTACTAGTCTTTTTCCTTTAAGAATGGAGATTTAGTGTTCCTCAGAATCATTATAAGGTACAAGAACAAGCTAGCGTCTGTTACCTAGAGGTATTCATTAACTGCTTTATAACTATTTGCATGTTTCTGCATACATTTAGTCAATAATACTTTCAATACTTGAAATGATTTTAATATGTTATTTCATCCATCTTTCTGTGCTTAGTAAAGAAACAAAAACCAAGCCATGATAATATTTCCTTGGGGGTAATATTATGTCATTGTCAGAGTCCAGCACTCTCTGAGCAGGTTCTTTCAGATATTCCACGCACGGGGAGTGTAATGTTTAACATTAAAGCTTACTTGAGAGAGTTTGTTACGTGGGATTTTTGATTTAGCAGAGAGCTAAAGCAATGTACTGAAATCACAATACAAGTGTATAAACTTAGCAAAATATAGCAATTGCAATATACAGTTCAATCACAATACCAGTGTGAATTCCATTACCAGTCTCTATAATATGCTCACTGTCACGATGCTGGGTGTCCCCAATCTCACTGGGAAGGAATGCGTGGCTTGAAGCCAGCTCAAGCTCTCTTTGAAATTCCTTTGGTGGTAGTTCGAGTTTTATACTCTGTTGGGCTGAACCACACATACACCTCCCCCATGTTGGTCTGGCTATCTTGAGGAAGAAACATTTACACCTGGTCCAATTAACGGATATGGCTGCTCATGTAAAACAAAGGTCACCCTCCAGTCCCCGTTGTGATAAAGTCAGTTCTCTGTGCAAAAGCTATGGTTAACGAGCTGGATCCTACACTATCCCTGAACTTCATGGAGCACCTTGCCCTCTGAGCCTTCTCCCATTGTAGGGGTTATTGGTCGGTCACAGTCATAGGGCTGTCATGTAGAAGATTAGTAGTAGGGCTGAAGATTAAAATGGGAGTCTAGCAACATCAGTACTGTGTGTAGTTTAGCTTTCAGCGTATGTGTTACCTTAATTGGAATGTGATGAGTTGGGTAACTGAATTTTAAAGTCTTGTTGTTTCTTTCTTTCAGATACATGTCAAATTCCAGGAGGAAACTCTGCTAACGTTACTTGCAGTGCCAGCACAAAGTCTACACTTTCCAACTACCTGTATGTCTTTATTCTGGCCCAGCTGCTGCTGGGAGTTGGAGGAACCCCACTATACACTTTGGGGACAGCTTTTATCGATGACAGTGTCCCAAAACACAAGTCTTCCCTTTATATAGGTAAATTCTTTTAAAACTGGCTATGATGTATTGGCTGTATTGATCATGTACTACAACATCTTACAAATGCTTTTATGGAGTGAGTTCTAAATTAATCTTTCTTCATTGCTCGCTTGTGTGCGTAAAGTGGTTCAGTAATACCTAACTTGCACAGAACCTGACAGTCTGCTCTAAGTGTCCAGTCTTTTCAATAGCTATTTGACTGAGCACAAAAAGGACAGTTTGTACACCTGATTTACATGCTGTTTCTTTGTGTCAGTAACTGAACATGAACAACTAATTGGTCAGTGTAGCCTGCCTGTAGATGACAGAATAGCAAAATTTGTTTTCTGTTGTCACAGGTGTTGAAAATGACTGTGTATCAGCTCAGTAGCCACACCTTACTGTATCTTTTAATTATTTTATATAGTTCCCTTCTAATGGTATGTTGTTCCCTCAGTGCAGGGGCACTCCTGTGTATCACATGATCTATGCAGTTCTCTAGTCATATATAAATTTGGCACTTAAGGAGGAAGTATTGGAAGTGTATTTCCTTAAATGAAGGTTAAGGGATTGCATAGAAACATGGAGAATAAGTTTGTATTTTATTGTGGGCTGCTAGAAAGCTATAGAATATTAATTCTTGTGGTCTTAATCTTTTCAGTCAGCACTCTGAGCTATGTGCACTTTTGCTGCCTAATTTAATGCAGTCTAAGTACCTTCTATGGTTATGAAGCTATTCAGCACTTCACTATTCAGCCTGTGCTGATAAAATTGTTAATTGCACTGATAACTTGCAGTAGGCAACTAAAGCATCTTGGATTCCTGGATTCTTTTAATTTCTTTTTAAGTCACTATTTTAATCTAATTAAGGTCAGTTCTGTCCCTACTTGCGTGCAATTCTTGTGTAAGAGTTCCAGGCAAGGCACTTTATTCAATGCCAATAGATACAGCATGAGCAACTGGTTTATCTCAAATAACAAAGACTGCTTTTATTTTTGCTGTTTCTTTATCTGGAGAGGAGTTTCTTGAACTTCTTCTGAGGCTAGTGAAATATATAGAGGAGACCTAGGGCCACCTGCATAATTAAGGGTATCAAGCAACAGCCTGCAAACTCAGGAAGATAGTGTTGACTTAAAACATGACTGACCAATACAAAGAACTACAATGCTAGTACAGTCTTCAGGCTACTGCCAAATTTAGAACAGTGTGTTACTTCTTCCTGATGTAACAAAAATAGAAGGGAATTATGCTGAAAGATTAGGTAGCTACATTAAGCCTATAACTTTTCTCTAGTCTTCATGCAACGTACTGAGAAACTAAAATAAGTTGTGTTGCCTTCCTGCCTGATGGAAGATGACCTGTGCAAGACAGCAGAAGAAACAGAGGTTTTTGCTAATATCTGCAAATAACTTAGAATATATGCTTGCCACTCATAAGTCAGTAGGCCCTTTCTCTTCTGAAGGGAACTGTCTTACTCTTACTGAACTGAAGCATCTAAATCTAAAGCCAGTGAACAGCTAAGCAGTTCCAAAGGGTGATATAAATTGAGTGGTCTGTAGGAGGGCATAAGTGCCTTCTAAGCTAAGTTTGAAGTTCTGTAAGATGAACGTGAACTTATCTCTGAGTGGTCCTATGAATGTGTTAGCATTTCCAAAATAGAGGAGAGCCTGGGCTACTGTCAACTCAGTATTTATTTTCATTTACTGGTACTTTGGTATTCTTTTCTGTTTTCTTCTTGCTGATTAAAGAGATTGAAATGTTGAATATTTAGGAAACAGGCATGTTGGAAATAAATCAGAAATTTAGATTCTTCAGCCCAGAGAGGATTGTAGAGTATCAGCAGTGAGGATGCCTGTCTCATTAGTTACTTAGCTCTAGTTACTATTAGTTGCCAGCCTTTATCTGCAGAGACACCGCTCTTGCTAATAGTGCTAATGTACTAATGTACCACAAACATCTGGCTGATAGGCCAGAGTGACTCTTGTGGAATTAAGAAAACTTTTTACTGAGGTGAAAGATAGTGGATGGAGCAAAGAGGGCTTTTTCATAGGACTTGGCTGCATCTGCCACTTGGTCTTCAACGCTTTTAACAGCGGTTAGGAGCCCTGGCTCTGTGTTAAGGCTTGTACCAGTTAAATTGAGGTATCTGATTCAGGTTTCTACAAAACTTCAAGTGGCAGATATTACTGCTGTCAACAGTTTTGACAAAACCTTAGCTTCTGGTCTTGACAGATCTAAAAATCAACTTAAAACTCAAAATAAATCTTTAGGTTCTTGAAGATTACGTTCATGTACTGTTGACAACTGATGCTCTTCAGAAACTTTTCACAAGGTAGCTTGTGATTGTAGGCCCAAGATGCATGCTAAAGGCAAACAAATAATGTATAAAGATGCTGTCAGAGAGGTTTTTTATTGTGTTGAGCCTCTGAGAAAAGGCAGGTTTAATGAGCTGCCAATTTTCAAGTAAATTGGCACAAGTGCATATTTTTGTCTTCTGCACACTGTAGGCTAAATAATGACACTGAAAGAACAGGCTGAATTACAGAAACCATTTGATGTTAAGTTTATTTACAAATTCATTGAAATAAAGCTTTGAAGGTGTATGGCAAAGCTTGATATATATATTTTCCCTTCTAGGAATTGGCTATGCCATGTCACTGCTGGGTCCTGCTGTTGGTTATGTCTTAGGAGGGCAGCTACTTAATATTTATATTGATATCCAGATTCCAGAAAGGCAAGACAACATTTAGTCTTTTGCTTTCTATTTTCTTTTTTGAATAATCATTATTAAATTCTTAAGCTTTTCTCCATGATAGCATTTGCTTGGAAAATACTGATTTTTTTTTTTTAAACTTGTAAAGCAACTTGTTAAGTTAAACAAGGGCTTCTAGCTAGTAAGATGTAGTGAATAGCCACTCCCTTTAAAGTTCTGTTGTGCAAATAGTTAGTTTTAGCTTTTGGAGATATTATTTTAAAGCTGATAAACAAAAATGTCTTTTGGTTAATCACTCCTTTAGCTGTTTTAATTGTCTATTGATATCATGTGTGAAAGGTTTTGTTGAGGTAGGATGTAAGCAGTAGGATATCACTTTCCTGCTGGGGCAGTTTGCTAGAAGATCTGTCAGCTGAGTAACAGTCCACTCTTCAAAATGATATTATGAATTGTAACAGTATTTAAACCTTCGGCTTGATTATACGCTTGTTCATTTCCTATATTTTAGTGACTTCAGATCAGTGCAATAGCATTCTTCTGAGGTACTATATTTGCTTTCATATAACTCATTGATTATGAAGATTCTTTTTAAAAACAGCTTTGTGTTTTAATGCTACAGTATTCTGAATTCAAGGCCAAAGAGTAGCCTTCAAATCAGACTGAATGTGATTAGTAAAGGATGAAAGCTGTATTTGGTAGAGTGTAATAGATCTGATCAGTATACTTGATCCTATTCAAGCAAAGAAACAAACCAATATAGTACATGCAGAAAACGAGGAGAAGAAAATAACAGTATCCCAAGGCTTTTGGGCACATCTAGTGTAACAGAACTTACTGATGTCTGAAGTTGCTGATTTTTTGAGTTCGTAACTGCTAAACCTAATCTTGTAAAAACATGTTTTTACAAGGATGGATCAAGATGACCCACGTTGGCTTGGAGCATGGTGGATAGCATTTCTTGCATGCTTTTTTGCAATTTGGCTTCTGATAATACCTTTTTCATGCTTTCCAAAACACCTGCCAGGTAAATATTTAATAATACTAGATTACTTTGGAAGGGATACTTGTTTATATGTGTGGGTTATAGAATGTTGGACTTCGAATGATTCTTCTCTGGTTCTGTTCCTCATTTGGTTATGTTTTGGGTTAAAACATGATCATAAGTACCTTGTTTCTAATATGCAGCCTTTAGAACAATTGGGAAATAAGGCAGAGGGAAAGTCTTGAAAGAAAGATGTTGGGTAGGACTGGAAACAGGTAGAGCATAGAAACTAATGGTCAACATTTTTGAAAGATGCTTGCAGCTAAGCTCCCACGGCTGTATTTAAAACTAAGTTACCCATCAAGAATCCTAATGGCAATTCCTAGATCCTCGACTTAAATCTCAGATTGTTGTCTTTGACCCCATTGCCTTTATGGGTGGAATAATCAAGTATGAATCGCGGTGTCCTAGAGCAATCTTCCAAAGAATACTTTAAATATACTTTTGGCCTTTTTGTTCAGGCAGCTGCTATCTAGGAGTATCCTCAGAAGAGCATTTAAAGAAACCTATGCTGCTTGTCTGGAAGGAGAAATGATGGAGGACAGGGAGCAATGAAATAAGAAACTAGAAAGAGTGGGAGGGCTATAAAAATACTGAATGGGCTTCAGGTTAGTCTGAAATTCTTAAGTGTTTCTAATAGCATCTTCTCTTCTCACAGCCAAAGATTTCAAAGGGAAGCATGATGCTTTCAGCCAAACTTTTCTTTCCACACGAGTAAATTATTGATCTGTATCAAGAAGACATTCAAGAATTGCAATGCTTGAGCTGGGCTTCCCAAGGAAGAGAAACCTTTATTGTGATATTTATCAATATTTAAGATGTTTGAATACATTGAACAGTGTTCTTATTGTCCAAAAATATTTCCTTTTGTAGGCACAGCAAAAATACAAGCTGAAAAAATCTCTGAGACCCATAATGATGGAAGTGAGGCACTTGTTGAAATCAAGAACATTGGAAAAAGTTTTAAAGACTTTCCTATGGCGCTCATGGTAAGAAAATCTGGAATTTACTGTGCATAACCAATTTATTCTGAGAATCTTGAGATTTGAGTTTTACATGAGTATTTAGAAAGGTAATTGCTTTTCTTGTCATGCATGACAAGTTTTCAGTACTGCTGAGAATCTTTAACGTGTGCTACTTCATTCAGTTGATGCTTAAGACTTTTAAAGCAAGAAAAGCATGTTAATGAAGTTCATCATGAAAGGGTCTGCTTTCGAATATAGTGACTTCTAGTTTACATGATTTTACAATGAGATAATTTCCTGAGTGTTACACTAATTTTTTCCTCATAGATACTGTTGAAGAATCCTGTGCTCATGAGTCTAATAATAGCAAGTTCTTCAGAAGCTTTAGTTGCCACAGGCTTTGCCACATTTTTACCAAAGTTTATAGAAAATCAGTTTGGACAGACATCAAGTTTTTCGGCAACTCTAGGAGGTAATGTGGTTTTTAATTACATTGTACTGAACACCTTATTAATATAGCAGAGTGAATATTGGCTATCTTGCACTTCTTGTCTGAGACACCTTTGTGGAGGTATTTATATGAAAACTACAGAAATGCAGTTTCTTTTTAAGCAGTTCTCATCTGTCCGAAGAAAACCCTGATGCATGAAGGGTGCAAATCTACCAGTTGTCTGTAGGTTCAATAGACTAGGTACTAACATTCAGAGCAAAATGAGAATTCTGTGGGCTGCTGAAACCATAGTTTGTACCCTTCTTGTTTTGGGTGAGTAGCATTTAATTTTCCTTAATTAAAATCAGCTGAAGGAGAACTAAGCCTTCATTTCTACTAAAGGAAATGAGATGAAGAGCAGCTGAAGAAAAAAGCACTGCTTACTACAAGTAAGAGGTTGAGCTGACCTTTTCCTTCAATCCTACTGTAGCATTACAGTGGGTTAACATCTAATAAAATAACTGCCTAACTGGGATATGTTCTGAAATGATTGTGTAACTGCTTTTGTAGTTGATGCGTTGTCATTTACTATGTGTACCTATCAGATAATAGGAATAGGTGGAACGAGGAAAGGTTATGGGAAGCGGAGTATTGGAAAACCAATATGAATCTAATGGAGAAGCTGCACTAGGTGGGAACACATGATGACTTGACACAATTTCTCTTGAAGAACAGCAGCCAGATAAAGGTGGATAGGCCAACAGATGCTTGCAAGATGGCAGACTTAGCACTTTGAAACATGTCTTGCCAAGTTACTTCTCAGCTCTATAGTGCTGCAGTGTAAGCATATACTAATTGAAGTGCTCTTGCTGTGACAAAAATGTGCTTGGGACTTTCTGAATAACTTATTCCCCTGGGTAATACTAGAAAATTAGTACTACTGCTACTCAGACATCATTGTCTTTTTAAAAAAAAAAAAGCATCAACCTGCAAGTTCTGTATAAAAACACATTGAAATACATGGTCAGGTTTTTAAACAGTAATCTACAATAAAGTAGAAAATTCTGTTCCTTCTGTCCTGCCCATTCCAGCTTGTCTTAATTTCTTTAATAGGAATTGGAAATATTGGCGGTGTTAATCAAATGCGCAACTTTCAGGAGGAAATGCCTACAATAATGTTGAAAGATGGCTGACTGTGCCTGACCTAATGTTGAACTAGCTACTCTGAGTATTTTCAAAGGCAATGTTAACTGTCTAAATCACCCTTTACTACAGGGTTCTGTGGTCTGTTACTCCACCAGTTCTGCCACCGTACCTCAACTATCTCTAAAACTAGTTGTCTCAGTGCAAGTTAAACTGATCACTTCTAGGTTGTATTGTGGATTAGCCATAGAAAAATACTCAGTTACTCACCAATATCTTCATGACTTATTCTCTTTGCACTGTTATGGACAACATAAATGATGGTAAAACTGGCCCATCTAGCTCAGCAACTTAAACTAATCTTCTGTAGATGCTTCATTGTATCTTGTGCTATATAATTGTACAACAGGGATTATGTTGCCTTATAGGAAGCTTGCAGCATAAGTGTATAATAAAGGACAGACCTGTGAAAATATTGGGAAGCACTGAGATAGCACTTTGAAGCTTCATAAAACAGCCTACAGGTGTTCAGAGATTTTTGCCCAGTATAGCAGTGTACTTCTAAGCAATTTGGATTCACTGCTTTGAAGTTTAGTTTTGTACAACTGTAAGTCAAGCTGTTAAGCTGTACTTCTGAAGAGGCTAAAGATAATGTAAGGGTAGAAGAAATCACTTTCAGTGAAATAATTACTCATGGTGACAGATTCAGGTGGGATGGTTTTAAAATGACATCGCAGGTATTGCATCTTAAGAAACAGGAAACTGCTGTGATTTGCATAACATGAAATTGCACTCTAAATTGCTTCACTAATTGTCTTGCATTTTTGTGTAATTGCTGGTGTCTTGTTTTCCTCTAGGACTTGTATTAATTCCAGCAGCAGCACTAGGCCAAATCATAAGTGGCTTCTTGGTTTCCAAGTGCAAAATGGATTGCAAAAGCATAATCAAGTTCATGATAGGCACTTGTTCAGTGGCACTACTATTAAACACAGTATTTTTATTTGCTAAATGTGGGAATGAACCATTCGCAGGTGTCTCTGAAACATATAATGGGTAAATATATTTTAATGCACTCTTGGGCTCGGTGTTAATGTTTAAAATACATAAGCTACTTCACAAAATACAAACTCTTTAAAAACTCATATCACTTTACCTTGATGTATGAAAATTCAACTATTTTATGCAACTCAACCTTGTTCTTTGACTCTTCATTATAGCAAACTACATATAGTTACATTTTTATTAGTCTAAAATGTTCTGAACAGGCTGATACTGCTTAACAACAAAAAACTTCTGTAACCTTTCTAGGTGTGATAGCTGTGGTATTGACTAGGGTTAATTTATGTATATAAGAATAGTGCATATTTCATGTTGTGTTAAAATAACCAAAGCCTGACAAACTGGGCAGTTTATTCCTGGGGAGGAATATGCCATCCACAACAATGTCATGAGAACACTGAGATACACTGCAACTTAAATTGATTCCAAAGTGATTGCAGTCTTTCCCTAGAAAAACAAAAGTGTTATTGTAGTGTTAGGTTCTAGTGCATCTACCATCCACTTACACAAAGAGACTTTATTTTATCTTGGTAAAATGTCTAATATCTGAAAGTGAGATGCAGAAATTTAATGCAAGGAAATTATAGCTCACAGTGACCCAAGCTGAAGAATGGAGTATGCGGTCTAAGCCTAGGTTAGCAATAACATGATTCTGAATATTTTTGGCTGATGTGTATAGGAGGGACTTCTATAAACAAGTTCTGTTTTTCAGTCCCCTAAGGAACACTATTGTCATTCCAATGAGAATGTAGTCTATGAATCATTTGTAGATCTTTGTAGTAATGGTAATAACGGAATTCTAGGATGAATGTTCTTCCTGTTGCCATGAACAAAACTTATTCTGGAAATCAGGATAGCAATAGGAAAAACTTTCAGAAAAGTGACAGTAAACATAAAGCAAGATTTAAAAATTTCTGCAACAATAATCATTTTTTAGAGAATGGAGTTCTAGGATGTTAAGTTTTAAAACTTAATGTCTAATGTATGTGATCAAGTCACCAACATAGGCAGTATGTTGTATAAAATGTATGATCATGTCTTATGAAGGAATAAACCATAAGATTATAATGTTTAATTTCTCAAACTGCTTTAAAGGATATATATATATTTGATCTTCAGAAGGAGGAAGAAGGGAAGCTAGCTCTGCCAGAATTGAAAATTCAAGTGGTCAGTTATTCTGTCATGAATTAAGAGAGCTGGAGGCAACTCCAACTGTTTGAGGGTTTGCCAAAGAGCCAGATGCTGTTGTGCAAAATAACTGAAATAGATGGGCACCTAGGGCACCTGGGGACTGCTAACTGCCATTTAAAATCATGAGTATAAGCAATACATTGTGCAGCTGGGCAAATAACTTCTTGATATTTCATTAGGTCACAGTAATACTTGTACAAGAGTATAATCTGCAAGTTATACTCCGGTATGTAGGGAGGCATTTGTACCTCATTGGAATGGGGGAGATCTCTGCACTTTGTATATACAACAGATGAAATAGCATGAAGTGCACCCTGAAAATGCAGAAGATTGGGGGGCAGAGGTGTGGGAATAAGTTTTGTAGCTTCTGAAGCAAATGCAAAGTGGGAGTACTTCTACGGATAAATGTCTATTCAACAGCTATGGCTATGGTTTTTTCACTTGGTATTTATCATACTTTTTATTTACTGACTTAATGAGAACATCCTCTAACAATAGAGGGAAAGTATGAAAATCAAATCTTACTCGTGAAGGCAATTAAGTGCACAAATCTCGTAGAATATGAAGGATACTAACTTGCTAGGTGCTTTAAGAGAATATCTTTAGTGTAAATGTAAGTGACAAGCATTAAGTTTTCCCGCCAAGTGCTAAGAGTGACATGAAAGACAAGAAGATATGTTTCAGGTCTCATTAGCTAAATGTGGAAACACTGATGCAAGTAACTAAGTTGACAGGACAAATTCAGCTGGCTTGAAAGTGATAGTGGTTAGATGTCAAAATTCCAGCTCCTTGTAACAGTTGCAGTTGTATTTGAAGTTCAATCTACTTAATTTGGCGTAACACATGTCTGAATGCATTATGATGCGCTATATGCTGATCATGTCTTATTGAAGTTGTACAGCATACTGCCTACTAAGATCTGCTGTGCACATATATGACAAAATCATGTTGGATATGTCACCTTGTTTGCCTAAACTTTAAGGTGATAAAAGAAATTGTTTCAGTGATCCCAGGAAGGTCAGATCAAAGTTTAGGGGTAAAGTAGAAGTATAATGCCTTGATGTCATGTGAATGTCATGTGATGTCTGTGAAAGCTTAGTCATTGGTTTTTGGTCTTCCAGATGGCATACAAGATGAATAAAACAATTTTAATACATTAGTGATTGGGAAAAATCATTAAAGCCTCGTTTACAGCTCTTTCAAATTTCAATCTTTGTCAATTGATACAGCAAGTTGTAGTGTATTCAAAGGCCAGTATTGACATTTGACACTTAAAATGTGGCCCTACTTCAGGGTATGAAAAATGCTAGCTGTAAGGCTATATTGGACATTTTTTTCTTACAGCTGTGAAAAGTAGGATGTAACCATTGATTTTAAATTACAGATTCTCGTACTCAATAAGAATCTATAATATAACAATACCAGAGAGGCTATATAGGAAGCAGAATATGAAGTTAGCCTTAGTTCTGTACTAGGTACTGTGATAATGAGCAGCTGAAGGTTCAGAAGGTACAGCTGAACCGCTTTTATCTTACCTTAAGCGAACTTCTTAAATACAAGCTAAGAACTCTGCATAACTTCAGTTATTTACTTGTAACTGTTCCAGTGTTGCTGATGACCTTTTATCTCTAGCAATGTGGAATTAACCAGTCCTGAAAAACTCTGCACTCTGTATCCATTATCAGAAATTGTTCAGTTTTATCTAGTTCGCTGTTACTTATTGGAGGGTAGTTGGTCTGACACATGACATGCATCAAAGGAGATCTAATATAGTGTCACTCATGAATTTTCTTTGCGTGAAGGAATAGGTGACTAAAACATGTAGTAGAAACCCCAATTCATAAGCTTATGGGAGAACAGCCAAATGACTGACTCCTGCTTATATTATTGAACAAATGAAGCACTAGATTCTAGAAAAAAAAAAATACAAGAATGCTTTGGTAGTTGACCTGCAAATCAAGGCAAACCCACTGTTTTTTGAGATTCTGAAAAAAGCGTTCATGGCAAGCATTCTGTTTCTAAAAGATGAAAGATTGAGGGCAGTAAGAAAGCTTTCGGTATCCATCTACTTCTGGTATCAGACATACAGAATGACCTCAGACCTCTGAGGTCAACTATGTTAAAAGCATATTGTTCCTAATAGCTATGTGTACTGTGCTTATTGTAATGAGTTTTATTACTGAAGTAGTCCATAAGCAGGACTAATGGATAGGGTTTACTGTAATCTATTAAACAGTTCTTTGAAGTCTTTTTGCCAAATTCTTTTTTCTCATATGTTTGAAAACTTGAAGGAATAGAAATGCAGTGACTGTTTCTGTAGCTCTGGTTCTGACAAGTCTAAAAGACTCTTCATTTTGCTTTCCAATGACAAAATGCCCAACCTATAAGACTTTAAGACCACTGTGTGGCCTCACTAAGCTGCTCTGGAAAAGTTATGTTAAAACATAGGAACCTTTGCACACTAAGCTATTTTTTCTCTGAACAAAATTGAAGTCTCAAGTGCCTCTTTGGAGGTCAGGGGAAGAGACAACATCTGCAGGTGTAAGCTGATAGCAAATGTTGCTCTTTAGTTGAATAAAAGCTGCAGAACTTGACGTGCTTTGTGCAATGTCTTGTTAGCATCTGAATAAACCTGTAATTAGTCAAATACCTGTGCATATACTTTTGCTGTGCTTGAAGTGTTTTAAGCCAGAACAGACAAACTTTGATCCTCTGAAGAATGAGCTAACATAACCTGATAGGGTTCAGTCATACCACGACTAAACCAAGTGCATAGATACTTATATTGTCCCTAATATTCCATGTGCAGTTTGAGTGCTATATGTAATCAGCTTAATTCTTAGCTAAATTATTTTCACTATTAGTGTATATATAACCATCTTGGATTCCTTGGAAGAAGTGTACATTCTAGATAATGTATCTGGAACTTTCAGATTGCAGTACATTATTTGAACTGTTGACAGTATCAAAATTCTAGTTTCAGTTAAGCGAACTTTTAATCTGTAAAGTTTTTGCTTATCACATATACTACTACTAGAAAATTAAAGGGTGTTCTTCTTTTTAATCATGACTTAAGGAGGTCTTTCCACTTCCCAAACTGACTTCTCATATTCCTAATATAATGAGACTACCTCAAATATAAGCTTACTATGGCTTATACTGGAACTAAAACATGTAAACTGAGTAGTTATAATATGCAAGTTAAACTCTGTTCTCCATTAGTTAGTCTCTCAGCAGCTGAGACAATCTTTAAGTTTTTTTGGGTGGGATAAGACATTATCACAGCATTTTGTGGTTTGCAGTCTGCTTGGTGCTGGAACAGTCCAGGTGTCTACCCAGCAGGTTTAAAAAAATAGAAATGCAATGGGTTTGCAATTGGACTTGAATCTAAAACAAAAAACAACTTGGAATCTGATCAGTAAAATAGACATTACCAAATACACACAGCTTTAAATCTTGTTGTAATTTTTTTAGAATTGTGAGTTATAGGAATTCAAGTGTATATGTGTGTGGGAGGGAGGAGATGATGCCAAAGAACTGGGATGGGATGTGGAATTTCTTTCCTTTGTTTTATTTGGAAGGGAAATTGGAGAAATCTGTGGGAATAATAATAGAGTACAAATAATCAGGCCTAGAATAAATGGGAATTCCCCCTCTACACTCCTAGCTATTAGGAGTATGGCTTTATTTTCAGACATTAAAGTATATAAATCACATGAACTGAATATTTTGGGATTTATGAGCATATAAATTCTGCATTACTTATTTGCATGTCTACTGTTTTTAAACTACTTTACTAAAAGCCTGTTAACTTTTACCTTTCAGAACAGGCATGCTACATAACTTAACAGCACCATGCAATGCTAACTGCAAATGTTTGCGTTCCATGTATTACCCAGTCTGTGGCAGAGATGAAGTCCAGTATTTTTCTCCCTGTTTTGCAGGATGCACATCACATCTTCTTAACAACAAGAAAAAGGTATTTTATGGTATGCTTTTCCCTGAGGGTAGATGACACTGTTTCAAATCCATACAATATGAATGGAAATGCATGGAAAATTTTTTTTCTTAGACAACAAATCACAGTATTTCTTAGTCTGCATGGTAGTTACTACAGGAAAAACTTATTATGAACTTTGAAGCAGACATCTGTCAGTAGGATGAATGTTGGTATATCTTTCAGCTATGCAGTGTCTTGTTGCAAGTGTATTTCTACTAAACTCTAATGCTGAAAATACATAAACTTGGATTTACTTTAAATAGAATTGACTGTCAGAGAAGTAGAAATGAGCAACCGCCTTGACATTGAACTGCAGTTCCTGCCTAGATCTTCAAGCATAATGTAACATTTGCTTTATGTGTGGCAACCTGTTCCTATGTGAGTTTGTAAGCCTTGAATACCAGTTGTCTTTGATATTGGCCTGGCAAGCCATGAAGGTGGCTGGTTATTATCCAGATTCCCCAGAACTGAAACCCCCTCTTCTGTACCTATTACTACTAGCACAAGGAACTCTTGAGTAAAGATGTGGAAAGAATGAAGGGAAGAAAAGTCCTAAAGGCAGACAAACTGAACTTGGATACCTGGAGACCTCATATCAAAAAGGGAAAAGTAAATGAGAGGAGGTATTCTTGTGTTCAAGTAGGATTTCCTGTGCCTGTCTATGCCCACTGCCTCTCATCCTGTCAGTGGCCACCACTGAGTCTGGCCCCATCCTCTTTACAGCCTCCCAGCAGATATTTATAAACAATAATAAGATTATATAAACCACAGTAAGTGGTATTATCCAGAACATGTGAGAGACTGGCTGCTCCCTGCTGTGGAAAAATTTCACTGATTGGAAAAATTTCATTGATTTCTTCTTTCATAACAAACATGAATGGATTTAAAGAGGTTAAAACTGTTCCATTTGTTCACCTTGATTAGAAAAGATTCTAGTAGTCTGGAACTGTTAGAGCTTATTTTCATACTGCTGTATAAGTATTGCAACATATTAATTACCGATTATAATTAGTTAGCAATAGTCCTTCATTCAATCACTGAAGAAGTGAGCATGGGAGGGAATGATTTAAATTTGTATGCCTGCTTCCTGTGAACAGACAGACATGATCTTTATCCCTCACGTTTGGATTAAAGCTTATGTGGCAGGTGAAATGCTTGTGTATGGTGTTGGTTAAGGAACTTAAGCTAACCTGTCTGTGTTTAGGTGAAAGGGATGTATTTTGGGATGGGGAGATGTAGCTCAAGTCTGGTCACTAGTTTCTCCATTTGTCTAGAGAAGTTCTACTCTTTTCTGTCTTAGCCCCCCCCCACCCCCAAAACAACCGTTGTTGACTTCATGCAAGAGCAAAAGGGAATCTGGCTTCTAGCTGTGGTCTTTCCCTGCCTCTTTATCTGAACCCTAATTTATCTGATGTGCAACCCTTTTTCTGCAACTTCCTCTGAAACAGTCCTTAGCCCCTTGCAAGTTCAGCTATCTGTTCCAAGGACTAGCTCAGATATCGCACAGCTGGAAACAACTAAGTTGTGAGACAATAGAGCCATGCAGGATTAAAGCAAGGTGACAGTTGTTGAGATGGGGATTGTTAATACTGCAATTCAAGAGGTAAAGTACCAACATGGAAAGGTGTAAAGTCATCAAGGACAAAACTGAATGACGGGAAGACAGCAACTCAGCAGCATCAAGGCAGTAGTGAAGGCTTATGCTTTGCTTCCTGACTTAAGATGGCTTGGTTGTCAAACTTTTTAGCTGTCTCTGGTAGCTTGCAAAATCCTAGCAGTTGAAAGCTTTTATGCTTAGTTGAAAGTGTGAAGCAAGTATTAAGTTGTATGCGCATCCTTTTTACATGGCTAAAGATACCTAACAAAGTCAGTGAGGGTTACAAAGGAGAATTATTTAAGGGTTGTATCACGTGGAAAGTTAAGAATGTGTTTCTGTGAGTGCTTGAGTTTATTAAAGGCTTCAATACAGATAATGGCAGGTAACATTTCTTTTTAAGCAGGACTTCAGAACTCTCCTTAGAAGAAAAGGAAAAGACCATACAGGGAAAGAGTTGTACAGGGAATAGCCAATGAACACTTTATCTGTTCCTTCCCACTGTTTGTATAGTCCTTGTAGAGTCTTGATAGCAGAGCTCCTATCTCTCTTCCTTTCAAGTATGGCCCAGTGTAAAAATTATTTGTATCTGGGACTGCAACCTCATGTGATTTGGGACTTGCTAACAACTCTCTGAAGAATGTGAACTTTTGCAGTTTGCTCTGCTACTGTTGTAACTGGACATGCCTTATCTAAACTTGAAGGATAAGGTATGAGAAATAGTGGTACAAGTAACTGAATCTGAAGAATGAATTCTGTTCATGTAACAATCTCTTGTAGTTAAGCCAGTTAGCAAAAGCTCTTTGGAGCATAATTTTTGAATTGTACAAAAATCGGCAGTTTTGGTAAAGAAACTATGTAACAGTTAATGCTATTTCAGTACTGAGAATCTCTTTGAGAACCTTGCTAGATGCGTCCTGCCCTAAGGGAACTGCAGCTTTGGCTCTTCCTTGTTTAGAAGTTAAACATTGCAGATGAAGTCAATCTCACATGGGGAAAGACATGAGGGACACTCCTCCTCCCCTGTGATTGTTTTTAATGCAAGAGGCGATTTGGTTAAAAATACCACTTGGAGTACTCTAGTTTGCACTTTCTTAATTGTAAACAGTGTCTGGCACCAATTACCTGCACTGTTCCCTGGTAGGCTTTGAGTAGGAAAGCTAGCTTTTCATGGTTTACTCTGCTAGCATTTGTGTGTAATGTGTTGCATATGGCAACGCCTCAACTCTAAAATCTTAATTTTTCATGCTTGTATCAAACTTGCTGTCCACAAAATGGGAGATGTACACTGTCTTTTTAGATCAAACATAATTACTGCTCAGATAAGCTCAATTAGCCTAGTTCTGCTAAAGCAGTTATTTAAAAAAATGCAGTGTTGTGTGATCATCAGGAAGTGGTCTGTTTCCTATATTGTGATGTTAGTGTTTGTTCTTGTGCCCAGTGGGATGCAGGCACCCTGAACATCTGTTGCATTAGTTTGTCACAATATCATATATGAAGAGGTAATTTTGTTTGCTTTATAAATTGTAGACTTTCCACAACTGTTCCTGTATTGGGAAACCAGAGACAGAAAATAACTCAGAAGACTTTCTCTATGAAGCTATCCCTGGGAAATGTCCAGTACAATGCAAACTGTTACCTTTATTTCTGCTCTTTTTCTTCTTGACTGTTGTTTTCACATTTATGGCTGTTACACCAACAACTGTGGCCATTCTCAGGTATGTATTTTAGGCTGAAAAGTAGATAACATGAATTTTTATGAAAACTCAGATCAGTAAAATACTCTTAAATCTCTTGAGTATGGACTTAAACCAATGTGCAGGGAATTTTCTGTTGTAGTATTTTGTGTAATAAACTGGCAGTGCTTGAAGGAGAGGATAGTCATAGCACTGTTTGCTATTATATCTGTAGTTATGTTTGTTTAGTAGATGCTCTTTGAATTGATGTTTTTGCTCTTATGACTAAGAGCAAATCAAATGTGCCTTGTGCATGTGCTTGGATGAAGAAAATGTTTAACTAACCTGTTCATGGTAGAGTGCTGGGATTTTAAATTGCACAAAGAAGGAGGAAAAAAAAGCAAAATAGTTTACCTAGTTTGAGGAAGACGTCTTATCCTCAAATTATCTTCTTATCCTTTGATTCCTGTCTCAAAATCAGAGTCCTGACTTCAGAAGTTATAAACTGTCAAACTCTAGACTGCCTCTCGTATGATATTAGTGCTTTAATAATGGAATTCTATGGTAGCTGTTAGTATAAAATGTGATGACATGTATATGCCTTTAAGGAGTGGTTTGACAGTCTAAACCACTATGTACAACTCATACTGCACAGAACTCATAAGCACAAAAGCTGGATAATATTTTGGTATTAATTGGTCTTCATTTGAAAGTAGGGCTGTTCTCACTTTGCATTAAAATCTGATTTGCATCTCAAATACCTACACAATGGAACAATAAGATAGTTATGATGTATAGACTTACAAGTACTGCCCACTATGTTTTAAGAGTGGGTTTTTTGATCCTGTTTCTTCAGCATTTTAAGCTGGCAGGTTGGAGAGAGATGCTGTAGCCGTGCTTTGTAGTAGCTTCCTGTTTAGGGTTGGTGTAAATCTGGATTTAACAGGCTGTTGTGCTAGTCTGGAGGCAGAGTAGTGTGAAGTGTTGCTGTATGCTTCAAACTTTGAGCTGACAGTTGTAGTGAAGTCTAAGTAATAACACCTAGAACTTGGGAAACCTCATACACTCCAACTGAAATGGTGAAACAGTTTCTGTAGAAAAGATTATAGCACAGCTTAAATATTCAAAAGCTAATTTAAATAGCTAAATGTGAGGAAAGTTACTGTAATGTATTCTGATGTCTTCAGTAGGCCTTTGTTTTGTGCAACTTCAAGTACGCTCCATGTGTTCATGACACTCTCCTGTTACTAGAAATACTCCCACAGTGGGAGACCACGCTTTTGCTTTCCTCTATTTGCCATCATGGATGGAAATCCTAACAGTGGCTGCTGCTAACTGCTTACCTCAGATGTTTTTCTATGGTTAATCCTCATATATATTCCAGAATGAGGGAACTGCTCCTGAATATTTAAATACTGCCTTTTTGGCACTGAGTGCTTCTGTATCTATATATGATATAGTATCAGTAAGGAAAACAGTGCTGAAACTAAATTGTATGAATGAAGTTGCATTTAATCTTTTTGGCAATATTTAAGACATTGTCAGGGTAAAATTCTTGTAGCTAGAGAAATTTCTGAAGGAAATGGATATGAGGTAATTCTTAATGCTGTATCATATTGTTACGTACTGTTACATCAGCATATTGACTTGCCTAGCACATCTAGAACTGGTTATAAGGTCAGGTGACTGTATGAAAAAACTAAGGGGAAAACAGCCAGTGCTGTGCTGAAGCCTAGTCCTGGTTTATGTATGGCTGCTTTAGGCAGAGCAGTTCAGGATTACACTCTAGCTCTGTTCGTAAGTCCTTGATTGTTCTGTAGAAAAATGCTAGACAGTGTATGTATACTGATCAGCTAGTGTTTTTTTATCTTTTTCTAGTAAAACTAGTTCAATCTGTGTAATTACTCTATCTGCTATAAGAGTTTCTTAATATTTTGACAAATGCCACTTCTGGAAGTTCTTTATCTGTTCTGGACACTGGGTTTCTAAAATCCTCTGCAATCAACAAATTAAAAGCATATTCATTGAGGAGCACAGCTGAAATGGAATAGAAACTTGTTTACCAAGGCCTTAAACTACAAATCTTTTTGTACAGGTGTGTGCCAGATAAACAGCGCTCATTTGCACTTGGAGTACAATCAGTGTTTCTACGACTACTAGGTATGACTTCTTGTTGAAATATCTGTCTCTGTATAACCTACTTCCCTAATGTTTTTCTGAACTGAAAAATGATGCATTAAGATGTTTTGAGAAGAGCTTGTGGTACACTCATGGACTTAAAGAATAAACTTGTTAAAAGGCAGATGCCGTAAGTGGCCTAGGCCTCTTGTCTTCTGCTCCACAGCGGAGTCAAGGAGCACTTTTTGCACAGCCCTTAGTGACTGTAGCTGAAGAAGGCGGCAGTTAACAGCCTTGCTACCAACAAGGTATTTACACTATATGAACTCCCAGCCTTTATGTCCTGCCCTAGAAGCTCTAGGGATGACACAAAGATCCTAGATAGAAGAGCTGTAGTGAGGACAGAGCTGCTTGTTAGCTTAAGATCAGTTTAGGCCTTAAGTAGGCTGGGTAAACGTGCAGTGTGTAGCTTGAGTATTTGTAATAACATTGGCTATACTTAGATGCAAGAAATCCATGCTTTATAAAAGTGTTGTTAGAAAGATCATGTAAACTCAATGAATTCTAGAAAGGAATAACTTTAAATAGTACTAGTTCCATGTGAAATTTTTCCAAAAAGCTTGTTCATATCTGAATGATGGAAAAATAATGTATAACTGAACACAGTATCAAACAGATATATTAAGCCTTTGCGTTTGTAACTGGTTGGTGTACTTGATCTGAAAAGACTTTTTTTCTTCAGTTAGACTCCTACTCCCTTGATTATCTCCCTCCCCTCTCCAATAGTTTTATTCTCACTTTTATCTTCCTGTGAGAGCTTAGGAAGTTATGAGAAGCTCAGACCTCTGAAGAAAGTTCTTGCTTGAAAAAGAGCTGTATGAAAAACTAAATTACTGTATGCATACTACCTATTGAGATCAAGGGAAGAGGCACAGTTGCTGTGTAATATGAGCCCTATGGCTTTGACTAAAATGCTTATGTTTATGGTGTGTGGGTCTCATCTTCCCTATGGAGTTTCATTTATCCATTCAGATTAGACTATTCAAACTACTTCAAACGTTTAAACATGTTACTCTTTTTTTAGGTACTGTTCCTGGTCCAATATTGTTTGGTGTGGCAATAGACAACAGTTGTGCTCTATGGGATATTAATGAATGTAAAACTAAAGGAGCCTGTTGGGTTTATGATAATGAAAGAATGGCTTATCTGCTGATGGGTATAAGTAAGTGACTCTTCTACATATGAAGTACATCTACAAGATATACTGTACTTGACTGCTAGATGGAAATTAGAGTATTTTAGAATGGAACCTTAAACTTTTATATGCTTACTTAGCAGCAGTGTTAAAGAAATAAAAATCTCAATTTTGGATGTCTTCCCTAAGTATCAAAAAGCAAAATATCAGAGAGCAGGACCCCACTGAGATATAAAAAATGGACTATGAAGGTGTTTTATAATATAAGAATATGAAATAGTTTTGCTCTTCAGCCTTTTCTCACACTATTTTCTGAATTTTAAGAAACCAGCACACCTTTCATTCTAATGTCTCTTGGCTTGCTAGCAGCTTAAGGTCTGAGGAGCTTTCTCACTTTTGTCATATTTCAGGTTTTTCATTGAATTAATATCAAGGTTTGAAAATATCTTTAAACACTAGTCAAATTTCCCAAGCTTTTAACAGTTACCTTCAGGTGCATGCACAGGGTGTGTGCACATGTGTGGGGTGGTGGATATCAAGTTTACATCTGTAGTAGTTGCAATTGTCCTATCTTCTAGCAATCACAGTACTCAATTGCCTAAACTGAACTGCTGATATCTAGCTTTCAAACTGAAAAAGCAATAAACAACTTCAGGTTTCAGTATCTGTCAGGCATATTTCAATGACTGACTACAATCCCTCCTCTAGTCTTTCTTCCTCCAGAAATGTTGCATAAATACCACTCTATCAGTGAAGAATAAATGGAAGGACTCTAAGATAGCTGAGGGGAAAATACTTAACAGGTTTGAACATGGGGAGTTGCAGTGTGCGTAGCAAGGAATATGGAAGAGACAAAGAATAGTAGTGGGACAAGAAGTAAGGGAAATGTATACTTCAGGCTACAGTGGAGTGAAGAAATAGAGACTGAAGGAATGGAAATAGCTGCTGCAAGCAGAGCTGGCAGGCAAATGGGTCAGTTGGAAGACTTTTTTACCTGCCCTTGGCAGTTCATCCAAAAGTTGTTGAAGTTCATAACATCCCATTAAAATCTTTCAGTGTAACTTTCTCTGTGAAATTTTGTGAGTAACAAATATTCTTGTCTACTATTGAAGGTGACTTGCAACAAGAACTGTCTTATTCTTTGCTTCCAGGTGCTGCTTGTAAAATCATCACTATCATATTTGTTGTCATGGCGGTCTGCTTATATAAGCCTCCACCAACAAGTTCAGCCCTGTCACAGAAGGATTCAGAAATGGTATCTGCTGTACGCACATAATCCTGAGCAAATTGGAACTTTCAAAAGAAGCCAATAGAATAAGCTCTGTTACAATATTTGTACCAAACTTCTTGTACAATGTTACCTAAGTAAAAAGTGCAGTATTTAAGTCTTGAACAATTTAAAATATTTGTGAATTTGTAGTGCTCACTAATCTCTGAGCATGATTTTTGGTATTCCATTGTTTCTGCAAAAGTGACATGTTTTCCAGGTGGCTGACTTCTAAATATAAGTATCTAATTTGAATGAAACAGGATGGAATAGTCTAATTGGAAAAAGGAAAAATGAGGTGAACTGGACTGACTGCAAGATATGTTTCTGCTGCTTATTAGGTAATACCTAAGTGAGATTGTAGTAGCAGAAAATAAGTAACTTGATATATCAAGGGAACTGTCAGTCTTCAGAATGGGAATTATTTTAATGGGCACATGATCTGGGCCAGGACCTTAGATGCCGATTTTTGACTGTAGATACACTTGGGAATGTGCAAATTTGGATGTGTTTTAAATATTTTTACATGCTATCTTAATGGCATAAATTGGTCACTTTTTAGTATTTGTAGAAAAATGTAAATAGTTATTATAGGCTAGCCAGGCTTGTAAATTAACAAACTTTTTGTTGTTAAGTGCCTTATTTTCTATCTGAAATATAGACAGCAACTTGCTGTCAACTTCTCTTTAAGCATTAACATTTTTCTATAAAATTTCAAAATAAAACCTATTTTCGTACAACTTGTGTGTGCGCTAGGTCATTTGTAGGTGGTTATTGAGCTCTAGGCTTCTCCACTCAAAGAAACAAAAAATGCCAAAAAAGCAAGGAATAGGTGTGCAAGTACCAGCAATAGGAATGCATAACCTGAGTTGGTCCTTTTGACTTCTACACTGCACATTAAAACAGTATCTGAGCACAACAGATGTGAATTAGCCACTTTAACCAGGTATTAAACTGTATTCCTTCCTACTGGAATATCACTCAGTAATAGACATGATATTTTTCATAAGCAATACATCCTCAGCAGTGGTTTAACTTTGAAGATAATGGAGTTTGTGACCTCCTTTCTGTTCAGCTAGGTATGTACTTCACTCTTACGTAGCCAAGTGTGTGCCTTTTTTGTCTGGTTACGTGGACTGTACCTCATTGACTCATTACTGAGATTCTAATCAAGTGCTACAGCAAAGGTAGCAAAGGGCTCATGTTTTATCCCATTCTCTAAATGCAGCTATTATACTATGCAAATATAAGTATATATCTCAAAAGGTTCCTTTGTTGGAGTAGCTATTTAGGAAGAACTCTTCAGGCAAGAAGCAAAACCAACTACACTTCCTTAGTATATAAGGCTTCATGCTTCTTGAGGCAGAGGAGGGAAGGAGCAGAATTTCACAGCTTAGGCTTTCTGTATGTAATTCAAGGTCTACTGATAGCAGTTCCCTGATAAATGGGCCCATGGCAAGATGGGTAATGTCCCTTACAATAAATAAATACTGATCTTCTGTAGAGCTTGGGAATGGGGCCTAAAACTCTGAATTCAATTTTTAGCTCTGACAGTTTGTGTGAGGTATAGCAACTCACTTAGTTGCAGCAAAGATACGCAGCATGGAAGCTAAACTGGCAAACTTTCTTCTCTTGGTGTGACTCAGTCTGTGAGCTCATAGGTTACGGTCTGTGCTGGGGAGTGTGATGGGGCATATTATAAAACTCATGGGAAAGAGCAACAGGAGCTTCCTCTTCTTGGGAAGTTCCTGCGGTCTTGGTTGGAGTGGTTATCTGGGTGGGGAAGGAAGGAAGTGTTGTCATGGTGTAAAATTGCAGTAAATGTTAAAGGCTGTTGCAACTTATTTGTCCTGTGACTTGTTAAAGATTACACTCACTAACTTAGGATCAGCACCGTGATTAGAAAGGACCACAAGTATTTACAGCTTTGCCTTAGTTCTTGACAACTGTTCTGAATGAGTTTATCTATTTACCTGGGAACAGGTCCATATTTTAGCAGGCGATGAGCAATGCTAAATTCTCCAAAGCAATAGGTATTTCTCAGTGTGGCCTCTGATCTCTAATCTATGATGTGTAACTTCTACCTGAATTATTGCAGGGGAACAACCTATCTGTTCTTGCAGTGTCTGTTGCTGGGGCTTTTTTATTTTGGCTTGCATTTTATGTTAAATTATGTTTAGCAGCTAATACTGTGCTTATGTTTTACTGTGAGCAATAGCAGTTTTTCTTATGCTAACAGCATATTCTTGATAAAACTGTTTTAAACAGCAGTTGACAGCAGAGTTGTACGTGCTCTATGAACTGTTTAGGGTGCTAGGACTGCTAAATTCATGGACTTTATGTGGTAGTTAATAGGAAATCTAAAATTCATGTAGGGATTTAAGAACAATCTCCAGTCTAGTCTAAAATAAAGATACTTGAGACTTTTTGAAAGTTGCATCTTCTAACTGGCATGATCATTTTTAGGAACAATTTTTAATACAAAGGGAAGTTGTCCAAGTAAACACTATAGTTGAGAGTTTTTAACGTGTGAGCCAGAAGTAAACTTGTAAACCTTAAATATATTATTCTGCAGTCCTAGCTCAAATAAAATCTCGTAAGCGTTATTGAAGCCCTTGCCTAGTAATTTTTTGTTACTTTTATGTGAAAAATGCTTTTTAGAACTTTCTAAAATGTTTTTGGAGAGTAATGTACTTACTCATGGTAGCAGTTTTTTGGCTTTGTTTTTTTTTTTTTTTTTGCTGTCTAGATTTCTAAAATAATGATGGGTGCTTCAAGGCTTTTTTCTCCATTTTAAGGTGCTACTTGCTTGATTGGTGTAGAGCTCCACCAACAGGTATTATAGATGTTTGCAAAACACTCAGAATGAAGAAATAGTACCGTTTTCCAGTATTAACTTCAAAAGTGTGTTTTCTTACTTGACAACCTACCTCTGCATTCAGAGGATTATTATGATCAAAGGTCTTTTAACCTATTTGTTATATATATATAAAAATTATTTTTTGAATTCAAAGGGGAGAGATGAACACTTTCTAGTAAGTGATGCCCAAATACTAAGGGATACCCTAATTATGGTAGATTTAAGGACAGTGTAGGAACTGTTCTAGTCGCTTTCTGTCTTGGCATGGATACATTTGCTCAGCTCATGAAGTGCTCTCTAGCAAGGGCAAAAAAGATAGAGCTGGCTTAGCTAGCACTTCTCCTTTGTGGAAACATCTTCTGTTTGCTTGTGGCAATTAAGGTCATGTCAGGCCACCTAAGTTCTGTTTTCAGCCCCAAATGATTCAAGTATCTTTTGTCAAAATGTATTCATTTCTTGTAAGTTAACTGGTTATCTTTTTGCTTCCTATGAAGGCAAAATGAACTTCAGTTAACTGAGGAGAGTGAATTTGAAGCAGGATACCTTTAGAAGCCCTGACTAGCTGTGGCTGGGCAAGGCTTAATAGCAACTGCTTTCACCGTTTGCCTGAATTCAAGAATTCTACAAATTTGAAAACTTTCTGGCTATTAGTACTATGGCTGTTAATAATGTATAGCTACACCACCGATCACCTGAAGCAAAACTATAATAAACCATTTGTGTGCTTTCTAGGTCGCTTAGAGGAGCTGCTAAATGAAACCTCTAATTGAAATAGGTGTACTGATTTTTGAATAGGTACAATACTCTTGGAAGACTTGTTCTTGTCTCTGGAAAGTTCCACATATAAAATATTTTTTTTTTAAGGCGAGATTTGTAAGATTTGTCTAGTTAGCTAGACTGGAAAGGACACTACCCCTCGTAAAGAGGCAATGAAATCTGGATAGGTCTCGGATCTTCTTCCCTATGTAAGCTTGGAAATAACTGTTCAAGGGCTGATCTAGCTAGACTGATCAGTGAAGATGACTAGAGACACTTCTAGGCAGACACAAAACCAGAGATGTAACAAAGTTGTTCTATGTAGAAAAACTGTTATACAGGTAGAATTTATAATAAATATCATGCTGAGAACAAAACTTTCCCAGACCTACTTCAACTCTGTGTCCATTGACATTAAACTTATCAGTGAAGACAGAATTCCTCTGGTTCAGGGAGATCAGGTCTCAATAAAAATATATAGCTCTGCTGTTGTCACACTAAATACTCCCACAAAGTAACTAACATTTCCTGGAATGTTATATAATTCATTTAGGACTTCTGGTCTCTATTACGTGATAAGCTACTGCTATGTATGTAAATGAAAAAATCTAGGTGGCATAAGTGGGAAGGTAGCCCTGCTTTGAGCAGGCAGTTGGGCTGGATGATCTCTAGGTATCCTTTCTAATCTAAATTATTCCGGGACAAAAGCATCATTCTCTCAGGGGATAAATGTCTGATAAAAGTCTAACATTTCCTGTATCTCTTGCTTAGAGTTGTCTTTGTGCGTCTTTCCTTGCAACTGGCACTCCATGTGTTCGCAGGTACCAGCTACCTTTCTTTCAGAGGTGATCTGGTGCATGTCTGAGAGAACTCTGTAGAGCTGCTGTCATCACATTTGGGTTTGAAATCAGCTGTTATTGTTATCCCCTTGAGAAGGGGCTGGTGTTCCTGAAAGCATATTTAATTTTTCAAAGTATGTGAATTTGTCTAATAAAGACGGTTTCTGCTGCTTGGGAATCTTGTTCTGTGTTTGAGATTTTGAAGGCTATAGCAAAATGCCCTGTCACCCTAGTGATAGATACTCACTATTGAAAATGGTTAAGGCTTTATTTTTGCCTTAATTTTGCTTGGAAGCAATGACAGAACTCTTTTTAAGATGGAAAGCAGCTACGTAAGAATTATTTGTAGAGTTTTGGGTGGAATTAGCAGGGTGAGTTTTTTCTTCTTTTCGGGTTTTTTGAACTTCTATGTTTTGCTAGTGCATACTAACAGACTTGTATATTCCTCAAGAGTCGATTTTATATTTCCACATTATTATTATTTTCCTTTCTAAGTAGCAACATTTTTTCTACTTAAAAAGTGATAAATTGGAAGCATCCAAAACTCTAGAAAATTAGATGTCTTCATTTGCTATTTTGGCTAGGTAGACGAGACAGATTTACAACATGTCTGTTACTGTTTCATGCTGCAAAGTATGAACAACGTGAAATTCTGTGGCACGCTGTCTAGTTGAACAGACTGAAAAAAAATTGGAGCTGCCTGTTCTGCTAATGAGTTAGCCATAAGGGGCCTCACTTTAAAAATTTTATGTTGCCACTTCAGGCTTTTCTTTGACGCTGTGTAAAAAGATAAGATGGATTTAGCTTTGCAAAACCAGCCCAATCTAGTTTTAAAATTTCAGGAGCAGGTGTTGAAGGATTATGAGAACTGGACTTTGCTGGAAATGTATGTGAGCAGAAGCTGGTGTACAGTTAATTTTGCATCATGCGCATTGGCAGCAGGTAGAAATAGAAATAGCCATAGCTACTCGGTCATTCATGTTTTCTTGTACTTGCTGACCTGACAGCAGAATTGGTAGTCATCATGATTAAGATAATGCTTGAAATAGCTTACAGGACTTTTTTTTTAATATGTAGCATATAAGTGACTTGTGGATCTCTGCTTACAAGAGAGGCCAAGATCTGAAGGATTCCAGAAGCCTTACAAGTGAGTGACAGTGGGTAACTGTTACAGCTGAGGTAAACTTCTGATCTGAAATTTCTTTGCAGTTGTTTATTATCTCAAAATCAAGACTTTTTTCTTTTACTTTTCTCCCTCTTCTGCAGAGGAAAGATGTTAGGAGAATCCCAAGCTGTATTTGAAGAGTGGAAGCTGGAAGCTCTGTTGAATTAAGGTAATTCTTAGTGCTTGAACGCTTGTTGAGTAGCTGAGTGCTGAAGTTCAGTGCAATGGCAAGAGTACACGCTTCCTAGCTTCATGAATACCGAGAGGAAGGGCAAAAATCTGAGTTCTATTTTGCATGCAGTTAACATGTGCATCATTACTTACAAAATACTTTATACTTTGAGTTGCCTACATAATTTGCTTACAGAGTCTCTTTGCACATGACTGTAGGTATCTGAACAAAATGACCAGTAGTGGGAGGGTTGTAACACAGTAGACTCAAACCTGCCTTGCAAAGTGTCTCATTACGTATTTTGGACAGAAAGATGGGAACTTTAGGAAAGCTACAGCTTGCTGACTGACACCACATATCTGAAGTCCTGTTGCTGACCGTTACTGAGGCAATGACAACTTGAATTGAGAAACAGGCCTTATACTAATTATACTGGTGTAAAACATGATAAAAGTAGTTCAGGTGTT
This sequence comes from Struthio camelus, assembly GCF_040807025.1. Lineage (NCBI taxonomy): Eukaryota > Metazoa > Chordata > Aves > Struthioniformes > Struthionidae > Struthio > Struthio camelus. The sequence continues at coordinate 50,814,533 of NC_090982.1, forward strand.
AACAAATTGGAGAAAATTATGGCAAAAGCATTTTTCAGCTCTGAAACTCTTCAAAAGGATTGCAGGTTGAGGAATAGGAGAGTAGTAGTCCGGCCTGGGAATAAATGTGTGTGCAATACTTCTGTAATCTTCTGCTACAGCAGCGAAGCACCCAGCTGTGATTTAACAGGTAACTGGGTTTTAAGGCTTTTTTTCTGCCAGCAGATGGCTCTGTTGGTTCTGCTAACAAAAGTCTGGCGGTGTTTTGGTTGGAACATTAAGGGCCTTCAGAGTGCCGAGCAGAAAATACGCTGCAGTTGCAAAAATATTCTGTTAGTAGTAGCGTGACTGCTGCCGTTTGGCTCCTTGATTTCTGCTTTTGCAGTAGCAGTGGAACTCGTGTTGTGGTAAATGTATGAATATGCTTGTGTACGATCTCTTTTCTTTTTATGATGCGTCTCTGTGAAACTCGGTCTTTGTATGAGTATCTCAAAGACAAAATTTCCCAGGCAACATGGGCTAGTTTGAGATTAAAGAAGCTTAACAAAAATACTGAGAGAATGAATGAGTCTTATATCTCCATAATAAATGATGCAAAAAGAACCTGGAATTACGTTATTTGTGTGCAGCTCCCATGGCAAATGAAGAGTGAGTCTACTGCACAGAGGAGACTTATGGATGTTGCCTGCCTCCCTCTGCGCGTGCGTTTCAAAGTCTGCATAATTTGAGTCCTGGTAACTGGTAAAACTCCCAATCAAAGCTCTTCTCCAGTCTACAGAATACCTCAGCAAATGTGTTAAATGAAAGACTCAGGGGCACGTGTAAAGCTTTTCCGATCATCATTAATCTTTAAGCATTCATGCTGAATATGTGCTTTCTTAGCATGTTTTGGAAATCTTGGGCAGCAGCAGGGAAATCTCAACTTGCAAAACAAAATCCAAGCTGAGCACAAAGATAGTCATTCCCTCCGAAGCATTCAGGAACTGCTAATACTGGTTAGGCTAACTTGAGATATGTTTCCCCTCCCAGCATTTTGCTGTCAGATTATTTGGCTTTGGAGGAGCAAAGTGGGGGCAAATTTAACTTGGGAATAAATTAGAAAAAGAACCACAAAGCAGGGTCAGGTTGTCTGAAGACAGTGGAGGTTTTGCTACTTATTTAAATACAATCAGGCTGCTTAGACAGCTAAGACAATAGCTTAATATTTGATGTACTTACCACATACCCAGTGCGAGTAAGTTACTTTCACACCATTTGATACCCTGTAAACCTGTAAGATGTGAGTGAGCTAGGACAAAAATGCAAGCTGGAGAGGAAGGAAGGTAGTGCTCTCCAGGAGATTTTTTTTCCAACCTAGTTATCTTTTAGAAATGTTTCAGGTTTCATGTTTGAATCAGCTAGATGTGGACTTTGGTTTCATAGGTATGAAAAATCCTTGTTTAAAAGATTTTCTATAGATTAGGTTAATTAAAGCTGAAAACAGACTTATAGCATTTTTAAGCATATTTTAGATAGATACAAGCAGCATTGGAATTTGACTTAAAATATTTGTCAGTAATTTAGAATTTGAATTCCACTTAAATAAGGAACTGATGTTTTTTCAGTGATGACATAAGATTTAATTATTTTAAATTATTACCCAAAATTTGTTTTAGTTTATATGATGGGCAACTTCATATGTTATTTTCATCTCAGTAAATATTACATTAATTGGTGTGTGGATGTCTGCAAAAACTAAGTGTGCTTTTTAGGCCAGCAGCCGTATTGATGACTCCTGTGCTCTACCCTCTTACTTAGAGCAGAAGAAATGTGTTTTACAATAGCTCCAATGTGAACGTGTAGACACACAAACACTATATAATACAGGCAGAGTCTGAACCTACAGTGTTTGAACTGAAACCAAAACCATCGTCTGTCTTATATTCTGTTCTTTCTACACTAAGTGGCACACAGCAAGTCCCTAGTTTAGCAAAATTTGATTCCCATGGTATCGAAGGAGTGGAATTCTTTGATCAACATATTTCTGTTAGGCAAGTGTATGTCAGTTTTTAAACCCATCAAACATGGATGCGGTGGCTTTCATTTTTTCCTGATTTTACTTTGTATCTTCGTCTTCAGAGTAAGTGATCTGCCTATAAACTTGACCCGACTGAACATCATCTAGGTGTACATATTCCTTCACTCCTCCTTGACGGAGAAAATCACACTTCAGCAGGTACCTGATTTATCCTTTCCCTATTGTATATTATGGCAGCTACCATGTCCTGTCTACTTGCTAGTTGCAAGAGTTTCCCTTCAGAGTGTGAGTTTGAGGTGGATGCTATCCATTATTAATTTTGGTGCTTAAGTTAGGGGCTTAGACTGCCTGTGTGTTAAATTGAGAGAGATAAGAATTAGGGGAAAAAAAGAAAAACCCTCCATAAGTGGTAACCAGGAAAGCATTACTCAGAGATCAATGAATAAACAGATGGCTTCCACATCAGTATTCAGAGATGGATGGGATTCTTCAAAATACGTGCAATTGATTTGGCAAAAAATCTATACAGCTGGGTAAACGTGCGTTACTCTTTAATTTAGGTTCTATGCTAAAGTCTGATCACTGTCTATTTTGCTGGTGTTGTAGACCTGAAAAAACAAATCAGAGCTGTAAACATGCTGCCAGGGTTGGAGTGGAGGAGTTGTACCTTTGCAGTTTCTCCCGTGGATGCTGTGTGTGTGTGAACATGAGCTGGGATGCTCCTGACGTGAGCAATATGGTATTGCGCTTTGTTTTCTCTCTCTGACAGCTCCTGTTGGAGGTATTCAGTCCCTTCCTTCCTTCCTTCCTTCACTAAACGTAAAGCCATTTCTTTATCTTTGTGCTTCAGTTTTCTCGGGCGTCTGTTGCTATTCCTTCAAATGGCAAACCTGTAGCAGGTTGCATCCCCGTTCTAAATTTGGGACTAAGGAGGGGGGAAAAAGTGAAAAAAATATTCTGAAGCAAACAGGATAGGCTGAGCTACAGATAATGGAGGCTCCAAAAGATGGAGCTAATTACCTACAGTAAGTGAATTGAAGCAGTTCCAATGAGATATTGGCGAATAAGCATATTAAAACAGCTATAATAGAGGACGTGAAATGAGGCGAAAGAAATGAGGGATGAAAATGTAACACATGGAAGGAAATTCATACAGGAGATTAAGAAAATTACATTGCTATTGTGTTTTCATTCTAGTAAAAGTGAACAACCTTCATTTGAAATGCTTTATAAGTCAGTTATTTGTACCTAGGGGAAGATGGTAGTTGATTGCATAGAGGCATAACCTCCTAAACCCCGGAAACAAATTTGATACTGTGAGTGTATTGCAGTATGTTGCAAGATAACTAGAAGAAACAAGATGCAATATATGAACTTTAAAGAAGTTTCATTTTCTGATGCTGTAAGAGTGATTTACCCTCTTGTAAGGCTGTATTTTTCATACGAATAGCTTCATCTCATTTTTGAAATTGTTACTTACCAGATAACGTGCCAATGTTTCCTTTTCATCTCCCAGGATTTACATTTTTAGGACTTTCTCTTGAGTGTGGATCAGCTTTTTTTGGCCTGTCTTATCATTTGAAACAACATTGCGATGAGGTGTCTTTTTAGTTTGGTTTCCTGAGAAAACAAGACAAAGATGACTTGCTCCATCAGTTTCCTTCTTCCTTAAGATTTTCACCTCATCTTCCCTGAGAATTTTTGTGGCCGAGAGTGAATCTGGACCAAATTTGACAGCGGTAGAAGGCACAAATGCATGAAATTTCCAGAAGTTTCATCAAAATTGGCAGCTGGCTGGTATCCACTGAAGGAAGTTTTAACCCTAAAACTATCTTTTCTAAAAGCCAGAAGGCAGTCGGGCAATGCCGTGCGGATCCAGCCAGCAAGGGCTGCTAGCGGTTGCCCAGCAGGGCAGCAGTGACGGGAAGGGACGCATAGCACTGACCCAAAGGGAGGGCTGGAACAGTACTGGGGGTGTAGGACAAGTCCATGGGAAACCTGGCTGAATCAATCCCCTACTCATGGGTCAGTGTGTTCCTGCTTATAAAACCCTTTGGTTTCCCTTGCCCTGGACATGGTTGTTGTTTACCTTCTTGCGTGATCATTTATCTCTCTGTTCTTGTCTTATTCCGAAGCTTCCCCCCCGCCACAAAGAGAGTTTTAAGACCCCTGTAAACAGCAACTTTATTCCTTCAAAACGGTTTCCTGGAAACTGAATGGCAGATAGCAGTCTTCTGGTTTGAACTTGACATAACCAGTACTAACAGTAATCCAGACAACTACTTTTGTTTTTAAAAGTCTTCAAGATAATGCATATTTCAGTTTTTTTCCACTTATTTCTAATTCAGACAAGAGACTGGCTTCACTTAGGTGCTATTTACTTACAGCTTTCTATTGAAGAACTGTCTCTCACACACCAATTCAGTGCAGCAGGTGGAAAAAGTCTGGCCTAGCGTTTGACCCTACACTGTGGGATCAAACCTAGATCAAATCCGTGCGCAAATATTTAACTTCAGTCATGTGGGCAGTTCCCAAAAGGTATCTCTAGGCTTCAAGTGCAGCAGATGCAGAAATGTTTGTAAGGGAAGAGAGAAAAACAATCCCATGAGCTACTCAGGCGGTGGCTTCGAGGGTGGAGCAGTTTTCTCATTATGTTCAAGCCTTCAGATAAACATATGCTCTCATTAAAAGCATGAAACCCAAAGGGAAGACGAAGCTATTAAAAAAAATTGCAAAAACGATTAGATGTTATTAATTCAGTTTCTCGGTTAAAAAAAAAAAAAAAAGAGTCTTTTAGAGAGACCTACCGGAAGAGATGAAACTGAAAATGATGCTTTCATTTCAATAAAGGAGAATTGTGGCTCTGATGTGGAAAGTGGTGATCTATGTATCTGCCTGCATTTGCTGATAGGACTTTTCAGTAAGGCTTGCAGGTAGACCTTGTGGGACATTTATGTTTTCTCTAATTGTTGACCTGTTATGAAAAGTCTACCTCTGAGCCCTTTGGAGTTATAATTTTTTTTATAGTGTTATATTACAAATAGCACTCCTTGTTTTCTTGCCTCCTGTACTAATAAGCTGAAGCCTACTGGGTGTTTTGAATACTGAAGCTACAACCCAGTGAATGGTTATCTTTTAACTTAAAGTTAATATGCGTTTTGTTAAGCTTTTTCGTTATTTTTCAAAAATATGAGGCTATGTATGTGTTGAGGGTAATTAACAAGAGCCTCAGCTTTGCTGAGTTGAAAAATTACCCAAGTGTAGTGAATTTTTTCTCCTATTTAATACTGAGGATCAGGAATTAGAGGACTTACTGTCTTAGCACAGTCAAAGAAGCTACTTGAAAGTTTTTTGCATGTTGTTACTTGATGTCCTGTGCAAACTTTGAAGTGCCTTACCCCAGCTGCCAGTGAGCAGTCCTCAGACTGGTGGCTGGAGGCTTATTGGCTAATGCAATGGAAGTTTTCCTGTGTTATGTATCAGTCTGACATTTCCTTTCATTCAAAGGAAAAACAAATTGCAAAAAGGTTATCATGCGTTTAAAGCAAACAATAGAGGTTTTCTGGGATCTCCTGTATTATAATCAAACAATTCAATGTTAAATGGTCCATTAGAGAAGAAAATGTTATTCAGACCTACCCAGTAAAAAACTTCAGAATCACCACATGCAGAAGTACGCAAGTAGCGGAAGACTAAATTAGTAGGATGGGCAAGAATTCAGTCAGCCACAGTAGATACTAAGGATTTTGATTTTCTTTTTTTTTTTTTTTTTTCCTTTGAACTGGCATGGTGTGCATGCTGTGCTAAAGACGTACTTGATCTGAAGTAATTTTACAGCTTTTGTAAGTCAATTCAGACTCATGCTGTTGTAAAAGAATTGTTATAATGGCAGCATTCAGGATGATACAGGTGTGTGGAATGCACAGTGTTGTTTAAATAGCGGCGCCACCTCCCAGCTGGATAGAGCTTCCCATTCGTTTGTGTTCTTCGCTATGCATAGTTGTGTACCGGGGGTTTTGCGGGGAGGGGGGGCCGTTGGTTGTTTTTTTGCAAAAATTTCTGCAGCAGGTGAGCTGGCTGCTGCTGGAGACTGCCTGTATTACTTGAGAAAAAACCTTTGCTTTTTTTCCCCTCCCCCTTTTAGTTCAAATAACAAACATAAAAGTGCTTGGAACAGCATAGCGACTTCTGTGTAAACTTTCTGTAAAACTCAACAAACGTAATGGCTGCTGTGATCACTGCCTGAAATATTTATGGAGATATTGCTGCCAGACCAGAAACCCTGTATCATGTAATGGGATGATTTGATGGGCACACTGAAGCCCTTAAGCTGTAGAGCAGCAGTTTGTTGACAATAAAATGTGATGGGAATTAATGTGGGCTGGACAGAATTTGATCCACTAGAACATCTGTCCTGAATGCTAGAAGTTAGACATACCTGTGTCAGTGGATTGGCATATAACAGCTACGTGAATAATGGAGAGTTGGAAATTTATAGATAAGTTTTAGCAAATTGTTACCTAATCAAGTACTTTGTGGCCATGTAGATTAACCTTTTTAAGAAAGAATGTGAACAGATCAAGGGGTATATTCATAGCCTAATATAATTGAAATAAATATCCCGGCACATTTAAATTGGGTGTTCTCATACTTAACTAGCTTTGTGCCAGTGGTGGTTCCTACTCAGCTGGAATGTATCATTAGGTGCTGTTTGTTAATGAAGTTTATTGTACCATGAAGCCAATTTTTGGAGAAGCTGTAGAAAGAAGAGATGGAATTGTTGCAGGTGTAAACTGAAACATGATATCCTTTGTGTATAAACATGGTTATATTAAAGTTGGTATGGACACAGTGATGAAGTGTGCCGCTTTCTGAAGAACTGACAAACTAAACGAGACTGACAGAGGCATGCTTCCATTTGATGGATTCTTTAGTTTTGCTTACATGTGGTAGTCTCTGCAAATACTATGTTTTTGAGATCATCAACAGAACCAACCAACCTATAGGGCTCAATACTGTTATTATCTCTTCTATGGAAAAAGTTTGAAAACTTTTTATTTACACAGTCAATGGTTTATAGTCTCTAACTTTTAAGAATGTATTGTTTGAATAGATTCAGATTTCTTTCAAATGGTATTTCATTGTCTTGTGAACACAGTAGCTGTCTGCATGGCTTGGTTGATGCATCCCTTATATATTTTTGTCTTCTGCTATCATATTGAATTGAATGAAGCAGAACGCGATGGTTACTCGTTTTATCTTATATCCTTTTCGCAGTTAGTGTTTTTGGCAGACAAAATGTTTTCATTTCTGTTTTTAAATTAGATTCACAAAGTAGCAATATTTCACATGCTCTTTATGGAATTAGAAACGGGAAGCATTCATTACTTTTGGTGTAAAGAAGCAAAACTGTGACAGCACGTTAGAAAGTATAATGGCTTATTAGTATTTACCTGAACGATAATATTCTTTTCAGCGTATTGCATAACATCACAAATAGCTGGTAAGAGAATATTATTTAACAGGGCAGCATGTTACATATTTTTAATATGAACGTTGTTAGAGAGCTGTGTGTTTTGTTATAAAGGTTCTTCAGGATGTCCAAAGGAAGCTCTATTGGAAGTTTCACGTCCTCAGCAACTTGAAAAATCAGGCCATTTAATGAGATACCTAAATATAGACTTAGGGTATGTCTATATGTCCAGCTGCAGTAAAGTTTGGAGGTACCTGAGCTCCATTTTAAGAGGGATTATCTTAAGTATTGCAAGTAGAAAGCTCCTCATAGACTAACTTACTCAACATTACAGCATTTATGCTAGTTCAGGTAACTTTATATGAATAGAAGTCTTCAACGTAGACATCCTCAGAGGATCCTAAATTTAAGCTTGCATTAAAAAGAAGTCTTTCGTGACTCTTCTGTCTGGTAGTTAAAGTATTCTTTTGTTGTCTTCACAGGGACCCGTATCTAGTTGTTCTTGAGTGGGTAATTTGTTTTGAGGAAGGATGGTTGGAGAGTAAGGGTAATTGAGATAAAATGGGGCTTCGAGGCCAGCTTCTTCCCCTCCACCCCCATATACTTCTAAATTATTATATTAACTACACTGCAGCGACTACAAGATCTAACAATGCAAGTACAAGCAGCTGCTGATCTCTGAATTATGATCCTAATGGGAGTTTATTTCTTCAAGCAGTATCTTCATTTGCTGAGATCAGCATATGGGTAACAGAAAATTTAAATAAAAGTAAAATTGAAGCTGTCAGCATTTGATGTAGAGCAACAGACCAATATGCATTAAATCTTATTGTTATCTCCACAGAAGGAGAGAAGGATGATGGTGATAATTTTTTTTAACTCTTCCAATTCAATCCTGTTGCAGATCTTGTTTTTTAAAGAACTATGTGCCTCTCTAAAATGGCTTCAGTTGCTTGGGTTTACATTCACTTGCTGGTTCCCACAGTGCATTTTAGCCCTGTAAAGCTTCTTACGAGCTCAGGTTTGTTTTTTCACAAAGTAAAATGGAATCAAATCTGCAACACCCCATGACAGCTGCAGCATGTTAGAAAGGCTGCTGTTTTCTGCCTTTTTTCCCTTGACAAGCTAACCTGTCATTTAAACGGTGTGTTCCTGAGAAATCACCCAGGGCCAAGAAGCCTGGCAGGTGCCTGTTTCATTCAGCACCTCCGTCCTGTCATGCAGCACAAAGGTGAGTCTCGGTGGAGTGCAGTAAGGCATGTGGGGTCCAAATGGCTCTTGAGAAGCTGTGGACGGCGCCGTACCCTGGTATTGCGTGCCTGACTGCTATGAAAGGTTTGCTCTTCTTGATTGGCAGTGGAGAGCAGGGGGTTGAATTTTTCAGGGGCCCATTACTATGGAAGTTTTACAAACTCAAGTCCTGTACGCTACTGTTTTTTCTAAAATATTTTTATATGCCTTTTTATCAAGGCTAATTTTAGCAAAAATATTAAATCTTCCAGGATGCCAGGTGCCTATGTAGTCTGTTTCAGGTCTTGGGGCAGTAGATAAAAAAACTCATCTTCTGTTGTAGTTCTTCAACAGTGACTTTGAACGCTGGAAATATTTCCTACAAGTGAAAATAAATCTACTGGTGACAGGTTACAAAAGCCTTTTACAATGTAGAATACCAACCTTGTTACCTTTTTGTTTTCAGAGTTGTGTTGCATTAAACTGATTATTGAGGTCACAGTAATGGGCCTAGAGGTGACAAAGTACAAATCTGTAGCAGTGCATGCAGTCTTCAAACAGCAAGATGAACTACTCTATCATTTATGTGAATAGGTTGTTTTTTTCGCTCTTATTCAGTTTCTCCCTTGAATCTCTCTTATATTCCCCTGATTTTATCTTCAGGCCCTGACTGTACTACAAATGTAATCAAGTTATTGAATAGGTAGAAGGGCCTCTGGGCAATACAGATGTATTTTTGTTTGGTGTTGGGTTTAACTGTGGAACAACCTTTATTGTAGAACTGGATTAGAGAAATGTGTTAGGATACAGTCTTGGTTGTAATGTGATTCACTAGCCAAGTTCTAAACATAAGATCTACTTTTTACACTTCCTGTTAGGTTGCTGATACTAGTCATTGTGTCCTGTAAATGTTTATAACAATTAGTAAAATTATGCCTAGCTTCATTCATGGATGACTTAAGTATCTACATTTGAGGAATAATTTTAGACCTTTGAATGCAGAACAGTTCCTAATATCAATGTTTTACAGCAGATAATTGTGCTTCCACATCACAAGGCCAGGTTAGAGAGATGTGTGGTTTTTGATTTGGGAGTCTTCTCTCGCTTCTTCAGCACAGCTCACTCAGCCATTTCACGCTCCTTTTGTGGCTGTGTTTCCTAGCCTTTCCATGTCACTGAGGGCAGCCATGGTTCTTTTTCTTGGGTCAAGGTGATGGATCTATTTACACTTCCGTGCTTTAGAAACTGCTTTGCAGGACGTAAACCGGTTGTGGATGGCACTTCTACAAGGAAGGCTTGTTGAAGGAAATTATCCCTTCCTGTTGAGCTTAGGAAGAAAAAAAAACTCTAAAAACTTGAGACAAATTTTTATGTTGTCACGGTAGCTTTGATTGTTCGTGTAATTTTAGGGTCTGAAATATTTGTGCCTGCTTCTGGAAAAAAGCTTATTCAGCCCACAGGGGCAGCCAAACTCATTCAATTTGACAGGAGCTCAGTGATGTCTGTGCAGGGTGGAGAGCACTGAGTCAGGGGTAGGACCTGCAGGAAGAAACTTGTTTGAGACCTAAGTCTAAATTTTAGATTCTTGAGAGCCCCAAGTTGTTGCTGTCTAGCCCAGGAAACGCACAAAGTCTAGAAGTACGGCAGTTTCTGTCAGCAGGCTTCTCCAGATGCTTAAAGATGTGCCTTTGGGTATGTCTGATTAATTGTATTTGAACTAATTATATTTCAGTGCTAATTGGAGCTGAAATTTGCATCTCTTACTTTCCAGCTAATTGTCCTAACCAAGGTTTTAATGAATGTATTGTCATGGTGTGTTGCAAGCAGCTGGGAGCTAGTTCTGCTCCTGTTCTGGTTTGACCAAAACGCACATGGTTGTAATTAATGTAGTGCTAAACTGCAGCTCATAAGTTGTGCTGAAAGAAAAGACATTGTTACTCAGGTTCAGCACCGTGCTAACATGACTGCGTGGCCAGCTTATGCTGAGCATCTTATGCATCTACGATCCTGGGCCCTCTGCTCTCTGAGCAACAAATATCGAAGAGTTCCACGCAAAAGTATTTCTGTGAAAATGGCATCTTGGAGTTCCATATTTATTTTCTGTCAATGACTCAAGATTAGATGTGCTCAGTTAATAAGTCAAAGCAAGATTTTTCTAGCAGCCCACACAGCATGCTCAGTGATTTATCTGAAATTCAAGCTGTGTTCATTCCACTTCCTACATCATCACTGACATAAACAGTCTGGAGTCAGAATTTCACTGGCAATCCTGTTGATGCATTTTGCAAATTAAACATCTTTCTTTTCCTCAGTTATTTTGGCTCTAAAACATTGGCAGTATATATTACCATAAACTTGATTTGGACACTAAAGTAAACAGATGCATCTCAGAAAGCAGAAAAGGAGAATATATATGCAAATGACAAGGTGCCTTTTTAAAAATCATTTGATCAGAACTGTAAACAGAATACATTGGTTTGGAGATGGTATATAAGAACCTCTTTCCAGACACCTAAAACTTCAATGCTCATCCTACCTTTTGGTCTGTCACTGTTCAAAATTAACCTGAAACTTTTACTTAATGGTGCAGAGAACAGACCAAAACCCAGGGAATGTAGGCCAGTAGTAGTAGGACTTCTTCCAAGTAGTGTTTGGAAGTAATAATAATATTTAGAAGAATGGTGGTGGTTGTTAAATTTAAAGTACATCTACGTGACACATTTATACGTTATTGTATTTATTACACAGTGCTCAGAGACCCTGAGTCAGGTTAAAGCACGTTCTATGTGGAGGGAGGTTCAGTCCAGTCTTTGAAGGACATATAGTCCAAGGCTGCAGTTTGGCAGTTACTTGAAGCTGCCATTGTCACATTCCCCAGAAGTTATGCTATTCCCAAAATGATTGGTTTTAACCTGGCCACTTCCCTGATTTGATTCCCTGACTAAAACACTATGCTGGCAAAAAAGAAGCAGACAGTACAAGGGCATGAAAAGATGCTGGGGCGGGGGGGGGTGAATGAGGAGGAGGATGGAGGGATGATCTCCTTCTGATGGTATTTGATGGAGTTAGTGCTAGGTCCAAGTGGTCGTTCAACAGCTGTGGAGCATTATCCATCCTGCCACAGAGGATGAGAAGACTGGTGATGTGTTATTGCTGTATGTGACCTGTGTCAAAATATAAACTTGCTCATCTAACTATCATCTAACATTGTTTCATCTTATTTAACCTATGACTGTTTGTTTACATGTAAAAAGCCTCCTATTCAAACATGAACAGAAGGGGACAAAAGTGAACTTTCTAATGTTGTTCTATAAGGGGGGCACTGGAGGACATATTATATGGAAAAAAATTCTTTACAATGAAAGTAGGCAATGACTGTGAACAGGTTGTCTAGAGAGGCTGTGAATCCTTGAAGCTTTTCAAAATTTGACTGGACGTGGCCCTGAGCAACTTGGTCTAGTTTTCAAATTAGCCCCGTTTTAAGCAGGAGGTTGGACTAGATGACTGCCAGAAGTCCCTTCCAACCTATGATCCTATGATAATACCATTAAGTGACCTCTACAAGATTACATACTGAGACTGTGGCAAAATTCAGGGGTTTTTTTGCCTAATGTCCTAGAGAAATTGTGCCTCACAGCTCAGAGGGAGGTGGTCTTTATGTTGTCTGTCAATTTTTCTTTAGTAAATGATCTAATCCTTACCTTTAGAAATAATGTTTGATAGTTTAAACATCCTAGTTGGATTTTTTTGGGGTGGGCATCTGTGCCTTAGATAAAGCAGGGCATTTATTTTGGTGAAATGCAAATGTTGACAACTTAATGATGGTGATTCTTTGCAGATGGTGATTCTCCTTTCAACTCTGATTTTAATTGAAGAAACAGACAAGCTAAATTCTTCGTGTTTTAATGTCTGCATGTGAAGAAAGTGGCTTAGTATCCAAAGAGCTAAATGAATAATTCTTAATCACAACTAGCTTCTTGTTCTTTTGCCAATTAATGACCAGTTGGGAGGAGTTAATGGACCACAGCTGCATCTTGGACCATTAACCTCTGAGGAGATTATTTCTTAGTAAGTGCCTGCTACTAAAAGCTTTACTATTACAAGCTAAATATACTTTAACGTCTCCTGAAGTGCTTGTGGGTTTTTTCCCTTACGAATTTTGTGTATGTGTCACTGCCCTAACATATCCTTCTACTTGATACCACTTAAATTGTCAACAAAAAATGTAGCAAAAAGAAAGTCCTTCCCAGTTTAAAAATTGAAGGAAACAATACTCAAAGTATTTTTTTGTAGTGGCTTGCAATCCATTCTTTCTTTAATCCACTTGAGCAAGGAAGCTAGCTTTTGTAAAACCCACTCTATTTCTGTGCTCCACAGTGTCCTGGGGGATAGCCTGAGGATGGTGATTATATGTAATCTCCATATTTTGAAAGGTGTTGTGTTTATTGGGTAGTAGGATTATGCTAACTCACATGGGCAGCAGCTCTGATAACTTTTTGGGATATGCACACTGTACATAAATACACTCACTGTGTTGTTGGATAATTTTTTTTCTTGACATTCATCTTCTATTATTTATAGGTTACAGCTGTACAAATAAGCTTATTCATGACATATTAGAAAAATGATTATGAAATCTTTGTACTGTCTCAACCTAATTAATGCACTGGATGTCAAACATGATATAGGGGGAGAAAAGTCCCAGGTCTTAGATTTATTAGTGAGTTTATTTTGGGAACTTTCCACTTAAAGGAAGTGTCTTTAATATAATTAATATTTCTGTATATTGGCCCTAGAAATTACAAAAGCTCTAGAAATAACCTATCCATTTTTTCAATCAAAATAACATTACAAGTTTAAACTTGCAGACCCTTCTCTTTTCAGTAGTATAAGAGGTTGTATTTCTACCTTGTAATACTGCAGTATGTCTGCTCATAGCAGAGTTCATAATCCAACAGATACAGTATTTCAGAGTTGCCATATCAATTCTGAAAACTTAGTCAATGACATTCTCCTCAGTGACTTCATTCTCATAGGAAACCTAGATGGTCTGTGACAAAAATACACAATAAAAGATACCTTTGTGGAGGAAGTTTTATACTAAGCTTGGTCTGTTACAGTGTAAAGATATTTTAAACTCTTCTGTTCCGGCTGGGTGGCAGGTAAAGAAAAAGTAACCATTTTTCTTTTGCTATAATAGCTAACAAGTTCTGAACAACAGCGTTTCTCCAAAAGTTTTGTTTTTTTGGTTTTTTGTTTGATTGGGGTTTCTTTGTGTGTCTGTTCAGTCTGATCTGCTTCTGTTTTATAGCTGATCTGAAAACTCCTCTGTTGTGAGCAAATAACTTGCTAGAGGTCTGAAGCTGAATACATTATGCATGGGCTATCCCATGTTCAAGTGGCAAACCAAAATCTAGGAAGAAAAATGTCTTTTCTGCTGGCTGTCACAGTTGGTTGTGCTTCCTTGATGAAGGTAGACACATACGTGCAAAAGGACTGCCCTGGAAGAATAAAGTGAATCAATGCTGTCATAGGTATAAAGGCAGAAATTGAGACAGTCACCAGAGAGACTCTCAAGAACTAGTATTAACCAGAAAACATATTTGGAGGAAGAGAAAGCAGGAAGGTCACAAAATGGAAATAACTCCTGAAAGGTACATCTAGGAACTAACCTGAATGCTGTTGTACCCAGATACCACTTAATCAAGTTTCATCCCATTGTACAATAATGTATCATTCTGTATCAGTCCAGCATGCAGCAATGCTTCCTATGGATTATTTAAAGCTCTGACAATTTTGTGAGTCAATGACTTAGCAATACATTTGTGTGAGTGACCACCTACTTTTGCTCGTTTTGAACCTGCCACGAGCTAGCTTCTTTTGATGATCTCTAGCATTCGGAGTGGGGAAGACGGGATGGTCTATCACTCTTCTTCCTCCCCATGCTATTTATGAAGAAAATGTTTTGGCACTGGTGCTGGTTAATTGTCTAGCAATTGACTTAACTGAGATGCATGTTGTCCAGGAATTTTTTTCATCTGAATTGTCATTAAGACTCGAGGTAGAGTTTAAATTTGGGCTATGGCCTTTAATACTCTAAATGGATAGGGACCAACCTACCTTATATGTTTTTTTTTTTTCCTCCTTACAGTATGATACTGAAGGGGACTTGATTTCAGTCTTCCTTTGTGGGGAAGGTTGTGTTTTGTTCTTTATAGCAGCATACTCACTTCCATTACTTAGTCAACCAGAAAAAGGAAATGGCATGGTTCACTTTCTCAAGAGGAAGTGCTATACTTGTATACTTGGTGAACCTAGTTCTGTCTTGGCTCTAGTACATCACCTTTTGGTAGTGTTATCAAAGCAATAGGGGACATGTTTGGGTATTCAGAGCACACTACAACGCTCTTCCCCATTGCTCCTGCGTCCGCCTTTTGCTCATTTTGTCAGCTTGGGTGTTCAATCTCTTGGCCTTCCCAGCCCACCCTATCCTTACTATTATTCTTATCCTCTAAAAATGATTAGACACTTTCAGAGAAATGGCATTAGGATCTCTTTAACGTGTAACTGTGATCATAACCTAGCTGGATGGAGTTTCTTTTTATCCCTTGGACATTCCTTACCTTTGACTCTACAGCATAAGAGTTTACAGACTTTTTATCTTCTCTATTATAACACAGTTGTTCTCCTTAACTATATCAGTGCCTAATTCACTCTGAATCTCACTAAGTTCAATTCTCTATGTTGTGGCGATGAGTATTTCCTTCTCAAGTTATTCTTTCTCAGTGTCGGTGAGGGTTGCTTTCCTCTCCTGTTAAGACAAATCCAACTGAGTGCTTCTGTTTGTCCTCTCATTTTTTTAATCAATATTTCACAGACCTCTTTAAATACTTCTTTCTTCAGTCTCCTTGTGTAAATTCAGGTCTCTCTTCACATGGAAATCTTTCCAATGTCTGTTGTTAGTTTTACTGTTGTATAGTCTTTTAGCAGATGGAGCTGGACTCAGCACTGGTTTTAACATTGATTTATAGAAATCTCAACGTTAGACTATATATGTGTGTGTGTGTGTGTATCATATACATTTAAATTTTTTCTTTTCTGACCATACTTTGTGGACAGAACAGTTACTTCCACTGAATTGTCAGTGGCAGTGCACTGATGCATTAAAAATGCATGAGCCAAAAATTGTTGCTGTTTACTACTGTTGAAGCATCTCGATGTTACTGAATGTACTCTTACAGAATCTGTATTTGTATGCAGCTGAGAATGATAAAAATCCCGTTGGTAAATACAGACTTAGATTTGATTTCATCTGTCATTTTGAAGAGTGAGCTTGTTTGTAGAAGTGTAATTGATCATTTGGATATGAGTAGCTACTGCGATTTCTATTACTAGTGACTGTCTTTGCATGTGAAATCTGTTCTACATTTTAGCTTTTTGGAGTTATTGATGTGTAACTGGCACAGAAGATGCATGTTTTATTAAGGAGGGGCTACTATTTGGCAAACTGCAGAGAATATTATAAACGGTCTTTTAAGGGTAGTATATGAAACTTATTATTGCTTGTCATATTCAGTTTTCTCTCAGTCCTAGTGTTTGGCTTCTAACCTGTTTAGATGTACCTGGTTTTGGAGATAAAATGACAATATATTTATTATGCTTAATATTTTACACAGCTTGTAAACTTGAATAGTTTCCCGTTCATGCTGAATACGCAAGACTTCTGGATATTAGACTCAAAAGCCACAATGCAAAACCCAGCAATGACAGCTAATTCTCCAAAAACACTTTAGAGAAGTAACACAGTGCAGGTTATTCAACAGAGCTGGTGCTTAATTCAGATACTTCAAATGAAATACACTAAATAAGCATAAAAATGGTACTGCCAGGGATATTTCTCTAAAAGATGTCAGTTTGTGTGCTCTGCATAAGCCCACGTTGTGCTCAAGTGTGCTTTTTTTTTTTTTTTTTCTGCAGTGTAGCTACTTCTGGAGTGAGGTTCAAATACATGTGGATATAGACTTGCAGCTTGGCTTGTTTTAATGCATGTAGTTAATAGGTACATTTTGTGCAGTGCTGTACTTTGACATTTCAGCTTTAGTTTCTTCCCAATAGATGCCTTGTGCTACCACTGAGGTTTTTCTGGAAATATTTCCAAGATTTGGGAATAAAATAATTAGAGAAATACAAGTAGCTTTTTTGGTAGGGCAGTTTTGATGTGCTTTCAATTCATTTTGCTTAGTAGATTGTGACCCAGCGCTGTGACCGTCTGTTCTTTGGGCCTGTTTATTCAGGGGGCCGTGGACTGCCGAGAGCTGAGCGCACCAAGGACAGCTGATATGTTGTGTGAGAAGAAGTAAAGGTAAATTTTAGAGGAGAGTTAATAAAGCAGAACATCATCACCTCATGCCAAGTTTCTAATGGCTAATATCTAATGTGTGTGTACATATGTGCTAATATATATAAATATATTTTGGCAGAGCAGTTCCTGCTAGTATGGCATATATATTATCCGAGTATGTTGTTTGCATGATGATTTCGAGAACTTTAACCGCTAGATGGAGCAGGGTGTTAGGAAACAGGATTCCCTGTGGTTAGGACAAGAGGGCATGGTTTTGGAAGGTATTATTGCTACTTTATTTATGGCCTGATGACTTCAAAGCTAGCAGGGTTTCCCTGCCCACTGGCTTCTGTGCTATGGCAAGGTGCAGCTAAAGATTATAATTAAACAAAATTCTGACAGCTTAAAACTCAGGCATCTCTTATTGTTGTGTCACTCCCATTCTGGAAAGCACCAGGCTGTTATAATGATATACAGCAGCATGAGGTGCTAATAGCAGGAAAGTCATGTATTTTTAAAGTGGATTTCAAATCATGTTTTAAAACCCATGCAGTAAGTGAACTAGACAAACTTTTTGCCCTTGGGACTTATTTTCTTATGTTTCCTTGGCAATTCGAATACTGTAATTTGGAGCTAGTGATTTTCCCACTTACTAGGAAAAATGTACATTTTACAGAAAATTATATTGAGATGAATAGTAACCTCAAATGAACTAAAATGCGTCACTTGCTGCAAGGCAGAGGTCAAGTATCAGCATTTTTTTTTCTTTTGTCATCTGCCTTTGTTTTTTATTAAGAAAATTATTTTTGTGTTTTAAACAATTCAGCATTCCAGTGTTATGAGACTTCAGGTGTTCACATGCTGTTAGCAGTCCCGCAATACATCCAGCAATATTTATGTAATGGTAGGCCCAGTAGTTCAAAGTGTGCCATAGAAAGTGAATATAAAATTTCCTCTTTAACTCCTAAATAATTGCAACTAAGTCTTCAGTAGCTTGAATTTAGAGAAAGATTTGCAGGGCAAAGAGCCTGAAGTTCCAGTCTTCAGAGACCATTAGCAGCAGCCCCAGGACATCCGTTGTGGGAAGAAAAGCTGTGCCACATTTGTTTTTGAATTGCTCTAAGAAGGAAAATCCTATCATGAGATCTTCACGATGAGTCAAAACCAACTGAAGAGTGAATATTCTCTAATGGCTTGTGCATAATTTATGTGCTAGAACAATTTTTGCCGAGATTATTGAAGGAGTGACATTTTAAATAACTATGACTATCTGAATGGGCTGAGATCTTCTTAAAGAAGTGCAAAGAGGTAAATTCATTAAAAAAGGTTCATGATGTATAGTTTGCCTATTTGTAAGTGTGATATCTTCTCAGAAACAGGTTTATAGATGTATCACAATACTTTATTTAGCTACAAACTTCAGAAGTGTCTGATTTCGATGGAGGATACAAGGTTATCTCTTTGCAAGTATTAACATGTAAAGGAATAATGAAGACTTAGTGCTTTGAACAGTTATTTTTATATTTAGAGGTAGGTAGCATCCTCTGTACTCCTCCCCACCAACTGGTAACCAGCCATCTGCCTTTCTTTTCTGCTAGGAGCTTTTGGAAGTCCTCAAAGTAGTAAAGAAATTTAAAATGTTGAGCTACAAAGCCAGCAGTGTATGTTGAAATACCTTCTGCTGAAATAATACTACGTATATAAAGACTATACTGATTTTATGTTAAGGTGCAGTGACTATCCTGAAAGTGCTGCAAAACCTAGCAAGCTGACCATGTCAATTATACCCAGGGATCATTTAAAAGACTGAATGAAAACCATTAAACTGCCCTTGAGATTAATTGGTGCTGAAAACACTGTTAACTAAATAAGAGCGCTTGAGCAGAGTCCAAACAGTGTTTTGTTAGAAACTGTTTCATTTGTCAATTTGAAATGATTCAAAGATTTTGTAATTAAAATATGAAAGTGTGTATTGGGAGAAATGTTAGTGTAGTACTACTGAACCTTGGTCTTTGGTCTCTTTTTTTTTTTTTTTTTGGACAAGCAGATGCCTATGGTGGGCTGGGTTTATGATCAAGCCAAGTAAATTTTTAAGCAGCTAGTCATAGTAGTCCGAGGTAGTAGTTTAAAGCACAGAAAAACCTCTGGTGAAGCTAGCTTATGCCGATAGTTGAAAGAAGGAATGGATCTGTAAATTACTTGGTAATCTCTATAGCGGCTGTAAAACAAAAATGCCATAACGGAATGAACTCTAGAAGATAGCGGTGAAAGATAGGCTGCTGGAGGCTGGCTCTACTCCAAATGGACCATTTAGGCTGTCTCTGATATACAGTCATTATTGTGCTTTTACTTACAACTTTACTGAACTCCTCTATAAACTTCTTTACAATATAAGTACATATCACATTTTAAGAGCAGTTAGCTAAAATGTATGTTCAATAATATTTAACTATTTAAACTGTGGCACCAATAACTGTATTTTATGTATTTTAAAGATCCCAGTGCTGTTTAGTAAGTAATTATGGTATCATTCAGGTTAAAAGTCTGTGGGTTATGGTTGTCATGGTTGGCAGGTCACAGCTGTGAGTCATAGGGCTATTTTCTAAAACATTAGCAAAAGTGCAGTAACTTCTGCATATGATTAAATAATAGATTGTATGGCCGAATTAGGTTCTCAACCTCACTCAACATAAACTTCCTGAAGGCATTTGAGAATGAATGGAGATGTCTTTTCACTGTCTGTCCAATTACCAAGGAGTCACGATGTGGGTGGGTTAGCAGAGCAGCTGGGCTTCTCCTTCATAGATAAAGAAATTGTTTTTACTGGCTCTGTGTCAGCTTCCCTATTGTACTAAGTGAAGCCTGGCGTGCTTGATACCCCTGCTCGGTGTTTTCCTTCTGTGCCAACTTGTATCACCTAGGAAATCATCACATCAGTGCCAGGAGAAAAAAAAAAAAAAAACCCAAATCCAACAACAATTCTGCTATCAGGATTTGCACTAATTAAGGGGAAATCATTGGAAAACCTGGGTATAAAAGTTTGCCCCACAATCATGATGATTCGTTGAAATTGGTATGTTTTGCAGAGCGGTTTTCCTTTGCTGTTCTGATATATGCTAGGAAGCAGCTGTCAGGCTGCTGGGGGAAGCTCTGCTCAACCCCAGCAGCCTGGCAGCTCTTGAGCCTTGCCCCACTCCTTGTCCCCTTCTCCACTAGGCTTTTTGGCATCCTTTCTGTGGACTGTTAGGGACTCGAAGTAAAGGGCCTGGGCTCTGGAGAGCTCAGGGTTTCTGGTGTGCATTTCTCCAGAGCAGCTAGCAGCAGATTTCCCTGGGATGTGAGGTTCTGGTCTGTGCATTGTTGCTGTGAGAGAGACTGTTCTGGACAAGTAGGATTGCCGTGTTTCCATTTTTGCGTAGACTTTCTGGACCAATATTTCACAGACATAGAAGGCGTTATGTTTCAGAGTGAAACAAAAATGTCTTCCACAAAAGTGCACACTTGCTGCCTACTGCCAGGAAGCCAGAGATTTGATGAGCATGGAGTCTTATCTCTTCCTCTGAAGCTGAACCTGCGGCAGGTGATGCAGACTTTCCTGGTATTTACACGTTACGATTCAAGGGATAAAAGAAAAGCTTCATTCTCCCAGCGCAGCTAGCCAGACTCTCTTAGCTCCCCCTTGGGTCTGTCTGTGCAAGGCAGACACAGCCCCATAGTCCCATAGTCCTGGATGCTCCAGCCAGGGTCCCCTCCCCATTCCTTATTTTGAACCTATGACTTGCCACGCAGTCCTGCTTTTCAGTCTTCACTCCTCAAGATTGGTTAAACTTGGGTTCTGTAGCTCCTTTCTGCCCTGACTGGCAGGTTTGTGGCAGAATTAAGTCCTTAAGGTTAAAATGCTAAAATATGTATGTCCTTTTTTTTTTTTTTTTCATGTAAGGAATACTGTTGGTAAGACTACCTATCTAACAATTGTGATGGATTAAAGTTTCAACTGCACTTCATTCGAGACAGATGGAACTATGAGTTACTCCTACATTGTCTTTGATAACAAGTAAACTGTCGGAGCACATTGGGAAGTAAAAGGTGTCCACTTAATTCAAACATGATTTGATGCATAGAACAAGGCTTGCTGTGTTTGGAGTTAGCTCAGATGCGTTCTTTAATGGTTCATTTTGGACAGCAAGACTTTCTGTGGCTTGGAGAATGCCTGTAAATAAAAGAGCATCAGATTTCCATTTTGCTGCCATTTTTCTGAAAGGAAACAGCTCCTGCCAGAGAGGCATGTCATTTACTTTTCCTCTGTGCAATGACACCTTACTGATTCCATTTCTAAGGATGGTTGGAATAACTAAATAATAATGAATGTGGGCCAACATAAAAGAGAAAAGAATGGAAATCTGCCAACATCTGGGGCCTTGCAATTACAGTCTATCTTTTAGCAAGTGCATCATATATTCTTCCTTGATGGTCAATGCTAATGAACTTTGGGTTCTTTATTTACAGAACTTAGTGGGAAGAATTTGTGGTTTACACAGTTGCTAAAGCAGATAGATGAACAAAATGAGATTTTGATGGCATCAAAACAGCTGGCATTGATAAATAATATCTTCTTATCATTTACATAAAATACTTTATTTTGTCAGGACCTATTATCTTAACAAAGGATTGATGCACTGATGCAGAGGAAGAAAGGGGATTCTTTCCCAGCTCAGCAACAGAATTGAAGTTTGGGATGAGGCTCAGGTAGGGTGAAGTAGATATGGAAAGGGATAAATTTTTATCAGAGATACTGGTCTCCCTCTTCAAGCAAAGTGGGCAAGTGAGAAAGCCCCTGGCATTTGAAGACGAATCAGTCTGGGAGTTCATTGTATCCCCTAAACAAGCATGCAGTTCTCTCTCCCCTACTGACTTTCCAATGTCATGCTGAGCTCCTCCAACAACCTCCTATAATTTTCTTTATGTTCAACAACTCTTCTCCTTACTTTACTTACAGGAACATGTCTTTGTGGTGTTCTTTCCAAACTCGCTAACTACCATACGAGAAATGTTGGCTTTTTTTTTGTAAATGCTCCTGTAGCATTTTTTTCCTATTGTTACCCTTTGTAGTTTGAAGCTAGCTTCCTCTTGCTAAATTTTTTGATATTGAAAACAATGCTACAAAGAAAACTGAAATGAGATCTTGGAACTTTTATATTTAGCAGGAATCAATTGCAAAGAGTCAGTTGTAATTGGTACCTAGAATAAAGCTGCCTTCGTTACAGCATAGGTGGGCTCTGAGGACTATTTCCCAAATGTTCATTTTAAAAAGTTGTTGCCTAATTAACCTGGGGAAGAGCAGAGAAAACTTAGTGATCAGCAAATTTCTTATGTAGTAACTTAAATTTGATATATATTCCTGTCCTAACTTTAAAAAGTACCATGCAAACCTGTCATTTTTTTGCTTCTATTTCCTCATACTGCCTAATACACTGATTTAGTACATAAATCAGCCATACAATTAGTGTAAACTCCGGTATTAAATTGTCACACTTCAAGGTCTCTGAAACCTCTCATTAACCTGTTGGTAGCACAGCTTATTAGATTTAGAGTGAAGGCTTGTCCTTTTTGACTTTCACTTGTACTCAGTTCTACTGTAGCTGAGGCACATGCAGAACAGGAGAAGCTCTACTGTTTAGAGTTCAGTATTGACAGATTCTGTTGCTGTGAAATTATTACAATGAATAGGATCTAGGTTTATGCATCTTCTGATGTAAACTGCAGCTAAATTAATTTTCGTTATGTTCAGAAAGATTTAGTGTGAATTTTTACAGCCATGCTCTAACTTGCATGACCTTTAGGAGGACTTTGGCATTAAAATGTGTGCTTCTATCCTAGGAAGTGATAATTAACTAAAAGATATGTTTGGGTACGTCTAAGCAACTAAACACACCTACAGAATTAATGCGTCCAGATTTTCAGAGGTATTTAAACACCTGGAGCTGGTGAGACAGCTATCAGGTATGTTGTGTAATTTTATACGCACGGCTTAAACTATCTTTAAAAGAAAAAAAATCCAAGTACCTATATCATTAAAAGTGGGGCATAGGGTCTAAAAAGCAGCAGGAGCAACACTTGCTACTTTAGTGCTTGATGCTGAAGCAGACTCCCAAATATCTAGGTGTTCAGGCTCCCTATACAGCATATGTTATCTCTGGACAGGTATACTAACCATCCAGCCTGAATAACAAGAAGCTACCTGAAGTCAGTGCAGGTGTCTAAAGCAAGTCAAGAGAAGATGCCACAGATGATGCATTAAAGTTTATTCCTCATGCACCAGTTCATAGGATTCTTCTTTCTACTCAATCCTCTATTCCTTTAACATATGCGTGTAAGATAATAGAGAGAGCTTTGGGATAGGAATCAGAAGCTGGATCTTGGCAATTGTCTGTCAAATCAAGTGGCTCTTGAGGTTTTTCTCTGCAGAGCAGAATGGTTCCAACATGCATATTGGTGCGTTCCCACAATGTGATTGCTTCAGCAGGTGGGAAATGTGAGCATTTGAAGGGGGCAATAGTGTTAACATCTAAATTCCCTCTTAAGTCCAACTCACTTTTTGGTTCTGACTGTCAAGCTTTAAACTCCTTTTCTGTCACATACATTCTTAGAAATATCTCAATCGGTGTTGATTTGGCTCTTGAGTTATCTTTGAAAGCATTTACCTTAACCTATTTTTTCACAAAAATGAGGACTACAAGCTGTTTGCGTATGATGAAAGGGCATGTGAGCATATCAGTCACTCTAAATATAACTGATTAGCTCTCAGCTTTCAGAAACTTGGCTTCTGAAAGTATAAAATCTTTTAAGTTCACCACTTATAACTAAGGTTCTGGTGCATGATGAGGGGAAGCATAAAAGGGAAAGCACTGAATGATCCTTTCCTCCTACATTCTTCACTACAGTCCCCCATCTTCCTAAGGGACTTCCTTTTTTGGGTAGATATCAATATATTTATTCTCCATGTTGTGTAATTCAATTTTCAACTCAAATATATTTCTGGCCTCCACAACATATAGAAATGAATCCCACGGGGCAGTTGTGTGTTGGGAATGTGCGTGGAGATTTTTCCTTTTGGGTACCTCCTTGTCCTTATAGTAAAAGAAATAATAAACAGTCATTTGTTATTTACCTTCTGCATGCCACTCATGATTTTATAGATGTCTGTCTAATCTTTCCTTGGTCTTTTCTTCTCTAGTTTGATGGGGTCTATTTTGCTTCATCTTTCGTTTTAACAGATGTGATCATCCTCTGAGCTTTCTCTGTTTACCCAGTAAGGGGCTATCAGCATCGCATTTCTGTTCTGTGAATAGTAAGGTCCAAATGAAAATGCCCATCTGCCAATACTTAGACACAGAAAAGTCTTTATGGGATATCACAAATATGAATTTTTCACTGTTGCAAGACAGAGATAATTTTATATAGCAGAATCTATTTCAAGGACTAAGTAGGTCTACTGCCAGGAAAGAGAATCAATGGAATATACTCCAGTGACTTCTGAAATCCATTTTGGCTAAACAAAATTTCATTTATTTGATGCTCTTCTGAGAAGTTTACAAAATTAGATTAAACTTGCTCACGTAAGTTTCCTTCTGATTTGACCCTGAGTGTTAACTGTTTGTAAAGACGTGAGCAAAAACTGTGTATAGTTCTTTCAGAACAAGGCAACAGTAACAAAAAAGTTGTTATGGGCTTCAAGGAAAAAGCACCAGTTTAGCCTTGTTTACATCCTTGTATCCCTGACGGCATGAGATTACCTAGATTACAAGTCAGCTATGGAAATATCTGAGCTTGTTGAAGCCTACAGGATTTAGATGGAAGTGGAGAAAGGTGTGTTATGGAGGTGACGGGGAAGGATGCCTTCACATGCAGCCATGCTGGAACAGGAGAGCCTGGCTCTACTGTGCTGCAAGAGCCGTGCCACTTTGCTGCTGCGTGTCTCCTGGCATGGGGGTGAACATGACACTGGGCTGAGGCTGAGGGATAAAGCCCACATCACCAGTCCTTGTGCACCTCCTTGCAAAATGGAGCCTCCTGTCTGCAGGGTGGATGGGACCTTGTCTGGATGCATTTGCTGTATCTGGTCTATCATGTAATTTTTTGACTGGTAACTCCCTGCTGCTTTGCAGTGTGAAATTCCTGCAAATTGCATTCCTCTGATGTCAGAGCTAGTTATTGGCTTCACTCCGTCCAGCTCCACTGTTAATGCTGAGCCGGTATTGCCCAGCCCAGCTGGAATTTGGTCTGTTACTGACCATTTCACTTGCACTTCTATTGCACAGTAGTATGTCTCTTCCCAGAAGCACTTTGCTTGGTACAGTTAATCTGCAGGGGAAAGATGGTGTGTAACCCTCAGTATTTTATGTGTAATTTATTGAACAGGTTAGAATTACCAGGTCAGTAAGAACAAAAATAGTGGCACTCATGACATTAATTTCATTTTATCACATGACTCTCAGACCCCACTTCAGGTTTTTTCTAATACTATTGATTTTGTATGGCTGAGATCAGTTGTTCTTAAAGACAGATTTATTTTAATGAGGAATTCAGTATTATGGCTATAATTTCTATTGGTATTTGAAACAACTACTTTAATGTCAAGTACTTCAGTCTTATGTCCTCTCATTAAATACCATGATTTAAAATGTCTTATAAGATGCAAAAACGATTTTATTATGCTTGAATGTTGAATAAGCTCCAGATTTGGATAGGATGTGAATACATTTGGACTTGTAGCAGTAATGGAGACTCATATCAAATCTGCTTTACCACCTCTGATACAATCCTACAGACAGAAGGAAGTTGAAATGCGTTCTATACTAGCTGGACATGAGTAATCGCAAGCTGGATGAGTTTGCAGGTTTGTGAGGACTGACAGTGTGATTTGCCCTTCCTTGTAACGTACCGCCTCAGAGGAAAGTAATTCCTGTAAGTAAAAGTTAAAAAAAAGTAAAGGGCAGCTGAGTACACGTTACTAACTTTTTTCCCCACTCTGAAGGGAGTAAAGAAGGAGTATTGTTGTCTGTGGACCCTGAATATATGAAGAAATTTATGTTAAAGAGTATGTGAAGTTTGAAATGTAATTATGAACATCCTCATCTTAAGGGAAGCTTTTAATAAGTGCTCAGTCTAATATATGTACATGATGTATTAGAACAAATATGAAATTGATTACTTGGGCAGCAATAATAAATTCAAAGTATGTACTCATCTACAAGTGAGGGTGCAGTTATATGTAATTCATCTACTTAAATGGTAATACGGTTGCAAATCAGTGTTCAGTCTTGAATTCTCTTTGAGGTATTAACTTAAATAATTAATTGCTACATTGCCCTGGAGTTCAAAATGTGGCTACAGTGTTAAATCTTCATAGAGCTCAGCAGCTATTGGTGGATGCAGAGATTGATCTTGCTGTGGAAATTACTGAAAGGAAATCCATTGACTGTGTCTTTCAGGTTAAAACCAGAAGGGATCATCATACAATTTGTATCAGCTTTTAAAAGCTGAGGTCTGTTGAATAAAATCTAGAAGAAATCTGAGGATTTACTGCTATGACTTATTTTTCACTGCAGTTTAGCAATCACTGTGTGGTTTCAAAATATTATATTACAAAAACAAACCTCATATTCTTACCTTAAATTTTCGATTAGTTAACACACACACGATGTGTTCATCATAATTATAACTAGAAAAAATACGAAGACCTTTGCTTTCTCTGGCATACTTTGTAAATTTCTTCATCTGAAGTTTGAGTCTGTGAGAGGAAGGAGAGACTCTAGCTCTTGCATTTTGTTTTCTGGCACGTAGCTTTCTCTTAGGCCATAAACCCTCTAGGAGTCTACCAGTGTGCTGTCATAGGTTACAGTGTTCAATATTTGCAGGAGAATTTTTACTGTGGGAATCATACATTATTCCAAGTGTGCTACTGCTTGCTACTCTGTACAGAATTCAGTCCTTCAAGACAAAAGGCAGTAATACAAAGGTAGTAATTACTTCCATTTTTAAAACACTATTCTTTAGATTGTACACAACAGTCAAAGTCTGAGTAGGTGGCTAGTCCACCAATGATGGCAGTCGTAAGGGCTGACTTTCCCTTACGCTCTATATATAGAGTTATTAAACTTTTAGTTAAGTTTCTCATAGGTTATTCATATTTTTGCGTCCTCTAGGAAAATGGTCCTCTCTTGCGGTCTTACAAATTCATCATCTTTTCCAGTGTATGATGAGATCCCTAAGCTGCTACTTCCCTTTATCAGTAGCTTGTTTTTATCGCTAGCTATTATTGATCCAAATGAAAGAATTAAAATTAATTTGCCATTCTAACTTTTGCCATGTTTATCATTGGGTCATAAAGAGGAATATGTGCATGTAAAATTCACTTCGAGCTACTACTTTGAGATATGCGTGTTGAGTAGAAAATAATATATTCCTCGTGTTCCCAAGTGTTCTCTTAAGTATAATTTGGAATTGACCACGGGGTGTCACTGTTGGTGCTCATAATAAAGACTGGTTTTCATCAGTGGCAAAAGAGTAGGCTTGAGGATGAATTTTGGGGAAAGTTGGGCTCACGTTAATTTTAAGATCTGCTTTTCCCTTTTGGCAGCACAGAGAAGAAGAGTAAGACAAAAATGCAGAGACAGTAGTCGCTGATATCAGTAAAGGAAAAGATCCGCAGGAACTGAGATGTAGTTTCCAATGATATTCAGCAAGGTCTAATGTGTGTAGTTAAATGCAATTGCTCAGGGATGATATTGACAAAATTATGATAAATTTTTCCATTATGGAACCAATTTTCACCTAAGTTAAATCAAGAGCTGCCTTGATTGTTAAGGGAATAAAAGATTATGCTGTCATGTTGCATGCTTAAAATGAAGACAGAGTTTTGGTTTTAAAAAAAAAAAACAGTGAAAATCCTTAAACTATGAAGAAATAGTAAAAATGAACTTGTAACTCTTTGCATATTCATTAATGAATGAGTGTTTTACATCACCAACAAGCACTGCATATAGCCTGTTGACCTTGAAAGGTTGATGTATTTCATATTGTTGTCAGATTCAAATGCAGTTTTTTTCCTGGGTTAAAAATAAGGATCTGATACTCTAATGTATGCATGTGTGATTCACATCATTACCTCTGGCTCCTCTGTATTGGCAGGCTCTGCACCTGCTCAGAATCACATTGACTTTCACGAGACTCAATTCAGGCCCACAAGTCTGTTTATATGGAGATGCCTTAGGTCCGAAACACATATTGTGGATGAAGAAGAATATAGTATTTTCAAAGTAATTAGCCTTTCTATCTGGGCAATCGCTTTATTGCATAAATCATAAGTAATTGTAAAATATCATATACAAAGTATATTTAAAAATGAATGTGGTAAGATTGTGTTTTTAATGAATAAATGACCTTGTGCTTATGTAGCTTTTTTCAGCAATGAGGATTTTATATCAGCTTTTTTTTCCTCCTCGAAGTAAACTATTAGCAGGGAAGATAAACACTATAATTTTGTCATGTTTATTAGATCAGAGAGATGAATTTTGTGCTAGGTAGTATAACTTTAATACTAGCAATTTGCAAGGTTTTGAGATGTCTGTAGACTTTGGTGAAATGGTTCTGTCTTGATCATTTATATGTTTAGCATTTTTCTCTTCCTTTCATGAAGCTGTATAACTCTGTGTCTATGTATATTTCTTGTATGGGGTAATGTTATGGTTAAACAAGCACAGTATGCTCTGTAATCACTCATATAATGGCTTTGTGATGTGTTGTCAGTCTGTAATGCTACTATCCTCATTTTCAGAGAGGTGGGAAATTAAATAAAAAACAACCAAATGCCTTACTTGTATTTACACAAGATGTTTTAGGAAGAAGAAGGAATTGACCCTAACGCTATAAAGCCTAATTAATTTTTAACTGCTGGATATTCCCACTACTTACATAAATATTAAACACAAGGAAAAATCAGCCAAATTTAAACTTTTTTTGTGGGGGGACAGTAGAACTAACTTTGGCAGTAGAAAACTATTGCAGATTCATAGAATAAATTAGATTGGACAGGACATCTGGGGGTGCACTGGTGCATCCTCTTGCTAGGAGCATGGAAAATGTCGAAGCTATCTTTATAGTTATTCAGGACCTTGTTCGTTTGACTTTTAAGTATCCCTAGGGATGGAGATACCACAACTTCTCTGGGTAACATATTTCACTATGTGAACACTCTCATTGTAAAAATAAATTTTCCTTTACCTCTGATAAGAATTTATCATGACAGGGCTGGTATGCCCAAAACACCATGAGAAAGTGCCTGCTGGATGGATAATCTCACAGCTGATGGTGGCGCAGGCTGGTGTCAGGCTTCCAGTTCCTACCATGAGTGCAAAAAGTACATAGCAATATGTGTTTTTATTCCTCATGCAGTAATTCCACTCAAGAGTAATCCATGACATTTAGCAACTGCTGTAGCAACCAAAGCAGATGTTGACCTTGTATTTTAAATGTATTTTAACAGGTACAGCTCCTATAAGAAAATTTAAGTCATATTCCACTATATCTTAAACCAATAGTTTTTTACTGTAGATAGGAATCTAAGAAATCAAATATAGGTCTCTGAATCATTTAAATTAATTCATGAAATCCTAACAGAGCAAGATTTTTCCAAGACATGCAGCATTCATTCTGCTTGACTTTCCATTTTAAGGAGAAGTAACTGGGCAGTACCTTCAGCATCCAGGCTTCAGATTTTCTTCTGAGGCAGCTCTCCCTTTTGGTTTAGCACTGAGGAGCACAGTGTGCAGAGAAATGTTAATAGAGGTTTTAATGCTTTTGAAGACCGTTGTTCTCGTATTTACAAGATTCACTTCTGACCACAGGAAGTGTAATTTTCTAAAGCAAGGGATGACTCCATTGCTGCTGTGTCATCTGGGATGCTGAGGGGAGCAAGATGCACGCTCTTGACTCAGAGGTAATTTGGAACCTTTTCACAAATTTTAAGTGTGTTGTGAAATGAGATTTTTTTGGATATAGATTTAGAATTAGTCTCCTTGTTCCCTGGTAGCTTAAAACAAGGATTCTCTGCGGGGGATGTTATACGTTGTTGGTGTCTATTTTAGGTATTTAGTAGTTCCCGTATATTTGGGAGTTCCCTACAGAGTTGCAATAAATTAGTAATAATACAACATTTCTGTAAAGCTTCATATGATTCAAGCACATTCGAAATAGTAATCCCTCTGGAAGAGAAGCAAGGAGATAAATGAGATGACAGTTTTCCCGGCAGACCATGGCAATCATTTTTAAAGTGAAAATGATGGAAAATTCCTAGTTGTATCAGCTCCAGATTTAGCAAAATACTGCAATATATTTAAATGTGAAAACAGGAGTCTGAAGGAAAGAATTAAATGTTTGACTCACTAAAATGGAGCATAAAATGTGTGTATGCAAGTTACAAAGGGATGTAGATATTACTTGTATTATTTTTATACACTGGCAATAATATACTCTTGTATATGCAGTGACATTCATAACAGTTCTGCCATTTTAGGTCTTGATGCTCTCACAATACTTTTCATGAGCTACACCTATCTGAATAATATTTTCACTTGAATCTCGGACTTTTGACCACTTTCCTTCCTAGGCCTACGAGATTTCTTTTCTTTTTTGTATTTGTGCAGTGTCAGTGCACTATGAGATATATAAATGATCATATAAAGGGAAGGAATGTCCAAAGTTTACCTAAATTCTTCGTACAACACTGCCAGAAATTGTATTTAATTTTTGTGCCATTAATCTTCATCTTTAACCTGCAGGGGTTATGCATGGAAACTAGGTGCTCTAATATCATGCTTTGCCTTGACCAAAAGGCTTTCTCTTCGGATCAGGTTTAGGGCTTGTTCATTTTTTTCCTCTTATATAAGCCACACACTTAATCGGATGTTGAAATTACTATGAAATGGCCTACGTTTTGCTGCACTTCATATAAGAGAACATTTTTGAGAAACTGTTGAAGTAAACTGCATAAACCAATATTGTCTTTCAAACACATAGTGTATTCTGTGAGACATTGTCTGAATGATGAACACTTAGAATATTGATTAGTGTATCTTGTTGGTACTATATTCAGATAAAAGGAGGCAAAATAGTGTTTGAGACTCTCTATTTTCCTTGCATGTAAACAGTGATTATATAGGGTAGTTTTGACCAGACTGTTACATCTGCCAGCTGTGAAATAAATGGTAAACAACAACAAAGTGTTCACATGCACAGAGAAAGTGTGAAGAAAGGAAGGAAGGAAAATAGCAGAAAATTTTCATATGAACTCTTTACTCAAAAAGTTTCCTAAGAGAACTCTGGAAATTATTGATCAGAAATGGTAAATTGGGGATTAGAAAGCTGAATGTGCCAAATTTGGAGTGTAAGATTTCAAGTGCTTTCAGCTGAACTTTAGAAGGCATTTGTATGAAAGTTGATATTTCATCAGGACAAGTTAATGCATTCATATCTGCTCACTCATCTGAAGGCTTGGTTATTATTTAAGTCAGGTCAATGAAAGTGATATTGCAAAAAGATTTCACAGTAACAACTGATTAGGTGATAAAAAGGCAGATGAACTTAGATGTAGATAAACAACAAAATAATGCATGAAAGGGGATTACTTACCACTTTGGAAAAAAAGAAACAAGCCCTTAAAAAAGCATGCACAATGAGGGGCTGTAGCTAAAAGGTGCTCAGTTAAATTTTTAACAAAGAGTTTTAACGCAGCCTACTTGTCACATTGATGAACTGTGGAATTTGCTGTCTCAGGATGTTCTGGCCACCGAAGCATCTTCATTTCAGAGATCTATAATCAGATGTCATTATGGTTATTTTTCTATTTAAAAAGATAATCTTTAGCATAATCTTTTTACTCCTGACTTCTGGGAAAATTTAAATGCTAATAGATGTGTGTTTTATCTAAAGAGCGGACCACGCTGTAATCTTATGTTGTCTTCCATCCTCAGAAAAAGTGGGAAAGTGCAAATTTGATTTTAAAGACTGTTCTTCAGGCCTATCTCTATCTTGTACTGTTATATCAACTGCTGCTCTTCAAACTTCAGCCATTAATAAAGGTTGTATAATACAACTATAGGTCTCAAAATAGGAATGTTGTGTATGTGTATCTTGGCATTTGTAGATCTTTTAGTATTAGGTTTAAAAACCTAAAAATAAACAGGAAATACTCTTTCTACTCTCTAGCCATACATATATACATATATGCATATGTTGGCTTTCAGGCATATCTGTTATAGTTACAGACTGGTCTAAACCTTTTTGCACAAGTCTTCCAAAAGCATTCTAGTTATTTAAACCTTGGACATTCCAATATGCAAGAAGATCCATATTTTTTAACTCCACACTGGAGTGGGTGGAAGTTTTATTGGCAAAGTTTTCAGACGGAAAATTAAGTTTTATCTTGATGAGAGAGGTTAAAAATGAATTACTCAGGCTTTTTTATTTCAATCTGAGTTAAAGAGTACTAAAAGGACTTCCTAGTCATGGCTGCACAACTTGTATACCTGTATCACTCTTGTTTTCCTTGGAGCGGTGTGGTAAAGGCCTGATTTAAGGCTGCTGCAAGGTTTTTGTTTATGAACTGGAATGGAAGATCAGACATGTGAACTCTTTGGTGGAACTTTCTTAAAAACCTTGGGGTGCAAGAGAAGCTTCCAGGGATCCAAGCAGTGCTGGTGAGGCAGGCAGGCCAGACTAGATAGCACAGGGGCTCGTCTCTCACCTAAAGAGTTTCAGATTCTACCAAAATAGAAACTTTTGAGAGGAAATTATTCCTTTTGTTTGTTTGTTTGTTCAGCTCTTATTCTGAGATTTCTGAGACCATGATATTAAAAATGGTTGTTCTGGGTCCAGTCCAATGTGCTGTTGTGAGCTCCCCTGCTGATTCATGTTTTAGTGGTCATATCTTTCTTGGATGTGGAAGCGTGAATGTCCTAATTTCCCACTGGAACTGAGGGGATGCGGCAGCTCAAGTTTGGGCCTAGTGCTCTGAGGTGCGCAGCAGTCAGCCTTGCCTCACAGTTCTGGAGGCCTCATCCTTGCTGTTTGATTGTTGAATTAAGTGTCAGAATAAAATGGAAAGCTTTCATAGAATTAATGCTATGGAGACATTAAAAAGTGCAGCAAATCCCATAGGCTTTAAATGCTGGAAAATATTTTTTAGAAAAATAAATGTTTGCTTCTCTTTGCTGCTTTATGGAAATTAACATTCCTCTCATAGACCTCCTGGTGTCCCAAAATTTGTATCAGCAATTCTTTTCCAGCCTCAGGGTCATGATTGCTAAATTATTGTTACTGAAAGCTGGAATCAGCTCAAAATTAGGTTAATTTGTTTTCCTTTGTTTTTAATTTGGTCTCTATTGTCACACAGGGTTTCAAAGTTCCGATTTCTTACTGTACTGCTTTCACACATGGGACTGTTGCAGTAAGTTGCTGCTAAGTCCAAGGAGGTTTGAATGAGGACGGAGGTTTATTGTTAATTTCAAGAGACAGCTGAGAGGTAGCAATGATTACACTTTATAGTCACGTGGAGATGAGAATGTAAAGCAGCAACTGAAAAGTTTGCATACAGTCAAGAGGTATTTAATACAATTCATTTACATAGACCTTACAAGATTTAAAGAGCATGAAAACAAATTTGTGATGAAAATATTTCTAATGAGATGGCACGTTATTCTACTTTTGGGATTTTAGAAAAGTTCTGGTATGCATTTAAAGAGTTCTCTGACCTAATCTTGTTAGTGAAACCCGGTAATCGCTCCCAGCCCTCTTATTACTAAGCTATGGGCCCCGATGCCACCAATATCTAGTAATAATCAAAATCCCTCTGCATCTTCATGCTCATTATGAAGAAGGTCTGCACTCCAGGCTGATTTAAATTTCCATAAAAGTGTAATGAATCTAGAGTTTATATTAAAGTGTTCACAAGATGACAAGTTATGATCAGTGTCTCTTCGTATTAAAATAGGCTGCAGAGGTCTCAAATTTATTAGCGCTAGCAGAGGGTACCAGCATCCTACTGCTTCATTAATCATTTTGCTTCAGATATATTGCACTTTTTAATTTAACAAGGCAAAAGTCTTTCCTGTTGGCCATTCAGCATAGGTCCTGCTGACATATGATGCCACATCCAGAATGTTCAGGGTGACTTTTGCATATGCAAAATGAGTGCAGCTGATCCCTGGAAGAAGGGAGCTATACTGGCCAAAGCTTGAGATCTGTACACATTTTGGTACCCACCTTGCTTGCAAGCTCGGCTGTGTGATGTTACTTTCCTTTTTTCCTTTGGATGTTACCCTGCTCTAATCTGAAAATGAGACTTAAAAGAGTGATGAAAGTGCTTTTCTGTGAAAGAGTTCACAGGATGTGTGCACTGAAATACTGTTTGGAGAGCTGTTACACTTGTGGGGAATAATTATATAGCCTTATGGATCCCTTTCATCCCTATCTGTTTTCAAGACCATTAAACACCATTTATTACTTCAGAACATCTGACTTCATTCAAGGTTTCTCTGGTTCTATTCAATTCAAACTCTGTCTGCTACAGCATTTTTTCAAGGGGTCAATTTCAGCAATGATCTGTTAGGAGGAGAATTTGCAGGACTCTTGCTAAATTTATTACTTCCTACCTTGCCCTCCCACCCACACACATTCTCTACTGCTTCGCTTCTTACCTTAGAAGTGGGGAGAAAAGCCAGTTTTTCTCTCTGCTGTTTTGCACATGGAGGACAGCGTAAGTACCCCTCATAAAGCTCCTGATAAGAGAGAAATCACATCAAGAAACATGGATGTGAAAGTGCAGGGAAGGAAGAAATCCTCAGGAGAAAGCTGATGGGGAAAGACAAGCCAAAGGCAGGAGGAAGACATCCAGGGGCTGAGAGAAATGAAAATGAAGAGAAGATAGATCTTGCCCAGAAAGATGGTGCACACTC
This sequence comes from Struthio camelus, assembly GCF_040807025.1. NCBI lineage: Eukaryota > Metazoa > Chordata > Aves > Struthioniformes > Struthionidae > Struthio > Struthio camelus. The sequence continues at coordinate 50,849,584 of NC_090982.1, forward strand.
TGCAGCTGGATCATTGTGAGCAGCTTCCAGAAATGACAAAACACTACAAGGGTTCAGCAAATTGTAATTTTGAGCTATAAGAATTCAGCTTTCTGTGTTGCAGGATTATGAGGGAAGACTTTTTGAAGTGTCTTGTTTAAAAACATATCTTTATCTCTGTATCAGTATAAACAGCTAATCTCAAAATGGATATACATATTAAGGTTTTGTTATAAAGAGAATATTTTCATTAGAAGAAAGCTGATTACAGCCTTGTTAAAATTTAAAGCTGTAGCTATGCCTACAGAATTCCAAACCTGTAATGATAATATCCAATTATATGGATTTTAAAATAAAAATTACAAGGTTTAGCCTTTTATAAATTTAACCAAATCTAAAATCCCCAGTCCAGTAAATAGAGTCCTGTGCTTTGAGAGATCCCCACCGTGTTCATGGGGCTTAATTCAGACCTGTCGTAAGTTTTGGTCCTGCACCAAAACTTTCTGAATCCCTGTTTCACTTGTTCACACACAAAAGGGTCTGTAGTTTCCTATTCACTGAACTTCTGTAAAGTGGAGCTGGCTCTCTTCTCCCCTTCCTTGCTGGAGGTAACTACAAGCGGAAGAGACGTACTTGCTCATGCTTCTCGCCATGGACCGTTTTGGTGGAGGAATGAACCATTGTTAACATAACCCACAAAATAGGACAGGCTTTTTCTCACGAAGGAAGGAACTGACTGCTAAGAAGGTAGCATTTCGCAGGCCCGCTCTGGAATGATGTGCCATAGCATGGCTGTGAGAAATGATTTGGGCTTCTTGGAGTTTAATCTGTTTGCTTATACTAACCTCATTAAACATTACCTAACACAAAACTTTAATGCAAAAACAAATTTTTCTTTTTTCTTGTTTTCAAAGAGATTCTAGAATCTTCTCATTCAGTATTATTTAATAAAAACCAACACAGTTGAAACGGTTTGAGAATACGTTTGAAATTTGGTGGGTGATGTAAATGTGACGATAACTGCTCACAAAGAAATCTGGCAATAGATCTAGTAATGGTTACGTTATTCATTTTGAGTCTTAATATTTGCATGTTTTAAAGATGCAGAATCTGAGCAAGGAAATTCTAATTTTGGCCTTGAGTGATGGCTGGATTCCATGGCAACACAAAAGCCCCTTTCCCCAAACAGTATTTTGTTTTTGTTATAAAGTAGGGGGAACAGGACTTTTTAAAAAAGTGTTACCTGCTTTTTTTTTTTTTTTTTTTTTTAGGTTGACTGCTTTGGAAGAAATTATGAATCCACGTATGAAGGAGTTTGTCCTCCACCCAGAAAACAGTGGGATACTGTATTGGAAAACAGTTTGCTTGTGTAGTGCGAATTGCACTATTCAGGCTGAACCCTGGTTTGGCCATTATCTCCACTGAAGAACATACAATATGAATTATGTAATGTGCCACTTCACGAACTCTGCTGCAAGTTCCTTTATAGCTGTGTAACGGCCATGTCCTGTAACTGGCTTTTATGGGGTAATACTTACTCTTGAGCAAGTATTGCTTAGGATTACTTTGTGAGACTACTTGGCTTCTGTTGCGATTTTATTGCTACGTTGACAATGTATTTAATGAATTCTGATGGAGTAAAATTAATATGTAAACTGTAAAAAAACAAAATTTATAGCAAGCTGAGCAGAAGGCCAGGTTAGAAGGACCACCAAATTCTAATAGCAGATTTATACTCTATAGTTGTGTGGTTTTAGCTATAAAATTTAAACATTTTTTGCTTATTCTTCCATGTATAAAACAGGAGGATTAATATTTAATTCTCTGACAGCATTAGTCCATCTTGTAGCCTCAAGTATTAGTGAGTGCTGTTTCATACGTTTAACAGCCATAAAATTGCGTATGTTCTTGCAAAGTTTTGTAAATATGAGATAAGCAAGCATAGCTCTGTATTACTTTAGTCAATTAAAATGTAGACTATTATCTATATCTGGGTCACTACTGAACACATTAGTGGGAAATTACACTTAAACTCATGAAACTACTTAATGTTATAAACAATGAGAAACTGGCATGGAAAACCTTTAACGATAAATCAGCTGTAGAAAATATCTGTTGAGCTTTGATATTTTGAGGTGTTTGTTCAGCTGTTTTAAAATGTTCAGATAAAATGCAGCATTTCAAATGTTATGTGCAGCAACATGGAAGATAATCAAACAGCAAATGTTTCCATTCCGCAATTCAATCACAAATGTATGTATGTGCAATTATGTCTAAATTATACAGAGTGGGAAGAAAATGGAGACATATGATGATTGCAACATCATTACAACAGACAGTTATTTAACATGTACAACAGTTTTCAGTCTCTGTTGTGAATGTCTTTTCTGTGAAAGAATGAAAGGTACAATTTTTACTGGTTCTTTTTTTCCTTTTGAAGCAGGCATCACATGAAGTTGAACTCAAAATTCTTTTCTGCACAACAAAATGTATTCAGTGGAGCTGCCAAAGGAAAGCTGAGCAAAGGGAAACTGCATCAACTGCGTGGTTATATGGTATTTCTTTTTATGGTAGAATAACATGTAATAGTCTGCATTTGCTACTCTAACCCTTTACAAATACATTTATGACTCTCTGTTATCTCTTGATGACCTCAAAGTTACCTGGGATGGTGTGTACCTAGAACTATGCTGATGGTTTGAATCTCCACAGTTCTAGTTGTTGCACCATTTAACAGCTTAGGAGCATTCTTAGAGGTAGAATCTTAAGAACTGATGGAGACTAACAGACTCCCAGTTCAAAGCATTCAAATGGTGAGCAAAACAGTGAATGGCGATTCAGAAATCAGCTGAAACTGGAAAAGAAGTATGCCTGTTATTCAGAAGAAAGTTTAGGTATCCAGTCTCCTTTTGGTACAAACTGTTAGTCCTGCACTGCCTGCTGGACTGAGGAACTTGCATACAGTTCTCCTTTCAAGAAAAAGACAAAAATTCAGACTGTAGTACTGGTTAGGGCAATCATGTTCTTTTTAAAGAAAAATATTATGCTTATTACAATGACATTGCACCTGTGCTTTTATCTAGGAAGAGGAGGGAAAAAAAAAAAGCTTCAGGCTTATTTCAGAGAATCGTAATTCATTCGGTCTCTTTGTATTCCTCCCAAATAGCCTGCCCCTGCTTCCACTTTCTGAGTATGAGCTCCATGTTCATCTATGCTGTCCTTCTGCCAGCCTTACTTGACTTTCTGCACATTGGAATGGACTGTTCTTGTGCTCTGAGGAGGATGTCCTTGAAGATCAGCAAGCTCTCCCGGGCGCCTTTACTCTCCCAATTTTCCACAGGATCCTGCCAAGCAGGTTTCTGAAGAGGCTAAAATTTGCTCTTCTGAAGTTCAGGAATGCAATTTTGCTGTTTGTCTTCCTCACTGCTCTCAGGATCATAAACCCATAATCTCATGATCCCTGCAGCTAGCTGCCCCGATCCTCCAACAGTTCTTCCTTGTCCATGAGCAGCACGTCCAACAGAGCATCTCCCTTAGTTTACTGACCACCTGCATCACGAAATTGTCTTTAGTATGTTCTAAAAATCTCCTGGATTACTTGTACCCTGCTATATTGCCCTTCCAATAGTCTTTGAGGTGGGTAAGGTCACCTAAAAGTACCAGGGTCTGTGACTGCGAGGCTTTCTCCAGCTGCTTAAATGCTTCATCTACCTCCTCCTCCTGATCAGAATGTCTGCAGTAGACATCTTCTGCAACATCGTCTATGCTGGTGTGTACTCTGACCCTTACCTACAAGCTCTCAACTGCTTCACCCCCTGCCCCAATGCAAAGCTTCACGCATTGAAGCTACTCCTTTACACAGAGCACAACCCCTCCTCCGTGCCTGCCCACCCTAACTTTCCTGAAGAGCCTGTATCCCTCTGAAGAGCCTGCTTTTGCAGCACTAAGAGAGCTACCCCACCATGCCTCTGCAACCCCAGTGAGATCATGGCTCTGCAACTGTGCTCTGACTTCTAAATCCTCTTGCTTGTTCGCCATGCTACATGCATTGGTGTATAGGTGTTTGAAATAAATAGGCTCAAGTTGTGCTGCTTTTTACAAGGGAAGTTTAAGATCTTGTCATTCTGTCCAGATATATTTGCTGTACCCTGTGTGTCCTTACTTCTCCTCAGGTTATGGTAACCCTCTCCCAACATACCCAGTTTAAAGCCACCCTTAACTATGTTAGCAAAGACGGCCTTGCCCTGCTTGTTCAAAGTATCCCATCTGTGCTCAGTAACCCTTGCTCCTCAAAGAGGATCCTGTGGTCACAGAAGCAAAAGCCTGATCTGTGACACCTGCTACGCAGTCAGGCATTGACCTGTTGGGTGAGTTCACTTCTGCTTGGACCTTTCTTCCTTGCTGGCAGGACTGAGGGGACACCACCCTGGCCTCCATGTCTTCCACCCTCGCACCCAGAGGTGGCTCTGCAGCCACTCTTGATACCTTAGCTGTATCACTGGTCCCCACTCAGAAAAGCAGTAAAGAGTAACAATCTAAGTGCTGGACAAGCCTTGGCAGCCCTGCTGCAACATCCCAGATCCAGGCCCTTGGCAAACAGCAAGCCTCCAGCCCCTGCAGGAAGGAGTCTCCTCTAACTGTCACGTGCCTTTCCACCTTCCTGCAGCCTCAGCTGCTCCTGGCCAGTCCCCTGATGGGTCTTGTTTGTCCTCACCTGCGCTCAGGGCATTATGCCTATGCTGAAGCTGCAGGTGGATGAGGAACCCATCTCCTGTTGCCAGAAGTCACAAGTGCGCAGCCTCCCCACCTGCATGCTTGCTCTGTCTTGCTGTCCTCAGCGGTGCATGCCTGCTCCCCCCTTCCCACAGGCCCTTCCTGCTGGCTTGTTGCCCATGCTGTGACACCGGCTCTGCCTCTCTGCGTGTGCCTGACCCTCCCCGGGCAGGAGCCTGCCTTCCCCGCACCACCTCACCGCTGGAGGCACCAGAAGCAGCCCTGAGAAGGACGCGTGCACGGAGGCTGCCAACGGCCGCACCCCACCTTGAACTGCCGCCAACGGCCGCGCCCCGCCACCAACGGCCGCGCCCCGCCACCAACGGCCGCGCCCTGCGGGCACCCCTGTGCTCCGCGCCGAGTGCCGCGTCTCCCGAGACTGGGAGGCCGCCACTGCACCTTGTGCTCGTGTGAGTGGCGAGTCTTAGTGCGTTTTGCCAGAAAGAAATATGTCCTGGTTTGCTATTTATGGGAGCCTTAAGTGCCATGGGTATATAAATGTGAAAAAGTTTATTTATAAAAAAAAAAGTTTATGTATATATATATAAAAGCTTAACCGATAGCAGTGTCATCCCGAGATCCATAATCTTCAATGCTTTTGTAATTAGTAGCAATGGTAAACCTCAGGTATAGGTTTGCAGAAGTTCTCAAAAGCCTTTTAAATTTAAACGGTTGTTTTTTGTTTCTGCCTTCCTGGTCTGTCCCTAGTAAGTTTTGAGCCTTGTCTGCTGAAAAGTCGCCCTGGGGGACAATGCCAGAGTGGTGCAGGTGGTAGAGTTACCGTTCATTCAAAACAAAACACACCCTGAGACCTGCGGTGAACCTGAGATCTTCAAATTCTCCACTGACAGAGGATGAAGTTAGCGTTTTGTGTTTGCATGTGCTTTGCCCAAGTATTTTGAGTCCCGTAACTGTTGCAAGAAAGTGCCTTTTTTCTGAAGCCTCTTCTTCGGTAGAGAATTGAGGAGAGATCCGAAGAATTCTTAGGAAAAGTGATCTTTGGGAGATAATCAGCTGTGGCGAGCGTTAGACGAAATCGGTAAGCTGGGAGCTTATCAAAAAGAAAGGGCGTTCCTGGAGAAGGATAAATATAAATGAGCTAGTTTGCTGACTTTGTTTATTTGCATTTGTAGCTAACGTGCCCTGTGATTTGGTTGTTTTTTGTGATCTGTAACCTTGGGGGGAAGGGGAGGTTTGCTAAATAAAGATTTAAAAACGGGTGAAGGCGTGTAGGCAGGTGGAGGTAATGGACAAAGAAAGTAATGTTGGTTGCGATAGATACTTGGTGCAGTTAATGAAAGGCTTGTATGTGTAGCCTGTCAAGACCGATCATTTAAAAAAAATAAAGTATATGGCAGAATAGCAGTCCTGGTAAGAACGGAGCTCTGCTATTGAAGGCAACGTTATATGTTTGTGGTGTGATGGTTTGCAAAGAAAGATGCAAGGATAATACAGAAGGAGTCTCTCCTCCCCCCACTCCCAACCAAAATTACTTCAAGAGGGGTGTAGTGAGAAAGATTCTATTAGGAAAAGTGCTGGGAGTTGTTTGAGGTTTGGATATCAATTAAACCTGTGTAATATTGCTATCGAGTGTTTTTGCTAATTCCATTATAATGAAGTGATGGGGGAATTACATTTCTCAGATGAAGATTAGAAAATCTAGTACCAGGTAAGCCTAGATACTTCCATATGTGATAGGTGACAGACTTCTTCAAATTCGTTGAGCAGATAGAAGGTGATGAAGGTTTCAGATTTGATTTCAGTAAATAAGAAGAATGATATAGAAGAGCTGCATCTAGAAAATACTGCAGTTTGAATAACTGAAGACTGCTTCAGTATGAATGAAGGATAAACTAAAGGAGGCCATTATATAGGCTGTAAAAAAACAAATTCAGAAATTAAGTGTCAACTTTGTGTAGTCAAATGAATGAATTTAGGTACTTTGGAAAGTAATTAGATCAAAGATGCAAAATTATCTGGCATTTGTTTCTTAAGCAGAAGCAAAAAACCTTAGGAATGAGTATTTGCTGTGACAAAGATGTTAGGATCTAGGAGAAGCCTTCAGAAATGGGAAGAGATTTGGTTTTGTTCTCAACTTTCTTGGCTTCTAAATAATAGAAATCAGGAAGGTTGGGAGTCCAGAACTGCTGAAAACTGAGCCTGACTTTGCGACACAATTAAAGCAGAAAGTGGAATGTCCTTTAGCTTCTACAAATCAAAAGAATAAGAGGATGAAACAGCATTGCTATCCAGTGATTGTGACCTGGAGCTTCAGAGGCAAAGCCTGAAAATTGTCAGTTTTTACCTGGGACGGTGATACTGAAAATAGGAGCTAGCCCCACCGTTGTTACAGGTTAGAAGGTAGAACGTGAAAATTGGTGGAAGTAGAACTCAACTGACTGTTTTCAAATCAGGTCAACCAGATAACCTTCCCTACCTTGAACACTGAAAGAAGTGTCACATGTTATTTCGCCACCTGTATAGCAAGTTTCATAATAATTCCGTGAAGTGATAGTGTTTATTCCAGAAGAAGAGCACATGATAGTATTTGGAGCCCTTCCTTGCATTTTTCTTTTGCTTAGGAAAGTGAAAATTTCCAGGTAGTTTTGCACCTTTCACTAGGTAAAATTCAAGGACTCTGCTACATTACAGTGCTTTGTAGGGCAAAGAGCAATAAGAACATTAGTCTGCTCTTAGTTTTGTGCAAGTTTAATGCAAACTTTTAAGAAAATAAAGAAATACAAACATAGAAATAATGGACAATGAATTAAAACAAAAAAAATGCATGAAGTTGCTAGAGGCAGGATGTTCCAAAATAATCTAAAACCTTTCTTCACAAAGGTAATGTTTTTAGACAACAGAATGCAGAAAGTCTCATATACTTGAACTTTTTTCAAAAATTTTATGTAGTGCCACACTGGAGAATGTAAGTTAAAACAGGGATTCATGCAAATACTGTAAGAGGGCTAAAGAACTATCTTAAAGGAAATGATGTTGGCCTGTTTAAAGGCAATTATAAGGAGGGAAGCTGCAGGTAGAGTTCTTTAAGGATCAGTCTTGGGACCAGGATCATTTAGTATTTTCATTATAGTCCTCAGCAGAAGAGTGATAATGAGACTTGCTGATAAAACAAACTTAATAGGCATTATCAAAGAGAGAAATGAAAAACTAGGTGACCTTGAAGACTAGTCTGTAAAGTATGAGATGAGATTTAATAGCACAACTGCTTGATCATATCCTTAGGGAGTGGTAATAAGAAACTTCACTATTAACTGGAAGCTGATTAGTTGGAAATGACAAAAGATGAGAGAGATCTAATGTAATAGTTGATCACAGAATATGGAAAACTCTGGGTTATTTGGCCTAGCGAAGTGAAGGCATGACTTCTAGAAAGGGAAAAGAACTATTTGAGCTTCGTAACAACACGGATAAATGAGCAAATAAAGTAAGCACCGTTTAGAAAATTGAGAAAGGTTTCCAACTATCGGAAGCAGTGGGACATTCTGGAAAAAAACATTCAGTAAGGATGGTGAGAACTGACAACTTGAGTACTTTTAGGGTGTTAAGCTTGTCACCAAACAGAAGATATAAGAGAATTTTTCAAGTATGATGTACTATAAGCAATATTTTTCACGCTTTATGTTTACTAACGAGCTGGAGTTTTGTTTAAGTCTTGTATGTTTTCTAAAGAGTTTCAGTGTAGTTGTTCATGTATTTGTAATCATTTCCACATTTTATTGAATAGTCATTTACTTATTGGCTACTTTAGTGCTTGCAAATGGATTCTCATCTTTATCCTTAGAGACTGAAGAGAAAAAGGTGACGTGTAATACCTGTGACTAGACATTGTTACCTTTTTGAAATGATGATTTCTGCTCCTGAGTTCCTTTGTTCTTAACGTTTTTTCCCTGTTTCCTTCTTCCTTCCTTTGCAGTGAGACTTCTTTTTTGTCTCTTTTCTTCCACTCATCCAATCACCAGACTAATACCTTAACCTTTCCTCTTGTTTCACTTCCTCTTCGTAATGGATCAGCAGTGAAATGGTTAGGGCTTTGTTTTTTCACCTCTTCCACCCTGAAAAGAAGCCAGGAATTTTACATCTTAGAACAGCATTTTTCAGGTTGTTTGTAGTCATGAGTCTGTGTCAAGTTCACGCTTGTTTTACTTCAAAAAGATTAACTTTTCAAACATGAAGGTAGGAAACCATACTTTGTAAAAGTAGCTCCGTTTTCAGAAAACTTTGTGGTACATGCACCAAACCTGTATCATCTTGTGGCAGTTTTTCTATCCATATTAGTTCTTATGTTTTCCCAATTTACATTCATGAACACATTCCACATAGTGCCTCTGGATCATACATGAAGAAAAGAAAGGGGATGAAGTTTTCAAAGCTCACTGAAACTTAACAAAATCCATGGGTTCCCAATGCTTCTGTATGCAGCATTCAGAACCTGAAGAGTCTTGGACTGCTGACCATTTTGTACAATTTGAGTAGTCCTAACAGAGATCCCTATCTTTCCATAAGGCATTCTTACAACTTACCTCTTTTAGATTGACCATAACTCTTTGCTTGTGGTTTTTCAGTCTGACATCCCAATCCAAAGATAAAATGAGGTCCTTTAAATATTCAGCAGCATACTCTTTTGGTTGAGAGAGATAGGATTGTGGTGACTGACAAGAATTATATTTGGGCGGTGCTCTGTCCACCTTCACATGTTGAGCTAATAAAATAACATGGAATAGGAGATTAAATGGTGCATACCAATTCAGAGGGCACTAAGGACTTAAACTGGCCATCAACAACCCTTTCTTTTGCAGGATGACGTTTAATTCTTCTTCATATGAACAAAAATATCTCTCAAAAAATTTGTGATTCTCTCTATTTTTTTTTTTTCCTCAGCATGATCATGGAAGCAATAAACGTGCTGACAGAGCTGCTGAGGCTTGGTGCTGAAAGCAGTGATTTAGCGAAACAATCGGCATTTAGAAAGAGGAAATTAGAAAATAAAATAACTCTTGTTGTCTCATAATTTTTTTTATGATATACTGCTGTAGCTCTGAAATGCACGGACATGTTTTCATTTAAATTTGGGTTGTTTGAATATTGTTTATGCCTTAGCAATATGCAGGGTTTTTTCCCTAGAAAAAGTACTTAAATGCTTTTTGCATTTCCCGTAAGCACTTCCCACAGAGATTTTAGTAATAAAACACCGACTTAAAGGTTATAAGAGTGACTATAAATCTGTGCTAATGCTGTATCCTAGGTTCTGTAAATCCATGGCCTCTAGGCAATGAATTTGTTAGTGAGAATAATGCTGAATGACTGCCTAGTCTAGTGTCATTCAGAATTTTGAATCAGGGTATTATGTTGACACATGCTTGGTAGTAATTGTGTTGAATAATTCAGAATTCTGGTGGTATATGCCATTAAATCTGATAATCTGAATTTAGAATTCCAAGTAATCTTGCTTTTTGACCTGGTATGTCTTTGAGGTGGCCAAGGAAACATTTCCTTCAGATAGAGATTTGCAAGGTTGCCTCTTGTCTCAGGTCATTCCCTGTTGACTGCAGCTCTGATCCTCATCTGAAGTCCATGGGAACTTTGCTATTGGCGTGAATGGAGAAAATCGTCTAGAAATGTCTGATTGTGTGTGTGTTTTCCATCATGCTGGTCGTCTTTGATCAGGAGGAGGCGTCTTTTCCACAGACAGCTACTGGAAGCAAGTCTTTTGTGAAGAATAGGAGCTGAACCTTCATTTCTTTTATATGTGTAGAAGCATATTCAGACTCAGTATTATCAGTACTACTGAGTACTATCTCCATAGAGCAAAATAAAATTCTGCATTAAATGACGCTAATGGGAATGCTTCCATTTTTAGTAGATCAAGTGGTTGAATAGTGTTCTATTGCATGTGACGTAACTGTATATGATGATTTAGTGGTAGCCCGCTAGCTATTTAAGCCAAAACATTAAATTGCTATTTTGCAGGAAATGTATTTCAGTTATACTTTTAACGCCAATAGGAATAAGTCAGTGTGTTTCATTACACTGAACAAATAAAGAAATAGGTTCTTTCTTTGTTTTGTCTGGAATTTGCTCTCTTCCTTAATGAAGATTCTCCAAACAAAAGTATTTGAAAACATTTTAAAAATTGTTTAGGCTGCAAAAACAATCACTCTCAAAGTAAATGTTTTTACCCTCTCTGTTTCTTGTTTGCTTATAAACTAAGACTTGTTGGGCTAGTTTCTGAACAGAACAAACAAGACCTGTGCTTTACTTTCCAATTTTTTTTCCCAAAAAGCTACTGGCAGTTTTCTTTGCTTATTGTGGGTCTTCATTATCTTTGGAAAGGAAGATTGCACTTTTTTAGACTGATTGTTTGAAATCCTCTCTCTGCTAGAACTTCATGAAGCGTTTCAAAAATAAGAACCAGGTAGTGCTTTCTGTCTGAGTGGTTCCAAAGCAAAGGACCAATTACTCAGAATTACCATTATTACTATTTAGTACTTGGAAAACGTACTCACAACAAATGCAGCCAAAGCAATTAGTGAACAAAAACTGAGGACAAATATTTCAACCTCCGGAGTGTTGCATCAGGTCTAATGGCTGCATTTGGACAAGGTCATCACATGATAGTATAGCAGGCATGCTGATTCTGATTTTTATCTGGTCTGATGACTAGTGGTTGAGCCTGAGAAAGCTGCTTGACCTTCTTGTTCTCTGGCATTCATGAAAAATTAATTTTAAAATTCACAAAGGGGAGAAAATGGAGGAAAAAAACACTTAAGTTTCTTTGCTTTTTCCTTGTGTAAGAAGTAACTGAATAGTGACAGCTAGTAGTGTGGCTCTGGGCACTGTATTTTATGTTCTCGTCTGTTTTTACTGGTTTCTTATCCTTCAGTTGAGAGACTGAAGATATATTTAGAAGTAAATACAGCTTTTAACTTTCTCTTCTCAGTTTTACTCTCGGTGCTCCTCCCACCTTGATCTAAAAACGGAAGTATTGGTAGACGATGAACAAAATTCTATGATTTCCATACACTTTTATTAACTTTACATTTCCTAGTTTCATGTGCTAATATTGGAGAAGATCCTTAGCCAATAAGCATTTGTTTTGCTTTGGATCCTGTGAGTATTTGAGAGAAAGTGACAAGGAGGAAATTAGGACTGTGACTTCACCTTCTAGGCTCATGTCCTACGAGGCATTCTGTATTGCTGCTTTCCACTGTAGGATTTTGATGTCCTTTACCATTCATAGATTTCTTAAGTAAAAGACTTGTTCTCCACTCTTTAATCAGGCTATGCAGCTACTGATGTTTTTTTCTTTTCTTTCCCTGTTGTTCTTTATTGGCCCAGTAAACAGCCGAGCAGTCATAGAGACCAACAGGAGTTTTGGAATATATCCCCAGAAGAAAAGGATAATACTTGTTTCTGTAGAGCTTTTGGAGTTTTGCACATTTCTAGTTAACACAACATATGATATAGATTCTATAAAAATGAAGGTTAAAATCTGCTGAATTGAAGGCAAGCGTTATTGTTTCAAGCTGAGCAGCTTTCCTGATTATAAAGTCATTAGTCAGATAAAAACACATATTCATGAAAATATCCAGTATATCTGTATATCACAGAAAACTTGCAGCTGAGTAGTCTCTGCATGTTTTAAAATCCAGTTCTCGGAGAGGTTTGTCAGCTTTCAGTTTGAGAACATTATGCGCAATTTTTTTTTTATGCACAAGAATAAATCTCTAAAAGGCATTTTGAAATAAAACGGAGAGAACAATGTGGTTCTTCCTCACTATGCCATGTAAGAGAGAAATCTTTTCTTCAGGTCCTTAAGCATTCTGGAAAGCTGATGTGAAGGAAAGTATTGGGTTATCTTATCTAATGCCTGCATTTCCATGACAACTCTATTTCTGTTCCAGGAAAAGAAATAATACTCAGCATTACCTAACTGCATCTTCTCAGCAATAATAATAACCCATGAAATCAAATCCTACCATTTGGGTGAAATCAAATGTCAGTCCATGGAGAGAGAAAATTACCAAAATGTAGACTGAGTACAGAATACGAAATAAAAGGGTTTTTTTGTCTGTTTGTTTTTTAAACCCTCCTTGTAGCTTTTTTATAAATTCCTATGTATTCCTGTACCAAGACTTCTAATTTAAACTTCCTGAATAATGAAAGAATTCTTATATAAATTCAAACTTTCTGATTTAACCTCAGAAAATTTAGCAAGGATACCATTAATGTAGATGTTCTTAAACTAATCCCATAGATGAAAATAGATATGTGTAGTTTTTAAGGTCTGGTGAAGGGTAAAGGCTTTTGCAAGCACTCTAGCTATGTCTCTAAGCAGCAAAAAATGATTTCCATGCTAATCAGGTAGAATTATCATTACAGGACTTAATTCTTCCATCAGTAGATTTCTATCACTTGTATATGTCAATTGGTTTAGTTTCCAAAGTATGCTATATGCTTATTTATTTGAAGGAAGCTTATGCTCTAGATCATAAGGTCTGATTTCTGATTGTGTCCTTGTTGGATTTTTCTCTTTGTAAAACTTCAAATAGGTCAATTGTGAAAAAATTCAAGTCTACTGGAGAAGTAAGATGTAATCTACACCTTTTATCTTGATGGTCACTGGTATAAGAATTAACTGATTTATGTGCAAGTGGCAGATGATAATACAGTCCACAAATCTTGTTCGTGATCTTGAGGCCTAGAAATTACCTTAAGTGCAGAAAAAAAATCATCTTCAGCACCTCTTGTACCCTCATGAATGGAGGGAAACTATTTAGATGTAAAATGCAATTGCAGTAGAAGAATATGCGAGCATTACATTTTGAGAATGTCAATAGTATCAGCTCCAAAACAGGAACAGTATGGGAACACAGAATTACCAGAACATCAAGATATTGAAAGAAGTATTCTTTCATAATTAAGGTGGATCATGCTTTGGTCAATTTGGATTTGAGTAGAACTTTATGCAATGCACAGACTTCACATTTACATTCTGTGTTGCTTCTGTCTATCATGTAATAATCACACAAAAGGTAAAATGTATCATTCACCCCAAATTCAGGGGTTATCATATTCAGCACTGTAAACCAGCCAGTCATTTTTCATTTCTCAATAAACAAAATACATCAGTCTCTGTTTACATTATAAAGCAGCTGGGACATGGAATGGGCCTGACTGGCTATTCAATGCATGCTCGGAATTCTTAGATTTCAGTGTGGAGCATTTTAACCTTGACTGACAGTTCATGTTGTCAAAGTATTTATTTAAGTAATTTCTATATGATTGGCAGTGGGGGAAAAAGGTCAACGGGCTCGCATCCTTTAGGACTGGCTTATCAGGCCAGATAGCTTTCTCCTGCTCGGTATGCCCTATTTCTTCAGTTAGAAAATCTAAACCTACTGGGAAAACAGCTTCTTGATTCCTCATGGTTTAGTAACTAATCTAGTTATTAATAACTAGACTTTGAGATTTCCTTTCTTTCTGAGCTACTTTTATCGCGCAGTTCTATATTGCTGCAAAAGTTCCGCAGTGCTCTAGAACTAGAGATGCAGTAAAATTACAAAATTACAAACAGAAATGTAATTTGATAGCCAGAACTTGAGAAGAAAAGAGCTATTTCACTCCTGTTCCATGTCTGCTCAGCAAAAGTGCTATTGTCATTCTGTAGGGAGCATCTTAATAACAGTTAGAGGATACTTCTTATTCTTTTGGTATTTTTTCCTCACTGATTTTCTCACCTTGTATAATTAACCATGGGTGCCTGAAGTTCAAACTCTTTTCTCTTGCTCCAGGAACCACCTAATACTGTAACTGAAACTTGTTCTGACTGGCACAAGCTCTTTAAAGAAGAGCAGTGCAGTTTTTATCTTATATGTGATGAGAGCATACACATTACATATTAAATCATTCTCCCTGTCCCCAGTGGGGGTAAATCACATTGAGGTGCCAGCATAAGACCTAGATATCACTTGCATCCCGCTTGCACTGTATTCTGAACAGTGTATAAACATTGTGCTGACTCCCTAAGTGAGCAAACTTCCATTATATTTGAGAAAATGAACTGTAGGCTAGACAATTAGTTCTATGGTGGACCAGCAAGGTGGTACTTTGTTGATCTCAAAACTTTGATAACAGCAAGTTTATGATAAGCCCTGTGTGTCCTATCACGATTTATTTTCAAAGCCAGTTCAAGCTCTAAGAGCTTATGCTTCTGGAGAATTATGACTTACTTCAGAGATCCCTTTAAAAATGAAAAGCTGTGTTTCTAGCCTTTGTGACTATGTGGAAAATCTTGAAAGCCAAAGGTAAACAAAGTAATATCACCTATTGGAGCCCCTAGGGAACCTGTTACAGTACTGCTGGGGCAGGGGCAGCTCATCTCTCTGCGTTTTAGGAGGCCTTAACACCTCCCTAGGAAAGCTACGTACCTCAAGGAGAAGAAAGGAAAGCGTGGAGGGAAGGAGGAAGCTTTCACTGTTGGTATCGTAGTTGAATAGGCTCTTGCTGCAGTACAGGGGAGAAACGTTCGACTACAAGGCCTGCACCATGGAGACCCAGTGGTATATTATGCTCACTTTTAAGAATTTTCTTATTCAAGCACTGGTAATCCTGTGCAACTGTGGACTCAGTAACCCTCTTGCCTTCCAACTCTCTGGGATTCTGGTATAGAAGCTGCATGGATCTATACTATTTATCCTAGTCATGACTAGAAGAGCTCTTCACGTAGTGATATTGGTGGAACTCTGTTTCCAGCTGCTCGCAGTCTTGATTTAAAGTATAGTTTGGAGTTTAAAATGAGTGTAACTTTTGGTTTTGTCATCTTTGGAAGGATGTGACTGGTAATCTAGCATTTAGAGGAAGACAGGAGAATTTGGAACATTTTGGTCCTACCCTAACTCCTATCAGTCTCCTTGTAGCATGAATTCAGGCGAGTAAGTTTCAGGAGTCTGTATCGTACTTTCTCCAAAATAGAGAAAATAACATTTCCTACACATGGGATTGTTGTGATGAATTAGTCAATGATTTTTAAGGTCATGCTTTCACATATTCTGAATTAAAGGTACATTAGGTCTCGGTGAATAACTTCTGGCCTGAGTCTAAGAAAGTATAGGCATCTACTGGAAAAAAAGTCTGTAGCACTTTTGATACTGCATTGTTATGATTAGAAATTACAGAAGAAATTACTGTTTGAGAAGCTAGTACTGTAAAATGTTGTGGTATTTTCTGTGGTAAATGGTTTTCATGATAGTTTCTTCCATTCTCTGGATCAGTGTTTATAAAGCTAGCACACATCTCCAGAGATGCTGGGTGCGTTTACATCACTGAAAATGTAATCATCTTGCCTATCCACAAAACACAACTCAGTGCCGTAAGAAGCAGCGCTTTCTTGAAACTTCTGTTATTGATATCAGTGTTATCAATCTTCCTTATGAAGTACAATATAACAAACTTGATTAACAATATGAGGAGGATACCATCTTATTTTGACATTTAAAAAAAATCTCAGGAATATGACTTCAGGACTGTACAAATACCACACATTGTGGCTGGTGAGAAGTATTAGGTCACCTGCAAAAGGAAAACCAAAAGAAAAAGTAATTCTCAGATCAGTTTCTGTTTGCTTGTTTGTATCAAGAAAATGAAAAGCAATTGCTGTTTTGGCCTTTTTTTTTTTTTGAATAATCTGTAAGGCTAATAAAATGCTGGGAAAAGCATCAGCTGTGAAGAGTCTTTTGACAGCTATTTTGATAATGTTATGCTTATGTTCTGCTGTGAATCTAGGTTTTAAATCCTAACCCATTAAATTATGATTAAGATTGAACTCTATAGTTGTCTAGGATTCCTCAAATTCAAAACTTTCTGCAAGACACAGATCAATCTGGCCATTTTTCAAATGGGAAAGTAACCGAAAAACAGGTCTTAAAAACGATGTATTTAATCTTGACAGTTTAAGAATAACCTGTTATTTCTTCAATTTTAAAATGACTGTCACTTTTAACTTTATTTTACATTCGAATTGAAATCAAAAGCTTAAAATCCAACCACACTTCTTCCAGGTGATTTTGAATTTAAATTTTTAAATTAAAACTCTTTTTGTTTTAGTTCTTATTAAACTTTGAAAACTCAAAATTAAACCATTACTTTCTCAAGCAAATTTGGAATTTTGTTGAGGATTAAAAAATATTCATAAGTTTAAAACAGTGATGGATCTATTTCCTAATTAGAACTAGAATTATCTTTTATTCCCTCCTGATGTAAAAATATAGGCAGTAGTAGATAATTCTTGAAACTGTGTCTTTTCAATTTTTCTCTCTTATCCTTTTCCTATTATTTTCACGGTAGGAATGTGGAATGAGAGGCCCAAGAGCCGAATCATAAAAACTGAGATCTTGAAAATTAAGGTCAGAGACTGTTTGCATGTCTTTCATGCTACTATAACTCCATCATTTAGGCAGTTACTTTTATATTATACCAGGGTGAGAAGAGAACCAGATGCTAGGCTGCTGTTAGATAATCTTTTCCTCCAAGGATGCGTATGACACTGTTTTGTGACTCAAGTACTAACACATCAACGTAGCTCTGATTAGATAGCCAGGCTACATAGAACTGGAAGCCAATAGTCTTTGCAGGGGGCCAGGATCCACTGTGCATGGTTTGTTGTTAGGCTGTAAAGTATATTGTAACTGTATGTTGCAATATAGAAGTTGAACTTAGTGTTTAGGCTGTATTCTTTCTGTGTTGATTCTGGTTGGGACTGTGCCATGGCTGCAGATGCTGCCAGCAACAGCCAATTTCCAACCCTTTACAAGTTCCTCCTCAAGTTTCTTTGCTCTGACTCAATAGCAAGAGACTAGACTGCAAGAGCTGGGCCTGTTCAGCCTGGAGAAGAGAAGATTGAGAGGGGATCTCATCAATGTGTACAAGTATCTGAAGGGGGAGTGTCAAGAGGATGAGGCCAGCCTCTTCTCCGTGGTGCCCAGCGACAGGACAAGAGGCAATGGGCAGAAACTGAACCACAGGAAGTTCCATCCGAACCTGAGAAAAAACTTCTTCACTGTGAGGGTGACAGAGCATTGGAACAGGTTGCCCAGAGAGGTAGTGGAGTCTCCTTCGCTGGAGATACTCAAAACCTGTCTGGATGTGATCCTGGGCAATATGCTCTAGGTGACCCTGCTTGAGCAGGGAGGTTGGACTAGATGATCTCCAGAGGTCCCTTCCAACCTAAACGATTCTGTGATTCTGTAATACTTTCCCAGCTGTCCCCAGTTTAGGTGTGCTTCAGTACCTGCTAACATGTTCTAAATTGCTAGGAAAACTCTAATTTGTGAATTTTTGGGGCCTGAATTCATTATATAGATATACTGTTGTCTGAGGAAACTTCCTCCCTGCCAATAATTCTGATAGAACTCCCTATTAGCTGGTTCCCCCTGTGTCAGCATGGCCGATAGGCAACTCATTTTCCAGCCTTTCTTGGTGAAAGATTTCCTGCGGAAGAGGACCTTCCACAGCACCCAGCAATCTTTCAGAATATTCACTGTCCCAAAGGGCAGTTTTGTCCCTTGCCAAATAGAGACACTTCTGTCACATTAGTGCCACTGGCCAAGCTTTTCTCAGTTTGGGAGTAGTGATAGTTCCTAGTGTGTTAGCAAAGGAGTTCTACACAGCAAGCAAATGCAAATGAAATGCTGTGCTACAAAATGCGTATAAAGAGAGCACCTCAGTGGATTTAAGTGAAAACTGCTTACATCGCTTCGTAGCTGTGCAGCTCACCATCAGCAAGATCTAGAGAGCTCGCTACTGCCACAGGCCAAAGGAGTTCGTAGAGGAATTTGCAAATGATAATTTGTAGTTTCTTATCATCTGCTTTAACTGTTCTAAATAATTAGAAGACAAATTTCTTACTCTGCCTACAGTACCCCACTGAGACTTGTGTGTTTTGGACCTTGGAGTTTTATGGGCTATCATTTATAGCATACTGTTTTATCAATTGACTGCTTATTACCTAGTTCACTGTTATATATAGTATGTGAAAGCAAATTAAGGAAAGGTTTGTTTTCAATAGTTAAAATAGTTCATTGTGCTCATTCAGCACGGTTATCTCTAAAACAGGTATGACATCTGGGCAGATGCCTGCTATTCCCACTATTGTCAGGGCACAGCGAGGGCTATCTGCTCCCTGAGGTGGGAGCAGGGGGAAATAATGTGCCTAGGAGGGCAGGTCCATCCCACCGCCCCCAGCGAGGCGAGCAGGCCAGGCCCAGAGATGGTAGCATCAACCAAGACCCCAGATTGTCAGGCAAGTTTGTTGTGATGAAGCAGGTCCAAGGTCGAGCCAGGAAGCCAATCTGCAGGTCATTAGCCCCGTGATGGCCACGCAAGGCCATGGGGACGGGGAGGCTGGGCAGGACCAGTAAGGGCCTGTCAGCACCCTGAGGCCTGTGAAAACTATTTGGCTGCTTACAGACTTTGTGCAGTTGATGTGCATGTGGTGATACAGACTGAAGGCTGTTAGAATGCAAGTTTGTAAATGGGTTTCATGCTTTTTTGAACTATTTACAGGTTCTTCTCATCTGCAGGCCTGATGTGTGAAGTTTAAAGAACAAGCATTTTTCTAGTTGTTGGAGTACAGGGTTACTTTCCCAGTAAGCAGATTAGTCCAGTGAAATATTTGGGTGTTTAGCATGGAGGGCCTGCATGTTGAAAAAACTGCTTTCTCAAAGATTACAATCCCTATGAAAAGTTTGCAATCTTTTTGTAGAAAAGGCATAATTAATATTCTTTAAGTATAAGAATGCATTCATTTTGAAAATTTTATGTACTGTTTTCATAGAAGTTTGAAGAGAACATGCATACTATTGAGGTAACTTTAAGATTATTTACTGACAGTGTGTCAGTGTGTTTCTGTGCTTGGTAAGATATTTCTGTCCAAATTTTAGCTGAAATGTTACAACAATCAACAGTGATTTTGGAATCAACCTTGTATCAGAGCAGAGTAGGAATCAGTAGATAAACTTGGCCTTCAAAAATCAAAGCATGTATTTAGCACAAAGCAAAAAAAGATAACTGTAACATTAAGTTATTCTTGGTTTACTGGTGCCACAACTGACTGTTTCCATTTAACAGCTCTTGCAGGAGAGTCACACTTTCTGAGATTAGTGAAAAAGAAGCAGTTACAGGTTTTTGTGGTACATAACGAGACAAAGCAGTAATCAGTATCTGTTAGATACCAGCCTGGAAGTCTGCCGGAGTGAATTGACAAGTAGAGCTTTGTGATGGTGGAAAAAGTTGTGGGTTTTGTAGTGTTTCAATTTTACTTTTTTGGTCCCCCTTTTCAGGTAAAGAATTGATTTTTCAAATGGAAGTACCTGGAAAGTCGTCATAGCAGCTTTGAGAATTTGCAAGGTAGAATTTCAAACTGATGCAGAAGGTCTTCAGCATGATCATGATATCCAGGCAGCTGTGCTCACCATGGGACCTGAACTGGACTTATGGCACAATTGTATTTCCCTGCTCTCTGAAGTGGCCCAAGGACAGCTTGAAATTCTGTGACTGAGATTATCTCAAGGTAGGAGTAACTGCGCAGACCTCTGCAAGAGCTCTCTGTGAGTCATTGAAGTAAGCAAGGATTGCAGAAGTATATTGGCTCAATGCTTTCGAGAATATGTCCTATTGTGCTATCAGGGATTTGTTGATACAAAAAGAGAAAGTTATGGATTTTAGACCAGCTTTTAGATGCTCTGAGCTGTAAAGATTCTGCTTCTCTGTGGGCATGCCTCTAACAGGGTGCATCTCTCAGCTGGCACCAGCTCAGTTTTATCCAAATCCAGGAGTAGCTCAGTTGCATTAGTGGCTTTCTGCACTAAGCTGATCCACTCCATAGAGAAGCTGAGTTAACTGTGAGGTGCTAACTCAGCCAGGCTGTTTTCAGGACTGCATTGTGCCATGTAATCACGTCAAAGGATCAGTTTTAGTGGTGTTAAAAAAAGGAGGAGAAAAAAAAAGAGTTCCTTTACTGTGCAAAGCTGGGACATATGTTTTCTGTACTGTCTATCACTATAGTGTTTAAGATAAAATTGCTATCATGCATCACATGAATCTTATTGAACCTTTTGTTAGAAGCTGTGATACCAGGGGATTGGATAGCTCATCAGCCTCTGTTCTATTACCTCCTCCTGCTTCTGCAATTGATTCTTAACTGCACGACTTTTTTTTCTGAGTGCACATTGCTGCTTGATGCTGCTGCAACTCTGCCCTTTGTTTATGCCTTCTCTCACTAACCAGTTTTCTTACCGAGTTTGGAGGGTTAGACAGGACTATGAGTTGGGCAGCTATTGCATGTGTGGAGCGTGAGACAAACTGCTGTCCTGATGTTACTCTCCTGGTCAAATCTGTAGCAGGGAAAACTTAAATCAGGATCAAAGTGGTTTGTTGATTTATTAACAACACATAATTAACTGACAATCAGTGAACTATACATTCAGGATCAGAAATACAGCTGATAAGCCACAGTACTGAATTATTAGAAATGTTCATGCTTCTCTTGTACCTTTTTCTCAAGGTGACTCCTTTATTTCAAAAGTCTCTCTGTAATTCCTCAGTTACTGTTTAATCCAGCTGATGGTCATCTTCCTCTTGGACATACTCAGTTTTTGGCAAATGCCATTT
Source organism: Struthio camelus (assembly GCF_040807025.1). Lineage (NCBI taxonomy): Eukaryota > Metazoa > Chordata > Aves > Struthioniformes > Struthionidae > Struthio > Struthio camelus. The sequence goes on from NC_090982.1 coordinate 50,871,022, forward strand.
CAGGCAGTTTTTGGTATTTGATCCACATATACTATTTGCACTCACATACTTATCTTAACAGCTATTGTTACCCAGGCCGTTTTGCCAGTAGTGGGCCATGCAAACACCCCCGTGAATCAGTTAATGAGATGACTGATGAGTTGCTCATCAGCTGCTGTTCTGTAAACTGGCATTAAGCAAGTATTTTTGATGGGACTTAGGCTAGGGTTGGAGGGAAGAGCAAACAGCAGCAGTCATTGCATTAGGAAAAGATGAATGTTTAGTTGAGAAGTATCTGCAGACAAAAAAAAAAAAAAGAAGAAGCAACAGATGAGCTCAACCACGTGGGCCCACATCAGTGTCAACAAAGCTGTGTACGACCTGTGCATTGTGCACTGTCACAGAGTTGCGGATGAGCCACCAGCTGATGGATTGTTTCACAGGAGTGGTGTCTTTGTGTTAGGGACCTCAGGGCAAACGAAAGCAGAACCAAAGCGTGGCAGCAGCGTCTCCAGCGCTTCTGTGCAGTGGTTGCTGCAGTTGGCATTTTGGTATGATAGAAGAACTTGCCCTGACAATCTGACAGAGCGGTTTCCTCCTACTGAAAGCCTGCTCTTGTCTCCTCGCCTTTGCTGCTCACTATCAGCAGCCTTCTGCTCCTCCTCCCTCTTGGGACTCTGTGACAGCTAGTTCCAGATGAACTAACAGATCAGAAAAACTCTCCTTTCCCATTCTGACATTGTGAGCAGCGGTGGCCTTCTCTCTGTAGGCCACCTCTAAGACCTCCCTCCTAATTTTGTAAATTAGACACACTTTTTGTTGGCAGCTGCTCTCTGAGGTCTGCAGGCTAAATTGTCTATCTGGGAGGTTATTACTGCTGAGGAAGCTCTTACAGTGCCTGGGGCCAGACCCAACATTCAGCTTGACCCTTGTTAAAGGTGTCCCTTTTGGAAAAATGCCTCTCTCTTTTTGAGAATGGAAAATCGCTCCTGCTGCTTCTCCTGACTAGTTTCATTTTTGAAGGCTCTGTCTGACGCCAAGGCACAGCAGAGCTGTCATCTTTCTTAGGGACTGTGTTTCCTTTCTAAAATTGCATCTCGAATAATGATCAGGTTGCACTTCATGCCTGCAATTTTAGGCTTGGGGAAAGGAAGCTATTTCCAGTTATGCTAAAATAGGGGGGGGAACCCACTTCACAGACTTAACGGTTATTATTTAAGATTTTAAGCACAGCAAAACCAACATGCACTTGCCTTCATTCTCACTAATAACATATATGTCAGGGAAACTATTGGAGAAATACTAAGGAAGTCGCAAAATCGGACCACAAAGCTTTTTTTTTGACAGGTTGACTCAGCAGATGAACAGAAGAAGGGATGGGAAAGAGGAAAAATATATCTTCCTCTTAGAAAACATGTGATTTTTGTTAACTTGGTGGTAGAGTAGATAAATGAGTGAAGAATCACAGCACACACATCGGATGATTTAACTTGCCCAAATGACCAGCCAGGGTCAAAACTTGAATTTTTGTTGTCCTGTAGAACACTTTTTTGTCCCGTTCCTCCCCCCTCCCCCTCTCCAGCATCTGCATTTTGCACTTAAAAGGTCTTTATACAGAAGAATTTGTACTTACAATGTAAAAAATCATTTGGACACATTTGGAGTGGTGTTACAGGGGAGCTGAAATTTCACATGTCTAGTAACAAATGTAAAGCAGTTTTAAACATGAAAAGTCTTTCAGCTCCAGTGAAGCTAAAAATATTCTATGTGAAAAGCTGTCTACACAAATGATGTATAATGCACACATATCACTGTATGATGAGGTAAGTGTCTAGATGGAAAGGTGTTAAAAATGCTGAGACAAAGCTATGCAAAACTCTTATGAACTAAGAAATATTTATTTGCTTTTAGGGATCTACCACCTGCAATTAATTTGAAAGGTGTGGTGGTGGCAGTACAAGAAGAGTGCTGAAATACACTGTTCAGGCTTAAAATAATATGGGCTGAATTTTGGAGGGATTGTTTGTTTTGCTTGGGTCTTTTCTGCTCTGGGTATTCTTACCTCTCCAAATTCAGAAGAAAATAAGAGGATAAACCCATACAAAGTAGAACTGAAGGAAAAGCTTCCCACAAACCTATTCAAATGGGAACCAGTCAGTTCCCATAGTATTGCTTTCAGGTTAGCAAATATAGCTACTATTGTGTCCTTCACGTCTTTCTCATCAACTGAACTAAAGTTTCAGTAGCCACAGAACAATACTATAGGCTGGTGCTAGTAGTACTACCAATTAATAAAGATTATCTCAGATTAGATTGAGGCTGTAGTTCTGAGATAACTATTATTCCTGTTTTCTATCATATGAAAGCCAATGAATTAGTCACATGCATCTATAAAAATTCCCCTTTTCTATTGATATCTTTCTGAGGAACTTCAAATGAAGCATTTTACAATTATATTTTATTTGTCATATACTTTCAAACTGTGTGACTGAGCAGAAGAAATATCACTTTTTATTTCTCTGTTTCTCTCTAACCCAAGGAATGTATTACTTCTATGGCGTGTGATCCTCCCGCACCACTCTATGCCTGAGGGAAAAATCAGGGACTGTGGAAGGGAAACTGCAACTGTGATGCAGCATGTGCAGAGGTGACAGTGGAGGTAACTAGCAGAATCCTACATTTTAAAAAGGCCAGAGATGTAAATAATCTCAGGCTTCTTTTTTCTTTTGAGTAACAGATCTTTTCCATAAATATAAGCATCATGGCATAGTGATAGCTTTGTCTTTGGAATACTAATTAAAGACAGGTGAAAAATCAATAGGTTTGTGAGATATCTATGTGTGGTACGATAAAGGGGGAAAAAATTGTTACTAGGAGAGATAGCAGCTGCAGCAATTTACCATTCTAGATGATAAGATTATCTCCTAAACCAGACCCTTTTGCACATCCATGAATACCACAACTTTGCTTAGGTGTAGGAAGCATTGAATTCCAAATATTTTGTTTTTTATAATAAGTATTTTTTTACTCAGTACTTGGTTTAGTGATCACAACTTCGTTCTTTAAGTAAGCAAAGGTACCTGTTTATTTTTAAAAAACTATTTTTTTTCAAATGTATCCATTTTTCAATAAATGCATACTTTAGGAGAAGTTGATCTGCTTGCAGAAAGGCACCTACATCTGTCAAGCTGGTCTCTGAAAAATGGCTAATTTCACTTTACTAAACATATTTTCTGTGTAGAAGTATTATGACATTTATAGAAATAATAGGTGATAATATTTAGCTTCTAGTGGTGACATTTTAAAAAGATTTTAACAAACATGAATTATAACAGCAAATGCTGCAATTCAGGGTTCCAAGCGGTTTCCAGTGTAATCTCTCATTTCAAATTACTTTGACTTTCGGAAAAGTAACTTCCTTTTTGACAGAGGTGCCAATCTTGAATTCCCAGTCTGGAAGAAAATATTTTGAGCTGTTTTGTATTACCAGAGTAAGAAAATTGCCTTTTTCCCCATTGTCTTCACTTAGGTAATTTTTGCATAACATAACACAAGACTGAGAAATAGAGAAATGAGAATCTGAGTTGTACCTTTGCAATAAGAAAGTACTTGGTAAATTAACTTCATTTAACTGTTTTCTCCTGAACACAGTTTCCACTAGACAACATTTTGCTTTCATTTCTTTCATGTTTCTTCTCTACTGTGCTTGGATCCAGATTCCCAGTAGCCATGTAAAGTGCCTTGCCAGAGTCTGAGCTTGTGTAAGAAATTCTTAGTATTCTTAAAACTGGACAACCAGCAGGGTATTGAATAGTACTCACAGCAAAACATCTTAAATCATGTCATCGTGTGAGAAAGCTTCCATTTGCAATAAACCATTGCTATAATAAAGAGATTAAGCAGTGCTTATCATATATTTCCAGGTGGAGGGGAGGAAATGTTTTGTTTTATTTTTATAGTAAAGCTAGGTAGTAAAGACCTGAAAATGCTAATGAGGGGTCATTTGTTCAAATAGGCTGTGTTCTCAATACGTTGCTGTTTAACTCCTTTTTAGCTTAAAAAGACTGACAAACTTGCAAAGCTTTAATCCACGTGTTTTGTGAGGGTTAGAGTCCCACAGATCACATCTAATTTTAGTTGAATATCGTAGGCATTCAGTAGAATCCACTCCTGGCTTAGGTGCCACGGTTGCCTATATTTCTGAGAAGATTTAGGATATAACCATAACTGACGGCACTGATGGCAGTGCTGTTAAAGTTATATAGGAACCTCCCATCCGAGACTGGCTGTCACTGGGGAATCTCTGCAGTGTGTTTCCATGAGCGATGCAGACATGTACTTTGCTGCCTTGGGATGGAGGTGTAGAAGTTAGCGTCACAGAACAGCTAGGCTAGCCAGAGAAATGTTGAGGTGTCTCTTGAGCTCAGTGCTTCCTACATTCCTCTGCACAGACTTCATGGAGCAGTTTAGCTGATTAGGATTCCTGGGAGCCAGGAGCCAGGGACACTTCTGAGAACCTGGGTCTAAGTGCGCAGTCCATCCCTGTCCCAACTCCATATGGCCAGGAGACCCAGACATATGCTTTGTGCTCAGTTGTGCATGGAAAGAAAACCCATGTATGTAATCAGGACAGGAGCTGTGCCACACTGAATAGACACCTGCGAATCTGGGGTTAAATCTCAGCCTACCTCTCTGTATGTTAACACCTATATTCTGAGCTACTGATTTGCTTCCCATAGGCCAAATTGCATGTAGTTAGATTTCTAGTGTGTGCTTCTAATAGGATTTAGGATAATTTGTGAATTGTTGTATAACAGATGTTGAAATGCTCAGCAGTTATACTGAGTGATTCTGCTGTGACCAAAGGCAGAGCTGCAGGTGAGTGGGAAAAGTTAACTGGTGAAAGACCAATAACTAACAGCTAGAGCCAGGATCTCAATTTTGGACTGAATCACTTTAAAATGGGAACTAGGTACCAAGTCCCTGTGTGAATCCAACTCTAATTTATTATTCAAGTGGCTGAAGAGCTGCACAGTTTAGATTATGATATATGACAATTTATTTGCATGAAATGTGGCAAGAACTACCTTGTGAGAGGCACACATATGCTCAACTAACTCCTGAAAACGTAAGCTCACAAGTGCAACGCAAGGTTTTCCCTGCAAGGGTCATAGGCAGCAGGCAGTCCACAGAGGGATCTGGTATAATTAAGTGAATGAGCTCTTTAGAAGTTTTTAACTCTGCAGACGCTTACGCACATGAGTAGCACCACAAACTCCTGTGGCATATGTAAATAAAGAGTTGCTTATAAGGCTGAACTCATCAGACTGGCTCTTCGTTGACTGTGGCTATTGCTTATGTTAAAAAAAAAAATCGAGAGGAAAAAATCAGATTTTCTTATTGGCAATATAACCAATTACAGTAAATTACTAAAAGACAGTTTTTGCATTGTTTCACCATGTTACCAGAGACATTTTAAAAAATGGTAGAACGAACCACTTTAAATAGATTCAGCTATGACAGAAGTCAAAGGTGCTAGTAGAGGCCTTGTGTCTCGGAGGAGGCATCCAAAACCCTTGGGATTGATTTCTGCATCATTTTTCTCCAGAAGCATGAGTCTCTGTGCCCCAATAAAATATTAATCTTCACTTGTTTTTTCAGACTATATTTTACAATTCTGACTGTTTAGCACACCTCAACTTGCAGTCCTCCCCTCCTCCAATTCTGGCTTGCCAAGCTGGGGGACAAACAAAGAGGAGACCTGGCACATTCTTCAAAAAGTGCTCCATGCAGCCTAGCTGCAGGAGGTGTAAATCAGCTTCCCACTACACAGATTTGTTAGCCCTAATCAGCTAATATTGATGCTTGGGCACATTTGTCGCTGCTGTTGAAGCCCTTTCAGCTAATCAAGATGGAAAAGAGAGGAAAGGACAGCAATATGTTTATATTTAGTATTTATATTAGACATACACAGAAGATGTCGGAAAGTTTTATTGGCATGGTTTTAAAAAGCTATGTTATCTCAAGTAGCAAAGCCGTGAGTGGGTTATACTAGTTCTTCCAAATACATGCTGCTCAAATACATGCTATTCACACAGCACCATCTATTAAACCCTTAGTGCGCTTAGATCTTGGATATAGACAAACCTGGCACTTTCTGTATTACAAGAATTGTCCTAGTCGTCTTCCGTTTCCTATTACGGACTATGGAATTTGTTCACATATTTTTGCAAAGTATAATTGTTTTGTTTTACAACATATTTCATGAATTGTGTCAGAAAACACAGATTAGTTTCCTAAAAAGAAAAGTTAAGGATGCAAATGCATGAAGTCAGTCAGAATCATAAATTCAGGCATAGAAGGTATATGAATGCAGAGTATTTTCTATTTAGATACTCAGATTCTTTGCTGACCTCCTCCATAATCTATAGAGTGTCTGGAAGAGAGCCAGGAAGCCCTAAGACATGAGTAGAGAAGGATTTATGTAGACCTTTACTTTGAGCGTTGCTGAAGGCTGTTAACACAACCAATAAATAATGCTCAGAAGAGGTCTGGACAGATTTCATGCCTGCTACTTAAGCCAGCTTGGGCTGGGAAAACAGGCCACCAGGGCTAGAAATTGTAATTACAGTTCCATGTTTCCTGACTTCCTCCCAGGTGCCTAACTTAGAACCTGAATGCAACTAGGAATGTTATCCGGTCACCTGAGTCGTCATAGGCTAGATGTTGTGAGCAACTAAATTGAAATCTAAGCTGAAATCTTCAGTATGCTCTGTCTGTGTCTTTGTTCTTTGAGGGCTGATTAGATTCAGCGCTATTTCTGAACATGTGGAACACAATTTATATTGCTTAACTGGGTCTGAATTTAGGGTTTGAATGTACTCAAGCACCTGTGGAGTCAAAGGTACTTCAGGAAAGGGAAGAGGCTATCTTCTGCAGTAGTACTTAAGAATGGAGAGCTCTACAGGGACCCAGAGAGGTTGATCCCGTTATTGCTAGCCTTTTTTTTTTTTTTTTTTTTTAAAAAGGAGAATGTTCTTGCCTCTATTCTTACTTCCCTCCTGCCGTGCTGCCGTGCTTGCAGGCTACATAAGCTATAACACACTCCCATGCCTACCTCAGAAATTCCTGAGTGATGAGAGCTACCCTATGACAGCTGTAGTTAGCTCTCACTGCATGATAGTAGGTTTTCCTTTATCCTGCCCTCCTCCAACCTATTCCTTTAGTCCAACTTTGTGTTCTCCCAGAGAAGCACTGAAATTCAGCTTTCAAGCCGCCCTTATTTTATTTTTCAAGAAAGGCAGAAGAGCAGCTGGAAGTCTGGGCAAGCAGCCAAGCTTCCTTATCCTTGAAAAGAAATGAGCATCTGGTTCAGAGAAGGGGAGAAGGTTAGGAGAAGGGAAAAGAGAGACAGCTAAGCAAGTCATTAGTCAAATGTCCTGTGGATAGGTAAATTGAATGCTACCAGATTAAAAAATAAAAAATAAAAATCCCAGGAAAAATTAAATGTGTACAGATTTAGGGCCTGTTACCAATCACTTAGCCACTATACTAATGGCTTGATGTCGTCATTGTGTTAGCTTATGTTGCTGAGGTCTACAGAGTGCCTTGAAAAGCTGGTCTTGCTAGATCTGCTCTTAGCATCCCAGTATGAGAGCAGTATCTGACTTCTGAGAGCTCTCAACAGATCCTGGAAATGGTAGAAAGTCTATTTAAGTGAGCTAGTTTCCCTGACTCAAAGGCTGGAGTCTAAAAGAAGCATTCTATGTATGCTCCTATTCTGATCAGCTTCCATGTAAAAACAGCTTCTACAGCTGACTGTGAAAGGATGGTGGGAAGAACTAAGGAATGTAGCGCATAGGTGTCAGAGGCCACAAGAAGGAAGTAGGGGAACAGCAAAATAGATGCAGTAGCACTGCCTTTCATGACACAGTTTCTGCGGGGCAATATACAGTGATCAGATCTGTGGGGTGTTGTAGCAGCCAGTACGTCTTGCAAGGAAGGATAGGTGTCTGGTACTCATCTGAACTTTGTGATCATCCCCTATGTATGTTCACCTACTACTTGAGAAAGCCAGAAGTTTTTCTGGCAGAAATCGCTGGCTTCAACACTGTATATATATGGTGGGTGAGGGTCAGCAATGCAGCTATGAAATGAGAAAGGTAGTCACACTGCTACCTCCTCCTGAGCTAAAGCTTTTCTCGTTCTTGGAAGTGAGGAAAGATTTCAGTTACAAAACCTACAAAGAGAGCTTTTAGGAACTCAGCATATATATGTATATATATATGTATATGTTTACATACATATATATACCACACACACACTACTGTTTCAGTTGCAGTCGTCCAGTCACCAGTGGTTCTGTTATCTGCCCTTTCTCTGTTAGCCACAGACCGACTTCAGACATCGACGTTAGTAAAAGTATTCTCATTTGTGCATGGCAAGTGTATCTTTGTATTTCACATCTGCTTTAGGAGCAGTAAATGATAAGAACTGATTAGATGCAATGATAAGATATATCTTTTGTTGCGAAGTTGATGTACTTGAAATTACATCTCAGTAGGGTTTGCAGAAATTAGAACAGTATGAAAGAGAGTAGTTTGCTTTACTTTTGTTTTCTAATCTGCGGTCTTGTAAAGTGGTTCAGGACCAAGACACCTGGACAGAGGGTATGTAGGTCTCATAGAGTTATGCACTCATGTTCATTATTGAATAGATCATGGAGATTTTGGGCATAATCTTAGGTTAGTCTGTTGCTCCATCTTTGAATTTTTTCCAGTAACTGCAGTACCTAAGAAACCTATGTTGTAGCTGGAGGGTGTTTGGCAGGTGTAGGAGGAGGTGAGCACTCCTCCATCCTTCGCAGCATCGCCCGCAGGATGGCTTTCCTCTCGTTCACTTTCCAGATTTTGCCCAGCTCTACAGCTCTAACACTTATTAGCCTGTATGACTGTTTGGCACAGTGTCATACTTTCTGTCTACCTGACCCTAGTAGTTAGCATGAGGAAAACCTTCGAGTTTATTTTCTTGGATTTCCAGCAGTCTGCTCAAACTATCCAAACTGGTTGTGAGTTGAAATGTTTCATTAAAGAGTAATGAATTTGTACCTTCACCCTCTTTTTTGGAGAAACTTAAAAAAAAAATCAATATCTTATTTAAAATCCCATTAAAATCTTAAAAAAACAAGCCTGATTTTTGGTTTCATTTGGTATGGCATTGTGGGGCGATACCAGAGATCAAAATGTCTTTTAAATGAATATATTTAATGAATATATCTTAAAGTATTTTTTGTTGAAGGAACTTTGGAGAACTCTCACTGTACCATGAAATAGATTCAATTATGAATTGTTTCAGGTCTTCATGAAATAGAATTTTTATCCCGAGTACCTTGTTTAGCATTTCAACTACACTGATATATAGCAACATATAGTTTTAATATATCTGAAATAAGTAGTAGAGATTAATTTGTGTCTAAAGTCACACAAAAATGTCACTGCAAATTCACAGATCTGAAGTAAGAGGTTAATGAAAAAGACAAGAGTTTCAGTTTTATTTACAATTAAATGACTGTAGGATGCATTTGCCTGACACTAATGTACAACAGCTATTTTTTAAGTATGTTAAATATTTAGAAGTTGAAAAGAACATTTTACAAATGGCTCCCATCGCCAAAAAAAAAGATTAAATACTCTGTGTGCTACTGGAAAGACACTTCAAAATATGTTCATCTGGCTTTTCAGTAAACATTTATCCTTGGAACACTAATCATGCTTTGTCCAAGTTGGCAAGTTTACAGCCATACTTGAACAGATTTCTCATGAGACCCCAAACCTCTTATTAGAGATTGTTATTCCTTATGTTTTTGACCAGGTTTATATCTGTTTAAAGTTACCTCTTTTTTCTTTTTTATTGCATAATATTACACATTAGTAGTAACACAGATAGTTATATGTATTTTTGTTTTAATGACGGTAATAATAGGATAGTAAGAAAAATGAAAGATTTCTTCAGTTACTATGAAAACAAAAGACTTTTATCATAATATTAAGACTAGTATGGTGGTTTGTCCTTCCTGCCCTCTTTCTTTTTAGTAGTCTATTATTTTGAAGTAGAACAGCTAAAATACTGACTTGCTATTTAATGATCATCAATATATATTTTTTCTGCTTTGTTAAGGTTTTAATATGAAATTTTAATACCAGAATTTGTGACTAACTTGTGAATATATTATCAGTCTCTTTGTGTGAGTTTTTGTCTTTGTACATTCAAACCAGAAGAGGGCAACGTTAATCTTATTACAAAAAACAAAAGTTAAGTTTTAACTTCACATGAATCTTTTTTTTTTCGCTTTTAAACATTATGCGAACTTTTGTACCTTTGTGGCCGGTCCTGCCTGTGTGTAAGTCTGTGACTGATCTACTGAAGTGAGTATATTCATACATTGAAGCATGAGTCGCTGTACTCATGCAATGGTGGTAGAAATGGCTTTAACTGTGCAACACAGTTTTGGACTGTAACAAAATTTTACAACAAGATTAGTATTAAAGACTCAAATTTTCGATTAGATGACCTTAGTAATTCTACTAAGGAAAGGAAGACTGCTCCTTTGAAGCCACACAAAATCGGATGTCCATGGATACAATGCTTTCAAACCTGAGGGGAAACTATAACCTCATTAAATGAAAGGAGAGCGTTACCACTGTTTTCAGTAGGATCAGAATTTTAACTAAGTTTTGAGACAGAAATGAGACGCTTAATGGCATGGATTCTCTTTATAACTAATTGGTTCTACATATGTTTAAAGGAAAAAAAGGACACAAGCTTTGTGTACAGTCTTTTTCAGTATGTGTGCATGGTTTGTAAACATGCAAATGTAGGGGCATAGTAATCCATAGCTTTTTGAGCAATTGGAAAACAATTTACAAATTTTTGCATAGCATAAAAAGGTAAATTCCAGTTTGGTACATGTACAAATTCTTTGCTGCCTTATCATTAAAATAGTTTGATAATGGAAAAAAATCACATTGAAGATTATTTTCTATGAAAATTATGCCCTTGTAGAATTCATAAACAGTCTTGGAAGCAATATGAGAGATTAAGTCTCTTCCCCAACCTTTTCTCTCTCTGACTCAGAGAATCTAGGACTCCCTCTGAAAAATGAAACAAATTACATCAGGCGCTCAGTAATCTCACCCTTCCAAGCTGTTGATGCCTATGCTGAAAGTATAGGTTTGAATGCATGCTGACATCTGCACACTTGTGGTTTGCAAGGAACCCACGCCTGCATGGCACGGCCAAGTCAATAGCTGCTTGTGTGTCCAGCTTTTGTTCAAGCCTATCTATAAAGTAATAGATGAGCCGTGTCCAGTCTGAGGGATTTCTGCTCCTGTGCAGAGGCAAAAGCTGTATGGGACGCTACAGGGAAAAAAAGGAAGACTGTGGAGCATAAAACCACTAGCTCAACACTGGCAGTACTCAATATTCAAGATCACGGTTTTGGATTTAGGTACTTACCTGCAGCCTCAGAGTGCCCCTGCCTTTCAAATACTTTTGGACTTACCCATGATGACCAACATTATAATGGGGATGCTGCAGCAGAGCCCAGAGCTGCACATGTACAGCAGCACATGTATTTATGACTTAAATACATGCACATGCACATGTATTTATGGCTTTTCCAGCTACAGTAGTCAGGACCCTAGCCTAGTATTTATGGCTTTTCCAGCTACAGTAGTCAGGACCCTAGCCTTTGCTCTCGTGAACAAAAGTTGCATGTTTGGGGCTGCCTGATTGAGTTGACATGTCTGAGGCTGAATCAAGTAGATTTGTCATTTTTTGACACAGTCTAGACTGTGCTGAAAAAAAGAATTCTGTTCACCCTTCAGAAATGCAGATGGATTACTGAAGATGCAACTGGTTCAGCCGTCTGTTTGTAACAGTTGTTTCATCTTGCTTATTTTAATTTTAATCTTGCTTTACTGTAAACACTCTGCTGGTGCTAATATTTCTTTCTACAAGCAATGAGTATATTTTTCATCCCTGTGCTTACTTGTAGAATGTCAAGCTTAATACATTTATATAGTATATACCATAGTATACTATATAGTATATATGGACAGACACACTTCAGTTTACTACTTTTATCTGTAACTTTGTGTAACACAAATTTGTACTTTTCTGAGATTGCTCCTCTGCTGGAGGTGTGCATGTAGAGCTAGTGCTTGTATGACTTCTTCATAGCACCTTCAAAAGGACTATGCGCTGTTAGACAAATGAGATCTTCACAAACCTTACATCACTAATGCTAATGTGCAAAGACCGTTATAGTGTCTCATAGTGCTTTTATAGTACTTTGACAAGTCGAGAAATAGTGCTTCAGTTTAATCATTCTTAGTACCAAATGCTAATTTTCCTTGTCAGAATGGGAAAAATAATTTATTGTTCTGCAGAGTGAATTAGAGATTTTAAGTCATTTAAAAGAAGCAGTTTCAAAAGATTTCTGCAATCATTTAAGAGAAGAGCACAAATTGTTTAACTTGAGGACAAAAGCTGACTTCTGTAGCCAGTAGCAATGGAATACAATTGGTTGGTTTTCTGATCCAGTTCCTTACCTTGTAAAAATGTCAATCCATTGAAACACAACCTTCTTTTCAGGTATATACCACTCTGAAAAATTTTCAGTGGAAATACTTAGGATGAAATTTTTGGTCAAACTGAAAAAGCAGTGGATGTTACAAAAGAGGCAATAGTTTAGTGGCCTAAACACTCAGCAACAGTAAGAGATACCTGCATTTAAGTCTTTGTTCTGCCTAATTCTGAGCAGGGACCCGAACCTGCTTATACCGTTATTCCCAGTGAACTTTGGCCACAAGTCTGTTACCCCACCTGCGGTGAATCTCCCTTTCTGTTTTTGCAAAGTTTCATAAAGGTGCTCCTTTAGTTCTTGTATGGAACACGAGTGTATTTCACATGATAAACATTTTGATCAGGCAGCTGTTCTCGCTCTGCTCTAAAGTACACATGCAGATCAAAGCCAACTGGCTTACCACTTCATGGGGAGGGGTGGATCAGGGTTGGTTAAATGCAATTTCACTGATATGTTTACATCACTGAAAATCTATCTGAAGACCATGTGCATCGGTTTCAAATAGACTACAATAATCCAGCTTTTGAACATTCAATTCCTTGAAATTGTGCTTGCAGTTAACATATGAAACTTCTTCATTAGGACTTTTATGTAGCGGATTTGTAGATAGAAGTATCAAAGACCTCCCAGAGGTAATGAGAGCTTTGGAATGAGAAAAGGGCTTTGGCATTTCCTTGAGAAAATATTCTTGGATTAACAGTCGGTTATGAAATGATATGTCTGAGTGCTGTTATGAGTCTGAATTGTTGTATTTGATAAGCAGGATAGTGAAACAAGGAAAGATTTGCCTAAACACTTTATTGAGGAGAAAGCCGTGTGGGTCTTAGCAGGAGAAGATCAAGGAGAACTGACTGTTAGAAGTGCAAGGGTATCCCTGTCTCTGTGAGGAAACTGAATTCACTGTAATGGGTGCGTTAGGTCTGGAGCACTTCTGGGTCTTCCCATTTAATTTATGTGGCCCCAGCAACAGTCTTCCTCTTTCCCATCTGCACATTGGTCAACTACTTGATTTAGCGGTGTACCAGATTGGGATGATCGGATTCCTCTTCCTCTTCCTTCTCCATGAAGTGATGATTTGGACTGATTCCTGACCCCTAAAACTTATTCTGCATGTCATATGATATCTGTGCTAAGAATCACAGGCAGCAAATACCAAGCCTGCAACCTGAATGAGGTGTCAGACAGCAAGCACAAGAAAATGTGATTTATATGTTGTAATTAATTATAATTATAATCTATAAATTATAATTAAATTAGGTAGGTCATAATCTAAATCACATAATAAAGGTGTGTTCTGCTGCCTTTAGGCAACCCAGCTCTATACCCTAGGAGTGCCCAAATACATACCTGTAGTTGCATTCGCTTACGAAAGGACTCAAGTCTCTTTCTGCAGTGGAAGCAATGCATGTATCTCTTCACAAACACTCAAATCCAAGTTAGGGCATAGATTGATGTTTGGCAAGGGGTCTTCCTGGGTAATGGCCCAGATGTACAGTTTGCCCTGTGATTTTTAATGTCCCAGTCAATATGTCATCTGAATTCAAAAGACAATAATAGGTATTGTTTCATGCAACCATATGTTTGAAGAAATATTGTGGTTATTATTTAACAACTAACATACCAGCAAGGAGGTCTTAATTAGCATCATGGGTGTAGTCTTCGCATCAGTGTCAGCTCTTAAATATTCCCTTTGCTATGATATTTCAGCCAAATAGCTCATATGAAAACATATGAATTGAGTGTTGAGTGGTATGATGGTAGAGTGCTGGGAGATGTCAGCTAAGAACACTTATTTCCCTAAAACTAAGTGTTATTAGACACTTTGTGAAGAATTGCTGTGACTTAATCAATGTGACAATGTTCAGCCTGATACCAGCAGTCTAATTCCTGCAGTCTGAAGTCTGACGACTACCCCAGAAGTATGAAATTTCTGTTGTGCTGCACATGGGGACACAGTAATGTTGCATTTCCCATTTAAAAAAGATATGAATCCAGAGTCTAAGGGTCTAATTGTTGCTAAATCAGAGTAGGCATGAAGCAGTGAGAAGCAAGCCTTACACCGTGTGTATCTGTTTTTCTCAAATAATGGTCTTAGTTACAGCCTCTACCTCTTGTAGTTGCAAGATGCCCAAGAAAATTCCCATTTTCAAGTATAGTGATAGTAGTGGGGTATTTCAATTTTTCCTTCTGGAAACCCCTATCTCCAGGTTTTATCACCCTAACCTAGTGACCCAATTGACACAATTCAAATCCCTTTTTCTGAACCTTTGAGTCATAGCCACCAGACCTGCTTTGCCTAACAGGCTTATTGCTGCCACAGGTGCAAATGGGCAGGGTGAAAGGTTAGAGCTTTGCCACACCACAAAACATGGTGGTGCAGAGGAGTAGGTAGATCTGTTTTCCATTTATTTTCCTAAAAGACCTTGAGAAGACCAGCTTGCACATGTCAGCTGAAAGTCTGGGTTTGGAGCCATATTTTTTTCTAAGAAGAGAAGTGCATGAATATCTTTTTCAGATGAACAGCAAAGGTGTGTAGGACATGGTCAAACCTATAGTGTCTTTGTTCTGTAACCCTGCCTTACATTTTAAGACCTTAGTATTTCTGTTATATGTGGCCTTGAAATCATTTTTAGAAAGTTATGCAAATGAGGAAATGACAGATACTCATTACCATATGGTGCCATTTTCATAGTGAGATGAGGAAGTCTATTGTATATATTGTTTGTAAACTTCTCAAGGATAATTCTTGTTCCTAAAAAATTTTTCTTTCTCTGCTTTATGCTGTAGTCAAGCCAGGACACTTGCATACATTTTCTGCCATTTCTTTCTGTAGTCTTAAATACTTTTTTAAAGATGCATTTTAGGTGTAGATTGATTTTAGTTAAAAATAATTTCCTCTGTGTATTAGGCTGAAGCAAATGGAAAAATTATTTTTGCTAAACCTCTGTTTCTACGCTGCCTCCTGTTTGTGTAATCTTCCCTCCTTATCTGGACCTTTCAGGTGACGGGATAGTGAAATGAATAATAAGAATACTAATATTGAAAATGCCATGTAAATAGTGTTGAAACTTTAACCAGATTAGGAAAAATGAAACTTGGAAAGAAGTTAGTTCACATATTTTTTATGAAATAAACTATTCTGAAGTACATATTTCTTTGCCTTCCCAAATTGTATTGCCCACTATAAGGCATTTTGAGTTTAAATACGGTAAGACCTGTGGAATATTTTTCTGAACTTTAGCTTACTGCTTTTGGACAGCTTTATGAGTTCATAAACATTCATTTTATCGTGTATATTCTATGTCACTTTTAAAACTATAGATCTGCACAGAATTTTGCTGTGTTTTAAAATGAATTTCCAGAAGGAAACTGTGGAATAAGAAGGAAAAGATAAAATTTCAGAGTTTAACTGCACAGGGCAATGTTAACTTATATAACTGTTTCCCAGTTCTCATGACAAATAATAATACCTAACATGAGATGGATGAAAGATTACTTAGAAATTGTGATTTTTTTTTTTTCCTGTTGATTGAAAGAAAATTGGCCATTAACTACTCAGTTGTCCACTGGAAATGTTCCTAACAATGTGGAATCTGTAGGCAAAATCATAGGGTAGAAAGAATAATTGTTTTAAATACTCATAACGTACAGTTTCAAAGAATGTTAGGCCATTTGGGATTATTAAATCCCTTGTGGGCTAGCTGTCCTGCTGTGCATAAATGCTTATTTTTAAAAGTAGGCACTTGCATGGCACAGCTGGACATGAAGTAGGAAAAAGGCTTTCAAGTCCTAAACAGCCTGAAATTTCTTCTCTGTGATTTTGTGAACATTTATGACAATCATAGGCTTGAGCAATGGATTTTGTGTGATTTGGGATGTAGCTCCAGCACCTGAAAAAATGCATCATGAATGTGCTTTATAATGACTTAAGATAATTTTCTCCCTTTACTAAGGTTAAAAATATTTCACGAAAGGGGAACTGTTGTAGCTGATTAAAGTGTGTTAGGGATCATACTGAGGATAAAAAGAATATATCTTTTAATACCTAGATATTTCCCAGGTTTTATTCTGTGAAGGATAAATAACGACCAGCTCCTGGATGATACAGTTACTGCTTTATAGGAATCTTGTCACTGTGTGACTGTATTTGATGGACTTTTGACATTAGGTTGTCCTTTGAGACTAATGTTAGGTGTTAGTGCACTCCTTTTTTTTTTTAACCGTATAGATCTGCTGTTTCGAGTTGAGGACCTTTTTCTTCACATCTTCTGGTTTTCACTGTGGTTCTTTCAGTGCAAGAGGATAAGTCTCTATTAGTGTCCAGAAGGAGCAAAGAGAATAAATTGTTGTTAGTCATTAGAGGATGGTGTATCAGATCTTTAGGTTTGCATGGAAAACATGAGCGTGCAGACATGCCCATGTTGGCAGCACTGTTGCCTGTGCTAGCTGCTCCAGAATTTAATCGCTACAGCCGACGTTTTTTTTTTTCCTTTTAATCCCTTATTGACACTTCTAACAGCTCTTTTTTTCTTTTCTTTTCTTTTTTTTTTTTAAAGTGGCAGCCTCACTGTTCACATATGCTTACAGTGCTGTGCTTTTAAAAGTGACTTCTTTCTAGCACTGACTAACCATAATAATTCAGTCATGCAATGCACTTTTGTTTCTTGTCTCAATGTCACTGCCCAGTGGATGTCAGTTCAACCAGTCCTGTGAAAGCACAGTACAGCAACAGTACAAGTGTGTTAACTGCATTGCACATACTTACCTTAGAAAAGATACTGAAATCGCTCCTATCTACTCCTACATAACCCCTGTATAATTCTAGAGCTATATTCTCCTTTGTACTGCAAAAATACAGGATACTGTTCAGTTTTCACCTACTCTGAATATTTCTGATGCCAGAGATGGAACATTTAATAGAACACTTTAATGAGTAGAACAGGCTTGTCTTCTCAATTAGTTCTTTGTTGGGCCATTTTCATTAGTAATGAAGAAATCTCAAGTTATTACGTTTGCTACAATTTCGAATTCTACAATTTTTCTACAATTGTGATTGTATTTGATCCTTCAGACCCTGTCCCTTCAAACATCCACCTCTCACCCAGATCCTCCCCTTTTTTAGGTGTACCTGGTGGGATTCCCCATAATTTCTTTCTTGACAATTCTCAGTCTGCCGCATGCTAGTATTCTGACCACTCCTGTTCAGCCAACCTAGCCTGCAGGAGTTAACACTCGGCAAATGACAGTGCAGGCGTCTGTTAATTTTTGTCATATTCCTTGCGGTCCCTGATTTTGCTCCCTGCTGTTAGATAGTCTTTCCCTCCCTCACTCAACAGTTACTTTCCTCTTGCTCCAAATGTGTGGCACTTTGCAGCCCAAATTTGTCAGTTCATAGTATTTGCCTTTCATCTGTGCCTTAATGTTGACTCTCAGAAACAGACTTTCTGGCACACTCCAATGCAAAAATGATCTCTCTTGAGAATTCTTGATCATGTTATTTTCTTATCAAATATTGAGAAAATTGAGGAGGAGGATCACTGATTCCAGCCCTAGTAATTAACAAATTAATACTGTCATATAAGCATGACTTTTGAGTCAGCGAACAAGGGATGAGAAATTGGACACGAACTAGTCATCATACAGACAAAAGGATAGTTTTCAATGCTGAAGAAGAACAAAGGCTGTCTGGGGCTTCTAGGAAAAATTGGCACCTTGCTATAAAAGCAGGTACATGAGTAGGAAGTTCATTTCAAGAGTCTGTAATTGCTGACATCTCCTAGAAGTGTTGGGAGGAAGTAACTAGAAAACAAAGCTGGTTTTAAATAGGGATCTTAGAAAATAAATCCTTGGTTCAGCCAGTAGTGACTGCTAAGCATTGGATCAGAGGCCTGGAAATCCTCCTAGACTAAGTTAGGAAAGCTTCAAGTTTCATCAAACCACAGAAATTAGAAATGAAAAAGGATTCCTAAGTCATTTAGTTGCCTCCTGCCAATACAAGCTTCTCCCTAATATATTCCTGATCTTGACTACTTTCTCACATCTAATTGGAAAAGATTCAAGTGACAGAAGTCTCATTGCTTTCCTGGGGGGGATGGTTTAATTGATCTCACTGTGAGAAAATTACTTCTCAGGGTGCAGGAAGTGGTTGTTCAGAATGGGGCCTGGCAACTGGTGGAGATTTGCATAAAACCTCATCCAGAAGGCAAAGCTGCTTAACGTACTTCTAGCAAATGCAATAGCAATGTTACCTCTTTGCTTCATAGGCACCAGGAGCTGCAAGCTAGAGGGTGAATTGAGCCTGCTCTGCTGTCCTGTGCAGTCTCTAATATATAGTCTTCCTCTGCAATCACAGCACTCCCTTTTTCAGTAGGGCAGAGGCCACATGTTGTCTCGGTGTGTAGGTATATATCCTTCCATTTAGATTTCCTGCAGGGACTAGATGGCTGCATGCTGGTAGATTTGGAACTTAACTAGAGTCTTACATAAATAAAAGGCTGCATCTCATTGCAAATCAGCTTCAATCCTTTATATAGGACTTCTGCAGAATTTAATGAGGATGAAATTGTGGTGGGCAAAACGGTCTCAACTTGAGGAATTTTTACTGAATTTATGGTATTGCTAATTTATGTAAACTAATCTGTGATTCAGTTATTAAGAAAAAGAAAAGAAAAAAAAAAACTATTGAACAAACACATAGGGAGACACTTTTCCTCCCCATTCGCAAGCTCAACCTCAGTCAGAGAGCTCTCCTCCCCGCTTCCCAGCCTCAGCTTCCCTTGTTTCTCTATAGGTAACACTTGGTCCCTCCCAGTCCCTTTGATGAGGCAACCTGGGTGGCGCAGGAGGCTGGGCTCATGTACGGAATGGTCTCTGTCTGCCGCTCCTTGCTTCTTACTCATTTGCCTCTTCTCCGGTCTGGTTCACCTGTGGACTGCGGTCCCTTTGTGGGGTCTCTGCCCCCACGGGCCCACTGTCCCTCCTCTGGCATGAAGCATTTCCTTCCAAGAGGGCATCTCCAGCAGTGTGAGGCGGGTGCGGGGGCTCCCCTGCCAGCTGAGATTTTACTGGGTCATAGGGTGTGTACAGTGGAGTCAGAGCCAGCTGTGACTGGCAAAGGGCCGATCCTGGCCTCCTCCCACAGCAGTCAGCCCTGCAGGCCCCACTACCCAAACCCTGACAGCTATGCCCAATGCAGAACCCAGTAGGGTTCTATAGAAATTATGATGAAACTGGCAAATTCAAATGGAGAACGCTGTTTCTTTTGTGGGGCTTCTGGTACTGTAAACCTGTGTGAAAATTCTGCTGCAAAATATTTCCTCCATTAAAGACCTTAGTTAGCCGTTGCTGGTGCACACGTGCCCATGCACGAAGTTGAGCAAAGAGGCTGAGAGAACATAAGGAAAGTTGCTTCTGTTTTTTTCCTCCTTTTCTTTTGCATTTCAGTGTCCCAGTTTCAGGAGGAATCCCTTGATACTGGTAAGGAGGAATGCACTGGGATTCTTATGGCAGTTGCTTCCACCTGGTTCCCTTTAGAGCAACACTAACTCTAGGATACTCTTTGCTATCTGAGGAAATGAGTGGAGTTGCAGACAGTGAGAAGTAACCTCCATCTCTAAAGGTGATATTTAGAACTTCAGTACTTCTGAAGTACTCTTGCATTGGAGGTGCAAGATATATAAATGAAAATAGGGTGTTAAACACATACCCTTCTGCACCTTTACGTTCAGTCCTTGTAGTACCCTTGATAAAAGTACCAAAGTACCAATTCTGTTGAAGGCACACTACTGCATTTATGTGTGTAGTGTTAAGTGGCATGGAATTGCGGTTGATATTTGTAGTTGTACTGGTCTCAGAATGGCCAAAGCCATTATCTGGTGCTGATAAGTTTATTTACTCTAATTAGACACTTAATGTCACCTCTGGAATCTGATCGCTCCCTAGGCTGCAGACCTGTTCCCCACCCCCTTTTCTTTTTTGAGTGATGGACTTACAGACTGACTAGGTGCTCTAATGCTTCAAAGGTGATGCACTTGAAGAGGGATTTTTTTTCTCTTAAACTGGTGCCAAAGGTAATAAGGCTCCTAAGCTTGCACTTTGCCTTAGTTTCTCAGAGGCCCTATGGCTTCTGTGCAGTCAGTGGAACTCTACCTGTTAATTGAAGAACGATCGTTATGATTTGATTTCTTTTTAATGACATTAAGAACGTCTTAAAGGAAAAATTAGGTTTTGTTTTGTTTTCTGATAAAACCCTTATGACTGTGATTTTACAGTTGAATTACAAAAAATGGAATAGCACAGATTCCAAAGCCCAAAGCCTCTCTGATCCTCCTGTTAAGCAGCACATTGGACGTTCACAGACCTGTGGAAAGGATTAGCAAGAATCGGTTTATATGCATTTTAAATTTGCTGCTGACACCTAAAGCAGTGCAGATACTGTTAATAAACGTGGCAATTCTGATGCAATGATAAGAAAAGCTGCATTACGCTTTCAGGCAATCGATAGCCAGCTAATTTGTATTGTTGAACTCCTTGTAGGGCTTGGTACCATGTAATCTATTCTCCTTTGGGAAATATGTTTCATACAGTGTGACCCCAAATATAAATGAGTGAATGTGCCTGACTGAAAATAATGCTGAAGACCAAGAGCTGCTGTTTCTTCACAGCAGGATAACGTGGGAAGCCAGTGAATCACTAAAGTTTTCAGTAGAGGGTTGGTCATTCTTTTCTGAGATTTTCAAAAGCTAACAAAAGGAAATCACCCTCTTAAATTCATGCTATGCATGCCTGTGTGCTATGCATATTGCCAAATAAAACAATTGTGTGCTTCTGCAATATCATGCTTTGACTATAACTGTATTCTGAGGTAATATGTACTCATTGCGAGTTCTGCCTATGCTTCTCAACAGTTATTCATAATGATAAGCTTCTGTGCAAAAGTGGGTTTGTGATCGGCAGGATGCTGATCTGATATTTCAAACTATACACTCTACCTTCTTTAACTGATTCCTGCTGTAAATGCAGGTGGGCCTTACTGGGGCCACTGTTTTGTTTCAACACAAAACTCTGGGTTTTGTTTCTTTTCTTGTGGAAAAAAAACCCCAACCCTGTGGAATACAAATAAGCTTTGATTTTTCTTTTTTAAATGATGTTACTCCTGTTGCCAGTTTCTGTACGGTAGAGCTTGACAGATGGTATGATCCAAATTTGGTTAGCGCTTGGAGAAATGTGTTCAGAAGATAAGCTAGTCACTGGATTTCTGTCATGATGCCAGCTACTAGGGCTTATAGGGCATCTCAGCAATCAAGTGCCACAGTAAGCCATCTAGCACGTTGAGAGAGAATGCAAGCTGTATATCTGATCATATGAATGATGCTGATTCTGAGGAAGCCTGTGGGGTAGCTTACAGGTTGAAGTCTCCCTTTAAAATATTCTTCTTTTGCTTTGGATCACATTTGAGCAGTTTCAAAGCTGCAGTGTATAGGACTGCTGAACAATACCAGAAAAAGATGCTTTTTTGGGTCCCTGAAAAACCCTTTCGTAAGCATTACTCAGTGCCTAAAATATATTGATGAGCTTATGAATGCACAGACAGAGATTTTTTGCCGCTCATCCTCAGATGTGTAATAAATGTTTTGTTTATAAAAACATAGTACAAGTAGCCGCACGCTGGACTTAGGTTTACTATACTGGTTTCCCCTGTTGTGGTTAAATTCTGTCTCTTCTGCAGGGTCATTGACTTTCTGACTGTTTTCCTTTTACCGAGTGGCATTATTGATGCCATTCTAATTCACTCACTCTTTTACAGTAGTAGCTGTTGCTAACACCAGTGGCTTCACAGCAAGGGAGGTCTATCTTGGAAGGTGTCATCAATGAACTATCGCTTTAAGTGAAGGGGACTGACTGCTAGTTTTCATTTTATAATGGTACTATTGTAGTTGTGTAGTCCCATATTAATTTGAACTCGAGTCTTTTAGAGAATTTCTCTATGCCTAATCCTGTTTTGTCTTTATAAAACAAAAAACCTAGAAGGTAATATTTTCGGCATGTAAAGGTTTTTTTTTGCTTTTGTTCAGACCTCGGAGGAAGAAAAAAGATTAGATAAGGATCAGAACTTTCACCATTTTCTGAAACTTCTATCCTTTGAGACATCCGAAGAAGGTACTATTTGCTATTTTTGGTCTTCAGTATATCTTGTTTTGCTGTTCTAGGTTAATATGAAAACAAGGGTAGCCTTCAACAGCTTTTCTTTTTCCACAGTTCTCCAGCCTTTTTTCTTTCCCCTACTTTCTAGCTTAGAAGAATGCAATTGGAGAGAAAATCTGGGACATGAGAACTGTGAGAAGGAATTGTAGAAACAGATCTTTTCAGAATGGCAGGAAGACAAAAGAGCCAAGTGGAAAAGCGAAGGGCCAAAATTTGGTTAGGTCTGCAACTCCTGAATACTGAGCAGGTGCTGGGGACAAGCTGGTCTCAAGCCTGACTGTTTGATTTCCCATTTCCTTTTGATAAGTTTAGTCACTGTAATCACCTGGGAGGCTTTGACTGTGCTGGCATCAGGCTGGACCAGACTACAGTCAGCCTGCCAAGGCATAGCATTTATTTAACGGAACAAAACATGGGATACAGACAACAAAGACTGCAGTCTCCCAGGTGATTAATTTGTACTTCTGTTTACCTGCCTGTCTGTCCTTGGGTAATTTGGAATTAGGAAATACTTTTCTTGCATTCCTTCTCTTGCAACAGTTTGTGTAAAACCCTTAGCTTCTGCTTGTTAATTTGCAACCCATATTATTTAGCTGGACATATGCTTTTACTGTTTTTATATATGCCTTTAACTGCTTTCTCGCTGATCTGTGAGACTTTGCTGACCCTCACCACTCAAAAGCACATCACTGCTCAAAAGCACATCACCACTCCAAAGCTTCAACAACCTAACCAAGGAAACTAAGCTAACAAACTGAAACTTCATTTCATTGCTTCATGGTAAAAGATGACAAAACAAAATCTGTACTATGACCTTACTACATGTGTACGTGGAGAGTTTTGCAGGCTTTTTAAAAGCATCAGAATCCCCTCTGGCTGTGGCAACAACTTATAAAGTTTGGCTGATTTATTGTAAAAGAAGAACAGATCAGCATATTCGTATTTCATTTAAAAAACAATGTAGGCTCAAGAAATAATTTCCACTGGTCTCAACACAGTGCCTGGGAAGTAGCTGGAATCATGTTAGGAGCTGGCTAGCGGCAAGATCTTTCAGTCTCATAAAGATCATAATCAGCTGGTAGAAGTTAGAACAACCAGAAAGGGCATATTGACAGAATCTGCGTTGTATGGGATGAAAGAAGAAAGAAAACCTCTCCTACCAGGCATTGGAAATATCCACCAAAACTGCCAGACTTCAGGCTTCTTGCTATCACTTCTAAAAACAATCATGTAGACTAGAAAAGACATGACAGCAAAGGATTAAAAATTCAGGGCTTCAAAAATGGTTGCTTATGATCTATGTAATCTTTTTGAATTTTACTGATGCACAACATTTTTATTTCTTCTTCCTTATAAAGGTTTTAAATGAGAAAAAAATCCCCATTGGCAACAGGTATCAGAAAGAAGGTGCAGTTGTAGTGGAAGGTCTTTTACTTAGTGCACAGTTAATGGGGAGTGATTTTGGCAGCTAAATGGTCATAAGAAGTTTCTCTCCCCTGTGATTACCTCAGGCGTTGTGCAGATGTGACCATTTGTGAGGCTTCACTGACATGACTTAGGTTAAAATAATCTTTTTTTTTTTTCCTGTTGTTTTAGAGTACAGTTTTTTTTACCCAGATAATTTCGATGGTGCGGTTTAGAGGATAACCCCATATATCATTTTACAGCCCAACTTAGGGACTGGTGAATTGCAGCACTGGTGAATGGGGAGGAAACTTCTTGAACTGGCTTTGCTGTTGAAACCAGCATCCCATGAAAATATGGTCTGTCTGGCTCTTAGTTTATACTTTTGATCCTCTCTTTGCCCCATATACCCGAAATGTTTTCACTTCTGTATTTTGAGTAGGATCAACAAGGTAGATATGGAGTTCAGCCGCCTTATTGTTTACATAAAACAGTTTGTGTGGAGGACACACACTTAGGCTTGATATATGATTGTGTTGAATAAGGATGGTACCAAGAAGGTGAAGGCGCAGTCCTGGTCATCTTATTACAGTCTTTTTTCCTAGGACCTTGAACTTTCCTATGACATAGGATACATATAGGGATGTTTTTCATTGCTGACAGGTCATGGATTTTCTGTCAGAGAGGGAACCCAGAAGCAGCCCACCTGACATGGCTTGAAACGTATTAGGACCATGATGGGACTGATCAGACTTTTCTTATATGTACTGTGGCCTACAGCATCAGCTTTTGAAATGACACCGCTATGTTTTGCCAATGCTGAGAAGTGTGTGTCCTCAGACTGAACAGATGGATGTGATTGATCTTTACCTGTAAATTACATGTACGTAGATTGGTACGTTCCTGTACATGTATACCATATGCATGGGTGGCATTTGGAGGATGACTGGGCTCCAAGTGCAAAATTACCTTGAAAATCCTATATCTCTTCACATCTCTTGCTGGCAATTCAAGGAACAGTTGTAAGTTCATTTTACATCAAAGCCATAGATAGCTTAATTAAAAAAAGCGAAGAGGTTTACATTCATTGCATGTTCCAACCAGGAACCACCAGGTTTTAGGTCAAATTAGTGCCTGGTATAAGTACATTGATCTCTAAAATGACCTGTATTGGAGAATATCTTGAACCACAATCAAAGTTCTTTCCTCTGATCAGAAAAAAGCAACAGTACTTACCTCCCTTTTTATTCTTTCAGGAAATGTTTTAATGTATTAAACTATCTTTCCTTGGTTAAGTAAATTATAACAGTTACTGAGAACTGTTCTAAATTTCTTTTCCTGCACTGTTGTATTGCCAGTGTTCGGTGGAGTGGCTGGCTCTCCTCTATGAATGTACAGAAGTATATTATTATTCTTCTATTTTCTAGTGAACTGAAAGTTAAAAGTGTCACAAAACCAAATGAATCTAAATTAGTCATAAATGATTTTTCAAAGGAGGAAAATTTTGAAAAGAAATTCAAAGGAACCATTAAAACTGTAGCTGAATTGGAGTTTGAATTTAGAAAAAAGATAACCTGATGCGGTTACCTGTGACTGGAGTTACTCGGCATGTTGGAGTCACAGGAAGTTCTGTCCGGTTGTATGTTCTTGTAGTATGTGAACATTGACTTATACTCCCCTGAGTTTTACTCTCATCAAGCTGTGTTTGATTTAGTTGTCTTTTCCAAAATGCTCTAAAATGGTTCCTCAGACATATTGTGAAGGTAAATGTTGTACAGTTAGGTTTAATGGTAAAAGTATGCAGTCCCCTTTTAACATCTTACCTGACTATCAAAAATTCATTTAAGGAGAGAGACTTGCAAATGTTTGCTGTCTCGTCTATAAATTTGTGAATCTAGATCAGCTGTTCCTGATCATGCTGGAGAGAGCCTTGTAGCACTGTCATCTTCCCTGACTTGTGTTAGCTGTCCTCTCCTAACCGTTTCTTAACCCTTTGAGGAAGAGTAGGATTAGATACTTTGAAGACAACTGTGTATGACTTAACTCATTTTTCTGTGTTGTTCACAGCACTACTATTTTCAAAAAGAGTAAGCTTAGTATTTTGCTACAGGCTTAAAGAAACTCTGTCCAGAGCCTGAGGTACAGTTGAGTGGGGAGAAAGGTGAGTATATCCTTTTTCTTGCCTTCTCAGTGTCTTCAGTACAAGTACATAGGCACATATGATTTCAAACTGCAGATCTTCCTCTTATACACCATCTTCCAAGAACTCCCCAGAGCAGAAGCATTCTCTCAAAGTCAATGACATTTAATAGAGGAGGGAGGTATTACAACCTCAGATTTTTTACTGACCATTTAGGATCCGTAAGTACCTGGCCATTCCGTGAGACCTACTCCACTCTGTCCAGCTAGAGTATAAATCCTAGCTTCCCTAGCATTTTATTGTAGCTGTCCTATTGCTCAGCATTGGGAACTGATCACTTTACGGTAACGGCAGATGTCTGAAATCCTTGTGCTTTACCTATACTCTGCGTACACCACACCAGTCAAGTGAACCTAACTGACTGGGAGCCAGAGAGTTTGATCATTAAAGGAAACCTTTTGAACTCCCTGTTTTTAAGCTAGTAGCTAGTGTAGTGAGTTTTGTTTAGTTTCACTTACTGTTTGATAAGTTACAGTAACATCACAGTCAGGATCAATGCCTAGTGCTTAACAAACAGAAATGAAAAAGAGAAATCCAAAACATACTTTAAACATAGTATATCCTCCAGACTAGTGATATCAAAATCTCTAAGGAGCTTGCTTCTGATTTTTGTTGGTTGTTTGTTAAATATAACAAATGAAATGAACAACGTGGTTTAACTCCTCGAAATAAAATCGGTCATAGCTCCTGAGGATCATTAGTGGAAACTAATGTGTACTGCCCTTTGATAGTCTGTATCACAGTGTCAGAAAGGAAGGCAAGATAGTTTTTAAGAAGCATATCTCGATTGGTCACATTGAAAGCAAATTGTCACAGAAGATTTAGTACCTACAGAGCAGCAATATCTTTTGATCTCATACTCTGATATGGCAGTATTAGCTGCTTTCCTCTGGAGATCCTAGGCAGAAGAGGTAGAGTTAACTTCCGCCTAGAGAAGTGAAATCTGTGGCTGGGATAAAAGGAGCATTTTGGGTCTTGAAGATAAGTTCAACACAGACACCCAACAGGAAAAGATCTTAGAGGAATAACTTTCTGCAGCAAATAACATCAGACGGCTTTGAAAAGGAGAAGAGTGAGGACCTATCTCTTCCCTAAGTGATTTTCAGCAGGAAGGAGAAGGGGAATTCTTGCCCTGCTAAACCCATTCTGTATCTGAAATTCACATTTATTTTTTCCATCTTTGAAGATTCAAATTATTAAATAAATACAAGTAAAATGTGCTCTGCTAGTTGCTACTAGATGCCTGCACTGATGCTGAATATGATTTTAAAAAAAGGTCATGGTTTGAATATAGAGTTCAAATAATTTTCATTTACCCCGTTATTGACAAAATCAAGATGAACATATATTAATTTCTCTATAATACACTCCTGTAATGTGCCATTTTGACCATATCCTGTTGCCAAAGAAAACTGTAGATCTGTGAGTTTTCAGCTGAGGAGGATCCCAGTGAGTTTTGCTGCCTGTTGAGAGAGTGCTAATTTGCTTCTTTATGAAACCCAGCTAGACATGTCTTCTGTAGATGTTTGACAGAGCGCTAAACTGTCAGAAAGAAAGGGAATGGTAGTGGGAACAGAGGTAAACAGCTCATGTTGTCTGCTTCTGTCATGTTTTAGGTATGATTCAAAGCTTAAGTAAATGGTAAATATCCTATTGACAATACAATTTCAGTAAAATCTGGATCCAATCTGTGGACTGTAAAAATGGAGATTTCACATGAAATTGTGGGAAGCCAGAGCTGGCCTTCCACTGAAGACTGTTTTATGGTCCATTAAAAACAAATTGAAATTGGAATGTTAATTCCCCATGGAGCAGATTAAGCTTCATGTTGTTGTTATGCTAATATGTAGGAAGATTGACTAGTTAAGTAAGTTTGGTAATTACTCTGTGATTATTAAATTTGTAGAACAGAGATAATGTGCAAAGTAATATAAGAAACTTTTCTGTAAATGCTTTCATGAAGTAGTGAGCTTTAAATAAAACTTTAAAACAACACTTGAAAACATACTAAGGCAAAAACCAGTAGTTGGTGTTCCAGCAACACTTTTATACCTTCAAAAATACAATGAAAGTGTTTGCATGCTGTGAAATACAACACAAGAACCACATTTTTAAGTGAAATGACAAAACTTACAACCAAAATACCACAATGTTTAGAGAATTTTGCTTCAGAAAGATGATTCCCACCTTCTTAATTCTACATAACTCATTTCTGGGTCATTAGTAAGTTCCTTGCTACTCTAATTGTGTAGATGTCTCCTCCACACGGTCATACTTTCAAGCTCTAAGACATGCCAGCTTTTATTTTATTTTGGTAATTGTAAGTGTAATGAGGACTCATGCCTCCCGTTCCAATGGTTATTCTCCAGCTCTCCGTTACAATTTGTGGAATCTCTGTCCTTCCTATACCCCTTCCTGTCTCTTCCTGTTTATCCTGCCTCAGGATAAACAAAAAATCACAGATATTCAGGGCATCCTCTGTGCTTATTTTAGTTGAATCCAGTATGTGATAAGCTAATGGTTCCTTCTGGTCCATAAGCCTGTATACGACCTTGCCATTTTTCAGAGGTAGAGTAATAATGACAATAAACAGATGTTTTCATTTTCTTATTCTTTTTCTTACACATTTTTTTTAGTCTTTAGGAGATTTGTGGTAAGGGAAAAGTTAATGTTTTCCATCTTTATCCCTGTCTTCCAAAAGATTCATGCAAGAACAAAAGCAGGAGCTATTAAGAGAAAACAGCAGTAAACCATTAAATTTGACCTTAAGATAACATCCAGCTTCAATAAGTAACTTCTGCTCTTGAGATCCCACGGTTGCATAGGCAATGTTGGAAGCTATCTGCTTCAACTTTATTCATCTGTGGTTAAATATAAGATCTTATAGCTGGAATGTGGATTTATATAGCTCCCTGATGGTCTTCTATTTCATAAACCAAATCAAGTTTCTGATGAATGGGGTTTCAGCTTGTTCCAATTGTATTCCTTGTTAGATTAGAACAATTTGCCACAAAATAAGTATCTGAAGCTTCTCGGGATAAGTACTTCTCAGTATGAATCTACTAAAATATGGAAATTAGGCTGCCATTATCATCTGGAGTCCTGTATTCTGTGATGAGCAAGAGGAATATGCTTTTTTTTTCTTTTTTTTTTTTGCAAGATGTAATACATGTGTTGAAAAACATGTAGTGGGTATCCTGTATGATACATGAGCCAGAAAGTGACGATTAAGGCAAGGAGGATCCTTTGTTCTTGGGTTTTTTTATTTGTGTTTGCTTGCTTCTGGATACAAAAATGAGAAATGCACACTCATCCCAGCACTATTGTTATCATCTCTCATTTTAAATGAAAGGTCAATTCTTTGCTTTTGGTGTTGCTAACATAAATATCTGACTACATACATGTTAAACATGTAGCACACTCAAAGCAAAGAAAAAAGAAATCAAACCAATGAATCCTCTCTTCTTCTAAAGCAGAAGTAAAATACAGGCATTTATGTCCCTGAAGAACAGCTAGGAGAAAAAATGTCCTTCTAGAAGGTGTTCAGGAAATGCAGTAAAAAGCATATTAAAAAAAAATCATAGAGAACAGAAGAGACTAGGCACCCTGTCTACCTATTGCATACCTGAAATAGGCCGAGACAGAAAATTCCTTGGTGCAGTCCCCCAGGGTGCTTGCTTACAGGCCTATATGAAAAGGCATTTTTACTCTGGAGAAATGATTGCAACCAGACAGGCACTGGCTGAAGCATTTCTTAATTTTCTTAGTGGTTGTACTCTAAAAAGAAGAACTCTGAAGAGAGGAGAAATTATTATAGTGGAGAAGCAGAGGAAAAGGGGCAGTTTGAGTGTAATATCTATTTTGCTTTAGATATTTAATTTTGCCAATCAATTAAAGGCTAAGTTTCTGTCTAAGTGCTGTGTCTACCTAGTTTGATCACTGGAGCAGCTGTTCTCTGTAGAACCAGACTCTCCCAAAAGCTAAGGTCTGGCATGTGTGTGTGGCAGGATAGCTTGGGGGACAACTTCTGTCCATGGCAGTCTGTAGGCAAAGCAAATTGTCACTAGATTTATTATCTTTCTTAATAATGTCTCCAGACGTTTTAAATGAGATGTCTGTGGGTGGCTAAAGAACATTCCAGAGGATATTCCTTTGCAAAGTGTAGAACTGTAAATATTTCCAGTGTATGTGACTTGTGGAATATTCTAAGTAATGTTGGAGCAGTTCATCAAAATGTTTTTGAAGAACAGAAGCAACAGCCCCTGTCACTGTTATATTTGCATTTGAATAGCAGTATAGGCACAATTTGGGAAGAAGAAAGGGAAGCTGAGATACTTGCATAGGAAAGGCCAGAATGGGATGAACCTGGTGAGACTAGGCTGCCACAATAGCTGTAGGTCTGGTCCTGGAGAGGAGCCGGAAGGAAGCAGAGCCTAGCATTTGTAGGAGTTAAGTTTTCCTAAGGGGAGGTACTGATACAGCTGGAAAATAATCTTCTGGTTAAATATAATCTAAGATTGTGTTATAGATTATATACCCTTATAATATCATGTTTTTTAAGTTTGCAGTCAAATGATCTGAAATATTTCATTTTTATTCTTGTTAAACTTTTCCATGGGTCCTGCAAAGCCTACCTACTGATATGGGAGGAAAGTGAATCATGATGAAAAAGAAAAATGTACCATGATTTGCTTCCGCTGTATAAGAGAAAATCAGTATAAGAAAGAGTTGAAGGTACCTCCGAGATGCTCCCACCCTAAGACGTAGCTGAGAGAGGCAGGATCTTAGAAGTGTTCTTTGTCAAGCTAATCGTTCTGCAGGGCTGTATTGCTTGGTGCTGAATGTTAGGGCAGAATTCCTACCTGATAAGCATAAACCAGCAGCCCCCCTTGGAAGAAGCAGATGTCTGAGAGGCACATTATGATCAAATTTCACACTCATCATGATCTAGCAAGAAGAAAAAGTTGGACTTGTGGGAACTAGCTAACTGAATACAACAAACACAATTGCAGAATGAAACAGAACGAAGCAAGATTTTAAAGATTCACATGAGTGTGCTTTAAGACAATTTTAGGGACAGAGCATCATTCTTAACTCGGTATTTACATTGGCAGGAAAACCATTCCAAATGCCTCTTGGAGAATGTGTTATCATCTACCAACTGGAAGAAAAGGCTGCATAAATACTAGAAGACATCCAAAATAAAGGCGACACTGATAGCTGTTTCATAGAAGAAAAGCAATATTAGCAGCAAAAAGCCTCCAAAATGGCTTTAAAAAAAAAAAGTGCTGTAAGTTGAAAAAGTAAATAACAGTCATGCCGAAGCCACACAGTATCATCAAAAGCCTTGATACTATGGAAGGGAAATTCTGTTCTGCTGATTTTTTTTTTTTTACATTTGAATAATCTTTGGACTAGCTGTCCTCCTGCTCACTGCACTTACCGTGTCTAGGAGTTCCCTTTCCACTTCTAGTTGATGCCTTTAGAGAGATGCGTGCTCAGAATTGCCCTATCCATTAACCCAGTGAGCTTTTACCAAGACGAAGCCTAAGCTAAGCGTTCTGAATACTTTGTGATTGTTAAGCACGTTCTAACTTTGAAAAAGCAAGTATCTGATGGATATCATAAAACGAAATAAGAAGGGTTTAGCTATTGTGCTAACAGTTTGTATTGATTTGTATTGGCAACCTATATATTGCAGATTTAGTTATGAAGGTTTAGAATTATTACAATGTTGTAAGTAATGCCCTTGGGCCATAAAGGGGAAAATAGCTGGTAAACCTCTACTTGCTTAAGACTGGAAGAACGCTCATGCATGTTGTTACCAATAAATCTCCTCTATCTCCATATTCAGTGAAAACTCAGTAAGTATTTTTTTCCTTCATTGTTTCAACAAATTTAGGAAGTAATAGTGTCCCTTTTAGGCAGTAATAATTCAGACAAGGAACGGAAAGCACGGCAATTTATTTATACCTAAAACAAAATATAGATGAAGATATATTTGAATATAAAGACAGAAGAAGTTTGTTTGAACATTCTGTAATTTGAGCATAAATTTTTCACTCCATTCTGGCTAGTTCTTCCAGGTCTGCTCTGCAGATAATTATCTGCATTGTGAAAGTCACAGAGTAACATTGAATAGATAGTGGAAGACACACACTGAAACTTTTATCTTAAGCACTCTTTTTTTTTCTTGCAAAGGGCAACATCTGGCTGTGTATGTTCATGTCAGCATTGCAAATTGTACTTTAGGGAGTTCTTTATTGGAATTAATCATTCCAGGCACAGGGGTAAGCATCCACATAGAGCTTTGGGAGTTTGGTGCACAAACCTCATTAACATTAAAAATGGTAGCTGTACCTTCTCATAGTTCACTTTGAAAGTGCATCTATAATGTCACCTTGTGCCACGAACTTCACACAATATGACACATCAATTGTTTCAAACAGGAATTGTAAATGTAAACGTAGGAGGAGGCAGTCTTTTGGTATATTTGTGAGGCCTGTCAAATGCTCGAAATGTTTTCAGGACATTTGGCTATGTTAGACCTAGAGAAAGATAAGCTCAGAGAACATGAAATCACTCTTTTTTTGGTCCAGAGACCTGAACTCTAGCACAGGAGAACTGGATACATGTACTTTGCAAACTCTGTGGAATGAAATGTATTTGAATTTCTGAAGAGAGCTTTTCACTGGCTAGTGATGTGCAGCTTCCTAACAGGTCCATTCGTGGCGGTGTTTGAGTTGTTAGACGATGCCTGGGGCTCACAAACTCTTCTGGTTTCCTGGTGCCACTGCCTGCATCCGGTAGTCACCAAATCTGGATGTCCTTAACTTTTTGCAAGGGAATGGCACTCTGGTCTGTGCAGCACAAGAGGATATTTACGTATTTTTTATTTCCTGGGCTTGATGTTTCGTATATTCCAGAAGAAGGCAATTTCCTTTCTCGTTTCTCAAAAGCTACTTTTAGGCATGTGGTTGGGGAGGGGCAGATTCTAGTGACAGTGTTCTTTTCTTTCTCATGGTATTTCCTCCTCTCCACCTTCATCTTTGTATCAGGCAAACTCTGCTTTGGTTTTAAGATTGCATTGAAAACGGTGGTACAGCTTCCAAGCCAGACAGCAATATGACAGTTCCCCTCCCTCCAGGCCTGTGTATTTGTGTGCCAGTCATGAAGAAGCACTTCACTGAAGGCGTGCTTGCAGGGAATTAATTTCACTGAAGTCATAGCTCAACCTTTGAATGAAGTGTCCAGTGACTACAGTATATCTTATATGAGAACTTAATCCCCAGTTATTTTTAGTGGGAGAATTGAAGGTCTTGTGACTGAATGATACCTTTTAAAATAGAGACAAAAGTATTTTCTTGTAGTTGTATTGGAACTAGTTCTTTCTAAAGATACCAGCTGTCATTCATGGTGCCTTGTCATGTACTTGATCTGGCTTGTCCGGGATTCTCATTTCCTGTTTAGTAGCATTAAGGAGCAGAGCAAGCTTGTTTATTAAGCTGAAGTGAAAGCATCATGTTTCCTTGGTTATGCCAGATGGTTCTTGTGCACTTACTGTTCAGTAATGACTCTTGGTTGCTGCACTCCAGACATAATTGATGGAGACTTGCAAATGCAAGGCAGTATTTTCCTGGTGACTGTGTAGATTATGGTGCAGAGGGATAGAGTTATAATATGGTAACCCATCCAAGGCATAAAGAGAGTGGAAATGAAGCAAGTCAGGGATTTCTCACAGGAATATACTAATCTGAATCTTGCGTTACTTGATGCTGTCAGAGGTAATGGAAGTTTGTTTTCTACCAGAGCAAAAGTGAACTACAGCTAGGAATTACAACTTCAAAGCGATGCAAATTCTTGCCCAGACCTGGACAGAAGGCAAATGTTTTCATATTCTGCTGTTAGGTGGAACACTGGGAAGTTATAGGGAAAGAAATCCTTTTTCCTAGATAGAGTTTGGGCTGAAGTTTTGAAACTGGCAATTTTTTGTTGTTACATGTGCAAACAAAACCAACTGTGTTGTCATAACTTCCTGTCCCAAAATGGTCAGGGAGAATAGAGCTTTCATGCTGGTTTTCACTTGAAATTCTTTTACTATAAAGCCAAGTCAATTTTGAAGCAAGCTTGTTATGTCCTGAACTATATTTTTAATATTTTAAATAAACAATAGGATCATTGTTTCAGATTTGGAATAATGGGTGCTAATATCATGTAAATCAACAGTAATGCTGCCCAGCCTGGCCAGGAATATTGTTTGGCTGAAAGGAACAGATATTGGTAAATATAGGCAATAAAACTATCTTGGACTATCAGTCCGTTTCGTAGAAGTTTATTTTTTAAATGGTGCATGTTTACCAAAAAACACAGAGGAATGTTAATGTGCAGATAAGTGATATCTAAAATTAGTTATTGAATGAACTCAGCAACAACATATTCGTTACTAAATGGAATGACTGACTAATGTCTACACCTCTGATAGTAACATTGTTGCACAAAATATACCCAAGGTAAAAAACGTGTTTACTCTGTGATACCTGCAGCTTCATTATACTCCTGCCTAATTAGATGATTAATGAGACTGATTTACTTTTAATTTTAATGTCCCTGCTGGCAGCACTTGCATTAGCTGAAGTATAGGAATATTCCCACCTACAGGATCAGGTAGTTCTCTGAGTAATTCCCATTCCGTGTTTGTTCTGTTGTCCTTCAGTCAACTTTCTGATCCAAACAAGAGATGAAATAAATGTTAATAAATGTCTTTGAAAGTCAAGGAAAATAATTGAATATATTTTGGAAAGGATCAGCACCTGACAGAAAGAGATAGATGGCTGTGTGTCCTTAGTCCCTACTCTTTCCAAAGAAGAGTTTGGGTTTTAGGAGCCCTTGGTGCTAAAAAAAGAATTTTCTCTGCCTGGTGCTTGGGCCTGTGGTGGAGAGTCATGTGGGGAGTGAGACCCTGGGCTGAGCTTGGGAGTGTGGTGAGGTGTCACCTTGAGGACCAGCGACACTTTTGGGGATGATCATTTTAAAACCTGCTAATAACAGTGGTTAGGACTATAGCAATAGAAAACTTCTAGTAACTGCATCCTCCTGAGTTGCATAAGCCTTGCTGTTTGGGCTAGGACTATTGAAGTAAAACCAGCTCTAGCAGACTTAATGATGGCTTTATGCCTCACAGTGTGATGACTCCATACTAAGAAAAATGATTATGCTATGAGCAGCTTAAGAAAAACTGACCTTGGTCTACAGACATGTCTATACAAATTGAATAAATAAGTTTTAAATGTGGCTGAAAAAAATTGCATTTTTTAAATCAAAGCCTTTTCTAATCTATGGAATGGACCATGTTGGAATCTTGTTTTAGTGTGTATAAGCCTTTTCTGAGATACTTCCTTCTTTTAATTGACAAATAAAACCTGAGAAAATCACATTCATATCACTCTTAATTTTTAGACATTGCCAGTATGCATTCTCTCTCAGCTCCCCAATTCCTTCCGCTTCTCAGTTAATATATTAAAATTAGAATCTGAAAAATCCCTATGAAAAGGTATTAACCCATGGAGATATCATTTTGCATCCCGTAGGGAAATAGCAAAGGCAAATTCAATTTATAAAGTGGAATGTCTGAGAAGAGGAAAAAAATTTTAAATGTAGGAAGTAAATAACTATTTTAAGGCATATTCTAAATATTCTACTTAAAACTTTTTATCCATTTTAGGAATATATACTCTTCCATAAGAAATATGTACTTGTAGATAGAATTATGCTATTAAGTTAAATCTACTGAGACTATTTAAGTAAGTTGTCCTTTTTTCCCCATAGACTGAGTTTGTCCAAATGTAACTGTACTGATCTGTGCAAGAAGATATTGGAGATGATAATTAATATTAATCGCAATAAAAATTATTTACGATGTCTTTTCATTTCTTTGTTTTTCCCCTCCTTCCTCCTACTATCAGATGTATTTTTTTTTTAACCAGCTTATCTGTTTGTTAACTTGTAGAGACTTTCAAATTCAGCAAACAAAAGAAGTCTTTTCACTCTTCAGCCACATAGTTCCCAAATGCTCTGTATTATGGTTTAATTACTTATGGCACTTCCTGTTCCATCCTTTTCTTTTGCACTTATCTAATCATAAAGTTGCAAATTTTAATGTAAAATAAGTTGCTTGTTTGTTGAATACAATAGAAAATCTCTATGTCCAACATCCTAATGCCTGGGCATTCTGTTAATTTTTGCCACTGCTAGACTATGCATGGGCACAGCGAAACGTGTCCTCAGTTTCCCCTTTTGGCTTAGATTCCTTGGTAATTTTTCCCTCAAGAGCATGTTTGTCTTCTCTCTGAATGATCTTTGTAGTCCTGACAGGACTTGCTACAGCTTTGTTGATGTACAAAAGAGTAAGAAAAGCTCTATTCAAAGTATGACTGGGGTTAAAGGCTACTGTAGGGCTTCTCAACAGGCAAAATTTGTTACCCCAAAAAGAAGGAAAGGGAAGAGCTCAGTGAGGAACCTTGGAGCATCCTGCTTTTGGGTGCTGCTAGAGGAGGGGAGGCAAATGCTGCTGCTGCTGACAGAGAGAGTACTGCGTCATCAGTAACCACTGTTCAACGTACTTGACTCCCCTCTTAGCAGCAACAGCAAAACAGCAAAAGGGATAAAGGCAAATTAGTAGCTACTGCTGGGTATGGTAGTTTCTTGCCCCTACCTGCTTCTAGGGAAGCAGCCTGCTTCCCTGGAAAGGATCTAGATTTAGGCCTGCCTGAGGTGGTGGTTCCAACAGAGAGAAGGGCCTTCAGAGTACGGTTACTGTAGTCTGAAGGTGTCTAATTCACTGCTTACTGAGCTGGCTCTTTTAAGTTTGCTCAGTGACATATCTGCCTGCATGCTTTTATACAGTGAAAGCTATTTGTTGGTATGAACATATACAGGCGTATTTTTGCACCCGTGCATTGCATATACACATCCAAGCTATCACAGTTACAGTGCCAAAATTTTGCTTTGTTCCAGAGCAATCTTATTAATAATATCTAACAGTTGCATCTTCCTTCTGGTCTGTAGCTATGTTGTATTCATCTAAGAATATTAAATGAATTTGCCAGCTTTTAAAAGAAAATCTCAGACTTCATATTTGAGTCTTGGTTTGACCCTTATCACTCTCAGATTAGTGAAGGATTTTTTTTATAAGAATCTGCTTGAAATACAGATAATGATAATGACATTCCAAAATCAAGCATCCTTTATGTAAGATTCTATCTATTGCTGATGATCCATTTATAGTATATGCCACATACTGATTCACTTATGATGAATTGGAAGGAAAGCTGCAAGACTAACCATTAAAGAAAGGAAGACTGAAGCACATCTAAGTAACACTCTTTTTTTTTTCTCTACACATCTCGTAATGCTTTTTCTTTTTTTTCCTACCTCTCTCTCATTCTTACTATACTGGCTTTACTGAATGCTGAATATATACCCCAGCTGCAGATGGGATGACTACTTTGGAAGCTGACCACCAGTTTTGAATATAAGCTGTTATGTGATGGGTCAGGTATAACTGACTCCTCTTTATGTAATTGTTAATAATTGTGGGGGATTGGAAATTTAGATTCTAGGTCAAACCTTTGATATTTTACTGAGATCGTTGGCGGGAGGGAGCTTCTATCAGGAAAAGAAAACAGGAAAACATTTCTCTGCAATAGCTGAGACAGATGGTAGTTAAAATCTGAAAGGCCTATTTGATAAATAGGCAGTTACAAATATTTTGTAATTTTTATTAAATGCCCTTGTTAGGTAAGGTAATTCATTAACTCCAAGGTGTAAACAAATATTATATATATATTTTACAGTGAGCGTGTTTTCCAGATTTAGATAAATTCTCTAAGAATTTGACGTTTATACGTGTTTCTAAGCTCAAGCATGTTACGTCAGTGCTTTTCGTTTTATTTCTGAAAACCAAAGACTTAAACATTTGCATATGTTCAGAGTTTCACATGCGTTCCCCTTTTGCCACTTTAAACTAGGCCATCTCTTTCTAGTGTCCTGGCAAGTGCTGTAGGGGACTATTAGCTTTATATCAACAAGTTAATGGTGTTTCTGGTGATTGAAGTTGTGAATTTGCTGGGTGACTAAAGAGGAAGGTGACATACCTGAAACTATTAAAGATTGTTCTTTATGGAAAGATGGGTGTAATGCCACTACCTACTTACCTATTTATACTCCTGATACTGAACTCATTCAGAACTGGAACAGGAAAATTGATCTGGCCAAAACCACTGGACTAAACTGAGCAAATAAGCCACAGGACTTCCTGTGATACTTGAGTAATAGCTGAACAAGATTAAAGCTATCCTCCATCACAGACCAAGGTAACCGTATCCAATCTTCCTCGTAGCCTAAGTGATAGGTAAGAGTTGATCATAAAAGGAATGTCTTTTTTGAAAAGAAAACCTGAGTTTTCAGAATTGAACAATGAATTTTTCCAAGAAATGACTAATTTCTTTCTGTTTAAATATGGGAAGAATAGTATTCTGAAGCTTTTTTTCTACTATGTCATGTGAGTTGGCTCATAATGATTCTAGTTTCATAAGCAACACTCAATCATTCAGTGTCAGCCATAAGTCAATACTTTTGGGTAACAAAACTCATACTGTTTTTAATATATTTAGGACTAACTCCTGACACTGAAGAATTAAAATGCAACAGCATTGATCTTTTAGTCTGTCATTAGCAAAGAACATAGTACTGTCAGGGAGCTTAGCATAGTAGTGACAAATAGTACAACTGTCTCTGAGACTAATTTCTCTTTGAGACTAATTGCCTGTCTTCGGCTGTTGTCTGCCTAACGTTTTGCCCGCTATTATTCTTTCATAAGAGATTAAACAGAAAATAATTTTGTGACATTAAGTCACTATGTTTAAGTTTACTTCTCCATCTCTGACATGCACTGCTCATGCCCGGGAATCATCTGAACTTCAAAGGGGCTTTATTATATTCAGACACTTGCATTTGATTCATTTACTCTGATTGTCACTGAGAGGATCAATATCTCCAATGTGCACCACAATTATTTTCTCTTCACTGATCAGGTTCAGCTAAAGTGAGTCATTGTGGTACTGGCTGTTTTGGCCATTCAGTAATTTCACAGCTTAATTCTTCCAAAATATGGTGGGTAAAAGTTACTGTGCAGTGTTAAGCCCAGACTAATGATCTTGACTTTTAACATTTTGATAACAAGATTGATTTTTCTCACTTGCATCAGAAAACACCATAATTTATTCTCCAATTTTCCTTCCATCCTGAAAACGATCTGCTGTTCTTACATAAATTTTCAGTTGGAGAGCAGAGACCTGCAGTTCTGGTGACGAAAATTACCTCAGTGATTTTACTGAAACGCTGGGGAATACTTAAAACTAGAATAGTAGTAGGAGAAAAGCATTAGTGATTGAGCCATGCAGACTATGGATTATTTGGATGAGAGAGGATTTGGAAGTAAGAAAGAGGTCAGGGAAAAATGGGAGGAGATTAAACAAGTTTGGGAACAATAAAGAAAGTTTCTGATTCTAGTAATTGTCATTTCCCATGTTACTGAAGAGGCAGACCTAGCAATGTTTTCTGGTTCTTCAGACTAACAGGTGCAAGACTGTAAGTGTTTAGATTGCTAACCTCAGCAAGATGAATCTGATTTCTTGTTGGTACAGATTTCCTTTTGTGACATTCAGCAAGTCATTTAAGGCAAGATTCACAGCGGGACTTACTCCTGAAATCAGTTTTCTCAAAGTTTCGGATCTGCTACTGCTTGCCTCTGGAAGGAATCAATTTTTGTAGTCACTTAAGTTTTCACCACAAAATACCTGCGTAGCTTTAAAAAAGTAAGTAAATACGTAAAGGAATTCAGGAGTAGGCACTACCTCCCTATTTGTTGTTTTGGTCAGTGGTAAGGCTCGTCTGCAATGACATGTGGATTTAAGTATTTTCTCTGTTTAGTACTGGGAGGGGGGAGAGAGGAGGAGGGCTGGGGAGAGGAGAAAGGAGTTCTGAGTTTGTCTGTGAAGACGTCCCTAACCATTTGACTACTCACTATTGTAGAATTCTCACTCATTTTTACTGAAGCTCTTCTGCTTTGATAGTATTTCTTTAGACTAGAGAATTGAACCTGATTCTCCCATGTTTGAACCTGAAGCCTGCCTAGGTGCTATGGAATCAGTATTTTCTGTCACGCTATCTGTGGTGAGAAAAGACTGCTTTGACTTTACATGTCCAGGAGAAAAGATGGCAAGGGAGGGTGCCTCTCCTTCCTCTTGAATTGTCACCAACTTTGCAGATTGCCCTCCGTGTGCTGATAATTCCATTCTTTAAGCACCTGACATGTGAAGAGTCAAATGCCTGTGTCGTGGTTGTAGATTCCAGTATGCAGAACAATTACTGGTTGCCATGCTGAACCATGGAAGAAACTTAATGCTAAACATTAGTTCCCTTGGGGCTTACATTCCCCATTAATAAGGTGATATTTCCTTACCTTATGGCATAAACAGTGATGCGTATGAATGCAGCATACAAAATCAATCCATTCACCTGAGGGAGATGGTTGGAAGGAGCCTGCTGAGAGAAATGTAGGGAATGGGAACAAATCTGGTGTAACCACCTGCACCCACAGCACTAAGGTGGAGAGCTGACTGTCAGATGAACTGTCACCTCAGAGCAATCTAACCCCATAAGAACATTGGCTATCAAAGGAATTGTGAGTGATTAACTTACATATTTTGCCATATAAAACTGAAGATGCTAGGAAGCTCCAAGAATAAGATAATGGGGTTCTGACTTAAAACTTTTGTACATTGTAATGATGTAGGCCCATTGAAAACTTTTTTTTGGAAGATATTTCTTGCTATTTCTAAGTCTTTGTGGGAAGCAGGATTCTGAATAATTTTGGAACTGATATTGCTAGACAGTGAAGAGGAAAGTGAAAGTTGGTTAACTGTGACATCTGTGTTCACTTGCAGAATATACATCCCCTCCAGCTGAAAAAATATCCTGATAATATTATTTCATATTATAAACAATACTTTATCTAACAGGTAGATAAAACTAGATCATTTCATTAGCATCTGTTAGGAATGTGCATTTCTCAATCCAAATATTTAGATCATGATTTATGAGCTCGCTTGCTTTCCACCATTGAGAAGGGAATACAATTGATCATATAAAGTATTCAGAAAATAAAGATGAAGTAAAGCAAATCACATTAAGTATTAAAATGGAGGTATTCACTGTATCCTCTAAATCTCAGTCATAGCGCAGAGCGTTGTGCATGAAAAGGGAATGTGCTTATGGGGCACGAATCCTATGAATTAACATCAATCTGCACTGTACTGCAATCTGAGTTCTAGGGATAATGATGGGCTATGTAAACAGCAGCATTGCTTGAATCATTATACCACCAACAGCATTTCCTGTTCCCAAGAAAACAAACATCCCCCCTGCCCCGAAAGCAAACAAAAAACAAGACAAGAAAACAGTTCAGCTACAAAGGGATTATAAGTGATGAAAACACAGTATTTTCCTTGGACAAGAACAGCAATTTTAATAGCCTCAGGAATGCAGAGTTAGGCTTCTAAAAAGTAATGCAGTAAAGATGGAATCTTTAAATTATTAAAATGAACCATAAGTGTAGCTAAAATGACCTATCGACTGGATTGAAAGGATCAAGATAGCTCTTTACTATCTATCTGAACTGTTTTTCTCTAGCGTGGCTTTCTTTATGAAAATCAAATTATTGTTGTATAAGCAAAGCCCAGAGATATTAATGAAAATAATCCATCAATATAAATGATGAAATCTAGCACTTTCTAAGATTATCTAACTACTGTGTTGATTTAATCTTGAGTTGTACTACAATATGGTATCCAAGTGTCAAACTTGGACCTATGTACTGATAGTTCAAATTCTATGAATTTATTTATTTCCTCTAAGCGATGTGATATATATATATATAGGTATATGTAGATATGAATTTGATTATAGATGCATTATGATATGAATATGCAAATCCTTGATAATAAATTTGTAGAAAATAAATTTGTATTTTTGGAAAAAAAATTTAGGATTATAGAGTATGTACTGTTTAAATCTTATGCTAAAACCACTTCAGAATAGCTGTATAAACTATTCAGACTAGTACCTATTGTGTATATCTTAGCATCTAAGAAAATAGGAGGTGGTATTTTGAAAAGGTAAGTAAATCAGCGGGACACAAAAACAAAGACATGAAGAATTTTTAAAATCCTGAATTTCAGTTTGCCTTTCCCTTTGTTTACCTCAGTCTGATTAGTGTGAACAGCTGGTGCTTCTGGTTGCAAACCTTAGCAATACCTACCTCGATATATGAGTACTGAATGTATCATTTGGTCTTAGAAAGTACGATTGACAGTAGAAGGAAGTCTTTATTGGTGTCGTAGGAATATAATAAAAGTTATAAAGGAACATTAGTAATCATATGTAAGAATAAGGAGTTTAAAATGCTTTCTTCATTTTATTAGAGGGTCTAGTTACAGACAGAACTTCCTCTTAACCAGGCTTGATTCAAAAATCTTTGTTTAAAAAAAAAAAGGCAAGGAAAAGATTATTTCTTTGTATAGCATGTGATTCTCGGAGGTGTTTTGGCATTGGTTTTGTTGGCATGAGAACAAGACCCAGTGTGATTAGTGCTACTGAGTTCAGGATCTGATGCTGAAATAATGATTCTGGAACTGTACCTTCAGTTTTTCTATAAAATGGCTAGAGTGACAAGATAAACACAAACTTTCACTTCCCAATAGGAAAAAAGTAGTTTAAAAGAATTCCAAGCTTTGTAAAAAAAAAAAAAAAAAAAAAAAAAAAAAAGTTTCTTTTTTTCTTTTTTTTAGTTTTTTGTACTATTGTTTAGAGTCCTTGTGAATACATTCTTAGTGAATATAGTGATGATAAGATAATTAACCATGAAATATGGGTTAGAACTTTGCACAAATTACATGCTAATTTAAACAGAAAGACCTCAGTGTTACAGAATTTAAGATGTCTTCACAGTAGAAAGAGACTATTCAGTGCCTTTGGCATTTTTTTCAAAGTAATGACAAATATAATGGATCTTA
The DNA here is from genome assembly GCF_040807025.1 of Struthio camelus. Taxonomy (NCBI): domain Eukaryota; kingdom Metazoa; phylum Chordata; class Aves; order Struthioniformes; family Struthionidae; genus Struthio; species Struthio camelus. The sequence goes on from NC_090982.1 coordinate 50,914,586, forward strand.
TTATATTATATTTTAAGTAATAGAAAGGTAGATTCAAACTCTGTAGAGCCAATGAAAGCTGAAAAGTTCAGTCCTGGGGTGAAATACTTAGACTCTCAAAAACCAGTGAAATCTTCGATCAAGTGAGGGCTGTGCTCATACTGTGCATGATTAACGAATGGATATCAGTGGGAATGTTTTCTAAAGTGAACATTTGCCAGTATGGTATTGTGTACAAATTTTGCATTTATAAAACACTTGGAATAGTCCTTCTGACCATGCTCAAATCATGGCACAAATTGTTTCAAATACGTCTAGTCAAGCGCGTGCCTGGTCTGCGTTTTGTGGATTGCATTAGTAGGGTTGCAATTGGAGTCTTTCCAGCTGGAGAGATATATCCGTATATCCTAAAATGCTTTGTGAGCTTGGAATAGCTCTCAGTGGCAAGCCTGGTGTAAACTAAACAGCGAGTTTGGTACATGTGCTCACTGCCTTTTTCCAGAAGACTAGCATATAGCTTATAACATGAGAAATAGAAGTCTATCTATCAAGAGTGACACTGTAATTATAGCAAATATCTTATTAGGAAGCCTCAATTAATTCCTATCCATAGGGTCCATTCTTTCCACAGTCTCATTTGTCAAGCTGGCAACTGTGAAGTACCTTCATGGATTTTGAGATTCAGCCTGTGCTAAATGAATACAAGCCTGATCCTGTACCCACTGAAAGCAGTGGTATAGGAGCACAGCCTGAGAAGTTGAATCTACCAAGTACCAAGTTCCTGGCTGTTCTGTGGCGTAACTGTACTTCTTTAGAGAGCCTTTAGAGAGCCTATTCTTCTTTTAAGTCCTGTGTAGATGGCTGATCCATGAAATGCTTGTCAGCAAAGAAAGCAGGTGTTATAATATCTGCATTATAAATGATGCACAGGATGCACTTTCCTCTTTAATAAATCTATAGTAACCTCAAAAGAAGCCCACATGTAATCATAGCCCTTACTTTTAGCATCATCTCATCTGTGACTGCCTAGGTGCTAAACATATGAAAAGAGGAGGGTTTTAGGCAAACAACAGGAGTTTTTTGTTTATGTGCTGTATCAAGCATAAATGAGGGAACCAAGGAATTGACAGAGAGATACTATTTTTATTTTATACATTTGTTATGTTCCTAAGTTCATTATGGAAGTTGGGAGGGGAGGCAAGAAGGAAAATCAAGTAATTGTGTTAGGAATCTGGAAAATGAAGTAATAAGAATAATAAAAGCCATGGCTACATTTATGGTTTGGACTGTACCTAACTGTGCTCTGTGCTCCTACTCCCCTGATTATCTGTGCTGTGTGAGTCCTAGATGTGACACCAGCCCAAATGACTGTGTCAGGGTTTGGACTGAAGCATGAAGGCGGTGTAGCCACAGATGTTACTGGAGAAGGCTCCAGTCAGGGACTTGATTAGGTTATAGTCCATACCTTGCTGCAAATTTGTAATGCTAGATAAAATATTTAGTTTCTCTCTCGTGGCAAGCATTTATTTATGTATTAACTAATTAATTTTTTTATATATATATAAAAATATGTAAAAATGTAAACATATTTAGATATAAATATGTATCATATTTTTAAATATATAAGATATATATCCATATATTATATAAATATAATATATTACATATATATTATATAAATATATATAAATGTACAATATGATTTAATGAAGCGGGTATCTTCATAAGGTAATTATGTGCAAACTGCCTTTAATAGATTATAATGTAATCCCTGTGCTGTGCACGCTTATGTAGTAAAGATATTGTATGCAACATAAATGGTAAAGGAACTCCTTTCTGTTGTGATCTGAAGTCTCAGGTAAGTAGCCATGCAGAGGAAATGAGCACTGAAAGACTTGAGAAACCTGTTCTGCTAAGATTAATAACATAAGGAGACTAGTTAGTATATTCCAGTGAATTAGAAATCCTGTCTTCCATGTGCTTTCAGAATCAAATAGTCTTTGATGCCACGTGTTGTCTAGTGAAAGGACAGTAGCAGCAGTGGGGCTGTGGCAGCCTAGGAGCAGGTGCTTGGCAGAGGAAGCACTAGAAAGCTAGAGCACTGGCTCCATGGGGAAGGAGGTCATTCCTTCTTCCCATGCTGCGGACAGAAAGTGCTGATACACATCCAGCTACCTCAGAAGGGATGAGGATGTGAGCAAGAATGGGAGTGCGTTTCAAAGTGCGGTCTAAGGTTCACTGCAGTTCAGGTATAGCTGTAGGTGTACCAGATGGATTTCAGGCTGCCCTATATTGTTGAATTTTGTAACATGTACTACAAATATCAATACTCCAGGGAAACCTACACAGGTAAAACTTACGTTAAAATACAGTGCTGAGCTTCCAACTGAGGCCACTGTCTTTGACCTGAAAGTGCATTTATGGTTAACAAGGCCAAGACATTTCATGCAGGTGTGTTAACCTTGGCTAAACTCAAGGCTGAGTCATAATTTTCAGTCTATTCAATTTTCCCAAGTTTAATTGGATATTATATGCTGCTTCACTGGGGCACAATATCATGAGGTGATGAACTTCTTTAGCACTCCCTGGAGTCAGTGGAAATTAAGGTGGTTACTCCAACTGTTAGATACAAATTGTCCCAACTAGGCTCTTGCTGTTTGAAATCATGGAAATAATGCTGTATGTTACAGTATTGCTTTGTTTCAGTGCAGGGAAGATCATATTTCAGTTGTGGATGATCTAGGTGTCCTGTGTATTTTGATAAGAGTTTGTAAATGAAATCGTAACTTCGGAGATTAAAGGCAGACAATGAAAAATTATTTAATTAATTCTTCAAACTTAAGATATAGTTACCTTTTGACTTCATTAGTTAACAAATTGTGAATGAATTACTTGGCTTTTTCTAGTAAAAATCCGTTGCCTATTGACTCTTCAGGAGCAGCAGTATCAACCTGACAACACAATTGACACTCAGACGTTCCTTTCAAGTGCAAACTTTGCTAATTTGCAAGCAGTTGGTCTGCTGTATTTGAGTGTCAGCCTGAATTCTGTTTTTCAATTGCTTGAGAGCTAAAAATAGAGACAGTGCTACCCCTGAATGAAGAGTTTAGGTTTTCTGATCTTTACCTACTTTTTTAGGGGCTGATTCAGCAGTTATGGTAGAACTTAAAGTGAAGGCCAGTAGTAGTATCATCCACTATCCCATCATAAATTCCCCCTCAGTTCATCACTGTCAGAGACTTTTTCCCCAGAATATGACAATAGTTCAAGAGGAAAAAATCTAGTCATAAAAGCTGTTGAGATGCTTACATTAGCTGTGGGCTGTGAGTTGCAATCAGTCATGGTTGTGGACTGAATGCTTTGAATTTGATGATGTATAGGTTTATTTGGAGCTGAATTACAAATCTTTTAAATAAATACTTTATCTCATTAAATTCTGACAAAGTTCCACAGACAGTAAAAATTTAAGCTCAGATATGGCTGTTTGGCCCAATGCGCTGTTCTGTGCTATTAAATCATCCTATTTTTATTTGGAATTAAAAAAGAAAAGTGATAGGAAGAAAATGTAATTACTTAAATGTTTGAGATGTCTCTCAGACTGGGCTCTGGGTGCAGCTTCCTGAAATCTGCAAGATTTCTCTCTTGCTAGATTTTTCTCTTTCCCTGGGTACGTGTCTGCCTAGCCTCACTTCTAACACCTGGCACACTGTTTTGAAATACAGTTAAGGGACCAAATGCATTTAACCCCTGAAGTCTTTTGGAGTGTATCCTGGGAAATTATACTAACTCTGATATTTTTAGCTGACAAATTCACTGATGATTGCCATTGATCTTTTCTTTGCAGAAATCCTCATTGCGGTTATATGCTATTATACTATGATCCTAGGGAGTTTTATTTTTCTCTCTTACAGTATCTGCTGTGTATCTATTACACAGTACTTTTGCCTTTCAGTGTGGGTGTGAAGCTGGCAAAAAATATTTATAAGAACATGCAATACTTTTACTCAGGTAGCTAATGTGGAACGTGTAGGATTTTTGCCTTCAATATTTCTTTAAATACAACTTATATATAAAAATACTTATATATATATTTAAATATTTATATATAAATGTATAAATATATATGCACACATGCATGTATATGAATATAAATATAAGCATATTTATAAATTTAGTGAACTTAGAGCAATACCTTAGTCACCAATTGCTAGAATTATTTGCTATTAAATATCAGGAAAAGAAATGTTTTCCATTTTTTGGTGGTTTGCATGACTCAAAATTTTATTTCAGTATGGATGTGTGGTACTCTGTGTTTCTTGATTGGAGAATTCCTGGATAGGACTCATTTTGATGTTATCTATGAGGTAACCCTGCAGGTCAGTTAGTCTGGTGGAAAACATAGCAGATCTGCACAGCTGGGATATCAAAGGCTTGGAAAGATATTCATTGCCTCAAGGAGCATTTTCTTCATTTAATAAAGTTGTTGAATAACAACATCAGTTGTTTTGTCACCCAGTGACATATCTATATATCCTCCTTCTGCCATTGCAAAAGCATTAGCTGCTTTGCTGATTGGTGTTGCTTGAGACAGCATTTGGGGCTTCTAGTACTTGTCTAGGATTTACTGACTTCTGTATCCAGTGCACCATACGTTAACTCCTAAAGTATTTTATTGTCCTGTGGTGGTTCCTCTCTCAGGTATACTGCAGTTTTTGTCATCACATTATGTCCGGAGCTTTAGATCAGTGCATTTTTAAATATTAAAATGCTTGTCTAAGTGTTTTCTTATTAATACTGAAAAACCCTTTGAAGTTCAATGAACAGTCTTGAAAAACTGGTTTTTGTTTTTGCAGTTTCTACTGAATTTACGAGAGGATTTCCATTCTCTAATATTTTACTTAACCATAATATGTTTCTGAAGCGTGCTGTGAAGAAACAGTTTAACCCTTCTCAACCAACCAAAGCCCAAGCCACTTGAGACAGTTTGGTGTCAAATTCTGTCCTATTAACTGTGATACTTCATGGACTTTGGCTTGGCGCAGAGTCCAGTCATTTTAAGTGTCTGTGAGACTACTGAAGCTTAGCTTCTCTCTGAAATATCTTCTTCATGACCGAGCCGTGAAATCCAGGGTAGTGCCATCAGAGGAGCGTGTCACTTAATTTTCCCTGTGGAATGCAGTGACACGATGCCGTGTAAACATGATAAAACACTGGGAAATGAAAAGAAAAGCCCATAGGTTAGTTACTTCCATCAGATCAAGACACAGCTGGAGATACTGATTTCATCTGTTTACTGAACTGGTTAGCTTGTGAATGAATGTTGGCTAGGTGACTTTACTCAGTCTATCCCATCTTTTCATAATGCTGCTCATTGCTTTTTACTGTTCATAATTTTCATGAGAAGTGTTTTTAACAGAAAACTTCCTTTTCCAGTTTCTTATTTGGATAAATACACTTTCTCAAGCGCAGTGTTTCTGGAATGTTTTCCTAAATTATGCCAGTAAATTGACTCAGTATAGCGAACAACAAGAGGGGGATGGATTTTTGTTTTAAAGTTGAACATGTATTTTAATACTGTTCATGTTTTGATGCCCTTAGCTATATTATATTTGTGTATTACTTATAGATTTGGCTTTTTTTAATAATAGAAAACTGTGTGCGCCACAGTAAATAAACCCTGCTCAAAATGAATCCAGATATGAATAGCACAGTTTATTATGTTCAAAGATACAATGCTTTAAATGTTTACATTGTTGCCATATGTTTGATATTTCTACATCCCATATTTCTTTTCTGCAATAGGAAAACAATGAACCTGCAGAGTGTGATATTTAGCTTTTCTCCCTGTGGACTTGCTATATAGGTTTTGAACTTTACCTTTAAAGGTTTGTCCTTTGCTATCTTCATGTACAATTCTGACTGGAATAAGGGTAATAAGTGTTTCTGTCTTTCAGTGAGTTAAAAACTTTCACCAAGTATTTCTTAGAAAGTTGCAATATTTGATTGAAAGAAATAAGAAATTGAACCTAACGTTATGGAAATAACTTTAATGCTAGCCCAAGTAAGAGAAATTTATGGCAACTTTGCCAAGAGGTAATTTATGTTATTTACGGAATTATCATCATTACTGCAGCCTAATGAAACAACCAGGAAGCAGTGTGGGATTATTTTACTATTAGTGTCAACACATATGCTTAAGCTTAATTTTAAGCATATGGATCGTACCAAGTTACCAGGAAGTATTTGTCTGCTGTATCTATAAGTCTTTTTTCTATCTGAAATCCTTATGTTAAGAGAGAGAGAAGTGTGTGTATAGGGAGAAGATCAAACATGTGACGAAAATGTAGGCAAAGTAATTAACAACAAGCAGCTGTTGTGATGTTTTATCTGAGATATCTAATGTTCAGACTTAACCCCCATACTATGACTTTCCATTTAGTTGACTTCGAGGAAAAAAGTCTTGAGTCACTAGCCATAGGACAAAACTGCTTTATTGTTGTTTTATTTAGATTTTTGCCAAGATATGTTGGTGCTCAGGGTTTGTTAAACAAACAGATGCATTTGCCCTGAACAATTTATAGAGCTTGAGAAAATCCCATAGTGGCTTTCACAGGTTTCTTGGGCATGTGCTTGACAGGTATAAGAAACTAGCAACCACTGAACATTCTCTACACTTGACATCACCTGTTAATGGTAATCCTCTGAAGCTTAGCTGCAGAAATGCCATCCGCTGCAGGAAACATGAAATGCAGTAATTCCTGATAGAGTCTTAAATGAAGCATTTAATAATGAAGCTTGACTTAGTTGAGTTATTGTTGAATATTGCATCCGGTTTGATAAAATTTCATTTTCTAATTTAATCTTGTAACTGCGGCCAGCGGGTTTCCAAAAGGGGATTTAGTGCTTATGAAAGATTCTGACTGGACAGCCCGGAGTCCAAAGGGGCAAATTCTGCCTGTTATATCAACGTGCGCCTAGGGTAATTCCACTGGCATCGCCGTTACTGAACTGCTCTTAGCCACTGCATTTTGAATAGCCACAGTCATTCCTGGGCACGCTCCATTGTGTGTGGCTGGCACTTTAATACCTGAACAAGTTATTAACCGTTTGTAAACCTTCTGTTATGAAATTCTTTCTGTAAGGGTATTTCCTAAAAGTACATCATTCTTCCTCTTCACATTTCCAGTACTAACAGTGTGACAGCACTGTTACTGTAAATACTGCACTACCCAATGTATTAACTTGACTTTGGGAAACAGTAAGTAGGGATGATGTTACAACTTTTCTGAGAAACAGACAGATGAAGAGCCAGCGTGGACAAGAGCTGAGTTAAGTGGTAACCTGCTGATCTTCTCTGATTTCTTCAAGGCAATAGGAAATGTAAGGTGGCAATCTGCTTTTTGGAGATAGGATTGCAATTTTAGAATGAGGTTAAATTAGTCTTTCCTGTTATCCTCTGAAGTCATAGGAGAGGGAAAATGCTAGCTGGGCTTGCACCTATTTGTGCAGAGTGATGGAATTTGTGAGGACCTAAAACTCATATCAGTAATGCTTCTTAAATTACTTTGGGGGGAGGGGTATGGGACATATCTGGACTTAATGAGGGCCTATGTGTCCTGTATTATTTATACAGGAAGAAAAGCCTTACCTGGTATAGGATTTAAAGAACTCTGTACATCTGTACCCTTGGGTGGAAGGCTCTGCAGATTTCACCCAAGCAGACTTTCTGTGGCAGTTTGTCTTTTTTCTTTGATGGGGGCAAAAAATCCTAATTTAAGAACAATTATTATCAGTTTAACAAGTATCATTTAAAACAATCTGTGAAGCTAGATATACTTCATGCTTTTGTATCAGCAGATGGACATTTGATTGTTGCACTGGCTGTTTGTTTGGAAGGTTGCTCTACTTTAACACTCCTCATGTCACCAAACATTAGCATCTCCAAGTGATTTGTGCTCTCAGGCAGAAAAATATCACAGAGTTTCAACTTTTTAGCTGGGATGCACTGAGTACTCAGTTTTGATTTTTTGCTTAGTGGTCACACAATAAATTTTAAATATACGACTGAGTCTCTGAAATTATTTAATGGAAGGTAAAGACAGTGATATTTCTTGTATTTTTCTTTTTGAATTTTTTTTGGTAGTATTCAGGAAAACTAGTGTAGGAAGCAACCCTGCATTGACAAAGTGATGAGCTAGATCAGTTAATGCATTTGGTTTTACAAAAAATTTCCAACTTGTATGACTGTGTCTTGGACACTGACGAAAAAATGATGGAGAAGTCATAAAATTGTTCATTGACTGGGGCTTTTAAACCGGCCTGTAATCTTTGTGGACAAGGCAGGACATGTTACTGCGGGTGTGATTTAGTGATATGGCTGAGCTGGAAGGGGACTTGCCTCTTCTCCTCTTCCTCCTCTGAATCACGGATTTAAACCCTAGCCTAGTTCACCTGGGAATGCTCAGTCCCCAACAATCTTGACCTGCGTTTCCAAATGTGCTGTTCTCCTAGAACACTCTCCCAGTTGGAAAAGACCAGCTTTAGGTTGGTCTACTTCAAATGCACAAGATTTCAGATCCTTTTAGGCAGCTTTTTCTGGTTTATAAACAGGGCCTTATGTTCTTTCCCTACTGGTTTAATCTTGGGTAGCACCTGGTTCTTGAGCATGGCATTAGTCATCCATCACTCTGCCAACTGTCTCAAGCAAGTTAAAAAGATTTTATAGGGTTTTAATTTATATGTTAGCAGATAGATGAAAATTAGCAGTAAATGTGTGTGCTCATAACTGTGTGAAAAAACAAAATCAATCAACTAATGTTCTACTAGTAAGCGGGGATGGCTGAAGAGTTCTGCCAGCTGCCTTTTTCCCTCATTACTGGGAAACTCCCACCCACTCTTTTAATTAACTGTTTGCTCACACAAATTAGCTGCAGAACAAATAATGAAAATCAGTTTCTTTGTAACAGTTCCCAAATGGTGTTTCATAGGTAATTGCAAACGCTTAGCAGTACTACAATAATTTGTTACATGTCCACCATTTCTCTGTTTGAGTGTGGATACCAGAGGGACTAATGTAGCTTAAATGCAGCCACCTTCTTTACTTAATTTTGTGTCAGAGTTCATGGCTCTGGACTCTACAGTCTGAAGTTACCTTGGATAGCCCAAATGGACTCCTTTTTTGTTTACTTTTGGCTGGAATGGATGATACCAATGGTAGTTATTACAAAAAAAAGTTTCATAGTTGAAATGCTTTTCAAACTACAGCAACTTCCAGACAGTTGCAAAGATGAACAAGTCAAACGCTTCTCGGTAGTGGCAAGCAGTATGTCAAAGGAAAATGGCCACAGATTGTGGCCTGGGAGATTCAAGTTGGACGTTAGGAAAAAAATTTTTTATTGAAAGGAAAGTAGAGCACTGGAATAAGTTGCCAGAATTAGGTGAATCAGGCTATGCTTGAGATTCAAAATTCATATGCCTTTTACTTGATCCCTCTTAAATGTGAATGCTTTATTTGTTTGTTTATTTGTTTTTAAATAAGTCTTAAACCTAAATATCTGAAAACTAATGCCTGTAACATGCCCAGGTGACATTCCTTGGCTGAAAGATGTGATTAAAATATTTAAATTACCCATGTTATGTCAGAAAGGTATATTTCAAAGTATAAAGTGAATTCAAATAATTTATGGATTCTTGAATTATCCTCTCCACCATCCCTTCCTCCTATTTTCCCAAACATTTTACGTTCCAGTAGGAAACAATAGACTACTGCTGACCTCATCCTATACAAAATACAAATAGATCTAGGTGCCTTGTCCTCATCCCAATTTAGAGCATTCTTGTGTCTCGTTTACATATGTTGTTTGGAGCTAACGCCTGTAGCTAGTCCATGCCAGCACTAAAGACGTGTCTTCCTTTTTTAATAATGAGTGATATAGTCAATATATGTATCCCAAGTTTGATAATGCAGATTCCAGTAGCTACTTTGTCATAACGATTGAAAATCCTGCGAAGGGGAAATTTTCCACTTGATACTGCTGTTAAAATTAGATCCTTTGACATACTTCTGTGTCAATGGAGCATTTCGCCAATATGATGAAATTACAGATGTGGCAGCATTGCTCAAATCTAGTTAAATTTTTAATTTCATTGACTGCATCCAAGAGAGGCAGCTCAATCCCCAAACAAAAAACTGTAACCACAGAATAATAAAAGGAAAGCAAAGGTTTTTAGTAGTCACACTACAAGAGCTAAGTTAAATGCCTGTTTTGTATTGGGTGAAGTTGCTGGGAAACAAAATGTCTCAAGTTTGTGAGCAGCTCTGGACTTGAATTGTCCTTAAACACATTGCATGACGACTTTCCTTCAGAAGATACTCACATTGATGGCTTAGCTTTGAGGGGACAGAGTGTAATTTTCCTTTTCAGATGGATTTGAGTCACTTCTGTACCTATATTGCACTGTATCTTGTCTGCAAGATATGGGTATCAAAAACAACTTCCACCAGTTTTATGCACTGCTTTCATTTCAACAGCTCCTGTGTCATAGCTGAGTAAACTTCATTGACGTAAGAAAGAGTCAAGCAGGCACTAAAAACTTCATGCTCGTTTGTCCAGAGCTTTCTTGTATACTCTGATGGTGTTTCAGAAGAAATAGCTGTTTACAACATATTTTTTTACTGTTTAATATTTTTCTGAGTGAAAAATGCCAAAGTTAAACAAAATATGTCATTCAGTACTCTGGCAAGCAGTGCAATTATCCCAGAGAATGTTATATTTTTTTTAACTGTAATATCAGTACCATCTGTTTCTTTTTCCATCCTATGCTTAAAAGAAAATCAAGTTTATTTCAAGAAAAATGAGCCTTATATCTATTGAAAGAATTAATGGCCTGACTTACCATGATATTTAAGGGGCATGGCAAATATTCCATATGTGTTATAGGTAGGTTCAGATTCCCCAGGAAGTGAAGATTTAAGTTGACAGAAGCTCATTTGGCAGCTTCATGGTATAAGGTTACAATATTGACTGCACCATACAGCATCGTGTTCTGGTTGGAGGATTGCCTGCTTACTTCATGTTTGCATTCATTTTCCTGCATGAGCAATGTTGCTTTCTCTCACTAAACCTACCGTATAGTTTCTAAGTGTTTTTAATGAAGTTTTTGGTTTGGAAGGAACAATTTTGATAGTTTGAAAAGCAAGAGGAAAGTGCACAGTTAGCTTACCTGCTGCAAGTAGCCTGCAGTTCTAATTATATAAAGATCAAGAGGTGTTCATGTCTATGCAGGAGAGCAAATGGAAGCATCTCCTTTCTTCATGCAGTTTTAGTAGCGGTATGTAACTGCAGATCAGGAGAGATTCTGCACTCAAATGCAGAAGAAAAAATGGAGCCTGAAAATGCATGAAGGATTTATCTGACTGCCAATCTTACATGTTCGCCAAATATGCATAAACACATCATACTTGTGGTATGAATATTTTATCAATCGTATGCATGCCTATTTGGACAAAGAAGTGCATAGATTCTGTTAATATCTGCTACCCCTGATACCCTGCCCAGTTTCACAGGATATTATGCACATCAGCATCCCTTAATATGTGTATTAGTTAGCTTGTTGTCAGGCTAATTGGAGAAAACGTTTTTTAAGGAGAGATTCATACCGTAGTGGGTTTAAAAAAATCATAGAATATGGGGAATAAATCTCTAGAGTGCTTCTTGAACTGCTGTTTCTTGATCTATAAGAAAAGGGATATTCTATATCAAAAACGTACAGGCTTTAATTTTATAAGACTTTTTTTTAAAGAGGATGCTTGTTGCAGTGATGCCTTCTTGACAATTTGGAGGCTTTTCTGCCATTTCCGAATACTAACATTAATCATTTCATTTTGAGCTGTAATACTTAATGATTTATGATCTCAAATGGCAGCTGTTGCTTAAACAAAATATTGAAGGAAAGAAGAACTCAAATATCTTTGTGTTCAGCATAATCTTACCATAGTTTCAAATTTTCACATTAAATCTTGTAAGAGTTCCTTAACAGAAACACCATATGGCTGTCAAAGTGCCTCTGAAGGAGCAATAAATCATTAGGTAAGGAAGCACTTGTACATTTTTAATCTTGATGGATACATACATCTTGTAGTATTTTTAACTACAAACCCCATTAACATTGCAGACCACCAATATAATGCTAACTGCAAAAGAAAACTATAAAAGTCACATCCATTTAATAACAATTTATAAACATCTGTCACCTGATATTTAGAAACCAGGCGTATTTATGGGTGGCATTTAATAGCTTTGATGTTTTGTTGATTGGGGATTGGAGAGGAAAAAACATCTTAGAAATGAAAAACAATTTAAATACTTATGGCCAGTATTTTCCTTAGTGACTTTGACGCAAAAGGTTCCCCAAGGTTTTTTCTGATAGCTGCTGAGTTAAAGAAAAAAATGAAAACAAAACCCAAACAGCCACAGACCTTGCTCCTAGCAATATAGGAATAAGAAACAGCAACAGTCCAATTCCTTTAGAAAACTCTGAGCTGAGACTGGCATCCAAACCATGTTTGTTTAACATAGAAAGCTCCAGTTGGAAGACAGGCAAGAATATCCCATTTCATTTATATGCTTGTGTGAGGATATCCATACAAACTGCTCTTTAGAGAAATACCTCAGCGTTTAAATACAGCTGAAGGGAATTGTAATTATACAGCACCAATTATCATCGTTTCGTGTGTTGAATAGAGCTTGTATATTTGAGCCTATTTGAACCCGTCTTCCACAGCTTTACCTATTTAGATTTTAGAGCAACACGACGTAGGACAAGTCCACAGAGGAAGAGTTGCACAAAGGGACACCTCTTCTGATGGAATTGAAGTATGTTGTTGTTACAAAAGACTGTGCTAGGTGGGGAGAGAAGCTCTCTACATAAGAAGAGCAGGCAGCAGACAGGTATGGAAATATTGAGCAAGACAGATGGCAAGCAGTAGTGGGACTTGAATGGGACAGTGGGACAGTCCACTTCTGGAGTCTGTAAGGAATATTATTTTTACCTTTACTGCGACTTCTTTCTCAAGAATTTTTGAAAAGTTTCAGTTGAGAGCAGTTCCCTGTAAGTAGTGTACTGACAGTCACTGCAAGGTCTTTGAATCAATAATCTGTGTCAAGTTATTTTATGTTGACTAGGTTTGAAAAATCAAGATGAACTTTTTGACCTCTGATTACCAAAATATTAATGGTTGAAAAATTCAGATTTGTCATTGTAAGGTGATCTTTAAGGAAGGCTTACTAGTATGAAAGTATTTTTTTAAGAGGACACTCCTCTGTTTCATTGAGTGGAGAGGTACACTTGGCTTATGCTAGGTTAACAAAGTGGTTGAGATTGCCACACATAAACTAAACGTTATCTAATAGTTATGTTATCACTAGTCAACACATTTATTACGTTTTCTTTATTTTACATATTATTCATGCTCGTTTCTATGAATAGGATTATATTCTAACAGACTTTTCTTTGGGCTTTTATTTTGATTAAGTTCCTTTCATTGCAACCGGAGAAACTATTACTTAACTTTTACCGATCAGGGACAGAGGCAAAGAGCTGAAGACCAGAAGTGTCTAGTTACCTTAGGTGTCCTTCACAAGACAGCTAAACCCTGATTTTTCAGATTACGTGATATTGCTACTGCATAGTATGTCACATGTTCCAAGCACAAGGAATTCTGAATTAATTACTGAATAGGGAAAACTTCAGCATGATATTTTTAGTTGAAAATCAGTTCTATCCAGATAGGCTTTAAAGCTTGTAATTTTCTTTCAGGCCAAAAATATAGAAACTGACTAGGTGCTAAAAATGAAGATTACTAAATTATCTAGTTTGGTGAGACAATGATGTCATCTTGCCATAAGGTTTATAAATTTGTGTTAGTTTGATAAGTGAATGATGAGTGTTGTATGGGGTCTTTCTATTCGGTTATTTTATATAAATTTTGCCTGGACTTTCAGTAAGCAGGTGATGTATTGTCATCTCCTGCCTCACAGCCTATGTCAGTTTTCTCAAGCAATTTCCTATGATGATTTTTTAATGCATTTTGGTATAGCTATAGATATATTGCCCTTATGATATGCAAAAATAGAGGATAGTTTTAAAAAATTGCTATTAACAGTTTTTTTCTCACAGGGTAAGAGATAGAAGGGGTAGAAAAGGGATAAACTGCTTATTACGTCAGGATAAGAGTATGGCCCTAGGCTGTGATTTTGAAGCAGATGACAAGTCCTAGCTTCAAAATCTATTTCATGTTTATGCTTAGATGTTTGCGTGCTTGAGAACTATGAATATTCAACGTACCTTAGTGTTCTTAAGATCTCTTTTCCATATTTTTGATTGGCAGGAAGTATCTAGCAGTCTTGAACCCATGTAGTTCCAATATATAGATCTGATGTGAGTTCTGCACAGTGATTCAGTTGATTCTTGCACTGAGAGCTAGGTGAAATGGAGCAGATGATTTATATTTTAAAATAGATTTTTTAGTTGGCCATAAACACCTGTATGAAACTTAGCAGGAAGTTTTAAGCTTTCAAAAGTGGAAGGATTCAGAGAGGTCAAGTCAAAACATAGTTTTCAGATTGAGACACTTTAAATGACTTGAAGAAAAACTGAGAAATAAGTTCACTCTGTCAGAAATAATTTACATATTCTGGTTAACCAGTCAGCCAAATTTATATTAGCTGCCTTAGAACCAGATATACAACCCTGAGATTTTTTCTTTTATATAATAATTTGCTAAACAAATTTAATTCCCATCTGTGATGGAATTCAACCTTAACCTCTCTATGCTTCAACAATACAGTATTTTATCCTTAATTTCATATTGCTAATCTAGTTATGCTACAATACAGTGTAGTTTCAACATGCTGTACTATACTATATACTATTACTATATAGTCTATTACTGATAATGTAGCATTTGATATATGATTTGATATGTTTATATTTCAATGATTTTTTAAAAACTGCTACAGAGATTTGCATCTTCCAATGAGGTACAGGCATCCAGAGGCTTCTCAACCTGGATCAGTTTCATTAGCCTTAAAGGTGGGCCATCTCTTCCGATTTCCCCTTCTCCTCTCATGTTGTACCCATGATACTTAGTGCTTCTAAAGCTCAGACACCAAGATCTCAGTGCAGCTATCCTGAAAATCAGGATGTGTAGTAGCTAACAGTGAAATGTTTCATTTAGGATATAGTTTCATGGGAAAACTGAAGTCATATTAAGAGCCCACTGCCGCTGAAAGAGGGATTTTGCTCCATCTGTCCCCATGGTTGATTTCATGATCTGTTGCTTGCCATGAGGTGACTTGGAAATTTCTTGAATCACACACGTTCATACTCACTGATACAGTCAGCCCATTAAAACGACAGAAAACGAATCCACCAGAAGAAGGTGAATATATTTTGTGGTAGGTTAGTGAATTGAATTGGCTTACCATGTGACCTTAGGAACTGGTTTAAGGAAGGAAAAGGAATGAATCATGGATCAGGGAAGAAGGCAGCAGAAGTAGAGTCAGGGAGATGTAGGGAATGGAAAGGGAAATCTCCCCGTGTAATATCAACAGGCTATAATACGGTGCAGGCTATTTCATGAAAACATACGTTAAAGGTATTGTCTTGCACCGCATTCAGTCATTGGAGCAAAGCCAGGGAGAGAATTCTGCTTTTGAAGGTGTTTCGAAGGAAATACCTACCATACCAGTGAGACTGCGTTGTCTCTTTCCGTACATTTGCCTTTTTAGTCAGTCCTTTGACGTTCTTTAGAACGTGCGCTGAATTTCTTCAAATATGAACTTCATGGCAAACCTCCTCTCTGGGACAGGTACATCTCTTGTGCTGAGGAAAAAATAGGTAGGATAAACCCTATTAAACTAAACTGACACACCCACATATCCCAGAGTGAGGTGAAGACCTTAAGGCCTATTACACAGACTGCTTCATTTGAGCTAATGATGATAGGTGGAGTAACAATGGAGAAGAACGAGAAACAGATTGGATCTGTATTTATTTGTTCAATGGTACATCTAAGGTAAGTCAAGTAGTTTGGGTTTGGTTTTAGGCTTTTTATCTACAACCTGAGCTACTTTTACCCTCTTTCTCCTGTATTTTCTTCTCTTATTTTTAGTTCATCTTAATCCTTTGCCTCTTCCATCTTTCCTTTCCCCCTCTGTTATCTTATTCTGGTCTCTTCTGTCTATTTGGCCCAAGATAGGTAACCCCCTGAAACTTAGTATGTCTGTTGAACATGGGCAAAATGATTTCTTTTTTCCAAAGGCAAAGCGATAGCCCTGACACAATGTTCCGCATCTGTCGCAAGTTAGAATTAAATTTCCATTCATAGAGCATTCAGACTTTTCACAGAAGGGTGACCAAAATTTTTAATATGGCAGAATAGTGTCTTTCTTTTTCCCATATTTGAAATTTTGAAAACTACTTTTTTAAATGAATCAAGTGTTCTAATGGTTGAAGGAGTAAGGAGAAGCAGACCAAAAAAATATAGGCTCATAATGGGAGGAGAGAGATTCTTATGAGTAAAATTGTCTTCTGGAAGCTGTTCCAATCCGAAATCTGCATTTCTGCAAGATGTTCTTGTCCTTAGTGATATTTAAGCAATATTAACTTTAGATGTGTATATGTCACTATTTCTTCTTTCAATTTCTCCCCCTCTTTGATGCCAGTCTGCTTCTGATTTCAGCCTGAATTAGTGAGACATAACCACTGCGTTGATGTTGATAGATAGCCAAGAATAAGATTTCTGACCTCTTAATTTAGGAGGAGGACAGAAACAGAAGAGGAGTTATTGCCTAGACTCTTAGTCAAATGACATTCTCTACTTTTCCAAGCATAAGGAACCTGCTGTCTTCAGGCAGTTATGCCTCTCTAGGGATGTCTTGTCTCATGAACCCTGTCCAACATGGCTATTCATCTAGGGTATAAAGATCAAACTTTTGCGGAGCAGGAAAAGAGCATTTGCTCAAATTTCCTTGCAGATAGTGCTTATGGGGACTCAGCTCTAGTTCTGTGAAGTAAAGTAAGTTTGCACAGTATTGCTTGCTAGCAGGACTAGACAGCAAATGGCTCTGTGCAACTGTAATTATAATCTCAAGTTGCAGCATTACCGCTTATTTTTAAAAAGTGAATATTGGACCAATAAATGAAAATCAGTAGCATAGGATAAAACCCTGTATGTAAAAGAGAGGGCACGTTTGTGAAGTGTTTTGTGAAGTGAAGTGCATTTTCCTTTACTTCCTGATATGAATATAGTAAAAGAGGTGACTTTAGAGTATTAGAAAATTGTATGTGAAGATACTTAGCTAGTCAAAGACTGAAATGTAAATGAATTCAGATTCCAGTAACTTTGCAATGCATTGTACCAAACAGCGTAGAGGCTTTTTTGTAGGTTGGAAAAGCCTTTTTCTATCTTATAAGTAAAAGAAATACACAGAGTGTAGTATTTTCTGGATGTTTCATGCTAAAATTACCACTATATGACCACAGACAACTTTTCCCATTGGTTTACCAATTTTAAAAGGGCATGTATAGAAGTAATTTTGATCTATTCTGATCAAACGAATAGCAATTAATGGTCATGCTTTCTTTTTTACCTTGCAGAACTCACCTGGTCATGTTTTCCTATCTAACTCCTACACACCCTTAATAAAATGGCCCCAGGTGTTTCTCCTTTGTTCTGTTTTTACTTTCAGTGAAAATTTAACTCTCTTAAAATTGTACTGAGTGAATAATAACTCTAAAATTGGGATGAGAAGGCTGGAAAGCACTGTAAAAAAAAAAAAAAAAAAAAAAAAAAACCATGCATATGCTCTGCAACATTGTGAAAAGGTAGAAATATGATTTATAATGGAGAGCAGTAGCAACTACAGGTGACTTACTGGTTTGCTGACCCCTCTGAGGTTTCCAGAGATACAGAAACAGCCTGGCCTCCACTGAGTGATGGGATATATAGATTCACTCTTCCCTCTTTTCAAAATAAGCTTAATGGGGAGGGAAGCTCTCTACAGCTATTGATAAAGACAAATGCATGGAACTCTGAGCAGAAGAGATTTGGCTCAGTCATCTATGGTTATTTCCTATTTAATAAAAAGGGTTCAGGCCCTAGGCCCTGTTGCACATGTAATGCTCTTTTATGTTTCCCTTTGTCAACCTTTATTCCACATAAAAATATTGTTAAGTCAATCTGAATAAATTATGTTTTATGAGATGCAGTATCAAGTGTTTTCCAGAAATCAAAATATACTGTACTCCCTCATCTACTAATTCTCTGTCTATATCAAATAAAGCAGTCAAATCTGGCAAGATTAATCCTTTTCAATATTCAATCTATTTGCTGTTTGTAGTTTTTTTACCCTCTTTCTTCCCTGATAAAATGTGTGTGACAGCATGAAGGGCTCTTCTTCATTTGTGTTCCAAAAAGAAAGACAGCTTGATTGCTTGGTTTCAAGCAAACTGAGACTAGTGCAGAAACTCAGTGTGCAACAACGGTGGCATTTGTTTGATCCTAGCCTATGCTGCTGCATCTACGCTCATTAGCAGGTTAGAATAATTGGAGCCAATATGTCAGTGGGCTGTGATGTCAAGGTACAACTGTAATTGTATATTCACTCAGGGCTCTGAAGCAAAAGGATGATTGGACTATGACTGGAAGTAATGAGGTAATTTAATGCTGAAGTGTTAACTACAGGACAGAAAAAGTATGCCAAAAATCATTGGTGCTCTTCAAAGATAAAAAAGGACAAAAGTAAAGATGCCTATGATAATGGAAACTTGTTTTCTTCTCATTGAAAAGAGAAGCTCCCTGGAAAATAGGAACAAATGGTTGTTTGGGTTATCGCTTGGAGTCACGTCAACTTTTTAATAGAGAAGACACTGAAATTCTGATGTCTAAGGGCTTGGATTTCAGTCTGGAGGTACCTGTTCAAATTGAAAGGGTACTATGGACTTCAAATAAGTAGTCAGCGTTGTTGAGTGCTTCATTTCTTGATAAGTATTATTTGCCTTCTAAACCAAACTGGCGATGTTGAGCAATCTGTTACACACCACAAACTTCTGCCTGGTAATCACCTTCATTCTGTCTAGAGTTTCAACTACTGCTAAGAAGGGATTAAGGATACAGCTAGGAAAAAAAAAAGCATATATTTGTAGAGTGAATAGATAATTTCCTTGCTGCACTTAGGCTGAGCAGTTTTTGCTTCTCTGAGGGAAAGAGCAGAGAAATATCTGAGCAGAAGTGTCAATATTTTATCCTGTGAGCCAAGTATAGACCATATGACTTGATGACATCAAAGCCAACTTAAGTGTGCATAAGCAGCTCATAGGAACTCCAGTACTTATATTTCTCTGAAGAGTGTTCAGCCTCTACTTGCCAACTTTTGAAACTCTGTATTCAGACACTATATGCCATTTATCACTCCTTTTCTTATTACTTAGGGGAAATCTGGAGAGACTGTAGCCTTTGCCCAGGAGAAATGAGCTTAGAAGTCTATGAGCTAGGCAGATGACATATACAATGTTGAAATATTCAAGATACATGACCTTCACAGCATTTTGGAATCGCTAACTGAATTTCCAAGTAAGTATTATGCTAACTGTTTCAAATAGTTCAAAAGTTCAAAATGTTTTAATTTTTTAATTTTTGCTTTTCTTTTTAAATATAACAAAATATTTAAAAATGTTTTGTTGAGCAGTTAGCCCAAAATATGGTTCCTATTCTGAGGAGCCTACTCTTACAGAATTCCAGATATAAAGTCAGCATCTTAATGCTTTACTCCATTGTCATGGAATTCCATGCAAGTAAACCTCTTCTGAAGCAAAGAAAGCCAAATAACGATATTGGGTTTTGATTAAAAGAGAGAATGCGTCATAAGCTGAAAAGAACCACACAGTATAACTTCAGCTTCCACTGATGGAAATTTGTGCGCAATGAGAATGGAAGAGGTTCCTGGTGTTTCATGGATACAGGAAAGGAAATACAGTTGCCATTATAATTTGCTCCACTTTACTCGATGACAGTCTATGTCCTGTACTATGTGAAAGGCACCTATAGTAATCCATTCAGACAATGAATTTATAAACGAGGAAAGCAGTAAAAAACTCTACTCATTTTATTAAGTAACTTCAGTAATTAGTTCAACAAGATTAACACTAAGACTTTTATCTAAAGTATCTTTAGCCTGTACAAATATAGATTAACAATTGGAGATGGTGGACATTTAGACATACAGTACCTAGTTCTCTTTGATGTACTTGAGTTTCTCACATAATGGGCTGTAGAAATCCATATGTTTAACCTATATACTTTCCCATTTTCTTACGTGCTACAAAATTCCTCTTTTGTTCTCCCTGGTGAGCATATTGGTTATCTACTTACTAATATTAGACTAAAAGAGCAAATTGTAGCATAATTCAGTTCTAGCCACTGGCTCAAGTTACTCTGTTTGAGAGCACAGGGGATGCGGGGCTTCTGTCGTCTGTATGCAGGTTATATTTATGGGAACCAAACGTTGAGTGTGAAAGGGCAAATGTAAATGATGAGTCAGACTTGTTTTATAACAGACATGCTTCAGTTTTGCTGCCCTAATTTGACAGTTCACTTGCTAGAGGGGGTAATGTGACCAAATCAGAGCGCTCTGTCAAGTCTCTGCAGGGGTGGTTCTTGTCTCACACAATGTGGAACATCAAGCCAAAAGGGAATTTTAGCACAAATCATTTTTTTTAACCGCAGGTATTTCCTGTGATGTGGATTTCAGAGAAATAAGCTGGGGGAATTTAAGCACACTGAATTTTCTCAGCTATCGGTTAGCCAAGATGGAAATAGATAAAGGAGGTGGTTTTGAAGGTGGACTTTTATCTTTAATTTGCGTTTCTTCAGGGATACATTCTTCTTTGGATGCAGGCTTACTTCATACTCTTAGTCACATGATGGACTATAAAACGTCCACAATAAATCACCAGTTACTCTTTTTTCTGAAACAACTGCCTTGTCTGGGTAAGTCCAATGAGATACTCCTTACATGACATGATAATGGACATGTCTGGCTTGCAGCATCTACTCCAGGAAAAAAAGCATAAAATGTCATTTCAGGGTCATCATGAGTTTAAACCAGGAAGCAGATCCAAGACTAAACAATTTAAACTTATTACTTCAAATCAGATTAAGTCCTTTTGGTGACATCAATGAAAATAAACAAGAAATCAGTTTGCAATTTCTTCTTTCTTTTTCTTATCCCTCTAATAGGTGCCATTTTTGTTGTTTATGTCTATATTCCTATCCTAGTTTAGTTATGTTACCAGACTTTTTGAGGCATAAATATTTTTTAATTAATGAATTACATAGAAATAAACTGAAAAAAGGATACAGCAGTTCAGAAAGTAGAAGGTTGTACCAGCTAATCTTAAATAGATCAACCTTGACCTTAAAAAAAAAAAAAAAAAGCTCAACAAAAACATCCTCTGAACAACCCTGGTGTTTTTGTTAGTATTTCTGCACAAATAGCTTCAGTGATGATTCAGATAAGTATTCAAATATGACCTTGATATTTCATTCCCATTAAATTAAAAAAAAAAAAAAAAGGGGGGGGTAAATCTCTGCTGTCAGTCTCCTCAGAGCTGGAAATAGAACGCTGCTTCTCCTTCTTTTCATGTCTTTCAAAAGCTTACTTTTAAGTATAAGCTAGGGAGTCAGTTTTGGCAATGCCCACAGCCCAAATGGCATATTTAATATTCAGTATTTCATTAGCAATGTTAGGTAAGCAAAATCCATGATAAATTTTTCAAACTGACAGCTCTTCACATTTGGAATACAGGGGAGGTGGAGAACTCCACGTTTGGAATACAAAATGATTTAATACCTTTCAGTTGCTAAAATGGAGTGAAATACCTCTTTTAGAGTCTGATACTGTTCTGCTGCAGTGTTCTAGTTATAGGCAACTGGATTCTTCACTGTCACTTTACTGGGTATTTAGGATAGGGCAGCGCTATAGTTAAGGGCAGTTTTGGGTAGGTGTCCAGGTATGGAACAACCAAACACTTCAAGCTGATTCAAGTAAGAAAGAAACCTGTAACAGTAATAGTTTCAGATATGAGAATTATAAAACAGGAAAAATACGCCTTCAGATTAATATAAAATCTGCTATTTACTGCTGTTTGTATACAGAAAGCCACACTACCAACTTTGGATCCATGTGTGGATTGTGATGCACTAAATCTCAGAATTTGGGGCCTGAGTTTTGGCACAGAACATTATTAAAATGATTTTGACAAAATATGGATTCTAATCATAGGTCAAATTCCAAATCACCCCTGACAGCAATCCCCACTGCTATATTGTTATCCATATTGTTCCGATTGATACACATGGAAGGTAAAGGAGCTCAGATAGGGAAATTTAGGTACTGACAGGTTAATGCTTCCCCATGTCACATGGTGTGACAGATAGCAGGACCAAGCATGACATCTCCTCGCTTGATTTGCTGATTCCATCTCTTAAACTTGTTTGCTGGTCAACTCTGTATTCATTCATCATATTGAAATGTAACACCTCTTTTACACTGCCCCATGGAAGACTGAAGCATCCGGCAATAAGATCTGGGCAGCTCTTCAGGGACATCCGGCTCCTTGCACAATTGAACACAAAATGGCCTCAGCGCTGCAGAACTCTCTGTTCGATTAATCCCCTTCCTGTGAGCGGTCTCCCTTGCTTCAGTGCTCTCACTAAGAGTTTGGTTCCTGCGTTGCAGAGTGCAAAATTCTTTCCACTGAACTTATTAGATTGAGTGGGAACAGATTGAAATAGTTGTCCAATGTAAAGTAAAGTTACAATGATTGAAGAAAAATATTTTTTTTTCTAGAGACTTTTAACTAAAGTCACATTTGATACCTTGTTTTGGGGACATGTGCACTGTGAAATCTCTTTAAGATTTTTATTTCTGTGCACAGGAAGGACCTGAGCAACAGAACATATTTAAATGAAGAAAAATACTACCGACTTTGGTAGGTTAAGCATTATGGTAACCAAGTTAGCTTCTGTATGAAAAATCGTGTCCTGGTCCACTGCAATTTTGCCTCCCAGTTATTGAAGTCTGAGATGATTGGGATTGGATTTGTTTTCTTACAATACTGTAGTTCAAATAAGAATTAATGCATAGAAGTGATAAGAGTCGGTGAAATAGAGGACAGGCTGGAAGATCACCATGATCTTTCTATCTGTTATCTGTTCTCAGTTCTGTCACTGTCTTGCTGTGTGGTGTGGAACAAAAATAGCTTCCTCTCCGAGTGTCTTGGCTTTTCCATCTTTAACGTGGGATTAATAGCTTAATCACTGGCCAACCACTGGGCTGTAGATGGCTGTTTATTTCTCTGCTTGAGAGCATGTTTGCAGAATCAGCAAGTGTCTGGCTATGAACATCTTACTGTGAGAGTGTATGTTCTTAGGATGCATTTAAATCCCAGTCAGATATAGACAAATGTTCTGGTCTACAAATTTGAAGCTAGTTTAATACTGTACCTTTGTAAAGGGAACTTCATTGGTCAAATCGCTCTGTAGTAGGAGCTGAAAATAACAGTGACTGTGTATGAATTTTTGTCTGCTTACTGGAGGCAAGAAGTGATATTATGACTGGAATAATTATAATTTTACAGATTGCATATAATTTTGGGGGTATAGAAGTATACAATTATAAACAAATTACTCGGAATTATGTGAGGGTTTGGAACACTTAAGGAAACAACTTGATCTTGTAGCTGGTTAAGATAATTATCTTTCTCTGTAGGCTTTCTGTTACTTGAGTGAAGTTTCAGCAATACTCTGGCAATTTTTATAATGACCCTTTAGTTTAGTCATTTGAGATAATTAAAGAAATCATTTACCAAGCAGAGTTCTTTATATTTGTGGCTGCTTTTTTATTTTTAGAAAAGACTAATAATTTTTTTACTTTTCTTTTGTTGAATCATTAGGCACTGAATATTTAAAGAAAATTCAAAAAATTTTAGAGCATTTCTGTGCTCTAATATATTAGAAAAAAGAAAGTAAGTTCTCTTCTCTTTCTTGAAGTTGAAACAGATTTTCCATGGAAGTGATTGATGAGGGTGATGATAGTCCTCATGATACTGTAGTTAGAGTAATGATAGTCCTCGTGGTACTATAATCTTCTGTTTTTCTTTTCCCTCATTTTAATAAGTTTATTTTAATCATTTCCCATTCAAAATCTTAGAACACTTTTCAGAGTTTTGCAATATGATTTTTCAAATGTTTATTTGTGACTACAAATCTCACTCTCATAAGGTGAAATTTTTGGGTCTTTATTTCTCACCATAATGAATTTCTGTTCTTCTTTTTGTGTTTCTGAATTACTGATAATTTGGAAGTTAGTATGCACCACAGGATTAGGCTGCCTCCAACTGGCCCTCCTATTTTTTTTTTTTTTTTTTGCTTTCATGTTGCTGCTTAACATAGCGATAAACTTCCGTGCTCACAGTGCAATATGCTTCCCTACGTAGATATTTTTAACCATCCTTTAAATTTTGAGTGAACATTATCTTGGAACCAGATTGAAGTAGCTGGAAAACAGAAATTAACCAGAAGTAGTATTTCTGACAGTGATCAAATGAAAGTGCTAAAACTCTTCTGATCTCATTTGAATACAAGGAATATAACTAGGATGTTCTATAGAAACACACTTTTTTTGTGTGTGTCATACAATTCCTGTAGTCTGTAAATCTATAAATCTGACCCATGTACTTTGGGTAAAGGCATTGAGAAGGAAACAATATACCAATAGGTATGAGCAATTTCCAATGCTGAGGTTCCCTTCAAGCCTGACTACTCTCACCTTTGTTAGCAGAGGGTTTTTTGATTTATTGTAAACATAATTGCTAAGACATCTTGTTCAACTTATGACGCTACTATTCAAAATAAAACATGATAGAAAGCAGAGAACCTTTTTTGTTGCAAAAATTCCCCAGGCAGGTTTTAAACACCTTTCTTTCATGTAAATTTTTATTAATGTATTCTTAAATTATTATGGACAACAACTTTGTCTTTTCAGGAGATATTAAACCCAATGTTATTAAGAGGACAAAAACATATGATTTAGTGTATCAGAGCCTAAATTAGTAGGAATGCTCATTAAATAGCGGGGAAAACCATTAAATAACTTGCATAGTGACACACATCAGCACCTTATTTAATAGGAGCTCTCATTAAATGAAAACAATTCAAATTCAGTTCAATTTAGTGACACTAAATGAAGGTGTCCCCCTAAATTTTATCAGTAATGATATTACAATTAGTATGGTTAGGGCCAGATTGTATTTATCCTGTATGCCTTCTGTGGGAAGCAGTGGCATAAGTACTCTGCCAGCTATGTAGTAGATCTAGCCACTTCTGCAGGCTGCTGCATACATAAGAAAATAAGAGTGACTGTAATGGGTGAGACAAAAGGTCCAGGTAGGTGTTGTCCACTGGGAACTGAAATGGGTGCCTCAGGAAGAGTACAAGAGCAGGATAAGTATTTATGATAAATCTCATGACCTTGGTTCTCTCCCAGCTTACTTCCCTTTGCAGCTCAGAGACTCAGAGAGAGAATTTGACATATGAGGGTTTTTAAAATGTTTTTAATACAGTTCCAATGGATCTGTATATCCCCATGGACCTGGTCAGCTTCCTTTAAACCCAAATATATTTCTAGTATATGTGATAAACATGGCAAAGCGTTCCTCAGCTAAATATGCATTGAATAAAGGGGCAATTCCTTTTATTTACTTTTGAACCTACAGTCTTTGATGCCTTTCAGTTCTTGTGCTGGTCAAGAGGATGAAAGAGCAACTTATGTCCATCCTCTTCATGCTGCTAATGATTTGATAGACCTGTATCCTATCCCTTCTCAGATGCCTTGTTTCTAAGCTGAGAGGTGTGACTCTGCCTAGTTGTTCCATGTACGAGAACCTCCCTGATACCCTTCTGTGAAAATTTGCTAGATTCTGGGCCTCTATGTCCACACTCGGTGTGAGAGGAAAGAAAGGCAGAATGAAGGTTTAAATTCAATCCAGGACGCACGTTGTTGCATCCAGTGGGCAGTGGTACGTTAACCTTGTTACTCAGTGTGTATTAGAATTGTTTTCTCTGATTGCATGATCATGCTCTGTCTCTTGATTGAAGCGTAACGTGACAGAGAAGATTTGCTTTTAGTGTCTTATATTTACAAAAAACATTACATGAGGGTGAAGGGACCCACAGCTCCCAAACTATCTAAATTCAAGAGGAGATGTTGTAACATTTATTTTTAATGTGTGTATGAGCTTTGTAATACCATATCTGTGTTTACAGCTCAGATGAAAATTAGTGTAATTAGGATGTATGAAATTAATGGTGCTACTGCAAAAATAAGGCCTGCTCAGGTGAGAAGTTTTTGCAAAATTAGATCTTTAGCAAGCAATCATCTTTACTGTCTAATTTTTTTCTCTTCTGATTTTCATTAATTAGCAACATAGTTTTTAAAGAGACTTCAAATATAAATAAATATATATATATTTTTAAACTTTTACTGCTACTGCCTGTGTTTCTAGTATTCTTATCGGATTCTTGTGTGTTCTTTAAAACTTCTGGTTTGTGTTTGGTATTGCTGTCTGGCGTTCTGTGGCGATCTGCATATGTGTTCTGGTAGACTAGCCTACCAGAAATGATTTTTAGTGCTGTGCTGTAACTTTGGCAAGGTAAAGTTGACTTGAAGTGGAGACAGAATGTGAACTGTGGGTGTGATGGAAGAATAATTTGTTCACCAGTCTGCCCCAGTGGCTTATTTCTGTCCCCTAACTGCTAAATTGAGCCTAATTATCAAAAATATATTATCTGCAATATGCAGACTATTTCAGCTCATTTTGACAGAAACAGATCAGGAAGTGGGACTTCTGAAAGATGACATCTTTTGGTGGGTGATCATGATGTGCAATCAAAGAGGGACTGGTACCAGTAAAAGGGTATCCGTCCCTGGTCTCAGAGTCAAGCAAGGGTAAGACAGTGTCCTCAACTATACCACTTTCTGACAGGAGAACACACCAAGGTAGTTCAACAAGTGCATTAGGCCAGGTGGTCTCAAGGACAAATTCCTTTCTAAAATTCCCTTTTGGAAGTACAGCTGCCTACCACAGCCTCTCAGTGGTTAGGAAAGGGCCCCAGAAACACTGGATTGCTCTTTTAGTGTTGACTAATGCAATTTTGTGGCGTTTGAAGCAACCCAGAGAGCAGAATCAAAATAAAAATACCTAATTCCAAAACTGTAGGCTGCAATACATAAATGTATACATACATATATAGTATACTTGTTTGTATGTTATTTAAAATTGTTCTTCTTATGTGGCTGACCTTGGTAACTTTAAAAAGGATGAGCTTTTACTTCAGCTGAAACTAAAGAACTGCAGAATCAGTGTATATAGAGCTGCATGATGAGAATATGTAATTTGATCTTATTTTCCTGGGAATAAACTAGGTGGATTTCTTTTTCCTCTGGGTGAAGGTGAAGACTGCAGCTCATTCTGAGTTAGCTTGTTCAGCAGTTAAACAGTAAAGCTTTAGTTAAAGGCTACCAACTGTCCCATTTTTTTTTTTTAATGAAATCAAGAACTGCTACTTTTAAAAGAGCACATAACTGATGACTTGTCTACTCAAGGGATGGTTGAAATGTATTTCTAGCTGTTTACTCTATTTATGGGCAATAAATAAACTCATGAAAGAACCCAATTTGTTGATATTAAACCCATTTCTCTCCTCTGATAGGTTATAAGAAAATGAAAAATCTCAGTCAATAATTCTTTTTATCCTGAACAAATTGATGTGTAACAACTTATAGCATTTAAGTTCCAGCAGACAAGAACCTGAATGCTTTCTTGGAAAACCCCAGTGGTGCAAAACAATGAGAGGATAGACAAATACTGAAAACATTTCATTAGTATGATAGCCATAAAATCGTGAGGGGAGCATGAGATAATTAAAAGGCTCTTCTGCATTCAGTGATTTCATAGTGCTAGCAAATAGCCAGGGTCACCATATGGAATGAAAAATCTGTTCTGTGATTCTTCAGTTTCACTTCTTCCACTATACCTTGTTTGTCTTACTTTATTTCATCTATTATTTAGTTTTAACTGTCTGCTTTCTCTAAGTCAGAGAGTATTAATGGATAATTAAAATAAACCAAAATAGCCCTCTTGCATTTAAGAACAGAAGTATTAATAAAGCAATTCAGTACTTTTGAAAAACATTTAGAATAGAAGGAGCAACTTCTATGAGAGCTAGAGTAATTAAAACATCAATTCTTTGCTGAAGTGGTAGTTATTATTTTATGACGGGTCAACAGTAGCATGCTTTGGAAGAAAATACCTATGTCTTGTAGGACACAATTATGTGATCTTTACTAAGAATGAAAACTTTAGATATCTTCTAAACAACATCATAGTTCTTGCATCTCTCAGTTCTTCTTGCTTACAGGTTATGTATGTTCGTATCCTTTTATTTACAGTTCTCATAGTGTAGTTCTATCTCTTAATAAATGTGTGAAGTTGAAATGTGACATTCCCACAAAAGGTTAGAGATTCAGTTCAATACATTCAGTTTATAAATTAATTTTCTATTTTGCATGCAAAACCTTTTGACTGAACTTTTGATTGCACTTTACCTTTATGCAAGGAAAATCTTATAATTTCAGTATTTCACTGTTTGGTATGTTTGGACATGTGAATTTTGAACTTTCTGGGTTCTCTGATACTCTGTTTGAAGTCCTTAAGTTTCGTTCTTCCCCTCAACTGTGAAGGCTGCATTCAATTTCTAGGTCAAATAGGCTAGTAACAGATTATGAGCAGAAAAAGCTGAATGTGTTAAATGCCATGTTCTCAGATGATGATGTGTTAAACGTGTAAACAAATGGATTTTATACCCTGTTGTCTGGAAAAGCATCCTTTCTTTCTAGATAGCGGGTGGAAAACTCTTCAGTCACCTGTGTGATCCAGAAATCCACAATGGACGAAATCTCTGACTAGCAAAGATTGATGAAATATTGGAAGATGAAATATTGGATTTTGCGTTTTTAACTAATACAGAGATTGATAACATCCCATCCTGGAAAATTCAGTCTTCTGCTCAAATGGTCTACATTTTGGCTGCAATTTAGTTAAGTATGAAAGCATATGTGTAATTCCAAATGTGTGGGTTAAATTCTGTTGACTTCATCTGTTCGTGGATCACAGCTGGACTTAAGACATTGTTCACAGATAATCTTTTAGAGGCTAATAGCAGTCACAATGGTGAATCATGTTTTTTTCCACTTGGTAGCTAGTTTGTCTTTACATTTGTTGTGTAACAGAAGGATAGTGCCTGTTGCTAAAAAAAAGTAAACTAGAAGTATGACAATCTACAGTATACTGGCAGGTATGTAGACTTTCTTCTGAGTCATTTTAAGGAGCACCGGTTGGTTGGATGGTACCAAGTCTTGTGGAATAACCAAAGATAACTTTGGGTGAGAAACCGAAGTTCATGTTTGGTGCAGTCTTGTAGCAGAAGACTTGCTGCTCCGAAATGTATGTCTTTTCCTGAGCCCCAAGATAAGCCACCTCTAGAAAGGATCATATGAGAGGACAAATGTAAGTCCAGTGGAAGTAGAAAGATCCCAGCTCTTCTGTGTTTGGCAGAAGACTTTTAGTAAGGACCTCCTGTGAACATATCCAACCTCTTTCTTCTACAAAGGCTGCAAAGAGCTAACAATATAAATACATTCAGCAAGCTCTGACCTATTCAGAGCAGAACTGTTTAGTGCAGAACTGCAAACTCCAACTGAAAATGCAGGTGGCTCACAACCAGCAGAATATGATTAAAACTGCTGTAAAAAGCCTTTTCTTCTTTTTTCCCTAGGAAAAGACATCCACATCAGTTACTGTGTGAAATGAAAAACCTGTAATGCAGTCCTGGGTTTCATTTGCTCACTTGGCTATATTAAGTATGAATTCACTATAAAATGTCAGGGATGATAGCCTTGTCTTACGGGGGATCTAGCTTTTTTTTCCTCTCTTAGACTAAACCCATTACTGATCATGTTAAGCATGAAAGTGAAGCGCTAATAGAAATTCTGAGATTTTAAAAACCCCAATAAATTCTAAATAGTAGAAGGAATCTTGGGATGGATTGTTTCTGCATGTGTGCCTGCTGATGTCATTTGCAGTAAATTTCCACTACATTTTCATATTTAGTTGAGTCAAGGGGAAAATGATAATCTCAAAGATGACAAAGTTAGGTCACTCTGAAAGGGTAGCCATAGATTAGAACTGGGAATAGAACAAAGAACAATAGTAATGTCAAGCAGGAATAATTCTCTCTAAGAAACAATAAGAATGATTCCACAGGGACAGCAGGCAGTTAAAGGCAGTTAAAAGCGTAAGGCCAGCTCACCAATATAAAATATTGCTTGGAATCACTATTTTTGCTTGAAATAAAAAAAATCTCTTCTCTGATAAACCCATAAATACGCTAAGCGTAAGAAGGTAATTGACAGGTCAGTTTTTCGCCATGAGGATTAAATTCTTTGTTATTATTACTTAAAGTGAGCATCCTTTGGTAGAAGTAGTTATGCATAGCAGTTATAAGATAGCTATTTAATAGTCTTAAGAAGTGAGGTGGACGCTAGCAGAAAAACACCTTCATAAATGGAGCCCTGCTTGGATGGTCTTAATGGAGAAGATGATTCCCATTTTTGGTCTGTAAGACTGAACAGCTACTTTGCTTCCGTGAGAAGAAGTCATTTCCTTTTATTAGCTTGGAAGCTAAATATTGTGACCTCTTGGCTTGTTCTCTCATATGTCAGTCTAGGCATTCAGTGACATGCTAGTGCCATTGAAAAAAAAAAAAAAAGGCTATTGTATTATGTATGCACTCTGGTTTTTACTTTAAGTCTCTTGCATCTGGGATGTGAAACAAGGTTTTGGATTAAACTACCAAAATTTCTAAAGGTTCTGAAAACTTGAAAGAGAGTCTATTATGCAAATTATGTTTACTCGTGCTTTTCAACATCTCTATAGATATTTCTGGGCTCTGGCCATGAGATTATTTATATTTTCTGACAATTCACTGAAAATGCTTCATCATAAAAAAAACACCTCAAGAAATCATACAGCAATCTTCTTTTTGTATTAGACTTCTTGGGGTATTATCTTTTCTTTCCTATATATGCTGCAAATGATCTTATTATTCTCTGTATTTGCTGCACAGGAAAATGTCACTCGAGTATTTTGTTGAAGGATGTTGAATAAAGAGTGCAATTTTATCAGAATGGAAGCCAGATGTGCAGCACGATAATTAAACTCATTAATAAACTCCTAACACTCAAATACTACATTTGGGAACTGGTGAAAAACAACAGTTAATGTTTTCCCACAGTTATCATGGAGTGTTACAGAAGATTTTATATATTCTTCTTTTTACTCAAAAAAGGAAGATGTTTGTTCATGTCTTTAAAAGCAGGGTGTTAAGCAGGACTCAGATAAATCAACAATTGACTAGGAGCCAGGAAGACTTCTGTGGTTAGCCTTGTTCTGTATTAAAATTTGATAGTATCCTCGGTACTGGAGGAGCTGATACGAATTCCTCTCCCCCAGCCCGTCCCCCCGCCCCGAGAGATTTTACTATAGGGTTAGTAGTAAACTGCACTGCCATCAGGCTTTAATGGCAATATCTCGAATTCTGCTGTGTGTTACCTCTAGGTAAAAGTTGACTTTTTCCTGGCTACTGGTGCAATCTCCATTCTTCTCTTGATATGTTTATGAAAATGTTATTGACTTTCTTAGAGTTTGTGAGCAGGCTCTGGGTGGCTGTATCTATTTTTGCAGCATTCTAGTAGCAAATTGTTAAAGGGAAGAAAGGTATTGGCCGTAAAACGAGCCTGAGAGAACAGGCTTTCTTGCACTGTAATGCCTGGTCTGACATTTCTGTGCAGTAGGAACAGTACGAAGAAACTGTTGAATTCCCTGCCATAACCTCACAGTGTCTCACCACCGATTTAGGAAGTCATTGGACTCAATATCACTCTGAATGACTGTCATCTTTTGTCCCTGGGAGTGCATTGACAGGAATAACGATGCACAATAAGTGGGGAATTCTTTAATGAAATATTTTTTGGTTGAGTGTTGTAGTAGAAAACTCTGCTTCAATGAAGCAATCATATCTGTCCTTGGATGTCCTCAATATACAGTACATAGTCTCAGTAGAGAGAGCAGAGGAATTGCATTTGAAAAATTTCCATTTTTATCTCCTCCCTGCTAGCCAATGAACTGAAATACAATTAACCCTTACGTTGCTTTGGCTTTGCAACACAACGTACTCATGGGAAGGGTATTAGCATGAGCCCTCTGGCATATTTGGCAAAATTTACAGAGGGAGCAAACACAAACTCAGAAACTCTTAAAATGATTTGTGTGACTACATTCCTTCATCCTCTGTAATTTGGAAGTAGAATTTTAATGGCTTTTCATTTTCTATATAGTTTCATATTTCTTCCTTAGAATATGGTTGCATATTTCTTCCTTAGTACAGCCAGCTGCAAAAAATATTTTGTAGATATACTTAGGACAGAAGGCTCTTTCTTCTCTGTTAAATGGGAATTTGGTTTAACTTACTCATAACAGCCTTCCCTTTGTGCGATGTTCTTGTCCCGTGTTTTATTTGCTCTAATAAGCTGTTCAGGGTTTATCTTCTGATTTGGAGCTCTGCTAGACAAACTATCCATGCACTTTATTTATTGATCTGTTGAACACATCACTGCTGTAGTGTATATAGTCTGTAGACCAGACTTAGTAATGGCATGAGTATCTGAACATAGTCCTGTGATTTCAGCAATCAAAGTTTCTAAACATTTTTACATGTAATTAAATTCCTTTTAAGACAGTTTTCTTGTTGTTTGCTCAGCTATAATCAGTACTGCTCTTAATCCTTAGAAATCATACCTCTATTTCTAATCTTATTTTACATCTCTGCAATCCAAAATCTGCATGCTTTTGAACGTTGTCTTTATAAGAATTGGTTCTTCTGATTCTGGGGACAATTTAAATTTTAATATTAAGGAAGAAAAAATACTTTGCTATGTGCACAGGAAAATATAGGCTTCCCAGCACAGCTAAGTAATATTCAATGTGAGCTATTCACTGTCTGGCTCCTTAGTAAGCGATGCAGTTTCTTAGATGACGGTTACTAGACAGTGTTGGTGATAATTCAACAAACCTGTGTTCTCCCAATAATGTTCCAAGCACTAATTGCAACAAAACGAAAAAGTGATGAAGAGAATTTTCCGTATTTTTAATAATATAAATAAAGACCTCTTGGTATATTGTTTATGTTTTGGAACTATGAAAAAAATGTTCATAGCATCCTTTAAAATGCACTTGGACAAAATTCAACTTCTTTTTGTGTATAATGCCTACACTACAGCTTGTTCTTTTATTCAGTCAGGTATTCTGGGCCATAGGTTGTATCTTTTAAATATTGAGTTCAGAAATCACAATACAATTTCTAAATCAAGTGTTTTGTAACTGTGAAGTGAAATGAAATGACGATACATATGAGTTACCAGTTTCACAATGAGCCACTGTCTCAAACTGACAAAGTATTTCAGACATAGATTAAAAATATGTGCCATGTCTTTCTAAGTAAGGGTTATAGAAAACTTCTGTTTGTTTGTTTTTTCAAAAGGTAATGTTTTTATGAATATCAGCCCAGAATTGCATGTTACTTGCTGCATTGTACACATGGGGATGGCCAGCCTTATAAGAGCTGGCAGAAGGAGCCATGTGTATTTCTCTTTGGTTTGCTTCATTACTACAGCTTTAGCTGAGACTTTATTCATTTTGGTATGTCCTACATGCTATCAATTAATGCTAGGGAATAATCATATAAAACAATGTTAGAGAGAGAATTTTGTCTGCTTAGGCAGATCTAAAGAAAACAAATTTCCAAGCCTCTGCCAAGCAACAGGCACCAACACGTTAAAGCTTGTAGAAAAGAAATAATTGGAGACAAAGCCCTACCTTATTAACAATGCCCTTGATGGTAGGAATGAGAATATTGGTTTCAACATTCCAGTTCTTTCGAGATTGTATAGTGTGTCAAACGCAGCTTAGAGAAATGCTTACATTACCACTTTTCTAAGCAAATTTGTTTCTTAGAATTTACATAAATGCCCGTGGAGTTTGACCTGATATGTCTTTGTGGCTCTGCACCAAAGGACTGAAGGGGACCAGTCCCCTAGCACCACAGATCAACACTTTCAAACTTGTATGAAATTGAAATTTAAATCAAGTCTCCTGCTTGTGTTGAAAAGGCACAGGCTGTTCAGTCTTTCTTTTAATTTCCACGCTAACTGATATCATGACTAACTCGTCTGTTAGTGTTGTGATAAAACTGTCTTTTGGCTTAGATTCCTGTTAGTGACTAACTCATTTGCATGTGTATATCAATGGGAGGGAGAAATCTGTGGGGTTTGGATGTTTTTGTTTTTTCCCTGTTTCTAGGACATGGAATCTTTACTGCTTATTTGCATTACCTGCACAAATACGCATAGAAGCTGATGAACAAGAATAATGGAAAGCGTAGCTGTATAAAATTGCAAAAAATGACATAAGGATCAGACAGTTCCTTATTCAGATTGAAATAAATGCTAAAGAAAGTTGTATTTCCTTCTTCCATCAAATATTAAGAATATGGCTTCCTTTTGTCTGAAGTGTTGTAATCATACAGTATAAATTAATCTAGGTGTATCTATTTTTAGGATAGGACTTAAAATACGATTATTCAAATAGGCAAGACTTGAGAAGTAATCTGGGCTTCACTTCTCCGTGTTATATTCAACCTAGAAGTAGCCAAAAGTGTGTTTCTTGCTTGTTTTTCCTTTGCTTTCAGTCCTGTGTGAAAACTGAGAATTGAAACAGAAAAAGATAGTCTTTCAGAACTACAGGAAGGTTTTAATGTTGGCATCTAAGAAAAGGAATGGTTTAGAAAGAGGTGTCTAATCGAAAGCCTAATTCCTACACCATATTCAATACAGTAGTTCAATCATTGTGCTGATAAATAAGCTAGTCTAATCATTGTACATATAAACTAATATATTTCCTGTGTGCAAAAACGGGAACTTTTTGTTTGTAGGTAAATGAATAGCAACTGAGGAAACAGGAAAAAAATGCTCAGAAATTGATCTTCTTCTCCCATGAATGTAGGTTTTTAAAGTCTGTGCTCTTGTGTGTAACATTTTTTTCCTGTTTCACTGTAATGGAGTGCATTTTCAATTAAACACTTGCATCATCTGTTTATTCTCCTTACCAAACAGATGCAGCACCAGGTTGCTTTTTCTAATACTGTTCAGCTGGAGAGAACCAGATGACATTTCCCATAAGGCTGCAGCAAGAGCGTAGAGAGGAGTGGGAATTGGTTAATTTTGGAAAGAAAATTGTGCTCTCTGGGCACAGTTGTGTGGTATGAAGAGGAACAAAAAGAGGAATGAAGAACATTCTCCTTCTAAATAAAAAAAATCAGCAAGGCTGTGCTTTCCTCTGTTCCCTACTTCCTTTTTGTGAAATTGAATTTTAATATGACTTAGGAGCTCAAAGTATAGCTTAAGAGAAGGAGCCTAAATCAAATAGAAAAGAATAAATGTCCAAAATACTAGTATAGCAATGCTATGTGCTGTGGTAAAATAGAATCCCTTCCTTGAGTGATGGACTGCTTCATCATGCCCGAGAACATGTGCCCTTACTGAGCTGAGAGCTTTGCTCGTTGTCTGCCTCACAGCCGTCTCAAGTGCTTCGCCTGCACCTAGCAGAAACATAGGTGTGATACTGATGCTATGAATAGTGATGCTAATTTATAGTGCTTTTCACAGAGTAAATAATTACATCAGGGTGAAAGCCAGTGTGTAGTCTAGTTTGCTTTAAATAAAATGCCAGATGCTAAAGCATTTATGAGGAAGAAGGGCCAGTGGATGAGAGTTTTGCCTAAGTAGCAAGGACCAGAATTTTGGCCCATATCTGTGCTTACTTGAGAACATAATGGAGATTATGTGGGATACAGGTGTGTGGTTTAAATTTGCACCGCTGTGACTTGGTGAATAACTACTGAAATAGAAAATCCCTACCAGGAGGATACAGTGGTTGATGTTCTGTACTATACATTGGCTGCAGCCTGAGCAAGTGCAAAGCATTCAGCATAGAGAGAAGGGGGGAAGTGAAAGAAATGAATTCAGTAAATTTCATCTCTCCTAAGTAAGAATGTTCACCTTCTCTATCACCTTCACTTTTCTATAAAAGAAAAATATTTCCTTTTTTTTGAATCTTTTTATAGTTTTTTCTCTTCCTGTTTCTCCTACACTCTCAGTTGCAGTTATTTCTCCCTAAATGCCAGCCATGGGAAGAAAGAGGGAGGTACAGAAACCATGCTGTAATGTACATAAAGGAAATGCTATAATATTTATGTAAGAAATGCATTTCCCCATTGCAAGCTGATGTGGGAAAAGCTAACATTTACTGAAATTGTTTTGTGGAGGGATTTAGCCATAGTGCGTGCATACAGCAATGTGTATTTCCAAGTCAAGCTGTATTTTTACTTCCTCTATATAAGTAATATTTATCACCCTGTATAGGACCTACAGAAGCAAATATTATCATCATATTGGCACAAGTGAAGTTATCTGTTCCTGTAATGAGCAGTTAAGCACCTCAGGTGCTACATGTGTTGGTGTAGAAGGCTTTCCCCTGACGCTAGAAGCCTGCTTAGCCACAGAGGCTAGCCCTTGTTAGGCTTTGAAACCATAAAGCTACTTTATACTCTGGCTTCAACCCTTCCAGATGTTCAGGGTTTAGTGACTCCATAGACATCTTACCCAGAAACAGTAGAAATGTATTGGTTTTCTTACTGCCGCTACTTGAACTCATCACAAAGGAATTGGGGGGAGTCCAGGACAGAATCCCAACTTTTCAGTCTTCTTTGGAGTCTGCACTGCTCTGCTTTTAGCTGTGATATGACCATGAACTTGAAAGACTAACCCCTCTTTTGAGGCTTTCCTTCAAGGGGACTGTAGTCTCAGAGAGTCCTTGTAGATATTTTTCTATATACGTGGCTGGTCCTTTTCTAATAGTGCCGCTTCCAAAGGACTAGAGATGAAATTAAAAGTAATTCTAGGCTTTTATATGGAAAAGATCTGTAAATCTACCAAGGGCTAAGAGAGTTTGCAGCATTTTCTTATGTGTAAATGAATTTTCCCCTGTGATTTTTAGACAGTGTAGAGTAAGTACCACATGCACTAGCAGGAAATCACGTAATGACTTGATGCCAGCAATGTAAGATTCTTTGCCTTGGGCATTTGGAAGGATGAATTAATTGGCTGTCACTTGAGGAATAGATTTATTAGAGTGAAAAAATAACCATAAATGGCATATAAAGGAGCCTTCTAAAATCATGATATTTGCAACCAGTTATTTCTGACTGAATTCCAAAGGGAATATTTGTCATAGTTTTAGAAGAGTAGCCTGAACCAATCTTGTAGTAATTAATTTTATGACAGTGGCAAGAGAGGAAAGAGAAATTAAGATTACTTAGTAAACAATGGAGAAAGCATGAAATGTTTGTCCGTTGTAGCTGCATT
Source organism: Struthio camelus (assembly GCF_040807025.1). Taxonomy (NCBI): domain Eukaryota; kingdom Metazoa; phylum Chordata; class Aves; order Struthioniformes; family Struthionidae; genus Struthio; species Struthio camelus. The sequence continues at coordinate 50,952,286 of NC_090982.1, forward strand.
TTCCTAGTGTATTTATTAACATGAAAATTCAATGTTGTTTATCCTCATTCTGTAAACTAAGAAAGCTCTCTATAAAATCTGTTCTACAAATACACAGGTAAAAATTAGTTCTGTAGGACAGACGTTTACCTGTTGAATTTGTTAGATTGGCATGTTAAAATTAAAGCAGAAGCCACAACAGCGTATATAGGGGTTGGGCAGGTTGTATTTTAATTCTTTTCTGTCAAATTATATTGTATGCAGTAGCTAATGTCCCACTCCTAAACCAAATATAGTACAGTCCAGCTACTGAGTAGTGAAGCAAGTTAATGGTGTTGGTTCATGCCTAATACCTTCTTGCACTTTCCACAGAAATTATACATTCACTTTTTGCTCTTCATCCTCTCTCCCCAGTACAGAAGAGGGTTTAGTATGAAGTCAAGAGCTGAATCAATATGAAAGTTGCGATGACTGCTGTGGGGTTTAGAAATGTTCAGAGTTATGCCTGTTCCTGACCAGTCGTATAAATAAATTAGCAGTCCTGGAATCTGCAGTCCTTTGTCTGACCTTTGTTTACTAAACCTGTTCAATAAGTAAATATTGGGTAGAAGAGTGAGAGCTCTTTAGAGAGGTTTGTATTCCTGGTGCTCTTTCATTCTTATTTTTGTTATTTTATCTTCCATTATTGCAACCCGTGTCTTGTTTTCCCAGGTGTCCTTTCAGATAGCACTGTTAAATGGATTCTTTCAATTCTATTTGATTGTTTATTGTAATTGCCATTCTACCCTGAGAAATGCCTAGGCAAAAGACACTTCCTTGATGAACCTATTTCCACTTCAGTATTGAGCATCATTCTGATTGATTAGCCTTATGGCACAAAATAATGTGTTCCTACTTTTTCATCAAGGAAATTTCAGTTTTAAGACCAAAAATGTCATATGTAGTCCTGTTTACAGAAAGTTCAGTAAGGACTTCCCTCTGTAGTGTTTGAAGGATGCTGTTACTCTGCTCTCATAAGGAAGGCACTGTGTCGTATAAAACGTGTGAGTACAGTGCCAAGGACTCAGTGGTGGAAAATTTAGAATTTGGTTTCTTAATAAATTTGTTTAAGTACATTTTGAAAGCTGAAGTGTCCAGTGAAAGCAAATACAAAAGTTTCACAAAACTTTGGGGTAACTAATTTCACAGTAAAAAGGAACAGTCAGGATTTTGTTTTGTTTTTTGTTTTTTTCCAGCCTAGCTAGAACTGCTTTTAGACAACAAATGGGGCACTAACACACAAAAACAGTAGTCAGTGAATGACATGTTCTTTGTGAAGGTGGGATTATAGCTAGTCTGAGAGAAGTGGTATTGCTGTTACTTTATCTCATCAGGGACTTAAATAGAAGACTCAGCTTCTTGCCTGCAAGTTGTCATCTCTTTTTTTCTGTGTTGACAATTATGCTTTGAACTTAATGCTTACTCAGTGGGTTTTTAGAGTTCCTCTTTCATTTCCCCAGTAAATCCAGATGGCTAGCAGTATCTGTCAGCTGTTTCCATTACACTTAGCCTTTCCTCACTGATAATAAGGCTAATGAGCTAGCACGTGCCTCAAAACTCTCCTATGTCTCAAGCAGCTTCTTTTCTCCATTTTGATCCTTCTATTTTATTATCTTTCTCCTTTCAGATCCATTGTGTGTCTGCAGTTATTAAAGTAATCTGATTTTTAGATCTTTTAGGTGAAGTATTCCCTCCCCTTCCTATTTATCTGTGACCTTTCTCTTTCCAATTTATTAAGGAATCACATCTCTTATTTCTGTCCATGCTAGTAGTAATTAGCATTTTATTTATGATTTATTCATATTTGTTATAAATTATGTTAATATTATTTATTGGTCTTATTGCAAGATTGTAATGGTGACTGATCCCAGACATACTTATTTGTGGTGCTGTGTGGATACTAGCTTATGTGAGAAAGCCAGTCATAGTGTCATACTTCAGCAAGAGCACATTCATACAAGTCGTAGTCTCGATTTCAATCCTTTGTATAAATCAAGCCTGAAATTTTGATCAGATATAATGGTTCTTGTGAGTGGCCAACTTTCATCTAAGCCCTAACAAATACCACTAAAAAGTGGCTCCAGCTGCCCACTTTATTACTTCTTTCCTTGTGAATCTCTTCTTGTTTTCCTCTGCCCCAGCCGTACTGAAAGGTATGTTGAGGAGTCAGTTCTACCTGTGCAGGTAACATGTGAATTATCATACAGGTGGATGATTTATAAGCATTGATGAAAAAACCTTGGATGCTCTAAGGAGTATCTAAGCATATATACCTTTGTAGAGCAATAAAGTATTTAGGATGGACAAAAAGCCCTAATATTTTGATGATATATATTTTCCTTATTCTCAGGGAAATTATTTTGTAAGAATAGTATGCTTCTTTCTAAAAAAACACGTTGTGTAAAGAGATGAGTTTTATCTTGCATACTAGCCCATGTCTGCAGAGCATAACTCAGAGCCACAGCGAAATATCTAAACCACCCCGATACAGTCTTCATACTCTAGTGTTATGCTCTATTTAGCCTAATGAGTCGTGCTGCAGAACAGCTTTGGTGAAACATCACACTGAAGTAGCTATATGGCTGCCAGGGCTAGGATTAGACTACGTGGTCTTTATCATCTAAATGCTTGAACTGATCCAGTTGAAAATAATTATGTTGAATGTCATGGGCCCCATACAACTGACCATATGAGGAGTCGGAGAAGGCAGGGCATAAATGCAATTGTCTCTATTTGCAGTAAAAAGCTTCAAAAAGCTACCTCTTCCACAGAAAAAATACAGTCTCCAGCTCTGCTAAAGTTTCTTCTGAAGATATTGTAGCTGTTCTTTCTACTGACTACTGAAATTTAAGCTCAGTCACTGTCTCTGTGTATATGTATGAGGGTTGAGACTGAAGGAGACTATATGAAGAAAAAGTAGTTATGAGTATAATATGGGCCAGAGGAGGAAATAATAGTACTTAACTGCCAACTGGCAGGCATGTCCTGTGAAGACTACCTCTGTACAGGGAGGACCACATGAAATGCAGGATTTGGTGACAGGAGGTCTGAGTTGATTCTTTCTCTTTGACCTTCAAATCAGTGAATAGAGGGAGAGGAGTTTGGAGGTGTTATTTATTCTATGTGACTTAGGGTTTTGAATGTGTCTATCCATCTGACATTTGCTTGCAGATGGCCCCAATGTTCTTCAATTTTTACTTAGTATGAGCTTAAATGATATAATCAAAAGGATAAGCTTAATTTTACTGACAAGCATTCAGTCACTGGCAACAGTTGTAGCTTACCTTACGCTTCACAGTTAACACAGGTACCTTTCTTCCGGCTACTCAAATTATTCAATAGAGAGACTAAATAAAATTTAATCTTAAATCTATGGCAAAATTGTAAAAGACGACAAGAAAGGCAGATATAGAGAGCAGCGAATTCGTAGTTTAAGGCATATAATATATATAGTATATCTCTATCTCATTTAAATGTCACTTAGATTAAGAACTGAATTGTTTCCACCATTTCTATTTTAGGTAAATTACGGGAGATAAGAAGGGGGAAAAGGAAAGAGCTAGGGAATAAAATACATAGTGCATGAATAAATGTATTAAGTGTCAAAAATAGTCTGTGTATTAGCAAATTTTCACTAGATGAAAGATACTTTTATCTTTCATTCGGATGAGGACTTAGAAAAGTAAAATAAAGTAGTGATTAAATTATTCCCCATGCATTTTCTTAAGGACAGTTCTGACTTTAAAATGTTCCTCTTGTTGAATGCAGGTCCACAGAACTGAACAAACTGTGTTTGAAAACCGTCTTTTAAAAGACATGACTTTATCCTTTGAACACTTGTGCAAGTGAATATATTCACAAAAGGAATCTTGCTGGAAATTTGTGGTATCTGGCCAATTTCTGTAATAAATATATAGACCTAGATGAAAACATTTCTCCCCCTTTTCTGCCCTTCTTTGTTCTCCATCTTGCCCCCCTCAAAAAATGACTTTTACTTTTTTTTTTTTTTTTGCCTTCAGAATACTGTATCTTTCATGTGTGGTGAGATCAGATTTGAAGGATTTTGCCAATGTGGTTTTATTTTGAATAACTTTTCTCCAGAATAGACTCCAGTAGACTCCATGACTCCAGGAAATTCCTTGGCTCTGTTGTGAATCTTGTGTTGGGTTCTGGAGGGGAAAGGGGAGGACAGATTGTGGAGGAGTGTATAAAACCTGCCAGGATATGTCTGTGATATGGTTGTGTTTGATTTCTTTTTTCCTTTTTTTTTTTGTTGTTGTTTTGTTTTTTCCCCCCTAACCCTTGTACACAGATATCAGATATCTTCCTGGTCGGTGCCTATCTGTACCTTCCAAGGGGTAGAGGAGAGCTTACGTGATTTTCCCAGAAGGTCGTCTACTGACATTTTGATTAAATTTTCTTTTGACTGAGAGGGAATTTTAGATGTTGGGCTAACTGCGTGGGGAAAAATAAATAACGGAGCATGGTGTACCTAGCAAAACAGTAATTGTTGTTTTTCGAGAAAGTGATATATTTAACTAATCAGCTATGGTTTTTAGCCAAAAGAATGAGACTTGCATCATCTTTTACTACACTTGTGCAAACTTCTAGTAGGATATGATTGTGGAAAGTAAGGAAATTTTTATTTTGCCCAAAAGCAATGAATTTCAATTCATGTACTTCATATTTTGGTTGATTACATGAAGCAATAGAAATGTCATGGGATGCACGATTGTGGAGACTGGGAGAGCTGCTGCTTAGGGAGCAGCTAGAGGGGCTTAACTCGGGAGCTTAGGAGGCCGGGGCCGATGCCAGAGCTCGCGGTGACCCCGGCGGGAGCAGCGGTAGCCCCTGGCAGCTCCCGACAGCCTGGCCTGGGGCTGGCCTGGGGCACCCAAGCCCTGGGGGCGGGGAGGAGACCTCAGGCCCATTGGTGCGCTCTGATCTCTGACCACCTCGCCTGGAGATGGGCCTGGCAGGATCTGTCACCCGGGAGCACACTGAGGCACAGGCAGGCATAAGGCGCTGCTTGTGCCGCTGCCAGCACAAAGCAGTGTCCGTGGGGGGACTGCAGCCTGCTAATCCAGTCTAAAGTAGAGTGAATTGTAGGTTTTTACTCTGCTAACAGTGCAGAAAAGTTAGGAGAGAAACGAAGCACAGATTAGAGCCGTACTCACTCTGAAGCACGGGAGCCCCACTGCTAGCCTGAAAGCAGCATTTGTCCCAACAGCAACGGCCAGCAGTTCTCTAGTGGAGAGGTGGAAGAGTTCTCCGTGGAAAGGTTTGCCCTTGCCCCGGCCTGCACTTCCTCCAGGCTTCTTCCCATTGTGAATCCTGTTTGCTCTTTACGAGATGAAACGCGCTGCAGAAGTTGTTACCCCTTAACCTTCAGCTTCAATGTGACAATTTGTCTTCCCCCAAGGCCAAAAGGATTAAAACTGCGCTAATAAACAGGGAACTTGTCCTTGGTGCTCAGTTTTACATATAACGCTATGAATAAAAGTAAATTTTCATAAATCCACGTGTGCTGTATAAAATTTCAGTCCAATGAAATTTGCTTGTGGATTTATTCCTCTCTAAAATAAGGCTTTTGTATTCTCTTTTCTTATTCTGAAAGGGATGAGATTTCTGTCTGGGTGACTGCAGAGGATTAGGGATTGGAGGGGGAAGTGTGAAGTGTTTGGAGAAGGAGCTTTATGCCTCAATGTTTCTATCCACTTTATTAGATTGTAATTGATTTCCATACCTTCTTTTTTTTTTTGATGTTTGTAATCAAAATTATGCTTTTTAATAGCAACAGAATGTCCAGCTGCCCTACTGAGGTGTTAAAAATATCAATCATAAACAAAGGAAATAGAATACTCGAGATATTTTCAGCCTGCTTAGGCCATTACTCATTTTACTGAAGTGGAAATGCAAGGAAGAACACAAAAATCAAAACCAGTTCCATTTTTGAAGTGCAAATGAAGAAATACGTACAAGGAAAGTCTTGAAGAAGCAACAGGTGCCTGCTGGGAAGGGGAGAGCATCCTTTTCTGCAGTCTACAAAGCTGCAGCAGAGTTGCCTTCACAGTGTGCCCCCCACCCCACCAAAGTTTCTTATCAGTGTTCACGTCTGTGAATCTCCAGCCTTTTCTGAACACTCTCTAAGACTGATGTCAGCGCTTTGGAAGACTGCTCTGTGGCATGGAGGCAGTGTCTGTCCTTTACCTGTGTCCTGGTCCCCCAAACTGCTTCTGTGGCATCCGGGTGATTCCTCAGCTATGTGGCTGGGAGGAAGGGCTAGGATTTGCCTCAGAGAGAACTTCCATTTTTTAAAAAAGAAAGAAACTTAAAAAAAAAAAACCACTCTGGTATCTGAGACACTAAGCTAGAGGAAGATTAACACAGCAGCAATGGAAAATGAATTTAAGATGAAAGGAGCAATAACACAGCAGCTGCTTGGGAAAAGAAGAATCACCTAATGTAATAAACATCAGCGTAAGAGCGCAAGATGAAATGGCACAATTTCCTCACTCCAGCAAAGACTCTGAGCAAGAAAGTTGTTAATCAGAACTAGACGCCATCCCTACTGTTATACAGAATTGTTCTAAACACTTTCTAGTTAAAACAAAGTTATATCGGAAGATTGTTTTGGAGAAATAGGCAAGTCCCATGCAAGGTAACAATACTTCAGTGCTAGGGATGAAAATTGTCAGGAAGCCTGATTCTGAAGCTTTAAGTTCAGAGGATAGGGTAATAGTATATGGTCCCTGTAAAGCTAGGTCTTCTGTACTTGTTTTGTAACTGAGCAACTAACTTATAGTCCATAATTTATATTATACTCCATTTCAGAGTGTTATAATCCCTTCACTCTCATTTGAGAATAAAAATTCTTTCCTTTTTTTAACATGTCCTTTAAATATATTAAGGTTAGCAATGTGCAGAATATAAAGCTGTGTACCAAGTTTCTTTTACCTCTGCTCCCTTGTAGCGCTTTCATTTTCCAAAAAGATAGAAATAAAGCACAAAGAAGTTAAACTCTTCCTGGAATTTGTGGGTCCCTGAATAGATTTGATTATAGGTTTCCCTGCACTGAGGTGCGCACTCAGCCTGAAGACAATCTCAGAATGGTGTCGTGTGGTACCAATAGGCCTAAATTGTTCCACTTTTCTTCATGTTACCTGTTTTCCCTTACGTCTATAGCAAAATGTTCCCGAATCAGGCTCTCTAGCTACTAGTTCACTGGCATTAATGGTAATTATTTAGAGATAGAATTGAGGTCCTGTGCTCTCTCTTTATCTCTCTTTTTTTGATGAGTCTTCTGTGAGAGGTTGTACGGCTTTGGAGGAGAGGCTGGAACGCTTTGAGAGGGTAGCCCATAGTCTTAGTTCTGAGAGTGCAAGACCCTTAGTTATTACTGTGGCTCAACAGTAAAGTGACTTCATGTTTTTCCTTTGGTTTGTAAAAGTGATCTGCCCTAAAAAGATGATCTTAGTGACCCTTCATTCAAAATTGATCTAATTCAGCTTTGCAGAAGGAGTAGGAGGATAGCACTTTCCATGTGAGTTGGAAGGAAAATCTTTCTTACCTGGGAATATTTTCAGTGGAACAGTTCAGATTTTATTATTCTGAATTTTTAAATGTGTTCCCCACCAAATTAATACGGTAAGCTTGCTCAATTTTAAGCAAGGAAAAAGTATCCTGCCTGGAATTTGTTACTTGGCTAAAAATCGACATAAAATCCTTTCTAGTGTAATGTCAATTGAAATTTAGTGTCCTTTAGCTGCAAAACCAATGTCATTGATTACGCATGATAAAAACTGTGTTTAAATATTAAACAGAATTTTAAAACAAGCTCTGATTTTATAGTGGATGGATGTTGATGGAATATGAAATATACATATATATATTTAAAGTTCTATGTTACAGTGTCCTAATTTTCAGCTCAGGCAAGTCAATTTGCAAATCCTATTTAATGGAAAAAAACATTGTGGAATACTTCTGTTGGCAGCTAGAGAAATCAGCTTCAATTATTGTTAATAATAAGTAATAATCCTTCTTCCAAGTGAGACTTACGTAGGAATCATTAAGCAAATCTGCTATCTGCCATTAGTACAGTTTCCTAACAGGTGAAACAGGAAAGACTAATACAGTACAGCTCATACTAATGAAGAGATACCTCTATACAGAGAATCTTTTATTGTTCTAGTTTAAGTTAAACTGAATATAATCCTGAATAAAAATAAGAAATATTCAGATTAATTTGGGAGTTCTTGTGGTGTGCAATGGGGTAGTTTTTTGTGTGTGTTTAGTTTCTTTTCAGACATTCCCCTCCTGTTTTGCACTAGGGGCCTTCTAATTTGTGGAGTCATTTTATGTAAGGGGTTTGTAAGGTTAATCGTGTCTTCTTTCTCCCTGTACTGGATGTGACACAGACAACAAATTGTTTCATGAAGTCTGTGGAATAGCAGCCTTTCTAGCTTCTTTTTAGAAGAAACACTTCTGAAGCTGCCATATTGAGAAGGAACGTGATGCTGTTGTCAGTTTTGGTTGAATACAAACTATCTTGTACTGACATTTATGGGAACCAAAGCTGACAACAGCATGACATCAGGGATTACTTATGAGTACTTGACGCATACAAGTGTCCGTCTGGGACCAGAAGGGGCTGCATCCAAGAGCGCTGAGAGAGCTGGCTGATGTCCTAGCGAGGCTGCTACTTATCATCTTTGAAGGCTGTTGAGATCAGGGGATGTCCTCAACAGTCAACATTCAGCATAGCATAAATCATGCTGAACCAACCTGCTTGCCTTCTGTGATAGCATGACTGGTTTTATGGATAAGGGGAAGACAGTGGATGCCATCTACCTCAACCTTAGCAAGGCTTTTGAGGCTTTCTCCATCAATATTCCTGGGGATTGTTGTCGTGGTCTGGATACGTATGAGTAAAAAACGCTGGAGGGTCAGCCTTTGAGGTGGTCAGCCTTTGACCATACCGGAGGCTGGAAACAACTGGATTACCTCAGGGATCTGTCCTGGCAGCTGTGCTGTTTAACATCTTTGTCAACAACCTGGAGGAGGTGACAGAGTGCAGTCTCATCCGATCTGCAGATGTAGCTTTAAAATACTTCTGCTTCAGTACAGTTCAGGTACAATGAGGGTGCCTTCACTGTTACTTTTCCAATAAAATTCAGTGTTTCAGAAATCTGCCAGTCTTGTCCAGTAGAATAAGGATAAAACCCCCTTTGATTACACCAAAAAAAGATTTTTTTTTGTCAGACTCATAGTATTCCTGAAAACACCATTTGGTATGCTTCAACTACAAGAAGAAAGTGCCAGCAGAACCCATGGCTAGAAAATGACTGTGATATTACCTGCTTAAGTATGCTCCTATGTCAAGGATGTCCTATAGCAGGGAAGGATTAAGTTTACATACAGCAAACTCTTTCCCTTTCCTCATCAGACCTCTGCAGAGCTCTGCTGTGGTGTAGTGCCCCTGAATAATTGGAGATGTTAATCTTTAGCACTCAGGAGAATCTCAAATATTGAGAAAAGCTGTTCTGTCTGTGTATAGTATGAGAATCTATATATACCTAGCAGCTATTCCACCGTTTTATTAGAGTAGTGCATTGTAGTATCATAACACGGAGCAAATGATCTGATGTGTGTGTGTGTTCTTATATGCTCATGTGAGTGTATTCTGTGAGGAGATGAAATTTGGTTAAGAACCCCCACTCCTAGCAATATTTAGCAGTTTCTATAAAGCACCTGCTCCTAAACTAACAAACATTGCTTCCATCGTTTTACATAAAAAAGATATTTCAGAGCATTCTTAGTGCCAGCTGTTGACTTCAAATAAATCACATTTCATTCTAAGTTTTTATGCTTATTTACTCTTAAGATTGACTTAAATGCATATTAACTGACATGGCTTTAAAATGAAACCAACTCCTAAATACTTAATATGTGACTTTGATTTTCTCTGTGGGTTCTGACCACAAATCTTTAGACTCCTAAATGGTATTGTGCAAGGGACTAGTTGTCTATTTCTTCCCCATGTCTTCCTAACGGGGTAGACAATACCTGCAGCCCTTTGTGCCCCTGCAAAGGTGTGAATCGTCTGAACACAAGACTGTGAACTAGAGCAACTAGAGCAGTATGTCAGTCTGGGTGGACCTGAGGCTCGCTATGGATATGCATGCATTTTGGAACACCAGTCATGAATGGGTTTTTGAGGGGACACGGAAAGAAAATGAGACTTGGAAAAAATTGGAAGTAAGGCTTTCCTGGATCGAACTACTAACTTTTTTCAATGTACTGGTCTATGAAATCATTTCCTTCCTGCTACAATAGGAGAAGAATCAAAGTAAGCCCTTGTATTTGAGGAGAAGTTTCCATGCTAGCCCAAATAACTGCTTTTTCTGGAGTGGTGTTACTGAGCATTTGGGCACTGCAGCTGCTTTATTCTGATGACGTCTTATGAACCTCAAACTTCCAGTGTGCACTTTAACATCTGTGGTTTATATCTTAAGGGGTACTTCTGGCCAGATGCCCCAGGTTAAATAAATTCACGTTTGCACCACTTCTCAATAAAAGCAAGGGAGTGATTTTTGTAGTGTAGTACAGCTAGCTGGAGTAAAGCACCTCAAAGGAAATGGGCTTCTTCGGGAAAAGTTGGAGGCTTGGTTTCATTTTGATTCTTCTCTTCCCATCCCCTTAGTTTTAACAGTGATAAGTTAAGAGTCTCTCGCGCGACATACTGCTTCAAAGCGCTACAGAAATTCCTGCATTCTTGTACACAAAATCAGAAAAAAAGAATGCTGCTTGCACAGCTGTTATAGTGCTCCCCAAAGGGGAACCAAACTTCAGGGTCTGCTGTCGGGGCATAGTTGAAAAGCAGTTCCTCTGTCTTCCTCTTCCTTTCTCCGTGTTTTGCACTTGAGCCTGGCAATTGTATTCTAAGGTGTCATTAGAGTAGCTGTGTCAGCTCCCATTCACCAACTGAATATGGGATTAGATGCATAAACTTACTAATAAAGAGATAGAATATCTCAGCAGTAGTTTAATCATTTCTTTTTTTTTCCCCCAATGTTTCTGGGCCATTTCTGTAGTGCTGTCTGCACAGCGTGTTCTCTCATAATGGATGTGCGTCCTTTTCTGGCTCCTGTTCCGGCTCCCATGCTGTAGCTTTTCAAGCTAGGCTAACGTTCTTCTATTTACCCCGAGCCCTAACGTGTCTGTGTGTACTCAATTTCATTTTCTAGGTAATAGACCACTTGCTCTCAACCATCACTTTGGCGTACCTGCACAAAGTATTGTAGTGGAGTATTTTTAGTGATTTTCAATAGTGCTAATTTACAGAAAATACAATTTCGCTGTATCTGGTGTACCATCTGTCACAGGCATCTGTGCTTTGTACTTATTGGCTCTTCAGTTAAATATTCAATCAAAATAGGGTGTGTGTGTGTGTGTGTGTGTGTGTGTGTGGAGCTGGGGGACAGGGAGGATGCGACAGCTCTTCTACAAGAGGAGATACAGACAAATAAAAAATAAGGAATACCGTAGTCTGGGAGGACAATCTAATGCGGACTTCGAGTGAATAGGAGGACTGATTAAAACCAGGGCTTTTCCTTTCTTTAACAGTCTGACTACCTGAAGAAAAACATTTGCCTTATGCTGATGAACTTTTCAATAGGTCTGTGAAAATGATCCATTTGCACATGGAACATGGGTAACTGCATGTGAGAAACAGGCAGTTAAATGTGTAATTACCTGTTTTATGCATATTTCATTGAGGCCAAATGAAATTTGACTCTATTGATGAAGCAAACAGCTGAATTTCTGATAATCATGCCCTTTAAAAGTTGTATACAGATTAATGAGACTGCTTTTATGCATCTGCCTTTAAATTTATCCTGTCTTTCTTTATTATATTACCTCAGTCCCCTAAGACTGCATTACAAAAGGTAATGGTTTCTCTGCTCCACTGAACTGCATGTTCAGCTGTATTCTAGAAACATAGAGGAGGGGATAAATTTTGATTATTAATTGATATGTATTTTCCATGTGCTATTTATATGGTGCAATTAGTGGTGATGGCTAAGAGTTTTTGGGTTTTTTTAACCAATGCAGTGTATTTTATCACACATTTTCTTCTTCCTTTTTTGTATATGTGGCTACATAACATTAACCTTAAAAGCTCTCATAGCTTCTTGGATGTATTGCCCTCATCAGTCAAGACCTTACACAATTATTTACTGGGCTGGGGAGAGGATCAGGTAATAATGAAGTTATAGGAAACCAAATAAAATATGTTTTCCTACTGCTGATTCACTTGTGTGAGGAGCTTGGGAATATTCTGTTCCATTACTTTCTTAGCCATTTTGCTCCCTGTGCCTCTGATTTCACATCTGGGAATCGCAGAATGGCTCAGACACCTGCTCTAGGTATAGGAGTAATGAAATGAAACAAAGGAAAGTTCCACATTTTGTACTATATTGCCAGACTACCAGCTAGGTAGAGTAAGTAAATGATTGTTGTGTACTGAAAATGCAATTTATGAGAAAGAGAATTAGTAACAAAAAACCCAAATCATTCCATGCCTTGTAAGCGGTGGCTGTGCCTAATTAGCTGCAGCTACACTACCTTTTTAACCTTTAAAAAGACGTCTTCAAAAAGTCACTTTTGGAAATTATGCTATTCATAATATCTGTACTGACTTAGTGGTAACATAAAAATTGTGTTAAACCTGGCGCAAATGTGCCATTATCATCCTGTTCTAATTGCAGGGATGATTCTGTTAACTTTTTCATTACTATTTATGTATCTACCAGGAAATAAATTCACTATCCACTGTAGGAGGTGTCTAAACAACGAGTGCACCAAATGCAGTCGTTACCTTTGGTGCATTTTGTTCACATCAGTCTCTGTTCAGCTTCTGTACTTCAGTAGGGCACTTCTGGAAAATCTTCTCAATTTAAAAACATGTTACTGAAGACCTACACCTTAACAAACCTTATATTCCCTCAGCTGTTGTTTTCTTTGTTGTAAGATATTGAGTCCAGAAGCTCAACTTTTGCCTCTAATTCCTTCCTATTTTATCCTTTATTTGCTTATTTTTGGGTCAGGCCTTTTTTAACCAAAAAGGGGAATGCCGAAGCCAGCAAGGTTTTTTTAAAGTGATTGGAAAGGGAGTTCTCTTGTAGAATTTCCTAGCTGATGATCTGAGAACTTATTTTTTTCCTTACATCTGACATGTTCGTTCATCCTGCAAGTCCGTTTAGAAAAGTGACTTGCAAATATGCCAAACAATGTGCAGTACAGTAGTGAATTCTTCATTAATTTTAACCTATTCATTGCAAAAATGGGACTGGAATCAAAATCATGCCATGTGGGCCATGACAGCAGTTAATGGGAAGCACAGGTTCAGATAGTAGCTTTGGGAACTCCGGGTGTAGCATGGAAGGTTGGAACTCTATTGTGGAGAAATGTAGTTGCCCAGTTACATGCTGATGAAATTTAATGTGTGTACCGCGTGGGTACTATTAACTTACTGTTTTGCTTGGAATCTGTGGGGTGGGTGTAGAGGTGTGGGGGGGTGTGTGTGAGAGAGAGACTGCAGGCTAAGGAAGAGCGTAGCGATGCTCCAGAATGTGCCCTGGCTTTGTAGGGGCAGAAGGTAAGAAGTGTTGTGTTCAATGAGAAAATGAACCTTTACTGCTGCCATTATCAAAAGAGTTGCACTAGAGCGGACTGAATTTGATCTAGCACAGCTAAGTGAAAGAGCCTCTACTGTATTCAGGGGACAAATTTCCTGCACAGCAGTCCTGCACTGAAACAATTTTAAAGCAATATAATCTCTCCCACCTCCTTACAATTTGACTGACTGCACTTAATAAACTAATTTCTCATCACCATTTAAAACACAAAAAGTGCATGATCAGGCTTGATAATCTTTCTTATACACCTTATACATATATTATTGATAGTATTTCCTTGCTAAGTATCCTTGTTTAGTCTTGATGCTGGTATGAACATAAAAACACCGAGTTGTAGAATTTCAGCTGCCAGTGATGTTTGATGGTGCTTTAGGATTATCAGTGAGAGTTAGGTCCTCAGCTAGTTGTCTGTCAGTATCCTGGTAGATACGAAAAGCTCTCTTCTCTTATTTGTTTATAATGATGCAATTGCCACCGCTATACTGGGGAAAACAAACGCTACGCTTTCATGGTGTCTTGTGGCTATGCTGTTGAAGAGAATAACTGAACATAATGAGCTTAGTGATTGTGGAATGCTCACTTCATCATTGGAGCTGACTGGGAATTTATGTCCTCAGGAATGCGACTTCCTTCATTTTAATTCAGTGTGAAAATTAAATAATAATGTATTGCTAGTCTGAGCTCATTTTACAGTTAAGTAATATTTTTGAAACTGCATTCTTATAACTAAAATATGGTTTGATTATTCATAATCTTCACTCAGTTCAGTTTTGTCTTGCTAAATTGTTCCCTCCCCACCCTGTTCTACTGACAATTTTAATTGGCTTAATTGTATTAGGCGAAAGATGTTTGTAAAATCCAGCGATGAGCATCTAATGAGATTCACAGCTGATTTCTGTGGGCTGAGTTGAGCCTTTATTGGAGACTACCACACACAGTATTGCATTCTAGAGGGGCAATAATGAAATAAAAATTGTGTCACTCCTGATGCCTTTCCTTGATTCTGCCTGGCACTTTCTGTTATAAGAATCTACTTTCTGCTGTTTTCTAAGTGAAATTGTTCCATTTGATGGAGCCATCTACTGAGATAGTGATAACTTGTAAATAATTTTTAATTGTATTTCTTGTCTTGGTCTTAGTTTTGAAGTATTTTCTATTAGGTCTGTCCTGAGCAATGGGGAGAAATGAAAGAGATGTTGAGTGAAGGAAATCTACAGAGACTGCTTCTAATAAGAGTGAGAGTTATTTTCATTAAATAAATCAAAATAAAAACAAAACAAAAAGAGAAAACATATAAAATACATTAATGCTTAGTCTTAACTCATTGAAAGATTTGCCTCCTGTGTGGTGAACAGTTTTCTCTGTTCTTTCACCTTTGGATTTGTAATAAACTTTTGGCTGAGTACATGGCATTTAGGATTCTTCATTTTGCTGGAGATGCTGTATAGAAATAAACACTTAATGTAACACAGATGTATTTTAGAGCATTTTTATTCTGTGTTGAAGTTCTGAAATTCTCAGTGAAATTCAGAGCAAAAGTCAAGAAAATGTGGTGAACATCTCTGTGGGTCTGACTTGTCTTTTGCTTGGTACTAATGCAAATTCCGAGCAACTCCAAAATCTGTGATATTGTGTATGTACAAAACTATTGTAATCTAGGAAGAGAAGAGTCCTAGATGCATTTTTTAAAATTAAGAACTGAAGGGTGGTTAAAATACTCACTTTGCTAATAGGAGAAGCATGGTGATTTTCATTGTTTCAGCTCTTGCAGAATTGTAGGAATATTTTTCAAGATGTATACGACCTGTGGCCTATCTGAAATAACGTTAATTCATAGATGATATCCACTGCTCAAGGGGATGGCCCAAAATATGCTTTGAAGTAGCATGTGAAAGGGGTTAATGTAGGAACAGTCCAGAAGGAGGTGACTGATCAGGGCCATGTCTGTTGCTGTATGAAAGGAATCCAAGGCTGTGCAATAAACTGAGCAGTAAAACTCCACCGTGTAAGCCAGAGTCAGCAAAAAGTTATTGTAATTAGTGTTATTCACCTTGCAACTGAAGCAACTCCTGATGCATTTCAATAACTGTGAAAATGAGGGTAGTCTTCAGCTTTAAGAATTAGGTTAGAGCTAAAGAAATAATAATTAGATAGCCATTATAATATTAATGAAATTCCACATAATGAGTGGCAGGGTTTAAACTATAAACAACAACAACAAAAAATGTGGAAGAGATGACCTTCTCATCTGTCTTATGTACACATCCATTTTATTTATTATCTTCCTGATGTGTGAAAACGTGTCTGTCTCTGGCAGGGGAAAAAACATTTCATTGGATTAGTAATATTACTGAAGACATTTCCACAGTGAATGCTTATTTGCATTTTAGTAAACATGAAGCTAAACAAAACAAAGCTAAGAATTCTGTTCCAAGAGAGAATTGATACTCTTACAACCTATCATCACATGTTTGTTAAAATGCCTTTATTTGCTTATGTTCGCTATCAGCACACATCTCTTGATGAGGTGGAATCTCTGTGAGATTGAAAATCAGCAATTCCACTTGAAGAATTAAAATGTTTTTTGTAGATTCATGCCAATCTATAAGAGTCTAATTGTCTTCCCTGACACTGAGCAGTATAGCAACAGGATTATTTCCATGGTGAAGTATTACTCAGCATGAATAAGGATGAAAAAGATGGATCCTAAATTAATGCAATGTGGAGAGAATCCAAAAGGCAAAGATGCTTACAAAATATAATAAACTCCCAGCTTTCACCAGCATCAGTAAGGTATGGCTGGATGATGTGTTTATGGATTTGCTGTAAGATCCATAATCATGATTTTCAATTTTGATTTAACTAGGGCCTAAGGTAAACAGGTATGTATGACTCTGTCGTGTGAGATGTCACACAAGATGCTGCAACGGGTCCAGGTTTATGCTTAGATTGAGTAACCTGTATGCATATGCTTTAATGGGGTGAAAATATATTCCTTCAAATGAGCAAACCACCTTTGGGCTGCCTAGATAAGTAGTCATCACTCTTTGACAGATGAAGATTAGCCCTAAGTGAATTCCATTTTAGTCTCTGCAGGTCCTTCTGCCACACTAATCACTGTGAGTATTTTGCAAGGAAATAGCAATGCACGTCATTTTCAGAAAGAATATGAAGACTGAGAAAGAGATGAGGAAATATTATGTTATACATCAACAAAATATAGATTGGCTTGGGTACCCAGCAGAGATGGAAATGAAGCCTTTTCAATGTGTCTGGATAAAGAGAAAATGATAGAAGCACAGAGGTGAAATTATTGTAACACTTTATTGCATCTACTCAGGAGGAGATAGAGTTTTTTTTTTTTTTCTGAACAATTAGCAAAAGCGGCATGACCTGATAATGTGGAAATTAAAGTAAAAAGGATACTTTGGAAAAGGGCAGGAGAAAATATACGCTCTCTAATAACTTCCTGCAGTATGTTAGGAACAAACTTGTTTTGGAGTGTGAAGGAAGTCAGTAGAGAAAAGCAGCTTGCATAGGCTTAACATGGACTTTTGGGAGGAATCATACGGGCATCAAAAGATGGAGATACTTTAGATGTGTCTTCATAAAATGAAGATGTTGAGAGATGCAGAACTGAAGAACTAAGCACAGCTTCCAAACTAGGAGTCAGCTGAAGTGGGCCCTGAGATGATGGGGAGGAATTCCAAGGGGAGGAGAAGCCTATGGGAGGATAACAGATTTTAAGGGCTCTGACAGGCAAGCTGCAAAGGTTTGGCATTCTCAAATGTCAGCTCTGTCTTTTCTCTAGAGCCCTCAGACCAGGACTGATGAAATAGGGACATGTTTATGTTTCAGCTTCAGCCAGTTTTCCCGGTCGTTTGAGCGGAGATGGTAAATGGGGGCTGTTGAAGTGCAGGCATGTTTCAATTTTGTTTCATCTTCAGAGGGATGGGGCATTTTGGAGCTGGAAAATCTTAAGCTGGCATAGCTAAACCTACTGCAGTGTATCTATCAGACCACTAAAAGAGGGGATGATACAGGCACAACAGCGAAATACCCTAATTCAGCAGAAAATCATGACATATATATAACCAGGATGGTGGTGTAACTCAAAGAGGAGGAGGGAAGCAAGGATGCCAAGAAATGAGTATTTTGTGCTAGGAGTAAGTGCAAAATAATAGCACAAGCATGTGCAGAAGGAAATCAGGACAATTAAAAATGTAACCAGTAAGGTGTCACAGAAATAAGAAAAGTTTTTATAAATATTAGAAAAAAGGATGAAGTAAGAAGAAAGTATGGCTCAAAGCTTAAGAAGAATGAGTAAATATCATATAATAGAGTAAGCAGTTTTTTGTATCATTTTTCTGGGGGATGGATGTAAAAAAGGGAAGATTTGTCTTGACTGGATTCTTAACACAAGAATGTTAATTTCAGTCATGAAAGAACAGAAGATGTGAATCTGAGCAGGGAACAGGATAAATTTGCTTTACTTTAGCTAAATGTATTTTAGTTGATTCTGATGGATGGAATTTAACCTTAAGCACTTATAGAATTTTCTGCAGCCATGAGCTGTTGTGTCTGAGATTTCATGGAGGGTGAGTGGTGCCCAGAGACTAGAGAAGGAAAAGCCCAGAATAGAGCTTTAAAAGGATGAAAGGTGATGTGTGCAATAATAGAAAAGTGACCCTAATGTCAATTCCTAGAAAAGTATTAGAACAAGCTATGAAATGGTATATATGTAAATTCCTGGAGAATGAGAATACTGGTTCTTTTAATATGTGAGCTGAATTCAACTTTTTTTTGACAGGATGTGGGGACTCATGAACAAGGGAGAAGCAATCATAAGCATCAGTAAGCTTTTCCACTCTTCCGCATTCTCCCATGCAAGCTAAGAACCCAAGATGGAATTGAAATTACTGCTGTGTGAGTACACACCTCATTCAAAGACTGTACTGTGGGATAGTCACTGATGGCGTTCTGTCTAGCTGGGTGGTCGTGTCCGTTTGGAATAGGTTTCAGGGTGCTGTTCCATAATAAGATATATTCATTTATGATTTGAATGATTAGCTGGGGAGGCACTTGCAATTTCTTCGTGGAAAACAGTAGGATAGCAAGATTTGAAAGTGGTTTGAAAAACAGAATTAGAATTCAAAGTAATTTTGATGTACTGGAGAATTTTACTGGGATCAGTGAAAACAAATTCAGTAATGACAATACAAAATACTTGGCTTTAGAGGGAAAAACTCAAATGAAATGAGCTAAGGTATTATAGGCTTATTTAAATCAAAATAAGATTATTGGAAAGGCTTCATTTTTTGATAAATTGATTACTGCGTGATTAGCATGGGAGTCATAATGCAGTCATGAGTTTGAATACACAGTATATTTTTCAATGCTGTCTTATCTGAGCTTTGTGTTATCTAGACTGACATGTGCACCACTGAATCTTCCTGCCTCTGCATTAATTTACTTAAAATTGTGGTTTTTCTCTACAACTTTTTCTGTTTTGAATTAGTAATCAGTAAAGAGACAGAATAATAGGAAACAGAGTTGAAGAAGAGAAACTTCAGTAGAGTGGTTTCTTCTACCTCAAGCCAGGTTTTATTATACCTAGAATAGTCTAAGTCCATCAAGCTGGTAGAAGCCTTTCTGGTTTTGAAGCTGCAAAATAAAAGCATTCTCAACATTTAGTCGTATTCACAAGAAATGCTCTTTTCTCTTTTCCTCTTCAAGAAGGAGACTGAATGAACTGTTTTGATCTTAAATTCCAGAGGGACGTTACTGTAAAGAATTTTACAATAAGCAAACATAGAAGGACTCCAGTAGTTGTCATTTTGAAGCATGCTTTACATTTCTAAAAAGCTGATATTTTTCCATCTGCTGTTAACTCCACTTTGTTTGTGATATTTTGGTGACTTTTTATTTCACTAATTTTCTTATTTGTAACAGAGAAACATTTAAAAGTTACTATGAAAAAGTGTATGAATAAACAAAATCGTGTATAAACACATTAGCTGAAACAAATAGTCCAGCTAATTTGTTCGTAGTCAACAAAGGCAGATTTATAGCATGCTATGTTGGATGAGAAGAAACTAATGCTAACAGGTATTCAACAAGTTCATCTACAACATCTGAGATAATCTTTGTCAGATGCAAGAGATGCAATTTCTTATCTATCTTTTCTGTTATACTAAAAAACCTTCAAAACTCTAGACATAGATGGTTGCTCTCTCTCAGTGTTCCTGAAGAACATTCTCTCTTTTACAGACTACAAAAATTTCTGAAAAGATAGACCCAGCTCCCTTGCACTTTCTTTAATTTCTTCTAATTTTTAGGATGCAAGCAACTTTAACTTCAGCTGTATTTGCTTGGGAAAGCCGGTATTATTTCCTTTGTAACTTCTAGGTACAGAAATTATTATTTTTCCTATATTTCTTTGATAAGGTTCCCAGAAGACCTCAGTGACACCCTAGGGACATCCAGCTGGTGAGTTATTGGATCTGGATGTTGGGCACAACCCTAGTTTCTTAAGGGATTTGAAGCTATTTCGCTTAACAAGGATAATCTCATTCCTTTATAAAAATAGGGAGGGACTCTAAGATATGATTTTACATCAGATTTTTTAGGTAAAGAGATTCTGTGTCAGGATCCTCTGAACCCTTCAAGAGATTGGAGGATTTAAGGCATGGTTAGGCTAGGATTATACATGGTCAAAGCCTTCTCCATTCTAAATTTGAAACTGCAGGAGAAGACATGAAATTGAAGCCAGGTTTCATACAAGATACAGAATTGCCGTGATAAACCATTTACCTTCATAAGTTATAGTTTTGGTAAAATTTCCTTTTTAGATAAAATTCAATTTGCAAAAGTAGCTAACATTTTCCTTTCTGATTCATTTACAATAAACCATGGGAATGCATATTTTTTAGTTTTTAAATGTGAAGAAACCAATGCCATTTAGTAGTGTTGTTACCTCTGTGTCAAATTTTCATGAGTAATTCTGGCTTTGATTTACCAGTTAGTGTTATCTTATGGATAATAACACATAATATGATTAAAAACAGGTATAGGCTATGAAACACAGTTTAAGATGCTGCATATCTTTTTCATTTCAATCTGGTGTCTCTAAGTGCAGTTCTCAGAGGGGAAGATGCTGTTACTTTAGTAGATGCTAATGATCCATTAACTGCCTTTGAGGCCATGCATGCTTCTTTGCAATCACGTATAAACAGCAGGGAAATACCGTAAGTGGCAGCTATATTAATATGGCATTACTCAAGGAAAGATTTTAAGGAAAATCTTGTCATAGTTAGAGTTTGATAATGTGTGTACAACCAATGCCTCAGAAGTCTGGTCTAACGCACTAGAACAGTTTCACTGTCAGACAAATTTCTTAGTGATTAGCTAGTGTTTTTACACCAACTTAAGACACCTTTTGTTATTCCTCTTTCTCATGCTTGGGAGTAGTTAGCTACATAATTAAAATGATAAATATCTTAATTCTGCAAGTTAAAATACAACTCTCATGCATTACTTTGGGCAAAGCCTACCAGAGTTATTCAGTGCTTTCAAATATATGATAATAAAAGAAGACAAAAGGAACGTGCACAAAAAATAAGTGCCTAAAGTTGTTGGAATTATTCTTAATCTCTGGTATCAAATCTGTAGCTAGGTTATTCAGTCCATTAAATTATTTTTTGACGCTAAATCAGCAATATAAGCATAAGGTACATAAAATTACAAGCTTAGAAGGCTAATTACCTGGATGCAATTAGGTCATAACTTTTAATATGACATTTGAAACCATAGCTTTCCCATTACGTGATTTTTTAAGCAGTTTTTGCAAAATAGATCTTTTTCATTTCAAAGTGGCATTTCCATTCTATGTGGCAAAAAGTAGTGAAAGTAATGACCTTACATTTAAAATACTGTAATTTCTTTAGTATAAAACATAATAATAGACTTTCACCAGTAGCGAATGCAACCAGTGATTAACTTGAATGTAGGAAAACAACATTCAGCATTACTTTTGCTCAGTATGTAGCTTCTAAGGAACATCTTTTCTGCAGGGGATTGTGCAGAGGAAGTCTGATTCAGATCCCTGAAAGACTGTGGAAATGCTCTCTTTCCTCAGTGGTGAGGGGTGTGAGTAAGATGCACATTGCAAGGGTGCTGCACTTTGGTTGGAACCCCATGCATTTCCACAGATATTCCTGCTTTATTACAGTTAACTCCTGGTGCTGACCAAGCCTGTTAGGAGGTACTATATACAAATAAACTTTTATTTTGTTACTTAGCTTCATGAAGATGAAAAATCTTTTATATAATGTAAAGAGGAATAATACTCTTTGCTGCAGCTGAGGCCATCCAACATGTTACTTAAAGAACTGCCTCTTGGCAGGGCAGGTAACTGCATTTATGTAGAAACCTACTAACTCTATATGAACTTTCCAGAGATGTAGAATGAGTTTTCTGAGGAACCTTTTGGGTTCTTATTTCAGAGGAGAAATTATCTGTTTGCCAAGAGTGTATAAAATGGCAGAGCGCTGCTTCTAGAAATCTCTGCACCAAATCCAGGAACTGTCCTATTCTTCAGGGGAGAAGAGAGGCAACTAAATCAAAGGTATCTGGTCAGACCAGATTTAGTATCTGTAACATTTGTTTTTATAGATTCTACCCAAATTAAACATGTGGCCAGAAAGACTTCTGTTGACTACCGTTGTTGGGTTATACTGGGTAATAAACTTCCATCCTTTACAGCGAATTAGTCTTCCATTTCAAAGAGAAGGCTTTCATCCCTGGAATCATCTCGTATTTGCAAACATCCAGACATTTGGAAAAATTTTGGAAGAAAACCTATCACATTTTGTAAGAATGGGATCAGAGTTAGCATGACAATGATAAATCGAGTTGCCTGAAGGAGGGTGATTACGTTTCTTGACAGTTTCCAAGCAGTTAACAGATATTTTTTGCTCTCCACTCTAACTGAAGAGGTACTTTTCAAATATTTTTAGAAAGTAAAATATTGTAAAAACTTTTTTTTCCACATTAAAAAATAACAATATTTTCACACTTGGATCATTCTTACTGTGTAGAAAATTCAAGTGTCTCCCTGTCAAAGCACAACTGAAATTGATATTTTTTATAAAATGACATTTATGAAAAGAACAAACTATAGCTGGTTCTGATAGCTGTTGTTATTTATAACTATTTGTGGTACAGCAGTTAGTTATTTGTGGTATTAATATTAGTTAACTAAACTCCCCGTGTGCTGTGTAAATTGAACATATCGTTAGGAGGGAAAACTGAGTGTGAACAATCAGTTGCCTATCCAGCAGCTTGACCATCTAGTGAAGCAGTGGGCAGACAGACAGATGTCTTGGAAGTTATTCTGCACTGGGGATATCCAGTCAGCCAAAGCAGCATGTTAAATTTGATCTTCCTGACTTTCAGCTTCACACTCCTTCCTTCAGACCACTTAACCATGAAGAATAAAAAAAAGTAGTACAATATTTTTTCAATATTTTTTAGCCTGACAGCTGATTCCTACCTGCTGACATCTTTGCACTATTAAAGTATAATCTTCCTTTACTGAGGACTGTTAGAGAAAGCCTTAGCTAGACGTTATCTTCAGCTGAGTTTTTAAAATACTTTAGATTTCACTTATCTTCTACAATGCATTCTTTCTGCTTTTTCACACTTTCTCAGGCCAGAACGAGACATGGTTTAGCAGCAGTAACTACTATTTCTAGAATTAATCTTTATCTTCAGTAAATCCTCTACAGTAACAGCTATTCTTGCTGTAGTGTTGGACCAGACCCTAATTCATTGTGTTGTTGTTTTACATCATTTATGAGAATCAATTACACAGGAAATGAAACAGGAGAGCAGCTTGCTTTTGCTTTCTGTGTGCTCCTTTTGTTGAGGCGTAAACTGCACCATAACGCTTTCTAATCCACAAACAAGCCAGTCAATTGCCAGTCATTTTAGCGCTTCAGTCCTGATGCTGCAGTTCAGGAATAATGGGAAGGTACTTAGCGTTAGTGACTTATGTGTAAAACATAAATATTCCTTTGATCATTTGGTGCTGGGTGGTGAATTGCTGGTGAACTGGAAAGTGGAGAGCTGAAGGCATGCATTTTACATTGCGCATTGCAGCATGGAATTCCATTAGGAAGTGACTGCTATAACAGCACAGGTAAATAATAGCAGTCATGGGAACCACAATTTTGGAGCAAAGAGCATTGCACCCAGAATGTGTGTGTTGTTGCTTTCTTAGCTTTTTTGGTTATAATTCAAAGTGACTTAATAATTCAGAACAGAATGAAAGATCTTGCTAGGCTGAAGAGAAAATCAGCTACTCAGAAAAAGGACAAAACAAATCAAACCTTAAGTAAAAACAAACAAACAAACAAAACCATCTGAAGCCAGTGTGTCGATGCAGGACTAAATTGACCTAGATATTGAATGATGCCACCTTCCTTAATGTGAAGGATCCTAGGGAGGTGAATCCCTTCGTGTCCTTGAAGAATATTCTGCTTCATAAGGTCCCAATGGCTTGGAAATGTGGAAAGGATCGGAGACAGGAAGGACTCTTTAAAATCATCTACATTTTTTAGAGCATAAATGTAGCATAAATGCGTCAGGGAGCAGACAGCTTGTGCTGCTCCGTGTGGGCCAAGGCTGGGGGCTGCGGGCAGGAGCAGGGCAGCTGGGCAGGGCCTGCTCCGGGCAGCCCCTGGCACCCTGGCGAGGAGAGTGGCAAGCAGCGACTGCCACCAGGGACGGCTGCCGGGCCTGGTACTGCCAGGCAGGGCTGCGGGGACGAGGTGGCCCCGGGGTGAGGGCTGGGCCACAGGTGGGGGCCAGAGCTGGAGCAACCCAGGGAAGCAGGGGCTGCCCCAGTGAGGCTCCTTGTGGCTCCCGCTCGCGCAGCTCCATCCTGGCGACCTGGGCTGGGTATCTGGTGGCACAGCACCGGGATGGCCTTGGCACCCACAGCCAAACCCTCGGGAGGCCACTGGGCCCACTGGTGCACTCCAGGCCCTACTATAATAGTAGATGGTGGTTTTTTTAATAAGAACAAGTTTAGACTTTTTTGAATAGGTTTTTCTTGATGATGTAAATATTCAGGTAAAGTCTCTAAATTGTGAGGCTCTTTACTAAGTGTATAGAGAGATCATTGTATAGCCCCATGCAGCATGCCCTAATTTAAGTCAAGACTTTAATGGCCAGTGGATGGAATGGAACGTATCTGATTCATTTCCCATTAAAGCCCATGCAAAATACCCCACTGACTTCAGTGAGAACTAGAAAATAAAGTCATAGTGCGTCAGCTGGAGTAGAAGCCTAAAAAAATTGGTAGGCAATTAAAGAAAAATGTTTAGCAAACTGTTTGATGAAATCGTGTGTATGGTAATTCAGTGCTGACCCTTCTTTGAGCAGGATGTTGGACTAGGCGACCTCCTGAGGTCCCTTCCAGCCTGAATCATTCTGTGATTCTAAGATTCTTTTAAATTTCCACTGTATACGTTTTGAGAAACTTTTTTTAATTAAAAAAATAATTAAAATAATTTAAAAGTAATTAAAAGTTAAAAAGAGTAAGGTTATATACTCAAGTTTAAACAAATAAAAGAATGGCATTTCCTACTTAAAAAAAACACCTTCAAATTATTTTGAGCTAACAAATTGGCACTGAAGAACTTTATATGAAAGACATCAGCAGCTGCTATTGTAATAAGTTAGAGCTAATGAAAATTACCTCGTTTTTATTTTTTTCAGTTCCTTGTGACATTATAAATTGGTTGTCCTGAATGTTTCATGAGCCAGTAAAAAGATCAGAAAAGATATTCTAAATATGAATTCAGAGTTCAAGCTGAGAAGGTGAGAAGTGATCCGAGATAATCAGGTATCAGATGATTTCAGCAGGCAAGAGACACAGCCTGAGAAAAAGCTAAGATATGTTGAATGAATCTGTGTAGCTGCTATGGTGCTGATAGCTTTTGATTCCTTTTAAATAGACTTATAATACTTGACTTTTGTCATAGGATTTGTACCTCTTGGAATGTGTTAGGGAAAGTAGGGTACATTTGCAGAACATATGCAAAGACATCTGAACTGGCTTGATGAGAATCCATCTTAGAAGGAGAAGTGTGGGGAACCGAAGTGCGGTAGCATTCACATGGTTTTTGGAATAATATATAACCAAGGTCCTATGGTTTTGTATCCATTAGATCCAGCCTAACAGCTTGCACCTCAGGAAGAGCCATCCAGCTTCTAAGTCCAAGCTGAGATGTTTCTACGGGTCTGAGCCCCATGGATATATAGGCTTGGGCTAGCACTGTGGATCACTGTACCATGCTCCCATAAGGCACTGGGACAAGGATTCATAGTGATGCCTGTAAGAAAGGCACTCAGACCCTGTGAGGTATTAATTAAAATACCATTTATTAGAGCTAATACAAGAAGAAAAAAGAGGATATATAATCTTGTATCTCTTCAGATGGTGAGAACCCTGAGGTACATAACATCAGATGGGCCTCTCGAACAGGGCACGGCATGCCATGCAGATCCCACCTATGGAAAGGTTTGCTGGCATTATGGTCTTTAGAGCTCTTGGAGGATTTTCTCAGAAGAAACAATTCTATACACCGTTTCTACTGTCAAGCAAAAGAGTGTTCACATGAGAATTGCACTTTTAGATAGAGATAGGGACATGCAGGGGTGTGACTGCCAGTGCTGAGTGGGAGCTGCCTCCAGGCTCCTCCGTGACAATTAGCCGGCTCAGTTTTCCTGCGGCTGAGGGCAGTGTGCAGCCCAGCATGGGCCTGGAGGCCAAGCTGTACGGGCAGCACAGTGCAGCGCAGCACAGCGCAGGCCTACTCAAAGTAGCTGCTATGTGGATCGCTAGCTCCTCATGTACTATAGTCTTCCAGTTAGGGCCACTACAGCTCCATTACTTGGTGTAGGCGTATCCTTCAGTGTCTCGCTAATCTGATTCCCCAGACTTCATTCTTTCATGACTGGGGGAGGAAAAGTTGTGCTTTCTGAAATATAACCAGAGATGATCACAAATCTCAGTTATGTTGTTGCTCTCCATTCCTACACGTATTGAACACTAAAGGCAGTTGAAAATGGTGGCATTTAAAATTGTTTCCCTGGGCACCTGAGATTAGCTTTCTTAGATCTGGAAATTCAAGCAGATTTCAGTGTTTTAGCTACTTTCTGCACTTTTAACCCTCATTCAGTAGCTACAGTATACGGATTTGAATAAAGGCACATTTTAGTCCAGCAGAGGAAGGAGGCTATTCAGAGAGGTTACCAAAAAAGCCTTCAGTGAGCCAGTTCCGCAGACCGGGTTAGGGTTAGGCTTAGGGAATTTTATGCAATTTATAAGATGAACTATCAATATTGAAAGAATTAAAGTACTGTATCAGAAAATTTGGGTGTTGCAATGACAACATACAAAGTAAAAACGTCGAACATTTTGCATATGTTTGCACATTGTAACCACTTAGGATGCCTGTTCAAAAATAACAAGCAAGTAGCAACTTGTGCTATTATTTACCGAGCCTGGAACCATGGAGAAAGGGAAGGAAGCACAAGGCAAAGTGCAGACCTTTTTTATATGTGTACATACATAAAAATATTGAAAAGATATCTCCGCTGCTGTGCAAATTTTGCATAGAAAAAATATATATTGACTAAATAGTGCCCTCAACAACCTTACTCTGGCATCATGGAGACTAATGACATCTGGAAAAGAATAGGTGGAAACTTAGAGCCACAAGCTCAAAGGCTGTTGACTGTAGCACCTGAAAATTGCGATATAACTGATTCAAAGTAGGCCAGCCAAGGTTTTCCTTCCGTTATCAGTCTGTAGTGGGACAAGACCTAAACCGTCCCTGTTCTGCACTTTTGTGAATAGGGTTTTTTTTAGCTTACAGACCTTTTTTTTCTGCCTGTAAAGAAATAGCGTGTGTTACAACTGATGTCCACCAGCTCGCAGGTAAAAGGCAGAACCTGGTTCTGTGATCATGAGCAAGAAGCATCAGCTGATAGTTGCAAAGTTTAGGGACCAGTTCTAAGCCCGCGACAGTCCTGATTCTCTCTTCGTACTGGGTGCCCTGCAGTGCAGCTGACAGCACGCCAGCGCTGGAGCTCTCAACCTGCGAGTGTGTGTCAGGGCCATGAGTTGGGCTGCGGGGCTGAGGACTGCGGCACGGCCCGTGCAGCTGGGGCTGCCTGCTGGTGACCCGGGGAGCGAGGCAGCGCTGTGGGAAGGCCACAGGCAGGGCCGTGTCGTCCCGCGGGAGCTGCTTCCTGCCACGGTGTTAGCACTGAGCCCCGGCCTGAGCTCCAGCTCCCGCTGCGTCGCGGCCCTGCCCAGGTGCACGCCTCCCTCAGTATCACCCTTGACCTGGACTCTTTGGCAGGGCTTCCCAGCTTGACCTCAGATCTGCCTTGTTGCTGGGCTGTGTCTGACCCTGACCACTGTCTGTGGCCCCAATCCTGAGCCGCATATGCCGCTCTGCACGCTGGCTCGGTGCCGGGGAGGTCGCTGCTCACGCCTGCCTTGTTATCGCACTCCACTCTCGGCTCACCTGCCCTCGCGAAGCAGCTCGCCCTCACTGCTCCTTACGCTGTGGCCTAACACCGTAATTTAACAATTTTCCTCAAAAATGGAGGAGAGATTTCGTTTTCCTAATGGCTAGCCGTTTGTGCGATGCTAACTATTTCTCTTTGGGTCTTTTCTCTCCTCCTTGTAACACTGCTGCTTCCATGAGAGGCAGCTGTGTACCTCATGGTTACTCTTTGACCTAGTACATTTAGTGACTGATCGTTCTGCAGCAAATACCCCTGAGTCACCCAGTTTTTCCGTCTTCCTTCAACCTCTTTGTAGTTTGCCTGTCTACATGCGGAGCTTGATGCAGAGCTCTGTAATCCAAGTGTATCCTCAGGTTGTTTAGGGAACTAAGAGCATTCCTTTTGGATATCTGTGTGGAGGGAAAGATTGTGAGCAAATACGATCAGATGTGACAAAGCCTGGCTTAGTCTGATGGGCCCTGTTACAGGCTCCTCTTCATCCTCGATAGTCACAAGCAGCCAGCAGCCAGCAAATGAACACTTCCAGGCGTAGTTTATAATGTGATGGAAGCTATAGTTTAGGGGTTCCTCAGAGAGGATTTCTGTGATTCTGTCCTGCACGGGGAGACGTCTGCCTTCTTTGATATGGTACGAGGCCACGAATGAGTGTGCGCAGAACAGGCGTGTGCTTAGTGTGCCTGTACAAGATTTGTTTGCTTGGGAGATAGATGTTCCATTTTTCTTTATCCTGCTATTCATAGACAAAAAGGTATATCGAAATACTTAAAGCAACTCCTCTTGATTAAATTAAATATGGACTTATGCTAGCTGCAGAAGTAGGGTTTTTATAGAGCTTGTCCTGCTCAGCTAGTGAATGAGGTAGTAAGACGAGTTCAAAATTGAGGAGAACACAGCAGTTCTATACAGTATGAGATGAGAAAATCACCTAATAGTCTGCCCTCGTACTGCCTCAGTATGCCACCCTCTGTTGCAGGAGTCCTTTTTCGACAGAGGCAGTGATTTCATTAGTTACTGGTTCCTGACAGCCTTAATATAGGATGTGTGTATTCATTAATAACTTACTGTACAGTTAAAGTAATTATGCATTTGACTTATGGCAGACAAATTGTATCCCACTAGGGTTATATTAATGACAATGTTAAATCAATATATTGGTTCTTTTTCCTGAGAAATCTTTGTGAGAAGCTATATAACTATACCAGTGAGAAACAAGTTGTATTAAATGGAAGGCAATGTATTTGTTCCAGTGCGATACTAGGTCTCTAATTACTGAGATTAACTAAGAAAAACCTGATTCAGGCTACTCATACAATGTTTTCCTCAGATACTAAGTGCTAATTTCACCTTGAATGCCTTCTCCATAATAGCGTGGATTATTATGGCTGTATGAGATCTAATGATAATAACAAGGATACACATGTGACCTATTTTTAGGCTTTTTTTCCTGTTAGTTGTGCAAATTTGAAAGAACTGTTCAGCCACCCAGAAAAGATTTTTACAGATGGTGTTTGTCTCTTTTTCTGAGTAGAAATTCATATGTTTTTCATGAACTCTAGCAAAAGCTATCACTTGATCTGAATGGCAGGATATTGCTTCTCTTTTATAAAAGATAACGTGCAAATCTTCATGCTACATAGCATCAGCAGAGCAATTAATAATCCCAATGTAATGGACTGTCTGGCTATAGTGAATGAAACAGGCAGTAATGTTTTTATGCAACTGTAGACTGCAAGTGTTGTGGTCAACCATAATCCTAAATGCAGGGAAACACTACAGTAAGTTTATTCAGTGATAAAAATATATGTAGTTAGACTCAAAGGAGCATATCATTTTTAACACACCTTCCTAAACAGCAATTAAATGTTTAAGAAAGAGTCTAATCTAAGAACTGTTTTAAGTTAACATATGACTCTGATGTTTGACTACAGATTCACTGGACTGCGACTGGAAGCAGTTTGTCCTACTGAATATAATATTTTCTGTTGACATAACTATTATTTATTCTATTGAAATTCAGAGCAGTTTGCAGTCATCGAAAGCATCTGCACTTGGTGATTAGAACCACTCTGTGTCAGGGATAAATAGGGAGGAATTTTTAAGAAGGAAATCCTTAATAATTCTGTAGAATAAAATTTATGTTCAAATTTTAATTAGTTTTAACTAGCTCAGGGACAGGATTAAAGGTTTTAAGTAAATGTGTTTACTTTATCCCATTAACAAATGAATGAAACAGCTTAAATATAGAAAACTTGAGTGACCAAACCTAATTGTTTAGTTTAATGCCATGTAAAGTACGTGTGGTGCTTAGCAGATAACATTTTCTCCTTCTAGACCACAGTACTTTGAATAAGTATACTGAAATTTTAGGGAAAGTTTCAGTACTTTTGTAGCTTTGGTCTGGCTGGACAATGTCTAACATGAAAATTAATGCTAGTTTGATAAGCAGTTGCTACAGTGATTACCTGTGTGTATCAGTGTATTAAGAATTTAGAAACAGTTGTATAAGAAGTTAAAACTCTTTTTTTTTTTTAATTGATCAGAACCCACCGTCAATGTTCTGTGGAGTTCAATGGCTGCAGAGCATGTAAGAGTCTGGCTGCTCTGTACAAGTGCTGCATGTAGAATTTAAAAATAAATATACTTAAAAATGTGTTTAAGTGAATTTCTTGTATCTTCTGGAAGTTCTGCAGTCCATGGTACATAAATAAATACTCCTTCAAAAATCTAGGACAAGCAGTTGCACTTTGGGAGTTATATTGTCAGCAAAAGATGTTTAATTTCTATTATGTGAAGGAAAAGAAACTTTGACTTTACTTTTTTTAATTTTATTTTTTTTTTACTTTTACTTCTCCCTAAAAGTTAGCTATTAAAGTTAGGAGCATCTCTCAATATTTAAAAGATATGAAATAAAGGAATTATAATACAGTTATGTATTCCTAATGCTTATGCTCTGTCTCATTTTTTATGACATTTTTAATGTTTCTAGATGTTTTGCAGCAGCAAAAGTTCATGTGATTTGAAAAAATACAAATTTCAAAGTGTGCTAAACACCTAACCCTGGTCTGCCTACTCATGTCCGCTGTATCTTCCTGCATTTACAAGTATATGCTCATGGCATTGCTGAGGTTTGACAAAACACTTCCCATTTTCCAGAAAAGAAATGAAATCACAGGGAGATAGGCTAATGTCTGAGGCGTTCAGTCTCGCAGGGCTCACTCCTTCTGGCTGATTTCCTGCGAGTTTCCTGTGGGTGCCACATGAAGTCAGATCTGAGATTTAGATGGTAATAATGACATTAGTTTTCATATTTATTTATTTTCTTATTTTTATATTATCTAATTGGGAGACTTATGGAATTGCTTAGATCTGGCTAGGTGTTCCTTACCGTGTTTTTATTTATTTCATTATTCACTTATCTGCTATTATTCCCATCAATCTAATGGGCATTGCTTCTTATTCTGTAGCACTCTTGTCCCTGCAGTTTGGATAGAGGAAAGTCTGGCTGAGCTTTGCAAGGGGCCTAGTGCCGGGGAGCTTGAGGAGTTCAGTCTGTGACTGATCAGGCCCCTTTCTTCTAAAATTATGAACACTGCATAAATGGTTCATCAAGCTCTCCATGGTAGCACTTGTCAGAGAGGTGGACAAAATTACTCATCACTGTCGAGCCTCCCATGCCTTATTTGTTTTCAAAGAGCTTGGGGAGTCATTTTAGTTCTGCTGAGCAGTAGTGCAGAAGAGCGTATGCTTTGGTTTCTGAGGACCAGTTTCTCTACTGGGACCAGGCTTTGCAATTTCTTTAGTGTTCTTCCATTGAAGCGTCTTAACATTCAAAAACAGAATGTTCTCTTCATTTGTATCCTCAAGTATTGTGCTTCAGTGAATGTCAGAGACCTCGTCACAAGTGCTGAATTGGCCTGCTATTATCATTCTTTTCCACAGGCAGGGCCATCTCTTTCCTCTCTTGGTAGATCTTTCTTTTTGAAAATTTTGACCTTCTGTGGTGAAATAAGACTTGGTGATACAGCCTAGTTGTTCTGGGGGAATACTGAAACACTAGGAGTGAAAGTCTAGCCCCATAAAAGCCCCATAAAAATCCGCAGAACTATTGTTAAGGACCTCAGAGGACCCAGGACTCTGTGTTCCAAGACGGACCATTAAAATGTTTTCAGACACACATTTAACAGAGAGCAATCAAATGCAAAATGCGTATAATTTGGTATTAAAATGCTCTGCCTTTCATAGTTGCTGCTCCTCATCAAAGAATTGTGGTGTAAACACAACTAATACCATGATAATTCTAACAGCATACTTAGATGCTGTAGAGTATGAAGTTATGTACAAAAAAAGATAGGAATTTAGAGTGTTGAATGATTCTGCCTGATGTTGATGTAAGCCATAGATTTTAAGAATAGGTGAAGGCATGATATAACTTTGTTAAAACCTACAGCAAATGTTTTACTGTGCTGCCTTGTTTTCCCTTCCCTGCCTTCCCCTCCATTTGTATCATTATTTTATTTTAACTAACTTACATATGAAAATAAGAGTGGTTACTGTTTTTTCTCCCCATTTTTTTCTGTGCTATTGCTGTACTTGCATTTTACTACTTGCAGGTCAGATTCTACTTTCTTGTACAGGCTCCAAGATGGAGGTTAGCACTGTTTAAAGTGCTGCTATAATGTCAGGCCTTTGTTAGGCTTTTACCTTGAATTTCGTATTCTTCTTTGATAATTGCTGTAAATACTCACTTTTTCAGGTGAATGATAATTTTCAGCATATGATTTTGGTTTAATGACTGTAAAATATTTTAAAAGTTCATTGAATAGTATGGAAATAGTTTCTCTGAACAAACTAAGGAATGAATAATTTCAGTGGAAACTGCATTCACGAAAACAATGTCAGTCCAGGCTCACCCTTACTATAAATGTAACCCTGGAAACGAGGCAGATGGTTTGGTGTAGTGACATATTGTGGATAGTAAGTGTTTGCTTGTGGAAGAGGACCAATGAAGCAGGGCTAACCGGGGTGATCTCTTAATGAAGGGCCTTTAATTAGATGTGATTAGGTCAACTTTCTTAGCTCCACAAGAGTGAGCTAAGATCGAGTCAAATGAACCATCTCAAATCATTCAGAGCTATACTCACAGGTAGCCTGTTCTGTTTGTTTTACCTAATTTTCTTTACTAGTGAAGGCGAATAAAATATGTGCACGTGCTTCTTAGGTTGTAAGGGCAAAAGTATATTTGATAACTGACAGCTTATTGACTCTGCGTGAATATCCCAAGAACCCTCTTCTCAGAGAAGGGACAGGGTGATCTCTCTGGTTCTTAGAGGACAGCTGTCCTCATCACAAAAGCGCAGGTACTGCTGGCACTCCGTTAACAGTCATAGCCAAGAACCAAGTGGGCATAAAAAGAGCAGTTCTTTATCACTTGAAGTTGTTCATTATAGTTGAGGTTTATGAGGGAATTTTCCTGCTTCCCATTCTGTGCATGTTCTGCAGCTAAAACAGTACACCATCCTTTTAGAACCTTTCCTTAGCACTTGAAGTTTTAAGTGTTCATGAGAATGCTAAAAATATCTATTTCTTAATCTTTCCAAGCAAGATAATTCCATTCTCTGTATATACAGATAAACACTCTAGTTGATCTGTCACAAAAAGGATCAGAAAATTGTTACATATAATATAGTATTTCATATATATATTATTCTGTATTTCACATATATATGATATAAGCATAGGTATACATATGTGTATGTATGTGTATATCTAGATATACACATATGTAATACATGTGTATATGTGTGTTTGGGTGTATATATGTCTATATACACACATATATGTGTATATATGTATATATACACCAATATATAGTATTGGTGTCAATACATGAAAAATGTTTGAAAGTCCTCAGATGATTGAACATCCTTGTCTTGAGACAAACTCCTCACAAAAGATTTGTGACCAATGTTTTAATGCTGATACAGAGAAAGATCAAGTCTCTGAGGATGTTTGAAATCTATTTTAAACATAAAAAGTACCTATAGTGTGCAAAGGTTTATGCGACACTAGCAGTCCTCAGTGATAGCTACTGAAATGGAAAATACACTGGAAGCTGAATCTTCTTACTTTATATGCTCTGCTCTGCGGCTGTGGGAAAATGAGAAATTGTGGAACAGGCTTACTGGCCTGTCTGCATGGTAGATCAGTATTCACAAGTGTTCAATGGTAAGAAAAACCTTTGGAACAACATGGTGTAAAGAAACACTAACTGTCAGTTTGCATGGGGTATGTCTTTAATTTCCAAATCATTGTAACGTTATCCAGAAGTAACTACAGAGAGGGAGAACAAGTGTAATGAGAAATGACTAGATTTTGGAAGCTTTTTATTCTAAAGAAATACACCATTCTCAAAGCAGAACTAACCAGTTTTCCAAAGAGAGAGATAAGATTAGAGAGATGTTCTTGGGTAGTATAAAAGTAGTAGATTTGTCACAATTGTAATCTCTATGCTAAAATCTGTGATGTTTTTCTTACGCAGTGATGTATTTTTGGATGCTTCTTTAGCTTGTTTCCATTAAGGCAGACTTCTAGCTCACTTTGTACAATGCGGTAGAAATGTTATTCACCTTTAATCAGGATGCCAGCAGCACAGGGAATTTTAAAGACCAGTTGTTAGGTTTTCTTGAATTGGCTTCATGAACGTGGAAGGAGTATTGTAGGGCTAATATATCGCACCAATTGAAGTGATCATAAATTAGGATGACTCTTTCAAATCAAGATTAGTGGTCTTTTGTAAAAGAAATTTCTATCTCGACTTGAAGTAATTTTCTTCATGCCACAGTGAAAACGGTGGGATTCCAAGGCCTAAGTTCTACAGAAGTTAAAACTGTGTTTTTCTACTTGTCTCTTCTGCTTTTTGTTTTTCTAAATTGACAAAATTCATGGACTACATAGCACCATGAAATAGAATGCACCTTTCCATTAAATCCATACTTCTTATCAAAATATCCAATGCAGATATTTTGCAGTCACAAACTGAGTCCGTGTTTGGAGGTTTTGAAGCATTGTGGAAGGATGAGATCTGCTCAGGTCTCTCAGTTTTTAGCGAGATGAAGAATCTCAGTCACAATTATGATAAGCTTATGATTAAAGCATGGCACTCTGGTGACATCAGTCTCTGTTTTAATTGTCATTGGTACAGAAAGGAAACAGTTCTTCAGCTGTTTCAGAGTTGTTGAGAGTCTCAGTACATTGTTTAAATGAGTTTTGTTGAGCAAAACTCCCATTGGAAGGAAAATATTGCTTATATTTACAGTGAGAAGAGATGCTGGTATTTACGTCTCTATTTGCTGGAAACATTAGGTTGGTGCGGGGAAAACAAATATTTTGTGTACAAATGTATTTAGGGAAACAGGAAAATAAAAGACCTTATTCAGCCTTAACCAATGGATGCAAGGTATGGAAACAGGCAAATATTTACAATCCTGTTCTTGGCATCTGGAGTGCCACATTATTTTTTATTTTATAACAAAGCAGTAAGAGTTTCTGCATCTGCCAAAACCTCCAGCTGTTGTTTATTACCGCCTCAGCTGTCCTGATGCAACTGTTTGCAAATCACACTGTAAGCTGAATCATTGAAATGACTGTGGTTTTAAAGAACAAAAGAAGTTCTCCCTTCTCTTTCCTATTCTCTTTGTGAAGTGATCGCTTAAATTTTTTTCACCCTTTTTACAGATTTGGACTGTGCCCTGTGTCTGTTGCATTACTAAGGAGAGAAAAAGAGAGTTACTAGAAATTCTGATTTAATTGATAAAAAAGCAAAACAATCTCAGTATGTCTATTTGCTGAACATAAAATTAAACTAAAACAAAAATGAATCCTGTTGAAAAAAAATTCCATTCCATATTGGTACAGTAGAGAACCTGAATATGCCACTTATGTTGTAGAGGCCCTGTTTTATTGAGGGGAAGAATCTGACATTTAAAAGCCAGCTGTGATTAGAGATTGCCATGACGAGAAACGTGCAGTTTTTAATACTCAGAAAACTTACATATCATTGGAAAAGCTAAAATCTAAAAGTTGGAGCAGTGGGTAAGTGACCCTGGGATGGAGAAGTGAACCCTGAAAGAATACCATACTGCTGTATTTCAAACAGTAGACGTTTTTGTAAGATGCTGTTTGAAAGCATGCTTAGCCTTGTAATTGCATTAAATAACCTCAAGGAAATCCCATTACGCTGTTATCAGCTCACAACCAAAGCACCTACATCAATACAGAATGCCTCCTAGAGCTTTTCCTTAAATTTCATTAATTTCATGGAGATTTTTTGGACAACATCTGTTTAGACATTATTATAGTATTTGTAATAATTTTAAATAAAGTTTGCATTTTAATGTACTTCATGCCCTTTATATATATTTAAGCAAATGGATATTCTTGCTTCTGGAGAGAAAAATAATTTGTGAATCTTTCTTTTTAGGTCACTAAGTTACCATGAAACTGACCTTGAAAAAATGTCTCCTTTCATTTTCCAAGGAAGTTATAAAAAAAGACATTTTTTACATCATCAGAAATGATGGTTTGCAATTAGGATATGGATGTCCTGTAATTCTTTTTATGGCCTGTCAGCGACATGCTAATGCAGTTAAATAAAGGACAGTGCTCAGGACGGACATAGTGACGCTCTTATCGGCAACATAACGACCTGCTGTTTGATGAAGCATGCAAAAACCAAACAAAGCTTTTAAGCTTTGTTAAGCAGGATCTGGAGAGAATATAATTAGAGAAGGTAAAACAAGTTAATATGTTAAAAAAAATAATAAAAATGTCTTTTTGTTTAAGATTTCTCCCGGAACTGTTGCTTTTCCACAGATAACCACACTGTCTTCATGTTTCACACTTACAATCAGTTGTCGGCATCTCACGTAGAGCTCAGTGTCTGTTTACCAATTTTCTATATCAATATCACAGAGTGACAAAATATCTGGCAACTAAAGATGCTTTTGGATGTTTGACTGGAAAACCGCAGGCTCACACCAGGCATATAAATAATCCAGTGAAGTTAGTGGGATCTCTCATTTAAGGTTAATCTCCTGTGCTGAAACAACAGTTGCTCCTATATGCCATTATTACCAGGTTAGAATATCGGATGATTTGATAGTATTTTTAGAAAATGAACCGCTTGAATCCTGATAGACTGCTGGGCTAGCATGGCAGAATTGCGCAGCCTCATATGTGGCTAACAACATTACTGACAATTGTCATTAAATTCTTTGTGCAAAAAGAATCCCCGGTTGCTGGCAGTTCTCAGCTAAGGGCGGAGTTCTGGGTCACGGATAACAACCCTCAAACTCTCCGTGTGTGTAAACAATGAAATAACCGCAAGGAGAGACACTGAATCTGATGTCAAAATGTCTATTTTAGCCACTCCCCTGTAATGGCACTACCCCAGGTCACAATTTCTGCACCAATGACTGTTTTAGTCTTTTGAAATATAGAACGATGTTAGCGAGAAAGACTGCTGCCTGCCAACTTTATGATGCCCAAAATACAGTGCTAGTGCACAGTGACTACTGCCTGCTCTTTTAAAAGGTGAAATACCCACTCTTCAGTCCAAAAGGGCTTCTGTGCTTAGTCTTCTCCCCTCACAGGTGAATACTCCAGTCATGAGGCCATGACGAGCCCAACTGTTCTCTGTTGTGCCAAGCACATGCAGACATCTTGTGAATATATACCCCAGAGTTGAAACCCTTTGCTTTTTTTTGAAGTTTTGGAAAGAACTGACCTGACATTAGGATATTTGGTCTTTAATTCAAACCTCTGGCTCTGACTTTGACTTGTAATGAGTTTTGGATACTTCCAAATAATAGGAGTAAACAACGTGACAAGTTTTAAATTTTTGGGACTGTATCAACCAGATTTCCAGTCATGCCTTGTAAATATTGGTGAAGTTCATATAGCATTCTAAAAATCCAGAAAATCCATGGACCAAAGAGAAAAACATTTTCATTGTGGCTGGCCGACTTACCTTTAGAAGTTTATTACTGCCTAGGCAGTTCTCATGTAAAGAGCAGATTGTTAAAACGAAATGTGGTTTCATTTACTATTTCATTGAAATAGCATTTCATTTTAAGTGAATTACAGTCATTTTGTGGGAACTTTATCCTTTTCCTCATAGCCAGAGCTGTACCTTAGGACAAAAAAAAAGAATCAAGATGTGATACTCTCTTGGCTAAAGATCAGCTTTAAGAGTGAAATAAGAACAATTGTTTTTCTTCATTCAAAGAAACAGCTTTATCAGGAAAACATTAATGAAAATCAGTGTTTTGTGGCCTGTGTTTTGTGCCGTTTTAATTTATTCTAGTACCTTTTGTGTTGTGTCAGAGTTATTTTATTATCATTGAATATTTATTTACACTGCCTTTGAGGGGCTGCGATCGTGTTGTGCTGGTTGCTGAACAGCCACAGAGAAAGACAGGCCTTTTTCTAAGCAAAAAGACCGGGGCCAAAGATGTGTAGGTCAATGTGCACCTTGAGACAGCAGTGGTAGCTTAGCATAGGTTGCCATGATGGATTTTGGTCTCAGCACATCTGCAGTCTCGGTAGGGTTTGGAGGAGGACAGGCAGTAGATATGCAGTTGCTCAAAGAGCACAGGGATTGTGACAGCAGAATTTGTATGAAAATTTCACAGAGGGAGTTGAGACTGATTGATAGTTATTCATCAGTTAAATGTGGGCCAACAGCTAGCAGTGTGGAAGAGGTGAAAATTATTAACTCTTTCCAACGTCTGCTGCAATCTTTGAGTTATAGCTGCCTCCGCCAGCACTTCCCACTGCTGATTATTCTGTTATAATAGAATTTCATAACCTCTTCACACTTCTGCTTGCACATAAGTCTATCAATTTGGTAAAACAGCAAACCCATCATAATATAAATTAAAAGGATAAAAAAGATGGCCAGTAATACAATCCTTTTCATGATATGCTGCAATTCAAGCTTCTTTTCTGTGATAGAACAAAATCATTCTGAATTTGAAGAAGAATGAGTATATGTGATTATCATTATAAAAATGATTTAGTGTGATTAATCTGACCTTTTGACAAAGCTTAGTTACTGTGTCAGCTTGATGGCTCATGTTTTCCTTGTCAGAGGATAATTCTGATAATTCTGATCTTGTGATGCAATTGATACTGATGATATGTCTTTCTTGTTTTTGATTCTTTATCCTAAGCAACTAACAAAACAGTGAACCCAATTTAACTCACTGACAACAACACATGAATGTACCCATCAATCCTTGTTGAAAAGGGTTGCAAACCAAATGCATTTACTAAGTATTAAATTGATTTACTATGTTTCTAAAATACCACAACACATGTATGATTAGCTAATTAAGGTGAAAATAAATAATTCATTATAAAAGTGAGAGGAAAAGCTCAACAAGACCAGCCACAGATGGCGAGGGAAGACAACTGCATTATTTTTCCTCTTGAAAAAGGTAAGAAGATACTACTTGAAGGAGTAAAATAATGGAGAAATCTGGGCTATTACTAGTGAGACATTCAAAGCTATGGAGGGAAGACTTAAACTGGCTCAGCAGCAGTGCTGAGTATTAAGCTGCCTTTTTGTCTTTGAAAACATTTGTTACTCAATGGATAAGCAGAGTAGAAGACTTCTATGTAGCATTGCACTGTGAGTTTACCTTTGTGTTACAGCAAGGAGCAGCTTGGAAAGCAGATTTTGAGTCAAGACACTATGTTCTCCTGGCTTTTGTTAGAGTTTTTGAGCAGGCCCACAATCCTGAGCAACTGTAGTAGTTAGGTTGTCTCATTGATGGACTAGCAACATTAAATTACCTCTAGATTACCTGGAGGTGTGCCTGTGCCAAACTCTTCCCCCTTGTCTCCTTGTTCTCAGGTTCTTCCACTGTTAATCTACCAGGCAGCAAGGTCCAGCAGACTGTAACCCAGTTTATGGGTTGATATGAGCAGTGGTTTTTCTATGCAAAGGTCAAGAATTCAGAAGTACAGATTTGGAATGAAATCCTTCTATAGGAAAGGAGGGGAAAAAATCCAGTCAGTGAGAAGGCATTTGGTTGCACCACTATAACTCGTTCTTCTGTGAAAAAAGGCTTTCACTTTAAAAGTTTTATTTTATAGCCTAACAATCATAGTGTAGTGTAACAATCCCAGCGCATAGTGTAACTTTGCAGAACCATGTTAAAACATTTAAGAAGCTGCAGCATTTGTCACAGTAGACATTTAGCTCTGCGTATGCAACACGAGCCTTTATAGGCGAACTATATCTTGCTGTTGCTGATTGTAAGGGGAGCTATCTAAATATGAGACAGCTAACTCCTCGATGGAGCCCATCAGTAAAGTATTTGTAAACATATTTCTTATGAAAACAAAAATCACTGAGAGAACAAAAAAAAATCCCAAGAGATTTTTCTGGCTGCCTGCGAACATTATATATCATTTATCTCCCCCTACCTCCACCCCTCTTCCTGCTGCAGGGCTTTCGCAAAGTTAAAGAACATTATTTAAAATGAAGGGGAAACCCCATTGTATGAAACTATGCTGATCACTGGGAGCATTTTGTACAGTAGTAGCCATGACTTGGACTGAATTATGTATTCCTCTCTCCTGCAACCTGTGTTCTTCACTCTAAGTTTCAGGAACACTGCTGTCTTTTTCTTTTTATCTATTTTTGTTGTTTGGCTTACAGTAGGAAGTGGCAGGCCAGCTTAATAATATTAAGTCTAAAATTAAGAAATGATGCTTTAGATGTTTTTTTTTAAATGTCCTTTTAGCAAGCTTATGTATAATATACCAAACCATAGCCTACTGACTTTTGGAGGTCTGGAGAATTGCAAAGTTTTACCTCATGAC
Organism: Struthio camelus; assembly: GCF_040807025.1. Taxonomy (NCBI): domain Eukaryota; kingdom Metazoa; phylum Chordata; class Aves; order Struthioniformes; family Struthionidae; genus Struthio; species Struthio camelus. The sequence goes on from NC_090982.1 coordinate 50,993,505, forward strand.
TTAGACTAGGATTCATGTCATCTAACTTTAGTTAAAGGCTAGTTTAACCGATTATATGATTAATCCTACACCTGTGTACAGCACGTTTGTCTTAAACATGTCTTACAATAATTCTAACATCAGATGAGGTGGATTTAGCTGTATTTAACTCATTATGAAGTCAAATAAAAATATATTAAGAGGAAAAAATATAGAGATATTTTCTTTGGGTAGGCGAGCAACAGGTGAAACGCTCTGGTAAAAATTGGGATTGAAACTCTTCCCATACGCTAGCAAAGGAGAAACAAAAAACATAGAGGGGGTACTCTCTCTAGATTATAATGGTATGAGTTACCCTCAGTAGCTGAAAATTTATTCATTTGCACGAGATTTAGGATTTGGAAGAGCAGCTGTCTCCGGATGGGTTGTTTCAATTTAAGTGTGAAGCAGAAACTAAGCTGTGCCTTAGCGGGGGAACCATGTATTCTTCACTGCAGAATGTATATAGGAGTTGAATGGAGGGACAAAGTTGCAATTGTGCAGCAAGCAATGTATCTGTGATGCGTGGCCATTTACTCAGGGAAAGTTTGTGAACTGGTTGCATGTGGCACTGCATGAAGCTGTTGCTAGCATAGGAAAGGAAATTGCTATTAACACGGGCAGTTACTGAGTCACTGATTATTTTCCATTATACAAGCTTTTATCTCTTTCTGTCCTTGCCTAGCAAAATAATGTACCATTCATACTCAATAAATCTTAGCTTAAAAAATCTGGCCAGTCATTTCATGCTGGCCTGGACTGGGACCAAATGACACTTCTTAGGCTGATTTAGTATCGTATATATTTCCTTTAAGAAGTTATTACCAGCAGAAGAGTATACAGCCCAGGCATGGGACTCATGCCAAACAGCATCAGGGTGTAATTATGTTTGCAGAAGAGGAGCTAAGTGACTCTGAAGAGTATTGTGAGCTTGTTCCTAATTATGTGTAGTCCTGAATATTCCCTACTCATACTGCATTTCTCAATTTCCTTTTCCAATCAACATGTTGCTTCCCTAATCAACTTCAGAGCATTTAATACATTAGATAGTAGAAGAATAAGACTGTGCTCTCAAATCCCATTTTAAACAATACTGCTTTCTCTGCCCAGTAGTTAGCATTCCGGAGGGAAAAAGATGGACAAATGATACCGATTCATCTCTAGAACATCAGTGTTCACTTACAACCTCATTTCAAGTTTAAGAAACACAGACATTTTGTGGTTAGGCACATCCTGGCTTTGGGAAGGAGCTTGGTAGAGGAGGGAAAGAGTTTTTCCTTCACAAAAATCTTGCTACAATAGTTCCTTTTGTTACCCATACACTCAGAAAAGGCCAGTAACTGGAAACTTTTCTGTTTTGGAACTGCAAACTGTCCACAGAACGTTCAGTTCAGGTCATACGTAATACTTCTTATTTGTATAATTTTTCTTCTATAAAGAATAGAATTGATGAGAAAAATCTTTTTAAAATTCAAAAACATCAGAATCAAACCCAGTTGTTCCCAGATACTGAGTGCTGCCAGAGTTTTGGGGGGGGGGGGGGGGAAGACTTTTTGAATTTTAGATCTGAAATCCTTTGCAAGATGTAATTTTCCCCCATACAGCTCAATGAAAATTGAGGTATACAATGATAAAGTAAATTGTCCTCTTAAGAAAGGGTGTTCATACAACTGACTGGGTAGAATGCGAGGATATCATAAGTGGTAAAGGCATAGTTCTGTGCAAATGTTAATGTGGAAAAGTAGTTAATATTTTCCATATTTAAATGAGGGTCTAATTGAGAAAAAGCTCAACCTTGCATTTATAACCTTGTTATAAATTCAGGAACTGCTTTGTTTATGCTCGCTTCTATTTTAAGAAAAACAAGGAACAAACCCCAGCACTGATGTACGCTAAATGACATGAAGATGTCAGTAATGAAAACCATGACTGATAGTGTGTTATTACATGCATGTTCTGCAACATTGCTGTCTGGCGAGCTTTCATTGTACTTAAGATGATGCTTGCATGTGCCTGTGTCAAGAGTAGCAACCAACCAGCGTAGTCAGTTTTGCTTATACATAGTCTTGCTACAGATGTATAGGACTGTGAGCTCATTTATATTGTAACATATTTAAACACCAGATATAAAGTTTAATTCTTTTTTTCATGTTCTTTGTTTTGCCTTTCCATCTTTATCTTGTAGACCTTGTCTATGAACTCTAAAGAAAACAATCCTTGTTTTAAGCATATCAGTATTTTTCAACGCTGCTGCCCTAATTCTGAGAAGTATTGAAGATCTGCGACTGGATCTGCACTTTGCATTCGGTTTGTAGTAGAACATTTGAGAAGCCAGGGTGTTACCATGTTGATTGAGTTTGGGATCCTGACAGACTGAAGTTTATGAGGATTGTGAAACTGAATAAATGAAGATGGTTTTGCCACTGTATCACAGATGTTTCAAATTAGAACAGTCTATGTTTCAAGCTTTTAAACAAAAGTGAAAAAAGAAGGCAGAATAGCATCTGTACTACATTATTAAAATCAGAACTGGAATATATCATACCTGTTAACAAGGTTGTGATGGTCTTTTCTCCAGTAACAGAGCAAAGCTTCCCCTTGTTTCTCCATTTGATGCAACCTTTCTTTTTAGATCCAGTTAATGAAGTGTAGTACTAGTTCTGGAGGTCTCAAGAGGGGATAGGTGTATGTGAATTTATGATCTGATGAATGTTAGGGCTTTCTGAAAGCAAATTATCACTCTACAATGATAGTGCATACCATAATATAGAATAGATGTTCAGGACTTTGACAAAGTACCATATGTGCCTTAATATTTATGTGTACACAGGAGAGAGCAGAATTTAGGTTGCAGTGGCAGGTGCTGAGGTATTTCAAGAGTCTCAAAACAGTTGGAAGATGTTCTGAACCATATGTACAGAATGTACAGAAAAAGCACTTCCAGTGGTGTAGTGACAATAGTAAAGGCTACAGCTGCAGGGAGAGAGAAAAAATAGACTCTGTTTTCTGCTTGGCATTACACATTAAAAAAAAAAAAAAGCCTGCTGAAGGTGCTGAAATTATGAGTAACCATTGTTTGAAAAGTTAAAAAGCCAACAAAAAATTAAGTCTAGCTAAACTTGCTAAATAAGTATTTTGACATCAGTCAGTCACCAAACGGAACTAACACTGCAAAAATCTTTATTTAAAGATTTTACCTCCATCTGTATCTGTTCATACAGACTCCAGCTGATCAATAGGACACCTGCTGGTATAACCAGATTACAGTGGCCATAAAGACTTAAAATGAGGCAGCTACGTTTTTCTTAAAATGATCACAGAGCAGTTGTGACATTACTGACTTATGGCTTAAATTGGAGATTTTTGGAATAAAGAAACCACAAAAAAGCCACATAGGTAGCCATCCAGTGGTTTTTGAATGGCAGCATCCAACCTTAAGTTTGGGATAACAAACCTCTACCCGTATCAGCAGCTGCAACGTGTCTCACAACAGACAATGGAAAGATGTTCTTTGTTCTGGTTGTGCTGAACCATCTGCCTTGATTTTGTCTGTTTTAATGTGACACAATTCAGTGATTCAGATGAAAGGTGCTTAAGATGGGAGAAAACCCATCCTAGATGAGCCTTTGGCAATGGTGGGTATGGATTCAGTTAGTGAAGATAGTGGAGGCACTTATCAGCCCACATTAATATTTGGCATTTGCAGCACAGATTCTCCATTACTATCTGAGGTTCTTATTATAGAAGTCAACTTTTTAACCACCACAGTTTGTCTCTTGAGTTACTACTTTTTGAACCAGATTTATGTTACTTCATGTACTGTTTCTTTGAGGGTGGGGTGTTGTTATTTTGATGGGTTGGAGGGGGTTGGTTTTATTAGACTGCTAAAGTACACTCATCATGGTGTTATGTCTTAGAATCTTGCAAGAACTGACCTGATGCAGTATATAATAGTCACCTGCTGAAGAGGGTATTTTACTGGAAACGATGTACTACTGTGGTATTTACAATGATTGCCTTGTGGTCTCCAGACAGAGTTTAAGATGTTGGTTGTGTCCCATAAACTCATAAATGGCCTATTAGGTATTAAGCCTCTCCTCGTGCTTTTCTGCAACAGTTGTTACCAACTGATATATAAGAGGTGTGGTGGTTGGCAGGGTATTACACAGGCAAGTAGGTTTTTCTTTTTTTTCATCCTCAATTCAGAGTGATCTGAATTTGGCAACTTTCTGGGCAGGCTGCAACAGATGTTTGATAGGTTTTTTGGAGAGGAATAAAGGCAGAGGCTAGAGGAAGTAAGCTAATCTCTGAAATTTGTGGAAGACATTGAAATTCACTGGAGATCTTAAATGTCTTCATTGCCTTCATAATTATTTGAAAGTGTCAAGGAGCAGTAAATGTAATCACACCTCAACAACAGAACCTTGCTGTTTGGTAGCTGGAAAGTTGGTGAGCCATAAAACACTTATTTGTTTTTCTAGCCTATTGTCTTTTCTCTAGCCTTGCCTTGGAATAAGGATTAGCAAAATGTAGCAAGCAATGTATTAATGCTACAAAGCATTGATAAAATATATTTCGTAGTTCATTGTAATGTTAAAAATAATTCAGGCTCTATGACATTTGTCAAAACTGTTATTATTTTCAGTGCAGTATTACTGAACTTTCCTTAGTTGCTTATGTAGTAGTCTAATGACAACTTACAAAGTGAGTACTAGTCAGTATTATGGAATAATGCTTTCTACTCTGCAGTTCAGCATTCTGAAAAATGCAGTCCTCGGAACTTAGAGTTCCTCACCTATTAGAATAGAAATATGTGGATAGTTGGAACTGATTAAAGCATGTCTGATTTAAAACACTAAAAGCACATTTGTGGTTGGTATCTGATTTTTACAATGTATATTTCCTTGCAGATGTCCCTCTAGGACAATCAATTTCAGAAAAATGAGCTGAGTATGCACAGTTCTTTTATCCATCTTAGCGGTAAACGTGGGGTTTCTTGTGAATAAGCAAGGAAGGAAGCCCTAAAACTAGATTTCACAGGAGAGGTAAATGTGATTTCATAGTGCAGCACTGGATCAATCTAAACAGAAATAGTTTTCCAGGTTTCATGTAGGTCATGATCTGGCTGCAGCTAAGTGTATGGTTTGTCTCTGTGTAGGTTTAGTGAAAGGAGAAAGCCTCAACAAGTCAGGGAATTAAAATTTTAGGAAATGTCAAATTCGCAATATTCCAAAATAGATTGAATTCTGATATGTTAATATAAATTTAGGGTAACATCTTGTAAAAAAAATCTGGTTGAATTGGATCATCTTTTCATGAATCAAGATAGATAGCATTTAATTCTTCCTTTGCATTGTCCATGTCTGCTTTATTTGTTAAGTAAATAAACTTGCTAGAAACCTGAAAGTTGGAAATTCTTTATTTTGATAAATACTGTGTTAGTACTAAATCATCAGTGGAATAGTTTATGTTTAAAACTAATTGGTTTTCAGAAGTTGAAAAGTTCTAAGTTAAGATGCAGAAGTGATCTTTAAGACTGTTCCAAAACAACGATGCAGTATTGCTTGAGGGCCTTGCACTCTAAGCTAGGGTAGTGCAATCAAACAGGAGTATTATCCGGGAACCTTCTTGTATGTCTATTCTGAGATTACCAAATGCATCTCTGTGGGGTATATATAAAACACAACACTTATAACTTCTCAGCTTTTTGGCAAATTTTGGCAACTTTCTCCTTTGAACCATAATATGTGAGTTTCGATAAATGTATGGCCATAAAATTTAGTCAAGTGAAATGCTTCAGGGCCTCGTAGAGCAAAGCTAACACCTTCTTTCAGGAGCGCAGGAGTTCAGATAGTCTTTAGGAGAAATGCTGAGGCTGACAAAGAACAACAGGATTTTAGGAGTTATTGCCAGCATGAAAGGTGTTCTTGTAATTTAGGACCTCTTACGAACAAATACAGCCCTTCAGTTCTTGCTCACTTTACAGCCTATGCACTTTATATCTGCAGACTACCAATGTTAAATAAACTGTTGTTACTCCTGTCTCAGAAGAGAAGGTGCTCCTGATTCTCTCTCATGCAGGGCGTTCTGCCCCCCAACACTGCATTTCCAGATAAGTTACCATTTCATCACTAGATGGGAGTATTCCCGACCCAGCTCTGCATTTTTCAGATTACCAGAGACATTTTCCCCTAGGATAAGAAGGGTACCATATGACAGAGGGTCAAGTCTCAAACAGCTAACTCCCTTTAAGTCTAATGTAATTGAACCTATGTAAATAAGTTACGGCTGAAGCTTCTGTGTGAGTTGTGTTATTATTAGAATAAAAAATGTAGTAGGTCAAAAAGCACCTTATCTAATTATTATCCCACTCCTATTATAGTCTAATTCCGTATAGCACCTTTTCCAAGGTGCTATAATCAGCTGCTTCTGAAATACCTGTAAATTTAGGGTGGGTTGCATCTTATAGAACTGAGATTTGAGAGAAAAAAAGAAAGAGTCATGTGGGAATGCCTATATTCTTTTCAGAAAATGACCCATTTCCACTTGAAAACATTTCCTAGTTTTTCTCCAAGCTCATTCTCTCTCAAGGACAATACAGTACATATGTAGCTGTAACACACTGGTAAATGTGTGTTTCAGTTCCTTCACCTGTGCTCGGTTCATCAGAGATGTGATTGCTTTCCAGCTACAGAGTCTGGACCACATAGCTAAAACTACACTGGTTTATCCCCTTAGCTCCGGAGATCTTTGCTCTGCCTTCAGTCTTCGGGCATAGAAGTAGCTAAAGTTCTCTCTATCCTTTAACATTTGACTCAAGGTTAGGAAAAGGTCTCTTGTCATCCTCCTGCTGAAAATGAGAATGAAAAAGGAAAATTTTTCTTTTAAGATAAAATGGTAGCATTTGAAAGTATGATAATTCATGAATATCTCTAGCCAAATACACTGTAAGAACCTGGGAAATAGACTATAAAAGAAAAAGGGAATTCATACACCAGTACAATCTAACGTTTATTCCCAGACTTTTTTTGAACATCTGTTAGGGCAATTTCAGAGGTTGTTTGCAAAAGTGACTTTTTATAAACTTGTCAAAACAAGGAAACTAGTGAATGTATTTGTTTCTGTTACTGCATTTTTTTGGAAAAACTGGAAGTATTTTGAAAAAAGCAGCAACTCCACATTTTAAATCTGGTAAACCTCCTGCTACCTGATCTGTACTTGTGTCCATTTCCTTATGGGTGGTTGCTACCATTTCTTTTCAAATTTTGGATCTCACTTTTCAATTTAGGAGTGTATTAACTTAGATAATTGCTATTTCTGTTCAAAATTCCAGTTAAATCTGGCTCTGAAGCATTACCTTCTTCTTATCATGAGAGTGTGAAGAGAGGGACTGCGGCAGAAATATTTGTTAGCTCCTTGACAGTAGAGGGGTTTTTATTCGTCAGGACTATTCTTGCACGATGTCCCCAGCTCATCTGCTTATAGTGGACACCGGTCTGAAAGTTACCTTCCCTTGACATTAAGTGATACAACTATTGATATTTTTAATGAAGTTTATTCTTTAGTAAATGTGCTTCTTTATTTTTGCTAAAGCACCAAATACCATTTTACAGAGTATTGTAACTCTGTATGGTATGTCAAATTGTTTGTTTATATTATCTGATTAAATCTCAGTTAATTTAGCATGAAATATGTTTTAAAAATATCTTTATTATGCAAGCAGCGTTGTAATTACCATTAACATCTATTCATAAAAATACATCAATTAATCTTGTAAATAGGTCATCTGGCATTCTTGTGGAGCTCCACAGTTGAAGGGCAGACAAGCTTAGTTTCTCTACAGCTGTGTTATCTGATGCCCATATAATGAACACCATGCAAAATCAAGTGTTTTAAACATGTTTCCTTTTAGATATAGTCACTGACAGTTGAATAAAAGTAACTGTAAATCACTTTCTTATATTTTTAAAATAACAGCAAGAAAATCCCCAGAAGAACCTCTGAGATGCAAAACCTTAAGAACTGGATGGAGGTTTATTGGAAATTCTCTGACCTCAGAGAGAAGTGAAAAGCAGCTAGTGATGAACTGCTACGTTTCTCCGCGTTGTTGCGGTACCAATGGTATGCTGTCCGTGGGGAACAGCTGTTAAGCGGAAGTCACTTTTGAAAGTTAAAACTAATAAGGCCTACTGTTGCAAAACCCAGATGAGGCAATTCTATGTTGCAAATATTTTGTTACTCTTGAGGAATGTAAAGCAGCTAGATGTGAAAAAAATCACTTTTGTAAGCTTCTGCTTCTCATTCAGTGATATGAGAGATGGAGAAAAGAGCTGCAGGATCTGTTTGCAAAAGCATAAAAGAAAACTCTGTAAATCTAGGTTTGTACGTGTGCGACTGGACTATCTGGGTTACATATGCTAGAGGCATATGCTCTGACTAACTTGTCAATCATCCTAAACAATCAAACTCATTTTTTTCTTAGGTATGCTCTCATCTTAACAGTTCGTTCTGGTCACTTCTAAAGACAGGATTTTAAGTGTTTTCAGACAGTCTGTTTTTTCTAATCTCTTTTAGCTAATAGTCTTAAGGCCAATTTCAACTTTCATTTTAAAAGCTAAACATCCTCCTAGACTATTTCACCAGAACCCTAGACTAAATCCTCAAATGGAATAGTATTCGGACTATATCTTTAGTCAGAAAATAGTTTTTAGGGTTTTTTCTTTTTTTTTTAGATTTATAGAACAGCACAGGACAATTATCATTTCTTTTGACCTTTTGTGTTTTGTTGGGGGATTCAGATCACAGACAGCTCTGCTCTGTATCACCAGAATTTGCATGAAGTTACAACTTGACCGAAGTGACCCACATAAAAAATTAAATTGAGAAGAAGTTTGGTCTAAGAACTTAAAGACAGATCTGAACTCAAGGAATTTCTGTTAAATATGGCGAATGTTATTTGAGATCTCCAAAGCGTTATTCTTTTCAATTCACGTGTTTGGGTATAATTCAAATAAAACACAATGATTACTGGGCATGGGAAGCAAATGTAAACCGAAAACACTGAGTAGAAGTGCCTAATATTTAGCATTACTTATTTTGAAGTTCTAACCAATACCTATAGTATTAAGGGATTTTGTAGTAAAATTTCAGAACCTATAACAGAATGATCGGATTATAATATTCATGTAATACATCTATTTGCATAGGCAGAATATAGAGCTGACTGAAACTTTTTTGATGGAATAATATTGTCAGAGAAAAACAAAGTTTGATCTAAATCCAAATATTTTCTGGGATCCATTCAATTTCAGCCAAACTTAGAAGTAATTAATTTCAGTATTTTTGCTTTGTTGAGATATTAACAGCTTATGAATTGAAATCAAAACAACACATTCATTCTGGATCAAAGCTTTTGTGTGTTTGTGATTTCCATTCCATAGAAAACAAACTATTGCTGTAATTTGGAAGAAGAGATTTAATTTCATGATTTAAAGAAAAAAAGAAGGAATGATTAAAGATGGAGTTCTCCAAGAAATAGGGATTTTGCTTTTATGTACAAATGAAGTCAGAGCAACTAGAAGTAAGAAGCAGAAGTGAGGTCAAAGCATAGAAGTCTTCCTGTGGATTATGGAGAATTTCAAAGTCATAGAGGGGCCAGAACTATTTCACTTTTGTAATTAATAATCCCAAAGAATAAATATAAAACTAAATAAACCCGATTTGCATATATTATCTACATGGTGCTCTTGCTGTAAAACTCTGTATCTTCCTGAGCTGAGAGCTGTTACAAAGGTGAAGATGTGCACAAACCTTTGTCTCTTCAACTACATGAAGAATGTCTGTGGTGAACTTTAACTTGAAGTTTTGATTTATAGGTGTGCTGAGTAGACTGTAGGAATAAGAGCATTTTCAAAGGTTGTGCTAAGTTTTAAGCAGTGATTTGGGGGCTCTACAATAGTGTATCCTTCAGATTTTTTCTCTTACAGGTTATTAGGTAATTTGTCTCATTTACAGGTTTTGAAGTCTAAAGTTATCATATACTACAAGCTAGATTAGCTATCTAAGTCAACTATCAAATTTTAACATTATTCCTCCAAATGAGTCTCTAGGCTAGGCTGGAAAGTGTATTTTCTAAATCAGCCAGAAAAGCCAATGTACCTTTTATAAATATTTAACTTACTTCCCTGTATACCTTTTATTTTTATAAGTGGTTTTCTTTAGAAAGCCTTAGCATTTACCATGCTTCACTTACTTTTTATATCTGAGCTAGTACCATAGTATTTTGCTAGATCTTAAATAAGAGTTAACTGTGCAATGGTAGAATCTATTAAACAGTAACTCCCTCCTTGGTATGGCAACAAGAAGTGAGGGAAAGAACTATCCAGTATCTAGAACTAAGTTGTGGCTCTGCATTTCTTTGATATAAGCTTTTCAGTGTGCAATTGAACCAAATCCAGAAATCAGCTAAATTTTCAGGATTGTTAGCATGAATGTCTGCTTTCTAAAGACAGCAAATATATTGTGGCTTTACCTGCAAACATGCTATAAATCAACCATTTTTATATAGGAATGTATTATTGTAGTGTGCTGTGTTCTGTAGCATCCTTCACAGCTTTTTCTGTGCTTTTGAAATTAACTCTGTTGATAAGTGAGGGGAGATGGACTGAAATGGCATGAGCCTATAAAGGTAGCCTTTGTATATTAGTCTAAAAAGTAATCACATCGTTGATCAATGGACCAAACTGGCCTGCTACTGGGAATTCAGCACACTGACATTGTAAGTGTGTGACACCCCATGCAAAGTACAACTGAGCTGCTTCATTTTGTTAATGCACATTTTCTTCTTGCGTGTAGAGAAGAGGCAAAATAAACTGTAATGATGCAATTATGAAATGGTATGAAGCCATATTAATTTGGAAGTCATTATTCAGTCACGAGCTGGTCAAAAATTCCACTGAGTGCCGTTAAAGGTCAAGGTAATGGGTACTTTCTGAAGACTTCACATCCAGTCCATCCACAGAAGAAAGTCCTTATATGTCTGTATTTCTTGATTTTAGCTATTTTGTGCTGTGTGAAGAGCGCTTAGTGACTTAAGTATTTTGATTTAACAACACAGATCATGTGTTGCCGTGTAAATGGCATTTAAAATAGATTTTGACTCTTGCATTACTGCAAAGCAATAGAAAGTATTGCAACGCTCTATAAAATGTTCACTACAAAAGGTAGAACAATTTTGATGAGTGACGATTTCATACATATGTGCACATAAAATAATAATGACAAGGGGTAAATAGGCATTTATTTTGTCAAAAGAGTAAAATATGTGTGGTAACTAGGTCAGTGCTAGTGAGCAATTCCCGGTGAAAACCTGCAGTACCAAAGACTGGGAGCTGGGGAGGGTGGGGGCCTGGGAAGCAGAACCTGCTTTGACCCGTGTGATAGCAAGGCAAGGTCTCTAAAAAAACTTTTCCCTTCATTCTTAATTAATAATATTTTAAGTATAGAAGTAAAGATGACAATCAAAGCTGATGTAGAATCTTAAATTAGAAGAGGAGTAGAAGTTCTTTGGTCACATAGTAATTGAATAGGAAAATGCTTGGGCTGGTAGGTGGTTTGACACTTAAGCTGTCGTGTTTTTACATTTAATTTTATTGTTCCATAAGCACTTCTTTCAGTCTGGCAAAAAGTTTGAGTAGGTTGCAGATAGCTTGAAAAGTGAACGATTTTGAAGGATTTGTTTTTTGTCAGGGCTGGATTAAGTAAATCTGAAATTTTGTTATATTGATGTGTGAGGTTAGTCACTCTGCCTAATATATCTAGAGATAGATACGTATGAAAATAAATTTAAAAATTAATAGAGATAAATTAATCTAGTTCATTCTTTCATAGCTAAGTAGGAATTTATATACAGCTCATAGATCCTCAGATCTGTTTAAAGAACTAGAACATTTTTTGGGTTAAAAACTACTAGGTGCCCTGATGAACACATCTAAGTAGAAGGCTACTGTACCTGCAGTAGCCTCTTTCCTGCAGTGTATCTCACTAAGAGAAACTGGGAATCCTCAGTGTGTTGACAGTCAGATTAGATGGAGATTAACTGAGGACCAATTAATACTTATTAACTTTGCTAGGTTAGTCTCCAGTCGATAATGCTATAAGGAATGTAGTAAATCAACTGCTTATGTATGAAGAAATCAAAAAGTGTAATTATTTTCTTATTGCTAAAACTGAAACAGTTTACCTCTGTATGGACTAGACCAACATGAGGTACTGAAGGGTCTGGAAAACTGCGCTCTGAGGAGAGCTTCAACATACCTCTTCTGAATTTATATGCTCATTTCTGAGGAGAGTATAACAATGTAGGTTAACACAGTAATCTCTTAGTGGTTGTACAAATCGCTTTCACCAGTTTTATCTCAGCCTATTATTTTAATTTTATATATGTACAATATTATTATATATACACTATATACACAATATATATAATGTGTGCCATATAATCTTAATACATACTAGGCAAAAAGCAATGCTAGCTAATAACACAAACATTTTATCTTAACACCTTATCTTTATTACTTTTTCACTAACAAACGAGGACACCATAATGTCCTGGGTAACAAAGTAGCTTCTGTATTTTAATTTACAAGCAGCTTGCTTCTGTCAAGCAGATCTCTAAGGCTTTAATTTTCCCAGCTTGTATTTCAAGGGAGCTAAAACACTTCAGCAGGGTCAACATCAAATCACAAGGTGAAGACAGAACAAAACTGGGGGTAGGGGAAGGAAGAGGAATTTTTCATGGTCTTTATTTAAAAAAAAAAAAAAAAAAGAACTGTTTTGCAGTGTTCCAGCAATTCAGAAGTTTTTGTCACTATCCATGACACCAATAGTGTGAAGAAAGGAGTTCAATGAGGCAAAATACATATAAGATCTCTTCATGGAAACTGTTTCCCATGAAGTGTACAGTATCTGGAATTAAGGGCCTAATAAGGAAGAAATCCAATTTACTTGTCAAAATCATTAAAGACAATGCATTATCTTAGAGGAAACATCTCAGAATAAGCCACACAGGCAAATGACCTTGATTTCACAAGTGTCATTTGCTACTGTGGGAATTGCTTTCTGGAGGTGATCTGGAAGACTGAAGAATTACTTGCCATGAAATAAGATGGAATGGAAGAAGAGAGATTAGCTTCATCTCCTTCACAGCAGATGAGAAAAGGCATTTAAGCGAATGAAAGATGAAGGCTACTGTGGATGAGAGTACTCCTGAATAGTTTCATATATATGAGATGATTGCTCCTACTAGCAGGTAGCAATGAAGTCCAGATCTTATTTTATTTTCAAAGATTACAGGGTGACAAATCACTTAGTGTGAATTCCTAAAAGGCAATTTGTTGATTTCATTATTCTCAAATTCTTCTACTCTTCCAGGCCTAAAGATTGCTTAGTTTTTATTTAAACATGAGGATTAGCTAAAAGAGGAGAGATTTGTGAAAGACCTACTAAAAAATACCTAATAACTTGGTAAGTAGGGCATTACCTTGGACGATGGGAGATGTTCATTCAGGTTTCTGTAGGGATAGCTGGAATTTGTACCATGGTCTCCTTCGGTCCTGGATAAATTATGTTAAATATGTGACATCGCCACCACCGTGGCTGACTGAGAGTCATGCAGATTTTTGAGCTGTCTAGATCTTCCAGATGTCTTTTGGGGGGTCTGGGATGATGGGCTTGGCCGTGCAGGTAAAGGAATCTGTGAAAATAACACACTTTGGTTTCCTGATAGGGTTTAGGCATAGAGCTCCCCAGCGCTGTCAGGGATTAAGCTGGTCAGATGTAACATTTAGATGAATGTTAGAGGGTGAAAATAGAGTGAGAGTTTGGGACTTTCAAAGGGCTAGAGTAGCAGTACCTTAGTTTTGAGGACACGGCTTTGAAATATAAGCACTTAACTCTTTGTGGTTCTCGATTGATTTTTGTCTAGTTTCTCTCTCCCACATCTGTAAAAATAGGCATGTCATATGCTTCCCTATGAAGAGGATAAATGAATTAATATGTAGGAGGATTTAGTAAGTAATATTGATGAGCAGTTTTAAAAAGGCTTACAAGGAAATTAAGCGTCAGCACATAAGCAATTAACATATTTGTTGTGTTAATGATTGCATTTGTATCAGGGTGCGTTGTGGCTGCTGGGGGCCAGTATCTGTGGGGGCTCCCCGTGAGGCAAGGCCTGGCAGCCAGGACCTGTCCCACCACACTACAAGGGAGCAGGGCAGCCGGGGCAGCTGCATGCCCGGGTGTCAGCCACTGCTGCGGAGGTGGGCTAAGGCTGGGCCTGGCAGTCAGCCCACAGCTTGGGATCTAGGTCCAAATCAGGCCCAGTGATGGTAACTGGGGTCAGACATAGCCCCGTGATCAGCCAGCAGGACCATGGGTACAAGGTAGGTCCCGGTCAAGCTGTGAAGTCAGCCCACAAGTTGGAGTCCAGCTCCAGATCAAGGGGGCCTGTGGCCAGGCTGAGGCAGGGCTGCAACACAGCGGGAGCTGGAGCTCAGGTGGGGGCCGAGCACTAGCGCTGTGGTGGGGAGCAGTTCCCGCGTGACGGGGCGGCCTTGGCTGCAGCCTCCCTGCAGCACTGCCGGAAGGCTCACTCCCAGGTCATCAGTGGGCAGGGGCAGCCCTGCCGTGATCCTCAGCCCCACAGCCAAACTGCCCACATGGGGGTTCTCTCTGGGCCCTGGCAATTTGATTTAGAATCACTGTAAAAATATACACGGCTTCACAAACAGAAGCACATATATTCCCTTTCTTGATCTATGTTCTAAAATTCTAGGATGTTTATATACCTTAGGAAGACCACTGAGTCACTGTCTGTGACCTCATACCTTGGGAAAGAAGGGAGGGATCTTTTGTAGCTGTTTTGTGTCACTTAAAAGTATCTTTGAACTATCTCGTTAGCTTCACCAAGGAGCCATACACTTACAGAGTGGGTGATTTGGTGCATCAGTAATAACCTTGGCACTCTCTGTACCAACTCCCTACACTTTGCAAACGTAAACCAGAGATTGGTCTGAGCCTAAGGTACAGATTTTTGTACACCAGAAGATAAAAACTGGATCATAACTTGGCTTTGGATTTTCTAATATCTCTAAAAGAAAGATATTCACTCTTAGGGTGGCTATTGGCATGTCTAATCACAATGAAAAACTAACAATAAACTTAAAGCATGTATCCCAAACAGATGGTTGTATGAAGTATCTTTGCTAATGTATATGTTTGCATAAAATAAATGCTTCAGTAGCTGGAGACATCTTGCACTGAAAGATGCATCAGGTAGGGAAAAGAGAATTTCACTTCTTATTTCGCTTCTTAGGTCAAGTAGTCACCTATCGCATAAGCGGGTGGGCATGCTCTCAAGGTTCTCTTGGATGCTAAAGTGCAGACTCACAATAATATAAACTGAAAGAGACTCAAATCTGAATTTTAAAACCATTGCCGCAATGTTACCATAATTGATAAGCTTCCTAACACAATTCTTCCTCCTCTTTGTCCAGTGAGACTAATATTCCTCTTTGCATTGTCTGCATCCTTGCAATCCAGGAATTGCATAGGTGAAAACAGCATTTGAATGTAAGTATCTTACTTAATAATCTAATGCATTAATTCACTGATTTAGAAATTTGGTTTGTTCGTATAACTTGCTGAGGAAGACTTGATAGATTAATCAGCGAGGACTGATTTAGGCTAATAGCTTTCCCTCCTGTGGCCAGCATATAAGGTTATTTATGAGATGAGAAAGAAAAGCAAAGGCAACCAGTTTGCAGGAAAAAAAGATGAGAGAGGCTGGAAAACTGCATGACAGATCTGGGCTGTGCTGTTGAAATATAGTAAAAGCACAAAAGAAAATCAGAGTACTTAGTGTAGGAAGAAAAGCACAGTCGTTTTTAAAAGTGCAGCACATCTTGTTTGTGAGGTGTAGAGGGAGTTTTCCCAAAGTGTTTACCAACTACAGTATGTGCTTGAGGGGAAAAATGTAATAATGCAAGAAGCAAATCTAGTGAGTCTCATATTTGTTTCAAAAGGGGGAAATACGTATGCACACACATACATATGAACTACAACTGAATCTCTGAATGGTGCTTTTCTTGAAAGAAGGCAAAGCAACTCAATAGGCCATATTGGCACCACCAAAAGGATAGTGTGGACATGAATTATTGAAAGCGTAGCAGGAACTTTGCTGTGATACATGCTTTTCATGCACAATTCTTGCTTCCTTGCAAACAAGGATGTGTGATGCTTGTTCCTTGGCCTGTAAGGGAATGAGCGTATTCTGGGTTTACATTTTTGTCAGGAAAAGAAAGATCAAATTGTATCCTGATTCTTTAGATAAGTAGTTGTTTATGGCCCTGATAGTCCAGGTGGCAACATTTTGAACTGGAGGACATATTTTCTGCTATCAGGGTAGTTAGGCTCCATAATTGAAATGGCATCCCTAGGACTTCTGCCATAGAACTGACCTGAACCAGGTTCCCATAGAAATCAGAGGCAGTCGGAAGGCCCGAATGAATTCAGGGGAATGGCTTTGCTTGCCCAGGAATGAAATCTAGAATCTCAAAGAGAATGGAGATCACTGATGTTGATGGAGCAGGGAAGATCTTTGTTTGATACAGAACTTGAAAGCTAATGATAATTCTGTGGAATGCACAATGCCCTGGCAGGGAGGAACAAGGAGATATTCTTTACCATCTTTGTGAATGGACTTAGCCACACAAAATGGTGGATTGTGAAAATCGTCACTTCAGATAAGCTAAGGATGGAAAAAACACAAGGAAAAAGGAATGTAACACATGTAAGATAAATTTGTATGTATTTGTATACATTTATACGCTCACATACACACATATATTTGACATGGTGAATCTACATTGCTGCTCAGATAGAATTGTGTTAGGCATAATCCGTTGCTTTTGGCTAGATCCTTGCTCTATTCCAATCTTTAGAATTCTTTCCTCCTGCCTTGCAGTTTCCTGGCATGTGCACTTTCTGTTACCTTGCTGCATGTTCCTTTTTCCTGGGTCAGTGGAGATAAATCAAATAAAATTCAGCCTTCTTCTTTGTGGCAGCCCACTTGTAATGCACAGCTATCTCTTCTCAAGTGTTTGTACTCTTCAGGACCATTTGGTTTCCATCCTGAATCAGTTTTGCACTCAGACAGCTTTACTTCGTGATATCAGATCTGCTAACCTTGTAGATTAGTCTTTTGTGTGTTGTACTGCATTGAAAGCCTTCTTGAAGTGGTGGTAAATTATGTCCTCAGCTTTTCCCCTGCCGACTCTTAGTATTAGCTCTTCAAAAGATTCTGTGAGATTTATTACCCAGGCTTTTTCTTTTCTGAGTCCATGCTGTGACTATCTTTAATGAAACTACACCTCACTAAGTGCCCCTCAATCATATTGCTGACTGGTACTTCTGGTATTTTCTTCTCTAGTGAAGCAGTCTTACATTTCTTTGATCCTAAGGTCTTACTAGTTGGTTTAGTCCTTAGGAAACTGCTCCAATTTCTATGTAACTTTAAATGTTTTTGATAAAGGACCTGAAACATTGCAATCCCTAACAGCTTTCCCTTTTCCTTCAGAACCGTGGACTATAAAAAGGCCTAAAAGCTACTTTTCAACGGGAATGATCCAAAGTAATGTAAGCATGCCTTTTTCTCTTCCTGTCAAAGGGTCTTCAGGTTATTCTACTACTTCTCTTAGCGTTTTCTGAAAACTTATAAAACAGTGAAAGTAGAAACGCTGCACATTATTACTACTTTGTGGACAAAAGAAGCACGCATTCACAGGAACGGAAGTTTATGTTAACCTTCAGTACGTTCTGTAGGAAGCAAATGAAGTGAATCTCTTACTTTATATAAAAGAAAGAGCTGTACATTTTCAGATTAACTTCATTTTATGTGTTCTTAGCATTCCTTTTGAATGCAGAAAGGGAATTAATTAGCTTGTTATGTTAGCTTCAGATATCTGTCCACAAAAGTTTTATAAATGTTAAATATCATAGAGTCTCTGCATTTATCTACAGCAACTTGAAGGTTTTACTTTGAGCAGAGTCAGAATGATGATGGAATGAAAAACTAGCAATGATGGAAGATTTTACCTCGAAGTTCCAGAAATCAGTTATTTTAAGATAAGAAGAAACATTTAGAGCAATCTGAGTGCATAGAGAGACTAATAATAGGATATTTGCACCATATAGCCATGTATGTAGAATATATGTTTCAAAACAGTAAAGCACCACATCAATAGTAAAGTAAGTTAGCCTGAAACAAAAGCAATGCAGAAGCAAAGTCTTGGAACACGTTCTTCAGAAAAGCATAACCCAACACAATAAACAAGTAAGAAGTATTATGTCATCCTGTCACTTTTTCTTAAAATTACAGATGCAATGAGGGACTGTTTCTAAATGGACCACTTGTTGCCTTCTCTGTCCCTGAATATCTATTCCACTCCCTATCAAACCAAAAGTCAACCCAAATTTCAATGGTGACTGGCCTATTCCTTACTTTCCTGCCCTCGCAGTCATATTTTTCCTTTAAGAATACCCGTATAGCACCAGTCCTTTCTGTTCACTTGAAAATGTTCATCTTCTGATTGAGGAGCTCTGCCTTTCTTTTTACAAAGCTGATAAATTTTTCTGCAACCACTTTGAATTGCTTAATATTACTGTCATTCGAAACTGTATGTTCTTCCATAATAAGGTGACCAGTACGGCATACATTATTCTAAGTTAGCCTCGCTAATGCCTTACGTGGTATTAAATATAAATTGGATGAAATTTTTCTAATGCCTCTTTTCAATCTAGTGTTTCTATTGTTAATTACTCTGCATGATAATTCAGTGTTTATCAAGGGATTCCAGATCCTATTCATCCCCTATATTTATAGAGAAAGTGACTTTAGTTTGATATATTTCCTTCTGTACCGACTTTTTCATTCCATCTCATGTCTAGTTACTGTTGCTGCTGCCTGTCATATTATAAGTCTTATTATTGCTATAAATAGTTATACGTAGGTAGCTCCTGAAGGCTTTGATCAGGTTCTGGATGTTGTAGAAACATAACACCTGTCCGAAGAAGCTTGTAACTGAAAAGCTTACTTTCCTAAAATAATCACACTTGTGTAGAGCCTATACCAAACTGTTTTGTTTGTTCTGCAGTGACCTAATTTCCAGTGAGAAGCCAAAAGCTGTTCTTTCTTAGGCTGAACTACAGAGTTGGGGATCTCAAGAGGTAGGAAAGTTTGCACAAGTTTGACTTACTGCACTGTTTAAGGGGTGCTAACATCAGTGGTACTTTAGATTATTCACATTTTTAAGAATGAAGCATTTTCCCAGATGTAGACAAGGTATAATAGCAGTTGCCTTTTCAAGATTCCAGTGTAAAAATGAGAAATGAGCAAGTCTTCAGATAAAACTCATCCCTATTTCCTATCAGAAATGATTTCATTATGTGAAGACAGCAGCTGAGATTCTTCAGAAATTAACCTTTAAAATGTATTGCATGTTCCTCTGTCTACATTTCCTGGATTAAATGGACTGTGGCAAGACAGATACTAAATACAGCCTTTACCAACTAATACTTTGCTAGAGAGTACAGGGGATGCATGATTCTCCTTTCAGTAATTAGCTTTGCACTTCAAGATAGCATAAAGTGCACTAATCTTGAAAGAATGCAGTCAGTTCCTTATTAGTTGCTGATTGTATGTAGACCTATCAACTACTGATGGAGAAGTACTTAAACTACTTCAAGGCACACTTCAGGTTAAATGTTATTCCCATTCTTTTATCAGAAAGTAGATGTGAAAGAAATCTTTATTAAACTGTATCTATAATTTCACTTAAAATCCAGCATTCAATCTCAAAAATAAAACCAGCTGTGCCCCATCCCTCCCCTATTCCACACAGGGTAGTACTGCATTGAGCACAGAGGATCTGACATACTGCTTTTTAATTTCTAAGGTTTTTGTTGTAGTTTGGTAAAACCATGTTGAGCTTGAGTGAGCTGAGTCATATGTAGAGTATGGAATGAAAAACTAGCTGCTTGACTGAACTACTACCTTCTCTGTCAGTAAGACCCAAACTAAAATACGCATAAACATGCTAAGTAGTGTCATACAACTGGCATTGTCCCCTTGATCACAGTAAGAATAATTATTAAGACCTTTTTCAGGAAATAAAAGTAGGGTTCCAATACTGGCTCTAGCCAAGGCTGCCTTAGGTGAAACTGAAAGAAGGAGTGATTTTTATTGGTATGCCTGATTTTAGTGATATTTTAGTGATATTATGTACTTACCTCAGTCTTATAACACTCAGGAGCATAGTTCATAAAATAAACAGAAGGGGTAAAACTTTAGTGTCACCATTTATTAAAATAGTCGCTTTATATATAGTTATCTTTGCTCAGGGGAGTACTGGCAAATATTTACCTCTAAAGAAAAAAATATGTTTGAAAGGATAATGATCCTTAAGGACTGAATCCCCCTTCCAATCTTTCCTCAAAGCTGAGGTAGTAACTGAGTGGTAAGAGTGCTCATCACCCTTCTGGGCAGTGACACTTCTGAAACACTTCAGGTTCTTCAGTACCAAATAGATACTGACTAACTCTAGGCTTCTCCCATACAGTCTGTATCAGGTTTCAGAAGTGACGTTATCCTTTTTAAGGCAGTCTAAAGAACTACTGTCTTCATTATTAGTTAAATGTGTCATCTCTAGTATTGCCTGTAGTTCTCCTTCAGGCAGACTCTTGCTGTAATGATTAGGTATATGTATACACTCTCCTTTCCGTGACATGCTTTGGGGCAAAGGAAGGAGGAAGTATTGGATTTCATTGCAGCCTTGATATGAATACCACAAATTCACAGCCTACTTTATTAACAAAGGAAACTTTTTGTGGCATTTGAAAGGAAAGAGTATTCAAGCACAATAATTGTAATATCAGTGTGCAACTGATCTACAAAATTATACTTTCTCTTCTCTTATTCAGAAGTATCTACTCACATTGCAACATTTTTATAAGTTGTTTTGCCCTGCTTTGATGTAGCCATTTAAATGCCATGAAAACTACTACTTGTGTCATGCTTTTTCTTTTATTTAAAGGCAGTTCAGCATACTGTATCCCTCTGCAGCAAATTAATAAGCAGTGTTTCTTATAGTTCTCTTGATCTCTTTGGATTCTAGAAAATTGCTTTTAACTTGATGTGTGTTTTTATCCTTTTACATAAGATGCTAATTTGCATCTGAGTTTCAGCTTTAGTGCTTACAAGCGTTCGTTACACTTCTTATCCATTGTTCTCATAATCAAATGTTAGATAGAGATTCACTTCTTTATCAGTTGCTGAAATTACTACTGTGTTTTTAACAATCTGGTGCCAAAAGTAAGGACTAGACTGTCTGGCTGGACTAGACCCGTCTGGATATTGTTGGCAGAGATGGAAATGGCTCAGTTTTTTTGAAAAGATAACATTATTTGTGCCTAGAAACAGATGGAATTATGCTGTCTGTCAAACTGTATTCCTTGTATAAAATTAATTCCTAAAGGAAAGATGAAGTTCTACTGCAGCAAGAATTTTCTCCAAATATAAATGAGACGTAGAATTGAATAATGAGTTTTAAAGGCATATTTTGTCTCACTAAGAGTTATTGGAATTTTTGTTGTGAGGGACACTTGAGATGCTGGGTTAAATTATGACCTTTAGTCCACTTGTGCTAAGGTAGAAGAAAAATAGAAAGAAAGAATGATATTCAGAAAAAGGGCACCACTTCCAAAATAAATGGATACGTATTTGTGTAGTGTGAATGTTATCCAAACACACAAATGCACACACCCCTATAGAAAGCTACAGGCAGAGGGAATAGAAGGCGAAAAAAATTATCTCTTCACATACTCCTGGATCTTGGTGACAGAATCATTCTTATATCCAAAGCTAACGTGTGAGCTTGCAATCTGCACATCCACGCTCAAGTATTATGTTGATTGTAGAAACAGTAATCCACAAACCAGAGCAGAACAAGGACAGAAAACATTGGCTACATGAATTAGCTGTCCTAACTAACTACTTAATGAGGCTATGAAAGTCAAAGATACTCAGTTTGTGTTCAAATGAGGTCTTCACGTGATTTTAAAGTATGGAATTAGCCTGGTGACTATGTTTTCAGGAACCAGCTCTTTGGAAAGTAGGCTGCATTTGAGATGCTCAAAATTGCCTAACAGAAAGAAAGCACATCTCAAAGTACCGTGTAGAATAAGTTTAAGAATTTGACTAATCGAGTAATTCCCATTCAGCATATTTCCCAAAATAGTGAATCTAAGATGAGATTCCAGTCATGGCTTGCTGGCTCCTCTTGTCCCCACTACGCGCAGTGGAACGGGCTGAGCATTTTTGCCCCCTCAGCATTTTTCTTGTCTTCCCTGACAGACTGAAGTTGAGGAGGAAACTTTTGAATATTTCCAGACTCTGTTTCTTCCCCAAAGCAAAGAGCAAAAGTTTTTGCCCAGGAAATACTTGAAAATTATAATTTCCCTTGTTTTCAGTCCATAAGTTCTAGTGGGAATTGCTTGAGCCACTGAGTTGTAGAGAACCATTGCAACCAGTTTTTCTCCTGATTTTCCTCATGTCTTGTTTTCCTCATGGTCTCATGTTCCTCATGGTTTCATTTTTTACTCTACTGCTTGCTTCTTTGATCCAGCTCTACTGAGTTTCTCTCCCATATGTTTATTACCTTCTTTTCTTCCTAGAAATTTTTTTCTGCTACCTCTGAACATCACACTGAGGGTTATTAATTAATGTAAGTAATTCAGTGACCTCTTTCCAAAATTAATTTAAACAATAAACCTGGAATAAAATTTTTTAACCTAAATTAGTGTGCACCTGTTCCTCCTTACACTTTTTTTCCATACTGGTCTCTGAAGTCCTGGATGCTGGGTCTCAGCAATATGACTAATTTGCAGCGCCTAGTGCCAGCTGTTTCCTGTCAGATTTCTGGATTAGAAGGATACAGAATGCAAAACAGCCCTACTTTCCCAGAATTCCCACAGAGACATTGGTGATGAAAACTGTAGCAACAGGGCCTTTATAAATTTGGGGTATAAATCTGGATTACTGCTCTACTGTGCCATAGACATGAGGTCTGAAATCTTCCTTTGAGAGCTTCTGTGTGTGTGTTCATGATACAAGATCAGCTAATTTATGGAGAAGTCACAGTGTATCATCCCTCCCTTCGTTATTTCTTTTAAACAATTTCAATGAACTGCAAGGAAAAATTTCTTTCCTATCATCATACTGAAACCAAACACCTTTCTTCTTTTTGTGACGGTAAGACATGAGAATTTCAAATACATGCTTTTTTCCTTCAGCAAATACGCCGTGGAAAACTGAATTTGAGTTGACAAATTTAGGAAGAAGATTTTTCTTCTGTGATATTTTCTTTGAAAATTCCTTTTTTTTTTGACAGGCTATAATTTTATTGTGATTGAATTACATGTAAGCTACAAAGTGCTAGGAGGAGCCATTTGTTATTAAGAGCATTAGAAAGCTTTTTCTAAAACCTTTGGCAGGCCAATTTAAAAATAATTATAACTGTAAACTAATTAGTTGATGCCCTTGTAAACTGTCAGAAAATTCATTTGGGACCCAATGCAACATCTGAAACTTTAAAGAACAGGTATTCTGCGTACAAACACGGGGGTTTAGTGTTAAATCTCAACTGAGTTTGAAATTTGGAAGTATTTTATTGCCCCCTTGGTCTGGGCCAAGACCATTCATTTGAAGAAAAGGCAGAACAAGTCTGTGCAGGGATTCCAGGAGTGGACACTAAAGTAAGATGATTTTCCTATTTAGCGAGTTTACTGCTGCACTTCCTGGGAGAAATTTTAACTGGCCAATGAAAAGGAGAAGCAGTAGGAAATCTCTAGATACCATGTGTGTTTCATTTCTTCATTTATTTGTACGATTGTTTATTCTAGAATTAACTTCGGCTTTTGTAGGAGGATGATTTTATGAGTATTTTAACAATACTCGTATAACAATAGTGTCCAGTATATCTTTGACAAATAACTTTTCTGTATAGAACAGTTAGTCTGCTATGGAAAAAAATGGAAATATACATGTAAAATAAAAATAAAATATATTAGGATCTGTATTCCCTCAGTATTGTGTCCCTAGTGGAAGTTAATATGGAGAACCATAGACATTTTTTCTTTCTTAAATGTAGGGTAGGTGAATGAATTCTTTTGAACAGCCAAGGAGAATTACTGCAGATCTGTAAAATCAAATACATTAGGGAATATAACAAAACAGCTGGACTTTTCATCTCTTTTTTTTTTTAAAGTACAGCTACATTGATTCATTTAAAGAATTTTTCTGATGTATCTGGACACCATCTAAGCACAATTATACTCGTAAGTAAGGTGTCCAAACACAGCTTTGATCTGTCTGTGAATCACACAATTCATTGATTAGATGAATAGTAAAAATTGGCATTTCTAATAAACTAATGGAAAACCGAGCAACCTAATTTAAAAAATCTGGTAACACATACTCTTCCTATGAAAATGTACAAACAAGACAAGCTCTAACTTCTTTTAGTTTAATCAGTATCTTCTTTTTCTGCTGATAATATGTAAAAATATTAGGATATTTTGAGAACCAGTATTTATATACACATTAATATGCTTATCCTGAAACCCTCCCGTTCTTGAAGCTGGAAATTTCACATTTAACAAAACTGCAGTACCCAGAAACATCAGTTGATGCACCTTCAGAATAAATAATTTCTTTTTGTCTAGAAGTAGGTTGCAGTTCAAATCCTGGCCTCTAATCTATCTCTTCTCTCCACTCCTACCCCCCAACTCCTAACAGTGGATACCTTCTTCAGAGTCAGTGTGTTTGGGATGGAGTGATGGAAGGTCACAAACTACAAGATTTCTCTCATCCCCAGGTAAAAATGGGGTCTATGTCCTGAATAAAATTAGATAGCTCATGATTTCTGAGATAGGGATTTGAACACAGCGAGATCCATTTTTAAGTATAAAAGCTAAATCCAGTATGAATTTTGTGGCCTTTATTAGGAAAGAGGATAGAAACATACTGCTGACTATCGTATGACAATACAATATGGCAATATGAGAAGAAAGAAGGAAATATATTAGACTCTTGCCTGTTTCTTTTTATGCTGGATAATACTGAGAATAAGAAAGAGAGGGAAATTCACGAAGGCAGCGAAAGAAAAGGAAGAGAGAATGAGACCAAAAACAGTGAAATGCATTAAAATAAATAAACAAATAAATATATAAAAACCATTTAGCTTTTTCACCCAAACACCACAGGCTGCTTTAAAATTAGGAGACCCAAAGGTATTATAAATGATTAAACTGAGATGAGGAAAAGGACCCTCTCCGTGGAGGAGAGCACAAAATAAGAAAGTGGTAGTTAGCTCCAGATTTAGATCAATACCAAGTTCCATAGCATAGCTTCAGGGATAATCAAATTGTGAACTTAATTTGGATTATGGTAAAGACTGAGTTCAATACAAAGGTTCTATAGTTATTTTGATCAACTCTGTAACAGTCTGAGATTCTTGGACACTTTTGTTGAACCTTTATGAATTTAATCAAAATGAAGCTGTTTAGAAAATAATACTGAAACAGCCATAGATTCAGCCATTACAACTAAAGTCCACGGTTATGAGTAGTTGGGCAGTACTCGAAGTTGCTCTTCATGTGAGGGTGTGATGGGAGTGCATGGAGATGTTTTGCCTTCATATCCATCTTTGGCCTGCATATCCATGATGTGTAGTCCAGAAGTAATGGCTGCAGCAAGGACAATCTGGGTTCAGAATAAAAAAGATCATGAAACGCTACAAGGGATTGGCTAGAAAAGTTCATCCCTGTCATTAAGAGAAATTTTTGTTTGACTTGTCCAGGAATGACAAAGAAAACACTGGTTCTGCCATTGGGCTTTTTGAGGTCCCTTTTAGTCCTATAATCCTGCCTTATAGATGGGCATCATATTGGCTTTGCTAGGCTCAACAAGCCAAGCTTCTACATTCTCAATTTTTCCATTTGCGAACACAAATGAATTTACAGAAATAAAAGCAAGACTTACAGGTATTCATTCTAATTGTGTAGACACAATTAGTCCAATTGTGACTACTTTAAATACATTAATTGTAACAACATTTAAATGAAGTTATTCCTAGTTGCATAAGAATGTTATGATTAATGACGTTTTAGTATTCAGACTATCACTTAATTATCTTTACATGTTCCTGTCAGACACTGTGTCTATGCAAGAGAGTAAGGTTGGAGGAGCTTATGAGAATATAAATGGACTTCTTTTTTCTTGATCTGTCACTGAGTGATTTACGATAAGGATTGAATGTGTCTTCTGAAAATTCTGAGCCTCCGAGGAAATAAACGGAAGTAGTAGGCAAAACTCTGACAACACTGTTCTAGGGGAAAACAGAAGCTCAGAAGGTTTAAAAAAAAAAGGAAGAACGACCATGGGAGCTGCTGAATTTTTGTTAGCTGTGGGTTAGCTCAGACACAAAAAGTAAAATGGGAACAACGAAAAGATTAAAAATGCTGTGGACTAATTTAGGCATGGCACAGGACAGTGGAACTACAGGAATAGCTTTATCCATCCTGTGGCTTCTTGTTGAATAGCAAAGATAACTATGTTAATGTTGAGAATGAGCTAAAAAATGTGTTTTGTCCAAAACACTGAAGTACCTCGGATTGGCTTGTGACATGAGAAAACAGGAGAAATCTTTCCTCCTGGTATAAGCAAGGAATATAATGAAATGATTAAATATAGTGTCTTTTGTGTGGAGGAAATGAAGCTGACGGGAAACAGAAGTTTTCAAAGATGAGACAAAATGTGTTTACTGATGAAGGCATATGAGGAGCCTTTGGGCATGTGCAATGAATGGAGCATACAGATGCTACCAAATTTGCACCTTTTCACCTATCCCATATCCGAAAAAATAAAATACTAAAAAATCTCAGCTAAAAGTTGTTGGATCATGAATGTATCTGATGAAATCAGCAAGAATAATAGAGATATTGTTAAAAATACTGGATGACTAGAACTCAGGGAAAGGTAAGAGTTCATGTCAGTTGTTCAACAAAGCAATGTGATATTTAAAAAAAGAGAGGGAGGGAGGGAGAGAGAAAGAGAGAGAGAATACAAGCATAATAGGGGAAGAGGTCCCTGAAGTAGAAGTGTGATACAAGTGCAGTGTTCTTTGCCTGACAGCTGCTTGTGGTGATAAATGGATATAAGTGCTGTCAGAGAGCTGGATTACTTACTTAGTTAATATCTGTAATATCTGTATCTACCTTGTTGCTTCCTCTAGCTAAATAACACTACTTTCCTGTGGCTATCCAGTTCCAAAATAATCAGTATTGTTAGTCTTTTAAATGTGGTGCTCTCTCAGACTACACATTACAGAAGGGGGAATAGCCATCAATTATTTGGTGAACAGTTTTGTGAGAAAGAAGAGAAGC
Source organism: Struthio camelus (assembly GCF_040807025.1). Lineage (NCBI taxonomy): Eukaryota > Metazoa > Chordata > Aves > Struthioniformes > Struthionidae > Struthio > Struthio camelus. Next base: position 51,021,081 of record NC_090982.1, read on the forward strand.
AGTTCACATTTGGGATTTTAAGCACAAAAATGCTATTTTTATGCATGAGTTTTTAGATATGAACTATCCCATGTATCCAAGAAATTATTGTATAGTATTTCTGGGCATGATAAAAATGTGATCTGTAGATAATATTTTTTTATCTTATCAGACACACACATATTAAAATCTATAGTTTATAAAAACAAAGCTATTGGATCTAATTAATTAATTTTAAGAGCACATCCAATATTGATCAAAAAAGTCATCTTTTGTAACAAGACTAGATGAAAACGCTACCAAAATAAATATTATGCATTGATCAAACAATAGCTATTTCTTTCATTTTTTTCCAGAAAATATGCTCTCTCTGAAGCAAATTAAATTGATTTAATTTCTGCTAACTTGATCTCAAACTCATTTGAAGTTGCAGTGGAAGTTTTTTTTCTCTAAATCTATTTAAAGTTTTTATTTCCTTAATAATTCCTGCTTTCATTTCAAACCGAATTTATTGCTCACTAAAAATCCTTTCATTTGAAGTACTGTAGGAATCACTTTAATCTTTGACATTGAATGTAATCGTAATGAAGAATTTTAAATTATTTGTATTTTATTCATTTTATTCTAATTGTTCATGCAGGCATCTTGTCACCACTTTATTAATGGAAAGTGACCCTTTTCTCTTCCCCACTGTCAAAATCCCCAAACTGTAGCATTGCACTAGGAGTGTATCTATAGCAAATTTTTTTATTTACATAGTTAGATAGAAGGCTGACATTCGTCCCACAAGTATTTGTGAAATGCTTCATTTGTCAATTAAATTTAAATTTTGATATAACAGTAGGGCAGTGCAAGTAATTGCTATTCTGTTGGCAAACCACAGCAAATTTTTTGATGGTCTGGACTGACCCCGAAAGTGGTTATTTCCTTTTTGTTATTAAACTGTAAAACCCAAAATGTTTGCTTCAGGTTGAGTGAAATGAAAGGGGAGAGGTGTAAGCAGAGAGATTCCTGTCACTGCTGGTACCTCAGTAGTAATGACAGTCGCCTTAGATATCAGAAATTTGTCTGAGTAGATTGACAGAACTCAGGAATTTGGAGAATGGGAGAAAAAGTAGAACACTGTTTTATAAAGCGTTTGCTGTTGACTATTTTTTTCCTTGCTTTGACATGATAACATGGAGCATAACTGCCTTTGAATTCAGTATAAGGGACACCCAAATCCCTACACAGCTGAGAGAAAATATATTCCTATACTGCAGTCAGATTTGAATGAAAATATCAAAGTATTGGATTTGTCCGTGTAACACAATCATTCAATCAGGAGATTTGCATGCCTGAACCCATAGGCTCCATGTTCTCCAAGGACATGAATATCTGAATATCTAGATATATCTAGTTTGCAAAGCCTCAGCTGTAAAGTTTAAAACAAAAAAGAAAGTCTAATGAATAGAATATTAACCCATGATAGGTTTCGTTGGTATGTGTCAACATATTCCCCACTATCCAGGATATATGGTATATCTTAAGTGCTGTGGTATGAAAAAGGATGATTTCACAGTGATTTAAATCTTGGGTAATTTTTTATTTCTTTGCATGATTGGCAGGTGACCTGGAATTAAAATGACCTTTTTAAAAAAATGAAGCAAGTTAGGTAGAGCAGAAAAATGTGAGATTAAAATAAAATACAGAGAATAATTATTGGATAAGCGTCTGAAAAGGTGGACACATTGAGCAGATGAAAGGTTAATAAAGTAATAATAGAATTAAAGGGTTTGGCTACATAACGATCTGCAGATGAAAGGCAAATCCCAAGCCTGTAAAGTGGCAGCAGACAGTAATCTGTTTCCTATGTGATGTAGAGATTGCATGGAAGGGAGGGAGGGAGGATGGACAGTTGGGTGGATGGACAGACAGATGGACAGACTTTTCAAATGTAACTTTACTATTTGAGGCTATCAACAGCAAGGAGCTGGCTAATTAATTACAACGAGAAGTCTCAGCTGCTCTGTAAAAGCGTAGGCCTGTGAAGGGTACTGAAAATGGAAGCTTGCATAGCAACAAGCATTCTCTCAAGGGTGCTGATCACTGTCTCCATAGCAGGAAAGAGAAAAGGAAGTGAAGTAAGAAAAAGCAAATGCGTAACTTTGTGTATATATATATATAATATAAATATGTACACACACTTACATAGCTTTCTGTTGTGTCAGGTGTGAATACTTGCAAGGCAGGGTTTTGCTTCTGTAATAAGCTCTAGCTGGTTACTTTACAATGTCAGAAGGAAATACTAGGAAAAGCTTCATATAGCTATTTTATGCCTCTTTGCATAGAATTGGATTCTTTCATAGTCTTATCTTTGATAGTGAAAATTGCAAATCTAGTTCTGATTTTCACCCACTTCCATGAAGGATGGACTGCTTAGAGGACAAATGTGCCTAGGCACAGAGCTGTGGAACAGCATTCTTCAACAGTTCAGTATCTAACCACAGCAATTGTATTGCACTCTTAAAAGTGAATGCATTCCTTGCCTCTATTAATAAAAATTAGACCCTAAATTTGCTGTTTAAGTTTTTAGCATATTGTTTTTGTATTAAGGACCAAGGTTAATGGAAGATCAAACTGTTTTCCTCTCTTGCAATGATTACAGCTTTTCCTGCTGATGTGAGCTTTTTTCTGTTATATATTACAAGGGATGCTAGATGATAGTGGCTTATGTTTCCTCAAAGAAAATGGCTTACTCAGATATGCTATTTGGTAATATTAGTACCCAAGTAAGCTGGCCATTTGCAGCTTGAAGCTTCCTCCTACTAAGTTCTCTAAATATATCTCAGGGTACAGATGCAGCCCAGATGAAGGTAGAGGAGCCTAACCTGATTGATTTTTTCCTTATGCATCTATTCCCTAGAATCAGCATCCTGGCAATAATACAGAGAAATATAATATACAAAAAGTATTTTTTATGATCAAAGTTTTAATTAAAAAGGTAGGAATCCAACTTTTTTTTAAAAAAAAACACCCAAAAAACTGAAGATAAGGCCCAATTCTAACTTCAGTCAACTGACCCAGTACCTCTTTACCTGCTTAACCTCCTTTCCTTTGAATCCTTTAGAGGTATTGCAGCTATCAAAGCTGGGTATTCATTGTCCACAGCAATATCTTGTTTTCTGACAGCTGTCCTCAATCCTGCATCTAAAACTGGCCACAGGACACAGGTGACTGAACGCTACATGGGGTTCCCCCTCCTACTTGGTTTTTGTGCATTTTTCCTCCTTGCTTCCTCTTGCCCTCCTTCCCCCTAATTAGCTTGGACTCCACTATTGCCGCTTTAAAAGCATGCGGGTAGCTTGCAGGACTTCCCTTGCAGCCCTTACAGGTTAGTAACATTGCTATTGGAACTTTTATACTTTTTTTTCTGTATTATGCTCTTCAGTTGATGCCTTTATTATAGTAATTTAAGCTGGAGGAAAGCTTCCTTTTTATTACAATGACTTTCTTGGATTGCTTAATGTAAACAAATAATCTTAAAGTGTAACATTTTATACGTTCTTTTTGTCTAACACAGACACATGCAGTTGTTTTTTGTAAGTTCTTTGATTTGAAAGATTTTACAAAATGGTAAGATAGATTTTTAGACATAACACCTATCACCTGTGAAAGCCCTGTGGACAAGGACTTCTGCTTGGTAAGTCTCTAAGGACGCACTGTACGCTCATCCTTACAGTACCTTCTAGCTTTTTGTTACCTATATATTGTCCATGATTTATGTAACAGTTCTCAGTGTTGGCTTTCCGTAATGAAAAACGGTTTGTTATAGTTTAAAAGTTTCCTTTCAAGGAAGCTCACCCACTGTCTCAGTGAACCTCACTTCACACCTAAAGGCATTGATGATTTTTATCTCTCTTTCTGGCTTGTTTTTTTTTTTCTTGTATGTTTTGTGCTGATGATTTGAGAAATGAGATACACTATTTAAGCTGCAGTTGTGCTATTTAAGAGTTTCTATATTTTTTCTATCCTTTTTGTAAATAAAACTGTTAACATCTGATTGTTATATCTCACACAAAGAAAAAGAACACATTAGTTCTGGAGTGTAATTAAGTAATACTAGTCAGGAAGCAGGAGTCTTGAACTTCAAGACAAACGTTTATTTTTTCACTTAGTTTCTCAAAACAAAGGATAAATATGTTGGAAATAGTCTAGCTTTAATGTGTTTTAACCTTAGAATTTGTTCTTCTGGAATTGTTCATTTGTTTTAAGTGTTGTTAATAGAAAATGTATAGTTTCACATAAGTCTTACAGTATTTCATTTTAAAGCCCTGACTAAGAGATTCAATGAGATGAATATTGAAGCTTTCTTTAAATTAAGAGATCAGTTACTTATTGCATTATCAAAGTAATTAGTTCTAAAATTTACTAACTTTTCAGGATGGAGCATCAACTCACAGATTTGAGAGCTGGGGTTGGTAGTAATAGGACCCTGAACTTGACTTTAAATTAGCTTTGAAAAATCTAATTTCTGCTTGTGACAATTAGTCCTTTCTTTGAATGGATATACTGAAATATGGTTAAATATGTTTCAACTAGCAAAGTAAAAATGATGGTTGCTGTATACACTTACACTCGTAGGATGTGTTTCTCTCCTTAGATTGGTATTTAAAAGAATTATATTCTTGGCAATAATTCAAGAATGTAGGTAATTTTATCAAACAAAAAAGGAATTTGCAAATTTCTTAACAGTGATCCCTCTAATAAAACCATGACCAGATGTTGTGATTATAATATCTTTTATATGGCAAAAAGGCAGTTTCTCTATGCTATTGCTTCGTACTGGTGAGTCTACTAGATTCTTCAGTGTGTACAGATATACTTACCTCTATAAAGCATAGCTTATGAGTTTTTTAATACACTGTCATCCTAAGGAATAAATAAAAGTATTTTTAATTAACTAAGGCACCTGAAAAGATTTAAGGTCACAACTGGAAATGGATTAAATAGAAGAATCTCTTTAAGTTTACAGGTGTCTTCCTTTGGTAAGGATTTAGGGATTTTGTTATAGTCTTAATAAATATTTACATAATTACCCTATCTAATTAAGGTATTCTAACTTATCAAAAAGTTTTACTTTTATGCATTGTAGTCTTCTATTGCTTTTTGAAGTCGTGTGCGTGTTGAGCCCGACATCTTCATAGAGCTCTCCAAAGTGATTCTTACCTGATTTTCCTCAGAGGATATTACTTAGAACCCATCAGTGTATGTAAAGAGTTTAAATTCTTCCTCCTCTGTGTGGTGCTTTGCATTTCTTTATGTTGATTTTCCCCTGGCAATATGATGCTTTGCAGCCTACTTTTAACTCCTTACGGAGCTCCTCACAAAAATTCCTGACATTAATTAATCAAAACTATTTGATTTCATTGTCAGATTCTGCTACTGTATTGTCTCTTCTCTGCCCATCACCCTCTTTTTACTTTGCCTCCTGTTGTATGGATGATTAGCACTGACATTCTGCAGCACCCATTGCTTCCTTGGTAGTATTTAGAGGAACCCTAGAAGTGCATGAAACTACATAAGTGCAATGGTAAAAGGGATAACCTGGACAGATAAATAAAATGAGACAGGTCTTACATGGAGATATGGCTCTCAGGTCCTGATGCATTATTCAGTAAATAATCAATTACATTTATATATAAGGGTATTTTTGATCTTCAGCAACAACAAACTTTTGTTGGTACTGTACAGCTACATTTTTGTTCGAATTTTCTAGCTTATTCACCGTTGTGGGTTATCTCAATAAGTCCTATAAACCTGTCCAGAGCTTTAACAACATAGCTGGTAAGGGCATTCTCCTCCTGAGCAATTGCTGGTGTCACTCAGAACACCATTACTGGGGCCTGTCCAGGCTATGGTTAATAACATCAAGATGACAGTGAACTCAAACCATTACAGTATTTATCACAGAAATATGTCCCCAGAGATAAAACATCCTATCTCCTGGAGCAGACTTTAATCACATGTGGCTGATGCCATCCATCTCTGAGAAATTGAAACCGAAAACACTATATTTTGTTTATTTTTCAAAGCGAGTGTAGTCTGTTAGGGTCAAGAACTTAATACACTTTAGATGACTTCTGGAATTTCTTTTAGCAAATTTATCAGTCTGAAGAGTAAACAGCCATCTAGGGAAAGGGCAGGATACTTTTTGAAAGGGACAAGCATTTTCAAACCTCAATGTCATTAGAAAACACAAGCACAGAAGCAGAGTAGAAGGTCTCCAGTGTAACAGTTCCACATATCCCTTTGCTGAATCTGTGGGTACAAATTCTGATCTGAAAAAGGGATTGGTCAGTTGTTGGTTTTTTTCTGAACTCTCTTAAGGAAATATATAGGGGGGAAAAAAGTAATACAGTTTTTCCTAGGATGTTGACTGGCAGCCAAACGTTTTGAGGTCTCTCTGACAGGGAAAGGAGTTTTGGATATGGAACAATCCAGCTCTGAGAGTGTTACACAGTTTATCAGGTAGTCGATCTCAAAAACTGAGAGCTGGCACTCCTAGCCCCCCATTTGGGGTTGCTCACTGTCAGCCAGCTGACGGACATAACACTGCAAGCCTGGGAACCATGGCTAGTCTGTAAGCACTGGTGCTTGGAGGATTTAGTCTGGTCTTAGAGGTTGGACTTTTATCAGCATAATGTTCTGGTACTTAGTCAGCACTTAGAAACCCAGGAAACACTCTTCTCAGCAGCCGACCAGGCATATTGGAAAAGGCCCAGAGTAGGCTGGGAATTTAGGATGCTGGTAGCTGAAGACTGTGGATTGTCACCTTCCGAATAGCTTACCAGGCTGGGGGCCTCAGCAGCATGCCAGGTGGGCTGCCAAAAAACCTGTCGCGTATCAAAATCAAGTTCCCTCCATAAAACGTTTCTGCAGTGAGAAATCAGCAGTCTTCTCTAGAATGGTGTTCCCACCCGAAGCTGTGGGCGTTAGTCTCCTGCAGGTACTCCTTGTCAAGGCTAAGTAATAGAACGTGAAGGAACTGCTAGGTTGGACTTGCCTTTTCCTGGAGTAATTGGTCTTGTTTTACATACAGTATATTGCCTGTCATTCTGACAAGCAGGTCTCTAAAGAGTTCCATTCACAGCAGAGCAAATTTAGAGATTCTTAACCAGCTCATTGACATGAGGCTGATAAACAGCCAAAACAGAATTAAGAGCTTGCGTGGTTGTATGTAACAGAATACAGCTGAAATGCCACCTTTTGGCAGTTTGGATATGCACTGTTATTATGTAGTACTGACAAGTCTTTTTTTTTTTTTTTTTTTAACTGAAGATACAACAAGAGTGGATTTATTATATTTGAACTAAAATTTGAATTTTGTAGTGCCTTGGATCAAAATGGGATTCTAATTCTACTTTTCTAGAAGTGAAGTTTTGCATTTCTAACTTCTTTCTTGGGAGATTTCAAGGCCTTTTTTCTATAGCTTTTTACCATCAGGCCTTCACAGATAATAAATAGCAGCCATGAAATTAATATAATATAAAGGAAAAGTAATTAACCATATTACTGTTACACCTGGGAAAGCTTGTCTCACAACTGCCTTTTTTCTCTTCTGATTTATGAAGATCAGCCCTTTAGAAGAATGTCAAAGTAGACGACAGGGATAATGAGACACTATTTTCCTTTCAGGTAGTTGTGTACTTCTTTCTAAAACTCATTTACAATTAGTTGCTATTATAAATCCAAATTGCTAGTCGTAATTTTGTTAACCTTAGCTTTGCTAATATTGTGTTAATTTCACACATTTTTGGATATTATAAGAAGCGATTTTAATTTGCTCAATAAAGTTAATATCCCTTTGTAGGACAAAGTTTTTTTCTCCTGTTACATGCAGATGTGTTAAAACATTGGAAAGTTGATATGAATGTCAGTTGGCTTTTTTTTATATATTTGAAGTTGCATGGAAAATGTTTAACTGAGTCCTGACCCAGTAAACTCTTTCATATGATTTCAGTAGGCATGGACTTGGTTTATTTAGTAGGTCATTCTATGGAAAGAGTTCATGTCCCCTAAAAATGGATATTCTCTGTCTTTGGGCTTCAGCTGGAGAGCTACTGGGAGGATTGGAGGAGGCAGTTAGCTCTAGCCATATACTCGCATTACAACTGAAATTGTCATCAGGTGCTTTGCTGTACAACAAATATACCACCTTTTCTGCAATTGAGCTGTGTTTTTGTGCATCTGTGGAGCTGATGGACTGTGTGATTCTACTTTAAAAAGCAGTATCTTTGTCTTAAACAAACTCGCAAATCCCTGGAGGGTTTTTCGTCTTCCTTGGGGTATTGTGAAGCTCACTGTAGTTCAGTTGCTTAAGTATTTTCTGAAGTGAGCTTGTTTGGATTTGCAAGTGGCTCTGTGCAGCCAGCCACCCTTCTAGTGGTGCCTGAATGAACTTATTTTAAATGCAGCTCGTATGTACTTACCATATGTCCCAACCACACCTGTCATGGTAGCAAAGACATACAGCTACCATTGGTATTTGCCAGGAATAAAAGTGATTACTTGGCATCAGTGACACTGATGCCTTTCCACCATTTCAGGCAATGAACCCCTAGCAGTGCATGCAATGGAAATGCTCTAATCTGTGATCAAAAACATAGTGAGTTTGTTTTTTTTTTTCTAATTTGATCTTATTCAGTCATGTAGTTCCTTCAGACTTAGCTAGTCTTTTTAATTTTATTCTTTATCCTCAGCTGACAATGGTTTTCCTCTTCATAGCAGAGTTCTTTAGTGCTTATTGAAGTGACTTATTTCTCTCCTCTTTAAACATGTGAAGTCTGTAAAAAAATCCATTCTTTCACTTTTACTTGTAGCCTAGATCTGACTTACACTAGTATCTCCTCAAGTTAGCTTTTAATATGGGTCAATAGCCTTGACTTTTTATCTGAGGCTTGCTGCTGTATCCAAAGAAAGCAAATCTTACAAATGAGCTAATATTTTTCAACTGCTAGTGTAACTGCCTTAAGATCTGAGGATGGTCAATTTTATACTTTTATCTCTACGATCCCTCTATAGCCACTGTTCCCAGATTGACCTGTCTTAACTTCTATACGCTTATGAGATCTGTGAAGTCTTTGTGCTGTTTCTATTTAATTCTTTCTTAGTATGACTGAACTACGTTTTAAAGAGAGCTGCTTATTGTGATAGTCACCCTTGACTTTTTCATGTGAGTTTAAAAAAATCTCCAGATATAGTTTCTGTCAGTGCAGCTTATTGCTGTGGACAAGTGCAATAGGCTTTTCCATTATTTGATTAGCCAGTGCAGGAAGGCTGACGCAAGCCTTTTAAGTATGTTCCAAACATACGATATCTTTAAAGAGAGACCTTCACACATGAGTTAATTTTAACATATAGTGAATCAAATGAATGAATCAATTGGCACTCTGGAGTTTAGCTTTATATAACAAAATCAACGTCCAACTAATGTTGTGGCCAAACAACTGGCTTACATTATATTCAGCGTTTATTTTTGTAATTTTTAATTTTACCTTTCCGTAATTACCACATTCATGTCTCTTAATTGGAGTCTATATCTTCTTCCTCCCTGAAACATAAAATGGTAGTGGTGAGCTGGTGATACAAGTTATTACCAAAGATATTACAGCTGCACTGTGGGACCAAAAAGGAGGAGAACAACTCATTACTGCTTATTATATTTATTACTTATTATGTGCTGGCAGTGTATCTGGCCATGTGCAAACATAATAAGAGAGCTAATATAACTACCATACATACAATATGAGGAGAAAGTATAAGTGGTTGGACATTTTTCTATGAACAGTATAATCTTCTCTAAGCAGGTTTTTAAAAAAAGGTAAGCAGGTATATAAAAGCCTGGTTTCCAGGCTTTTGTTCTGTTATGATCCATCACTGTTTACTTGTCCAACTTTTTGGTGTCACTGATATTAATAGGCAATGTTTCTGTGTGTTGGAGGGAACGTTCCTCCCTTTTGGGTGTAAGCAGTGCAGCGTCTGTTCTTCTAAGCCCGCCAAGCTGGTCAGGTTTCACCCTGCAAACATCTTGATAGCTCCTCCATTCACTAGGGTTTAGTTTATAGAAATCCTACTACTAAGCTTGTTTTTTCTTGCTGTGTCCTAGTCCCCAGAGGCTTCTTTTTGACACTCTGCGCAGGAGCTCTGGAGAGCAGCTCAGCTCTTCCCTGTGTTGTTTCCTTCCTACGCTTATTCTCGGATTTGCTCTTCAAAGAGTCTTTGTTGGGCAAAACATTAGAACATAAGAATAACCTGCTGTCCCACCTCCTCTGACGAGGACCAAAATAGAGAGGAGTATAGGAACACAGCAAGCATATAGTGAAGCCCTTCCCGAAAATACTCTTCCAAACGACAACAGATTTTTTTCTAGTCAGAGATGCTTTTTATGGGCGATAGTTCTTGATGGATTTTTCTCTTACGGGCTTTCAGTCTCCCCTTGACCTCACATGCAAATTTAATGTTCACAACACCTTGTGGCACGAACTTTCACAGATTAATTACAAACTGAACGAAAGAACAATCTCCTTCTCTCTTCGAACTTGTACTGAAGCGTTCTCTGTTGCTTCTCTGTGAAATACAGTCTTTCATAAAGCCTCCTCAGTGGAATTCAGCTATTTCGGTAACTATCCTTTGGAAGCAACAGAAAAAGCTGAGAAAGAAGTACAGTAAACACCCTCCATCGCAACAGTCGAGGACAAAAGCAGGGTTATCTAGATAGCAGATTGGAGCTGAAGTATGATTTAGCCATCTAGAACTGCCCTGGTAGAGGCAAAAGGGAAGGTCAAAGGAGATTTGCTTGTCTCTGACTCTCTCTGAACCTCTTCTCATCACTGCGTTATTGGAGGAATCATATTCTTATAGCTGGGACGTAGATGGGAGTTTAGAAGTTCATCAGTTTATTTCTTACTGTTATACTTCTGCTGAGTTGACTGCAGACTTCTCCACTCCTTTGAGCTTGCTTCTTCTCCTGCCAGATCATGCAGTGTGTGTAGTTCATGTAGGCTGGAGGAGAAAAAAATCAAAATGTTTTGAAATGCTGTTGAAACAATTACAAGGGGAAAAAAAATAAATCTGTACAGTGAACTGAAATCCTGCATGTACAAAATGACTAAACTTTTGTGAAAGAAGCTCTTGGACCTTTTGGGACCAAAAGTCCATGCTAACATGTTCCCACCTTCCTGCGCTGTAAAGCTACCATCACAAAGAACAGATTTACTTTTGTCTGACAAATTGTTTTTGTCAACATCCTGTGAATAAGCTATACACACACACACACACGTATATATATAAAAGCATTGACATGTGTGAACATATGTATGTAAATATACTTGGGTTTGGGGAAGAGGTGTGTGTATGTCTGTGTATGTATGCATAGGCATTAGATTAATTGCAGCTATCATACTGTAGACTTACAAAACAATGTATCAGGTGTTAAGTGCCATTTGTCCTCATAATACCTGCAGAGTCTTACTGCAGTGCACTTGGGGAGAAGAAAAATCTTATCTCATATTTGAAAAGTATTTTTCTTTAATAGCAATATTTTGAGATTCCATTAAGGTTCAAAACTTAAAATAAGTTTAAATGGACAAAAGTTAAGCAGCTGATAAATGAGATAAATCACACACCTCTGCAACTTATGGGAATGAATAATATGGAGCAACATCATATCTGTATGTTTAGTATGTATGTGGATCCAGGCATATTTGCAAAGGTGCTTAGGCAGTGAATTATTATGTACCTAAATGCAAGTGTTATTTTTACTGCATTGAATAGAAGGACTAGAATAGCCTTTTATTACTCGTGAGCATGTTTGTTGAAGACATAGAGATGGCCAGCATAATATCAGCATTTGTTAATAACTGCCATAGTGCCTATTTTATCAACTATACAGCAAATCTGAAAGACTAATATTTATACAGCTTTATTTCTGCATGGTTATAATATATCCAGAGTTATTGCTAATTTTTTAAGACTAGTTTAGTCCACTTCTAATTCAGTTGACAGTGCAGAAGACAAGATTCACATGTCTGACATTTGAAAAGCTATGAGGAGTTTTATATGAGCAGATAACCTGATGTTAACTCTAAGTTTTGACTTGCTGAGAGGCTCCAGTAGGCAAATAAAATTAAATAAAAACATTCATTTCATGTAATGGACTTTGTGATAACAGTGACATGCAATAATTCAGTGAAGCGTTGAATACTTTCTGCTCATTTCATTCTCGCGCACTTTGAGTAAAGTGAGTGTGATGATGGATGAGCACCCAGGGTACTTTAGATTGTAAGAATATCTGAATCTCTTTACATGCCACTGTGGAACAGAAATAAGAAAAATGTTGGAAAGGTTCTATGCTTTTGCCATCGCTCACAGGAAAGCTAGAGCATGCCAAGGGTTCTGCCTTAATTTCTCTTTTTCTCCTATTTTGGTCATCCCATTTACAGCAAAATCAAGCAAGAACTTTAGTTCCATTCTTTCCTCATCTTCCTTTTTGTGCTCTCTGGCTGTCAGTGGTGCTAACATCCACATCGTTCTGTTGATGAACGTGGATGATCCTTTGGACTTAAAACTTCCGTTCCTCCCGCATATGGAGTATCACAGCGCCTGACTTATTATCAACCCCAGCAATGCTATAGAGCTTGATTGCTTGCCATGAATTTCACCAGTAAAGCCACCAGAGTTCAGCTTTCATTTTTCTGTTTCTTCCTCCTGTTCTCCCAGTGGTCCGGTCACACTGCTGCCAGAAGATGCGATAAATTTTTCCCTTCTCCAGGTCTCTGAGTGTTTTAAGCTGCATTTCACTTTCAGGACATCTCTAACAATGAGAAGCTCGTTTACTTCTTTCTCTTACTTCTGCTTGCAATGTATGGTAGGACATGCCAAGCCTTTTTTCTAGCATATGCCGTTTCCATGGTTATTTCAAATTTTTTAAACAGTCTAACTCATCACCTTCATTGCCATTTCCTGCACTAAGAGAAAATGTGCTTCCCTTCTTACTAAACCAAGTTAGTAATCAGTCTAAACTTAGATCATGATTTCTAACCCCCTTTCTTAAGTCCAGGTAAGGCTGTTGATCGGTATTATTTCATGTGGGATTAGAAGAGTCAAATCGGTTCACGAAACAGTAGTGTGTTAATCTTAATACAATTTAATCATTTTTAATGAGGCTGTGTATTTTAGAAAACGCTTCAGGAAGAAACTTTTCAAGTAAGTTTAAAAAAAAGTTGCAGAAAGCTAACAATTTTATGCTGATAAGTTTGAGACTGGACTCAAGCTGTAGTTCACAACTCTTCCTATCTTCCATTTTTACAATCCAGAATATCTCTTGAGTTCTGTTCGTTCCCCATGGGCCTTGACTGAGCCTCCTCTTTCCAGCCGTCTTCGTAATCAGTTCCCTCCTCAGTCCTAACAGCCTTCTCTACAAAGGCACAAATGCACAGATGTGCTGTTGCTTGCCAAGAATTTGCTGATAAAGCTTGGAATATTAAGAAAGACATAAGGAAACTGCAGTTCACTTAGAAAAGGAACAGCATTTAATTTCTTATTGTTTAATGTCTGTACCTTCTGTCGGTGTAAACACAATAGGGTAGTTAAAGATATTTTCATTAGGAGTTTTTCTTTAAATCCCTTCAACCACAGAAATGCTATATATTAAAATGACAGACACAAAGCAACAGAAGTAGTGTTCTAGCCTGTCGGTTTTAGCAGAGGAGCTATACAAACAAGAAGAGCTTCCTCTGTATTGTCTAAATACAAATTCTCATCTCAGGCTCAGTTTTTAACATGAAGTCATAGATTATGAGCATACTGAAGCAGACTGAATGTTACTGCTATTATAATATAGAAGAAAATGGTTACTAATATATAGGACGTTTAGCAGAGAACTATAATTACGTGATCACTAGAAAGGTCAACAGGTACTATGGTAGTTAAAAATCAGGTAAGGCAGTGTAAATCTTCAAGGCAGTCTTCAAGGCTGGCAGAAGATATTTTTATTACGTGTGGCCTCTTTGTCAAGTTTTTGTTAGCTTTGTGTTTCTATGGAGTTTGTATCTCTGAGGTTGGAATGTATAGCTATAATTTTTGATTCACTGTCTTATAGCTTGCTTTTGTAATCAAGACTGTGTAGACTACGACTCTGGCAGTCAGTCTTCAGGTACCGGAGAATCAGCATTATTACTTTTTCTTATCACAGGACTAGTCTGAATCATTCACTTTGACTGAATTGAATGGAATCAGTCAATAATTTGTGTCTGCTTTTAAAAGGACAAAATTGCTGGGTGGCTCATTGATGGAGTACTTCGTCTGGTATAATAAGACTTTTTTTTTTTTGAATGTTAACATTTTATCTTTTTATCCAGCTTTTCCGAATCAATTATTTTATTCTACGCACCATCTATTAGTTTCTGTGTAACTTTATTTCATTTAATCCCTGCTGACAGAAGTTGATTGACATTTTATAGGGTGGAAGATTGTGGACATTCATTTATTGTCTATCATTTCTCAGTCTAGGCAGTGTGAACCATGAAAAGGGACAGTTAAAACCTCCTGAAACACAGCCTTTATATATGAAACTTGTTAACATCACGTATTCAAAGAGGCAGCCTGCAGGATTTAATTATATTATTTCTTATCTGGTAGCCTTCATTTTCACTCTATTTATGCAAGCATTTGCTCATATATCTGTAACTTCATATGAGCTAGTATAAAAATTTTAGGGAAATTTATTCATTCAAAAAAGAATATTCTTAAACTTATTTATCCTAACTATTACCTTGCTCATTTTATAATTCCTCCCCCATTATGGAGAAAGGTTACTGTGGAAAGGCTGGCTCTGCTGTCAAAGCTTCGCATATTGTAAAGCAGGAAGGAAATACCATATAACCTTACTCATACCTGCTCTCCTCTGGCTGGAAAATATGAATGTCCTTCATAGCAGAATAACATAGGCTTCAGTACAGAACATGAGCTGCTGCTGGGAAGAATTTGATTTCAGAAGTAGGAGGTATGTCTTTTTTTGAATCTGTATTTATACTGATTAGAAGCTTGCTATTGAGTTAAATGTATGAATGCAGCAGCATTACATGCAAGAAGCAGCCCTGGAAAAAGGAACCATGAGCGTGAATAACAACCCATTTCTGGAGATGCTCTCTGGTTGTTGCTTTTGGCCATAGGTGATTTTCAGGTGGATCAGTAATGCAAAGTGCTATAAGAGGGTCCTTCATCACAGAAGATAAAGCATTTGGTGTTAACTATTAGCATAAACAGCCTTTTGAACACAATCTGATTTATTAAATCCAGAAATAATTTACCAGAAGCTGATAGAAACATGCATGACTCATTACTGAGAAACCTTAGGTTACAGCTTCCAAGCACCACTGCAGAAGGTGCTGGCGATACTGCTTTTTCCCCCACGCCAGACTTTGGAAGCATTTCTAATTACTCATTGATTACATTTTTCTATAGTGGTGTAGGAGCAGAGATTCTCTTGATGGCTACTGAAAATATTTTACATTTGCATATTTTTTTAAAATTTGATCTTATTTTCCTGGTCATACAAGTTCCACAGTTCAGTAACTGTGAGGACAATGTACAATTTTATTAGTAATCCTTTTCAGTGTACAGCCTTTCATTGTTTTCCAGCTAGAGATAAACTTTTATTTCCTTATTTCTTCTCTTCTTGCCTAGAAGAGATGAGATATTCAGGCTTCTAACAAAAATAAATGGACATACTGTTTTTCCAGATATCAGAAGTGATGCCCCCCTGTGATCCTTTAGAACTGATACTCAACTCTAGAATCTTGATTACATATTTTGGGACAATTTTTAAATTATGTTTTTTGTTCATATTTAATTCCTCTGTAAAACTCATTCTTTGGCCAATAGCTGTTTATTCAGCTGTTGTTCAAGGGAATGTTACTTCATTTTTAGTATGTGCTTTTCTTCATTTCTATGTAATGGAGGCTACATAGAGAAATATCTTCCTATTTAACATATGTAAACATATTACTCTGTGACATGCTTACGATGTGTATTTATACGTTTATTATGCTCCCAGTTGAGAGTATTAAGTTTGTTGTATTACAGTTTTTTCATATCACCTAACTGAAAATCACAGAAAGGAGAAAGGAAAACTATATTCTTACAATGTGGCTCAATGTGACTTAGGTATGAAGTTCAGCTTGAAGGCAGTTATAGGACAAGATTAATACTAATAATTGAAAAACTGTGTTTCATACTTTTGAAATAAGACGCTCTGAGTTCTGTATGTTCCTCTAGGGGGGGAAAAAAAGGTGCACAACCAAGTGGTTCATTGTGAGTTTTGATTTACCATTTATAAATGTAATATGTTATTGAATAACGCTTTACAGTACTAGCGCACCCAGATTAAACAAGTCGTTTCCTGTGTCCTGTGTCTTTGCTCCCCTCAGATAGAGAATTTCCTTTTCTTACTGTCAGAGACAATCATTTGCTGTTGCTTGTGGCATTTATGCATAGAGATGAACAGCAAAATAAAACTCTTGCTGTACTTTAAACTCCAGTATAGCTGAAAGAAAATAATACATATTTTACACTACCGAAACTCAGCGGGATAGGAGTTAAAACAGCAATGAATATTGAAAGTGCTTTCTTTTTGTTTTTGAAATTCTAAGTTGACTTCCCATTGAATTCATCTTTTTTGACTTATATAACTATTTTCTTCTCCATATTGAGCACATTCATAATCCACTTCTAATAAAGTTTCCATAATCCTTGGAATCTATCAGCCCTCATTCATGACATATGAATGAAAAAGAATACTGTTGCTATTCAGGTAGACCATCTATAGGAAATAAATTTTTAATTGCTTCACGCATGTGTGCACGCACACACCAGAACAGAAAAGCTCAGTTTCATCTGTTGAATGGCAGCAGCGAGTGATTTAGGATAACTTATCTTCAGAGTTACTGTTCAGTTTTTGTTGCTCAGATGTGGATGCAAAAGAAAACAACGTGGAACGACCAGTCAAACTAGGGGAAAAAAAAATTTGTTTTTTACATAGCCTTTTTATGAGAGAGCTCAAATCACTTTGCAAAATCCTAATAATCTATCATTTTAAAGATGAGTAAACCTGTTTATCTACAGATTAAATAACTTGACTGAGTATGAGTTACAGAGATAGGAGTAAAACTGCTTTCATTCTTAGTGGCTCTTACTTCTAGGGCTAGCTTATCAGATGATGTAAATTGATATGGCAAAGGGAAGGAAGATTCAGAGAATCTGAAGTCTGCAACAAAAATTTAGCTGCAGCTGTACATATATTTCATGTACGAAATAGCCAGTTACCCTAACTTGAGGGCATTGCCGTTAGGGCCAGATTCTAGGCTAAGTGAAAAAATATGTATATGAAAATTATTGCAAATAAAAATAGATAAAATTGTAAATTTTTTGAAGTCTTTTATTTAATCAGAATTTTCAACACGCTGATGACTGTGATTCTTGGAAGTTATGATGATGTCTTTACAGTGTTAGTCTGCCTGTACAAAAGGAGATGAAACAACTTTGCATGTTTCTCTGATATTTTGTATTCAGTGAGCTTTAGGCACGGTTTAGGAACGTAGCACCTATCTTCTGTGAAAAGTTTTCTATGGCAAGAAAATGGAACAATAAAGGTTTTTATTACTAATGAAATGTATAAGTAATATTTGCAGGCTGAGGACACGTTTTGATACCCTGTGTTTTTTGTTTTTTTTTTCATACCTGGTAACACTCCCCAGTCATTGTATCTCTTCTAAATTTACAAGCGTATTTTTGGATTTATCTTCATAAGAGGAATAACTATTTCAATCCTGTTGTCTTGACATTACAATAATTTCTGTTTTAAAACTTACGTAGATTCCTCCATATGGTATGCAGCTAACGAGAAAGAAGAACTTTTGAATTTATTGTGTTTGTAAATCTGGTAGTTTGAGGAAAATATAGGGGCCTTTTTCCATAACAAATCAGTTTATTAGTTTTATTGAAGAAAAGATAAAGAACATGATTTAATAAGGTATAACAACTATATTTTGTAGGTTTTTATGTTTCACTCTTTGAAATAATGTGAATATAGTGCAGAAAAAAATGGTTTCTAGTATAAATAAGCTAGAATTAAATGATTTTATTTTTTATATGTAATATTCCTCAAAGAAGCGCAAAGGAAGGATTGTTCAAGGCATGAAACATTAAGGAACTGAGAAACATCATGACCCCCTGCTACTCCTCCCGAAGCAAGTATAATCTGAATGTTGTAATTAATGCTGCAGAATGGACGGACTAATCGAAAAAGCTGCAGTAGCCTTTTGAAAAGAGAGCATCTAGTGAAAGCTATTAATTTCTTTCTTCCTGATTTTTTTTTTTGTCTGTATTTTGTGCATTAAGGCAAAACTTCTAATAGTCTCTATGTGGTACTCTCCTAAATATGATGAAAGTATTTCCATGTGTTTTGTTATTACAGGCTATTGCAAAGGCTAGAAAACAGCATCTGTGTGATAATTATTACATCTTGGTATATCACGGCTCTGTCCTAAAGATAGGTACTTACACGCGTTCTCTTGTCATCGCTGTTCCTTTGCCATTTAGACTCACACTACCAAATGAAAATGGAGCACATTCTGTTGAGATATTTCAATGATTAAATTGTCATAAAAAGGGAATCTACAGTTGGTTGTGCCTAAATATAGAGAGTTTTGTGAGAAAATGCTACGCTAATTTACTGAATTAATTTCTATTTTTAAAGAGTTTTCAGAACACACGTGGCTTGGAGTCAAGCAGCTCATTAATATTTTACATCCCAGAGGTTAATACGAAACTTAGGCTAAAGGGCAAATTACTGTGCAGCAATTGGAATTTAGGCTCCCTCTCCAATAAGCTCGGGATTTTTTTTTTCTGTTAGTAGGATCTATAAACAGAGGAAAAATGCATGTAATTATTTAGAACCCTTGCTTAATTAAAAGTGTAAATTACTTTGGACTAACATTAATTTCTTCTATTTGAATGCATAATTCTAAATTATAAAAATGTTGTGTCGTTTACTCCACTGCTAAACGAGAGCTGCTAGGCAAACGAGCCAGATCAGAGTGAGAGTTTTTGTAGCGCTGTGTTCAGGCATCTACTGTCCTATGTGGATTAGACAAAGCATGAACTTGAACCTGACTGTTTAAAAGATTTGCTTCAGCAAGGATATCTGCCCTTGGAGGAGATAGGAGATATCTACACTAGAGGAGAGAGATAGCCGTTACCTGAGGTTTTAGTAGAAGAATTCCAGCAGCAGCTTTCCCTGAAGACTGCTTTCCTAGGTTCAGTAATGTCAGTGGGGTACTTTCTGGGGTAATCCTACATGTTTGCCATGGACACCATTGCAGCCAGCTGAATAAGCCCACTGTCAACATACAGCATCTTAAACTCTGATTGGCCTCTCTTCATTGCAGCTCCTCAGTTGTCGCCTATGCTTCCTCTCATTTACAACCAGGCGGTAGTCTACTCTAGGCGTTATTGTTAACTCCAGCCACTGGAATTGAGTTCAGAAGCCTTTAAGTATTATTATAATACATGGCCTTGCATTTTTCTTCTAACTTTTTAAGCATTTCAAGGTGTATTTCACAAACGTGAGAGTAGGTTCCCTATATAATCATGAATGCCAGATGACTTGTAAGGCTGTTTACCTGCTGTTCTTGCCCCTAATTATCTGCATTGGTTACTTTTGAATTTAGCTTTTTGAGGAGACATTTGAGGCCCCAATTTTCATCTCATCTACAGTACTTTTAGATCAACATCTGGATTAGATAGTCAATGCAGGAGCACAGTCCTTTTGATTCTTATTCTTTTGAGAATGCTCCTAACCTGCACCTTTCCCTTTAGAGATGACTACTTATTTGCGGCAGAAGAGTCCCCAGACAGATGGTTTTCAATGAAAAAACAATTAGTTTCATTCTCGGGGTGACTGTAGTTTTCAAGATGACTATCTACATTGTTTAATTATTCCACCTCTTTCCTCCCTGCTATTTGAAATTTTACTGTGGGATATTGACTTGCTGGAAGGAAATTTGTGCTTCATTATGTATCATCATACTGGCACTTGGGCACCTTCTTTGAACACAGCTATCTAGGCAGGTCTATGCTTTCATTCTTGAGTGCTTGTTTTCCTAGAATGCCCCCACCATCTGCTGCTGGCACTGTGGGAACTAATTTGCCTCCAATAAAGGAGATTGCACTTCACTGACTCAGGAATTTGATTTCCCAATTGCCAGAATGGCAACCAGAGCTTGCCAGAGAAAGCTCTAAAATGCCTCGAGTGTGAGGTATTTGAAAATGAATGTGCATGTCCTTGGTTCACCACTTCTTGAGAAACAGGAGTGCATACTGCTAGCCAGATCTCTTAGGCTGTGTCTATGCTAATACCCTTCTGACGCTGAGAAACGTTGACTAGCTGCATCCATACCACCTAGTACTTAGCTTGTGGTCTCCTCTGGGCCCCGCTTAGTGTCTCTGGTGTTAGGACATAAATTTGCATGTGTGGGTTTTTTTTTTTTTTCCCCTGTTCAAAATGTCTAAAATGAGGTAAAACGCATTCTGTTTCAGCCCATCATAAGGTTTTTTTCACAGCATAAAACTAGAGGTTTTCTAGTTTCTAAGGGTATTCTAGTCTAAGTTTCTAAGGGTATTTTATGGTATTCTGTGATGCAAAAAGGCATTAGAATTTAAGGAGAGGTTAGTGATTTTTCAAAACCTACTTGGGGTAGTGTTGAAGGTTGAGGGTAGTGGTAGCGTTGTTGCATTCAAGGCCATAGTCCTACTAGAGAAAGTCCTGTGCCCTAAACCAAATCTGGTCATTGCCCCAGTGAATATTAGCGGTCAGAGACCACAGCAATGTGAGGGAATATGCAAACTGGGAAGCAGTCTAGATCATCTGTGGTGCAGAATTTAAGCTATCTGCTTGGCTTCATTTTATTCAGCAGTATAAACATCACTATAGACATACCTTTAAGATCACTGACTACAGAAGATTAGGGTGTGAACTTGATAAAATGTAGGAAAAGTACTTGGGCATAAAGAAACACAATGGGAATATAGCAAAATACATTATTAAGAGACAACATTAAGATCCACCAAGAACTTAGTGCTGTGTTTTAGAGCATTTCAGGGCATCGGCCAGCCATTGATGCTAAGGGGACTGTTCCAGTGCCGCTGCGCTATCCAAGTTTTGTAAAACTGGCAGCTTTACATGCTACTCGGCTTCTTTTTATAATCTACTTTTATTCAGAAACAAATGAATAGAAAAGAATCCTCAGAAGAGAACCTGTCATCCTGTTTTCTTGTCTTTCTGCTGTTCAGCTTATTGCTATCATTGTATATCAGTTCCATATGCAGTGAAGATGAGTGAAGCATTGTTAGGCTTGTCCAACACAAAAGGCAGCAGAAAATCTCTTTGAAATGCAGCTTTCATATCTCTGCATTGCTGCTCTGCTTATGCTTCTATTGTGTTCTTTAATTAGCCTATTCTTTCTTGCCTACACAACTCTCTTGCTTTTTGGGGCCAGCTTGTTTAGTTTGTTGTATTATGCCATATAACATAAGAAGCAATTGCTGTACAAACATCTTATTAGCCCTACAATTTTCAGTTTCTCTGGCATTTTATAGAGACCAAATCTGACACAGCAATATAAAAGAAGAGTCTTAGGACTATTCAATACACTTCTGCTTTTCCTTTTTGGGGACTATTGCATGGGCTTAGTTGTCTCTGAGGCTGAGGAGGAGCTGTTTATGCAGCCACCCTGAAGGGCTGTAGCTGTTATAGCAGTAGCAAATTATCAAGAAGGAAATGATTATCTTTTGCAAAAAGGAACTCTGTGTCCTGATCATACCTTAACGTGGCTTCTGTTGATTTAAATGTTAGTGTGAGGGAAAGCTAAGTGCGTCTGTCTGAATTCTCATTTGGGTGTATTTGTTTGTTAACTCTAAGATCCAGAAAGTTTTATAGTAGTTAAGTATAGTAAATAATGTCAGCTATTAAGCAGAGGGCAGAGTCACATATGGAGTGATGAGAAGGCTGCAATGCCATAGAATTTTTAATCAATCTTTGATTGACTCTGAAGAGCTTAGTCAGTCTGAAGTTAGACAAACCTGAAAGGTAAACAATTCTACTTTAAAATAACAAGAAAGAGCGAGACATAGTACTGTGTGTTATCAAGAATTGTAACTCAGGTACTTCATCTTTGTGACAATAGTTCAATAAGATGAGAAGACAAAACTTCATTCATTCTTCCTTCCATGAAACTGTCCAAAAATCAGAAAATAATCTTTCCATTTTATGAAATTCATGCCTGCCTTGTACTCTTGAGAGAGTGTAACTCACTCTGGTTTTGTTTCAATTTCCTCCTTCTATGTGCTATTACCTTATTAGTTGTATCTGCCCACAGCTGAGCTTAACTGGCATACTTTCAGTGTTGTAATGGCAGCTGCGGAAGGGTATGGAAGTTATTTGAATTTGGGTGAGGGGAGGTAGGGGCAGTTTTTCCAGTTTTTAATTACAACCAAAAAAACGCATTATGATGATATATCCAGTAGTTTTGCTCATTAAAATCAGTAATATTCAGTTCTAATCTTCTTATACAGAATCTGAAATAATCATATGTGGATAACACTCTAAATATAATGCAGCTCTCTTAAGCACTAGGATCACATAATATTACCATATTATATTAATGTGAGATGAGGAACTGGAAACAGAAAATAAAATCGTCTTAATAGAAACAAATTTAGCAACATATCTTTTATGTTTTTAATATCTCTTTTCTCCTCCAAAATTGACTTAATTAGCATCAAAACTCCTGCAGCTCGTATTAGCTGTCCCCTTCAAGGGCATATTCGTGGTTCATGGTCAGGAGATATGAAGGTCAGAACCTTGACTGGTAAACTAGCTTTATTTCTTTCCTGAGATAGATGAATGAAACAGTTAGTTATAATACTTTCTTATCCATTAACGTAACTGCAAATTCTATTCAAAGAGGGATTTTTTGTGCCCAACAGAAGAGGAAAGTTTAAAGAGGACAGAGAAGCTTTAGTGGTGAGGTTCACAGTTGCCTTGAAGTTCTGTCTGGAAGGTTGTTATTCAAAATTATTGACTTCTAGGTGGAAAACTTTATGATTTGGAGAAGCAGTGTTGTTGAACCCTGGAAACAAACAGGGCTCAGTTGGGCTAAGAATTCCATATTCTCTCAAGGTGAAAGTTCTGGTTTTGTTTTGTTTAATCTTAGATTTTGTATAGCTTTGTTGACCAAGTGTTGACCAGAGACTTTGGTGTTAGTTACCTCTGTGAGGTTTGAGGCAATCAAAGTTTACTTTTACTTTAGTCTTACTTTAGTTTGATTCTAAAGCTGGTCTGACTCCTGGAGCCAAAGGGGATGCTGTCAGAATGATCTTATTGGAAATAAGCAGAAAATACTGGAAGTAATTCTGTGATCATCCTTAGCAGTTATCTGATGGCAGCATCTAATTTTTATCACTGCTGCAGAACAAAACTGTATGTATATCTCTACGCTAAGTATTTTTCTGTATTTATCAATAGGCTACATACTTTATAACCATGGAGAATTTAAGTTCTGCCTGCAATGAAACATTGATACATGAGACCCACGAGACACAAATGGCGTGCTGAATTCTCTGCGCGCTCTGTTTCTGTAATATTACAGAGCAGCTTTGTGTTTGATCTCCAGGCAGAGCCTCATTTTCCAGAAGATTAATTTCAAAATAGGTACCTTATTATTTTTGTGTTCAGTGTCTGTAGCATTCTCAGGCACCATACAAATACCTGGGAAGATATTTTCCATGCTGCGGAAAGGTTACAAGTTAATGAGAGACGTGGCTGAACAAGATAAGGCTATAAACAATGGGAGGACTGGTGTGGGGTTGGGGAGGTGGTTTTATTTTCAGTCACATAGTTACGTAACTAGTTTTTTTTTTTTTTTATTCTAAAGCTTATGTTTACTGAAAGCAGCCCACAAGTCATTGAGGATTTTCAGAAACAGGCTACTAGGATCATTAGTTTGTGCATTTGCATGAGATTTCACATGAGTAAGAACTGATAGATGTTCTAGTCATAGGTGTTATAGCAGGAATGAAGGCCACATAAATCTTTACCTTGTTGTTTTTTGAGAAGTCTTGAGTAGCAGGTACTTGATGCTATTTTACTTTCATGACATGGGAATTCTCAGGCGTGAGAATAATCCATCAATCTGAGGAAAAGGACAAGTGAGTAAAACTACTCTCCCTGTGTCCAGGAGAGGCTGTTTTGCTTGAAGATTGTACTGCAAATGCCTTGCTTTTTATCTGTGGCTGCTCAAGGCCACGAGTGTTTGTCTAAGGCCTAGTATCTAATGATGCCCTGGAGAGAGCAAATGAGCACCATCCAAAAGTTATAGTTACCTGGAAATAAAGCCAGTGCCATTTTTTTAACCAATATAAAATTCAAGAGGTCCCTATAGTAATCTCAGGAATATTTCCCTATTCTGTTTCAAAGTTATATGAATTATATATTTGTCTTCCAATGGATATAGGATAAGGAAAAGATGCAGGATTTGATAACTATATAGAAACTTGCAAAGGTAGAAAAAGGGCTTCATTCTTTGTGATACCCTCTGGCAATATCACATCTCTCTCACAATCCGTATTTTGTACCTGAAAATGTCTGGATACTGGGAAAAAAAATACTAAAATACTATCTTTGATACTAGAAAAATTATTTGGACAGGTGCCAAACACTTCTAGAACAGGGGCACAGATCTAAACAACTGCTGACTCTCTCAAAGATCAGAAAAATCACTTCAAAACGAGAAAGACACTTTGTTTTTCCAAGTACCGTGGTTATTTTGATGTTCGTTCCTCTCCCGGGAACCCAAAGTAATCTCTAGGGCTTTTGTACTAGGCTGACCAGAAAAATGTTCATATCTGATGCCCAGGACGAGTTTTTCAAGCATCTCTACTAAGGGAAGGAAATAACATTAAGTATGGCAACAGAGATTAAAAGTGTAAAAGGGTGTCTCTCCTTCCTCCCCCCACCCCTGAAACTTACCCTTAAAAGGAAAAAGAGAGGATATACTTCAGTTCTTTGCTGTTTGCAGATCTTGCATGTTATGTTAGATTGCCTTAGTTGCTTTCACCAGCAAATGTGCACATTAAAGTCCAGGAGAACGGCTTGGCTGTTCTGTGTTGAGCGTGTGTCCTTTAGAAGTGACCTCGCACAAAACCAATATCTCTGATGTACCTTTATGTAAATACATCATACATCCGTGCAGATAAAGCATGGAAGTAATAAACAAAAAGCTAGCCTGTAATATAGATAAAGAAAGAGAATTTAATCTCCATCTTATCTACTATTTGTGTGTCTGTGTATAATCAGCTCACAACTGGATAGATGAATGATCCTAACTTTCCTTTTTAATCTTCTCTGCTTTTATTTGGTAATCAGTTACAGCTTGGGCTTTCTGTGCTATTAAATAGTATCGTGATCGTTTAATTCAAATATACAACAGAGTGACATAAAGCAAATCATGTTAAACTTCATTTTACGTTATGAATATATTAGACTTAAAGAAAAAAAGTCTGACACACTTGATTAGAAATATTCTGTTGATCCTGAAATTCAGCTTGCTGTGTGTAAGGAGGCACATAAGCGTATAAGCACATCTATTTTCTTTTCTACTATCTAGTGGGCAAATGCTAAACTTAGTACATTTTATACAGGTTTCCCAGCAAATACTTTTTATCTCTGTGCTAAATTTTCAAAATGTACTTTGGGTAAACACATCACTTTTCCTGATAGTACCGTTTTATGGCTCACTTTGGATGTGATAGAACCTTCATTTCATAGAAGAACCATGATTTACAGCGTCTTCTTGCATTTATTTTAATGACTATTTTTAAAATGCCGCAACATGTTCTGTATTCATGAATATTTTGCATGGATTTATGTAGATTAGCACTGGTGGAGGAGAAATAAATATGCTTTATTTATTTATTTTTAACACCTAACACTAGAAAATTGTTGAATGCAAGATATCTGGGTGTTTTGCTGAGGAAGGGTGAATTAGACTTATCCATCTGTAACTTGACTTATCTGTGCATTGCTAATAGATATGGTCCTGTAGTGGTGTAATTCATGATGCAAAAGTTAGAGTATATATAGCCAAAAACTCAAAAAATGATAGACCCAGCAATCAATGTTTTCTGCTTCAAATAGTTTGTTCTTCAAACTGACTTTCTTGGTGCTACAATGTTGCAACACTTCTGTTTGAGTTTTCAGCGACATCACTACACAATGCTGTAACAAAATCAAATATGTCTGAGGTATTTAAAAAGAACTTTTGACAATTGAGGTCTTCTAGAGAAGATTTTTTTTTTCTTTCAATAAAACTTTCAGGATATTTTTCATAAGCAAAAAGGGTTTTCAGATATTGTCAGTTTAATCTGTGCTTACCATATACAATAATATCTTTTATAAATATCTCAATCTTCATCTTAAGACAAGATGGATCATCTGCCTGTTTGAAGGCAATCATAATCTTGTGCTACTGTTAAAAATCTTTTGCTAACTTATTTTCTGGCCAGGATTTTTCCAAAATATGCCTTGTTACGTATGTTGCACAGCATTTTGTGGTACCATCAATTACATGATTTTTTTCATGCAGTAATGGTAATTGCATAGTAATTTGCATTCATTTTACTACATCTATGCCTAGCAGACTCTGTCTCTGAAAGTGTAGCATATATATCTTGTAATTTCATGTAATTTGTGGCGCCTGCATAGGCCAACACTTCAAATAACCATTACGGGATCCTTGTATCTGGATCACTGCAGCCACTGCTTGTGATATAAACTATAAGTTCCATTCTACATTATTTTTAGTTCTTATTTACTTGTAGTTGGAAGGGCACTATTTTTCATCAAATTTCAGCACTTTGTATATTAGAATGCTGCACTTGTACAATTTCTGAATTTCTAAAATCTAGAGTTGAAATGACACTTAAATCTAGGACTTGTTTTTCAGTTCATGTTCAGACAAGAGAAACTTGTAAATGGAATAAACTATTATTAAATTTAAGTGGATTTTACTCAGGAGATCTGAGTCCAATTTTTTGCTCTGCAACAGATTCCTTAGGGTGCTTCAGACAAGCCACTTAATTTTTTTTATTGTTTCAACTTTTTACAGTTTCAACCAAAATAAAAAGGTTTATCGCCTCTTCTTGCACCTTTTGGAACTGCTTTTTCCAGTTATTAGCTAGCAAAGACAAGTAGAAAATGATCACATTTTATAAATGTAGTTATAAATAGTTTTCCCAAGTCTCATAGCCAATTCATAAAAGTTTCAATCAATAGCCTTTCAGTTGTTGAAAAATCCAGCTGACAAGTACATTGCTTATAACCGTTCACTTTTGCTTTCTACTAGTATACTTATACTCAACTGTACTATGTTATTGGTATCTGTAGTGTGTTTATAGCATCTAGTAATGTGTTAAATTTATAAGCGATTGTCAGGAGATTAACCATAAAGTAAAAAGCGATGAAGAAGACTGTTCAGAAATTCTTGGAAGAATAACAAATATATGCTCATATAGCTTCAGAGAAGAGGGAGAACTATGTAATAATACCAGGATAGCACCCACTGTGACAAGACAATTCATGGCATCAGTTTTTTCTTCAGGAATTCGACATGGTTTCCAATGCAGAGACAGCGCTATGAAATCGGAAGTACTTTAACATCTCTTGATGATCTCTGCCATGAGCACCACAGCAAATACAAGCACCTGTCAATAAAATCAATTTTGAATGTACATGAAGCATGATGGATGAGCAGTTTGTGTTATGACATCAGGATTTGGGTGCTCAGTAGAATTTCTGCTTATTTAATACAGTACTACTTATATAACACACTGAACTTCCAGATGAGGTTAATATAAGAGGAGACAGTAGCCAATAGATTAGTAAAGAAGTGTAACAATGGAATGTATACTTTGATGAATTAAGGAGGTTCAGGGTATCAGTTAGGTACAGTAAATGGGTAAATAATCTGTAATATACAGCACAGCAGAGGAGCTAAAAGTCCTAATAACATTAATGAAAGACAAAAAACTTAGGTAGAAAAATTTTATGTAACTCTAAATTTGCTTTCACAAATACTGTGCGTGAAGAAGCAATTACAAGTTTCTAAATGTTCAAAGTCAATAATACTGAGAAACGCCCATCTGTTGTTTGACATCCACTTCATAAAAACATTTTTAGCACATTAAGCAGTAATGTGAGCTGTAGTTTTGTGGGTCTAAAATTGTGTTAGACTTGCAAGCAGAGGGACACAGTAATTAAAACCAATAGGGAAAGAAAGAGGATGAGCACAGATTTTGAAGACAGGCTGACAAGTGAAAGGTCTTGCAGATGTTATGGTTCAAGAGTACACAAGGTTCAGAATGACTTCAGGGTTTGTGTTTTATGTGGCAAATAGGAGTTCAGAGCAACAGAAATAGAGGTGTGATTAAGGATGCTTTTGTTGCGTGGAGGAAAGAACTTATACTTATTCCTAATATTTCAGAGAACTGTGGGATTTTAACTGTAACAAGTGCCCTTATTATTTGTGGAGAACAGCTGATTGCATGAAACACTGAACTTTATAAATGCTCTTTTTAGAAGCGTTCAACTAAAAAAAAAAAAAAAAAAGATGAGATAAAGTCAGACATCAATAACAGGGATATCTAGGACAAATGCGGACATGCCCTGGTCTTGCTTAACATTCCCCCCAGCCCCGCAATGAAAAAGAGAGCAGAGTGAGTACATAAAGGCAAATATGCTACCAGTATATCTACATTGTAGTGTTAGACATTTCTACACTGATCTCTCCCAGTACTGGAAAAATGCTCATACTTTGATTTAATAGGAGATGCATTTAAGTAGATATTTACCCTAATATTAGTCTAGACCGGCATTAGACCCTGCAGGGTTCACAAATTGAGTCTGTAAGTTATAAGAAGTCTTGGAGGGATTGCCGCTGGTCAAGAGAGAAGCGGAGAAAAAAAAATAAAGAAAGATGGTAGTCAAATATCACTAATGAAACGTTACATGAACCATTGCATCTGTGCTAGAGCTCTGCATCACAGGCTAGATATTGAGAGTAAGATTCCTTGAAGTTGAAATATAGATTTGATTAAGATGCTAATAGTTTTAAAGATACTAATTAACTTTGCCATTTTTTACATGTGCTGAAATTCTTCTTTAGTAAGTTTCAAAAGTCCCAGGCTGTCAGATCACTCAAGCAGAAATTTTTGAATATGTGATCATAGGAACATTTTCAAAGTCAAGCAAGCAGTAAAATTTGAAAATGAAGTCTTTATTTACACATACATTTTTTATTAGAGACATATTTACCCAAATTAAAGAATAAATATTGGAAAGCATAAATTGAATCCGCTGCATTATCTTCATTCAAAGTTGAAATACGTCAGCTGAACTTTTGCCGTTTAGCTGTGTCTTTCAGCGCTCCTAGCGATTTTCGGTTTCAATTTCTGACGTTTATAGTAATGCTGCTGGCTAATGAGGTTCTGTTGCTAAGGGAGAAGCTTTTGGTGTTGCGTGCATTGGTTTCATATAATGGAACTCCCCTTATTCGCAATGCACTTCTAATCAGGTAAGAGCTGCTAAAAACATATCTTTGCTGTTGCTGGTGTTGTTAATATGTAGGCAACCGCACCGCTTTTACAACTAGTAAATGACGTAGCACATAACACTATACCTAGTGTTGTTCTGAGCTTTCAAAAAGTTTACTCCATTTCCGTGGAGTCTTTGGGTGAACACCTGTGCTGACCTGCATGCACTTGTCTTGTAGCTCCTGATTTTAGCGTATTAATTGGACATTAGCATGGCCAAGGATCTTTCTGCCACGTCAGCCACATAAAACGATCTCAGCTGTATCAGTTATGCAACTGTTTGAGCTAATGTGAGCTACTTTGTAGTGAATCAACTGAAAGGTGATTGCATAGCCCTTCTGGCTTGCTGTTCTGAAATGGGCAGGGGATATACTCATCTGTCGCACCTGATTCTGCACTGAATATGGGACAATAGCCCATGACTCTGGAATTCACATATAACTCCTTTAGCTGCGCTTCTAGCTTTGTTTCCAGCTAGGTTCCTAGCTCTCACTTATGGCTAGAAAAGGTTTCAAGAAGACAAGAGTTCTGACTTGGAAGCTATTATTAAATTAATATATATAGTTGAAATGTTTTCAAAAGACTTGACAGTTCTCCTATAATTCTGTTGGTAAGTTTGCTACTTGAAAGCTGTCACCCAGTAATCTAATTTTGCTATACAGATAAGTAAAAAGATGGACAAAGTTGAACATCTAAGTAGTGGAATAAATGTATATCGTGGTAATATGTACAAGAAAACGGTGACATTTGTGTATAACTAATTCTGACGTAGGAAAATACCATGAAAAAGGTGGAGAGGTGGGGGAGAGGCAGCATTTGAATTCAGTTTTGTAACTGTAAGCAGGAACAAAAAGACTTTCTGAGAAGAAAGCACAGGTTGTTTTAGCCCATTTGAAATTTCAGAAGGAAAAGTGGGGTCAAACAAAGGGGTATAATTCTGTAGACCCTTTCTCTGAAGAATGCCAAGAGCCATAAAGGGAAAGAAGACTACAAGTTGTAAGAACATAGGGAAGATGAAGCAAGGGTGAAAACTCTATAAGAGAGGTATTTAAGAGAAGAATTGCCCAAAACTCTGAGAGATCTAGTTTATGTATGCTTTTGTGTAAAAGAGCCTTTAGAAAAGGTTTTTCTATTGTAATGTCAAATCTAAACAGCTCCCCTCCCCCTGCCCCTGGTGCTTGATAGCTGATTTTAAAAGCACATTACAAATGAAGTAATCACGCATACTTCACATTTGGTTGGAGCTGGATATGCTGCCTGAAGCTTCATGTTCAGTCAGGTTCAGAGCTTGAGTTGAAGAGACCTCCTTGCTCTGAATTCAGGCTCTGAGTTACTTCTGAGAAGCATGAGAGACCTGGAATAAAACCTTGTGTAGCAGCTTCATGCAAATCAAAAGCCCTCTGGAATTAGAAGTTTCTGAAAGTACGGGAAAAACTAAGTCTAGTTAAAGAGCACTTCGCACTGCGAAAAACAGGTACCAGCAAAGGGGGAGATAGATGTTCAGCTAGTATATCTGACAGCAGCTGGTTCTGAAGTGCTTGTTATTCCTAAGAGTTTACAGTAAATTCAAATGAAGAGAGAGAACTAGAATCAGTACTGCCTTTCCTTCAGGTGCATTGCACTTCATGTAACTGAGAAACATTTTAAAAGTAGTTAAATAAAGTATCGCTATTCTATAGCTAATGAGACAGCTTTGTAAGTTGAGGAGGCAACCCCAACCCTGAGACGGTGCTAAGATACTAAAAGCAAATGAGGCTACTGGGTGACGCAGAGTCCACTTCTTGAACAGTAAGAATATGTAGAGAAGAAGAATATCCATCCAGACTGAATCTTCTTGAAGGATGTTTGTACAGAAAAAGGAAATTGATATTTTAAGTGGAGAAAGTCTGTATAGAATTGGACAAAGTTTACACAGAAAGTGTTTGCATTTCCTTGGACTAGTCTATTGAAGACCAAGGATCACATGGCTTTAGAATGGGGAATTGGACAGCTAAACTTCCTGAAATGTCCATGAAGTGCAAAATGATCATCCTCACCAGTACCCACAGTCGTCCTACAAGAGCAAAACGCCTTTCTCGAAGCTCCTAATGCATCAGTTTTACTCAGTTTCCTTAGCAAGTACATTTCAACATTCCTGCTTAGCCGCCCTCAGAACTCTAGCCTTTGCTAACGGGATAAGTGCGATCCAGTTCCTGTCCTCTAGTGCTCTAGCCAATAGGAGTTTTCCCTATTGACTGTACTGTTCTTCATACTTTGCCTTCACCTGACTGCTGCTGATGCTCTGGGCTAAAACTGGGTGGAAATGCATTCGGAGTGCCTCTAGAAAGGACAGTTCATGCTTTAACTTCAGCCATTTAAGAGAGAAGATGATATTGTGGAGTTATGAGGGGGAAAATGTATTCTAAAAGCAAATATCCTTCTACATTTGTTTGGGGCATCCTAATACCAAAGTATTATCAGCAGTATTTCACTGTTTTCTAGTCACAGGTTGGAGAAGAGAGAGATCCTATTTTAGCCACTTAATAGCTAGGTGTCTGGTCGAAGACTCATTTATGCTCTTTCCAGAATGAGTGAGGAGACAGAATGCCGTTAATTCTATTTATTTTAACAACAATCTGTGGCATCCCTAGAGAATGACTGGGCCTCATTCGTCTTTACCTCTACTGCTGAGAGGAGTTTTAAAGGCTAGTTTAAGATTTGATAGCCAATTTAAGGATGATTAAAATCAACTCGCCTGAAGTGTGAGTTATCCGTGTTCTAAAAAAGTAGGACAAAACAGATAATACAAATAATGGTGTATGTGTATGAGAGAGTGGAGTGGTATAACAATACCGAGTCTCATATACAGAATTGTGAGAATGGAAAGAGATGAAGAGACCTGTATTGTGACAGATGCAGATAGTCCTGCATGCCTCTCCTGTAAGGGGACAGTCAATGAAATTAAGAGGCAACATATTTAACATAGAGAAGGAGCAGTATTTCCCTGTTAAGTTGTAATTGATCTGTTGAACTCTCCATTGTTGAGTGTTATATTGACAAAGTGCTTTGTAAATGTAGGCTACTAGGAGTAATAACTGCAGCTTTATTCAGTAAGAAAAAAAAAGTGGGGGAGGGTAGATCCTAATTCTTCAAGGTATAAAAAGTCATTAGATAAAAATTTTTGTCCGTGGCATGCCATTGTAGTTATGAACACTAATGAGATTTTATGCCTTACTATGGAGGCATGCATAATTGCTCAAGAGAGGATAGTTATTCCTCACAAAGTTATGGTAGTTTTTATAGTCTAGCTACGTTATTTTTTTAAAAAAAGATTTACAGAAAGTATTTGATGTGCAACATAAAATATTTATTCTATTCATGACTGTATGTAACTTCTCACAACTCCCCCACATCCTCTACACATACATCTGTGTATATTTATAAAATCACATACAAGTTCATTAGAATTAATTAAAGTCCCTATGTTTAGGTGCCTAAATTCATTCTTAGTTGTTTAAATGAGTGGTTAAATTTACAAAAGTCTTATAAAATTAAGATGTTTATGAAAGCCAGAGAAAACTGAGATAGAAAAATTGTTCCTGTCCTCATAAAGCTATCCACACATGTTTTTAGATCCGTTAAGTCAGTCATAGAGAACAAACAAAAATAGTATTTAGGGTAATAAATGTTGGCCAACCTCTTTCTGTGTGGCTGCTTGTCCCTGAGAACATGTAACACAGCTGCAGAGAATGCTTGAAATCATCTGTTTTTAATTCTGGTTTTTTGATTAGTAAAGCCTGAGTTTATGGTAAAAATGATCATCAGAAATCATAGTCATTCTCACTGAAAAGAGTAGGGTAGTATTCTTGCACATCCCATCCCAACATATTAGTGAGTGTTAGCACAGATTCACATTAGCCCAAAGGGGCCGATAGGTGTTTTATAGCTCTGAAAAGTCAGGCTACGGGACTATTATTTTATGGTCCTGTGGCTCCCTTAGCAACAGTTAAGTCTCATGGGTATGTTTTGCTGCAATTTGTGTAAGACCAAAGTGGAGAGTAGGAGAGAGAGGAATGTATAAACACTTCCCCCAAAACTATTGTTCACTGGAGAAAGGACATGAAGGTGTTATGGTCTGCCTGCTACTTGGGAACGCAGGATGGAAGGGATCAACCCAGGCATCTGCTAAAGTCTGTGAGGTCTTTAGCAAGTTGCAGGTCCTGCCATACAGTGACAGAACTGGGAGAGGAGGGATTTTGGAAGGACTCTTCTGTGAAAGAGCCCGGAAGAATGCAGCATGCTTAAAGGCTGGCGATAGCTTTTATGATACTGTACAATTCCAATGAGCGTCCAGCACGTATCCAAAAGTTTGGTATTTCTTTACGACTGAGCAAATGTATATAGTAAACGCTGATGTTGAAATTAAAATAGTCATCCTCATTTGTTTTAGGTTTGCCCTGTGTTCTGCTAGGGATATGTGTGCTTTTCTATTATTTTTTACTACAGGGAAGCTGCTATGTAATATTTAATCAGGCTAATAGTGGATTTTGTTTTGGTGAAGGTATACGGTTTTGAGTTTTGTTTGCTTGATTTTTTTGGCCCATATAAGAATGACACCATGCTTTCTTAAAGGGGAACACAGGATCAGATTCCTCTTCTGTTCCCAAGCCCCGTATAGAAGGAGAAAAGAACAGCCAGATAGAAATAGCCAGTGGCTCTTTAGGTGCCAGCACAGTGCCTGTAGGCCAGGCCTGCAGACGTGCATGTGAATGCCAGTGCTCACATGGCCAGACCACTGTTCCTACTGCAGCAGCTGCCCAGGAGAGGTGAGCTAATGGGAGATGGTGGCCTGTTGGTGCTGGTTTTGCAGCGAGGTGGCAGGTTATCATATGCAGCGATTGTGGTGGTAGTAGCTTCTGAGGAATGGGCAAGGTTTTTTCCAAGGAGCTGAATTACCATCAGTCAGCTCCATTCTTACCCATGTTTTGGCACAATGAAAAGGAGGGAAGAGGCATTTGTCCTCTCACTGTATTGATTTTTCTAGAAATCAGAGACAACACTTTTCTTAGTATTGCGGAATCTGGCACAATCCAGAAGAATCAATGTTATTTGAAAGCTCTAAACTTAAAGTAAAGCAAATTTCTGCCCTTACACTGTGCTTTATTTTTGCCATAAAATCAATGCGATGATTACTTTTTTGGTGGAAGATTAAAAGAAAATAATTTATATTGCACATTCAAACTTTACTGTATAGTCATCATGATGTTATTACTACAAAAAACCTTATAGATTCTCTAAAGGTAAAAAGTATGTGGTTAAGGCAAACTGTGAAGAGAATAAGTTGATCTGTAGTAGAGAACAGAAAGTGAAGTATTAGGAAAACAATGTGACCTTCCTTTTGCTTATATATCTTTTTAAAACCAGTAATGAAGGAGCTTTTGCATTGGATCAAGGCTTTGATATATCCATTAGAACTTGCCTGGCCCTGTTTGTTAGGTAGTATAAACCAGGAAGGCTCGCATTATGTATGCGCATTTCTCTCCATGTGCAAAGATGATCAAAGATTTTTTTTGAAAATGTAGTTCTTAAATAATGCTGACTTGCAGCAAGCAAATCAATATCTTGCAAAGAGTACATACATTTCCTTAGGAAACTGAACTACTAGCTTACAAAAACTGGGGATAGCTTTTCATTTTTCATCTTCAATATTTGTGAAAATGCACTTGGAGAGGAACAGCAACCAGTTGTGCCTCCAGTGAATTACATTCCATGCTTGTCGTCTGCAAGACGGCTTTGCCCAGGAATACAATGTAGAATAATACTGTTGTCCTTCACCTTGATAAAATGTTAGGAGGGCCTTAATCCACATTTATGAGTGAAGATGAGACTTTTAAAATGGGCTTTTTGCCTTGCCACGTATATTGTTCATCACGCTAAAGAATGGAGCACGTGTCATCAGAATGAACTGCAGCACTGCATAGGGTGAATGGTTTGAACCACATTAATTTTAGACCTGTGACGTTGAACTTTCCTATAAACACTCATTATATTTCAGAAACACTTTTTAAAAATGCGTTAAAGCCCTACTATGAAGAAATGCTCTTACTGCCCTGTGTTTATAAGCCTGTTCCTAGACCCAAGATCCTGTCCTTAAGACCTTCTTTGCAAAATCGGGGACTTTGTTACCTTTGTTCTTAGGCTGCGTGTTACAGAAGTCGATGGCTGGCCCTGGCGGGGGGACTGCAGGGCTCCAGCGAGAGTCCAGAGGGTCGTTCAGTGAGAACGAGGACATCGGTGTGATACAATGCAGATCTGCATTACGGAATACTGCCGCATTAGCAGAGCAGAGAATGGTAGTACAGAACTTCCTGCTCGTCGCTGGGCTCACTTCTTCCAGGAAAAGGCTCCTTCTAGCTTATTCTCTTTTTAGCTCTAGGGTTTTTGCCTGCCTTTCTGCAAAGTAGCTCAGTTTCAAGCAGAAAGTTGGAGAGTGACCTGTTCCTTTTGCACATTAGGGGACTTCTCTGCAGTTGGAAATGAGATGGTTTGAGCTTCTCTCAAATTCAAGGGAACCTGGAAAGCAAATTCTTACTTTTGAGGCGACAGCTTTGTTATTATAATATGGCTTTTGCTACAAATTCCTTCCTTCATTATTTGACTTGAGCTCTATGTTATCCAAGTTTTAGATATCTTTAGACTAGGCTTAGCAGGGATTTAGATGGAATTTTGGTGCTTAGCTGGGAATTGCAGCAGATGCCAGGCTGTACTGGGCTTGCACAGAAGCCCAAGGTCTAAAATGTGCGATCTAGAAGGGAGGGCTTCCTTGCTTTACATAACTGAAATAGTTCTGGTTCTCAGGGCACAAGGTCTGCTTTTTGCAGTCAGAAATGGGCAGTTTGAAGTTACTGGTCACAGCCTGAAAGCATTTAATCCATCTGAAAAATGATAGAAAGCCTACAATTTAATTTTCCTTGGCATTTTATTTGTAACATCTTGGCATTCTCTAAAAGAAAGCTTCATATCTTATCCATTTTTGTGGCAAGTATGCAGATACCTTATGACATTAGAGTCCTGAGACTAGTTTCTGGTTTCCAGAGCATGAGCCATGCTGGCTTCTAGTTAGCTAGCACAGCCTGTTTTTCCCCTTTTGAATGGGCAGCTCATGTTAGGCAATTTGTGTGGAGTCGGATATAACTATAACAGAAATCATCTACCTCTGCTGATCTGTGGTCCCAGTTATAAAAGGAAGTAGTAAATAAAACATGGACAGTTTTTAGAAAGATTTTATCAGGTATAGTTTTAAACAATTTCATGTTGCGCTGATCTTAGTAAAAGCAAAGTGGTTTGTGTGGGGGGCAGGCATGGATAATCCTATCCTGAGTGATGAGATGGATTCAAGAACACTTCCAGACTCGCTGCTGATTATATGGCTTTGAAAGTTTGAGAATAACACCCTCATTGACATTACTTTTGAGTTGCAGCTAGTGACAGTCACCAGTTTCTGCCAATCTATTCTTCTACAGATGTTTCTTAGTAATTATAGCTGTGTAATATCTAGTTATAAGCACAGTGAAACATGCTTTGTAATTTCATTTCTAATGATCCTTTTTACTGATCCTAGATTTTGTTCTTTGTTTTATTATATTCTTTTTTTAGTATGTGAATGTTTACATTTTCATGAAGAGGTTTAGTCAATTTTAAAAGTGGCAGCATGGCTCTAATTTTGTATCTTTGCAGAAAGGTCCTGTCAGATTCAGATTTGATAACACTTTTGATTGACTGGCATTTAGAGATATAATATAGTATTCTTTTGAGTTCAGCTCGCTGACAAAAGTTATGTACTTCCTCAGGTGGT
The DNA here is from genome assembly GCF_040807025.1 of Struthio camelus. Lineage (NCBI taxonomy): Eukaryota > Metazoa > Chordata > Aves > Struthioniformes > Struthionidae > Struthio > Struthio camelus. Next base: position 51,058,639 of record NC_090982.1, read on the forward strand.
GAGGGGAGATATGCTGTTTTATTCTTCAGTGCCCTCATCAGCTATTTTAAAGAAGGATTTGCTGTTTAGGAAGGCTTGGTTTAGGAAAACCTGTTTCCTAGGCTGTAAAGAGTTTACAGGAAAGAATATTTCAGTTAAATGTCATTCCTCAATTTGTTATTGCACTTGCCAATTTTAATGCAACTTCACATCCATTGTTGATCTGCCTTATAAGTTAACATATTTGACTTAAATGTGGAGCAATAACTCCACAACATCAATTTGCTATCAGCATATGTTGTTTATTAATATTAGAAATACTTGAGTGGCATTGTTTTCTGTTTTTTGTGTGATCCTTTTATTTAAATGCACATTCATCACCTTTGTTAATCACTAGAAATTCTTTTTGAGAAAGTTCCCACAGCTATCTCCACATTTCTGACCATAGTCTGCCAATATTTTATTATGACAGGAAGCTTACACCCAGGCGAAATATCTAACATTCAAACACCTCATAAATCAAGAGATGCTAAATGACTGAACCTATGAAATGAGTCCTTCACTTACTTCACTATACAGAGCATGTCTTGTTTTTCCTCCTCTTTTTGCTTCCTTGGGGTTTCATATCCTAGTCCCTAAGATACTACAAGGATGTTCATATTCTTAGCAATAATTTATAAAGATATTTTATTGTTGCATATTCTTAGCAGAGTGGACAGCTATCATGTATAGCATTCTATCTAGAAGGTTGTTTGATTCAAAGCCTGTAACTTGTTAATTTAGTTTTATTGTAGAAGGTAGGAAGAAAAGACTCCCTGGACTAGGACCCAGGACTGAATTGTTTAAAACCATATGCTGGCCTTAAATATCTACCCTTCAGCTTAGTTTCATATTTCTATCACAAACTTGAGCAAGGCTCAGGGGTAGAGTTTTTTTTTTTTTTTAAATCCCAAATCCCTAGGACATGTGGTTAATAATCTCAGCTTTCATTTTAAGAAGAAAAGTTGGCTTATAAACATTGGGATTGCAGAGAGAAACTGAAAAACACAAAAATTAATACTTTAAGTGGATCCTCTCTTTTATTTATGGATATAAATGTACAGTCTGATAAAATAAAAGCACGTAAATACTTAAAATTTTGACTCTCAGGCTTGAAAATTATGGCCTCTATTTACAAATCCTACAACAAAACAGTTTAGCTTCATGATAGTTGCAAATCACTTCTTCCAGCACAGGCATAGCTTCTTTGTTTCAGAAACACTTCAGCATGTCTCATTTTCTTGGCCTATGGTTTAATATTTATGAACAAGATTTATATTACTGACCAAAGGATTAAAGTGTTCTTTTTTCTTCTTTTTTCTTCTTTTTTCTTTTTTTCAAATGAAGGTAGATTTGTTTTCCAAAGGGCCTTTCCCTTAACCACCAATACAGCTTGTGTTCTCTAGGTGCATCAAAGAATATGTTTCAATCTATTCTAATAGTTTTATTTTTGCAGTCCTTAAAAGTTATCCAGCATGCTTTCTACATTAATATTTTTGGTTTGTATTTCCATGATTTCCCTTTTTTTTTAAATTATATTTTCTTGCCATGGTTTGTTTATTGATTTAGAAGTCTTAATGGAAATTCCTCAATATGCTGTAAAACTGCACTTGGCCAAATTCTTCTCCAAGTTGCAGTATTATTTATGGTGACTTTGCTGTCTGCTGTAGTGAAAAACTGAGCAGAAGGATACCTATTTTACAGAACATCTTTTCTTTTTCTTAGGTCCTCTATGCACCACTTTTTAAACTTATATAGAATGCAAAATAATTGGGAGTTGGGATATAGTTAAGAGATGAATTTTGAAAAAAAAAAAAAAAAAAAAAAAAAAAGTCATAAAGCAACAGCTGAGTTAGTTCCAGCCTTCAGATGTTTGTGTTATTATTTGTCTTTTCTTCTGAGTTAAACTGGACTGGCCTACCCAGTGTTTTGGGGCTTGAAATAGATATTTCCAAAAGATAAATCAGAAGACTTGTTCAAAAAAAGGTTTATATTTAAACTTAGAATGTGTGTATACGGTTTGCCAGTTTTTTTCAAGCAAGGATCAGATCATTCGCTGGGTTACTGAAATCATTACTGCTGAAGTAGATAATAAAAATACAACTGTAAATAAATCAGAGCTCACCCAGAGGGTACATGAGCTATAGTACTAAAGCAAAAAAAAAAAAAAAAAAAAAGGGCAACCTAAATCTGAGTTGAAGATTTAATAAACTCGGTAAGTTTTGGTCGTGTTTATCAATTGCTTTACTTCTGAATATATTCCATAAGATTCTAATATCAGCTTTCATATAAAACTATGCTTATTTTGTATAAAACTAGGATATTTACTCTATTAAGATTTCCACTCCAGAACTCTGGCTTTCCTGTAGGTTATTAGAACTAGTTGCTTTGACTGCTTGAACGGCATGTGTTTATTTTCATAGGCCAAACTGGGATCCGCAATGCATGCGACCCCAATCCCTAAAGCAGTAGGATAGCTAGGCTGGAGTTACCTGTATTTGGGAAGTCACGATCAGCGGAAGAAGGCAATAGATGTGATCATCTGCAGACGTCCTGTAGCTGGGACAGACGGAGAAAGCTACAGAGCCAGGGCCCCGCAGAAGAGCTAAGGCTTTTATTGTCCAGGTTTTTCATCATGTATCTCATTTAAGGAGAAGGGAGGGACCTGAAGTATTTCAATCAGAGGAGTTTGAAATGTCAGGCGATACTGTAAATTATTCTACAGAAGGAAGCGCTCATAAGAAATTCAGTACAAACGACATAAAGTCAACCTTTTTAGAATTCTATCAAATGAGCAAGACAAATCTATGTCATCTAAGCTATATTATTCTTAGTACATGCCACATGGAGATATTTCATACTTCACAAACTAAATGACAGCGTATGAATAATCCCTCACAATGCATGAGCTCTGTGAGCCAAAACCAGTTATTTAACTCATCAGCATCCAGTAGTTTCAAGTGGAGACATTGGTAAAATGTCATTTGGTACCTGAAAAAGTTTCAAAGCAAAACATGTCATATTTGGAAAATATGATTTTTACTCTGTTTTTGTGATGATTCCATCTAGTCTCATTTTCTGGCTTAACCTACTTTTTAATTATTTTAATATTCTAGAAGATGAGCGATAGCATTTTCTTCTCAGTTTTGATGCTTACATTGTATCTCAAGCAACTGGCCTGAAAAAAAAGGAGAAAGAATGAGAAAATGTCAGCTGATGACAGTTAAATTTTGTTCTACATTGATGTATCTTTTCAGAAAATCAGCAAAATTAGCATTTATAGATTTGTCTGTTGACAGCTAAAATGTATTGTTTTTTCTATGTCATAATGGTAGCAAAGTAAATGCCGGATTTGTTGACTCTAATAATATTCTACTGCAGGTAGAGGTTGCATTAAGGAATGAAAAAATGCCTAGACAACAGCAGACTTACAGCAGAAATTTCAGTTTACCAAAACTCTGTGCAGTCATAGATTTAGTGGATTTTCTCTTCATTTTCCACACAAAAGTCAACGTTCACTAAAAGTCCTTATCTCATTCGTAAAGGTAGAGCTGCGAGTACTCCTTTTAATCATTTATTAGGTTCTGGGAGGTATCAGAACTGGATTGTCTGTGCGGCTAGTATAGGGTGTGAAATTAAGGGATGATCTTAATTTGAAAGCAGAGAGGAGCAGTGAGCAATGTTTATGGAATATGGGAAGGAGAGTGACAACAGACAAATCATTTGGTGAAGGTCAACACCCCTAAGTCGCTTCAGTCCCGGGAAAAAGATGAAGCAAATGATCAATAAGGGCAGTAAGACATAAGCCAGACATCAAACAAATAAGGAAAGAGGAGTAAGACAGAATGAGCTCAGGATAAAGTTAAACAAGGATGGAAAGGGGAGAAGACACTAACTTGGAGAAAAATTAAAGGCTAAAAATGAAAAGATGTGAAGGAAAATATTTAAAGGAGTGAAGAGGGGCATAAATGAAAATTTTGAAATCGGAAAACACATAAAGTAAAAATAAGAAAGAGATAGGATGGGTGAAATTCAAAGCTTGCAAACATTTTTAGGAGATAGAAAAAAGGTGAAAAACAGAATCATTCTATTTAAAATATACTTACTATATAATCTGAGAGAGATTGTATTTTTTATTTTAATTTCCATTTCATTTGCTTTTTATTTTTTTCATTTCCTTAGCAATTCAGCCTCTCACCTGCTGGTCATTTCTGCAGTCAATGGCTGATCAGGCCGTTGCGATGTGATGCTACTGCTCTCCCGCCAGCTTTGTTCAGAGCAGGACTTTGTCCTGAAGTGTACATCCACGCTTGTGCCGGCAGATGGCATCCCATATGTCAGCAAGCACCCTCCGAAAAGGTTAGGAGGAGAAGCAAAATGAGTAATGTTTTGTGGATGTACTCTTTACAGCGAGACTTGGGGAAAGGTGACAAATGCAGTCAGGTTTTGTTGCAGCAGCATGCACAGAAATCCGATGGGAATCGAGCAGAGTCCATGCTTTATTTGTAAAGAGGTATGGGACCCCGAATTGATGTGTCCTGTTGCGTTTGTTTGGTGAGGAGCAGGTAAGGGGGAGGAAGTGAACTCTGAGCAGCCAAAGCCGTGTTAGAGATGAACAATAAGGGCTGAGAACTGCACAGGTGGTATGCTTATGAAGATATATGGGGAAAAAAATAACAAAGGTTAAGCATCTGTCTCCCTCTGAAGAGAGATTAAAAAAAAATTGATGAGTATTGATCAGGATAGCATGTTTATAATAAACATGCTGAAGATCTCAAATTTTGGGACAAACCCTACAGCCCTTACTCATACGATGTCCCCTGAAAAGTCTGTCTCTTGCCAGAGAACAAGTTAATATCAAACTTCTGCACTACTGCTGTTTAGCTGCAGTAGCTATCTAGAGAAAGACAAGGATTAAAAATACTATCTGGAACAGATACAAAATGAAAGCCAAACAGAGTTGTTGTATATTTTTAAGTTCAATATCATTGCCATTTTTCCTTCTTCTTTTGCAAAGGTTGGTTAGTCTTTACTATGAACCATTCAAGCTGTAAGGCCAGCCTCTTGTACCATATAAATCACTGAAGTTAATAAATCAGTTGATATAAACTGAGGGTCCAGTCCTGGCATTTGTTTAATATGAGGCTTAGGAGTGGCAGGTGAAGCAGAGGGCAAGAGGATAAGGAAGCGTTTGAGGAGCATTGTCTGGAGCTCTCAAACTAGAGAAAAGAGGTGTTGCCTTTTCTGCTTTTCTTGGAGTGAAGGGTGTGGTTAGCGCTGCACTTCGTCCTCTGACCTTGAATTTAGAGTTGAACCCCCTCTCTTCCAGAGCTTATATTTGTACTACAAACAGTGAAAACCGTTTTACTACTGATACTGGTTCAAATCTTTGAAAATTACTGTATGCATAAGCACTAAGAAAAGTGATTTCTTCATATCAATACAGTAAAAATACTGTTTCATGATATTGCCTAGAAAGAACACGCTTTACTTTTTCCTAGTCTTCTCACCACTTTACTTAATCATATCCAGCTGAAACTCTGTTTCCTTATCTTTTCCTAAACGTTATGAAGCAGTTTCTGTAAACACAGATCTAGCCCTCTGCTAATGGATTTAGCATTCAGCAGTGGCTCCTTCCAGGAGATATTTCAAAGGAAGCGCAACTCTTTTTTCTCTTTATAGAATTTGCTAGGCTGTGAAAGTAACTAGGCTTTAAAAAGAGGAGTTTGAGGAGTACACTTTATTTAATTTTCCATTATGCGTATTCTGATGGATTATACCCATTAGATGTGCGAGTGCAGTATTATTTTACAGTGTTTCAGGGAAAGATTAGAAAACAAGATGATTGGAGACTGGTAGACACACTATGGTAATCAACTTCAGTGGCATTGCTTGGTAGTAAATAATGATGCTTCCTTTTATAGTGGAAACTGGAGAAAACCCATACAGAAATTCTGTCATCAGTATTTGTTAAAATTGTCCTCAAATTTCATGAGAAAAGCATAAATAAGGTGACGGTAGTATGGAAAATAAAGATGCATAGCAAATAAGGTGGGAATGATATCTAAAATGAATTCATTAGATAACTAAATAGTTAATTAAAACTATACTTACAAAAGGTAATCAGAATTTAAAAATATAACTCGGTGTTTTCAAAACCTTCCAGATCCATGTAAGAGGCTGGCAAATCGAGGAGAAGCTCTTCAATAGGGGCATTACCAATTACTCTGAAGCCACTGGAGACAGCACATAGTGACTACAACCATTGTGTACCACCAGTATATGTGAAAGAAGCATGACAGTGGTATATCACCCGTCAGTTACAATAACCCATTCTCTTGCATCCTCCTGCTGTACAGAAACTCAAGCTCTGAACCGTGAAAGCATATAGATGACTTTGAATATAGATTGTGCCTTTCCCTGTCTCCTTCTTTCACAGGAACAGTTCATGACACTTGGAGACCTGCTTGCAGCCATGGCCAAAACATTTCCATTTATTTCCTCTAAACGTTCATCAGGATCGTGGTCACAGAAAACTGAAGCCCTGCTAGAAAAGGGAGAGGACCAGATGCTGGGATCCGCGCACTCCCTGAGTATGTCTCAGGTAACTCTTCTGTGGTAGCTGTCACTCCTTATCAGGTCCAGTGATATGTTGCTTATATGAACCACAACTCAGTGCAGGATTAAAATCACTGCCCAGGGCACTTGTGGTGTCTCAAAGCCCAGGGGAAAGTGGACCTCTGCTAATGAAAACTCATTGATTTACCAAAGCTAATACTGGAACATACTTTTTTTTTTTTACCAAGTTTTTGTATCAGCCACCTTTCTCAGGCTTAGGTACATCAAGTCACCTGGCAGAAACTCAGCCACCCAGTGCTTTAGGCCACTGGTAGGAGAACAGGGGCCTACACTTTTCTGCACTGAAAGATCTCACTGACCTGGTTAAAGTTTGCCATATTTCCTCCAGCTACTAGTATAAGTCTCTTGCAGGAAAGCCAGAGACTAATTTCCCCCACACAGGAAGGATGCATAGCAAATAGGGTGGGAATGATATCTAAAATGAATTAACCAAATGACTCCTGTGAAGACTTAATGCCACAGTCCCTGCTCTTTAGCAATGTTATTATTAGATGTCTCGTTGCTACAAGAAGGGGAGGATCCTCCCTGCCACTCATGCCTACAATGCCACTTACCAGAGAGGAAGAGGAGGGGGAAGAAATTAAATAGGTCTTCCCTCCCAAGCTGCAAAATTGTGGGAGGCTAGGTCCAAAGAAAGTGTCTGCATTCATGCTTTGGCATTATCCTGAAGCACTGAAATATTACCAGCTGTCCCATTCCCTCTGCAATACAACAGTATCTTCTCCTCCCCTGAAGGGGGGAGAAGGGTTGTGGAAACCGCAAGCTGCTGAATATTAATCTGCATTTCAGCCCTTGCCTTTTTTGCTTCCCTTCAATAAGGGGTACTCGCATGTCACTGAACAAGACAAGAATCCTCTCATTCACCAAAAACTCACTGTCTCTTTTCTCCAGAGCCATAAATCTTTTTAAGGAGCACGATTTGTCCCCTAGCTACAGTGGGGATGGAAAGAGTCAGAGACTTCTGGTCATCCTCTGGCTGACTCTATTCAAAGTCCCTGCAGCCTTCAGAATGCAGTCTTGCCACCCACTCTCTGTGGAACCGCCAATATACTACACCTCTTTATCCCTTCTCATCCCCAGTAGAAGTGCCTAGGAGGCCTCTTTGTAAAGTGGGGACATGGGTAAGGTGAGGAAAAGCTGGAGAGGGTGGTCTGGTTTATAAAGATAGAGGAAGGATGGAAAGAAGGGATTAGGTTTTGGGAGAGTCAGATGAATGGACATTTCCATGGAATTGAGGTAAAAACAACTTCCGTGGGCAGGCTTTGCTAGGCTAAATGTACGTAGTTTAAAGAAGGTGACAGGGGAACAGCTTATTCCGATGGAAGATTTAGGGAACAGGAAATCTAGGGAAGAGAAAGCAGGCCCCACATCAGTTGCTGGGGAGCTTGTGAGGACTGCTTCGTGGTCCGGGGAGAAAGGGAATGGTGGACACAGAACAGGAGATCAAATCATTGCAGGAGTTTAATGGAGGGAGAATGAGACTTCGTTGTGACAAACATCTTGTAAGCACATTGGTCCCATATATGACTTTAGCTAGCCTAAGAAAAGTTAGAAGTCTTTCATAGGGGCCTTTCCTCTACTAGGTCACATTCTCTACCACCATTTGATGAAATTATAAGGTCATCTAATAAGTCTTGTGAAAGTGATGTGAAAATGTATAATATGTGTAAATGTATGGAAATAGGGTAAAACATCTCAGATTTCCAAGAAAATTTGGATGAGAGCTTTGGAAGAAGAAAGTCACAATGTTTCTCCTGGATCCAGCAGTTGGGGAAAGGACTTATTTGTTAATATGAGTAGCGGAGAAAAGGGGGAAAATAGAGTAGAGGGTGAATTTGACCAAACACCTATTCTGAAGTGAAGGGAACAACTAAGAATATAAAAGCAATTAACAGAAATAAGAAGGAAGTGGCTGATAATTGATATAAAGCAGAAGTGTGAAAAAGTCACAACAGGAAAGAAAAACCTCAGGGGAAAGTGACAAGAATTAAGGACTATGATAAAGGTTCTTTCTTATTAAATGTACTAGGGAACTAAACACTGATAACGGAATATGTACACTGTAGCCGGAGATTACAAGTCTAGAAACAAACAACCCATTGCTTCTTTCACTGGACTCTTCCAAAGGTTAATGGTCCTTGCTTCTAAAGAGGATCTAATTTTTTTCTTCCAGTACAAATGTATCTGGTTCCGATATCTAGCCATTAGTTCTTGTTGAGAAGATACCGTTAAGCATCAGAGATTTTCTGTCCTTGAAGACACTTACAATTTATTATCAAGTCATCTCTCAATCTTCTCTTTCATAAGCTTAATATATTAAGTGTTTAAAGATTTTCACTGTAGGACATTTTCCCAGCTCACAAATCATTTTTGTAACTCTTTTTACACCCTTTCCAATTTTTCAACATTCTTTTGAAAGTATGAACACCAGAATTGACAGTTTTCCAGTATTTGTGTCATCAAGGTGATATACAGATGTAAAACCTGCTCTGTCTATATCGCTGGAGAATGCCTTAGCCAACTATGCTAGAGCACAGTACTAAGAGATGAGTTGCTTGTCCACTGTGATCTATAAATCTTTTCCAAATTGCTGCTTCCTTGAATTTGGTCTTTCAGCAATAGATATCATCTATGCTCCTTGTTCACAAGGGTGGAATTCACTTTGCTTAACATTGCTAAGCTAATGACTTCAGTCTAATCTCATTAAGGTCCAAAGTAGACTGTAACTTAAGCTACTGTTGTAGGCACCCTGCATAGTTGCATGAGAGAAAGGCAGAGAGACCTCTGGAGAGAGATTCATTTTAACCATCTGAAAGATCTATATTAGGATGAGTGAGTTGCACTATTAAAAAAAATCTTGATATCAGCAGAGTATATGCAGCTCTTTTATGTATAGGACACTAACCAATTAAATAAAATACCAACATAATAATCAGCAGAGCTGCTTAAATATGTAATTTTCTCATTGTTCAGTTACTGGAAATTCTTAGACACAACTATTCACATTTTGGAATTTCTCAGTATAACTACAGAGAGAATAAGGCTCTTTTACAAACAGAGCTTTGGACTTTTAGTTTTTTTTTTTTTTCTTTCAATCACACATTGAAAATGAGGCAATCTGTTCTGACCAGTATTGAGACATGCATCTGCAAGCCACTAGATTTCCCTATTAGAGGGAGCAGTTAGGATGTCATGGATTAGGAGGATAAATGTAAAAGGAAAACTTTTGCTCAGATTTTGTCTAAAGCACAAGCTATTACGGATGTTGTAGGTGGATCCGTATGATATCATCTGTAGAACATAACAGAAGTACTTTCAATCAAGAAATATTCCTCAAGGTTCTATAGGCTTGAGGAGTATAAATAGTTTAAAATAAGGAATCTATTAGAGTGTGTCTAAAATTGACTGAATGAGCGAGAGTCTTATCAAGCTGAAGGCAGTGTTTTTTGATCTCTTACTTCCAAATTAGAATTTGGGCAGCTTTAATTTCTGTCAGATGTTCTCACTTTCTCAGTGGCTGTATAAAAAGGAATGAACAGCTAAAAGACATTAATGCCTACCAACCTCAGTTAGAAAAAAAAAAAAGTGGCAGAATATATGTATCTTTACAAATTTGTTATAAATCTGAGACCACCTCTTTGCAGATCTGTTTTTCAAGACACAGTGATAAGCAACATGTGAGTTTTCTCTAGCTACTCATAGGATTTCAGTTGGTGACTTCTTGTATATTGTTTTGGACTTTTGTGATCATGATTGAAATAGATATATTCTTATACTGATCTCAGTTATTTCTGAATATTCATTCATGAGGCCTTTAAAAGCCACCTTTCCCTAATACCTAGTGCTTCTACAAACTAGTTTGTGTAAATATAAATACTTTGTAATCCTTATTTTTATGCATGACAATTAATATTTTAGTTTTCTTTTTTAGAAAAATATTGGCCTTTCCATATAATCAGGTTTTGTGTTGGATAGAACAAACATCCTGTTTGTCAGTCTTTAAGAAAGCATATAACATTTTAATAATCAGGAAAGAAAAGCCCACCATTTATTCTACAAAACTACATATTAATACCTGAAAAACAAGTCTTAGCAGTTTTATTACGGTCTATTTCACATTATGCATTGTATGGTATTTCAGTTTTCCTAGTTTAATTAAGGAGAGTAATGGGATTCTAATGCCCACTTAATTACTTGACTCCAGTTACCAATACAATTAATCAACTGCCTGCAATGTCCCCTCCTCCGCATCTATCCTGGTGTAAAAGTCTCACTTGGCAAAGCAACTTGGAGAAGGGAATTACCTCATCATCATTTTTATTTATAAACAGAGTGAAAAAGCAAAGCAAACTCTTTGCTGATCTTCTTGAAGAAGGGCATTCTTGGGGGGCGGGTAGTAATTAGACTTAGATACTGAACCTTAAAAGCACGTATATAGCTTCTTCTTGATACTTATTACCTTTTAGAAAGCCTGTAGTACTACCCAACTGTGCATTTATGGTGTTGCCTGCAGGCTTCATAACTCTCTTTTAAATTACATAGCCTGCAATAATACTGAAGGTTGTCAGCTTGGGTCCATTTGAAGCAGAAACCAAAACAGTTGTGTTTCATCTGTTCCTAATTTTTACCAGAGCAATAAAAATAAAATGTTGCTATCTGTGTGTGCTATTGCTGCCCTGCCTGCGTGTGTGCTCCTGCTGTGGCCGATATGCCCCCGTTGCTGACACACCTCTGGCCAGATCTTCTTGAATCCCACCCCTTTGGGGGCCACATCAACCAGCAGTTGGAATCAAAATGTTTCCAGCTACATCTGGCTTCTGATTCAGTCCCTTCTAGAGTGTTTGTGTGACTGGCTTTGGTGGCCCAGCCTCTGTTGGGATAAACCCTGCAGTTTGCCTAATGCCTTACAGAGTTGGAGGATTACTCCTGGAAATGAAGGAGGTTTTGTTGATGTGAACTGGAGATGATGAAAATAATCAGACATATGTGTTGTTTGGCACTTGCAATGCTAGTTAACAAAAATGTATGAATTACTCATTTGCCAGTGTTTAAAAGCAAACTGGATCTTAGGAAGAGTGATGGCAATCCTCACAAAGTAAGAATCAGCTGAGTGCCTTCACCAGCTCTCCAGAGGCAGTGCGCTACATTTATACTAAGATCTGTTATAGTCAAGACTACTCCCTTTTTTCCTCTCTCTGACTCCCAGAGTACCCATAAAGAACATGTTTTTCTTCCTTTTACAATGTGCCCAGCATATTCCTTTCCTGAAACACTGAGCTGGAATTCTTAACCCTCCACCATCTGCTCCCAACTCTGAATACTCATTTAATGCTCTGATGGAGATACAGGAGTTGTATTTTAAACAGTCAGCAAAATAATTTCCTCTTGACTGACCGGCATGGAAACACTAAAAACCTCTTCAGAAGTAAATTAGAACTCGGTTACTGCGTCTTTGTTTCACCTTGTTCCTGGATTCTCTGTACCGCTGCGGCAAAGGCGAAAGCTCATGCATGTAAGCTGCATTTAAAAACTACTAGTGATTAAGCAGTAGAAAATACATTGTGGGTAGTGATAGCGTATTGGCAGATCAAAGAACCATTTGACTGCACAGTTCTTTCCTTATGAAATTTTCAAGAGTGCATCAAAAGCTACTGACAGCGTGCCCAGTAGGACCAGTATGTAGCGCTAGTGGGAGATCACACTGCTAATTAGTATGAGCACAACCTAGTCCTCTTGGATGTTTGAATTTAGGGGTTTGCTACAAACTGCTCTGCAAAAAAGAGAGAGCGAGAAAAAAAAAATTTCAATGCCACGCAGAAATGATGTATAAGATTCTACGTAAATGTTGAATCAACATTTTGAGGGTAGTTCAAACTTGTATTCTTTCCCTCTGAAAAACATTTTCTGACCATTTCAGATTTTCATTTTGAATGCTTTTCTCCTTTCTTATTCTCTTCAGCTGCTTTTCAAACTACATTCATCATAACTAAAACAACCCATTAAGATAAAATAACCTTTGTACTGAGGTTTCTCACTGTGTTTCTGAATTTGTAAAGTACTAAATGTTTAAAAACAAGATTGTGCAAAGGAAGGGAGCAAACAATTCTGATTGTCAGCCCACTGCTTTTATCCCTACTTCAGCCAGCAAATGAAATACTTAATCAGAAAAAAAATCTAATATTTTCAAAGCTAGTTTTAGGCATATAGTGGCAGTAACTAACAGCTTTACCAGCTATATCTGCCTTTCCTCTCTTCCTGTTAATTTATAAAATTATGCTGCAACCTTTCTTAACCAGTGCGATGCTACTTGTGAACTTTTCCTCTGCTTCAATGCACTCCTATGACATAGTTTTAATGGAAATGTTTTGTGTATCTCAGCTGTTCAGAGAGGATTACTGAGGGGAATCATCCCATGAACAGCGTTGTCCATTAAGAGCATGGACTTTTTCTTGCCACATTTTATACTTAGTTGTGTACTCATGTGGCAGCGGAGGAGAACAATGCTCTTTTCCTGTTTTGAAATCATAGCTGCTTAAAGGGTTTTGGAACTATTGAGACCAATTATCAAATACATCGCGTGCTATCAATTCTCTGTCTTAAGAAGAAAAAAAAAAATTTTTGCTTTATGTTTGTGACTTGCACTGAATTTAGGCACTGACAATGGAAGATCATTATCTTCAGTTTTAGGAAGATCATAGGAAAAAATAGAAAAGTAGGAGGGTAAGTCTATCCTAAGCTCTCTCACTTTGATGTTTGCTACACCCTTTCATTTTACCTGCAATAAGTTACCATACCATAAGCTAATAGCAACAAGAAAGAGCATTATCTGCAGATACAAACACTGGGAAGGAAGATTATTTACTATCTTTCCCTTCATGAAATTTTTAGTCTTCTGGTGATTAGAAAGCTTTAAGTACAATTTTCATAGACAGGAGATGATAACAATAGGAAAAGAACTCTCTACTTTTTCATCTGGGTATTATATTGCTTTTGAATTTGCCTATTAGCAATGTTTCGTGTATTCTTTACATATGATCACTACAAGACAGTAGTTAAGACCTATGTGGGACTGTACCCTCCATACCCCAGCCAAGGCTGCTGAGTATTATGCCTCAGAAAAACACAGCAGTAAAGCTTTGTGTCTGTGATTTATTAGCACTTAGTTCTGCTTTGAGCAGTGGAGGGACTAAGTCCTTGTAACTTTAGGCTATGATCCCTTGCAGTTTTCAGGTGTTGAACTCCCACTGGATTAAGTCTCCTTGATGCATTGCATGGATTCATCTAGCTATCTTTGATGACTGGGACTTTTATGGAAATTGAGCTTGGCTCCTAAGGAGCAGAGATATGGTTTGGCTTTCAGGAGGTGCTTGGGTTTTCACAGCCTTCTCCTATGTTTCCTAGGAGGCTGCAGAGTGTGTGACCAGTGTTGCCAGCAGGGCTCTATACAGATGGAAGCGTAAGAGAAAAATGATGCCCTTTTTGTGAAGCTACCTGGTGTATCTGAGGTCTCAAGTTCAGGACCTGGTAGTTCTCCCAGTGGGAATTGCATACATGAAAGGGAAAATATTCCATGTGTTGTATTTGGGCATGATTACTTTAACCAGCAATAATGCTGGCTTATACTGTATTGTATACTTCTCTCTTATTTTCTCTGGCTGAATGCGTTTCTATACAAACTCTGGAAGTAAAAAAAAAAAAAAAGAGGGTGAGTAAAGTGGAATGAAAATGGTCTTTATATGAGGATATTGGCAAAATAGCAACTTAAAAAAAAATCAGTGAAACTGTAATAGTAAAAAACTTTGGAAGGAGTAGCAGGTTTTGTTAGCAGAGAAATGGTACGTTAAAGTAACCTTAGTGTCAAGTATTCAAACACGTATCAAAAATCTCTCTGAATTCAGAGTCTAAAATGGCAGTTTATATAGATTAGGGCTGTTCTGTCAGTCATCTTGTTAGAATGGTGCTGGTGATCATGAAACATCTTGGGAAAGCAGAAAGAATGCAAGAAAAAAATCAGTAATAATGGATGTTCACAAATGTGTTCATAAATACAGTGTAAAAGCAGAGAGGCAACAATGCACGGTTAAAGTGGTTCATAGGTAGCTGGTAAGTAAAATCACATTTGCGGTATATAGACAGTGTAAATGCATTAGAAAGGTACTGAAAATGTACAGCCAGGACTATATTTCCCAAAGCCTATATTTTTAATTTGATCCTGTTTCTTTAAGTAGTACAGAAGGAGCTGCCATATGCTTCTCCCATATCAGAAACATGGAAAAAAATTCTTCTTACTAGGCTTTGTTTTCCATGAATGGTTGATAATATTTACTTACAGACAGAAACAGAGTATTAATATAGAAAAGAATGCTTTTAAAAATGTATAGATTGTATTAAGCAAATATCATATATGTCACTGGCAGAAAACTTGTTGCAAGGAAGGCCAGACAGAACTCGAGAAACTGGAATCAGTTTTATATGCAGTCTTAATTTTGCGTCAGTTTAGTGGATTAATTCATTTTACAAATGAACCAATGCATAGGGGACTGAATAATTTTATGGAAATTAAAAAAAAAATCAATAAAAATTTAAATTCCTAGAAAAGATATACCCTGTAGTTTGTCTCCATATGTGCTGTTGCAGAGAAGACTGTGTGGAAAGTTCATCCTTGAAACTTTTGGGGTTAGCATTTTGGGTACCGTTCTCCAAGGCAGGAAACAGCAGGTTCAACATCGAGAAGGCAAGTAGCCAACCTGTTGTTGAGTTTGGGTGAGGATGTGTGCTTGTATCAAACACAAGGGGACTATTTAACTCAAACAACTGTATTTATCTCAGTCTCTAGTAGTCGGACACCTGTGTCCAGGGAATGATTTTTCTTACTCTACAGGAGATGAGAAATAATATTAATTAAAACTGCTCTTGCTGCAGTCTGGTCTAATAACTTCTAGAGGCCGTAACTAAATCCTTAGTATATTGATGCTTCAGTTATTTCCCTTGCTGGATTTGTATAAGTTAGTGCTTTGTTTAGGACCGTGCATGATACATGGCAGAGAGCAGAGCTGCTGCGCTACGACACACATGGAGGAATGACATTTGCTAAACACAGGTTTTCAGCCTGTTCATTTGGTCAGCCATAGACATCAGTGTTTCTGAGTATAAAACAGACACTTAAAAAAACCTAACTGTAGAAATGGCTTAGTAATGCACTAAAATACTAGTAATAATATGGGCACTGCAGGAAAATATTATTGCACTCCTGAAGTTTTAATGGTTTTGTATTTTGTTACTGGATTATTTAATATCTAATCTTGAATGAAAATGAAGCTGAACTGATTATTTCATTTATTATATGGTATTTTCTAAGGATAGCTTTTTGTTTATTTTTCAGAGTTCATTGTCACACACTAAAAAGCCTTTAAAGTTATATTTATCCTTAATATAACCAGATTCCTTTTATAATTGGTCTTTCTCCAATGCATATTTCAAGAATAATTGCTTCTTTGCAGAAGCAATCCATCATCAGTGTAGTTTGATTATATTCTGTCATTCATTCATTTTTAGGCAATATAGTGTTAATTCTGCTGCTCTCTAATGATGTCTTATGGCAAGTTATAAGTGGTTCGAAGGTGCATGCATGGCAATCAGGGGATCTGTACCCTCTAGGATACTTTTTTATTTGGCAGGGGTCTAACTTCAGGTTTTCATTTAAAGGTTTAACAGTTAAATGCATTAGATACAAGTACTTGACCACATCAGTTATTTCTTTGCTCATATCTGATCACTATATTCCATTATACATTTTCTATTTTATGTACCCTTGACATATGAATGTTGCATGATTGCTTGCTTTTTTTTCAGATTACTAAAGGGATCATAAATGCATTTAGTGTGATGGAGATTGCTATCAGCGTAGGAGGTTTTAGCACGTGATAAACCTATATTTGTCTGAATTGCATTCGTGATACAAAATATGCAAAATACATCATGGATTACGCTGCCCTGGCTTCCACAGAAGGTGTTTTCAACTGTTCTCACTGAGTAGACGAAATGATGTCTGAATACGTTTAAGGCAATGGCAATATCAGATTCAGTTATCTTTAACATTCACTGTCTTGGTCCATATAGTTAATAAAGTATCAGTTACAGCAAAATATCTTGATGAGTAGTCGTATAAATGGGAGTTCAATGGGAGTTTTGACTACTAGGAAGCGTCATCCATGCTCTTTTGAAATTATTATTTAACGAGTAAATTTGCTGTTTTATCCATGAATGATAACTTCTGCTTACAACCATAACGATTCCAAAAAATTTCTGGAATCTCTTAATACAACTGCAGTTTCTTTTGTTTATAGTTTATTTGTTGTTTCAATATATATACTGAAATGTCTCCACCTTTACTCTTTCCTTTGAAAGCATATTGCATGCACCTCTTGAGATATCCTTGGGGAGTTTTCTTGTGTTGAAACTTTCAAATATTGAAGAAGGAGAGTGAAAGTGAATAAATCTACTGTATTAGCTTTCCAAATCTTCAGCCCATTCCATTTTACAGCATGTCAAGAAAAATTTTCAAATCTTTTAGCCCTAGGATTAGCTACTCATTTGACCAAGTATGTCACAAGTCTTTGGTAACTGCTATTGTTTGGCATGGCGTCGTAGTTCACTTGATTTCACATTATGCCCGGAAAGCTCTTTCTGATGCGCTCCCACAGATCGAAGAGTTCTGGTCTTCTGCTTGTTTGATAGATGTGGTGATTTGGAAGGGGAAAGAATGAGACTGGTCACTGACTTTGTTTTTCTTTCCACTGCGTTTTGCTCTCTGTGGAAATCTTGTTTGTGGGTCAGTAAAACCACTTGTGGTGTGTGTGTTGTGCTAAAGTTGCTGTTGTTCAGAAGTTGCCCTGTGGCCCCTCAGATTATTTTGAGAGTATTCTAAATGCCACAGGTAGGTGTTTGGTGCAATGCTTGAGAAAGCTACGTCCAATATGAAGCTCTGTGAATTCTCTGATAAAGTATCTGACATATTCCATATCTCCCAAGGTTTCCTAGCTGGCCTATTTATGATATAATGCTGGCAATTAATTCCTTGAGACCAACTGAGTTCTATACATTTTTTTCTATGAGATATTATATATCTAACTTTGTCTCTCATGAAACTCAAAAATAATCGTATACAAGTTTGTCACCTTACCAGAAGAAGAGAGCACTGGTCCATGCAGCTGTAAGATAACGAAAATGCTTATTGCAACTTTAGAATAATGCCCAGCATGACATAAACACATTCAGTTTGAAACAAACTTAATTTTATTATGCAGAGGTAAATAATTTTTATCTTTTTTTTTTCTTTATAGTAGAATTACAGTTGTGCAAAGCTGCCAATTCTCTTTAAAATATATGCCCTGGTTTATCAAATTAGAGTTTGGGAATAGATAGTTGTCCAGAATAAGGCTGTATGTTTTGCCTAGTGCCCACAATTATTAACTGCTTTTGAGGAAAAAAGGATTTAACACCCACCACTTAAAATTCTTATTCTCTCTACCCCCACAGGATTTTTGCACTTAACTTTAGAGAGCACCTATGCACATAATTGGTTTAGCTTTTGGCAGAAGTGAAGTGGAAAATGGTAGTTCTATGGTAGGCGGCCAGAAGCAAACAGTAGAGGCTGGAATGAGTAAGAAAACCTCTAAAGCAGTAATAAAAAGTGAAGTTATCTTTTGAGAACATA
Organism: Struthio camelus; assembly: GCF_040807025.1. Lineage (NCBI taxonomy): Eukaryota > Metazoa > Chordata > Aves > Struthioniformes > Struthionidae > Struthio > Struthio camelus. Next base: position 51,077,012 of record NC_090982.1, read on the forward strand.
GCAACTGATAACTGATTGCCCTAAAGAGTATGCTACCAGGATTGCGGTATTTTTTGCATCCACACTCAACAGGCTGTCTCCATTAAGCAATCGAGCTTCTCTCTCCTCTTTCCCCCCTCCCTACTATAATCCCTAAAAATAATAAACAAACCGTAGTGGTGGAAATTGTAGCGAATATTTCAAATATGTATCCTGTAAATAAGCTGATTTAGATTATTTTACTTCATAAAAAACCAGATAAACTGCTAGGGCAGAAACAAACTAGCCTTTAAATTGAATGTGGCTAGTTACTGAAGGCAATGAATGTTGTTTAACTTATCTCAACAGAGGAAGACCTAGGCTGAGATTGAATGCTCTGGGAATGCCTTGGCTCTGTTACCAGATTTTTCTTCCATAGATTACATTTTCCTTGTGGGGAAAAACGTTTTCAAAATTTTCAATCTCACAACTAAACAGTTAGTAAAAATCTTAGCATTTACATAAGAACCTAAACCTAGGGGCAAAGGGAATCCTTTTAAAGGAATATTCTCACTGTTCTGCAAGATGTGATTAATTTCCCTGGAAAACACTTTCTTACCTGTGAGCAAAAAGGTATATTTTTAAAAAGTAATTGGAAACCACAAGTCAAGTCAGACCACTTTCCATTATCAATAGTTCATATGTTTGGATAGAATAAAGAAACCCTTACACTGGTGAGAAAGTAACCCTCTAATTATAAATGCACTAGGTCATTATAATAAAAACATGAGGGCAGCTCTGCTTCAAACTACTGGAGATGACCTCAGATTACTGGTGCTAAAGTACTTAAGGCAATGATTCATGACCGCAGCATAGCTTTTACTAGAAATGTTGAAAGAGCAGTGAAGAGCATCAAGGTCCGGAAGCAAAGATAACTAGTTTAGCAGAGCAAAATATTTCCAGTAAGACCTTGGGTAATTGCAAGATACTGCTTGAAGTTAATTACAATGCAATCATATAGTAATCACATAGTTCCTGCTTTGGAGGGGGTTGAAAAAGGATAACCAAAGGAGAATAGGTCTATGGTAGCAGATATTACTGAAAAACTGGCACATTAGACATGACTTATTTAGAATGTTAGATGCTTGAGTAAACCAAAAAGGAGAGCAGAACATTGAGAACAGTCCAATTTAGATGATGGCCGGTTCTCGTTTTTGCATTTGCTGTTCATGCTGCCTTTATGTTTAAAATAAAAACAAGTTCAAGCACTGTGTACAGATTTATTTAAGCACAAGTTCCTATATTTCAGAGTCACAGTTATTAAAAGGGAAAAGTACCTGGGGTAAACCCCAGAAATGTTATGCTCTAGGTGACCCTGCTTGAGCAGGGAGGTTGGAGTAGATGATCTCCAGAGGTCCCTTCCAACCTAAACGATTCTGTGATTCTGTGAAATGGAGATAGCCAAGTGTGAGGGGATAAGGGAAGCTTCCATAGATACATTTATGTATCTTTTGTTTTTTCCTTTGCAAAACCTTTCATATCACTAATCCATGAAAAAGGAAGTATTGGGGGAAGAGGGTCTCTATAGAGGAATGCACGACTTCAAATTTGTAGGTAAATATAACTGAGAAAAATATAAAATACTCTGGTGGATATGTTTAATTACATGCTGCTTCCAAAGAAGATTCCTCAGTTGCTTAGTCTGATACAAATCTCATTATTCTGTATCCTAATAGGACTCCTCAAAAAGATCTTTTTTACTTTCCTCCACATACTAGTTTTGCCAGCAAACAGAAAAGATTTTTGCTTGATCACACAAACTGTTAATCATTCCTAAATTAATTCACGTATAGCAATCTTATTTTGCCCTAAGTCCCATAATGTAGAATGATGTTTGAACCTCATGGGGCAGAGGAGTGGCACAGGGTTCAGGTAGCAATTAGATGTTATAGGAGAACTCTAGTGTTGTGATGGCTCCTTCCCCAGGTGAGATTTATAGTCTATAAATACATTTTTTCTGTCATCCTTAAGAAAATGAAAGCTGACTTTAGCTATATTAAAAAAGAGAATTAAATGACTTTATATCCAACAGTGATTGCTTTATAAGTGATAGTATTTGTTTATTTATTGGTGCATATACCAGGAGAATAAGAACTGTGTATCTTCTGCTCTACTTCTGCAGTGGGGAAGGGCTGGGGAGAAGAGCGGAGAACTAAAGTTGCAAAGTAATACACCCCTAAAGCTTGGAAGTCTCAGCTTTATAGTTGCCCAGATGATCTCAGTTTCACCCTACTAAATTTGTCTTGCGGATGGAATTTGCAAGATCCACCCCCCACCCCCCAAAAGTGATCATGTTATTAAGGGTTGTATTGTCATAAACAAGGAACCAAATTAAAGAATTAAAGTTCATTTTGACCTTTGAGAACTTGCTGCCGCAGCTTAAGTAAGTTATTTCTTGTGATATTTTCTAACATACCAAAACGGTATCTGCTGTGAACAGTTTTGTGGTAAATGACTTGCCCCGTCCTTTCTGCATTGCCTGGTATCTGCACGTTCCTCGTGGCCGTGTCAGCTTTTGTAAAGACCAGCTGCATTTGCTGGTGGCAGAGGAAATCTGCTCGCTTGAAGGAGATGGTTAGATGTGAGTTGTGAGGTGTAGTCAGAGGAGCCTGAAAGTTATTCCTTCCCCATTCCTTGACAAAATGCAAGGAACATGTTTTGCAGGTACTACCTCAAAGAGGCAACAGGATTTTAGGGAGGCTATGCCAGACCAGGCAAAGGATAAGATGACCTAACCCTCATGGGCTCTTCTTTTTCAGTTGTGGCGTGAGTTTGCAAAGTTGGTACCAGATACTTACTGATGTGAGGTAAATTCATCCAGAATAGAAACTTTCTTCCTGGAGAGCAGAACGTTGCACTGTCAGCAGTCTGATTCCTTTCCTACTGGTAGCTTTAAATATCATGGTATTTAATGAAGGTGTCTCAGCTCTGTCTGGAGGACGCGTAGCACAGCCTAGGATACTAAAGTGCCAAGTCGGCCCTAATTTAAAATAGATTTAGTATGGAGGCATCTTGTTCTGAAAACATCTATTATTAGATAAAATTAGATTTAGCTAAAACAATTTTAGTTGCAATACATACAGATCTATAGTATCGTACATGGACTTGATTATCACCTCTTTATATATGCAGCTTTCATCATGTAAGTAGCTTTGGAGAATATGAACTTTAATATCATTTGTGATCACTATCAAGTAAGTTTACTTCTATGAAAAGGAAATTGCATCTTAAGTTATACATATTGTTGGGAGATTGATCTGATCCATAGAGCATGATGCTCTGGTCTCATGTTTATCACTCTGGCAAAACTTCCGCCCTTGTTAAAAATATGAACAGCTTCCTTGTCAAAGCCTTGAACCAATGTAACCTTTACAGTTGGAGCAAGAAGAACTAGATCAGATATAATTTGAAAAACAGAAAGCATGGGCCTGCGATGGAGGGATGGGGGGAAATAGTATGAATATTGGTATATATTTTAGCATAAAAAATTAGGATGCTGTTACGTTATTGCACATCCTGAATGTTTTATGTGAAATCCTTGATGGAAATGGCCTGAGGCAGGTTCTGGTATGTTAGGATACACTACAGGGAGACACAATACACAATGGCCAGCAAACTGAGCCCATCAAAACTCTAAGTATATCTAAGTTGTGAGGCAAATGCAGATCCTTCTCAAACTGTATAACCACTTTTCCCTTGCTTCTTGACCAATAAACCACTACACAAAAGCACAGGTGTATGCTGTGCTAAATTAAAGCCAGCCTAACAGGTGAATCAACACGCTATATTTAATGAATTCACTTCCTTTCTGAAGCTCTTTTAAAACCTAAGTGATAAGCAAATTCTGCCTCACTGTAATGTGTGCTTTTGAAAATAACTGTCCAGAGAGCATGATAATTAGTGAATGTCCATAGGTGACTATGCTTCATGAAGCAGGTCATTCCCTGGCCCTTTTTCTTTACATGGATGATATCATCCATATTTACAGATGAATAACTTCCATTACTGGCCAGTCTCTTTGGGGAGTATGAAAACTATCTGTTCTAGATAGGGAGGTTTTTAAGACATCTGTAAAACATTATATATCTTTTAAACATCTTTCAGGGATGTAATGTGGCGCCATATGGCAGTACATGGCAAGATTCAGCACACAGTAGAAATATTTAAACAAAGCCCCTGAGATTTAAAAGCTCAAAGACAGAAATGTAAGATACATTACTAGTTCTCTAGCTGCTGGCTAACTTGTTAAATCTAATGCTAATTAAGTAGAGCAGGAATAAGTAAGCCCAATATATACTTGAGAAAAAAGGAAGTCTGATCCTACCGATGGATTAAATATTTCTCTCATAACGCAGTACCTTTCCCCAGCACCATAAAAATGAATAGAACCTTCCCAAGCAGGGAGGGAAGTAGAAATCTTCATAAATCCGTAAAGGTTTTTATGGTCCAAAGTATCCATGTTTACCTTTATGTGCAGAATCTAGCGCCAGATGTTACAATCCAGAGTAAGTACAGTTAACTTGCAGCCATCCGTAGTCAATTTGTCTAAGTTATGGACAATGCCCTGGGTGCAAAGGCAGTTCCCTGTCTGAAGAGCAGCACCTTGTGAGGAGTGCTATATCCTATCCCAGACAGCCTGGCTCCAGCAGTGATCCAGCTGCTTTTTTACTGGGAGGCCCATGCACTGACACATTGTGGCAGGCAGAACAGGCTCCATGCAAAACCAGTATAAACGGCTCTAAACTGCGTTTCTGTAGGGACTGCTGTGTGAAAGTACCCCAGTGTCTGTATGCATTTAAGCTGGGTTCATTTCACCTTATTAACAGCTACATATGTCCAGGAGGAGACACTAAGGTGTTAGGCATTATCCTCAAGAACCTGTTATTATGCCCTTGAATCATAACTGCCCATTGTCTGGGGCTTCCTGTGTACCTCTGACCTCTTCTCCAGATATTTGAGCTGATTGGACTTAGATTATCTGTGCTCTGCTACTATGCTACTATGTCCTGCCATGCTGCAAGCTCTGGATGCCTTGGAAAGAAAATACAGGCTGAATTGCGGCAGTGGCCAGGAACAATTAAAATATCCAATCAGCTAATACACGCATTGTATCATTTGTAAGTAATACATCTCCCTGAAATTCTGGAATTCATGAAGAGATACTCATCTGAGAGATCAGATAGTGCTGTCAAGCTGATCAGTTTTATTAAGATGAAGATAGACCTGCCTTTCTGCCAAGAAGGGGTTATACACTGACCATGATAACCAGTGGTTACTTTTTTTTGTTGTATTCTATATAACTTATCCTATCCTAAAGCTCAAAGCCCAAAACATGGACCTCTGTGAGATTTGCACTGAAGTCTGTATATTTTTGTATAAAAATACATAGTCATTGGTTGTATGAATATTTATATTACTGACGTGAGTTAATGTTTGCATCTCCTCTACTGAGTTCAATAACAACTTGACCACGGTTCAAGTTCCATTTAAAATCCCTAAACTAAATTTTATTCCCAGGATCTCTGAAACTAAGGAACATTTAAGTAATATATCTTTCACCTGAAGTATTCCCACATTAAAGTTTAAATCCCTTGGACTATGCATTACTGAGCTATTTAGTTTCTCCAGGCAGTATCCAGGGCTAAATTTTTGCATGTTGATTAATTTTAGCAGTGGCAATTCCCATTCATTGTCAGTCCTTAATCAGCTAGAAAACAAATATTTAAAAATAAATGTTGTGAAAATGAAAATCTTATAATCTCTATCAATGATAATAATTATTTCTTTTGTGCGCAGACACCAGGAAGCCTAGAAAAGGTTATCACTGTGATATATATGAGGTGAATGCTACTGTGTGTGAGGCATGCAGGTTAGTGCTGTGTTCAGTTTGTGTTTTCATTTTCATGTTGTGAATTTAAGAAGTAATCTGAAAACATGTTATGAGGTGCTAGCTACTGGAGTGAGATTACTACTGCTAACTGAAAAAGCTTGCAGCTTTTCTGATGAGTCCTTTTTCTGGTGAGTCCTTTAGCAAAGCCTGGGATAAGGAGATGGAACTATTCAATAGAGATTACATACCAGAAATTTATTTTTAAACACGAATATTATGTTCAATGGAGAGATAACGTTCCTATTTGAACCTACTAGATTGCTACTTTGTTTTGTAAGCAATAATTTTGTAATTATATATTTATTCTGACATATAAAAATTATTATCTTTGTAATGGGAATTATGTCTCAAAACTGGTAAATAATTGGTAATAATACTATTTATTTTCCTTTACCTTCTGAATCTTGGGAAACGTGAAAGTAATCTTTTTTTTGTAATTTGGCATTGGCTCATCACTGTCATACACCAGATAACCTATTGTATTTCTAAAAAACCGTGGAACCTGGAATCATTGCTCTGAAATGCTTGATTGCAGTTAACAAGGGAGACATGGGTTGCATTTCCATCTGATATTGCCAGTTTTCTCAACAGAGGAGACTTTTAAAATGACAGGTGTTATCCAGTTGCAGTTCTTAAAAGCTCATCCCTGACCTGACCTTAGTTTTTGCCTCTTCCTGTATTCATTATTCTTGTTCAAAAAAGGAAAGTAGAAATTTGTGCTTTTTGCATGGTCACAAAGCTTTGTTTTGTTTCTCATTAATCTCCACTGCTTCCAGTTGCTGAAGCTTTCACTTATGTATTTCTAGTGTCACACCTTCCTGAATAAATGAGACACAGACTTATTGTCTGAAAATTGCCTTATATCTTAACGGATGTTCATGCAAAAAAATTATTCTCCTTTTGATAATCTCATTTTATGCCATAGACTTAAGTAATTGAAGAGAAAAAATTAGTAATAGGAAAGTCCCATGAATCATAGTACCTGCTGAGTTGTTTCCAGAAACTTATTTTGTGCATTTCTACATTTTTCTAGTTTTCCTATGCCTTTTTTTTTTTTTTTTAATAGGCCTCTCGTATCTCAAGAGAGTGTTCTGAGAAACTTTCAGATGCGTTTCTGCATTTTTACCTAGATCCAAGAAGGGGAAAACATGAGGATGAAAAATTGTTTCTGGTCAAACCCTCAGACTGAGTTTACTCCTACAGACAGTTACTTTTGTTTCTTCTCTTTTGTCGGTAATATTTGCTTTAAACCTTATTTGCTTACTGTTCTGTGGTACATATATTTTCTTGTGTCTACCTCTGGAGGGAGTATCAAGTCCAGAAGAACCTTAACTAAGTCTGTGTTTGGTAATTCTGTATCTCTTAAAGCTATTTAACAGACCCAGTTAATTTTGGCACCTGTAAGCTTCACCTGTTTCCTAGAAAATTATTATGGCAAATGACTGGAATAACTCAAAACAGGCATTTTGATAAGAAAGTTTTATTTATTCTTTTCCTTCTGCCAGAATATAGAGCAAGGAGTTGTAATAATGATGAACTGTGAACACACACTTCCCCTCATCTGGTTCTTCGTCACAGAAACATAAGGCTGAAGGGTACTCAAGGGATCATTTAGTCTGCTGCCCTACCTCAAATTACAATCAAGAATTAAAAATTATGTCAACCTTTATAGAGGTTTATCTGGTCTATTCCTAATAGCCTAATCTCTTTCCCTAGGCACCCTATGCTGTTGCTCTCTGTTTTCTCAACTGCACTGCTGGAAAGTTTTCCCCGATACCCAAACTAAATCCTCTCTACTGCAACTTAAGACGATTGCTTCTTGTTCTGACCAATTCGAATATGAAGAATAAGTTGTACTTTTCCTCTTTGCTGCAGCTTCTTAGTGTTTTAAGACTAAAACTATATGCTCCTCAGTCTTCATTTTCTCATACTAAATGACCCGTACTTTTTTTCTCGTTAGTCATGTTTCCTACACCTCCACTTCTTCCGCCTATTGTCTTCTGGACCTTCTTCACTAATTTCTTAATGTTTTTGAATTGTGACACCCAAAACTGGAAACTGTGCTCCAATTGAGGCCTTATTAACACTGAATATAGAGAATGGATTACTTGCAATTTTACTGGCAGTGTTCTTGTTTGTGCCTTCATCTCTGATTGCACATATGTGCAAGGTCCTCCCAGCAAGGACGAACAAATCTCTTAGCAGAAGCAGCAAACTGCTCTGCTCGCAGTGCATGCGTGCTCTCTCTCCTCTCTCTCCACCTTTGAGTGGCTCTTTCAGTTTGCTGACCACAGATTTAGCTCATTTTGTTTATGGATCAGCATTTTCAGGCTTCAGTATTCTCTTTGATCCTCGGTTTTGGGTCTGGAGAGTTGGCATCTTACTAAACTAGTTGAAACCAAGTAGGAAGTCCTTCGTTCACCTGTTAGTAACTTCCATCCTTAGGAACTCCAGAGCAGAGTTATCTATGACCCGTTGCTTGTCCCATGTTGATTTCTCCGTTACTCTTTTTAATTTAACTCTCAGCATTCAAGAAGGGCTATATTAAGCAAGTAATCATATGCACACACAAAAAGGATACACACTGTCCCTCTTTCTGTATGAAGTTTATTCATAAGCATTTGATTAAGCAAATATTTATTTGCAAGATAGGGCATCGCAAATAACTGCAATAAATACTCATAGGAGTGTGTATTACAATTATTTTTAAAAGCTCTCATTTTTGTTTGAACATGAAAAGGAGAACAGAAAAGAGCAAAAATCACAACAAATAGAATATTTTATATCAAATAAGTGACTTAGGGAACAAAACTTGTACCAATTCTCATCCATAGCTGACTAATCACATGATGTGAATAATTACAGTCATCAATTTATGATACAAAATCACATACCTTGTGATTTGCTATAGCAAATGAAGTGTTAAACTCAAAACCATGTGCCAAACATTGATAATTCACAAATGGGCAAGGATATGAAAACGTTATGTTTGCCAGATCTCTTATTTAAGATGAGTTATTCAATCCATCCTTCTTCCATTTTTTTCTTTTTTTAATTCATATAAAACAAATTATATACAAGCAATTTTCAATGGGCAGTAGTGTTATTTACAGCATCATATACACAGTACTTCAGCCTCCGTACAAATAACTAGAGAAATCTAGTTCTTTATCTGTTTGTTAATGCCTTACCACCTGCTGAAACGAATTACAGAATCCTGACATATTGTATACAACTGCTGCCAAGTGCAGACTAAAGGGTGTGCTCTGTAAGTTGAATTCGTGATAGTAGTCCAGAATTACAGCTCTCCTTTGGAATCATACCATGCTTCATTTACAAAATGTCACAATGTAAGACCTTCAGGAACAAGTAATCTGTTTCACATTTTAGGTGGCTGCTAGCTATAGCCTTAAATATATTAACATTTTTTTAAATTGATAGCAGGTCTCAAGGATGTTCAGCTTCACGGAAGGAGAAAAATTAAAGTTTTTTTTTTTTCCATCTTGGACTCATGAATCAGAATTTCATAGACCTCCACATATGATTATGACACAAAGCTAACAGAATAATGAGCAAGCGTGTGTTCATTTTATGTCTGTCTTTTTGAATTCACATTTGAACAGGCTAAAACAGACCAACTCAAGCTATATTAACTGTTTAAATTGCTTTAAAATTAATCAGCTTGTACATTCCTTTCTGCATTGTAGCCTCCCTGCAACTAATAGGTATGTGAACAACTCTTTTTCATTATGACTATTCAAAAGCTGCATGTTATTTTTGTTTCCTGTCCTTAACTAATGTGACAGAAGAGCAAAATGGTGTTCCTAGTACAAATACCTTACCAAACATAAAACTCCCAAAATATTTATATCCGTGGCTTTAAAATCTGATTGCTGGCATTTTTTTCAGCAATGATTGGAAGGGAACCTTGTGGATATAAAAAAACCAAACCCGAAGTTACTAATATGCTGAAACCTGTATTTGCAAATTATACATTATATTTGATATCCATCTTTTTATTGGCTACCCAGAGAGACGTGAATGTTTGGGCTGATCCCCTGCGCCGCTGAAAATAGTAATGGAACTTGCACTGACTTCGGGGGCATTTGGATATTGCTTTTGCTCTTCAGCATGGTGACAGAAGGCTGCTGTCACAGTTCTTCATCGCGGAAACACAGCCGTTGCCCCCGCTGGCTTACCAGCCTTCCTTTAGAAACACGCTCTGCAGCCCCAGCCTTAATGCTCTGAGGACATCTGTGGCTCTGATCTCAAAGCCTGGATGGGTCTGTGCTTCCATACCTATGCATATTCATGCAGAATATATCGGCTGAAAGAGCAGTGCGGATGACATATAGCTGGCCTTTATTTTCTATTGTTTCTAAAATGCTGAAATCCTCTTTTGATAATCCTCTGTTTGGAGCAGAGGTAACGTTTAGAAAAGCGGACTGTTACTGCTTTCACTTCCTTCTCTCGAATGACTCTGAGAATAACTACCCAGCATAATAGAGGCTACAGTTCAGCTAAAGCAATAAAAAAATCTTTTGCATTTTCCCGTCCAAGAACCTTAAAAGTTCTTTACAAATATTAATAAAATAAGTCTTGTAGCACTGCAGTAATGCTAGCATTATTATCCCACTTTACAAGTAGGCAATATTGAGAGAGTGAGGTTGTACGCAAGGCTTTTGGCAGAATCTTGAGTGAAAGCCCATGCATCCTGACTCACGATGCGGTTCTTTATCCACGGTATCATCAGTAATACAGCTGCAGCAACTATTTTAAGCAAGAGATATATTCAAGAAATGTAGTCCATTTTTTCTCTAAGAGTTTTTTTTTTCTTTTCAATACCTTTCATTTTAACAAATTTGTTCATTATCTAAAATCATGTAATGAATGAGATATACAAAATTTTGCAGGCTAGAAGATATTAGCCAATTATTCTCAATTAAGCTTTTCAGGCTGGGTCAGTGCCAGTTCATTTTTCTGATGAAATATACATATTTGTATACTGAAGTGACTGTTTTAGTTGTCAAGCATTAGTCTACTAGACCTTGTTGACTATGTGATCATAACCAGAAAAACTTTAGCCAATTAATCATAAATGACTTTATTTTGCTGTGTATTAGTAGTAATGCTACCAGGATATAAAAAGTAATAAATTATGAGACTAACTTGGTGAAGGCTTGCTTAAATCCATCTCTCTAAAGAAACATTTATATACCACCCGTAGGCATGTTGGTAAGTCCTACTCATGAACAGCTATGCTTTCAAAAAAAGCAGTAACTAAGCTAACGTTGTCTTCAGTGGGAAAGGGATTTTAGCCTAACTTCCACACTCCATGCAAGAAGGAAACTGGGTTAATCTCTCTTTTCCCTCTCTTGCCACCCCCCCCCCAATTAAATATTTATATGAAATAAAATAGCTGCAGAAGAAACAATAATGGACTTTCTTTGCTTCGCCTGGAAGCCCGGGTTTGACTAGGATCACCCCCATGCCTGCAACGAGCAGATGGAGGATGGATTTCCACAGGCCCTCCAGACGAAGACTGTAAGTGCCGTGCAGAAGACAGACTGCAAATAACATGTCCTCCTGTCCAAAATTGTACAAGGTTTGGTTTAGGAAGTGTTTTCAGAACACAAGCGGCAGCCTGAGCCTCAGAGAGGCAAAAAAATCGCTGCACTGCGAACCCTGCCAGGGCTTAAGTGCTGGGTTGCTTGCTCTCACGTGGATTCACGCAGCACTACTGCTATATCCGCATCTGAGGATCTGGGCTGATGGAAATGTGGTCCCCTCGCTCATTTGCATGCCTTTAAGTTTGGGCAGTAGCAGGGGATTTTTGAGGGGAAATCTAGCTCAAAGAGACAGTTATGTCCCCAGTTACATAAAGCTTTATGAAATGACATTAGTCCAACAGCTCCTGCTGAGGTTTGTTACACTCACTTCTGACTTCCTGAACTGTCTAGTGGGTGTTTAAGTTTAGTGAAAGTAAGAAGTGCTGCTTACAGGAAATTCTGTTAAGGTTTTATAGAGCAGCTGCAGCACCATAAAATCTTGAGCATAATGCAAATGAAGGAGGGTTCATTTTCTGTTTTGTAGCTGCTTTCGAACATTTTTTTTTCCAGTGGGCACCCACTCAGCTTTTTATTAAGTTTCTGCCCAATCTGAATCTGAGAGCTAAATACTGCGAAGGAAGAAGTCAGATTAGAATGAGTGCATTAAAATGGTTTCCATTTCTCAAAACTCTCCCAGTAGGAGAAATATTTTCAGTTTTTTAAACAGAAATGAGGTGTCAAAACTATCTGGTAGATATTTCAAACCTGAATAGCATTTTAAATATGCCTTTCATATGTCAAAAATCACTCACAATAGTAATGGCTGGAAAAAATCTTGTCTTTTGACAAGATCACACGTGTTAGTCGGGAACATGTGAACTGCAGTGTTGTAGCAGTGCAACAGTGGCTTGTCTAATGTGTGGTATCATTCCTGTATCAGTGGACAAAATGCTCAAAAATGTGAAACTTGCCTGAAATAAAGCTAGCTAAACATACCCTACTTTTCCTTGGTAGAATAGTTTCTGACTTCAAAGAGTAATCACTTTTTGCCCTGAAGCAAGAGATTCAAAACCTCTGGCTAACAGAATTTTGAACACCTTATCTAAAATGCGGGAGTTCTCCATTTGCTATTGTACCTTACAAATAATAGCGTAAGATGCGAAAGTATATAACCCCTCTTTATTTCTTTATATACTATCACTTTCTTCACAACCTGCAACACTGGTCCATTCCCTCTATTTTAGGTATTGCTGCTGTTACAGTGTAAACCCCAGCAGGAATATCTAACGCATTGTAACAGAGACAGATTGTTAGTGTAAGTCCTTAAAAGGTGTTAAAAACAAACCAGAAAGTATTGACTAATATGTTTTTACTAAACCCACCTCATTTAGATTCTGTCTTTGTATAGAAGCTTGTCCAGCCTTTTTTTAGCGCTGCTTGACTTCTGGGTGTTCCTTTTTCAAGTCTTGGTAATGTTTCCAACGTAGACTTGTTCTTGACATTGTTGCTTTAAATCATTTGCCCTTGCAGGAGAATGAACACCTCGCTCTAAATTTCATCAGTAGTGCGTGCCATGCCCTGGGACTGTGGGTCACGCGATGGTAATGACAGAGCTGCCCGGTTTGTGTCCGCATCATGTCCAGTAAGTTTTGAAATGCCAAGAATTTAGCTGCAAAAGTCTAGCAATTCTGTAATAAGCATATGCATACACTGAGGTTTTTTTAGTGAACGTGTAGATGTTTTCTTGGCAATAGGGAAGAGCACATTTCTGACGCAGCTGCCGTTTCCTGCAAAAATTCAGCTGTATTCTTCAAAAATAAAACATAATTACTTCTCAGCTGGTGAGATTTGCGTTTTTAACATGAGCAAAGGATGTCTGTTCTTCTATCTTGTTCGTGGAAGTTGCCAGTATGTTTTGTGTAAAATCTCTAAAAACATTCACTTTGAGATAGACATTCAGCAAATAAAACCTGAATCTTCCTAAGCAAGTGTCCAGCAACTAGACACTGGTGATCCTCTGTCAGCCTAAATCTGCAGTGCTAGTTCCCCTGCCTAGAAAAGATTTGGGTTTTTGCTTTTCTGAAATGTCACTACATACTGTGTGACATCTCTCCTACCCCCCGTCAGGATGTTTTTGTGTCTTCAGCTTCAGTAGGTCTACTTTCGTATTTGAAAAGTCACTTTGGTGCTAGGAAGTATATTACTTTGAATATATTCTGTACTGTTCCATTTTAATATTTAATTTTTACTTCTGTTATTGAGAAGAGCAGAGATCAGAAATTTTATTCCCAGTGCTCTGACAGATATTCCCAAAATTGTAACTATTGAGATTTAAAGAAAACAAATATGGTCAGTTAATCATATGTCTTTATTAATATGAGATTGTTCCTTACCAATTTCTTTCCACCAGGAAAAGTAAAAAAATAAAAGCAGTAAAAATGTTAAAAAAATTTTTTTGTGTGGACAAACTCTCAGCAGAAAATGTCATAGTACAGCTTTAAAACCCCAAAACATACAGCCTGTATTCTCTGTTGAATGCACAGTTGGCATTACATCTTGTATAAATGTATAGTAAGTATTCAGAAAGGAAAATAGTCCAAGATATCTGAAATTACATAGCAGGTTTCTATATAGAATGTGAGAATAATTTTAATAGTAGAATTGGAACGATGAATCTGTCCATGTGTTGATTCTGTCTTTAGTGCTTTTCTATTTTTTAAGGTATCTTTTTCCACTGGGTATGATTTTTTAACTGCTGTATAGTAACTGTACACGCTTGCAGTTAATGTCTTTTTAGAAATATGCAGGATTCCATTGTTATTTTAAAAATAGGTCCCTTGAATAGAGAATACTATTTTTACCATACTCTAGTAAAACATATTCAAATATTGCTATATATTTTTTGCTAATTTTAGAGCCACGTAACGTTTTATCAAGATACCTGTCATGTTGCATTACCACAACACCAGTTTGAAGTCATCCTCACAATACTCCCACAGTCGAAGAAATGCTGGCTTGGTATAGCTGATGAACTGAAATACAGAGTCTTCAGGAGAAGTCAGACCTACCTTTTAAGGCATAGAACAACTACAGTTTTGGACAGATTTGGCTGAAGGCTCCAAGGCTCTTGTGTAAATAAATAGTTAATATTTCTAGGGGCATTATGTGGATGAATACCCACACTTACTCAGCGAAGCCTATGCAAAGGCAAAGATAGTGTCACCGAATGGCTCTTCTTCTATGATCAAGGCCTACTCAGTTAGCTGGTTAGTTAATAATAATGATGTCCCAGTAAATATGTTTGACATACGAATGTATTTCATCATTACACAGTCAGATCTTCTTTTGCTGTTGGTACTACATGAGGTATTACTGAAACACACCAGTTTCATAGTGGTCCTTTGTTGGTTTTTCTCATTTGTATCATGTGGATTGTGTCTTGGAAAGCTTGGCAACCCTCTGGGAAACTTCCATGTGAAAAGCCAAATAATATTTTCTCGAGATACTGCTCAGTATGTTCTGGAAGCAGGTGTATTTTGATAACTTTCTCTTAAAGAAAGAGAGATAGGAGCTTCTTTCTCTTTTGAATTTCTTCTCTAATGATCTTGCACTCCTCAGCACTAAATTGCAATTACAACCTTCTTACCCAGGTAACTGGCTGATCATAATGTTTCTTAGATGATCATTATTCAGATTATGGGCTGTGTCTCTCAATTAACCTACCGACAGAAGGACAGCCTGACTCTAACCAGTAGTGCAACAGGACATCTAAATTAACGGGCAGCAGCTGGAAATCTAGATTCCCAGGGCTGCAATTCTCAGTGCTCATTATGATAAATAATGATTGCTTTCCCTGTAATCTTTTCCATTTTTTTCATGAACTTTTATAAAATATTTGAATTTTCAGCAATTCATTATATCGATTCCAGAACTGTCTATTGAGGTGTTAAAGACCTGGCTGCATTTTGCAATGTGCCTTAGGTATTGCTGGAGCTGTTAAGAGAGCAGGTAGCTCCTGATTTTATGGCACACGCCGTGAATGTGGCAGTTGGTGCTGGTGTGGTGCTGTGGGCTCCCTCTAGCACTGGCTGCTGTTTCTCTGGGGCCAGCAACTGCAAGAGAGAAGAGGCTTCGTCCCATTAAAAGGATTTTGGGAAAACTCTTAGCTTTCGTACATCTTTAGCATTTGTAGTTTGATACAAATTTAAATGGCTTTGGTTACAGCAGTCTAGATTTGTTGACCAAAATTACTGCTGATTTTTGCCCCATTCACACCTTATCAATCAGGATGCAATTTCCATTAGGCTTTACCAAGAGTCCAGGCTGCCTGGATACTTAACAGGCAATTTTCTCTTGGTTTCTAGTCAGCCTGCTTTCTATATGTCCTCTACCCTACCTGCGCATGATCTCTGCCTCATTACCATTGCATGTTCATTAGAGGCTTTTTACAGGGAGGTAGCACTATACTTTAGTGACACAGATAACAGACTAAGTAATAAGTTAAGGTACCTGGGTATGGCTGTGAATCTCTCCCTGCCACTATAAGTTATTTGACAAAAATTGGCACTGTTCCTAAAACCTGAGGTGACTGTCCTGCACATTTACCATGTTTACCATCTCAAACTTACCCATGCAGTGCAATGGCTTATTTGCTAAAAATAAGTATAGATTAATATTAAAGGGCTGAAGAAACCAGACATTATTATTTCCAGGTGCATATGGATGAATTACTGCAGCTAAATGATTTCTGACCTTTAGAAATCTGATTAAATGAAATAGAAAGTTTTGCTTTCATCTTCATTGGACAAACTCAATATTTTTCCTATTTAGTTTTCTGGATAAAGTCTACTAATAAGTCAACCCAGGTCTGCTCTGCCCTTATGCAGCTTTTAATTTGTACAATATTCTTTACATTGTTTTTACCTCTAAATTTTTTTTACCTCTAAAGCTTTTATTAATAGGTTAAAATAATACATTTAAAATATTGCCTATTTGAGATAAAGCTATTTATTTATAAGGATGCAAGTCAAACTTGGAGATCTAAAAAAAGATTCTTTTTAAACATTTAACCATTCAAAACAAACTGTGACATATGGAAAACATTATTTTATTATCAAGTTGGTATGAGACCAAATACAATATTGACTAGTTTTGGTTTGACAGGAAAAAATGGTTTCTAATGACACCTTAGGAATTCATCTGACGTAAGTTGCTGGTGAGTAGCTGAAACTTTCACAAAATTCATATTGGGATTTTCTGTCAAAATAAGGTGATAAAGTTATGGACTTTGGGGATATTCAGATTTTCTGGATCTTCTTTGAGCACAAGTAGCCTTCATACGTACCAGTATTTCAGAGCATGTTTTCACAATTCAGTGAAACTTTCAGAAAAGTTTCAGGCAGATCATTAAAAATCGGTATCCTGAATCCTTCCTAAGGGATGCTGTTCATTGTTCTTCCCCATGAGGATGGGACATTTCCTTGAAGAGCCTCAGATTCTTTGTGGATCATAGGCACAACATAAGTGTCCACTGCTAAGGTCATGAGCAGATATCAAGTCTTCTGACGCACGAGTGACTGTGATTTGTTTGCACTGTCTTTAAATACACACCTGGAGAAGTTCCCAGAATACAGCTGGTATGCTGGGTCTTTCATAGTGTTGCAATGGCATATGGCCTAGACAAAGAAGAAGACAGGCTGAAGAACGTAAGTTCTGATGGGTCCAGTGAGGAAAGAGCCTAAGAGAAAAGAAAGTATACAGAAAATAGATAGGAATGGTAGACCTGGAAAGCAGGGTGCATGGCTGGAAATACTTCTTTTTCACATTGTCAGAGGCACAGCAGTTGCTATACATTGGAGGCGAATTAGATAAAATAGACAAGTCATTTCCGAGCAAAAAGAGCTTGAAAAAAAGACTGTATTACTTGTTTTTGATAAATCCAAATTTTACATTAAGCTGTGTCTCAGCAAAGGTTCACCTTGTTTAGTAAATAATAGTAGGTAGGACTACGTGTGTAAGAGTATTTCAGTCAACAGCAGTGACTGGGTTATGTAGCATTCAAGGATAGCTTACATCATTTGTTTTAAGTTTTCACATGAGACTGAACTATCAAGTGTACAATAGCTTATGTTATCATTGGGGAATTTGGGATGAAGTAGCCAAAAGAACCACGCCTTTCAGTGACATAAAATCTAACATCTACCACAGATACACACATGCTGCCTAGAGGACACAAACCAATCAAGGCCTCCAGTCCAGCTGTCTCCAGCACCATGGTCTTGAGGGAACAGGACATGCACTCCAGCTACTCAAGGTGTTTTTGAGCCCTGGCTGACAGCCCAGCTTTTACATACAGTGGTTTCAGAAGTTTAGACGTATCACCCCTGTTCCCAATGCAAAAGGTTTGTTGTTTTCACTGTTAATTGCTTTCTAACTTAGATAGTTGGCCTCAGCTGACAGTGGCCTCCTTGGTCACCTCACCTCTTTGACTTTCTCCATACCTAAAGCCAATGTTACTTGGATCACTGCCACCTTCTGGCCTCCTACCCCAGATAGATTTAAAGCTGAGTTTCATGTTTCTCTCCAGTGCATACTTAGGTCATTAAAGCAGAGCAGATGTAGTCCTGAGCTTTCACCTATGCCTTCTCTGTAACAATTATCTGCGCTTTGTTTGTGTTCCCAGCGCATACCAGAATCATCTAATGAGTTAGAGTGGAGCAAACGTAATCAAGGCCTCATTTTATCTGAATAATACACTTGGGCAGGCTTCACCTTGTGACATTTGTATAAAAGCTTGATTATGTCTGCAGCTTTCTTGTCATTCCCTACCCCTGCTATTGTTTGCCTCATTCATTGACTCTCTTCCTCATTTCTAGCTGTTCAGCTTTTATAGATATCGCTAAAATATATAAAATATTTTTTCAAGATTGCTTCACCAGGTAAGCAATGCCAAGAGATTATTAATGGCAGGTGAGAGAGGAGAACAAAACAGGTAGGAAACTGTATTGCAAAGGTTTTGAGACTTTAAATCTGAAATGAATTTCCTTTTGTATTCTGAATTCTCCCTGAATTCTGCTTTCAAAGGACAGGTCTAATCTTCATCATTGGAGCCATGAGGTTCAGATTTCAAGCAGGAGTCAAAACTCAATGCCAGGGGTCTTTGTGAGCTCACCTAAGCCTATCATTGCCATCCAGATGTCTCCTCAGGATCCTAGGCAGTACCCCAATTAGTGTAGCTGATGGACTGCAGCAGAGTCATACAGCTAGCCCTCAACTGATGCCAGTTTTGAATCCCTAACTTTATAGATAATGGACATTCATTTACAGGTAAATCATCTGGGGGGAATCTTCGGCCCATGTTGCAGTTGTAGCCCAAGGCAACAATGCAGAAGCCACAACAAGGTGCCATGATTGCACCAACACTGTGCCTCACTCCAAGAGGAGTTCCAGCAGGGCAAATGGAGATTGTTGTAAAACAGAGCTGGAGTGACTGAGACTGGATTACGTGCTTGCTTGCCATAGCATGGGACAGGACTCAGTGAGCCTAGAGGTTCTTCACAGTCCTCCTAAATTCCTGGTGAAATAACGCTGCTGCAGAGAGGCTGGTATAAACCCCCAAATCCAGCCCTTCCTCTGCAGGCTTTTGCAAGTCTCTTGTGTGTCACAGAGCGCACAAAATACCCCATATCAGGCAATAGTAAAATCTTCAGTTTAAAAAGAATGACTAGCTTGAGGATGGTTCTTCTTGTCACTGCGGCTAAGGAATTGCATGGGAGAGAAGATGAACAGAACATTAAAATGCTAAAGATTTTCCAGCAATTTTAAGTCTGTGTGTACAGGTCAGACACTAAGAACAAGCCCTGATTAAAATTTCATCCAGGTCAGTAATACGTTTCTTGATCTTGACTTGACAGAAAAGGCAGGTTAAGAGGTTTTTCTGTGCTGGGCAAGCTGGTCATCTGTTTTGATCATTTTTGAAGGCTACTTAGTGAAAAAGCAAGGCCTTGATTGTCTGTATCAGTACTAAGGAAAGATGCTTACGGAATAAGCCAAAAATTTGGACTATTCCTTCTTTTCCCTTCTGATTCTCCAAATATTCTCTGGTACTCATACCTTTTAGTTCCATCTTCCACTGGGAAAATATCTTTAGTCTGTTTTTCACTGAAGAAGTATTTAGTGATCTCTCCCTGTGGTGGCAGTAGTGCAATTTAATTAGAATGGTAATAGCTTCAGACAGATTTTTGTGCTGGAGTCACTGTTACACTGGGCGAGGTATTCCAGCAACAAAGTGGAAAAGAAGATAAAGCAGAAGAAAAATAATCAGCCCTCAGTAACTGGGAGGCATTGATGATTTTACACACGAATGACAAAATTCTTTGTGATCATAATATGTTGGAAATTGGGATGTAATGGACAAGGTTTTTCTACATTAATAACTATGACAGATTCCATCAATTGTTTTATTGCTTTAGGGGAGAGAGAAGCAAAAATGAATAAGCATACAAAAATATAGTGCAAAAATACAGTCTGACTGAGAGGAATGAAATAATTTCTCCATTTCGGTTGACTTTATTTCCTAATTTAGGTTAATTTTGTTGAATCAAAAAAGTTGAAAATTTACACTGAAATTTTTTCAAAATACGTATGTCAAGTTGTTTGCTTGACTCATTCCAAATATTTTTCTTGAATATTTTTTGTGTATTGATATGTGCTATGTTTTTATTTAGGCTAGGAAAACATACAATCTCGTATGGCAACATAAGATTTTTTCCACTCTCCATTTGTCATAAAACACTCTCACATGTTAATAGCAATATTGCAATAACATATTGTGTGCCCTGAGCTGGTGCGTGCCTTGGCAGAGCGCAGTGCGAGGCAGTGATCCCACCTGAAGCCCTGAGAGCCATGGGGCTGTGTTGGTGCAGCGCAGCCTGTGGTTGTGAGCTGGTTAGTCTGGGGGAAAGCCGAACCGACTGGCTGTGGTGTTAACTTCACCACTGCTAGCACAGGTTTCCAGTGTGCCACCCCATTGCGTGGGTTCAGAGTCTTCTGCACGCTCCTCCCATAAATCTTCTCCTGACCTCCTGTTAAAAATTGTATGTGCAGTTCTTACTATCCTGTGTAAAAACGAGGAGGTGAAAGTTTAACGAGGAGATGAAATTTAATAGAAATGTGCCGAAGAACTTTTGTTGTCAGAGGAGAAACCTCTTATTAATCCCATTGCCCCATGCAGAGCTACAGTGAAATCAGTGGGTCTCCGTACAGTGAACTGCTGCTGTGAACTAGGTTATAGGACCTGATTTTTGGTTTAGCTGTGAGCAGCTTTCCCTTTCAAGTTCACTATAATTTTATGTTCATATTTATGTCTTGTCTCTTGTTTATATTTTAGATACCTGTCTTAGTTTTGTTTTCCTATTATTAATTACTACATTTTAGAATATGTAATTATAATAATTATTTTATACAGCATGTTATCAATGTAAGTTGTAAATGAGTGATGTTCTCTATAGACCCAAACAGAAACGCTTTCTAACAGAGTTACTTACAGGGCATTTCTCTCTAAATACAATTTTACAACAAAATTTATTTTAAGACACACCAGTGAGATTTGACATCAAGATGATGCCCAACAAGGGCACTAAAGAGAGCCAGTGTTCAAAGCCACTCATAGTAAGTTTCATGAAATGTAATTCTGAGGGATAATTGTATGCCAGAGAAGGAAAAGCCTTGTTCTCTACAATCTGAGACCGTATTTCAAACAATTTACTATTTGTAAAATAACAAGCACCTGTAGAAACAGCTCTAAAAGACAATGTCAGCTGCATAGGAAGTATGGAGGTGAAGCAGCCTAAGGGTTGCCGTGAGACCAAGCAGTGGATCTATAAGAGCGTTACATTGTATGGTACTGGCTTAGAAAGCTGAGGTTCGTGGTTAAAATTTCTACCTAGCCTGGAGGAGGTTAAACTTACATCCAGTGCCCCAAAGAAGCAAGCCATAGGATAGATATTCCCTTTCAGCTTCTGGAAGCTGTGCTGCCAGAAATGCAAGTGTTAGAGGAGAAGAAAGAGACAAATCAGGAAAATCTTGGGTCTGTCCTGGGACATTAACAGAAAGGATTTTGGTTCCTGTTTCTCAGACTTTTTTCATTTTTATCCCTTGTGAAGGCTGATGAACCGTACGTGTTGCAGAGAGCTGATGCTGGAAGCCCAGCTCTGGACTGCCAGCACTATGGTTAAGCCAAGCCTTCTCCTGTCTCCTTGTTTAGAATCCCATAACTTTACCTTTTTGACTTACACAGCTGGCTAAGGATGAAGAGGACATGTTCAATTCAATTCAAATACCTCCCAGCCTGGTGGCTCGGGCCGTTCCCTGTAGCATGGGAGATGTGGGTTCAGTCCCTCGGACGGGGCTCAGCACTGAGACATCCCATTTCTCCCATTGGCAGAGGACTAGGCCACAGTGCAAGAGATGGTGATTACCCATTATTTTCCCCTGTCCATCCTATCAGCCACTTAGAAGTGATGCGGAAGGGTGGGCTGGGTCCCCAGTCAAGTGGCACTGAGCGTTTCTCAGTGGTTCCCTGCAGTCTGAGCCCTGGGAAAGGTTAATTCTGGTGCCCTGGACTATTTCTTGCCATCACTGGAGTAGCTGCATAGTTTAAGTGGATTGGATCACGTTTGGTAGTTATATCGGTGGGTTAGCTTACTCTTCTCTCTTTAGTCGTCCTCCTCTGATCTAAGAGTCTAAAATTTCAGTGAAAAGTGCCCAAAATAAGTATCCGAATTAGGTGAACTGGATACCATTCCAATTAACGTGGAATAATCTCCATTATTTTCCAGAAGTGACAGTGAAATCACTATGCCGGTAAAGTTATGTGAATCCAGTGAAGATCCCATTATAAATAACTAAAAGAGAATGAAAAAGGAAATAATGTTTGCCAATATTTTTATTTTCTCTTCCTTAAACCTTACCTCACAAATATCTGTGAAATTCCTTTCTCAGAAACATCAGCATTAGGACTGGGTGCTCAGACAAAATACTGGTTACATTTTGGGTGATGTGGGTAAAGGTCAGTGGCAGATGGTAGCAGAAAAAATAAAGACACTGTATGGTGTGTGTGTTCATCTAATTCACAGTGTTAGTCTTACTTCCTAAGCACGACAGTAGCAGTGTATATTTAGCAGAGTTAATAGGGGGTGAAAGCATTTTTGTGTGTGGTAAGTTGTAGGCCCTGTAATGTTACTTGTAGTTATCTCATCGGACATAAAATAGTGTTAGCAGGCTGATATGGTTAAGACTAATGAGTCATTAATTCTCATCCAAGAAGCCAATTAACGCAATGGGTTTTCTTCTAGTCTATTGTGATGATAAATTAATTAACTCCTTTTATGCCACAAGCCAGTAAAATTGTTCAGTAGGACTTACTTGGCATTTGAGGCAATCCGTTTATCCAAATTATACTACGTTTTATTTCTGGCTTTCTAACATGATTTTAATCACATATAACCACATCTCCTTAATGGGACTTCTTTGTGTTGCAAGTGGAAGCATTCACAATAATGAAAGTCAAATAAATGGGAAAAGTAAACCTTGCAATATTCATTCATCTTAGCTGGTACCTGTTTTGCCTGTTTTATTTCAAATAGCTGTTGTGAAAGTTGTAAATAATGGTAGAAACAGTGGCTCTAACAGAAAAGGTTATCGTTTATGAAGTCTAAAATATATGTTATATACAAAGTAAGAGGTAAGAATAAAAACAGAGATTATAACATCAGTAGTCAAAATATACAGAAGACATGGAAATGCTGTGATATTAAAAAAAAATCAAATAACAAAAAAAGCAATGGCTTATGTCTGGCAAGTATGATGGACTGATTGTGTAAGATGCTTGTATTGATCTCATACTTAGTAGACATAATCTGACCCAATATAGATGTGACAGATGTAGGCGCAGTAGGATAAGGGAAACAGTGTCGGGATGACAACCTTGATAAATATGTCCCCATTCTGAAGGACGTGTCATTCCAGGCAGAAGAAACAATCTTTTCTTTGGCTTTTCAAATGTATTCACTAAGGGTTTCCTGCTCTGTGTCAAAAAAATGTTTGGGTATCTTCAAATCAGACTTTGACTTAAATAAAGAATTCATTGTTTCTATGAATTGTTTAGGTTTGGGAGGAACTGTTATGGAAAAATAGCCATAAGCCTTTTTCTTCTAAAGCCAGGGCTAAGTCTGAGTTGAGCATAACCTATTGCAAAAGTTGAAAGTCCTTGAGGTGATGAGCTAGTATCAAACGTCCGCTTGGGTCTCTTCTGGTATTGAACAGCAACTGGGGGACCGGGGAGAGTTCTCTGGTGGAAGCTCAGTAAGGGAGAAAACTGAGGTGAATAAAGGAACTGAAGGTACGGTAATAATTATATTGGCTTCTTAACTGATGATATGTACTGGCTACATGTCCCTTGGATTCCCAGCCTGTCAGTCTCCCCATCGTTTGCAGACAGTCAAATAGCCTTGGTGACCAAAATGGCCTTTTGCTAGCCATCTGTTGAATATAGGTTGCTGTCCTTTTGCTATCATAAGGATTTCTAACTAAAGGCCATCTTTCTGGTCTTGGAGACAGTAGCTGCTGAGAGAGACAGTAGCCTGCTTGTTAGTAGGGGTGTGCTCTTGTAGGTACTCAGCACTAGCACTCTGGAGTCTGAGTGTAATTCCTGCAGTTTTTCAGGGAGAGTTCCAGGTATTGGTTTTCAGCTGTTCAGTTCTCTGTGTTTTGAAAACTACCTTGTTGTCTGCATGCTTCACTACCTTGCAACTCAATTATAAATAGAGTTGGGAAGTACTGAAATTTTTATTCTATGGAAATTACAATACTCCACAAAAAAATTTCAAAACCAGAATATAAATCGACATCTCCCATAGCACAATAATTCTGAGAAGCATACATCAAGACCTATCAGAAAAGTTTATTCCAACCCTGTCGATACATTTGACTTTTTCTTCAATGTCTTACAGTATATATGGTATACTGAATAGATATGAGCTGATCACTGTGCTGAAAATTGGTCATAGCCAGGGAAAGTAATAAACACCTGGTTACATAGAGGACAGCACTAACCGGTAATATACATATTTTGTGCTTCAAAAATCTCATTTCAACAACTGATGTTAGATATATATGCCGTAGTACCTTCCAAAGCCATCTAGCACTGCAGAGTTAGAAAGCCTTAGGAACAATTCATTTGGTGTTTATCTGACAGCAAATACTGTGGTATCCCATGTGGTGCAGACAAGCGAAAGCAGAATTCTGTCCACCTACTCTTTACAGCCTTTTACCCCAGAAGATTTCTGGCAGTAAATCACCTTGCCCACCACTACACTACAGCGACTTCTGATAAGCAATGCAACAGCTATGTAAAAACATTCATCAAGCGTTTCATGACAGTTCAGAGCCAGAAGTTTAAAGTGCTATGCACAACTGAAAATAAAGGGATGGAATTTCGTTAGAATGTGAGTACCTGGACTAAAATGTGTGAAGGACTGTAGTGGTAACACCCCTATACACAAAAATTGCCACTGAAACAGTAACGGCTATAGATATTTAGTATCTGTGTTTCACATCTCATCCAAAAGGCTTTTCAGATCAGTGGTATTTTGTGCTGAAAAGCTCTTTCTCCACTATATGAATCTGGATGCTATCGAAGAATAATAATAAGCTAACGTTGCATTGCAATTTTAGCGCAGGTTGTTACCTTGTTTTGTGATTTTTATTTTTTACGATAAATCCCACTTGCTCACTCTGATGGACTCTGGATCAAGTCTGTAGTTACAATGATGCTGTAACTGCTTGAAAGAATATGCCGAGCGCGATATGGCTCATGGAGTTTCCCATGCCCATTATGTTCTCTTTCACACTGAACAAAGATTCTCAGAAAATGAAAGAGAGCAATCAGAATGGAAGTGTAACTTTCATATGTGTCTATCCCTTTTTTCTTCTTCTATTCAGTCCAGCATGTAAGAAAAAGAATAAACATCCTCCGTATAAGAATATATCTATGTATCTATCTATCTATATATAGATATTTATTTCTTTGTGCTTTCACAGTTGTTATTCAAAGCATTATTGGAAGCGTTTATGACAGCTCTGTCTTATGGTTTGTTCATGTTGTTTGTGCAATGACAGCTGAACTTAATGCATCATTTATTTCTTTCACAATAATATCTTCCTAGCCTCAAATTGGCCAGCACGCTCCTTTTGTGTTTTATCTTTCCCCTATATCTATAAAAAGACAGACAGCAACAGGGTTCTTTTGAGCTCTGAATAATTTCATATTTTAAGAGTTTCTATCACTATACTTAAAAATTTTAAATATACCTTTTTCTATCCAGATAAGATATGCTTAAAAATACATCCTCAAGTCTAGCTAAGAAGCAAAATAATTGTGTACATGTGTGTGAGAAAGTCATAAAGCTCCTATGCGACTGATTATTCATGATTATATGATTACAAGCGTGAGCAAGCTGTAGCAGGGTCTTAGTTATCTCATCCTTTATTCGTTTGGTGGTGCTCAGGAGAGCACTAGCCCAGCCTCCTTTTTGCTGGTTACACCCTTTGCTGGCAACCAGGCAGAATAAGGCACACAGCTACAATAGCAGTTGTGGACTTTAGAAAACTTCTCAGCAGTGGGTGGCCATATGTGATGGTGCCAATGGTAGTGAGATACTTGCATTTTCCAGCCAGGTCTGTCGGCTGGGATATAGAAATAGTAAAGTGTGACCATGACCAGAGTTACCCAGACACTCCTTTGCCATTTCAGAGCTGCCACAGAAAATGATGTGATAGCACTAATCTGTGGACCACAAGTACTTGCCAAAGACATGAATGCTTAAAATAGTGTCACATGGGTACTGTCTGATTTAGAGCCAAGTAAATTATTTGTAAACATCTTACATAATCTACTCAACTTATATTTAAAAAACAACTTTATTCATTATTTGCCTTGTTCTGGTCATGAATATGGATGAATACAGTTTCATTCTTACATGCACATGAATATTAATATAGGTTTCTTCACACTTTGCCTAGCTGTAGTCCACAATCAGATACATACTTATAGATGATAGCATTTCTTTATTTGGCTTCCAGTGAGGGTAATAGTCCTAGCCTTACTATCTCAGGCAGCAACCAGTTGCTGAAGGAAGTAATCTGCCTGCATTTCAAGTTATCTTTTGGAGAGAAAAAATATTCATTTCTTTTACACAAAGTGCTCAGTCTCAGCACAGCACAGCAGGGCACCGGAGTAAACAGTCGTGACTGTCACTGATGCTTTCCCTGATGTTCTTTATCCATGACTAAATATTTGGTGTTTTTTCTAGTTTGTTTGTGTTGTTCCACCCTACTGGTTGAATTACTTATTAAAATACAGTATTTTAAATGTTTGAATAGCATAAAAGTTACAGGTATTTACCTGTATTAGGGAAGGTGCCTTCCTTTGGTAGAATTAAGTGCAGCTAGCAAGTAATTTTTGTCTAACTTCCATTATTGAGAATAATGGAGGTACAGATGCCGTTAACGTTTATGTACTCTTACAAATATCTTGAGCTTAGGGAAGAAAGGACAAACTTTTACTTTGAAATCTAATCTGTTTCTTCAGAGTGCCCAGCATATACAGTTATTGTTAGAACTCGTTTTATATTCTTCTCTTTTTCACTTTGTTTTTTTCTTTTTATGAAATAACCTTCTCCTCAAGAGGTGAGAGGGAACAGTGTAAAAAATGGCATTTTATTTTTTCCAAATCACTGGCAACTTGGATGGAAAAGGTCTTGAATGCATATGGGTTAGTACCTCAATAGGTAATGTGAAGGACAGGCTATTCATTTCTTCTCAGCCAGAGACCACCATATCATACTAAAGACACAATGACTAATTGCTTTAAAATCTATTTAAAATATTCTGAGGAGAAAAGCTGGGCTGTTATGGAGGAATTCAGTCCGAGATACACAGGCTATAGATTTCCTGTTACTAATATTGTGGTATCAACGTTTCAAAATAAACCCACATACAAATACATATACGTATAAAATATGTGTATATTCTGGAAAAGACATGGCAATTCCTCATGCAAGAAATGCTGCATCCAGTATGGGGAAATTCGGTATTAAAACTTTTTGTCAAGTAAAAGAAACTGGTGGCAAGAATAAACATTAGCAGTAGTTTGTTTACAAGTTGGCATGACTTGTTTATATTTACTGTAAAGATGAAGAACTGAGCTGTAAGTATTTGCATATTTTGAATTTTAAAAGGACTAGCTTCGCAAATCCAAAAGCAATGATGAGCCAAATGAGCTTTGAGAAAAATATAAGCAAGACATATGGGAACTGCTTAAGGATCTTTTAGTAGATGTTCAAAACCCACAGTTTTGGAGAGTGCTGCGCTGGTTTAAGAACATAAAGTGGCAGAAACAAGTGAAACCATTCATAAAACATAAAAGAGACATAATACACCTGAAATATAAAGGAGATTGTTAGGCATGAATATAAATAAGAAGGTAAAAACTTTGGTAAATTGATAAAGGAAACAAAATTTCACAAGATGATTTTGAAGTATATAGAAACAAAAGGCCTCTTAATGCTGCTCCTGAGAAATTGCTGAGGAAAAGGTAGACCTAACAATATTTTTGTTGTGTATGAAGCAAAGAGTAGCTAATGCAATGCCTTCTTGCAACAAGAGCTGAGATGGATGTTAAACAGCAGCTTCTAAGGATGCTTTCAAGAGTGTAAAAAGAGCTGTGCAGCTGGATTGTTAATAAATCATGGAAAACTGGAGTAGTCTCAGAGGACAGGAAAAACATTAAACAAAAATAGTCGACTGTAGATTTGTTAGCATAACATCAACCCTCATCAAAACACTGAAGTAACTAATACGGAACTCAACTCATTGAGCATTAACAGCAAAGCAATCCAGTTAACATTTATTAATGTGGTTTTATGAAAACAGAGATCTTTACTTTAGCTTGATATCTTGTTATCTTGATTATCTTTATATCTTGAAGACTTAATTCACAAAGAAAATAGATGAAATAATAATATTAGGCTTCTAGAGGGCCTGCCCAAGCAGCATTTTTATAGGCGCTGAATAGGTGCAATTTCGTAAATGGACTGAAATCTAGATTTCAACATATAAATATAAACAAGCAATGACTGTCAAGTGGGTTAGTTTCATACAGATTTGTTCTTGCTCCTACACTATTTAGCATTTTTATCAGTGACTTGAAAGAAAACAGAAAATCATTATAATTAAAGTTATCCCAGCACACAAAGCTGCTGAGAGAAAATTTAAATAATGAAGAATACACTGATAGATCTGAATTACTTGGTAGTCTGAACACAAGCAAACAATATCCATTTTTATATCAATATTCAAAGTCACACATTTGGAAGTAAAGTAAGTAGTCTCTGTTGACTTAAAGTGTGAGATCCTAAGTTATTATGAAGTGTTCCTGAAAGAGACTTGAAGGACAAAAGGACAATCAATGTGAGGCCTTGATACAGCACTAGGATTGGAAGTGGCTAATGCACTCTTTAGTTATAACAGCATCAATCTTGGGTAAGAGGACAGAAATTAGTATAGGTACAACTTATTTGGGAGTACAATGCCCAGTTCTAGCGCTCACAAATCCCTCCTGACCATCTTGATAGCTAGTGCAAAAAGGAACTAAATAAGTTCCATCTGCTTTTATTAACAAATTTGAGGATTGCAGACTATAGGTATTTTATTAACTGGCATAAAAGTGACAAACAGGGACTCTTCAATCTAGCAGGAAAAGCTATAACAAAGTGCAATTGCTAAAATGCAAAGCAATCCAAATTAAAATGATAAACATGGGCTTATTTTAAAAGCTCATGAATCCAGATACGAAAGACTGTACATCATCTCTCTCTTTTTTTTTTTTTAAGGAACATTAGGCTGTTTGTTAGCAGTTGTTCAACAGGGGTTAATTCATAGATGGCTTATCGCTTGTGTTGAATTAGAAATCAGATGAGGTGATCACAAAAGGTACCTCTGGCTTTTTAGTATGTGAAACTAAAACTCAGACTTCTGGTCTAATTCTGTTCTCTATCACTGCACTACTGGTGCCCAGAGCGCTCCTGCAAGCATCGCTGCCGCCAGCTGCGTGGCAGATCTCAGCGAGGCACTCCTCAGTCTGCTTTCTTTTATTCCTTCATATTTGTACCATTTATGACGGTAACAAGCCCTTCTCTCTAAATATTTTGAAATTCTTTTATTCCACCCGTCTCTGTGCATATTGTCAAGGTTTTGCATTTCTTAAAATTCTATCTTCAAGGATGGGCTCTATATTTATCCTACTGTGACTGCCGGTTAGTGGAAATGAAAAAAAAGAGATCCCATGATAAGTAGTAGCAACTTGCAGTATTTAATTTTAAATAAATAAACCTTTCTTATAAGGATTATAAGGAAAGCTCCTGAAACACCTTCTTCCCCCCTTTTAAGAGACAGTCAACCTAATGGATTTGTTTTGAAAATCTAACTAAAAAGAATTAGTGCTGGCTTTAGATGCTATGTGCTTGGTTTTAGCTTAGAATGAATCTGTTGCTGTCAACTCACAAGCTCATGCTAAAAGGGGAGGAGGGCAAATCATAATCCATTTACTGTCAGAAGTTCAACACCTGTGGTAGCTCATTCTGGATAAACTTCTGCATGCTAACTGCATCTCTTCTCTCTGCCGTGATTGATCTTTTCCATAGCTCACATACAAAGACTTGTGTCGTACTTTCTAGACGGAAACCAATGCAGGTAAAACGTGAAGTCTCTTTTGTTAACTGCATTCTTTTGCGTTACCTGGGAAATAAATTCAGAATTTACAGAAATGGCCTCAATAGGAATAACTGATGGGAACTGTAGACTGTGTCTGACCTACATTTTTTATGCATTTAAATATGTATCTATATTTCTGATGAATTTTGTATATGTCCAGAGAGCACTATTAGTGAATAATGAAAATAATCTTTCTATTAATTATGAACAAAAATTGCTTGTACATTATTTATTTTTATCTGATAATTAGCATCTATTTTTGGAGGATGTGTGTGGAATGTAATAAAGAGCAAGAGAGAATCAAATTAGATGCAATTTGAAGCACTCAGTTTGATTCATTAGAAAGAAAAATCATGGCCTAGTATATATCCTGTTTATCATCAGCTTCTCCAGCGCTGCTCATAAATGGTGACCTCTCTGTTATGTACTAAAGGACTGCATGATGAATAGAGGCTGCATGGCAAATAGCTTCAGAATTTGTACTTAGCATTTGCATGTTAATGGCACAGGAATACCGTTCAAAAAGCATAGCATTGGGGTGATTTACTCTAGAAATATATAGGAGAAATAATTGTTTTATGAGTCTTCCAAATGTTTATCATGCTTAACAATGAAATCTACCTACATGCCATGCCATACCATATTAAAGGTGTTATGGAGGAAATCTGTTTTCAGTTCCACAGACATCAGAGATTTCCTACATGAATATGATATATAGGAAGGTGTTACTGCAATAAAACCCCTTTGACAGAGTTGGATGCCAGCCAGCATACTGAATGCACTGACATCTGTAAAATTGTCCTGCTAGTTTGCTGCTCCTATCATAGTAGTCCTGCAAATTTTTTAAAAAAAGAAGAGCATGAGGTTAGTGCTATGCTCTTCAGTCACAGGTTGCTTTGGAAGACAACCCTTTCATTTCTCCTTTAATTCCTCAGCAGCTCTGCATCTAGCCTGTACAGGCACTACCAGTGCTGTGTTGCAACCCAGGGAACAATTAGATTTAGCACTTCCTCAGTTCTTAGGGGATGAAATAAGAGCACAAACGTCACACTTTCTCCTCCTATTGGCATATTGTTACGAAATTTAAGTTACTCACCGGCCAGTGGGAGAAGAGAGGAGAGACTTTGCTGACTGACTGTATTTTGAAGACTCCTATTGTGCTGTGTAAGTTGAGGTCCACATCAATGATGAAGACAATTAGGCTGGCTAGGAAGAAGGTGTGCAGGGATCCCAGTAAAGGAAACTGATAAAGTCCATCGTACAGAAGTTGTCATTACCCTTCTATTCCAGGCTCAATGAAATATTGACAAAACGACTCTCATTTGATATTTTTTCAGTAGTAACTATAAATATTGTCCAGTTCCTACTAGCCAAGGAAATAAAATTTTGGGCCATCATCACTGTCATAAACTGCACTTTACAAAGAAAGTAGATCTCTGGAGGCATGAAATTCAGACTGCACACTAAAATGCATTCCCTTTGCTAAGATTTTTTCTTGTTGCAGAAGACCGTTCATGCAGCACTGCTAAAGAGCTTGCATTACTTCCTGTTCTGAGTGCAGTGAGTAATTACATCAGTTTATGGGCCTCAAACTGTCCATTTTCCTCCAGCAGAAATTTTTTTTTCTTTCACGTGTACATTCTTTAAACTCTTTTCAGTACTGTTTCTTAATGTTATGACACACGGCATTAGGGAAAAATTGTCTTCAAAATCTTCTAAGCTACAGCTTCTAAATTAGTGTGCAATAGAAGTGATTGTAGAAGACCTCCTGCCTTTTTCCATCACAGAAGAAGTAGGATTTCCTGAGCCATATAGTCTTAACTATCAAATACCATCACAAGAATATTTTCACAGAATAGTCAGAGGAAAAGGTCTGAAAATGTATTTCAAAAAGTCAAGTAGTCACCAAGATGAACAGAGAATAGAATGGTTCGTTTCAGTACTTTTTATGAGCTCCCGTTCAGTGTAAAATAAATTCTGTCATTTCACTGTGGACTAGATCCATCTCTCTCCAATTTATTTTATATTTCTTACTTTATATTATTGAAGAGATATACAAACATCTTGATTTATTTTTACATACTTTGAAATCAGTGCGTACCACAGACTGGCACACAATGAAATTGGAAACAATGTGTTAATTACCAGTGCGGTATCTTTAAAACACAAAATAAGACCTGAGTGATTTTACAATGTCCATTGAAGCAGCTAATGATAGTTGACGTGGGGCCAGGATAATATTCACTGAACATTAGGTTTGATTTGCTTTGGTCAGTTTATTGAAGGACAGAGGCCAAATTCCACAGGATAATTATTCAATTTAGAGTAACTTTGGCCAAGAGCTACATTTTCATTCACTGGACCCCCTTAAAGAAAACAGAGAACACTGGAAATATGCTCAGTTGTTATCCACGTTACTTGAAAGTTTCTCCTTTGTGTGGTTGAGATCCTCTAAGCAACCTGGAGACTTGTGCTTTCAATGCAGCCAATATTCCCACTAGAATTTGTGCTCAGTTGTACTATCTTAATTATTTTATTACACAGTACTTACTGTTCTGACTTGTGTGTTATTCCAGTGATGGCTGAGGGCAGCATCACGTACATCCATATTGACTCAGATCACGTGTTATGCCAGGGGCGGGTAAGTGAAGTAGTTTCTGGATCATATAGAACCTGGAAAACAATATGATCTATAATACTTCATTAAATGCAGCTGTACATATATATGTATGTAGATACATCCACACTATATATACATTTCAAATAAGTCTTTTTGACAACAAAATGCTCATGTCGTGCTATAGACTGAAAAAACCAATGGGAAAATTTCCTCATCCTTTTCCTCATCCTTAGGCAGTATATTGTTCTCTTCTTTCCACCATCACTTCCCATGATAAAATCAGAAGGATTCTCAGATGTATTCTTGCTGGTCACGATGAAGTGTAAACAGTCCTTTAGCATCAGTGAGGCCTTCTGAACCCTTGGCTTCCTGGAAATAGTAAAAAAAAACACAATAAAAGTTATTTGCTGAGGACTCAGTTATTTGCTGCATTTACTCAGAGTAAAATGAGTTCCATTCAGCTTCCTTTCCCAGGCTACATCCTGCACCATCTTTGTCTATCTTTCCCAGTTAGGGACAATGTATTTATGTATTTTTATTGTTTATCATAAGCTGTAATGGAAATCCAAGAACTACGTGTTTAATGGTAAACCCTGATTATAAAGGTTTTTCATTTCGCAGCTCATGAGTCTTGTAATACAGGTGTTTGCTTTGGAGACCTTGATTTTGGGCAATGCTCATGTTCTGATCTTTTTCTTTTGCACCAGATATGATTCAGTGAAGAATCAGCAGGTTCCTGTCATTGGGACTCTGGACTGGGAGTCTAGATGCCTGTAACTGACCTCTAGGCATTTCTTTTGGCAAATCACTTAATTTTCTGTATTTCATTTCCTTCACCTCTCAAGAAGAGTTAATGATACCTTCCTTAACAAAGGTAACTCTATCTTTGATCTATTATTAAGAAGCTATACTAATTATACTTCACGAAATTGAATCCACTTATAATCAAAAGTCCAAACTTAAGTGTGTGTTCTGGCTTCTTTGTGCTCCTGTCATAATTCGAAGTAACTATCACCTCCAGTTCATATGCATTTATGGCTGTTTTGCATAAGCAGAGCAGCAAAAACAGCTGGGTTGCATCAGTGAATCTTCCCCATTATTATATTTACATTTAATTCCATTTTTTAAATTGGGATTATAGTGCATTTTTGTGATGCTCCTTTAAATGAACTTGGAATTGAAGAGCCCCCTGGGATATGTTTGTAGAGTATCCATCACCATATATTTATTTTTATAAGCCTGGTTTATGCAGTGTAGCAATTTCAAACAAAATGTTTAAAAATGTTCACTGTGGGAAATGTCTCTGCATATTTTGCTTTGTCCATCGCTCACAAATTCCATTGTGATTTCTCAGTGGACTACTGCACTAGTTTCACAGATCTTTTGCTTAAAGCATCCAGGAAAGCAGCAATAATAATAACTTATATTAGTCACTCTTGCCTCAGCCGGTTCTCACGGCAGGCATATCATGTATTCTTGTTTTTATTTTATGCATGCCCTCAAAGCATGAATGATAGATATATCTAAGAACTCAGTGAATAAATACCAACAACAAAAGCAACACATGCTCTTCAGATTGAATTTAGCCTACCGCATTGCCTGCTGGGACAGAAGATGACATCAAAAATTGCTGGGTTTTGGTGAAATGGCAGGATTTTGCTCATGGGCAACGACGACCGTAAAATTAGCCTGAAAAGGAATTAGTCAAGCAAAGAGTCCTGCGTTCTGTTCGTGGAAAGCCTCGTAAGTAATTTTTAGCAAATAAGGCCATGAAACGGAGCCGCTAATGCTGTTCTTGGAGATTTCATATCTTGGGGAAGAGGAGAGGAAGAATAGTGCGTTCTTAGCTGGTGTGTGAACGTTTTTGAAGAGTTCATGGCTGCCTGTTCTGCTGATCAGGCTGTCAAAAAGCATATTTGAGTGCTACAGTACACTGAGGGGCAAGTTTTCTGCATTTTCTGACAGTACGGCTGCTGCTATAGGCAGCTTGGTGTTGTTAGACAGGTACTCCTGCTTGGCAGCAGGCTGCTAGGAACAGTTTTCATCAGTACTTTAGTATTTACACAGCAATATTTGTAATGTTAGCAATGTGCAGCAGCTTGGGATATGGACAAACTCGCTGCTTCACTTCCCTAGCTGCAAGAGCATTTCTCTATGGTACCAAATCACAAGGAAAGTTGGCATGAGGTTCATCTGCCTGCTAAATTATACATGTAATAGATTGTTTATCTTCAATTTAATTTTCTCTTTTCAAGGGCTGTGAGTTTCCTGAAGCTCCAGCATCCCTTGGATAACTATAGACAATGGGCTGATGTGTGTTGTCTTACTGCAAGTGGATATCGTAGCCTCAGCAGCATCATTTTGGAGTCCTTTGAGCCCTGCATACCACTGCAATGGAGCTGAGTGCGGAAGAGGCTCACTCAGTTTCGAGAGACATAATCTGGACCAGTGGCACTGTCACTTTCCAGTGCAAACTGCACATACAACTCAGTGGCTTTCAAGAGCTAGCTTTGATTCCCCTGGCTTTTCTCAGTAAATACTGCCATGCAAAGTTACCGAGACAGTGGGTACCTCACTCCAAAAAAAACCCCTGCTGAGAGGGCTGATGGATACTCTGTCCACAAACAGGACCATCCCTACCTGCCACTATTGCCAAATATCCATCTACCCATCCCTACACTATAGGAATAGCAAGTCTAATGCCTGGAAATTTCCCTTATCTTAAAGCACTTCTTGCCTCTATTATTTGATAATGACAGACATACTCTGAGCTTTGAATTTTATCATTATAAGGATATACATTGAGCTAATATTCTGTCTTAGTATTTACCTGCATTTCTTGGTCTCTTTTGAATGACCTGAGTGATGAACTGGCCGGCTGATTGCATTGTTTATCACTTAAATGAATCTTTTTCTTTAAACCAAATAAATATCTTCCCATGCTTTGTTGGGAGGAAAAGTTAAGGTTTTGGGCAGAACTCTAAGATAATTCAGTTATTTGAACTGCTCACTAGCAAGTCCACATTCAGAGTATTCTGGCTGCTCTAAGTGATTGTAGTTATTGATAGCAGAACCATCTTACTGCCAGAAGATATGAAGTAACTTTTTTCCTTTATCAGAATAAATCATGAGTTTCAGCAGTCTTATGAATTAGAAGTTGAAAGGAGAATAAATTGAAAGTAGTGTCTTTACGATGCTAAGCTAATACACTGTAATAGCAAGCAATGCCAAATGAATTCTATGGTCTGACTTTTTTTTCCCCCCAACCTTTCTTTTCCCTGCATAGCTCTCTTATCTCACAGTGGTAAGAGTTGCACATGATTCAAACTAAACTGTGCAAAATGACTTACACTGACACTTTTCATATGCCCAAAATAGTGGGGTAGAGTTGGACAAGTCACTTTAGTGATTTCTGCATGCTTGTCTTCCTTTCATGACTGCTGCGCTATGTTTGTGATGGTGCTTTACCATTATGTCTGTTTCTTTATGATTTTCTCTCTCCTCTCATTCAGCCTCCAGTGCATTACAGTAACAAGTGACTCTAATGAATATCTTTTATTCGACAAAGTCAAAACTAAAGATGTATAATCATTTGGCTGCTTGGCAGCAGCCGTGGCAAGAAAGTAGGTTACACTTTTGTCAGTGGATTAAACACTTTCATTCAGTGAAATGTGAAAGATAATGACAACACTATTTTAAGATGAAAAGTAGAATCAAGGAAATCTGTACTTTGCACTCAGTCTGCCCAAAACAATTAATGGCGTTTGGTAGGAAGCTCTTGGGATGGTGGCATACCCCCAAAATAAATGATGAATAATCACTCAAATTAATTTGAATTAGTCATTTCTCTTTTTAGAGTTGATAAAAATATTCCTTTTCTTGTATAATTTATACTGATATTTAGTTGTGCATAGAAATTGATTTGATTTTACTCAGACTGGAAATTCTATAGATGCCTTTCTGGTAGATGGTGATGTAGCATCCCTTTCAGTGAAGTCTGGGTCACTTTACACTACGATATGGCAAATAATAAATCCTAAGGGGCTCTAGGAAGAATGAACCTTGACAGTGCACAGGACATTTTATTGGTCTTTGTACTCTGGAAACTACATCTTTTTGGGCAGCATTTTTTTGTATCTTATCAGAGCTATCTGTTTACATTAATGTGTGCAATAATGATTTAGATATACTTAAATGTAGCTGGGAACAGCCTGTCCATCACTGAATATCAATTCTCAATAGCAAAACAGAATTTACACATTTGGGAGAAGCGAAAGAGTTTGACATATGTCTGTATAGTACAATACAGGGCCATGAATCCTAGGGGCAACCTAGTTCCATCACAGTTTCCCCAGCTTCATCCTTCAGTTTTAATCCCTTCTGTGGTGAAAATTTTAAGAGAAACCTCTCTTAAAGTAACTTTAAGGTCCTCAGAAGTATTACGTGGCATCTGAGGCAGTATAAAAGTATACCCTAATTGTTAGAAGCTCAGCTAGGAACTTCTTTAAATTCAAGACCCATTTGTTTCTAGCATTTTTGATAATAATCTGTGGAAATACACCAGGAAGCCACATGGATGGAACATGTGAAGCTCCATTCTGGCAAAACGGGGAGTGGTTGGTAGTTGTTCACTAATATATTGCCATAGATAGTGTTAAAGAAGTTCCCACAAGGGGAGACACCCAGTAGTTGCTCACGTTTCTAGGGTCAGGAGACTTTACTTTTGACCTAGGTATAAAGGGTAAAAGAGGTGCTAGAAATAAAATCTTTTCTAGAGGTGGAAAGTTTGTGTATGTGATCTGTCTCATGTGAGCTGTTGGCAGCAACAGCAAGGTCAATATTGCTGTCCAGTCCATATTGTCTCTTCTGCTTCAAATTTTCATCCCTTCACATTCCTGCTGCCTAGTAAAATTAAGTGAGTAAGAGCTAGTTTGGGATTCACCAGGAGCATTGAACTTCCTGGCCCAGGTTCTTGCCAGATTTTCACTTAGGCTCCCAGCCTAAGAAGTATGATAGAAAAGCTTAGGAATGAAGAATGGCAGATTTTCAAATGAATATGTGCCAACTGCTATATATTTAAGCTTCTATTTGATTTTGTACAATATTTATGTGTCTATGTATATGTAGATAGCCTGGAGACGATCTAAGGTGAGAGGCTAGCACAGGAGATGATAATAGGAATTATAACCACAGTTATTAATGTGCAAACAACTGCTCAAATGAGCAGTCCCATTGATATAGCAGAAGTGAATTATTTCTGAGCTTTCAAAAGCATTGTTTCAACATTTAAGGCTATGCAATCACATCTTAGGTTATGGAAAGAAGCCCGTGCTTGTTTTCTTTGGGAATAGTATTGCCAAAAATAAAGGGTTATGAATCACATATCCCTTGTACTTGTAGAAGCCAATTACTTTAATTGATTTCAGTGATTCTGCACAGATGTCACTGATTGGCACTTCAGTTGGAAATAACTAATTAGTTCTGTTGTTGCACAAAAAAGGGATAAAATTTAGTTTACTTTCTCTTAAGTGTCTTGTGCTGATTGTGGCAATTCACAAGTGTAAAAGCAGGAAAAAGTATATCAGTCCCTGAGGACTAAAATCATTTCACTTAACAGCTATGTAAAAATTAGTTACCTGGCTTGATCTAGTTATCTTGGTTTCCTCTGTAACCCACAGGCTCCTCCAGAAGACAGATATAGTGTTTATCAATTGTAGGTTCTTATTTTAGGATGGAATCAAACACCTTCTGAAGGTAAGGGGTTTTAAAAAATACTCTGTATCATAGATATGTTGATAAGTGCTTACAGTGAATTTCAAAATCTCCTTAGGCATAGATATATATTGAAAAATGTGTACCTAATATCTGGTATTTATTAAGCACAGGAAACTCTTCAAAGTTTCTATTTTTATAGGGCAGTTCTCAGCATTGTATTGAAGTTGCCATGTTAGCTGAGAGAATGGAAGTTTCTTGGCACATCAAAAATCACCCAGCCCCAAATAGTTGCTTCTCATGGATGGGATAACCCTTTCCTCACACTGGCTTTTCAGGAGGAGATTTATGAGAATGGCAGTTCTTCTTACTCCTTGGGGAGGAGCACCACCGTTTTTAGTATCAGCACCTGCAGCAAGAGTGAAGCAGTTTCTGTACCCAGTGTTAATGATACATAAAACTGATTATTTTTTTACTGGTCTCTCTCTGCATCATTATCTGAGAAAATGAGACTATTTGAACAATCCCACCAATCAGCAGACAAGGAAGTTGCCTCACAGTAGAAGTAGTCTGCATTAAGAAAAAAATAATATCTGTTGTGTTACAATATTTGTAGCAGGATTTCATATCTTCAGGAGATTGATTCATTCTCTAGCAATGTTTTGCAGAGTTCTCAGAGAAAAAGATAGGGGCAAAGAGCTTTATTGCACCAGTGTCTGTCCTAGAGTAATTCCTCCAAAATCACTACCAGTAGTTTTCTGCTGTGAGAGACCATCATCCCTATATTTACTCAGGTTCTGCTGTAGTGAGTGAGTGGAAGAAGAAGAGGGCACTATGTACGGAAATGCATTTGAATACTGATTGTAGGTGGACACATTTATTCTAGTTTTAATCTTTTCAGTCCTGTATTTGTGTGCATAAACCAGTGTGCATGAATACAAATAGGGTGAGCAGATGCCAAACCTGATAAATACACCTATTAGCATTCCAAATTGAGAAGACCAGAGGTGAATTTAATTACAGTTTTAAAAAGGTTTAATATTAATTCCCTGTTTAGAAAAGAAAAAGCCATAAGGTATTTGCATGGAACTCAATAGACCCATACTACTAGGAATAAACAGAATGGTGGAATTTGAGGAGTCGTTGCTTCCCTAAGCTCCCAGATCCTCCTTTCGTGGCCTCCCTAGTTGGGAAATACCATGATGAGGTATAACACCACACTATCAGGTATTTGATTTTTTTTCCTCCTTAATATTTTATACCTTTTGCTCTTGTTTCATTGCATGCCAAAGGATTCCAAAATAACTAAGTCAATTTTGAAAATAGGATTTAGGCTTCAAAGCCTCTTACAGACAAATATTCAAAACTCTTCAGGCACTTGAGGGGCTGGCTATATGATCAAGTTGTGATATAAATGGGAATGGGGGATTAGAGCACATCGGCTCCTCCAGGAAGAGATGCTGTCGTTGTGGCAGATGGGAAGTAGCTTCCTTCTCAGGGATGGTGGGATAAGCCACCCCACGTTCCTTGCAGTCACTGTCGAGGAGCTGTCACTCCATAAAGCCACATCATGCAACAACTGGTTTTGTAGTAATATCACAGACTTTTAGAAACTGTGTTAATGCCCAATTTACAGGCTGCTTTTGCTCTTTAGAAAATGGATTTTAGGTTTTTGGACTTTTTCAAAATTTGCTGCTTAGACATACTTATTCTACTTAAATGTGATAGCGTTAAAAGTACTGTATTTTAGAGACATGGCACAAGAATAAATAACAGCAAAGTAGGAGAGTTATGAATCGACAATTTTTTTCTTCTCAGTGGTAACTACCTGTTTGCACAGTCTTACCCTGATGTAAATATGAGGCAATGTATTCCTCTTCCAGTCCTCCTCGTCTTTGTCTTTAAATCCAATGGGACGAATGTATGCATGTG
This sequence comes from Struthio camelus, assembly GCF_040807025.1. Lineage (NCBI taxonomy): Eukaryota > Metazoa > Chordata > Aves > Struthioniformes > Struthionidae > Struthio > Struthio camelus. The sequence continues at coordinate 51,117,564 of NC_090982.1, forward strand.
GGCAGCGGAATAAGTGTGTGATAGTCCTCTAAAACAATGAGTTGTACAGAGAAGCTAACTCAGCAATTTCAGCTTACCTTTCCAGAGAATGCAGGTACAAAGGTCGTCGAACAAAACAGAATGGGGAAGTTTAAAGAATTATGCAAATAAATGCTTTTTTTATGATGCATAGTTAATTTGTTTCATTAATTCATTTTCCACAAGATACTGAGAAATTAGCTAGAATCAAATAAGAAGTACATGTTTATAAGCTAATTAGGACATAAAAATTGCATTAGTTAGGGAAAATAATAGGAGTTTTGATATAGAAGATAAAGAAACCATTAGGTGACTGGAGATAACTGCCTTACAGATACAGCTTATGCAGTGATTTTAAAGATTCTTACACATTTCTCTATAAGCATCTTAGGCTGGCTACTGTTAGAAGCAGATCTAAACAGATCACTGCGCTCAGCTGGTATGTTCTGCAGCTCCTCTGTTGGCAGGGTTTTTTTTTGTGTTTTGCGGATTCATCCTGTCAAAAGGGAAATGCTGAATTTTCAAGTGATCAGATTTGTTACAGCTCACCCACCATGTTAGTGTTATATTTGTAGAAGCATTCTTTGGTACAGAAGAAAGTGGTGGTGGGGGTGGTGGAGAACATGTAGAGTGTTAGTAGGAGCCCTTTGTTACAATATCGGTTTCCCCGTGAAGGTGGATTCACTTCTCTGAGGCTGACTGACATCTTTCCCAGGTACTTAATTTTCTTATTTAAAAAAAAAATAAGATAAAATAATAAATAAATAAAGGTTAAAAAATAAATTAAATAAGTAAGGTTGAATCATTTTCAGATTGTCTAGCATTTTTCTCTTGATGAAATATGACACTTCAATTTTGTTCAGAATTTGAAAAATTCCAGAATTTATGGACATTGAAGTACGGAAGTTGAAGAAACAGTGATTTAGCTCAATGCAAGACTTTTTTCTAAAAAGAAATGTTTTCTGCAAAACTGTAAGTATATTGGGGTTTCAGAACTATGTATCACTAACTATATATTATAAAGTCAGATACATATGTGAACTAATCATCTTAGCTTCCTTTATCCAACACAATTTTTCAACACAACTTCTTCTCCTCTCTCTAATCCCCAGAGGGAAAAAGAATGGTGCAAAATAAACAAAATTCCACAGCTTTTTCAAGATGCCTGGAGTAATGTGGAAAATTAATTGTTATATAACAATACTGTAATATTGGTGGGGTAAATTTAACAATATCTGTAGTTAATCTAGCCCCTAATTTTAACAATGTATAAGAGTTCTAAGTCAAAGTATATGGGGCAGACGTACTTTTCACATTATCACTTACTTTTTGGTCCACAGAGATGATGGAATATTCAGCTCCAGGTGAGCATTCAAGAGCTACTTTGCCACTGCAGCTGCGTCAACGTCCCACACCAGGAAAGCATTCCCTATTTCAATGTAGCTTTTAGCAGCAACTTGTGCTTTTTCTAGAATAAGTTATCCTGGAATCTTATCCACAAGTAAAATGCCAGCCAAAATATGCTATTTTGGCATAACTAAGGACTTCTGGCAGCCCAAGCTATGATAGTCATAAATTGAAGCACAACCCAACACATCTGTGATGCCTAAAATGTTACACTGTGAAGCAGAGAAATTGAATGTCCTGACCCCAGAAACAGATGAGCTTCCTAAAAGCAATATCTGCTTCTTAATGCTTTACATCAAAAAGAATTCAGCGTGAGTATGTCCATCCACTGCTGTACAGTAAAAAATCTTGTTAATCATTGATTTATATTATTACACACAATATTATTTTTCTATCACAAGTGAATAGCTAAATAAAACTGGTATCAACTGCACCATCTCATACTCTGATTTTGCTGGGCTCTTCTGCCCTCTGCTGATAGAATAGCCATCCCTGGTAAAAGGCAGCTAACCTATCCAAGAAAACCGGCCCATCACAGGAGAGGTTACCTCCCGGTAAGGCTACCTGGGCTGGGGGCTGCATTCGCTTGATGAAGGATCGTGCAGCTGAAGGTGGCTGGGAGCTGCTTCACCTTTTTGGTTGGCCGTTTCCACCAGCTCAAATGGGAGCATGTGGACATCTGCCTAGTGGTGCTAGTGACCATAAAGAGGAGCTTAACTAGGTTTAAGTTATAGCCACAGTCAAACTAAAACTAAGTGAACTTGCAGTGCTTAAATTCCTGATTCCTATATGGCAAAGGACCAAGATTTGTTATTTCATAGCTGAGCAATGTCAAAGATAAAGTGAAAACTTATATGCGCTGTGCAGGGAAGCAATCAGACCACAGAGGTAAAACATTATATGTATTTCAGAATTTTATTTTCCAATTGAAGAAAATAAAAGGGAAGAGATATTCTGAAGTCAAGAAGTCTCTGAGAGATACAAGCATTTAAGAACATTTTCCTGCCCCCAGAAGTCCATAAAAGCTAATAAAAGCAAGTATGTGTTCCAGGTACCCAGTATCAGACTTTGTAAGATGCAAAGAGGTTGTAATCTGATATTTACTCTGAAGGGTATAGAAAATGCAAAAAGGATTAGTTTTATCATTTATAGTAACTAAAAGCATAAACACAAGCGTATTCTCTATTTAAGTTTAGAGCTGCAAGTTATGTAAGTAAATTTATCCCAGAGCCTAGTGCAGATGTAGTAGCTTTCTTTCTCCCTTCCCCCCTCCCCCTTGGTTTTGGACTTTTCTTTCAGATGCCAAGTGATATCTGGTTTAAGTTGCAGTTGCTGTTGATATTACAATAGTCACATCTTGCAATGATACCTTTCCTATATCCTGCTTAAATCTGGATTTTAGCATGGATCAGTTGTTTTATTTTCAGTGACAGGTTATGATTATTTTTTTTTCTGTTCTGCCTCTGTTACTTAGATAGGTAGTGAAAATCATGTCTCGTGATCTTTGAATAGTGTTGGCCTGCTCAGCACTGTATTTGTGACAGATGGTGGTTATTGCTCCAGAATAAGAGTCTACATAGAAATAGGCTGTATAAAAACGTAGCCTATTTCAATTCCTTCTGTAGGATTTTAAGAGCTTTTTCTAAGGCTAGAGTTTGCAGAAATACTGTTGAATGAAGTGCGGATGAAGGATGGTGAAGTAAGAACAAGTCTATTCTTGTCATTCTGGTTCAGTATTTATTGACTCTGTTATTTAGGGGTTACTGGTGTTTTTCTTGGATAGATTACTGTGTGACAACTGCCTGAAAGCCAGAGAACAAGCTTTTAGGAGTGTTTGGATTCCCTTCTGGTTGCTGGGAGATATTAACTTCTGGCTATGAATACTGTCCTATTAGATAGGGGCTAGGGTTACATGTCTTCATTTTCGAGATAGGCTTTCTCTTTTTGTCTGTTAGCAATTGCTTTTACTTGGTAATAATAAAATAAACCCTAGCATAGCCCACGAATTACCAGCTCTGTTCTCACAAATCAGTTTGTTTCCCTTCTGGGATACAAACAACACATTATCATTGGGCAAGGCTACTAAAAGTAGTTTTAATATACTTTCATGGAATATATAAAATATCCACACCATTCTACAGTAATTAGATTGTGTAAAACTGTATGAGAGTGTACTACATGCTGAAAGAAGCTCCTTTTACAAGTGCTGGATCGTACAGGAGCTGTAGTTAAAAATATTTTGGGGAAGAGATGATTATAGGTACAATATATTCAGTTAACTTCCTGCTAACCCAGAAGTCATCAGCTATTTTTCAAAGCTACCCTCTGATCTTTCTGCTGAGAAGCGCTTGCATAGCTGGTATCCATGTGAGGCAGAAAACACCCACTAGCAGCACTCCCTCTTCACATTACAGGTAGACCAAGATCACTCTGAGGTGCCAGTGCTCTGCTAAGAGAAGTGTTTCTGGGCACAATAAAACAGGTGTCATAGTTAAGGACGCCACCTGTCTTACTGTGAACAGGGAATTAGTTGAGATAAAAGCTTAGATGCAGGACACGCGCAGTGTAGTCATACTCTTACTCTGTGTTGTAGGCTGCAGTGCTGGGTAGGCATAGCATAGAGATTCCCCCAAGTAGATCCGAGTAGATTTTAACAGACGAGGGTATTTTCTAGCAGCCTTCTAGCTGCCATGGCTTGCAGCTTAGTGTTGGCTACTCTGTCCTGCTTATCTCCAGCTGCTGTGGTTTGTGATGCTTCAGGTACCTGAGGAGGGCATTTGAAGCTAGTTCAGATATCCTGTTCTACACACCTGCCTGCAATATAGTCATCTGAGTTTTAAATGTACTCATAAGACACAGTACTCAAGTGCTGCTTTCATCCCTAAGGCTAACATATGTTGTAAGCAGCAATAAACTCTCTTTTTGTCTTTCCTTTCTACTATCCTTCTCCAGCCTCTGGAATCTTTTCCTCAGATATATAGTATTTCTAAAAAACTTTTAGAGGACCAATAAGTTTTATGCTGATACTAGCAATGTTTTCATTTTCAGTTCTGCTGTAGTTTCAGCTGCTTCTGTTAAAGTTAAAACTCTGGGGAGTGAGATGTTCTGGAGGACAAAAATGGCTTTATTTGAAGACCTTTATTCCCTAATTTGTTTAGAAAATGATTTTAAAGTACTTACTGAGACAAAAAACATTAGTGACAGCTACCCTTCTTTATCCTAGAAGATTGCTGCAAAAGCATTTCTTGGAGCGCCTGTAATCTCCTCTACCTTGGCAAAGCATAAAAGAATTAATCAGTCTTTCAGACCTTGAGGGATAGCATAAAGGAATTTAAGGCATTACTTCTGCTCAGAGAATAAATCTGGCTTAGATGCTGTCAGGTGGGCATTTAAGGGTCTGACTGATATTAAAAAATGGTAATGCATTACGATTTTTAAAGTACAGAATAAGTCGATGTATCCTCTCCCATGCAGACAGACTTGCTTGGAGAGGTGTAGATGAAGATATCCAAGTCATTGCAGCTATGCCTGTACTAGTAGATTAAACAGAGAGAGCTCCCAGGCGACAGAATTCAATCCTCTCTGTTATTAAATTGTTAAGAACAGTCCCTGTCTTTCTTTGTTTATTTATTTTAGGCCTGCCCCCACTAGGGCTGTGCCAAGGTCTTTCTGGGTATGCACTAGGAGCTGGTGTGTGTTCGGAGCTTCTAATAGGCAGCTGTGATACCTTTTTGAGCAGAGTTTAATGGTGCGGGCACAGGCTGGTCTATGCTGGTTAGCCTCAGGGCTAGGGACGGGCCTTTGTTCAGTTTACTAAACTAATCTAGCTAATGGGTCTCCAGCATATCCTTGAGCAGCAGAGCACAGATGGGAAACTTCTTATACTTTACCACTCCCTCTCAAGAGAGTGTAACTGTGCAAAATTGCTCTTCCCTGGGGAATAATTGTCCCAGGAAACACCTGTAATTGCATAAAGGAAGCTGCACAGCTTTACTCCAGTGACTTGAACTGAACAGTTCTTGAAAACTGCTATACTGGGATGCAAAACCTTGCTACAACCACAAGGGGAATTGTTCACAGCTGAATTAACGTTTCCTGCCTACACTCGGATTGCGTGGTGGTTCTGGGAATGGGGCTGTAAACAGGGCAAAGAATTAGAGGTGCTTGGCTTGAGCGCGTTCAGGGCTTCAAATACCCCTCAGCCTTTAAAGAGAGAAGAGGTCAGTGATGGAAGCTGGGAGATTCTTGAGAAGAAAGGCAACAGGAGGAGATCTAAAATATCTCGCTGTAACTTTGCCAAGCAGGGTAGCAGGCTACTCCTGGCTGGAGCTGAAAATCTAAGCTGGAAATTTAACTAGACTCTTTGGTAGATGGGAATGGACCTAGTCAGATTTGATTAAAGCTAATCTTGATTTGTTATTATGCAAAGGCTGCAGCTGGACAGTCTGAGGGACAGTTTCAGCTAGAGGCTGACCAGTAAGAAGGCTGCTGAAAGTAGAGCCTAGATAGAATTAATAGTTAATACTGTAATTTGATAAAGGAGTTAGCAGAAGAAGAACTTAAACTCTTCTCTTCGCAGAAGTCAATAAGGCCCATGTAGTGACTCGGTTTGAGAATCTGGTAATATTTATAATGTATTTGAATTATCATGTGGTAAAATTGAGGCAGAGTGGATGAATTGTCGTGGTTCCCATATATACACGGAGATGATTACAGATGATTCCTTCTAAAATGCAGATGGGTTTTGTTTGTGATTTGTACCTTGTTACTTGAATGTTAATAACCAGTACTGCATTTAGTGTTCCTGCTAGTATCTGCTTGAAAACTTATGCTGAACTTTGTGCATGGCCTTTTTAGACTTGAATGTAGGTTTTCTTTAGATGATTGAAGTTTGTTCTCAGGATTTATAGATTACGTACGTATTTCTAAATATGTTCCCCAGATGTATCTTTCCAATAACGGAATAGCATGCCTTGCTGCACTGTTGAATACAATTATTTTCACTTGTTTTCTGACCTTGAAATTGAGTTTACGAGTGGAGGGGTATATTAATCTTAATGTGTACTGGTTAATCTGTGGTATAAAACAAACAAACAAAAAAATCTCCTTTTCTAACACATCTATACATTTTTCATAAATATTACATTGGACCCCGCCCATGCACCTTGCAATTTTTAGTATATTTAACATCGCTATGCATTATTGTAGTGGTAGCTTTTCCATTCGTTATTCTTCAGTTCTAAAGCTGAGATTCTCAAGGATGTTAGATTGTGCAATCAGTGACAGGCAAATAAATAGCTTTTGGAGGATATGGGCAGAAGTGATTTTCCTGAAGCCAGGCAGAAAGCTGTGACACAGCAAGAAAATAAGTTTCCAGAGCTTGTCCAGGACCCTAATGTATACACTTCACATTTAGCCTGGTTAAATTACTAATGCTAAATAACTAGATTTTTATTCATGTTTACGAAGAGATGGGGAGGGGGGGATTTTTTTTTAAATACCTTTTGGCTCTTCAGTGTTATAGTGCTGGAATAGTGGTGCATTTAGCTACTTTGAATCCCACTAATTTCAATGCATACTCAGAATTAAGGTTGGCCTTCAGCTCTTTTCTAAATTATAGTCTATTCAGTTAGTAGTGTTCCAGCCCAGTTAATATGCACTTACTGATTGGTTAATGGGTTTAAACTGGAAGAGAAATAACAAAAATCTACAAGTGGCTAAACCAACTTAACTGTCCTAAAACAGGATGTATTTATATGCATTTATTAATGCATACAGTAAATTTTGTCCTTGTAAAATGAAAAGGTACTTCTAAATCATAGTCATGGAAAAAAAAAAAAAAAATTAAAATCTCGCCAGAGTGAAGTCTGAGTTCTGTTCCAAACAAATAAAGGCTCTTCTGGCCTTGGTATTTGCCAAGAGATTTCAGTAGTCTGAACGTTACTGAAAAGGCTGACAAATAAGAAATATTTAGAAAGAGGATGTTAGCTTGAAAAGCTACAGGGCAGGAAAAAAATCACTTTTCCAGTTCTAAGATTTTAAAATCCAGTTCTGGATTTTAAAAACCTAGAATAATCCACGGAAGATTTGAGTTTTGAACAAAAAGATTGATATGCGTCTATGCTGTACAGTAATAAAACCAGCAGTTTGATGATTAGGACGCTCACCTAAGATGTGAGGCTTTGGGCAAAATCTCTTCTATAAATCAAAAATGTATAGGAATGCTCTGACCCCAGGATGATGTGCTCAGCGTGTTCTCCATTAATCAGCAGGTTTTTGATGAGGAGGTTTGCATATCTTCACTAGTAGTTAAACAGAGCCAATTTCCAGTGGATTGAGGACTTTTTCTTCTTCTTCTTTTTTTTTTTTTTTAAAGGAAAAATTTGCAACTAGCTCTACTTAAGTTAGTCCTGTCTCTTTGGCCGATAAGTGAGGAACCTTAATAGCCATATGAGGGTGGCTTGTTTAAAGCAACTCTGTGTTGCTCTCAACTATAGCATTTAATGCTGAGGAATCTTTAAATATCAGGTTTTTGTCTTTGCATCTGCAGAGTAGTAAAGTTACTAGTAAATCCTCAATTCAATGGATCAAAGCCTTGACAAACCACTGAATTAACTTTATTTCTATCATTATCTGCCAGTGTCTACACAGATAATAATTCCATAAAGACAGAAATCTATGTTAAAGGAAAAGTAAATCTTCCCACTACATTTGAAAAAATAAAAAACATCTGAGCACACAGAGTTGTGTTGGAACCAAAACAGGTTTGAGTAGCTCCACAAAGATTATAAATTAATTTAGTTTTATTTAAATAATACTTAAATGGAATTTAGTGAGGAGGAAGTTCTTGAATGGTGTTTCAAAAGCAGCCTGACAATATAAACTTGAGTTGAACCTCTTTCTAAAAAAAAAAAAAAAAAAAAAAGTGTTGCCTACCTTTGTTGCAATTCAGTATAAACTATTGTAAAGTTTCTCTGCTTTATCTCTTTTTTTCACTTGAGAACTTGAGAACTTGAAAAAGAATTCCAAGAACTGTTCTTCATCGTTGTGAAACTGCTGTATTATCAAGCTTGATAACCAAATCGCTTCATACCAAGCTCTGTTTTTATATAATTATTTAAAACCTATTACAATTTCCTATCAGAAGAGTTTTGAACATACCATCCTACAGCCAAAGATGACACACCTCTGTGGCCTTCATGACCAGAGTGAGCAGCAAGTATGCCCTACAAATATTTACACCTGAGCACTGGATTCTCCCTCTTCCTTCTGGCTTCTGAGTCTTGTGTACTCTGTAGACTGCAATAGTATAAAACTGCTATTGCAGTAAACGTAGGAAGGAGCATTTATAAGAGAATGAGGTCAGAAATAGGGTTAAAGATGTACTCAGAGTGTTTCATATATAATAAAATTGCATCTCAGCTGTGTAGGAGTCAGAAAAGCTAGAGGCGGAGCCGAGAAAAGATCTGGCTGCTTAAAGTGGACCATATAGGCAGAATGTAGGTATCCAAGTATAAAATTATCTTGGACGCCTGATTATCTTCTGCTAAAAATCTATTAGGTGGTGCTTCATTTTGAAAGTGTAAGAGCACTCAAAGTGTGATTTCACATCCAGTCCAAGCAGTTAGGCTTTACAGGACCACTTAGGTGGACTCAAAGGCCCCTGATGGGAGAGAGCTCCTTCAGAGTGCATTTGTGGTGCCTGTTTTCTCTTACAGAAACAACTCTGGAGCCATACGCCTTTTTGACAGCTTAGGAGTTAAGGCATGAAGCAGGTAGCCAGCTTAAATTCCCATCTCTGGAAAGGCTGGATCTCATACGTGAAAGAATGGCCTGGCCAGCAGATAATACGCTACAGACCTATCCCTGTGCTTTGCATTCACAGCTGGATAAGGTAAACAAACTGTCCTGAGGAGGAAGCGTGGGATGTAAAGCTTGTGCCTAGGCGGAGGGCCCCGCAGGGATACTTTTGATTGCATTTTTGCACTTCTTCCTCTGACTCTGGTGCAGTCATTTCTGCGCCATGGCTTAGTTTCAGCAAGAGATTTTGTTAACCAGAGTAGTACCATTAAAGGACTCTCCCAAGAGCCGGGAGCACTCAATTTGATCCCCTCGAGTCAAGGGGTGAGTTCAGTCCAGATCTCGGTTCCCGGGAGAGGACTCTAAACAGAAAGTGCTGTCAGAAAGAGGGTTCTTGCCTACCAAAAGCAAACCACAATGGCACTATAGAAACTACTGATTCCCACTCTGTTCTTTGAAAGACTAGCTGTAGACACTTTTCTCTAGTGCATGGATCACAAACAGCTTCTACTTAAATTAACAGCTTGGTGGTCTTTCCATGGTGCCTCTTGCTTGATCTCCATGGCTGAAACTTCTCTATTGTACATAAATTCACCGTTCATGGAGCTGGAGAGAAGGGCTGTCTCCAAAGAGTGCTCATGAGAGCTTCTGGTGTCAAGGGGATGAGAGGGTTGTGAAACGGGGTGCAGTTTGTGCAGGATAAACCGTGTGACCGACCCCCAGGGCTCACTAAATGACACTTACAGTTGGAAGATGTCAGCGGTGCTTGAACGGCAGATAGAGGAGCAAAAGCTTAGCATCTTTTGAAGCTCTAAACCAAAATGACTTTCTAACTCTCACTTTGCAGTCTCAAGGGTTCTTTCACTTGCATCATTCTTGCTTAAATATTACAATAGTTCTGGCCCTTATCTTCAGCTGCTGTAAATTGACCCCTTTTTACGAAAATTAAAGGAACTATGTCAATACGCATCAGCATTAAAATTGGCTTGCTGTATTAATCTGAAATGCTGCAAAAATGAAATTGGCTCACTCTTCTGTTCTCTTATTGGTTGTGCAATGCTACAAGCATTTACAGTACTCTTTTGGGTCAATAAGTGGGAAGATGTGAGTTGTGCTGACTGAGAAGGTGACATTTGTTTATATAAATGCTTTTCTTATAATTACAGTTCTTTTTCATGCTTCTCAGAGAAGATTACACCAGGAGAGGATGCCCAGTGGAAAAATGTTTCTCTCTGTAAAACTTGAAGACCTCAGCTAATAAAGAACCAGTTAGCATAGGACAAGCGTCATAGGCAAACCAATGTCAAATTGTCAGCAATGTCAAATTGTGCATGCAAAGAAGCCTTTCAATATATAGAATGATGCTATAATTTTTATCTCATCTTTCCCAAAGCTACCTAGAAAATATTTATCGAAAAATGATTTTCCACAGAGAATTTATTTATTTAACCAGTTAATTTGGTGAAATTGTCTCAATTTTAATCATAAACTTCCCAAGGGAACAAAATATAAAGTGCATAAATTAAATGTTGAAACCCTTAAATTAAAATTGGCATTGGAATGCTTTGGAATTTTGTATCCATGCTTACTTTTTTTATTTTATTTTAAGGTATTTTGCTATTAACGTTACACTTCTTCACTGTGTAACAAACACTGTGATATCAGAATAGGGCAGTCAACTCTGGGAAAGAAATAAGTTGTTTCAGTGAGTCACAATTGCATCTTACCTTGCACTGAGATAATACAATATTTAAACCAATATATTACTAGGTAATCGTTGTAGCAATATATGTTTGATATTATGTCATGACGCAATTCAATAGCTGAAAATTATTGAATTGAATCTCAAATTTCTTACACATACTGATACCATAAAATAAAACTATAAAAATATTTTGAAATAAAATAAGCTGCAATGTGGAAAGTGGAGCTTTGAATTTCCATTTCATGAGACATTCTTAAGTATTTATATGCTCCAGAATGAAAAAACTGAAGCATCAAGACTGGCATAAGATGGGAATTCTGAATTTGATCAACTTTTTGTTTTTAATTAAACAAGTCCCACCATTTTCTTCAATAAGTTTTGCCAATTAAAGAACGAAGAACTTGATCCAATATGAAATGTGCTTGAAAAAAGTAATGTCTTAAAATAGCTATAAAGACCAGGGCAGTTATTCCATTTTTGTACCAGTATAAGGGACCTGGAAACTGGCTGTGCCCTACTTTTCTATGAATTATGACTTCTCATTTTACATTTGATCCTTTTTGTGACACAATAACCTTTTCTTATTGAGGTCTTGTTGCCTGTGATACAGTTGTTGACAATTACTGAATCAGGTGTAAAACTACTTTCAAAATAAGAAGGGGACTGTGCCATCACACTTTAAGGAGAACATCAGTAGAAAGTATTGCTTGCTTTTTAATGGAACAATACAGTCCAACATTTTTATTTGCTTAGGCTTTCAGCTGTGAAGCTAGGGGCTAATTTAGTAAGGAAACATTTGTTACTTTTTATATACAGTACCTTGAAAGGATTTTATGAAAGGCATCTTGGAAGTATTTCTGCCTCTACGTTAAATCCTGTTGCTTTGCAGAGATTTTTTTTTTCCTAAAACTAATGCATTTTAATTTAAGGCAAATTATTACCTTCATTTGCTTTCTGCCACTATTGAATACATTGAACTAAATTTGTCAGTAAATCCTTTGTTTAAATAAAATGAATTTTATTTTACAGTGTGGGTAAGCAGGCTTAACTTATTCAGGTTTCTTTGGCTGAATAGGTATAGATTTATATATAATGTATGAGTTCTGTTGTAACTACTGCTTATGCAGTCTCATATCTTGAAATAATTAAAAGAAACAAGCATCTTTACTGGAACTAAGTATTCACTAAGCTCGGTAATTTAAATCACAATTACAGCGTACGAATATGGTTGATCATACGCCTTTTCTCAAGCTGGCATGTCTTTAATGGAACTGGTGTATTTGTACTATGCTTGCTTATTAAACAAACACAAAACGTTAAAAGAACATTAATGAGGTTTCAGAATGAGCTACTTGCAAGTTAGGAAATTAAAGAATGGATATTGACTATGGAACCTTAATTCAGCTGATTGAGCATTTATTCTGTATTTTGCACAGGACCGCCTGCTTCAGTTGGTGTTCAGAAGACATAGGCGTCACTTAATGACCTGCTGTTCAAACTGTGCTCTGCGGACAACATTAATAGCCTTCCCTGCAATTGCTGTGGTATTTATCCTTATGATTTAAATGTTAATTAATTGGTTTCATAGCATAACTTCTGAGGTGAAGGAGTGACATTCATTTTGCAGAGATGTCAGCATTACCACTAAATTTGGCTACCCAGTTTAAGGTGCTCGGACCAGACTTTTAGCGTAATATCATGCTCATGCATTCAAAGTACAACTTGAGTGACTTCCACGGCATCTGTGACTTCCACACTCTGCAAAGCAGAGTTTGTTTATGTTGGGTTTATAATCTTGTGTTAAGAGCGCGAAGGTCTCCTCTTTCTGTTTTCCCCCCTCTCAAAAAACCCGAGGGCGGCCCCATCCTTGCTGCCTGCTGGGAACGGTCTCTGGCCGTGCTGGCCCGAGCGGCGCCTGGGCACCGCTGGCAGCGCGTGGGGCATCGAGCACCGAACCTACAAGGAACAGCGCTCACGGCCTTGTGTCACGGGACAGCGCTTCGGCTCCTGCTGTGACCCTGGGAATTTGGATATATTTCATATTGGCACAGCCGCAGGACCTCGACTGCAGTGTCCAGGAAACTGGGCTGCGTTTATAGGAAGGCAGCGGCAAAGGGAACAGTAAAGTCTCGTTATCCAGGGCAGCTTTTAGTTGTTTTAACCATAGCTTAGCCTGTCTCATGCCTCCTTCTCACACAAATACTCTACTTCATTCACTCTGCAGTTCTATGAGACCAGGCTGCACTGAATGAGGTAGGAAAAAAAGTTAGGGATTTTTTTGTTGTTGTTTTTTGGCCTATCCTCACACAATGGGGACTAAATATGGGGGCTAAATAGGGACAAATAGCTTAATGCGGATATGTCCTAACTCCTAACTCTGTTTCTCTTTGCAAGAATAATAATGTTATTTCACCAATAATAATATTATTTCGACATTTTTGCTGTGATGATGGAGATTGTCTGCTGTAACCACTGTGGGTTAGAAAGGCAGTGAAACAGGGCTGTCAGGAAGCATGTAACATTTCTATTTCTCCGGCTTATAATGTTTTGGCCCTAATCTAAGTAATGGTTAACATAGCTACTCACAACCGTAAGCCCTGGTAGCTTAATTATCCAATTAATTTTCTGTCAGAGGTAAGGATGTAAATATATTCTGACGGACATAGACAGGAAATAACCTGCTTTATTCAACCTCCTGACCTAGACTTTAACAAAAACACTAAAAATGATCCAGAAGACATTTTACAGTTTTTTCAAGCTGTGCAACTTATATTAACATACATGAAATGAAGAGTATAGGGAATGACATTCAGGTTTTTAAAAATGTCATGTTAAATGTCATAAAATGTCATAAATCATTACTCTTTTCAGGTTTCTGACTAGTAAACTGGAATTACTGAAGGAACTTTTGTTCAAATTCTTTTTCCCATAACCAAACAATGTAGTGGGCTTTGATTTCTTTATCAAGCAATCATGCCGGTGTGATTTGGATTGAAGGGAAATTAAATTTGACGTCCTTTAAAAATGTATTTCTTATCCCTTTTCAAATGCATTGTACATCAGCACTGCAGGGGATCACCCTGATAGCTGCTGCCTCTGGGTTTTTTTTGTCGTCTTTGCCACAGATGCAAGTTCATTAGAAGCCCTTTGCATCCTATAAGCATTGAAATCGCTGGTTTAATTTTTAACTTGTGAAGGTGTGAGAACCAGTAGGGAAATAATAAACCAGATAGAAAGTGGTTACACTGTACTCATTTTAGCATAGGAGTGGTATCAAGCTTGAACACAGGTTGTGAGATTGTAATCTACTTTACAAAAAATAAATCTTTATGCAACTATAAAAATGGACATCAGCCTGAGAATGGCGTTAATGTTTAACACAAGGGGGAATGTGTTTCCCTGATGCTCTACTTAGTTTAAACAATTCCTTCATACATCATAAACCTGCAAGTAATGGCTGTCTTACCTGCTTTGTTTTGGAAACTGTAAGCCAGGTTGCAGCTTCAAAAGGGAACTTTGCTTCTCTGAGGGAACATGAGGTCCAGACATCCCCCCAAGCTGGCAATGAATGCCATAGCAGTTTTTGTCCATAGGCACAAACTACATTTATACCCGTTAAACTTGATGTGCCTAAACTGAAATGGAGAGGAAGAGGCACGTGTCAAAACCTCCAGAGAGCAATTTGCCCCACTGAAGAAGGATACCTCTGTCTTCTCGCTGACTACAGGGAGCCACCAGGTACCTGTGTCCGTTTTGGATCCAGGGCCACAAAAATGTGGTGGCAGTTCTTCCCAACTTGCTCGTTTTAAGAGATTTACTCTTTATATTAGCATCGATGAGCACTTGATCCTCAGGCGAAGTCGGAGGTTGTGGAAAGCAACAGTAAATGTCCACAAGCCATTGAATGGCAGTTAGTGGGAAAGAGTATTATATATTTTGGTCGGAAAATTGAATGAAGATGGGTTAAATTTGGTGCTGAACGGAAAAAAATGAGGAAATACATTAGAAAAACAATTATTCTGGAAGGATTGGGGGAAGGGAAAAAAATAAGGTGCATACAGTTTTTTGGTGCAATTTTTCAGAACACTGAATAGGAAGTAGAGTCCCATTGAAGTCTGGTGGTACTGTTGCTCCACAGTCATTTAGAAGTTTTGAAAGTGTTAACCTTTATGTTTCTAACATACTGAAAATATACTGTTTGGGTTCATCTTTTCCACGCTTTCTTTTATCTCTGAAGCAAATTTTTTTGAGAAGTACTTTGTAAAAATCTATCTTGCCTTTTTTGAGATAAGTGTGGGGAAGAGAAACAGGCTTCGCTTACCAGGAGTAATAAGCACCTTTTAAAATACAAATAAGCTGGTTAACTTAAAAAGGCTGTGGGGTTTGGCGTTTTGTTCAAAAAATTCAAACACCATATATAGCCATACATGTTTGTGTGTGTGTATATGTATTTATACATCCATCACCCATACATATGTATGTGTATATATATATACACATACACACATATATATAACTATATTCATATGTGTGTGTATATATATGTGTACACACATGTATTTATTGATATATAGCTTTAAAGTTTAAAGGTTAGCCTGCAAATAGGATCAAGATGCTCTAGCTGACCCTGCTTGAGCCAGGGGGGGTTGGTCTATATGATCTCCAGAGGTCCCTGCCAACCTTGACCATTCTGTGATTCTGTGAACAAATTCTGCATGGGGCTGAGTGGAAAGTGCAGAACAGGTATTTCCTGGAAAACGGTGATGCTCTGGTGTCTCATGTATGTACCTAGAACCAGGCCAGGTATGGCCTCAAATGAAGAGTAGAGATTTGGGTATGAAGCAAAAAAAATTGAGTTTGTTTTGAAGTATCAATGTTATAGAAATTGTTTTGAAAAGCATACTATAAATATTTTTTTGCTGGAATAGATTCTTCCCAAATCAGGATAATCCTTCATTTGATGTTACAGGCTTATGTTTCTTCTTAGATTTTGCATTGTCACAGTTTGCTGCACCGTCCATAGCCCAGCTGGTAATTTTTTTTTTATTGATTCAAGCTGGAGTGCACTTTTACATTACATTGTCCGTTTATTTTTAACAGAACTCTTGCACATAAATAATCTGCTGTGTAGATACTAAGATGCATTGTTAGTGTTTATTGCTGGAAGAGAATATAAAGACTTGTGCAAGGTATATACAAATATATTTTGTGCAAAGTAAGGCTCAGATGTTCTCTGCCCTTTATTTGCATGGACAGGAAAGAGTAAAAGTCACCACCTGCAGAGGAGTCCTAGGCTGAAGGTAATAAGTGAGAACTTGGTATTGACGTTGCTGGATAAGACTGCCCTGGAACTGGATAGAAGGCTCTAGAGCAGACTTATTCATGACAGATTACTTGACTCATCCCTTTTCTGTTTCCATTTCTTTCTTTTTTTTTTTTTTTTGCTGTGCTATTGCTTAGAGAGCCCTGAGCTGAATGTGAGACTGTTCCAATTCTCTTTGACAGATATAAAGTCTGTTTGGCAATGATCCTTAACCCTCTTCTTGGGCCTATCTGTGCTTATTTCAGCTAGATTTGATGAATGAGAGAGCAAGTTTAGGTCCATTTTAAAGTAACTAGTATACTCCATCTCTCTGACTATATCGATATCTTGAAGGACTCTTTTATTTTAGGCTTGCCTGTTAACAGTAGTGAGTTGTTCTGCTGTTGACTCAGCTGCGTGCTGTGCTTACCTGTTTTTGAAGACACAAGACACCACTAAGATTTCATTGCTCTTTTGTGGGAGCAGAAGCGCCAGAAATTTCCTTTCTATCCTCCACAAGCTGCAGGGCTGTATTTCTTTCCCTACAGAATGTTTGAAACCTAAAAAATGTGGAAACTGAAGGAACGAGGGACATGTTCCCATAGCTTTCCCCTGAGCAGGAGAATTGGCTGACCACACACACACACGGTGAGTTGTCTTCTGCAAAAGCATGCTAAAAGGTGTCTTTGCATCCTTGGGTATTCCAGGCTGCATGGTGTGACCACGTGTTTCTCCGCTCAGAGAAGGGATTATTAAAAGGAGGAGGGATGGAGGCATCAGAGTGAAGGGACAAGATGTTCAAATTCTCATCTGTATCTGAACACTCTAGAGACCTGCCTTGGAAGCTCCCACACTGGTACCCCTTTTAAGAGGAATGAGCCTAAGGAGTTGTGTTCAAACCGAAATGCCAATAGGAGAATATATAGTTTGGTGGAGATGTAGTTGGTGAAATACACCGTAACGAATCCCCAGTGCTGAGAGGGGCAAGAGTCACTCAAAAGTACTGAAGAAACTCAAATGTGAAATGGCAGAATTACTAAGCATAATGTGTAGCTGTATTGCTTCACTCAGCCTCAGTACTAGAACAGAAGCAAAGGTGTGTTCACCAGCCTTAAAAAGGGCTTTAGGAAGATCAAGGGAGGAGCACATCATTAAGACTGGTTTCCATAGTAGGCAAATTGTTTGAAAAGTTAACAAAAAAAGATAGAAGAATTCATTGAAACACGTGAAAATATGATATAATAGAATTGACTTGTTTTTCTGCAGGGAAAAGTTATAGTTTACAGATCTAGGAGTGTTCTTTTGAAGTGGGCAGTGATTATGCAATTAAGGATGATGTGGATAATGTACTGCTCCTACATTCAAGCAAATGTTAACATTTCCAGCACCAAAGACACTAACTAACAGTCATAAGATAAAAAGGTGTCTTATTATGTATTAATAACTGATTAGACTTTATTTTAAAGTTGGAAAAACACAGTCAGTCTTCACAAAAGGAGGTTCCCTGGTGGCTGTCCCACATGTCTCTGACATTTCAGCCCACTTATGTAAGATCTTTAAAGGAGGCGAAGCATGAGCTGACAAAGCTGGCTGCTGCTTCAAATTATTCAGAGCAGTCAAAACAAAAGTTGCCTACGAATAGTTGCTGGTACCAGCTCACTAGGTGATAGCATGGCAAATGAAATGCAGAGTTGGTGAGGAATGAATGTAAGGAAAAGCAGGTTGGCTACAGTTTGACGATGACAAACTCCAAATTAAAGGTCATTTTTAGCAGTCATAAAGAGGTGGTGGAGACATAGTGCACAGCTCCAAGCTCAGTACAGAAATACTAGGGAATATAAGGAAAAAGCAAAGAACAAAATAGAATATTTCACTCTCCCAGTCGTGTCTTGAATAGCATATATAGGCCTTGTAAGCCCCTTTCAAAAAGGCCTAAATAGAAAAATGAAGAAGGGTAGCAAGGATAACTGAAGCTTAGGGATGCTTGCTACAGGAGAAGAGGCTAACTAGGCTAGGATTCTTCAACCTGGAAAAGGAAAGACAAAAGCAACATCTGATAGATCTCTGCAGAATCAGCTATGTTAGGGAGAAGGCAAATATAGACTAAATGTTACTCCTTTTAGCACAAAATCTGGCAGGTACCCACTGAAATAAGCAAGCAGCAGGCTTTTCTGGGCCTCTTATTTTTAAAGAGAAATGCTTCTTCACAGTCTGCTTAATTAAACTGTTGAATTAATTTCCACAGAAGGTTGTACAGGCTGAAACTATAAATGAATTCAAAAAAGATTAGACAGATAAACTAGTAGAAGATAGGTCCGTGGGGGCTACTGGATACAAGCATTTGAATCAAGATGTCATGAAACCAGTGATTCCAGGGAAGGCATGCCAGGAGATGTATCACACTGTATTTGCCTTAGTTTTCTTAAGCAGGCATTGCTGGCTGCTCTTAAGGCATGGTGTTAGACCAGCAGTCTGAATCAATATAGCAGTGCTTATATAATACAATTCCAAAGGAAAGAAAATATATTTTTCTGTGTATTGCTGCCCTTTAAAGGTTAATAAATCCATAAAGTAATGGTCAGCTCCACTCGTATTCACAGAAACAATACTTCCAGCCTTCTTGTCCCTCTACCTAGTTTTTGAAATCAAGTATTTTCTGTTAGTCTTTGATACACACCCATAAATGTATCAGTCAGGTTCATCTCTCCATGATAATGCTGACCTTTTTTTGCCCCAGAGGTGGAGTTGCCAACCTGGAAAAGTTGAAATAAGTATATACTAATGAAAATGGATTTTCATTTTAACCTCCTTTTCTCCTATCTTTTTCCTATTGGAAAGTCGTAGGCCTTAGTGATGCATTTTATCTTCATTACTTTTTCTTCCCCCAGGAAAATGCAGGGGAAAGACTGTATGAAAATAAAGTCCATGATCAGCTCTGCCACTACTGTAAATCAGCACAGTTCCTTTGAAATTGCCCAATTAATGAAACTATGCCAAGGAGTCAGTCACACCTGAGGAATATTTCAAAGCCTCCATCTGTTTGCGTCTTTGCAAATGATCTGTCATGGCATATTTGAGTTCCAATTTGGAAGTGTTTGCAGATACAGTGTTGACTGGAACAGTAGGCTTCAGTTTATTTTTCATTATAAAGTCTGATAGTTGATGAACGTATATTGGATACACAAGATAACAGAAAAGGAATTTGAATCTTTTCTGCACATTCGTGTTGTCCTTCATGGCACGAATAAGGCTCAGCTGGCCCTATCTACCCTGGACAGTTCTTTACGTCTCTTCCCTGTTGTTGGTTTCATATGTTTTTAGCTCTGTAAATACCACTCAACATAATGAGTTTTTCAGTCCTCTCAGTTCATGTTTTCTCTTCGCTGCCCTCCAGACACTCATACGTTATTCTTAATAAATTTCAAATGTATCCACCCTTTTTTTTCTGGGTAATTGCAGAGATAAGGAAATGTTGAGCTCTCTGTTAATCTTATTATGTGTTGAAAATACATTCTTTCTAACATGTAGTATGAGCTACTCTGGCAGTTAGATGTCAGTTAGTGCCTTTTGGATTGCCAGCTTTCATTTCCACGTGTTAACCTAGAACTGGTACTTAAATTGAGAATATATACCTTTAATTTTGCCTCTAATTTGTAGCTTTTTGGTGACCAAACAAGTTGTTGACTACGTAAGTTGAAAATAGCTACCGATTTGTTGCATTATTTTGGATAGCCCAACGAGTGTGCAATTACTGCTAAGCATGTGAATTGACTCAGCTGTTGCATTCATTTGACTGCTAATACACTGTTTCCATTGAAGGATACTAAGGTTATCATTATTAAATACACAGTTTTGGGGTGGTGGCCAGTCTTTGCTTGAACTTTGGTAGAGCTATCACTTAGACTTATGACAGCAGCAAAATGTGAATTTTGATTTTCTATTCAAGGTTACATTCTTTCACCCCTAATGCATGGCAGGGATATTAACTTAATTATAAGAGAAATAATGGCAGATATAATATGGGCAGGCATAATATGAGCAAGTAATGGCATGGAAGTTCTCTAGTCCTTTTAAAGTACATAAAGTACATATATCTTTTAAGCCATTTCATATTTGTTTTGTAACTCTCAGCCTTCTTCTTTGTAATGAAGTTAATGGCAGACAGAAATAGTAGAAATGAAAGCCTCACGCTGCGGTTAGCACCAATGTTCATATTAAACCGTTCACTCACTTCTGCATTTACTTCAGCTATGCAAGCTACATAGTTAATATACATAAATATAGAGCTATCAGCACATAATTTTTTCTCTTTGGAATACAATAACATTCCAGCTGCTCTAGAGTGAACTGGAAATTGTTTCTTGACATTGATCTTTGGATGCTGGATTTCTGTCATAATGGAGCATGCAAAGCTGGTCTACGTCTTTGTCCAAAATTGCATGGCCAGGTTTGTCCTGGGACAGATGGGGAACACCCATCCATCCCTATGGGGACAGTGCCCTGCTGAGAAAAGCCCTGACATCCAATGGGCTTCTGTCTCACCACTGGCATCCTTGCTGGGACAATTCACATTGCATTTCCCCGTTATATTCTCCACTGCTACGCTCTCCAGTCTTGGCGTTAATGCCTACCATTTTTATAGAAAAAATGGTCAGTTTGAGCTTGAGAGGCATTTTTTAAATTGGCAACTGATTGCATGATTATAGTTGCATAGTTCATAACATCATCAGTTTCATGGCTTAGACCCAGCTTAAAACCATTAGGCTATTTACAGCCTCCTAAACCATAAGTAATTTTTCTGCTTTGGAAATCATAATTAGTGCTGTTTCCTCTAAGAGGAAACCATCTTACCTTTGCAAATACATTATTATTTTTATTTCATTTTTCATCTTCTGTCTCTCTGCATTCATTTACTGCAAGAACTTTGACGTTATAGTCCTTCAGTTTTTTAACCTTGCTTGCATGTTTGTTGTTGCTGCATACATTGATTTCACATTCCAGAAATCTATCTATAGAGTTTGTTTTTTGCTTTAGTAAGCAATTCCTCAAGGACCTTTTGTTATTAAGGCTCATCAGTTCCACAAATACAATGACCATCTTTTTTTTCATCTCTCTAGATTTTGATTTTTCTTAAGATGGGCTTTTGGCCTTCCACTCCATCTCCTACATGGCGAATCAGTGAATTATATATTTTTCTCTTTCCTCCTGCTCTATTGTTTGTTTGGACTTCCTAGTCCTTATTTTCTTGAATTGTATTTTGATTATCTGAAAATTTAACTTCTGTATGATTTTTAAACAGCACTTGTTTCTAAATAATAGATTGCAATACTCTTAAGTTGAGATGATTGAATGTTTTCAATGAAAATTATTTTTTTTATCCCCAAAAGGATTTTCTGCTGTTTGGATTCCCTTATGTAAACTATTTGCTAATTTAGAAAATACTAGTTATTTGTCAAGGAAATGAACACCCTAACTTTTTGGCCTAGTACTGACAAAAAAATTCCATTTGAGAGTTACTCTCTCACTGAAAGTCCCTGAAGATTCTTTTTCTTTTCTGTTTATTTGTTTGTTTGTTTTAATCTGGACTGCGTCTTTCATGGAATAACAGAAACAGACTTTTAGGCTGTCTCACAGTGACTAAGAAAGATAGAAAAACACAACATCATGCAGAAGGCGCTATCCCAGCGAGAAAATTTTGACCTTGTGGGACATTAGCGCAGTGACCAAAGGCAAATAAATATTCTCATCAGACAACACAGTAACATTTCCAAAAAGGAATTTTATAAATTTTGACTGAAAATGTTTGGTTTTTTCTATACAAAAATAAGATTTTTGTGGAAATTGCATTAAAAATACCTTTTCCCCCTAAAATAGTTTTGATTAGCTCTAGCTGTTATAACTTACATGGCCTCAAGCTCCAGACATGAATAACTTTAATGTTCAATATGCATGTCATGCTCCTTTAGTAGTAACTTTCAATGAAAGTGTAAAGAGAGTATTAACTGGAATGCATTAACTTTATGGCATGTTGTTATATGAAAGTAAAGCAATTAACTTGTGTCATGACTATGTGTCCTCTCAAATTGCAGCTCTCAAACAGATGCTTTACTGCACTCAATCCCTTTATGCTTCACTGTCATGGAAGTAAATGCAGTTCTTAAAATGAGAATTGTGTAAGATATATAGAAAGGATTGTTATGAAGTTGAAAATATCACTTTATACACAGTTAACTTCGTAAGGAATAATGATGAATCTCAGTTTCTCTAAAGTGTTCATTAGTGGGAACGCTCTGAAACAACCTCAGATCTCCCTGTAGCTGAGAGCAGAACAAAAGCTGATGAGCATCTGCTTTGTCTCAAAGGGAGCCCCAAGCAGCAGAATGCCACAGTTATTTCTATAATGTTAATACAACCCAGTGCTAAAGGTTTTTAATGTGGTAACTATGTGTTTCCATTTTCTAACTGCGTGCAAGTGGTAAGGACAGCTGGTACTGGAGACAGAAGAGTGAGATCCCTACGCAGAATAGGCAGACGAGACACAAGAGAGTATTTTGGATAAGTTAAATGTTTTCAGATTGTCTGGGCCTGGTATTTAAAGATCTGGCTAACTCAATCTCAGATTCAGTGTAGGCCACGTGGGGAAAAACTTTATAATTGAAAGACTGGTAACCTACCAGAGCAGACAGGCTCCAGGGGCTGAATCAAACTAAATATGTGTTTGCCCTGTTGGTATTATAAGCTTCCTTAAAGACCCGAGACTGTGTTTAAAATCATTCCCCTGATATTTCAGTATAGTATTTTGCCATGTTATAGTTCCGAAGACTTCAGAAAAGTTGGAATTATTTTTCACATAAATGAGAGGCAAAAATAGGTCCTAGCAATTTTATTTCATCCTTAGCAGGTCTGCCCTGTGAGAGTTTGTTTTGATAATGGCTAGGAATAATAGAGGCCCTGGCAAATTCCAAAACAGTTGGCCTGTTTTACTCATGTTCCAGACAAAGTGACAGTATATTAACTTTCCTGCAAGAAGAAACTTACTTTCATATTTTGTTTTATAGTGCACTCCTGAAATAGACTTCATGGTCGAAATGTCGTTGCTAACTTTATTTCTGATTCTCAGCTAAGGTTTAAAATAACCCTTTTGTTCCATTTGCAGCGTACACGTTGACATGTTTCCAGATTTACAGCATGAAGGGAAGAAACAACTTTACAGCATTTTTAGCACAGAAAAGGAGGAGAGATTTACAGGACATATGGTATTAAGATAAGTTTTTTTCCTAAAAAGGAAATGGAGCTTAATTTAGAATTTACGTGTAAGTTGAAGTTTGATGGTGGCCTCAAAAGTTTCTGCTTCACTTTCCTCCTTTCTTCTTTTTTTTCCTTCTCTTTTTGAACATCAAAAATTAAGTACTGTCTGGATGAGATGACCTACCAGAGGTCTCATCAGTTCAGTGATTCCGTGATTGAAAAATAGAATGGAATTTCTTTTTCTCAGTTATTAGGCAGCTGAAGCTGGCAAATGGAGTGAGAGACCTCTCTCTTGCCTGTTTTACTACTTCAAGGAGTGCTGTAGAAGTGTCATGTGCAGGAGGATATAATACTCTTGTGTATGAGTATAATAGTGTTGCAATATATTTATATGTCAAATCATTGTTATCAGCCTACAAATTATTAATTTATGGATTATGGAAAACTAGGAGGAGTAGAATATTGAAGGATTCAGCTCTTCAATAATTACATTTTTATTTTCTATTTTTTCTGATCTTGAGTCAAAAGAGCATCCCTGTTCAGAAAACTGTTATGCAAATGATTCTCTGAATTAGGTCCACATAGGACAAAAGTAAAAATTTGTGCAGATAATCACTTTAACACATTAAAAATAAAAAGCCACAACATACAATCTAGTAAGCCAAAACACTTTAAAAATATATCGAAAAAAATGTATGGTAGATATACAAAAGGATTGTGTTGTTACTTTTGACAGCACAGTCCAAAAATTTGAATTTTTGAACGCTTTATGCAGACTCTGCATAAATGTGGAGTTACTAGGCACCTCTAAACCTTAAAATTCGCCTAGATGTGTATTTTCTGGCCTAATATGTAACAACTCACAGCTTAGGTGTACGTGATGGCTAAGGATCTGGTTGGTTCTCCTGCTAGGAAGTGAGCTATTTATGGTGTGTGCCTGTGTGTGTTTTTAAGGATTTGATGCAGCAGATATTCTTTGAGCATGCTTTCATGGAAATTGTTCAAAGGAAATGCAGGGTGATGGTTTTTGATGCGGGTTTCAGTAAGGCGAGGAATCCCAGTTTCCTGCTGCCTCTTCAGTAATACTAGTGGAGTTTTGTAGTGGGCTGTCAGCTGGTGATTTGCTAGAGTTTGTAAAATGAAGGATGAGCGCCCTGGCTTTCCCAGCCTACATCTGTTTTTGTGATCTTGACAACTGCTGAAGTACAACTCAGCTCTCCAGTGTTAGAATTTGTAAATATCCCATTGCAGGACTGTCAACACACCCAATGAAGTTTTGTATTTTTGCCTTTTGAGGCTGTAATTAGATGATGGGATTAACATGCATAGGCAATCTTAGAAGCACAGCTAGAAATTCAGCTAAAATTAAGATGCAACAGCATAGCCTTAGAGCATTATCCAGCCTTCAGCCGTTAATGCAGACCCAAACGCCACAGCACCACTCAGTAAGGTGGCCAGAACTGGTCAGTGGGTGCTTGGGACGGCACTAAGATCAAATCCAACTGGGATATGAATTGATCCTACCAGTTGTGGATCGCGTGCTAGGAGCAGGCACAGACCGAGCTGGCCTCCCTCATGCTGGTTCTGTGCTTTGGTGCTTTGACTTCGTGCTGGATGAATCCAACAGCTTGGCAAAACTTTTCCATGTAAGTAATATAGCAATCTGTTTACACATCTGCACCATAAGACTGAATTTGTCTGTCTGCAAATCCTTCCAGAGCACAGTCTTTGAATATAATATGGAATGACTGCAATCTCCAATTTTAGTCTATGCATTAGATTTATTACTCTTTTCAAACATACCGCCTTGAGCAAGGCTTTTAGCAGACTCAAAAAATCTCCTAAATTTGGCACTTCTCTTTAATCTGTATTTATTTCTATAAATGTAAGATCACATAAGCACCCCGTTAGTAATTTTAGATCGTGAATAAACCGTGCATTTTTAAAAACATCTCCATCTGCTCTTAAATGCATCAAAAAAGTAGAATGAAGCTGAAGAAAACAGAGAAGCATACAAATAATAACTGTAAGATCCAGGCAGTATCTTAAACAGAGTGCTTTAGTCTGAAATCCTTCCAACCTTTGAGTGATTAAAAATAACCCTATCCAAAATACAAGCAAATTATTGCGAATGTCATATCTAAAGCAATACAAGGGAAATGTAGTGCACTGTATATTACAGTGCCATGCTTGAGATTATCTCCCTTTATGTCCTTGCTATTTTGCAAGGCTAGCCAGAGGTCCTGAGCAATTCGTATACCAGACATCCTATACTGAAAATGAAATTGGTCTGTTTTCTCTGTTAACTGTAAGTGTGGTAAAGTCTTCTCTGAAGTGCCTTGTGCACCACTTTGAATTGCAAGAGACGACCATAGCTGTCCTACTGCTTATACCTCAACTGTAAACAGCAGAAAAAAGCATTCTTAATATTGAGACATGAATCGCTATATAACAGGCTTGCAAGCACTGGTCAGGAGAGAAAAATCTAAGTTACAGTGTCTGATAAATGTTTACAGGCCCATAAATACATTGTTAGTCCAATACCTAGAGATAAATAAGTACTTTGATAAAACCAGTCAACAGAAAATGTTGGTTTTTTTTTTTAAAAAAAAAAAAGCTCTTTAATGTGTATTACATATGTGCAAGAGAGAGGTGGTATATTTTTCCCCCTCATTGCTTTATTTAAATGAATCTGACTGTCATTAAACTGATAAAGCTTTAAGATTCTTCCCTGAGAACACTAAAACACAAGAGGAGAAAATGGAAGTGGTCAGGGCAATATTCCAACCATATCAGCTATCATAGTTCCAGTTACCACTCAGATAAAATTTTGATCTTCATCAGTAATAAAACAAAAGTAAACCTGTGCTTTAATATATATAAAAATCTTACTTAGCAGGAGAAAGGATTTAATTTTTCACATATGCCAAAGATAACTTAGGCACAGTAAAGATAATTTAGTGTAGGATATTTCCCAAAACAGGATCTCTTTTCAAGTCATGCTTTGTCCTCGGTCTTTTGTGTAGCAAGTTGATTTATATCTATGAGGAATAAAAAGTATTTGAATGGACTCTGTTCCAGCAAACTATGATTTTTGCCTTAAAATGTTAAAACATTTTGAAGTGTTCAGTGATAAAATAGCTCAGCCTACCACTAAAAAAACAAAACGTGTTCAGGAAAAAGAGAAATGTACGTCTTGGCTCTGTTAAATCCAGAGCACTCCTGACTGAGCCCAGAAGTACTTAGAAAATGAGCTCATCCACAGGCATATGCATTGTCTTAACACAACACATATGCTTTGAATTACAGAGAACAGGACAAAAGTATTTTAAATTTTGCAAAACTGAGGTTTCCATCTCCTCTTTTTGGCTGGGCGGTCTTTTTGGTGGACAGCCTTGCTTCAAACAGTTTCTCCCGTGTGTCTTTTTTGAATCTTGTCTAAGTAATGTGGTATTTAGCCTACTGTAATAAATGAGCTAATTGTAGGATGTCTGCTTGTGCTATATGAAGAGCCGTGACAAGCAACTGATGCTGCATCACCACCAGCCTCGGATTCTTTGTTTTTTCTCCTCTAGTTTGCTCTAAGTCGTTAAGGTCGTTGCTGTTACTGCTTGCGTGATCTATTGCCTCTTGTCCTGCATACCTTGCACTCTGCTTTGATATTTGTCCCACTTATTGCAGGGACAGCTAGTTTCCATCAGTGATTTACCCTTGTATTTTTCTTTCTGTGATGTCTATTTTTAATTAGATGGAGCTCTTTTCTTCCTCTGCTTGCTAACAAAAGCATTTGGGAAGCACGGTTTTCACTGGCCCTGGAGATGTTGCCTGGGCTTTGCTGAGCAAGGCTCCTTCCTCCCACTAACTTTGCATGGGGTCTTTATGTCACACGAAATGTGGTCACCTACTAGTTTCTGACTTGCATATTCAAATTCCTATGACTTAGCTTTATTGCAGGCCTGTAAAAAGTTTCACAGGGCACTTTGTAATTTCCCCCATAACAACCCTTTACGTATGGATCAAAGAATTCTTTAAATTTTGAATAAATTAGTCTAGCAGTTTTTCCTGCTCCCAGTGGAATACATCATAGATTTCTGAAGCTTTCAAATGTGGAGGATTTCACACATCTGATTTCTCTACCCTGCGACTTGCTTCAAGAAGAAAACAAAAGCTCTGCAGAGACTCAAACTGATAGAAGTAGGAGGAACTGTGGTGGCTTTATTTATTTCACTTTTGCTAAGTGTTTATTTTATTTCTCAAACCATGTAATGGAAGTGAGACATACACAACGGATGGCAAGAGGAAAAATTATAATTTTCTGGGCTTTGTCAAATGCCTGGTGGCCAGATGTTACCTCTATTACTTAAGAAACTACTGACTTAAATGTCTGTTCTTAGAAGGTTCCTTGTTCGTACTGTCCAGAAACTTGATGAGAAAGACACTGAGCAGGTTGCCTTTGGGTACTTGAGGACATCACTGGGGAAACAAAGCAAGTTTAAAAGGTCAAGGAGCTGACTTTCCTTATCCATCTTCCATTTCTCAGTTAGAAGAAGGCAGACGTAGCCTAGATATTCACCCTGCTCCTGTTTCAGGTAGTTTAACAGCGGAGAAGAGCCACTGCAAAATGGCAGGTACAGCTTCCATCAGGAGCTCTGGTTTTACCTAGTTTCCCCTCTCAGATACCGGAGCACTGAGGAAGGACATGTCACCACCACACAGGCAGTGCTGCAGAGAGACCGTGGGACTTCTGGCACTGCATAAAGAAGGCCAAAGCTGCTGTGGGCTGGCGGAGAGCCCTGGGTGCCACAGGAGAGTGTTCCCGCAGGGATGGTGTGGCCGGATGGACAGGGCAGGCAGCCTGGCCAACTCGGCAGAAACCTTCTGGTACTTGTAGGGGATGAACTGAAGTGGGGGCTTCAGTTAACGTGCACTCGAGGCCTGCAATAGAAATTGGGGGACCATTGTACTTAATATGAAAATGAAACACACAAGCGATAGTTTTTTAACTGGGAAGTCCAAAAAGAGTGACATTACTGAGGAGGAAGTCTTGCAGCAGTATCGATTAAAATGAGTCATGTCTTAGAGGCATGATAGTAGCTGGAATATGGAACAAACCATTTAAAACAAGCCAACAAACAAAACCCCCAAAACCTACTAGACCGAGAAGAAACACTTATAGAGCCTGTGCAGTGTAGGTAAAAGGAATGATACCTGCACAACAACTCAAAATACAAGATTTTCACTTCTACTTTCATCTTCCCACTGGAATTTGAGAAGGAGAAGTATGCTTGAAAAAAAGAAAACTGTTAAGCAATATTGTTCAACATGGTTGTAAAAGCTTCACCTCATGAAGAAGGTACTCTCACTTGAACAGTAAGGAATCAAATTAATTTCGCAGAAGTTAGAAGCTGTTTTCCAGAATATACAAAGACCTCAGCAAGATAAAATCTAAAGTTGAAAATGACTAAGAGACACTCATCAAATCGTTAGAAAAACATCCTGTGCAGACAAAACAAAACAAATAAACAACATGGTGGGTAATTCACTAGATCTGAGAGAAGAAGAAAAAACCCCTCCCTACACAGATGCTAAAGAATTAGCAGTGTGTGCAGGAAAAGTTGTATCTGCTGAGGGCAAAGAAGTGTTTGTGTGGGGCAGGATATGCCAGATGTCTTGAAAATCCTCAACCTGAATTGTGGAAGTAGCACCCCCAAGAACGCTATTTTGCAAGATGTACAGTTCAAATCTTAATAATCATACTGAGAGAAGTCCTAGATCTGAGATGCATCCAGCATTGCACTGTCCAGGGAAAGACTCTGAGAAAGGCACTGCTAAAGCCCATTTGCAGTGAGCTGCTCAAAATTGGCTAATGCATCACAGATACTTACAAAAACTGGGTGTCAATACATGCAAACTGAGAGAGACTCTTTTGTATTATACTATAAATTTTAAGTCACTTATTTCTGGGAATCCAGTGCCCACTAGAACTCACCATAAATGGTGTATTAGCAATGCGAAAGGGCTCGACAAGCCCTCCCTTCCTCCCAAGAGCACAGAATATTTCTGTGCCTGGCACCAGCGCTCGGGCTGGTAGGACCTGGCCCCACAGCAATTCCCAGTCACTGCTGGGGAAGATTGACCACAGCTCTCCTGTATCTCCTCTTCCATCTCCTTGGTGTATTTTTATTTTGAGGAGAGGAGACGGAGAGGAAGCGCAGACCGTGCTTTGCACTGTAGAAATTCTCCCCTGGGAACACGCAACCAGACTTCAGCAGTTCTGCCGTAGCTGAGCAAAATCATTTTGAACAACCTGCTTATGGGAAGGGGTCTAGATTAATCATGTTATGCTTTTGTCCAGCCTAGCCCAAAGGTAGACTTTCCCACTCTCTAGCTGGCCAAAATAGCCACATAAAAATCTGTTGTCAAAATTCTGCCCATGTAGGTGCCAATTTCCTGTTTAAGGACTTCAAACTCATATTTGTCCCTTCCTGTGTAATTAGAGCATATTTCTATCTTTTAACATATAGCACTTTACAAGTGTGTAAACATATTTCGTTCCCTAACACAGTATATTATTTCAGGCAAGGCTAAAACAGTGATTTCAAAGTCAAACATTCCTTTAGCTTAAATGTTAAAGTTCACAGTGTGTTATAAGCTTGGTAAATCAAATTTGCTTTTCACAGCATTCCTCTGAACTATAAAAATATTTATTGTGCTATTCCTTTCCATCAAAAATACTTGTGTTTGATTTTGTGACATAATTTGCTTTAAAGAACTCTAAAAGTATTCTCAGCAAAAATAAAAAGTTCTCTGGCTTTCATTTAATGAAAATTGTATTTTTAAGAGCCAAAAGAAAAAGTCTCTGAAGTTGATACACTACTTACATTTCCTCAGATGAGTAAGTCTTAACATTGAAAAGCTTCTAAAGGGCTTCTATAACTGTGACCAGTTAAAATTTTGTATGCTTTTCCCGAGTCATCAAAATATAGAAAAAAAAAATTCTTTCCTGCTGTCCTTTCTTTGAGCAGACTACAAGTAATAGGATTAGATTATTAATGCAATTTCCATGGAATACATTTATTCTTTTTGTCATTTTTTTTAACTTCTTAGCCTAAGAGATAATATTTAATGCAACGTACTTCACTTAAATTAGTTATCTTGCCTGATATATTCTTGTTATATTTAGCAACTTTGTGTTTTGAGTAGAGTGTTAGACTGGGAAGCAAGGGAGCTGAAGTGCTCTGCTGCCCTACTGAAGTCAATCAAAATTTTAGCATTTCCTTCAACAGAATCAGAAATTCAGCCTCAGATCTGCTTCATACGTCTGCCCACTGGCCTGTGTGACATTTGGATATTATGGACAAAGGAGATTATTGCCCTTTAGGGAGAATGACTTGCCCTGAAGAGTCCAGTGCTTAAAAACGTTATTTGCAATTTGGTATACCAAGGGTTTTGTCCTGTCTTAAGCACTAAGCAATGGAGTAAGCCTCCTTTTTTTCACTCAAACTGTAAAACTGTCATTGAAGACCGTGATTAAAAATGAATTTGATCACAGCAACACAGGCTGAGAGTACAGCTTCCCAAACAGGTTACCACAGCAGAAAGTGCGCTGCCGAGGTACAGTGTGTCTGTCAGCTATTATACAGTGAGAGTTTGCCCGCATGCTCCAATCTGAGGTTAGTCTGAGGTAGCCTAGCTGTCAACAAAAAGGGCTTGCTTGTTCATCTGCCCAAACAAGGTCTATAAGGTGCTGCTGAAGACAGCACTGACGATGCCAAAGAACCTTCTCTGACAGGGATTTGAGTCCAAATCCTGTATCTGCCAGGTGAGCGCAGAACAGCGCAGAAATTCCTAGTAAATTTGACCTTTCCCACCGACCGTAAATTCAATTTTGGACAGGGAGAACAATTTCTTTCGTTGAAACTTATAAAGACTCCATGAAAGTGTTGCTGAATTACACTTTTCCAATGAAAAAAAGCATTTGTCAAAAAATTCACAAGCAGCTCTAGTCTTGGTCTCAGTAAATGCCTCTAAGTGTTACTGTCAAACAGAGATAAGTAACAAAATGTAGCTGAAGGCAGGTGGGAAGCGCTTTTATGCATTTTTTAACACAAAACAATAGAAGGCCAGCAATGTTGTGGTATGTATCTATGTATAGCTTAACCACCATTAAGTTAAGCAAAATTAAAAATAGCAATAATAAAAATGAGAGCTAGTTCCCAAAGATTGTGTGGCTCCTCCTGCAGTCATGAATTCCAACAAAAAGCTTCTTTCCCTAGGTCCAGATCTATAGTGCCTAGGTGGGTGTCCTGCTGGGAGCTGTTAGTAAAATGATGGTTCTCACTGGGAGACCATTCACAGTTATTAAAATATAGTAGAGTCTCACAAATCCATGTACCATATAACTTCTGAGGAAAATAAAATCTCTTTCGAATTCTCTGCCATGGAAAATTCCTGCAGTAATGTCCCATGTTATCTTTTCACTATAACGTGTTTAGAAAATATATTGCTCTGCACGCAGTAGTGAATTATGAAGTGTTATAAATAAATGACACTAAAGTATAGCCTTTCAAATAAATTAAAAAGTCATTTAATATTGCATCTCCCTTGCTTTTGTAACTGTGATTACTCACTTGAAAAAAAAACAAAAATTTCCACCATGCAAGGTCCATATTAATATAGGTAAAGCCACTATGATTATGCGCTTCACCTTCTTCCTTTAACTTCACGTCTGCAGTAAGAATTAGAGAGTAGTCTGGTAGCTGCAATGCTGACAACATGACCTGGCTACAATTAGGAATGCGATTTCCTGTCTTGTGTTTACCTACTGCCTCTTGTCGTAAAACAGGACTTAAAACTTCAGGCAAGGGTGGTTGACTGAGTAAGTGCCTGCATTTGGAGCATGGGTTTGAGCTGTGGTGAAGCCTAGCTTGACCTAGCTGTGATTCCAGGTCCCTAGGAGCTTGCTAAAGCATGGCGGAGCAGGGCAGAGAGGCAGAGCTGAGTCTGTCCCGGACCAGCCATGCTGAAGGAGTATGCAAGGCAAGAGATATCTGACCTCATTGCCAGTGTTAGGAGGCGTCTTGGCAACACCATAGGACCCAAATAGGGCAGACGACCTGGGTCAGACGTACTAATGGGACCCTGCTGAGATCACAGGTCTAAGGCCACCTTCAGAAAGGAGGAGACTCATGGCAGCTGAGTTACAGCCATCCTGGGCCATGCGGCTGCGCTTTGGTCCTGGGCTTCCCTGCAAGCATGAAAAATCAGGACTACTCCAATGCTAATGTATGGCAATGGTCCTTCTTCACCTCCTCGCCTGCAATGTGGACAGGTCAATTAGCGTCCTAAGAAGTATGTGCAGTCCTTTCAAACTCTTAGTAATTTCTCATGACTCATGAGGAAAGTCTCTGAGGGGCTGGACAGGAGTGAAAGTTTTCTTGATTAGCTCCCAGCAGTCTTAATTAGGAATGCACCCCTGATCTAGGAATCCGTCACTAGGATTAGGTTCAGAGTCTAAAGGAAAAGATGTGTTGTTCCCCTTATGAAGTGACCTGGAAGTTTGGTGTGATCAGAGAGAGGAGTATTTTCTGGAGATGTAATCACTGATCTGGTTACATTTTATTTGTGTTTGTAATTTACACATTACTAAACTGCAAGGTTGGAAATAAGCTAGAAATTTTCTTGACTTTTATTCATTTGAGCAAATAGGAAACTCATAGGTAAACAGCAAACTCCTAGCTAAACAATGGTGTATCTTCTGGAAGGATACAGACTCCAGAACAGACTTGTATCCAAACAGCGAAGTGAAGTTGGGCTTGAGCACAGGCTCAGGCCAATTTAAGCAAGGGAGACACCTGTTCTGCTCTCCCTTTCAAAGATTTTTTTTTTCTTTGGTTAGGACAAATCTAGACAAAAGGCAAACACAGCTGTGTGCAGTTCTTAACCTCAGCTTCTTCACATGGTCTGAATAAGTCGTGCTCTTCCATGCAAGTGCTTTCTTGTCCCACTCTTGACTTGATTTTTTCTACCTTTTCTTTTACTGGGCTAGATGCATAACTGTTTCCCTCTCTACCAGTTCCTAATTCCCTTAGTCTCTCCACTCAAATCCTTCTTTTGTATCTATTTCCTTTTCTTTCTTTCTATTCTATTCCCAGTGTTCTCTCATTCTTATTTCTGTTTCCTCATTTTTTCTGTTGATCCCAATTATAAAATATACAGTATGATCACTTTCCCTGAAGGCAGACTGTCTTGAGTCTCACTGAAAACAAAATATGGGAAGTAGCGCTCATCATTATTGAATTTCATGCATGCAGCCTCTAGGAATATGATAGCCATTTTGATTTACAACAGTGTGGTTTTAGCCTTCCTGAAAGGCGTAATAGCTGATAGCCATTTTGAGTTAGCAGAAAATTTGCATGTTTATAACCAAGGTTTATGGGACATTTGCAATACTCCGTGTCACAGAAATAATGACAAGATCATGACAACTGCCAATGTCTGCTTTTTTATCTTTCTTTTAGGTTGGCCTCTGTCTGCATAATCATTCAGCTTGAAATGTTAATCTGGTTTATATTTTACTACCATATAAAAGTGTGCCTGGATCAGGGAAACCTGCAGTGCAATAACCACAATAGTGCGTGTTCCTAAATTAAGCATCCTTCCTTGCTGCTACACTGCAACTTCACCTGGGGACCTCTGCACTGGATAAATACATGACTGCACAAAAGAAGGTAAAACAGAGCATATGGCTTCATTGGGATTTAGTTCTAACACTTTCTAAGGAATTACTGTAGCATTTCTTTCAGAGAAAAAGAAGTTCTCTTCCTATCACACACACAAAGAAACTGCTGAGAGATTTGTGTAAGCTCATTGCAACTGTCTCCACATTATTGATCCTGTGGCTGTTCTGTAAGGCAATTGCAAACAATAAGTCATCATTGCGTGTTAGTCACAAAAAAAAAGCAAGGGGAGGTGGGAGTGCAATCTGAATACAGATTCTGACCTGCTTTCTGTGTCTCTGAACATCGAGACAAATTTAAGCATCACCAGCCCAGACCTTGAGTCCTACATAGTGGAATAACTATACAAAAAAGCAGTTTACTGCCTCATCTTTAATTCTGCTGTGTCTAGCAAAGCCATTGCTTTACAGTGCTGAAGTATTAGAAATGCTGCTATTTGAAATGCCAGTAATGCTAAAAATATAGTACAGGACTATGCTACCACTACAATAACAAGTGGATGACATATCAAAGAGAAAGCTATTTTAACAAAGGTATGTATGGATAATGATAAATAGAAGTACAGAAGATACTCAAATTTAGACTGTAAGAGTTCTTATTTTGCAAAGTATTAGTGTTTTGTGCACATTAACATGAAGCAAGCAATGGGGATGTCTAATATCTTTGCTTGAGCCATCAATGAAAACATTGAAGGATATTGATGCCTGTGTGAAAACAGATCTA
The DNA here is from genome assembly GCF_040807025.1 of Struthio camelus. Classification (NCBI taxonomy): domain Eukaryota; kingdom Metazoa; phylum Chordata; class Aves; order Struthioniformes; family Struthionidae; genus Struthio; species Struthio camelus. Next base: position 51,152,506 of record NC_090982.1, read on the forward strand.
AGTATCAGCAGTACTTAAAAACTTCCCAAAGAATCATTCATCGTTTTAACTGATGTTTCTTTTACACGACATAGCTAGAATAGTTAATACTATTAAACATGTTGCGTTAGATACTAAGTGATAAGCAAGTACAGGAATAAAGCACTAACCAAACCTACTCTTGAAAGAGAAGCATGTACGTGACCTCATCACAGCATTGAGTGTGCTGTTAAAAGCTGGATATAAGAATCAGAGACCGAATTTTACTGTAATTAGAACAGATTCACATGAAAATCATTAGAAACCCCAACTGAGTTAGAAGGGACTTGAAGAAGTTGCATCATCTCTCCTTCCACCTTGAGTTAAGAATTGAGAGATTTGTGTAACTTGTTCCTAAAGACATCCAGCGATGGAAACTCTGCAGCTTCCCCAGGCAATCTCTTCCAATGTTTCTCTGTCTTCGGTGATAACGAGAACAGAATTAAGTCAGAAGATATTTTCTGGGCACCCACACACAAAATGAAATATATTTAATGCAAGAAAGACTTTATATGGTAATACGTTTTAACAAATGTAAATGTTTCCAGTCTCTAGCTACTTCCTTCAGCATGAAATGCAGCCCTTTCAAGAACTCTTTGCCGTAGGAACTAATTAGCACTTTGAAATTTGAACTGCTTAAATGCATGATTATTTGTATTATTCACATTTTTGCTCCTCCACTACTCCTTTATGAAAGAAATTTTACTGTCATCACCAGCTGCCATGAAATAGGATTTACTGATTGTGTTTCTGGGTTTGCAGAGCTAAACCATTTCTTTAATTCATATAAAATAAACCATATTATTTGATATAAACTTTATTTGTTATTTAAATATCATTAGATTGTGTAAGAAAGAAGAAATCATTTCAAGGCATAATTTAGATAGCTTCTTAGAGTTATGAAGTGCTGTTGATGATACATTAAAGAAAGGTAATTAAAGGAATTGGTGAAGTAGTAGGTAACGAATGCTTAAATTCTTTATACAGTAAACTCATTTAGTGTTGTAATAAACTTTGTCCTTACAAACGAAATGCACCACCTGGCTCAAATTATGCTATATACGTACTATATACCTATACCCTGTATGCTTCTGCCTGTTACTTGAGCACCTTGGAGAGCCAGAGAACAAGGTTATATATGGAAGGAAAGCTGGTGGGAAGAGCTGAGAGGGGTCTCCTTTACCACGGTCTCCGTGGTGAGGTGAGTTCTGAGGGACCAGAACTGCGATGGGAGAGCGCTGAGCAAGTTGGTGAGTCGCCCTGGGTCAACTTTTAAGCAGCTCCTGTGCCTCGAGGGCCCCACTACACAAACAGCTTGAGAGCTTGGGACGGCAGGCGCGGAAGGTAAATGAATCCCTGCAGGGTCAGATGGATGGAAAGCCAGACAGCGGAGCTGCTGGCAGTAACAGTCTTTGAGAAGAGCAGAATAGCCAGAGAGAACTGGCTATTGATGTGTGCTTTTGGGGCAGCGTTTTCCTCCCCACTTTATGTGAGTGTGAGCTGACGGTTTTACCTCTTAAATAACATCACTGAACAGAAGTGCTGGATTGCTGAGGGTTCAGAGCTTATAGTTAAAATACTAGGTAGGTTCCCCAAGAGGATCCTAGAGCACATGCTGGTTCTGCTGATGGTGTTTAAAACCACACGGACAGCTTTATAAACAAGGCAGCCCTCTCGCCTGGGTGAGGTGGCGGTGCCTCCCTGGACGTAGGGGCAGTCTGAGCTTGCTGGGTCTCTCCGGGTGTAGGACAGCTCGACCGCAAGCAGCCCGAGCGCGAAGAGAAAAGGCCCTGCTGAGCCCTTTCTTCCACCCGTGACACCCTTCCCTGTCAGTGCTGGTGCCTCTGGGTAGCTGCAAGCGGGGCGTCCCCACGCGGGCCAGTCCACGGGGGCAGCCGGGACTGCAGCTTCAGGGGGAGGACGTGCAGCAAGGAGGAGACGAAGGCTGACTCTGCCTGTGGTCTGGCATGAAACCAGGAACTGCAGTGACATCGCAAGCTGCTCTTGGCAGTTATGGGTGGTACCAAGTGAAGCCACCATTGAAGGTGAGTGAATTTTGGAGCCTCTGTATGCGTTCTCGTCATCTGTTGCTGGTGAGTACACCTAAAAGGAAAAAGTAAAATGCAGAGTTTCACAGGTATTCAACAGGGCTAACAGAGCTGATGGACCTGTAACTTTCGTACCGTGTTAGCTGTGCAGTCTTTACGGTGGTATTAAAATAGGGTTCTGTATTGAATGCACTTTTTTTTTTTTCAGAAGAGACTGTGTATGTTTTGTACTAAGTGAAATTTGAAGTCTGCACTCACAGACAGAGTGGGTTTCCACCTTTTGCTGCTGTTGCTATTTGGAGGTCGCTTTCCGGGACCAGGTTATCAGTGCCACAGCCCAGAAGAATGTAGAAAACAGCTGGGTCTAGCTTGTGTGGAAGGAATTGCAAAGTTTCCATTCCTCTCCACTGTGGCTGCATTAAACCTTTCCTATTAAAAAAAAAAAAAAAAAAAAAAAGAAAGATTTTTAGAACATAGTGACCATCAGCAGCCCTGACATGCTCAAGGATTTCTCTAACCTCTCTTTTCTTTTAATGCCTGTGAGGGCATGCTCTCTTGGGCAAGAAAAATCCCTGCTTAACTCTGAATTTTCTCGCACCTTGCAGCGAAATGTCTGGTACTAGCCAGCTCTGGAGACAGCACACGAGACCAAACGGGCCGAGGGAAGGCTCGGCCATCCTGTGGGTACGTCCCCTAAGCCAGGAGGACAGGAGTCGCTCGGTCTTTGTCACTACAGCTTCCCAGCTGCCCGCGGGAGGGGAGCGGTGGTGGGGGTGAAGCCTGCTCCACAGTGCGGACCTCGGCCGCGCAGCATACCGACAGCCCGGGAGAGCCAAGTCACGCGGGGGCGGGCCGGGGGCTACCGAGCAGAGCGGGTGCGAGTTCACGATCCCTTCTTTAAAGTTGCCTTATGCGTTGTAAGGGCTGCGGCCGCATTTCAAGGACAGACGTCTCAGCAGGAGTCGGAGCAGCAGCAGCTGCAGCTGCCTGCCTGCCTGGCACGAAGCTGGCGCGCTGCTCCCAGCCCGGGGCCGCCGCGGCGCGCATCTCCCGCGGGCGCGGCCGAGGGGGCGGGGCGGAGGCGCCGGGCCCCGCCCCCCGAGGCGCCCATTGGCCGCGCCCCTCCGAGCCCCGCCCCTCCGCGGGGAGGGAGGGGCCAACGACGCCCCCGGGCCGCCGCCGCCGCCGCGATCGCAGCGGGGCCGGAGCGGGAGCGGGAGCCGGAGCGGGGCAGCGGCAGCGCGGGAGGAGCGCGCAGCGCGGCGGGCAGGGAGCTGCCGCCGCCCGCCAGCCCCGCTCGTGGGAAGCGGAGGGAAGGGGGCAAAGAAAGCCAAACTCAGCCCTAACACCGGCCGGCGGCACCGCCCGCTCCTTCTCTCTCTGTCTCTTTCTTCCTTTCTTTCTTTTTTTTATTTTTTTTATTATTATTATTTCAATTTCTGTTTTGTGCCTGTGTGTTGTGTCTTGGGCGCGGCGTGGGAGTTGCTGCCCGGCCGGCCGGCCGGCCGACGGACGGACGGACGAACGGACGGACAGACAGACAGACAGACAGACAAAGGGAAGGGGCGGGGGCCGCGCTCCGCCGGCGACATGCGCTCCGTGCGGAAGCGGTGGACGGCGTGCACCATCAGCATCCTCCTCATCGTCTACAAGACAAAAGAGATCGCGCGCCCCGAGGAGCGCCAGGAGGCCCCGCTGCCCGGGTAAAGGCGGGCGCGCGCCGGGGGCGGGGGGGGAGGAGGCCGCGGGCGGGGGCGGCTGCGCGTAACCTCCGCGGCCGCGGGGCGCCCCCCCACCCCGCCCGGCGCGGGGCTTCGGCCCGTCGGCGGGAAATGGGGCGGACGGCGCGGGTGCGGAGGCGGCGCCGGCGGGGACCCGCGGCGTTTGTGCGGCAGCGGCCGGACCCGGCTCCGCGGGTGCGGAGCGGCGGCAGGGGGTAGGGAGCTGGGGGGGGGGGTGCGCTGGGCGCCGCGGGCAGCGGCTGCGCCTGTTGCTGCTGCCCCAAATCGCGGGGCTGGGGCGCAGCCGGGACGCCCGCCTGTGGCCGCGGGTGCGCGGTGCTGCGCGGCCGCCGGGAGCCCACGGCGGCCCCAAGTTTGCCCGGGAGCCGCTGCTAACTTTGGTGCTCCCCGGGGCGGAGAGTTTGCGGAGGGGGGAGCTCCGGCTGGCTGCGGAGCGGGACCGCCGGCTCCGGAGGCGCCTCCGTGGGAAGCCCCCTTCTCTCGCTTAGACCTTCGTCTGCTTTATGTTTTTTTTTTTCCCTTCCTGCCTGTCTTCGACTAAAAAGGAAAGACGGAAAGTCCCTTGCCGTTTTGTGCGTGAAGCGCAGCAGCTTTCCCTGGCTTTGTGGCAGCGCATGGCGTGTGCGTGCCCCCGCTCTTCCTCTCTGCCCCTGACTCGCAGCTGTCCTGGGAAGAAGTTGGCTTTTCAGCCAAGCCTGGTTTTTCCCAGAAGGGGACGATCTGTCTGTGCTCACGGCGTGTGTAAATTCACACCGGCTGCCGTAACGCCCTCGAGAAGGGGGCGGCAGCGGGGGCTCCTGCTTTGCCTTCGTGCCCGTCGCTTGGCGGGGTGCGGCCGCAGCAGGTTTTCGTCCTTTGCTATAAGCCCTCGCCTTAGCTGGGGCTGGGGGGAGTGAGGAGGTTGCAGGTGCCCCCCTGCGACCCTGCCCCTGAGACCCCTTTCCCCGGGCATCGCGGGGCAGGAGAGGGGGTGTGTGCAGGCAGCTGTGCGCAGCTGGGCACCGCTGGACACCAGGGCAGGCGCCACTGTGTCGGGGCTGGCAGGTGGCTCCCGAAAAGGAGCAGGTCTGGTGGCCCGGCTTCTTCTCCTGTCCTTGCACCTCAGCGGGGACAAACCTGGGGCTGCTGCTGGCCCGCGCGGTGCCCACGCAGCGCCCACCTCGGCGGCATCGGCTAGGTGTGAGAGGGTTTTCCCCATGCGTGGTTAATGGTGTGGTGTTTGCTTCCCTACGTATTAAAGGCTTTTACAACTTGGCGGTAACTTACTTTCTTGTCGAAACTTAGTGTAAGCCCAGGTTTCGCAGCAGTGCTGTAGTCTCGGTGTACTGAACAAGACATCTGAAGTTCAAATGTATGTTTATAGGTGGAGAAGAATGCACGGGAGAACTAATGTGTCAGGGAGAATGAGCATTAACTAAAGATATCCATGTTTCAAAATATACGATCCTTCAACTCAGACTAGGTGCAGTTGCTAAAATGATTCAGAAGTCAGTCACTAGATATAATTGCTACATATTTGCAAAAAAAAAACCCTCCAGCTTATGATATATTGTATTTGATATTATTTTAAATGAACTGATGCTTTACTATTACATGAAACAAAGTATGTAGTCACAGCTATGTACTACCTCTCTGACAGTTAAACATACAACGTGCTTCTGCCAGGTCCTTTAGTGATATCTCGACACTTTTGGTGTCAGGGAAACTTCTTGTGCAGTACGGTCCTACGTCCTTTAGCTAAGGATGTGGGGATACCATTCCTTTTCCCAGCCCTTCTGCCCCATCCCTCAGCAGTAAGAATCAGAAAACAGGAAGACTAAGTCTCCTATTTCCCTCTGCCGCCACTTAACGACTCTTGCCTGTCTTCCAGTAGAAGGGCTCACTCCACTGTTTTGGTTATTTTTGATGGGCCACAAGGGAAAACAAAGTCATTCTTTTGTGGAATGTTTTACTTCCAGAAGTACTAGTAATCTCACATTCTGAATGCATGAGGTGGCCCTTTTTGTATTTATTAATGACACCGCCAGTAAATCCCAGGTTTTCTGAAATAGGGTATTATATAAGAATCTGTGCAATTCCAAAGCATATGTTACGCCTTAAACACCTTATGTTTTCACAGCAAAATCTCTAGGACAATAATTGTAAAAGCATGACAATCTTTAACTAGACAGTAATGTCTAGACAGTAATGTCCCTTTAAAGGTTATTCAAGTAATAACACACATGCATTGTATTATTATTATTATTTTTTTTTTGCATTTAACAAACTACGTGCAGGATAAGAGATGGTCTTATACTAGTCTGGTTGGTCACCAAAGCGAGGTAATTCGGAGCTGAGGTTGACACCATAAGCCACAAGTTACCATCATTTTTAACAGCAGTTGTTCTATTAATATCAAGGGGGATTTACTGCAGTTCTAGAAGAGGCAAAGTGGCCCCAGTTCATTTCACGCTTACTTGTTTACACAATGAAGAATTTCCTGGTGTAAGTTGAGCTTCTTATGCATGACTGTATTAAATATTATTTTAGATGAAAATTAAACTACTAATAAAAGGGAGAGGAGCATATCAGTAAACACCTCTGTGTTTGTAGTAGAGCTTTAACACGGAGCACTTAGGACCTTCTTTCAGCTCATGGCAACATAATTTAACATTGTTTTTCTGTGCCATATATATAGTTCATTGTAGATGTAAATTGTGAATACTCGAGACAATCACCTTTCAAATGCTAGAGTACTTTAGCAACAAATTATGTTCCAAACAGCTAAATTTTGTCACCTGTTTCACTGTTGCCTGAAGTGCCTAATGGGTAACTTTTTACTCAGCATAAACTAGAGACTTCCCTGAAGTACTCTTATATGTGTACTTTACCTGATGCATTTGGGTAATTTTCCTTTAGATGCATACACTCTATCTTGTTGCAGAACAGGATATGCAATAAGCACAGTCATAACAGTTGTGGAAGAGAAAGCAACCGTAAACTAGCTTAGTGAATGTGAAATTAAAAACATCGAAAAGCAAATATTAAATACATTGTAATTATTCATTCACTTCAGTGGCTTCCACAACATGCTGCCATCGGGTCGAGTTGGAGTGAGTAGGAGGCTTTGCGTACAGGTGGTGCACCTGTGCAAAACTGCCTGGAGTTGTGGGTTTTTCAGTAGGTGGCACTCTTACCTCTGAGTCAGCGCCGCGTCCTTGCTGCAGCCTGTTGGTTTGGGGGGGGGGGGGTGAGGAGGGGAGAGTGGTGCCAGTGGCACTGGGGGTTGGGGTTTGGGTTTTTTTTTTTTTTTAGATGAAGTGTAAAACATTGTTTACTACTTACAGGAGCTTTTGCAATCATGGCCGTTTTTGCAAATGAACACAAAGTACCAGTTTTGTTAGTTTAGCCTAATTAATGTCCCATTGCAGGTTAGTTCTAGTTTAATCTGCGGTATAATTTATCAAATGCTAGTACACATATATACTGTAATAATGTTGCAGTAGCTCTTACAATGCACCAGGATCCCATTGTTTTAAGCACTTTCAGAGACAGGGAAACAAAAATTAGCATTTCCCTAGAAAGCTTGTGGTCTCTTTCAGAGACTACACTGAAACATTTCTCATGCTCCATTTTGTTGGTCAAATGTCTGCTGGTCAAAAGTCCTATTTGTAGCCAAGTGGAATTATTAGTAATATTTCAGGGAAGTCTTCCTTTCTTAACAGATAGAGATTTCTCTATGTTACTGTGATATATACTCCTTCTCAGATATAAGGCATTCTGCATGGGAGAATGTTATACCCAAAGAGATTGATACATTAAACAACTATGGATTACGCTACTATGTTTGAACTCAGAGGGCTGAATGGTGCTCTGGTGTATAAATAGAAACAGTATGGTTGCATATATGGAAATAAAAACAGATTTTAGACCTAAGACCTGAGTTCTGCTTGCAGTGTTTTAGCTTTCCTATTACATATGTGTGACCTGTTGGCTGATACGGTTGCGACTGGTAACTGTATGGTACTTCATCAAATGTTCAGTGATCATCAGCCGCTGCTTACTACAGCTTTTATTTTTTAAGGTTACCCTACCAAAATGGATGGATATAATGAGATTGGTCAATCGGATAGACAACGGAGGTTGCCTGGCCTTGTTTGTGCAAATGTTGCAGGAAGTCTCAGGGAAATTTTGTGTTTCGTGTGCCCTGCAACCCCAGAACTCCTGGCGTGGAAGTCTCCTAGTACCAGTAGGAGGCAAAGAGAGTTAATTAGGCCATTAATGTATAACAAGATAAATTGCTGGAGGAAGGAGTGAAAGTTAATTCCTAGCTTAATAGTGGAAGTTTGGGACAGGGGCGTGCAGAATCTGCCTCACGTGTATACTGAGGCAAACCAGGTCCGGCCTCACAATTTGGAGTTCATTGTAATTTTTGTTTTGTTCATTGCAATAAAACTGAAAATATACTTAAGCTTTCAAATTAAGTATTAAAATCTTAGATAGAGATCTTCCATAGATTTCTCTTAGGTATGGTTTATTTTATTTGGCGAGCAGAGTAGGTGAGAATGGGAGGCAATTGCTACGTTTTGTCGTGGACAAAGAGAAAATATCACTGGTGTTTGTGATCTAAATTACTTCAAACTAGAACTAGCCTTAACATAATTGTGTTTTTTCTGTGTTGCATTGCAGAGATGGTGAACTGAGTTTGAGTAGATCAATGATCAATAGCTCTGATAAAACAATTCGAAAGGGTTCCTCAATCTTCCAGCAATCGGTAGAAGGTTGGAAAATCAATTCCTCGTTGGTACTGGAGATAAGGTGAGTGTCTTGAAGTTCATTTTGTAATACTATTGCCTATAATTCTTCTGGTCTAGAAAACTTATCATAGTCATTTGATTCACTGTTGCAGGTGGATGTTCTATAACTTACCTAGGTGCAATGTTAAATGCAACTAAATGACCTCGGTCTTCGAAGTAAAGTTGCACTTCACAGGAATAAATAACAGTTTTTCATCTGATTCCCTCGATGAGGCATCGAGGACAACGTCTATGTTATGCATGTCTGCATTGAGCTGGTTGTCTAGCGTTCCCTTACAGTTGGTGGTGAGAAATTGGCACTTTTAGGACACGATCTTGTCTCATCCTACCATAGCTGCCTAAAACAGGACAGGTGAAAATACGCTGAAAGTACCTAGTCTTCTCCCTTAACTGCAAAGGGAGCTTAGGGGGATGACTTAGATGTAGGGATTAAGAGAGAGGCTGTTAGGTGATATGACACCTATCCTGAATGTCTGCGCCTGGTCCAAGCTGCGTCGACGCCACTGCCACCTCATGACAGTTCTCCTTCCCTTGCAGGTGGAGGCCGAAGGAGACTCAGGTCCATGCAGAGGTGGACACAAGAACAGAGTAGGTAGACACAAGGGCAGAGTTAAGGAGTGACAGTTTTGACGTTTCCTAATGGTTGCCTCAGGGCAACCGTTACTGGGCTCTTGTCACGGCTCGGCTCGGAGGCTCCCCCCGTCTTAGGAAGGTAGCCAGGGAGGGCAGGGTGTGGAGCTCAGGTTAGTGGGATGGCGGGCTGAGCCTGTCCTGCTCTGTGAAAGGTGGTAGGAAAGAGATTTTTCAGCAGCAAAGGCATAGCGGAGTGGATGTTTGATTTTCTGGATCTGAACACTGTTTTACAGCTGAGTAGGAATTTGATCTAATTAAAATGTGGTTTCTGTGTCACTTCTCTTTCTTTGATTTTGTTTAAATTAAAGGGCAGCTTATGAAACCCTTAAGCAGGCAATGCTTCCGTGTATGAAAGACATGGCCTCTCTGAACAAGGGACTTTGGGATTTATGGCTGCTGTTTTATGTTCTTCATTCTGAAACAAGCAAAAGATATTAATAGCTCAGAAATGATTCACGTGTACAAAGTTGTAGTAAAAGTAATCTGTGGAGCGGTTATAATTCTTGAAGTTCTTGAGCTATGATGGACTTAGCACAGCCCCACTGCAGCAGTAGGGAACCATGATAAGGATGAGAAGAGCAGCAGATTTTGGGTAGCAGCAGTAATTGCTCTACTGATACTCTGCGGCTGTATCTCAGCAGCTGCATCTTGCCGGGCAAGCATGGTGCGCTGTGTTACGCTGCATGGTGCATGGTATTGTCCCAAACCGCTGGGTGCCCTGGCCTGAGGGACCCCCAGGGGTCCAAGCTGCACCCCCAGCACCTGGGTTTCGCACAAGTGAACGCCTGGCTCTCACTCTAATATTCAGCCGAGGTGTACTCCCAGGCCTCAGGGCTGGTCTTTCTCCCAAGGCCCTCAGTGTAGATGTCACCTGTTTGACCAATGTGTAGTTGTTGTGTAAAAGCTAAATTCTCCTCCAAGGTAATTTGGGGAAAATGAGCAGAATTCCTATATCGATAACAATATTTAAGATTTACGTGGAGGTAACTGACAACTTAAGTTGGACAAATAGTAACTTGAAAAAGAATAGTGTCCAAATTTCAAATCATAGGCTATAGTTCTGACAAGAAAAAAAAAACACACAGTTTTGCTTGTGGTGTAAACTGATTTGCTTTGGAAGTCATTGAGAGACTATAATCAGAACCTTATAATAACTCTTTGCAGTCATCCCGTTTTGGTGACAAATTAAGTATCGTATTTCAGAACCATTTAAAACCGATATATTTTGCTGCTAAAGCCAAACAATAAACAAATGATAGTATTATAATAACTCTTTAGGTAAAAGTCAGAGAGAAATTGGGGTTTGGGATACTTCCGAGGTGCTCGTTTTTCACCTATTTCAAAAGCAAAATATATCGTTCAGACAAATGAGTGCTTTACTTTTTTTTTTTTAAGCTTGTTACTGCATACATATCTCACTGTACCAAAAACTTGAGTTTCAAAAGCAATGCCTTTTTTCTTACTGCTGGAGGATGAGAAAACTCTCTCACTTTATAAATACGCTCTTAAGAAACATCATGATGTAATTACTTTGTAGTTTTTAAAAACAGTGAAGCTTATTTTTTGTCTAAGTAGTACAGTGAAGAAAAGCATGTATCCTATACACTAGTTTAAAAAGTAAAGATCTCATTTGGCCAGTGCAAAGATCTTCTGCACAGCAGTATGCATAAAGTTGAGGTTATCTGGATGTCCACTTTGGTCTCATTTTGAGATGACATAGCTATCATCATGAACAGCAGGTCAGAGGAGCAGATGTTTTCACTGAACCGATACCAGATTTTAGATTAATGTGACTAAGGGCCAAAATTTGATGCCGACTGTCAAGGGAAGCAGGGCTGCTAGCCAGTGCATGTTCTTTCCAGAAATCCTCTTTGCTAATGTGTGCAACATATTCAGGTACGCTTGTCAGCAGTGAGGGAGGGAAGTTTGCCACATTTTTTCCTTGCAGAAACCACAAACAACCCCTTGTAATGTGTGCCCTGCTCTTGTTGTGGACTAAACAGCACGCATTCTTCTTTCGCTTTGGCAGGAGGTTTGCTATATACCTTTCTTCCCTGTGACAGCAGCAAGAAGCATTTTAGCCATAAATATTTTTATGCTTAACTATCAGGACTAACTTCAAGTGTACGTAGCAATCTCCTAGAGTGTTCTCATCGTTAGACCAACTGTTGGGTCCTCCAAAGTACGATACGTGCACTGTATAGACCATGAAGATGATTCATACTCTGTTATTGCAACCGTTAACATGAATGGTGTTTGACTTGTGGTATGAGGTTCACCATAGCAAACGACGGTAAGAGAGAAACATAATGAAGAAAGCTAGCGCCTGTTGAATAATGTATAAAAAGTTGTCATTTCTTAGCAGTGGAAGAATAATTTGTGAAACCATTAGTGTACAGCATACAGACCTTTCGTAAAACTTATAATCACCCAAAATGGCAGCTACTGATGTGTCTTGCATCAGCTTGAAACCCACAATAAAAATTTTAAAATGTGGAAAAACATTATAGTTTTGCTTTTTGCAAGGACAACGGGTTTTGTGTTGTGTCTGGACCTACCAGGCTTGTAGCTGGGACATTGTGCTTTGCTACTTGCTCTGTTGACCATGGGTGTCCTCTCCTGCCATTTTGTATTTGCTCGAGTTAATGACCACTTTTTATCAACCGCAGAGGTCTTTTCTATTTGGTATTGGAAATGAATTCTTCACCAGGTCATAGGAATCAATGAGTGAAGACGCTCCATAACCAGGACCCCATGGGAGGAGGAAGAGCTTCCACAGGGCATCTGGGGTCCCGAGATGCTCTCCTGGACTTTGTGACCAGGAGAAGCAGTTGAGGGGGTGTAGCAGCCCCTTTGGAGGTGCCTGCTTGGAAGAAAGAGCCTGACATTGCATGATTGAAGTGGGGATGGTGGGTATCGTTAGCTGATTACTAGAGACTGGATCAAATTTGCTGCCTTACCAATCTTGCTCTAGTGGCAGAGTGATTTTTTTCAAATGGACGGTACCTTCTGATTGCTGACAACTTCTTTTAAGAATAATTAGTAATTCTGGTGCCCGCACTTGCCACTGGTGCTGGCTTGACTCCCTCACTGTCTGAATGCTTCAGTCATGTGGGGAAAGAGGAGAGAGGATCCACCTTCTGTGGGGTTTCATGTCTAAATCCTGCCTACTGTCTGTGGCAATTTGAAGGTTTTCCAATTATGGAAATTGGGAAATTTCAGTTCCATTAAAGGCCATGCTTTCAGAATGGAGAGATGTGGCAGAGGTGATACAAACCCATCTGGGGAAGCCTGCTATGCAGGACCAGTGCCAGCACCTCTGTGAACTATGTGAAATGAAATACGGTTGAGGCTGGAGTGCATGACTTTCTTTTTCCACTTCTGATTAAGTGGGGGCATGTATTTGCGTTGGAAGGAACGGACAGAGGTTTTGAATTGCAGGAAGGCAAAATGAAGAATAAAACGGTGCGTGTCTAGGATGTGCTTATCTATTTGTGATGTGGGTGAGAACTCGATGAGTGGAAATTTCCTGTCAGAGAAGTGTGAGAACTTGTAATATGTTAACAGCTCCATTTAAAGGAAAAAAAAAAAGAGAGAGCGAGCAAGACTTCCCCCATAAGAAGGGCTCAGATTGTTATCTTTATTTGTCTTGCAAGATGATATGAAACAGCTATGATATGGCCTTGAAGTGTGCACAGTAGACGCAGAGCTGGCACCGGAGCAGCTCTGAAGCTTTTCGAGCGACATTTTGGGGCCAGCCAGGCTGTTCCCTTCCAAACCTGTGTGTCTCCAAGACATGCAGATCAGGACTCTCCAGGCTGATTTAGTTGTAACAAACCTTAAAGCTCTCAGAAATTTGCAAAGCATTTTATTTCCCTTGGAGCCTTACCTCCACTGAAAAGTTGACATTTGCTCTTGGTTGGGGTGGTTAACGCCACTGACTCTGTTCTTTTGACTTTAACTTGCTTAAAATCAATAAAAACTGATATGTGGCTGACCTTCATGTGATAAGCAGTGGCCAGGCACTTTTGCGTGCCTATTGAAGGTTTATGACATGATTAGCATGTGTGTCAGCTGGGAAGTGACCTTGGTGGCAAGAGGGGAGCCGCAAAGGGTTTGGAGGGAAGCGGGGGGCAGATAAGACCCTTCCGTGTACCCAGGTGTTGCTGCGGTCAGCTCTGGGCTGAGGAGCGCTGGAAAGCTTTCCATGGTTAGTCACAATTATGCATGTTTTTAACAAATCTACTCTGAATCTTAGTAAATTTTCAAAATTACATGAGAAAAAGTCAGTGGGAATCTACACCGACTTTGGTGGAAATGGGAGTCTCCTGAGGGTGAGATGCTATGTGCTTTGGTGCTTTTTTTTTGGTGGTCTTCCTATAGTGGGAAGTAAAAACCCGTATGTGACAAACACCAAAATTACTGAGTAATTCTTTACTATTTGTCTGGAAGACTGCTTAGCAGCACTGAACGTTTGCTGGTTATGTGTTGGAAGGATTTTGTATGTTTGTCTTACACAAAAAAAAAAAAAGTACCAAGTGAGTCTAAAAAATCTAAAACTTGAAGAGCATGGGTTCAATTTAAGTACTAACTTTAGATCTCTCTATTTAGCTACTATCAAAATGATCAACACAGCATTTTGAGATTGAAATATTCATGGTGAGTTGCCTTACAGAGCAAATAAAAATATTTGGATTCGAGTAACCACTGGCCTTTCCATAATCAGTGGTTCTTTAGAAAAAACAAAACATCAATCTCCTGTTTTGGTAGCATGTGAAAAATCCTCTCTGTACGGTCACATAACGTGCACGTTCTGAAATGTGGAGCTGGAACTATGTAAACTATGGTTAAAAGTCCTAACTGGTCTTAATTTATTAAAAGCCTCCTTGTGATCAATATGCATAGAGAAAGCATAAAAAGGAAATACTGGAAAGAAAAGATAATTAATCAAACTAAACTGTGCACTTTTCCCCTCACTCAAGCGTACGCACGCCATTTGATTGAACTACCTGTTTCTCTTTCGGTGCTAAAGGCAAGCAGAGTTGGAAAGCAGAGCTCCTCTGAGACAGGAGTGTTTTTAGTGTGCCTAAATAAAAATGACAAAACAAGAAAGCAGCGTGCGGTAATGCAAGGCCACAGCCTGCCCTCGGAGGTGTCTGCGGTGCCCGTCGGCTTCGTTGGGAGACGGGGGAGTCACTGGCGTTTGTACCCGGGGTCGAGCTCGGCCCAGGGTGCTGCTGTGGTTCAGCTTCCTCTGGCTGAGGTTGGTTTCAGGAGCACCTCTTCAAGGAAAGCAGCATCTAATCAGCCACTAAGCTGTCTTCCTTGATGATTTTAAAAGCTGAGACCCGCCTTCTGCCTCCCCGCTGGAGGGCGAAGAGCAACCGTAGGGTGAGAGGCAAATCTCTGGCAAATCAAGGTGTGTAAAGGCTTGTGTGAATCAGTTGGGGAAAGCCCACAGGAGAGCAACAAGAAGGTTCAGAGGTCTAAAAACAAGGAACTATCTTAAAAAAGAAACAAAAAATTAGAAAATTTGAGGGTTTATTAGCCTGCAGTATGTGAAGGCTTTTGCCAAAGAGTAAGGCGTTTTTACCTGATTATTTCCTGTTCTCCGAATCCAAGGTACATGGACCAGGAATTGGCTTCGGTTGCGGCAAGACGCACCTGGGTTAGCAGTGGGGGGAACATGCTGCTGGGGAGGGCAGGGAGGTGCTTAAACCCACGGCAGGGAGCGTTTGCCAAGTCCCTACCCCTGGATGTTGTTAGGAATATATTAGATAAGCATGTGCCAGAAGCAAGTGTACATCTTCGGTGGGACAGGGCGTGGACTGAATAACCCTATGGCAGGCCTTGTTCCCATAGTCCTAGCAGCGTTAAGGCTTGGTGCCCGAGCCGGGTTCCCCGGCACTGAGGAGGCCCTTCAGCAAGTTCATCTCTTGGCTTGGGCTTCTCAGGCCAGGCAAGCCCCAGCGTGAGGCTTTCCAGCGCTGCCTTGCTCGGAAGGAAGGACTTTTAAAACTATTTGCAATCCTAGAAGTCAAATATTTAAGTGATTTATTTATTTATTTTTCTTAATCCAAACAATTCTGTGGCAGAGGTGGGAGAGGTTGCCATAGGGTGATACTGTTGTGTAGTACAGAGACTATTGTACAGAATAAAAAGGACACATAAATAGAAAACATGTCACCACATTGCCCCAGAATATAATATCTTTGTATCTTTTGGAAAGCTATGCAAAGGCGGCGGTATCTGTTGTGTATAGTTCATCAGATAACCAGGAGTTGGGCTTGGTGTTTTAGTATTATGAACATCTGTTTCTGGTTATCAAAACAAACCTAGGTAAACCACAGATTGTGGCACCACGTTTCTGAGAGTCATGTAAGCATGCTGCAAAAAGCTGCTGGGCTTCAGCTAACCACAGTGACCTGCCTCACCTGCCTGGGAAGGGCTCCGACTGCACCTCAGGGAGAGTTTTATTAAAACAAAACTCGAAGACCGCCTCAGAAAAACAGTTTCTTTACACATTCTAGCTTATGCTTGCAGAGGTTCCTTCCATTCAACACCTTTGCTTCAAGGGTCACTGAAAAGCATTGTTTTTTCTCCCTTCCTTTTTTCCTCTAACTGAGCTGTGAAGTTTCTGAATGCGAATTAGCACTTCTTTTAAATTATTTTTAACCAACATCGAGATTGACCAAGACACCCTTGTACGCTTTGTACTTAGTTTTTTGTCATATCCCTTAGTGTATTTTTTTCTTCTTAGCACCCATGTGAAAAGGGGAAGTACCACTATCCCTGCAGTACAGATGAGTCAGTAGCACAGAGGAACTTAAAACAATGGCATGAACATCTGCATGCTTAATCACATTCCTTCCAGTATTAAAAATGTTTGAATACAGTCAAATGAATCAATTAGAAATATTTGAACGCTAGCGTTATTACACATCTCCTGTTGGCACAGGGGTTCTTACAAGTGCACTTAACACCTGCTTGCACATTTGCCATTGAAGGTGCTACTCACAACTTCAGGTGAAAATATACTTTTAATACGTGAGAGCGTACTGAGATTCAGTGACTTTTGCTCATCTCAAAATTTTAATGGAAAATAAATTCCTTAAGCATTTTTGACATTTCAGCTCTGCTAATGATGGATTACCTGAGTCTAATTCAGCTCCATCTGAAACCCACTGGAAGACTTTAAGGGTGTACGTAAACAAACTTTGCTGGTAAGTTACCCACCCCAATACAGGAAGCCAAGGCCCTGTCTTATTTTTATGACACCGCTTCCATAACTTCACTGCAGTTTCTCATGTTTTAAAATAATACACAGGCTGCTCTGTTCCTGCACAAGCGTTGCCTCTTTGTTTGCTAACACAAGTGATAACGGGCTTGTTCATTCTTGCTGTCGGGGCGGGGGCTTTAGGTAAGTCAAGTGAAGCCCCTTACGCTCCCGAGTGATTCAGTTTCCCGCCGCAGCCCTCGTCTCTCGACATTGCGGGTAGCTTTTCTGGCTTTTTGAGCCTTCGCAGTGGCTGCCCCTGCTCGTGCCAGGGCGTGTGAGAGGTGGGAGCCTCCAAATAGCTCGCCCGGTGCTGTCGGGGACTCCTGGTGCGTCCCCCTGGTCCTGTGCTGGGCCCCAGGACTGATGGCACCGTTCCTAGTAATTACTAACTGAGGTGTTTTTTAATGCTGCTGGATCGGGTGAGTCCTCCTTTCCCTCTCTTTTTCATTTTTTAACCATTTACCTATCTGTTGCAGGGTGCCCACAAAATGAAGCTCATCAAGCCTGCGGGGCTTTACGTCCATTTGAACTTACAGGCTGAGGAACAGGCTTTATCGTGCTTTACAGAAATGCCTTACCTGGCCTTTTATACCACTTAACAAAAGCTTTAGGCGCTCAAGGTTTTAATATCCTCTACCCTGCTTCATTATTCAGAGGCCCTCACCTGCCTCGGCAGAGGACGTCTTTGCCCTGGTGCCACTTCATCCATGCGTGACAGCTGCAAAAGGGAACCGCGAACGCCCTTTTCTTTTCTTTTTTTTTCCTCCCCATTTAAGACGTGAGAGGAAACACTTGAAAACAGTATATATATATATATTTTTTATGGCGTTTCACTTCCCCTTCGGTGTGTAAGGTCGATCCCAGCGCAGCTGTTTTGTGCAAGGAAGGGGCCACAAGCGGCGGGTGTGCGCTGGCCCCCGCGGCAGCGGCGGCAGCAGCGGCAGCTTCCTGGGGGACGGGAGCTCCTGCTGCTCATCCCTCTTCGCCTTCGGGGGTGGTTTCCCCATCCCGGTGCTCAGTGGGGCTGCGACTGCAGGAGCGGCAGCTCTAAGTACGGGCTTTTCCTGTTTTGATCCAATCTAAGGAAGTTCCACTCAGAAAACTGATTATGTAAAAATAGCATCCCCTTACTCAACAAAATGTTCTGCTTTAAATTATCTCTTACCTGCTGACACCAGTGGAAAACACCAGTGCATCGTGTGAGGCTGGGCTCATTCGTGGTCCCCGGCTGGCGGGGGTCCCGCAGTGGTGGCTGGGGTCTCTCCCGGCTTCTCCTCACGAGGACAAACATCAGCTAAAGGCTGCATGAGGCTGCCAGTGCAGGCACCAGCCATTGCAGAACCACTGTCCTTCAAAGTGTCTTTTCTGAGCTGGTGAATTTAAAGAGCTTCATTTTTTACCTCCCTCCTAGACCTCACAAGCAGGTACAGATTACTGTGACTTAACTGCATCAGTTGACATTTAAGCAGACGTACTTTACCTGTTATTTACCATGGACTGGGAGTGTACAAATGCTTGATTGCCCCTGTTCCCTCAACCTGTGCTGTCTGATAGCTTGATCTTGTGTGGCTGAACCCCGTTAGCAGTTTAAGTGCTTAATTGCAGAGACGCAAGCTGAAGGATTGGACTAAACTGATTTAAAGCGATGATAAGAGCTCCCTAGAAGTGCTTCTCTGAGTTCAGCTGACAGCTCAGCTGTGTGCTGAGCTGTTGTCGTTCAATTTGCAGTGTGGTTTTAAGGTGATTTTGTAAAATTGGTGCAAAAGACTGAGGGTGTTCTTATTTCAAGTTAATTAGGATAACTTTGGCTGAGCCTTCAGTTAATTAGGAGCAAGTTTAAGCTAAACTAAATACGTTATTCTTATAGTGAAATAAGAATCTAAAAGAAAACATGGCCTTTCCTGAACCAAGCTGACTTTTGAGACATGAGAGTATAGTGAAGCATTTATTTCCTAACTCATAAATACCCCATCTCTGTAATCAGCACGTTTTTAGGAAAACAAACTGTTCTGGTCCTTTCTTGAAATCCTTGCATACACCAAAGCTTTGTAAAGTAATCAAAAATAGTGTTCTTTCTGAGTTTTAAAGTCATCTTCCTCTGGTCTCTCAGTGCCTTTATCTATATAAAGTGAGTGAGCTCTATTGCTGTAATATCTGCAGGTAATATTGTAATCAAGCCTTTGAATTCCGCCCTGACGGCTTTGCTTTCAATCTGTTCTGGAGCATGGGAAATGACCTCAGTCCATCCGGAGTTGTCTGCCCTCTGCTTCGTGTTGCGTGCTCTGTACGGCCGGTGCGACTGCTAGATAAACTCCTTGTGAGCGGTGAGTGCTGGGTCTTATCTCTGCCTTTTGGTTGGTTGACAGGAAGAACATTCTTCGGTTCTTGGACGCTGAAAGAGATGTCTCGGTGGTCAAAAGCAGCTTCAAGCCGGGGGACGTAATCCATTACGTGCTGGACAGGCGTCGCACCCTAAACATCTCTCAGGATTTGCACAGCCTCCTCCCTGAGGTTTCCCCAATGAAGAATCGGCGGTTTAAAACTTGTGCAGTTGTTGGAAATTCTGGCATCCTTCTGGACAGCGGCTGCGGAAAAGAGATTGATAGCCACGACTTTGTAATAAGGTGAGCTCTCATCTGCTGTTGCTGCTATCTGTTTCTTGGACAAAAGCTGTGAGAAATGCTTTAATCTGAGACACAAATTTCAGGGATTATTTGAAATTGCTGAATAATTTATCTGAAACAGTACCTTTCCCTGTGGAATTCCCCAAATTAAATATGTTCCTGTGTAGTTGACAAGAAGAGTCTTTTTTGCAGTGAAAGTAGAAGAAGGGGCACACCTGGAGAGAGCAGAGGGATTTGTGCCACTTATTTTTTTCTGTTTTTTTTTTTTTGTTGTTCCAGACGCAATAATTATTCTGATGGAAGAGTTGGTAGGATAAATGCAAAGTATTTTCTTTTTCCAAAATATCCCTTCTTAGCTCTCGGCCAATAGCGATGACCTGTTGTGAGTTACTACGTTATTTATGTGCAGCATGGGGTAAAATTTCAGTGTAATGCATTGGGATTGAACCAGATGGCTACCATTAAGGTAATTGGAAGTCACACATCTAAATCTCTCACACTGCTCTAAAAGTGTATCCCTGCAATTTGGGCAAAAGCGTTCATATGCTTCACGTTTTATTCGCTCTTCACTCAGACATGCACAGTGTAATATGTTTGGGCTTCACAGATCAATAGGAGATGAAATAGTTGGCTTCGTTTGACAGGGTGACGTTATATGGATAGAGAGAACATTGGACAAAAGATGGGTCCTTTTGCTTTTGAAGTAGAAGTTTCAATTGATTTGGTTTGAGAAGGGTGAAACGGTGGTGATAGACAATGTAGAATTAGTTATCATTGCAGGTTCCTCGCTTTGCTTTTTCTCGCCTTGAAGAGAGATGGTAGTGAAAAAAATATCGAAAGGATATGTAGAAGGGAAATCATAGTCCTTCAATTCAAAAATCAAAAGAGGATTTACACATGAAAGTTGTATTGTATTTGAAAGGCGTACCAGCAATTGGCCACCATGTCAATAACACACCAGTCTCTCATTTTTCTTGCTTGTGCTGCTTGTGCCATGGCCAGTCTTTCAAATTAGCATCCTTATTGTAGAAGAAATCCAATAAAAATGCTACACTTTCCAACCACATTTAGTCTATGGGCATACTTTTGTACTTTCTCAAAGGACAGATGTGTTCCACTTAACAGACTACAGAAAAATCTAGACAGTGGTTTTTCTAGATGAAAATTTTCTTTTAGAAGGTGATGTCGTGACTGTCGTTCCAAAAGGCCCAATGCAGCAAAGCACACGCTTTTACGTAAACCATGTGCTGAATTGCTTTTGAAGTCATCTCCAAACCCTTCCCCATATTTTAGCTAGTAGTGAAACTAGGGAGTGATATCCGATAGGAGTTTTTAACTAATTTGAGCGATGAGAAGTAAAGATATGATTCTTACAGATTTATATACAAATAAGAGAAGAATGATGAAGCTTTGTAGGGACATCAGGAAGGTAAGCCTGCTAATCAGCTGTTTCAACTGATGGCACATCTCTCCTGTGGTGTATGACTAGCTGTAATAATCAGTATAACAATCATAGGATATTCTGCATCATAGCGCATTTTTCATGAGCTTCCAGGAATAGAGTACTTGACCTGACAGTATGTGGGCAGTTTAATACAGTAAGATTTTTGAATTTACAAATCACGCTTTAAGCATTTTAGAAGTTCACAGATTCTGCACAGTTAGACCATGTGAAGTTTACTTATGTATGTGTGGATGGGGGCTGCATGTGTGTTTGGAAAATGTGCTCTTTTCAGTCAGTACCTGACCCGGTTCTGGAAAGCAGTTACTATGTGTATAAACTAAATCATGAGTGCTACTGGGTGTGTAGACTGATGAACAAAACTTTCATGGTGCTGAATGCCTTATACTTAAGTGCTGTGATAAATATGTCATACTATTTTGGTTGGGTAGATAATTCAGTTGATTTTCATTCTACTGTATGTTCTTCTGAAACAAAAGTGTGCATGTTTGAGAGAAATTTCTTGGAACAGGAGAATCCTGTACATGCTAGGTAAAACATTAGGGATATCATTAATTTAACGATAAAGCTGATCGTGAAGATTCCTTACAGTGAAGAAGATATAATAGACATCTGCCAGTATTTGCATTATGCTACAATCAATCAAATATCTTGAATTTTGAAGCTTCTTTAAAGGTGATCTGAGGATGTTAGCAATAACTGATAAAGATCCAAAATATATGCTTTGCCAAGGATACAAGGAGATGGTCAGTACCTGGCACTTGGATTTAAACCTGGTGAGGTCTGGCATTCTCTTTGAAAATCATCCAGAGTTACAAATAACTGGCCTTTCCTTGAGATATTCCAGCATATATCCTCCTGGACCATTGATCCATCTACAACAGGAAATAATTAGAGTACTTCTATTAAGAAAAGTATTTTAAAATAGGAACCTAAACTAGAGGCACATAATAAACAAGTCAACATGTAACTGTGTCAGCAAATTTTACAGGGAAAAGAACACAGTTCCTTTTTTTAGACACCACTGAAAGTGCTTATATGAGTCATTTTTGCAAACGAGGTAATGTTTTGTCAGCTTAACCAGCTTTACTGTATTTACTGAACATTAAAGTAGCTTTTTTTTTAATTAGTTAATCATACAGGGCCTTATTTTGTTCTCATGGATCAGAAATCAAGAGTCTAGGGACACATCTTCTGCTAGGATAAAATGGATTAGTTCCACAAGTCTAGTGAAATCATGCCTCTCTTTTCCAGTGGAAAATCTGAGCCGATCTAGTTAAACTGGGAAGCAAGGAAAATCTCTCTTCTGTTTAAAAAAAAAAAAAAAAACCTATGCTGACTGTAGACTCTTTCTTCTTTCTCATATCGCTTTGCTTTTTACATTTTGAAGTTTTTACATCCTGTTAAGTGACTACTGATCCTGGCACCGCTAGCACTTTTGCGGTGGTGAACCAAAGCATGCTATGTTCTGATACGATATCCAGAAAAGGGTCCTGTAATATTCCAAAATCTGCCCTTCCATAAAATAAATTAGAAGCGTAAAATACGAGATAAATAAGTTGATGACACAAGAGCTGTAAATGGGCCAGCCCTGCTGCAGGAGCCACTTTCTACACACTGCTGCTCTTCTGCTGTTTCTGCAGCTGGTGGGTCAGGTACATGGTGCTCCTTCCGGCTGAGATTTAGGTGCGATGCATCTTATTCTCCTGTGGCCTACACTTTTTCATGCCAGGGCTGTGTTAGCAGTGTTGCATGTATCAGAGAACAGATGAGCTAGTTATAGGAAGTGGTAATTTTTGCAATACGCTAGTTACATAGAACTTCCTGAAATAACTATAACCTGTGTTTGAGGCATGCTGTAAAATAAGAAGAGTAAACATTGCTAAGAAAGGAGTTTGGGATTCCTGGACTGCCAGTAAGTACTGAAGAGAATTCAGTGCAACTTTAGGTTCAGAATTTGAAAGGTGTCGAAGATCAGTGGAAATCATCCTGGTTATTTTTAATAGAATCCAGTATACATGTTGGGAACTTTTCAAAAGCAGGGGTTAAAATAGAGTTTTGGAGTTTTTTTGTTTAAAAAAAAAAAAAAGTAAATGAATAGCAGATTCTTGTGGTTTTGCTCACAGTAACGTTATTTCTGGAAAAGTCCCATTCATTTCAGTTGACCTGCATGGAGAACAGACCTGAAATAGCTGACATATGTGTTAAACGAAGCTATTTGATTAACAGAGAACTGCTCTGACAAGGAAGAGCCATGAGGTTATTATTTAATTGCTTCTTCCTTTAGAATGAAGTGCCTAGTTTATATGTTACAGGCGCCTTTTCTTCTCCTAGCAGTCTGTTTTCCTGCTAACTCAGCCAGCTTCTGGGAATTAAGTTGAATAGCCTTGCCTTGTAAGTCATCACTGATAAAAATAAAATCGCTAGTCAAATGCAGCACTTATTTTTCCAAGGTCCTTTGACTTTGGTTTTCTGACTTGGTCATTCTTGTTGTGCTCAACAAGGTTGACGTAGAAAGAACTTGCACTCATGCAAGAAGTTTGTTGCTTGATCGTGTATAAGGAGAAACAGAATCCATCTCACTTCCCCGCTGATGTCTTGGTTTTGCATGCAAGCAGTTGCAATATGAGCGGCAGTTAGCAGATCTGTTCAGGGTAGGAAAAGGCTAGACCTTCGAATGATGCCGTGGAGGTGTGGCAGCTGCTGCTTTCAGCGGAACAGTTTGAATTTCTCTGTGTCTCCAGATTCTGCAGATGCATCAGGCCCTTCTAGTTGTTACTTTTCTTAAAAAAAAAAAAAAAAAAAAAAAAGGAAAAAAGTCATGGAATAAAACAGTTTTAACATGTAAGCAGAGAATGTAAGCAGAGAAGCTGCTATATCTTCTTTCTTCTGCTTTGTTCCTTTAATAGGGAAAATGTTCACAAATTTGTCAGAAGCATGAGATTTAGGATGTTACTGCACTTGTATTCTGGGATTGTTTTGTTTTTGTTGTTTAGTAGTGACCTGTAAGTATCAGCTTTTATATCCAAATATTTATTTAATATGCCTTACTTGGAGCATAACCTCTGTAACTGTAGAACTGGGTGCACAGAGCCAGCAGATCTGCCAAAAGAGAAGCTGCCAGTCTTACAGCCTTCCTTCAAGATGTGATTCTTACCTGAAAAATACCATTTGAACGCTTCATTGGTAGCTCATTAGACCTTTTTCAACTCTCAAATATGATAGCTCTTCTTTTTTTTTTGTCCTCTCCCTCTTTTCTTCCTACAAACTGTTACAATATATAAAATGGAATCAAAGCCAAAAGGCTCCTGTCTCCAGATGATCTTGCTCTGTGATTTGTTGTACCTGAGAAAGGGGGAGCATCAGGGCTGCTATTGGATATTTCCAGTGAAGTTGGACAGTGAACTTGTCAGGGCTGGCCCAAACTATGTTCAGAAAACTAAGGAACTGGCAATAAAGGGTGACTTGTAAAAACCGTATAAGTAAAGTGGTTTCTTAGTTTAAACAGATGTCCTGTGAGCATCCAAATCTAGAGCTCACAGGGTTACACAGGGTTATAATTACACTACAAGGAAAAAAAAATGGAAGTGTAGGTAAAATTTCATTTTTAAGTTACTAATTTCCTATTTCTCATAATGCAGATATTTTAATTTAGTAGTTTTCCAAGCAGTGTCTAATGCAGGAAAGAGTTAACCTTTTTTTCTGATTAGAAAGTTGTAAAGCAGCCAGGACTCAGGATTACACAGCAGGCGTGATTCCCCCATGCGGCAAAACCCCCGCAGACAGAGCGGGCAGTAAACTGCAGCCTCCTCTCCCAGAAGTTACTGCTTCTGTAGCAAGCCTGCTTCACTAATCCATTTCTTCATTGACTGCGTTGTCTGGTTAAGAGGTGTGACTTACTATTTAGGACATGTTCAAATTGCCGCTTTTTTGGGGTGCTCCAAACTCACAACCCCAAAGTGCTTCTCCAAAACAATGAAAACAGTCATTTTGCCTGAATTTACTGAAAGTACAATCAAAAATATTTAACGCCTTCTGCTGTCAGGGAATTGCAGCACTACTCTCCATGCCGTAACAGCAGCACTTCCACAGCACCATGAGAACTGCCCTGTAGAGTAAGCCCTTTATGAGGAGTAGCGTGTACATGCACGTGAAAAAGCAAAGATACCGGTATTCCAGAAACTACTTCTTTCCATTTCTCTCGTTTTCTGTGATTAAAATCTCATTCTCAATATTTCACAGCTGTAGTTCTTTTTCCCCCTAGTATGCAGCAAACTTTCGGAGATATAAATTTCTTTCTTTATGAGGGTGTCAAAGTAACAGTATTGGAAACAAGAGTAACAACTCAGTAATTCATGGGTAATGGTGCAGCAAGAACTCCCAATAAAGATGTAAATCATGTGTGTTGCTGCTGTCTCTAAGTAAGTATTTAAGGCCATTTAGACCTTCTCTGTCACTTCGCTGTGCTGCCTCAATTGAGGATAACTTGCATTTCAGTCATTGGTGTTAAGATGTCAGGAAGAAGGAATTTAATGATCACGAGTAGAAGTTCTGGTTTGGGGAGCAACAAGTAAGGAAGCTTATTAGCAGGTGATGTTGCAAAAATGCATCTTCTTACTAAAGTGAAATCAGGCATAAATTCAGGATTCATGTCGACAGGGGTTAGAAAAGGGGATATGGAGTCAGGAACAGTGTACGTGAAATGACACATCAGAAAGGACAGGGGTGATTGCCGCGTGGGACTAGCATGCGCAGTTCTGCTGGAGCCGAGCCGCTAGTGTAGACGCAGCTTACGGCTGTCGGGAGAGACTCTCGGCTGTGCCGCCCTGAGGGTAACAACAGGCATGAAGTGGGGTGTGTGTCAGGGGACTCCCTGCTAATCCACACTCATATAGTTAATGTGAAGCAATTCTAGTTTTATCAGGAGCCCCACAAGTTCACAGAACATCCTAGAATACATACATTTTGCTGATCATTTGCAAGGTTGGTTGGTTTGTTTGTTTTTAATAGCAAATGCCCATTTTTGGGCGGGGGGCGAGAATGTCCACCTGAAAGCAGTCGTGCTGCTGCTGCACGCCTTCATTCGAAGGAGGGCGTGAGGTGACGTGCTACACATATGCAGGTGTCAGGGTGATGTGCTGTCTGTCTGGGTAGAAGTTGCTCCAGTTGGAAATCTCCTCTGTGCTTGAGCCTTGAATTTCAGGTCCCCACCCAGATGCTTTTTTAAACATGATGAATCTTTTGGAAATTGGAATTCGCGATTCCAGTTTTGATTCTTACAGGAGTCTGAATGTGAATCTAAACTTAAAAGTTTGCAGGCTATTCGGGAGAAGAATTTATGTTCTTGATACTAGTTGTGTTAGTTCCTTATGTTTCAGATTAGTTTAAATGTATAAGTCTTCCAGCAACAAACTAATCTTCATTTATTGGTTTCTCAGAGCACATGTGGTTAATATTGTGTGCTGGATATTTTTGGCTTTGCTCTACAAGGAGACGTTAATGAAAGAGAGCACACTTTTACGGCATTTCTGTGTGGTCTGGGCTTTACATTGGTCTCCAAACATTTCTTTCAACCTGTAACCCTCAAGTACACAGACTGTTAAAGGATTAACAAGTATACAGATTTGGAGGGCAATTCATGCATTATTACTGTATGAAGAATATTCTTTTATTTTTCAATGTCAAATAAAATAGAACAGAGTAATTAATCACTTTTACTCAGGCAAGTTTCCATTGCATTTATTTAAAATTAACTGGAAAAAGAAGACCGAGATGTTGGCCCATAAAGATCACATATTGGACATGTGTGTGCATATAGATGAGTTGTATGTTTATGAGTGACCTAGCAAGTCCAACAGCAGCTCTGTAGAATAACTGAATTCCCATTTGAGTGTACTTTTATGAACATGATTTCATGACTTTGTTAAGCCCTGCTCTCCAAAAAATAATGTATGCTCTAGGTGTGTTTGGCCAGTACTTCACACATGGGCTAATTTTCTGCTTTGACTGTGTATGTAATAGTTACTTAGTTACCCTGGAGCTCCTTCAGATGATGGCACAGCGGCGTGTGTTCCCGCTGTACTGCCTTGGTCTTACTGCCGGTGGCAGAGAGAGACTTACTGCCGGTGGCAGAGGCACGCACCTCTGCCGGGTGCTGCTTCGGCGCAAGCACACCCCTTACATCAGAAACGTTCCCCTCCGTATGACGTGGCTGATAGCTCACCTGAATCTGTCTTCTCTTGCTGTCAGTTTTTCTTCTTTTTTTTGGAGCTACTTACTTTTTTTTACTTTTGTTCTTGTCTGCTGTTTTAGTGCCATGTTATTGGAAAAGGCGATCAGCCCGCTCTCTGTGCCGTCTGCCCGATTGCTCACGGAGGGGTAACGGGTGCAACGCCCGCTGCTCCGGGTGACCACAGCTGCATTCATGCGGGGTTGTTAATCATTACTCTCCCTCTACTAGTTAGGCTAGTATTGCCTCCGCTAACTACCAGTCGCATAGATTGTAAACCTTTCCACTTATTTAGATTTTGTCCTAAGAGCCTCCTCCAACTTTGCCAAATCTTTTATACCGTAAGATCAGTTTCTGAACACTTCTATTGTAGAAAGAGTGCTTGGAAAGAGTAAGGGAGTAAATACTGTCTCAGTTTGTTTGCTATTTTAATGCAAGGGAAAAAAAAAAAGAGGAGCTAAAGCTTCTGATTAAAAAAAACTACGCAGAAAAAATAGCTTGTTAGTTTCAAAGAATACACTTGCGGAGAATTTTAAGGAAAAAAACAACAAAGGAACTAACGAAACCCATCAGTCTTTGCAAAATTTATTTTGCTGGGGAAATCCATATTTCATTAGTTCCTCTGTAAACAGTCAATAGCATGGGCTCGGTAGAGAGTGTTTTACAAGCCTTTATATAATGTGATAGATCATTCTCAATGCTCATATTTACAGCTATTTACTTACATGCCGAAGTCAATCTTCAGTGCTATATACAACTGTTACTTCCAACCTGTTCACGTATTCTCAGTAATAGTAAGTAACCTTGGAGTCAAGCCTGTCCTGCTTCGATTGGACCTGTAGCCCTCTTGCTTCCAGGTTAAGTAAGGTAAAGGCAACGCTGAAGTTTTTCAGACAGAAAGGATTTATCTGTAGTGGTAGTCTGTTGCACAAAATTGTGGAGTCAAATTTTAAACAGCCTTATATTTGCAAGGTGTCAGTAACGCGGCATGTCAGAAAGAGGAAGCTCAATAAATGTCATTTTTTAATATATTCTATATATTTTAAAGTATATATAGATATATTTATTTTATGTATTCAAATATTTTTCCTTCTGGATTTGATTTAGCAACGTCAATCTCATTAAAAGGTACAGTTTCACTTGCTGCGTGCAAGTTCCTTGCTGTGTGCTGTGCCTGTAATGGCAAAGCCTCGCTGCTGAACTGCTCCTTCCTCCTAATCCCAGTTGTGGATGTCTTTGGCATTCTGTGCCTTATCCCAAAAGAGCTGGAGTTAAAGAGTATAACCAGGGAAGGATATTGCAGTGCCTATTTCAGAGATAGGCTCCTTAGTTTGACTTAATGACAAATAAGAATATGAATAAAGTTAGATATATGCTTATGGGTGTCTCGGATTAGGGTGTTTTCTTGAGAGAGGCCAGAGGATGGATAGCAGAAGGTCATTGCTGTCTGCTACCAAAATAAAAAAAAAAATTTAAATTCCAACAACCGTGTGCAGCTATAGCATAGCATAAAGATGCATTAGAGACTAAGATAAAAGCTCAGAAAGCTTTTATCTTGGTACCAAAAGCTATTTACACATACTCAGGTGTATATGCAAATATGCAATAGCTAGTTTTATATGTTTCAGGTGTGGATAGCTGGGAGTAGAAGTAAGGCCTCAATAGAGATTACTACTGCAAGGTTTAGAATCTGGATCTTTCTGAAAAATACCAGAATCATGAATCCCTGAGCTGGTTGATGGCTAGGGAAGAATGTCATGAGGTCCATGGTGTGTACAGACAAATGTGAAAAAATAACAAGAATGCATTCAGTTTTAGCTTGTCTTTGCTAATAAGCTCTGTGCTCAGTTCTGGGAAGAAACCTTATTCCATGAAGTAAGAACATGCAGATGATGATAAAAAGTTGCTTTATGAGGTGAACATACAACAAACATGTTCAAGCCTGTATAAATATATGTAGATGTTTAACGTGCTTACAAGATTGCACATGTGTAATTTTACTCAAGGTCCTTATTAGTTTTTTTTTTTCCTGAAACTTTGAACAGCATGGATAACTGAGTGATTCTGTTTAACCCCTTGTAATTTTATTATCCGTATATCTTCCAAAAATTTTTTAAAAAAAGATACCCTGAAAGATTTTTTCCTATAAAATTTTCTAGAACTCATCTAGAAATGAAATATTGTCTGGTACTTGCAGTTCAGAGTAAGCATTAGGGTCGGTCACTAAACCCTTAAACCAACAGGTAAACACTTTGGAAATAACTGTACCATTTACTCCTTACTGAAGAATGTGCTAATTTTAATTGGCAGATTTTAGCAGATGTTTTGTATTTGTCTACTTTAGAGATAAGTGTAAAGCAAACAGGCGATGTGATATTTTTGGTTTAACGAGCACTGGAATCATCCTTTGAAGGAAGGAACCTCTAGGAAAACTGGAAGTGGCTGTAACCAGGGTTATTATTCTTACAACTTGGCCAACTACAACTAATATCGTATTGTTTATTCCCTTAACAGAGCTGGGTATTACTGTAGCAATGCGTCTTATGGCAGTGTTCTGCTACAGTAAAATGTTGGCAGTGCCTTAGTGAGCTACTTCTTTGAAAATGGAGCCTTTCAACGTGCAGATGTGCTTTATTATCACATTATTTCAAACCTGAGTACTGCTAGTAATACATATGTATATGCTTGAATTTTTAAAAGATCAAATGCTAAGAGGTGCTCAGCATTTGGAAAGCAAAATACCTTACCTGCCTATAACATTACAATCAGATGTCTAATTTGTGACACTAAAGCATGAAAAGTATGACTAAGATTTTTAATAACTCTTCACAGACAACTCCATTGTCACTGAGTGCATTTGGACTGTTCATTGCTCCTAAATTATACTTGAGAAATCGGAAAATGCCACATGTTAAAAATGTATATTGCTAGATACTTTACGTGGTAAACCTTTATAAAATACAGCCTTCGATATTAAGTATGT
The DNA here is from genome assembly GCF_040807025.1 of Struthio camelus. Lineage (NCBI taxonomy): Eukaryota > Metazoa > Chordata > Aves > Struthioniformes > Struthionidae > Struthio > Struthio camelus. The sequence continues at coordinate 51,182,320 of NC_090982.1, forward strand.
AGCTGATGAAGCAGTAATAGACGTTGCCTGTATTTAGTATGCCTGTGATGGTTCTTTTTAAGGTTTTAGAGAAAATTACGCTTGGATGCTGCTTTCTAATTACATAAACTTTCGAATTGAAAAAAGTTTCAGGCATTGATACAGATCAGGAATAGGCTGTCAAAAGACATATAGAATCATATTAGAGCCATATGGCCCAAGTTATACGTGCACACTTTGCATATGGCATACAGCTTTTTAAACACAATGATTTGTATGAGTAGGTGCTTCTACGAGTCGCGCACAGGGAGAGCAGGATTTGCAATGCCAAGCCCTGTCTCATGTGTGTAAGCAATAGATGCTACCATCTGCATATACATGTGATTCTGCTGAAAATTCCTGCTGCACAGAAATCCTTCTTTACGTTGAGAAGTCAGGGTTTAAAATAGTCGTTTTCCAAAGTGACAGTAACACACTGGATTTGACTGGTTGATTTTAAGTCTGTTTTTTAGATTTTCTGCAGTACAAACCTTTTGACAATTCCAGTTTCTAGGTTAATGCATTACATTTTTAAGAAAGAATGTTTAAAACCGATATAGAAATTAACAGGAGTTTTGCTTGTGCCCTAGCTACCACTTTAGAGAAGATAGTACTCTTAGCTGCCTGTAATATGTGCAGATGGTTTGAGGATTAGAAGTGTAAAGATACTGAAGAACGTGAAACCATCTCCTAAGGAAGCTTATGTCTGCCCGCATGTCATCAGAAACTCAGGCAACTTTCTCTCTTAGGAATATATAACCTTTATAGTCTTCTGAACACTTATTTCTGGAGAAGACCTGGACCACTTCTTTACTTGATAATTACCGAATGAAAATAATGGTCTGAGGAAGTAACATTATCATCCAAGACTAGATTATCAGTTGATGTTAACTGGTACTGTCCTGTTCACTTCGGCTCTGTATATCAGATGAAAATGTGGCTATTAGGAGATTCTGGTGCATAAGCTTAAGTAAAAGTAGAGATTATTGTATTCAAAAAGATTTGTAGAAGAAATAGGCATTAGATTAGGATTATAATAATATGCAAATGTGTTGCAGGGCCTGGATCTGACCTAACTTCGTATCTCCTTTCACCCCACGGAATAGCTGGGACTGAGAAAACAGGTTCTAGTCTTTATCGCAGATTTCTTGGGTGACCTTGAGCAAAACACTTAATATCTCTGCACCTCATTTCATGGCAATGTTGTGGAGATACATTCCTTACTATTTTCAGGATAGCAATCCATAAAGGTGTTCAGAACCCTGTTAATCCAAATGCCTGTTATGAGGTTTTTGTAAAAAAATTTTTTGCTGAAAAAAGTTTCACAGTGGAAATTAGGAAACCACTGCTGAAACAAGAAGCAAACAAGAAATTCCCAGAATTATCTGATACCTTGATATTGGAGTGTGTGCATGTTTGTGTTGAATCAACTGGGGGAATTTAATTTGTTGTAAAAGTTTTAAATCATTTACATTCCAGAACGATTTTCAGTGTTATCAACTTTAGAAAACACGGTTGTGTTAGGAAAGATTCTCTTAATGGCAAAAATGTAATGCATATTATAATTTTAAAGAACTACATCCTTTTATCTTGATATATGTTATTTTGTATATATATGTATGTATGTGCTTATATAACAGAGATGAAAACTTTGGTTGAAAAAGGCTTGAAATGGCTTTTTACTCAAGCTTAGAAAACAGCATAAGGTTCCTGCCAATTAAACAAGATTTAAAAGTGAAAAATGATAGAAAAAAAGAAAAAAATGAATGCTTTTTTCAAACGTTTAATTTCAAAATGGAATGAAAATACTTAATGTCAAAACATCTGATGAGATGCACTGATAATCTAAAATGCCAAAATCCATTTAACATTGGCTAAAGTTGATTTGTAGATCATGTTTAAATATTGTATTGACTTATTAAATACTTATTTGACTGGCATGGTTTTAAGAATGTGAGCTGTTCCCATGAAATGGTAACACGTTGATGACAAATGAGCAGTAATGAAAGGTAATAGATGTTAGAAGGCATACTCTTACTCGTAAGTGCTTATCTAGCGACTGATGCATTGCGTTTTTCAAAGCATGATGACATGATTTTCAAATGTACAGAAAAGTGTCTTTCTCACAGAGTTATTTAAATGTAATATTTTTAAAAAATGTATCTGAAGAGTGTCCAAGCTAGGTAAAATGCTATGTGATTGATATCACATCTATTGTCACTGGTATTTTTTTCTCACATAGTTTGAAATGGGCTTGCGTGTTCATTTTTCAGCTTTTCTTTCATGCATACATTTTTCTGAGTTAATGTTTCATATTTATTTTCATTTTTCCATTAATTTCTTCCTCTTCAGGTGCAATCTAGCTCCTGTGGTGGAGTTTGCTGCAGATGTGGGAGCTAAATCTGATTTTATTACCATGAACCCATCAGTTGTACAAAGAGCGTTTGGAGGCTTTCGGAATGAGAGTGACAGAGAAAAATTTGTGCATAGACTATCCATGCTGAATGACAGTGTCCTTTGGATCCCTGCTTTCATGGTCAAAGGCGGAGAGAAGCATGTGGAGTGGGTTAATGCATTAATCCTTAAGAATAAATTGAAAGTGCGAACCGCCTATCCATCACTGAGACTTATTCATGCTGTCAGAGGGTAAGTGTCTGGAAAAGACTGGTCTGTCCTTGGCACAATGGGACTCGTATAACTAGGCTTCCTAGCAGACAGAAAGAAGCTCTAGCATAATGTTAAAAGGGGCATGGTATTTCCATTCTTGTCGTAATGGATTGCATTTATGATGAAGTAAATTTGTTTGGTAATAAATGTCGTCCACTCTTTTAGGCTGCTCTAAAGCAAACAACTGGAATGCATTAGCGCTATAACTTTTCGCTTCCACTTTTATGTACAAAATGTTTTTATTGCCATTATAATGAGAAATTGGTGAGAAAACAGAGTGAATTCAGAGGATACGTAGGAGTCTTAGCACACCAGAGGACAATGAAAGTGCTAAATGGCTTCTTTTGGGCAAGGCTATGGAGAAAAAAAAACTATAAAGCAGAGGGTGTTAGGTAACGACTGTGTAAATAATGAAGAAATCTGGCAGATCTCTAAATACGCAGCTCCTTCCCAAACTGTCCAGGGCTTTTCAGGCCTTTTGAATTTGGGCAGATGCTTGGACAATTCAAAAAAGTGATCAGAATCACTGAAAGCATTCATGTAGCCAATTGTTTTTCAAAAATATCCATCTGTGTTTAGTGTGGAGCCCTTTTTTCAACGTCATAGTCAAACATGACTATTAGAGGAAGGCTTTCCATGTTGTTGTCACTCCAAGGCTAGAGTATTTAGAGCTAAAAAGCACTCAGAAGATGATGGTGGTGCAATACATACCTGTTAGGTGAATTACCGCAATGTGAAGCGATTCAGCTGGTGTTCCTTGAACTGTGCTGTCTGTTTGTGGGGTTTGGAGAGATGCTTTAAAGTATTGGTATTGGCTTGTGCAACCGTGAATGACTATAATACCAGTCTGAAAAATTGCTTGTTACATCAGCAGAGAGAAGATTAGAGGGATTGTTAGAACTGATGCCCCAATATAATAGATGAGAATGAAGTCTAACATACATTGGTTTTGAAGCTATTAGGGCTTTTGAATATGGTATCCTCTTTCTGCTGTGGCCAAAACAGATTAACTGTTGTGACCTTCATATGGTACACTTTTGGCACTGGAGGAAAAAAAAAGGTGTCCCTTTCAGAATTTTTAATTTTTTCAAATTTTGTACCGAGTTGTTTGTTTTGCTGGTAGAGGGTTGTTTTGTTATTCAGTTACACTTCAGTTACGTTTTGGGCTTTCAATGTTTTGAATTTTTCAAGTAATCAAAGTGCCTAGAGCACCCAGACCGGTGCAGTTGTCTTTGCATGTGTGTATAAATCAAAAGAAATAAGTTCACTTTCAGTTTACAAATAGCAGTTCTCATTTCCATCTGCTAAATCTAGCCAACATTGTCCAAAGTGAATGGTAATTCAGGATGCGCAGTCTTGCAGCTGGCCAACTGGAGGTTCCTTCAGGGCGTCTTGTCTTAAAAAAAGATTTAGCACTCACATTGTCTCTCTGAAAGAAAAGCAGCAAAAGCTCTGCCATCAAAATTGCTATTTGCTTTTGAAAATTTAGATTATACCTAGCAATAGCGTACAATGCAGCGGCACAGATTTGCTGGCCTGTTGAATCTGTGCTCTAAGCCTGAGGCCTTCTTCAACCTTCAGTGCTGAATCACCTCGTCTTCCCTTTTCTGCTCTTGCGGGAGGTGGCACAATGTCAGCACGTATTCTGTACTGTTTGTTTTTATAATCTGAATAAAACGCACCAAGACGTCAAGAATTACAAGTCAAATTTATCTTTGGTCTAGCTCTTGAGTTACAAAGTGTGATGCACAGAGTGAGTACGTCTTCATGAGTCAAATTTGGAAGTGACGCAACTAGAAGTAAAACATTTGGAACAAATATTCTTTAAATTTCTTAGAAGGCAGACTTAAAATACCAGCACATAATAATGAAATTTGTTTTAAAGCGAAATTAAATCTAGGGAAAGAATATAATCTCTGTACAGATTTGATCATCTTTAAGATTTGTTTGGTTTATATTTCAAGTAGAATGGTGCGTAAAATGAGAAATTGGTAAGCAAAAGCTATTCTTAAAATGTGCCTGAGCTAAAAATTAATATTCCTTATAAATAAATGAAGTAACTTGAAAAATAAAGTAAAATTTAAGGCTGCCTAATGTGCTTATGAGATCAGCCCATTTGGAAGAGTAAGGCTTGGGAAAGTTTAAGCGAGTTACAGCTGCTAACTTCAGTTCTAGTTTGAAACAAATGGACAGCTAGTTCTGCTGCCATTTAAACTGGTGTGTGCAGTTTACCTACCCACACACTTAGTTCTAAGGGAAAACTTCATAATACGGTATTCTGTGTGTAGTTATCTGTTCATCTGCTCATTTTTTATTTTAAATCCACTGTAAAATGATATATGAACCTCTTAAGAGACATTTTCTACAAGGAACTCCTATAAAACTCCCCTTGTTTTATGAATCTGAACTTGTTTTTGTATAACATTAGTTTTGGATGCTTTTGAGTACTCTGTACTTGCTAGGGTAAGTCTTCGTGAGCATGTTAAGTAAACAGTGATAACCTATTAGAGACCAGAGGTGCTGCAAAACAGGAAGGATACAATAAAGTGAATCTAAAGATTGCTGGATGAGAAGAGAAAGCAGAAAACCTGCCCACAAAGCTGCATGTTAAAGCATGCAGTAAGACTGTCCAGAGCATCTAGTCCCTTTCGTAGGGTAGCAGAGCACACTTGCCTCGCTGTGAGAGTGCAGGGTTTGTGCTACATCTTTCACTGTCTAAACCAGAAGAGGAAACAGAGTTAGCGATATTGATGAAAGAATCATAAGAAAAGCTGAACTGCAAAAAGTGCTTTTTGTAGAGTGTTTTATTTTACAGGAGGAAATTACTTGCATGTACGCTACGGGTGCAACCTTTGCTCTGTGGGATGCCAGCCTTGCTAGCATTTCCTGTCTTTGCCCTTGAATGTAGCTCAGTGGTTTTCATTAAAATCTATAAAAGCATAGAGCATGCACATGGGACTGTAGCATTTGCAAGCGCTCTCTTGTATTTGCAGTGTCCCCAAACTCCATTTAACCTCCATATAGATAAATATTCCCCTCTTTTGTTCCCTTTGTTTGCCTTGATATTTCCAAAGGCCATACGGCTTTACTCTTTGTTTGAGTGTGCATATTTTGCATTAAATAGTAATTTATATGAAGGTAGTTAGAGCTGTTTTAAATTAGACCTTAATGATAAAAGAATCTGTCAGGAAAGTCAGTGTGGCTCTTATGTTGCTTTTTATCTCTTGAAATCCTTCCAAAGTCATAACAACCGAAACACTGAGATTTTGTTAGACCCTGCCAAAGACATAATACCAGGAGGATCTACTGAAGTAGTGTCCTGAAGTTGAAAACATATTCTGATGGAGACGAATAAAAGGTGCAGTTTTATGTTTAATAAGCTAAAAGAGGCCATTAAGCTGTACTGGAAGACAGAGATTTTTATACTGTAGAGATAACAGACTCATTGCTACTTATGCAATCACGATGCTTTTCCTTTTGAGGACTACATCATGTCCATTCTGCCGGCTATAATGAGGGTCTTATTTGATACTTGAACACCTTATTGCATTGCAGCTACAAGTCTTCATATCCTAAAAATAAAAAATTCCGTGTTATAGGGCTGAAAAATGTCTGAAAGAGGTGGTATCTATCCTGAAAAACTTACAACATTTAAAAAAAGCCCACTTTGTCCTTTGTCAGTGTAAATTTAAATTGATGACCAGAGCGCTCTGATTTAATGCACCTAAAATTTTATGAAAAATAAGAAAACACAGGGTATTGTGAGCTAAATGATTTTATAACTAATGTTTATATTTCCAACCTAACGTGCTAAATAGTAATAAAGAGATTTAACGCCAAAGGGTGCAGGCTGATGGCCATAAGGTTTGGAAAGGATTGTCCCTATTCTTTTTCTGTGAACCATACTGCCAAATTGTCCAGGCAAATTAGTTTTTTCCTTCATCATTCTTTAAAGCATAAGGCACAGGCAATTTCTAAAGACAGGACATTAGTCTTGTTAGACTGCTGTTCTGATCAAGTGTGGCCAAATTATGTACTGTTTTACATACAAACAGGGCAGTTCTGCAGCAATTGCAGATGGCAGTGAAATTCTCTCCCCTAATTGTTCTTTCTCTTGTAATGAAAGCAATAAAAAGCCCACAGGGTTTGGGAGTTGCTCTTATTCAGATAGTAGCATAATGACTATATTCTGAGGACATTTTGAAAAACTTTTTTTTTTCTGTCCATTTATGCCCTTTTTGGGTCATAAAAAAGGTAATGTGGTGTTCAAAAAAGAGATTGCTTTTCTGCAGATTTCATGCCCTATTAAACTTCTGTGAGTGATGGCTACTTCTCTAAAATCTCAGGGGATTCAAAGTTTTGTGAACACAGATTTTGTAAATACTAAGTCCAGGATGGTAATTACCTTTCTAACCATTAGCCTTAAGCGGCCTTCAGATTCAGATTTTGACTTAGGCAGTTTTTTGTCCAAGAGATCAGGTGATTGCATCTGATAATCTGGTTTTCCACGTTTTCTTTGTATTTTTTGGTCATAGAGTTTGTTATTGCCCCTTAACATCTGGGATTCTGAACGTGATTTTGGAGCAGTTGCATGACTTTCTCATGCAGTGTTTCTAAAAGCATTTTTATGGAACTTTTAACGTAATTGTGCACACATTATTGACAAAATAATTGAGGTAATCAATACCTAACAGTGTTCAAGATGGAAGCAGAACCTGTAAATGAAGAGCTTAATTGATTAAAAGGTTTTCTTTGCTCTCTAATGCCACTAGCAGGAAGGTTAATTATAAAGTTATTCTAATGAGCAGACCACACAGCTTTTAAAAAATAAATTGAATTAAACACCAAATTTCAGAAAACTTGATTTATTAATAGACCTGAGATTTCATGCTGAACTGTTTCATTAGGATTATTTTGAATAACAATTTCCAAGTGAATGATAGCCTTTGAGGTGCGGACAGTGTCTGTATAGAGTCCAGTCTCAGTAACAGAGTCAGAGCTCCCACAGAAGACGCCTTGAGCGGCAGGCGAACGAAAGCAGCGCTGGCTGCGATTGGAGCCCTGGTCTTGTGTTTTTACTTCCAGTGATGGTAGGCAGCCAGCACTGAGTGTAGGACCAACAGATGTTCTTGGCTCTGGATAGCCTTTCTTGTAGTCCCTGGTACAGAGCAGAGAGGGGCCTGGAGGGTGGCGTTGCTGGTGCCGTAGGCAGAGGCCAGTGCTCAGTCCCAGTGCCTCGCGCTGCTCTTCCCCTGCTTCCCACGGATGAATTTCCCAGGACGTTTGCTGAGGAGGAATAACCGCCCCCGTGCTATGCTCTTGTGGCGTGCTGTTGTGTTCTGAGAAGTCTTTTCTCATGTTTCCTGCTGCAACTCCACAAACCGAAGTTCTCACACGCATCGTAATGTGGCAGCCGTGTTTCCTTGGCCTCGTTTCCTCTTGGAGCCGTCCCATGAACTGTTAGTCAGTCCGCAGCTCTATCATTGGCGTTGCCTCTTGTGAGATTCCTTCCAGTCTTCTGGGTAAAGAACAAGCACATGGGCGTCCCAAGGGATTTCCCTGCGCTAAGCTTATTTCCTCCTTGCTACAGCCTGTGAAAGAACAACATTAACTTTGATCCTGCATTGAGTATGGCCGCATTTGCACTGAAATCGGTGTTTTGCCCGAGTAAAGAGTATGCTGTGCCTATTTATGGTCACTTCTCAGTGCAGACTCCTTTTTCCTTTATTAGTGAAAGCAAACAGCTGTTGTTTTGAATGGAGTAACCTTTTACACAGCTTCGTCACAGCTCCGGTGTCCTTCGCTGTGGGAAGCACAGCAAAAATACTTTGAGAAACTCAAACATGCAGAAGTCAAATAGTTCTCCAGCAGCTCTGTGCTAATAAAAATACAATTGCTGGGAGCAATCAATAGTGCAAACACTTTTTTTTTTTATTTAACACTTTACTCGTTTTTTACTGCTAAAATATATTCCTTCAGCAAGGGCAGTTTGGACTACATAGACGAATAAATAATCACTGCTGAAACAAAAAAATGAAAATGATGGTCACTTAGCAAAGAGTCAAATGTTACATTAAATATAAAATGACTGTATCTTTCCAATCATGTCATAAAAGTCTTCAAAGTATGAGGGGAAAAAAACCCCACACTTTTGTCCACTTTCCAATGGAGTACACTCCTGTTTTTCAGATATATGGATGTTAAAATAGAAGTTTTGTAGTACACTACCCTCCTGTCCTGATTTTGCACCTCAGTAGAGCTGGCTGCGTTTGCAAAGTTAGGCAAACAAATGGGATGCCAGTTAGCTTGGATTTTGAGAACTTACATATTGTGTCAAGTCTTTAGTCCTTCTCCGGAGCTTGGGGGTCCCTTGTGAATGTGAGAGGAGGAGGTGGTGCTAGAAGGAGACTGGATGACTGGAAGGAGAGGAGTAGAGGGAAAAAGCAGGTTTTGGCCATGCAATCAGTGCAGGGGAGGTAGAGGTAAATATCCTAAAGGTGTTAGGGAAAAGAAGGAAGTCAATTTGGTAGCACAGTCCCTTCTGGAGGCTTGAGGTTGTCTTCTGGGGTTGATGCCCTAGCCCGCAGCTCAGGCACGGCTGCAGGACCCGCACCTTGCGGGAGCCTCTCCTTGGGCTCAAAGCCTCGCGCCGTAGTCTTTCACTTCCTTTAAGTAAAATCTCCTCTTTTCTTGTGGTTTCTGGAAGATTTAGCAAGATAGGTCACTTTTCGAGCAAAAGCAACAGTTTTTCAATGGGAGCAAACCTGGCTAAAACAGTGGAGGGAGGGGAGGAAATTCAATGTACACCAGACTGTCTGCTTTTTATGCAGCTTATGTCACGTAGGCTCAATCCTGATACATTCGGCAAAGTGGGCCATGAAAAGTCTGGTCATGATCTTAGCCAGACAGCCTTTATTCTTATTTTTATTTATCTGGTGATAATTTTTTTCCCCTTCCCTCTTGTTGTGGCGTCTGCTTTGCTTCTCGTTATCAGAAATAGGTATAATTAGAATTTGTAAAACTTACTTTCTTAAGGTTAAATTTCAGGCTTCAACTAGAGGAGAACAACAGAATTAGTCATGAGAAAAATAGTAAGGAAATTGCTTATTTTCAGATTTTTGCAGTTTAAATTATCTACCATGAGCAACAGCACTGTGCCTGATGCTAATGACTTAACAAACTAAGCAGGGAATAACACATAGTTTATTCATACAGTGTATTTTCAGATTTATATTTACTTTGACATCTATTTGGCCACTGTCGTCTTATTTTTCAATTGTAGGGGTTTTTCTCCTTCTCTTGAATAGAAGCTGTTATTTTCTATGTTTCTGAATAACTATCAAAGTGTGCGAAATTAATTAGCTCTCATTGGGCCATATTATGCTCCTGTAACAAAATTCTAGCTAAGCAGCTGAGGAATAAAACAGATGTGGCTTTCGTAGTTTGCCTTGGAGGAGCAAAGTAGAGAGGACTTGGAGTCCTTCGAGAATAGTATTGGGCCGATGGTGTTAATGGGATGGGAAGTAGGTTCTCTAGTTTTGAGATGAGTGAGTTGAGCCATCCATTAGCCTTGTAAGATACACGTGTGTGTGAGGACGTCCCAGGAGGTTTACTTCTTTTTTGTAATCATGCTTCTAAGTTAAACTTTTATTAAAGACAATTCTGATTTTTTTTTACCTGAAGAGTTATTTACGTTCTCAAAGACGTATGCAGTTAACTTTTGGTCTTACTGAACTTTTATTATGAGGAGCATTTGTGTTGAATATCCAGCCAGTAACAGATTTCTTCAAATAGTTAGTTAATTATTGAGGTCAAGTGGAAATAAGGAAACATACAGTTTTGAATGCTCTGACTAAAAATGCCTTTCCACCCGAACTTTTCAGTAAAACGGGAGATCTGTTATGATAGCCATGTCATGATACACCAAATTGTACTGTTTATAAATACCAGGTATACGTTTATGAATCCTTTTTCCAAATCAATCCCTTCATCTGCTGAAAGAAATAATTAATCAGAATAAGAAAATTTAAAAAGGCTAAGATTTTTTTTTCTCTTTAGATCTATGTTATATTTTCAGGAAGAAAACAAAACAAAAGAGAGAAGACAGAAATGGATGTACATACCTGTTATTGTTCCTTTTGTAGTTCTTTTATACTACACTTCTGGCTGTCACATTGACTTTAAACAGAGCTAGATCAAGAACAAAGTGTGAAATGTTTTTCTGCATGAGTGACCATGATATATAAAAGATGATGCCAGCAGGTCCTGACAGTTACTTTTTACTTCTTTTCAAGTCACAGCATTGTTTATGGAACTGAATAAACAGTAGTAGGTGTCAGAGTATGAAGGAGCAGTCTGGCTTAATATCGTCTCTAGCCTACTTTTTTAGTTCACATGAGTTTCTACTGGAACACTTTGAAGGGTTTGTTTAAAATTGCTGGGTCCAAATACAGGGGAAGACTTGGGTGCTTCAAGTTAAGGCTTATGCAGAATGTAGGTATTTTGTGTCCAAAGTTACCAAATGCCATGGCTAGCGATTCATTTGCTCCAGACCATAGGTAGCGGAGGAAGCGGTCCATCTCCTTTTGTGTCAAGAGTCCAGGGCTTGATGCACCCCTCGATTGGGTAAGTGAGAAAGGGTCTGTTCCTTCCCTGTTCTCAGGGAATGCATTTAATTAAATATTTGCTAAATCAGCCAAGTATAAGCTTTTCAGAGCCTGGAGGAAGCTTCTTAAGCTTTTCCACTTTGCATCAGAGAATTAGAGGCCCAGTGAATTAGCAAGTGAGAAAAATGGTGAGCCTGGCTGCGTTTCAGGCGCTGGGGTGGTAAAAAGCCCTGGTGGTTTGGTCAATGCTGTAATGTCCACCAAAGTTTTAAGCAAAGAGCATGTTTTGAAAGAAGGTGATTGGCTTTGACCCATCAGGAGAGGGGTCTGGGTTGTGCTTCTTCAGCGTTGGAGAGGCCCTGTAGCTGGGTTAGATGGCAGGTGCATGAGGGGTGAGAGGGGGTGGGATTTAAGTCTCTTGCCTATCCTCATATTCTTTCCACGGGCTAGATCGAAGTCTCTGGCTTGCTGGACATCCAGCCTCACGCTCCTCTTTCAGGACCAGCTGGTTTCTGCGAATCCCGTTCTCAGGTGCCATGCTGTTCCCGTGCCCATGGATAGACAGTCCAGGAGATTAACGCGGAGAGCAGATTCACATTATGAGCCTGAGGCCACAGGAAAAATTAAGAATATCACCTCTCTTTGTAAAATGTAAAAACTGTTACTTTTATTTTTACAATTTTTTTTTACAATGTTTCTGTACTGAAATCGTCCTTGATATAACTCCTGAGCACAAAGGAGATAGCTTATTTACATTTTTCATTTTCTTGTTAGTGGGCACAAGTGTCATATTATTTGCCTTCTTTGAAACATGCATTTAGTGAAGTATTCAAAGAAGATTGACTTAGAGAAAGTTGTTTCTAGCACTTGTTTTTCTCTTGAAACTTGGTCACGCTTTGTTGGCTAGCAGTGGGATGCGGAGGAATTTCCAACCAGAATGAGTAATCGTTTTCTTTTACAACTTGCAAGCAGAGAAGACCTGCAAAAGGATCTGAGACAAGCCATTACTGAGAGCAAGCCCAGCTACTGGTTTCAGAATGTTTTGGAGGCTTATGAGGTGCTTATTTTGTTTGTTTTTTTTTTTTGTTTTTTTCCTATTTCAATCTGAATATGGGTGTGCTCGCCAGAGGTGTTGGCAGAGAGGGAGTAGTGGGTGTATCGGAGTCACACACAAACAAAGAGGTGGCACAGCTTCTGCTTATGTCAAAATCCTTAGATTCAGAGGAAACGTGACATACAGAAGGGCTAACAGTGCTGCAGCCTTGAAATTGGCACTGTTTCCAGCAGGGTAATATTTGTTTTATATTGCTCCTATAATGTCACATTCATCCATGGCCTTTGGAAAGGTTCGTATTTGGCATGAACTTTCCAAATGAGGCCTTCACTCTGCAAGGGACAGAGTAGAAGAGGATGCAAGGAACAGAAGGTCGACCACAGCACACAACTCAGCATCAGGAAGCCTTCAGAAAGTAATCTCAGCATTTACTTTTTTTCTTCCTTCACAGAGGTAGCACTCACTTAAAAATCACTGAGGGGAAGCCCTGACGGCACAGTGCTTACAAGGAGTTCCTCCTTCAGTGCTGCAGCATCTTCTCCTTTCTAAATGGTGAGGTGCGCGTGCTGGCCCCAGCTGGGAAGCCCCACGGCCGCACAAAATGTGTAACCCTGAGCCCCTGGAGCGTGTGCCTGCAGGGGCTTGAGCAGGAGAAGATTTGGCTGGTGCATTTGGAAATCTCCTCTCTGAGGTTGTCGGTAGCCGACATCTGTCCTTCCTCCTGCTGAAGCTGCTGGGAGTTACTGTAGAGAGGAGTAGGCTCCTTCCTGCCACAGGTAATGCAGGAGGGCTGTGGTGGAGAGCCAAATTTGCCCGAGACATTCTAGTTTTAAATCATGAGATTACTGAGCTGTTGCTGCTATTTTGGTATGACGCTCATCCTCTGGCATAGAGGCGAAAGAGAAGAGGAGATGTGTCTGTGTAGATAGTGCTTTTCTCTGTTTTTATTTTCGGTTTCTATAAACTTGTTTGTAATACGTAAAACAAGTTTTGGGCACGAAATATCTGGGAAATGTGCCAATATGTAAACACACTTGATTTCTATGACATTGATGACTTAAAGTTGAATAGCTTGAAATCAAACTGCAGATCTCATTTCAAATTAGTATTAATTACATGGCTGGTACAGCATGGTAGCTTAGTAAAGCCCTTGGCAAAATACCATGACTTTCAGCTTAATATTCATTCATTGAGTAAGACGAATCAGTTTTTGCTTAAAGGTTTTAACCGAAAAAGTGACAAATATTCCCTTCCCTTTTGAAAGAATTCTTGAAAATACTTCTACACAGCTTATTTAAAACAAAAAAAAAAAGTAATCTCCTTACAGTTCACTGAACTGGCTAGCTGTTTTGTTTTGAATTTGTCATCATTCCTTTTTTCTTTATTTGATTTATAGCAGCAATAGTAATAGTAGAGAACTACTCACCTGGATGCCTTTGTTATATGTTTAAAAGTGGATGAATCCCCCAGTAAGAAAATAAGGCAAGTTATACAACGGACAGTGCACATCTCTAAATTTCTTTGACAGATACTGGCTAATCATGACAAAGGCTTTTGACATGTTTCTCTCTGTGCCATTTTCAAATAGTAGTAAAGAGAAGCCGATGTAGAAAGCTGTCAGATTGGCAGATCTTGGAAGAAAGCAAGCTAAAGATAGGAAAGCTTTCTGGAGAAAAAGCATCCTTTAATCTCCTTACTTGGAAACTGCAGGGATTTCTGTTGGGAAATCATTGCTTAGGGAATTAGTAGTGGGATCTGGAGCCTTTTGCATAGGTATCATCTATTTGCCTCTGACCTAGTGTAGCAGTGACCTAAAATTATTTTTTCTCCGTCTAGCACATGTCCTTGTGAAACCAGCTGGTGGGCTTGGCACAGCTCCTTTCACATCCCATTGCTGCTAATTGGCATTTTTGTTGGCATTGTTTGCAGCGAAGCTAAAGCCTAATAGGATGTGAAAAGTGAGCAACAGTCTCTCTCTAAAGGCACGGGTCCTTTGGCATGGCAGCGTGTGGCCTCCTGTGTATTGCTGAGGTGCGCTTTGCATATTTAATGGACTTGGTAAGACGATCTCTCACTTGTGAGCTCTGCATTCACTTGGGTTGTGAGGCAGCAAATTGTTTCTATTCAGTCAGGTTCTTCACCACACGCCACTTAAGCACATGCTTTAGTGCACCTTTTTTTTTAACTGTTTAAAGATTTTATGGAATCTTGATCCTAGGGAGCAATTTCTACCTCCTTAATTTACTGAAGTACTTTATTTTTATTTGTGCGAAGCCTGGCTTTTCTGGTTAATGCAATGACAGCTGTGGGATTTATTACTGTAAAATCAATACCTTTTATATCTGATTAATCTGCTCTGATTCATTGCATTGATCAAATCTAAGTGCCTGTAATGGATATTTCATATAATAATCTCTAAAAGGGAGACTTGAAATTGTATTGATTAAATCAAAATAGGTCAGATTTTCCTCTGTATAACTGACGTTAGTCTAACAAATAACATAACATTGAACATGTTTTAGTGCATCTATCAGGAGCTGAGATTAGACCTTATTGACTTGAGCCTTCAAGGGGAGATGAGCACAAGCTGAAAGCCGTTTTAAACTGTTTATCAGTCCAATGGGCAATGAGCATCCTGAAGATACTTTGAAGTTCACAGTCTGCAGTTTTCAATATCGGTTCACGTATCAGTGCAGTCAATAGGTTGCTCTGTGATACAGGGCATAGTCCTCATCCTGGGGTCCTCTAGGTAAATTTCCTCCTATTGCAGGGACACCAGACGCTCATATGCCACAGCAGAGAGCAGCATGCCCCATCCTCGTGTCTTTTTGTCTTTTTAGGGCAAATTTAACATTTGACATAAGGTGTTAGAAAACAGTCTCTTGGGAATAGGAGACTTGGAAAGTAGACATTCCAGGGATCTAATCATTTATTTCATGGTTTTCTGAGGTGACATAGACTGAATTTAATAACTCTGGTACTTGTTTCCACTGTTGCGTTCTTACTTCCTTAATATACTGGACACGGTGCATTTTATTCTAATTTCTCATATATTTATTTTCTTTTTTTATGGCCATTATAGCATTGACAGTGTTTCGAAAATTTAGGGGGTGGGGGAGTTCTGTTGCAGAAGTACATTTACTTGGCATTATCATCTTTGTTCAAACAAAAGCTGTAAGCTTTTTCTCAGTTCTTTGACCTGGCTTTCCCAGAGAAGCAATGGCTTGTGTCTTTAAAGGATCCCACCCATTCAGTCCCATTCCCGTATTGTTACGGAGCAAATTCCTTTTCCTGCATTTGCCCATGTTTGGGGTGGGAAATAGCTTTGCCCAAGGTGAATGAATGTTTTTTTGTGCCCTCACAAATACCACTGTTCAGAAGAAGTCAGGGCCCTTGGGAACAGTTCAGCCAAGCACCTAAGTTCATGATTAACATGAACCTGTGGTTACGTGTCGTTAGTTCAAGTGAAACTGAAATCCAAAGTTAGGGTAGAACATCTTGCTGCTTAACCTCTCTAGTAGCTAAAACATCATCTGCAAAATCAGAATCACATAATAGTCATGTAATAGTCACGCAACAGGAAAATTGTTTTTTTTATGAGTTTGAGACAACCTTCAAATAGATCAGCATGGGTTTATCAGAGGAACTATCATTACGGTGCAGGATATGGGTCAAATTCTTTTCTTGGCTGCAGTGGCTTTGCTGACCTCAGCTGCTGTGCAGGCTGTTTGAATAGCCTTTCTGAGGTAGGCAGTGTAAAATAAAAGCCCTTTCAGGGGGAAAATAAGGGTGGGAGAAAGCAGGCTGCTTATATAATGCTCTGCCTGGTCTCTGCCTGCTATAGCTGTCCTGGTGGGGCACGTGAAATTTGGGGGCTCCAATCTCTCAGTTTTAGCCTCAGCGACTGGCGAGGCACCTGCCCGGGGCTGTACTCACCACCCTGCGGGCGCGCTGGCCCTTGCACCAGCCCAGCCCGGGAAGGGACCTCAGGGTGGGTTTTACTGTACACAACACATTTCACATATCACTCAGTCATACTTTCACTCTGCTTTACTTGCCGTCCCCCTGACCTCTGCACGCGTTTCATGAGAAAAGAGCTTTTTTCTGTGGACAGAGTTGTCTTGCATAATGTCCAGCGTTGCTTCAGGTAATTATCCAAATCGTTAAACTGACTTCCAGGGAAAATACGTCTATAGGTTGGTCTATATCTGCTGAGCTCTGCATCTATTATAGTTAAAGTATGCTACTGGCTATGGACTCAAATATCTTAATTTTGCATTTGATTAACTTTGGGGGTTTATTCATAAATTCTGGATCATTTTTACCACTTTACAGCAATTATTGGGCAAACTACGAAAAACACACTTCTTGTAATCTCTCTCTTCCTCCCTTTCATCCCTTTGCTTCATCCTTTCCATTTAATTCATGCTAATTCTAATAATCTTTTTAGAGAAGGAAATAAGTAGTATTTAAAATATATATGAGAGAAAAAAGCAATAGACTCTCTCTAAAACATACTTATATTTTTAGTCTCACTTACTTGAAATGCAGTAACAAATAAACACTGACTTCTATAACTGTTTGTTAGGATTGGGCCCAGTGTATTTCTCAAGCATAAACCTAACACTGCTTTTCCTGACAAAGAGACTTAGGTTTTTTGCTTGCACGGTCAGCGTACTTAACTTTTCTAAGCATCATTTACCCGTGTTGAATGGGAGATTTAGCAGAATAGGGGCGTAGTGGTGCTCCAGTCTTTAATCTCTAAAGATCTATACTGAAGTGTGATTTAGTTCACCAGTTAAAATGAGTTTAGGGATTTCGACGTAGTCCCTTGCGTGTGTTTCACCACAAAGGAAAAGGGTACAGCTCAGCACTATTTGTGGTCCCCGATCTGGAGAAGTGCGCTGGTCTGGAGTCGCAGGGACCTGCTGTAACTGAAGTGCATTAGCAGAAGTGCGTGGGCATAGCAGCACAGCTCCTTTCCCTCATTACGCTTAGCACGTTCATCGGTCATGAGCGTTAGTATTAGCGCATTCAGAGAATCTGAGCTACTGTCTCCAATCATGAGTGACAGAAAGCTATTGCTATTATCACCAGCCATTTCCATAGGTCTGCAAGACTGCATGATGCAAGTGCCGTTCCAGCCAAGAAACCAGCTGCTGTGCTCAGCAAAGCTTTGCTGGGTGTTTCCTCCCCACCCCCCCTTTCTGGACATAGAAAGGAGCAAAGAAGAGAAAGCTTGACTTTTCGCTGAGACCTGTGGAGCCCGTGAAAGGCTGAGGTGAATTCCCTTCCAGCTTATACACGGACTGATTGTCCATGAAGCTCCAACCAGATGTTTCTTTCTGGTTGTGTTGCAGGAAATTGGGAGATACTGGTGTAACAGAGGGCACACCTGGGCTTAAACTTTTTACTTCATTAATGTCAGCGTGGCATGAGAAAAGATTCCCATTAGATTCTCTGGATGAAACCCCAGCCTCACTGAAACAAATGAGGAAACTCTCATGATCTTCCATGTAGCTGCACCTGCAGCCTTTGTGATAACCTTGCTAGGGGTAGCAATTGGAACAGGGAGAAAGTTGAGGACAGGGAGAAGGAGAAGAAAGTAAAAACTTGCTAAATTAATGCATTTACAAGTCATGGGAAGGTAATGAATGGGGTCATTTTGTAGCTTCACTTAACACATAGGAAAATCGTTTATCTTCCATGAATTCATATAGAAGGAATGAGACAACGGAAAAAGGAAGACTGTAAAACAATGACAAATAGTTCCTTGGGTTTATTATCCAACTTGTTGGTCCTACACTTTTCCTAGTTAATCAAATGCTTTATTTTTGTGCTGTTTTCTCATCGTTGCTACTGTACTTTGCTACAGACATTGTGGCGTTTATTTAGTATTAGCTAAGAATTAACTGATTTTTGAACCATCTAAAGAGATCTCAGGTCTTCCATATCGAGTCCTCATAAATTCACATACATGCTTCTTGATCACCATTTTTACCCTCAAGGTATTTATTGAATAAGTTTGCTTCATTCTATTCAAGTATTGTCTGTTATTTTTAATGATTTTATCTTAACCTTTAAAGTTTCCATATATTTAAGCAGTCTCATGAGGCAGGAGGGAAATATATGAACAAGAGTTTGTGAGTTCAGAGTCTTTTTAAAGTATTGGCAGTGTAAGGAAGAAAGATCCCACTCATGCCAGCAACTTTTAACCAGTGTTAATAAAAATTTAATTTATTTTGCAGGTTCAGTCTATATTAATCAAAAATAGATTGCTTGGAACTTTCATACTGACACATTGACTTTGATCATCTAAGTGTAAACATAGCTTGTTCATTTATAGTATGTGAGTGGGGAGTAAAACAAGAAGAAATTGCTGTAATTTTATTATTTATCACTAGTGGATTCTATTTTAGGCCCAAGCAATGGAAGAAATGTAGAGTTTTTTGAGCAGGTCAGAATCAATTAACCTGAAGGAAACGTTAACATATGTTCATAGAATTATGTATTCTGCCCCATTATCTGTATTCCAGGAATATGTTATGATCCAAATATGGCTCAGAAGTAAGGTAGAAATGAAGCACCCACTGTGAAAAATATCTGCTTCCACCAGACTTGCAGAAGGAGCTGATTTGCCATAAAAAGAAAACCCTTTCTCCAGAAAGAGTCTGCATTAGCTTTCTTTTTTTTGTAAAATGTACTCTAGGTCTAGTCTAGAAAGGCCAGTGCACTGTTTTTCTTCTATGCTCTCTAAATGAATTGAAAGTGACCTCTTTTGACATGCAAATATGGTTGGCTTTTAAGAATTTTGTGGATGAGTTGAGGGAAGGGCAGTTTGAAGTGAAGGCATGTAGTGTGCTAGAATGAGCGCCAGCTGATGACCTCCATGGTGCTGAAGCAAAGATAAGTGTTTAAGTGGCCGTGCAACAAAAGACAAAACACATTCACTTGCAGAGGCTCAATACTTGTTGGCATAAATGAATTCCTAACAGGTTAAATGATTTTATAAATATGTATTCATGTGTATTCTTTGCTATTTTCACAAGGTAAGTAAATAGCCTCTACTCTGCCTGGCCCTCCTGTCATGTGATGTGTCACCAAGAATATTTCTAAGTACCCAGGCAGCAAATCAACATTTCCCAGATATTTGGAGAGCAGGAGAGAGACACCAGTCTGAGCAAAGTCCACGTGCTTGAAACGGTAGGGACCAGTGACTGGTGATGGGCAGGTGCAGAGGTAATTACTTCATACCGAAATGATACCTGCGGGAAGAGCCCTGATGGCCTGACCTCAAACAGGAGGTCATTTCTACATCTTGAAAGTCACATGGTGAAATCAGGAGTGACTGAAGTAACTTTGCAGAAGCTTAAACACTTTGAGGAAGGAGCAAGTGAAAAGGTGCTATGCAAACTAAATTTTTTTTTTGTGCAAATGCTGAGCAGTGAAGCACAGCCTGAAGACTAGGGTTGTCCCACAGATGTCAGCAAAAGATTCGCTCAGTAAACATATTTTAAAAGTTGCCATGAATGTGACTTACCTTCTGAAGAGAGTAAAGTAAGAGAAGCTGCAGCTTCCCTCACAGCTGAAATGGGTATGATGTGGCTAGTAGTAGATGATGGTGAGGAATAAATACATGATTTGAAGGACCAATGATAAGCAGGCACTGGGGAAAGAAAAACTTTTCTACCAAAAATAAAAAAGATAGAGAACAAAACTAACCTTGGCTAGTGGAAGTTGTTAAGGGAATGCTGAAATCACCACAGCTTGGGACCTGAGAAATTCTAATATAGGTTCCAAGATGCACAAAAAAACTTGTTAGGGAAGTTTTTAAAAACAGTATTTAAATATTACAGGATGTGCATGTCTTCCAGCCTACCCAGTAAGGCTATGAGAAGGTGGTTATTGTGAAATAAATATAGAGAGCATGTGGGCATGATGATCCTCTTGACAGTAATTAGTGGGAGTAGATGAAGTTCAGTTTGTTAATAACAGTGCTATGTTGTAAACAGGGTTAATCTTTAGGCTTCTCTAGTGATCCTCTGTACTTCCAACCGGCTTCTCCAGTTGGGATCATCTTTATCACAATATATTTTAGTTGTCATTATTCCAGTGCTTTGATTTTGGTTCTTCACTGTCCTGAAGAATAAGCAGCTATTTCCTAAAAGATGTTCCCTTTCAAAACTGCCATTTCATTTATGCGTTGCGTACAAGCACATACATGTACCCTCCTACCCCACTTTCTTTTTTTTCCTCTTATTTACTTACTTTGTTCTTTATAATGACAACCAAAGCATGACAATGGGAAGTCAGGCTTTGCTGTTGTGCTGACATCCCATTTGCAGTCAATCTTTCCGCATGAGCTCCAAAGCTAGCCTATGCTATCAAGCAAGGGTTGTCATGTTTGCTCCTGATCTAGATTCTTGGTGGTTTTGTGGTCTCTAGGTAGGATCAAAGGACATCACTTTCATTTAAAAATACAAAATTCATCTTGATGTCTCAAATACAGCAGGCCAGTTCTAGTGAGACTCCTCAAAGATTAGCACGCACGTGTTGGAGAAATCCCGAAAACTGTTCCTGCTACCATTTAGGTCAGTGGCTAGCTGCCACTGGGTTCATGGTTTTAGTTTGGCTCCAGAGTGCTCTTTTTAAGTAAATGCCCTGTTCATGCTCATTTTCAGTACTTTGTCACAGGAAGGTCTTAGAGCACATGATTTTCCAATGACAATAAACTGGGGCAGTCCCGTAGCACACCAAGTACGCTCTGACTGCAAATGGGCAGCTGGAAAACACCTGGGACGTTTGTGGTGTGGACATCCTCTATTTGGCACCATCTGTCTACCCATGGTCCCCACGACTGGCTAATGTAGGCCTAGTCGCTGACTGCGCGTGGAGCAGGAACCCAGATAACTGGCAACATTTTAAAGACCCTTTTGGCCCCTGCCCGTTCTGCATTTGAATGGTCGTCCTGTTGTGGAGCGCTCTGATACAGATGCGATTCTGAAAAATAATTTCCTGCCTTTTGCTGTAATATTGATTATGTTGTAGAAGTAACAGACCTACCCACATACACACGCACACCCCCCCAGTAAAAGAAAACAAAAAAAGGAGTAGAAAAAAAGGGGGAAAAAAAGCAAGCCTACATCTAAAGTTCCATGGTTATGGACCTTATTTTAAGGATTGATTTCTGGTATGAGGCATTCTGAGACAACAGTATTTGGCTGAAATTGTCTGTTGACTGCAAGATATTACTAATGCATTTGTTAGAGGATAGTATTCTATAGGGGTTTTTTTTGCAAGTGTTTAAGTTCAGTTAATTTTTTTAATGTTTGATGCTAAAGTGTTTATGCCCCTGTTAGTGCCTGACTTCAGAGACGTTCCCTACACATCAAGGAGTACTCACGTAAGAGTTTAAACTATCATCTTGTCAAGAAATCTCCCTCAATTTCTAGCAAGCTAATTGCCATGGCTTTTTCAGACTGAAGTCTGACTTCAAAACATCTGGCAGGCTGGTAGTATGTAAATACCACTGAAATTCAAAGTGTTTCCTCATGTGTAATCTCCTTTGCAATCCCATGTCCCTCATCTTTAAACACAGATATCTTTAAACGCAGTGTAGGAGTTGTGTGCAAGTCAACTGCGCTGCCCACGTACGATTTACTTGTTGTAGGAAGGGTTACAGAGGAGGGCCTTCACTGATGCTCTCCTATAAGCGAAATCAAGATGTACCTACATTTCAAACCATGTTTTCTTTATCAGGATTTCCTAGTGTCTTTAGGTTCTCGAAAGAGCTACTGATGTAAAAAAGATTTAGAAGTGTAGCAAACATGCTTATTTGTTGCTCTCAAAGTACCTACACTTGGATATTGTCTAAATAATGTTAACAGTAATATTTGTTTGAGTAACCAAAAAAGTTACGTTGCCAGTTTGATGGTTAGGATATTGCTTGTGGAGTGAAAGCAATACACTTCCCATTACACGTTATCTGTCTTTTGAAAAAAAGACATCACTTTTTTACTTTGACATGTTTAGCATTTTGGAAGTCACGTCTTTCTCTTTTCACAGAAGCAGTTGGAGACATTTCTTGCTAGTGCTTTGCATAACTTACTGTTGCAAAAGAGAAGACACACAGGGCAAAACAAAAGACACAGGCTGGGACTAGTATCTCTTCACTCCTGTTGTTTTCACTTAGCCTGCTGATTGAAATTTAATGTAAGGTGTTATTTTACAGCCTGATTCTTTCAGGACTTCTAGGAGAGAGTAATGCACTGTTATTTACGTTGATGCTAGCTAGTCTCATCAGTGAAATCTAAAGTGAACTAGCTATTAAATCATAGTTTCCTTTCTCATGTAAGGTCTTTTTCGAGAGAATTACAACTGCTTTTTAAAATATACAGAGGTAAGTATTCCAGCTGTCTCTGTGGGTTAATTGTAGAACTTGGATTGTATTGTATTGAATAGCAATAAATATGTATTGTTTATTGCTTAAATTGTGGGTTTGTTTTTTCTTTTTCATTCTTTAACATTTACAGTTCCTGTTGCTTAAGTCTCTTCTGCAAGGGTTTAATATGTGAGTGAGGCTCAGCTCCTTCAAAAAGGAGGGTGTTTCTAACAGCAACCTCAACGTTTCTTGGAAATTTCAGAGTATTTTTTAGAAAACTTTTCCTTCTTGCCTAAGAGTCTTTGGTCTGCCTACTTTAGTAGATTTTGAATGGATTTATACCCATGTGAATATATAGGCATTTAAATTCTTTTATAAGTACAAGATAACAGACAAAAATACTTTAGACAAAAACACTTTAAGCTTTAAACAATCAAAAAATACTTCGATTTGTAAATAGCATACAATTTTGTTTCTACTGGTTATTTCTGATGCCTGAAAGAGATTCATTTGCATGAACCAATTTCACAGATCTGAACCCCCTAATAGCGTAAAAACAAAAGCGCATTTATAAAAGTTTCCTGGCTAAGTAAGAGCAATGATCTGGCTGCAAATGAAAGATCCTTCATACAAGCAGTTTGGTGCAGAGGTGTAAGTGTTTAGGGGAACACCATGGATATTTCTAAGAACTAGAATTTTTGGCATAAGTTTTAACTTTTATTGCCACTCTGGAATGCCTCACTCATGACAGCGATGAGCAGGGCACCGTGTAGCTCCCTGCGGGCTTTGTGAGGATCTGGGCAATGTGTCCTTCTCCCTGACTTGTCAGAGAGCTTGGTCTAGGAGGTGTGCTCTGAGAAGGCCCTGGGCCTGTTAAAAACAGATGCTCTAGCCACTGCTGCTCTCTTTACAGTGTTCCTGAACTAGAAGGCAGATGGTGGTCCCCAGTCTTCTTTTGCACCACAGCATAGGGTACAGGAGCCTAAACTTCCTTCCTCCCCCTTCTGAGAAGATTCATTTCTGAGAAGAGCTTGCTCTTCTGAGAAGAGCATGACATGTTCCACAGTCATGCACTGCCATGTATTGCAGGGCTCCTCTGGGAAAGGGACGTTGTCTCTGCATGGAGTGGTTCTGCTTTAAAATCAGCAAAATTTGTGGGCAATTCTGGAAGTGCTTGTCTAGGAAAGGGGAGTCAAGGGCTCTGCAGCATGGACTGCTTGTATGATGGTTAAACAGAAAAAGCTGATGTCTTTGGCTTATGGCTGTGGAGGATTCCAGCTGTGACATCAAAATCTTTTGTTTGTCTGAGCAAAGAGTTCACGTGGCTTAACTGGTCTTAACTTTGGCCACCTTTCTTAATTCACTGGCAAAAGAAGGGCAATGTTATGCTTTCTTGCATCCTTCTTATGCTGAGGTGATCTTCCATACAGTGATTAAATCTGCTTTAAGAGAAGATTATGCTAGAGCAACAGTGTGAAGCAGAATAGTCTCCTATAGCCGGGAAGCTGGACTCTTTTATTTTAAGACAGTTAAAACTGAGCTTCAATATGTTTTTAATTATTTGGTCACAGCCAACAGACAGCGCTCAGAACGGCTTGTGTTCTCCACAGTGGCAGCTGCATGGAACAGCCACCTGCAGGCCACGCTCGTGCTTAGCTGTAGCAGCGCAGGGTATGGATGTATCCTGTACTGTGATTGCGTTCGCCCTTGATGTCACTTCTTCTTCTTTTATTGTTCTAAGGAACAGAAACGTTTCCAGGTAGGGTCCGACCTCTTGAGTGGTCTTCAAAATTGCCTTTATAAACAAGAATGTGAATTTACTTAGCAGAGCAAAATGAAGGCCTAATATGAGAAAAAGGTTAACATCCATGCAGTGAATTAAGCTTGCTAAAAGGAGAGTGACAGTTTTAGTGTAAGTGTTTTTACCCTTCATAGACTGCATTATTCCTTTTGGTGAAATAGTTGTTGTGTATGCTGTTTCAAAATACTGCACGTTGAAAACGGTAAAGTAAATCTTATGTAAATACTCAGCAGTATTTCATAGCTGGCTGTCACTCTCCCAACATAATTGTTCACAATTAAATTTTTTCACACTCTAGATTTCCTGTATAGCCTCCTGCCTAAGGCATATCTCAGTAGGGGATGGACAAATATAAATTTTTAGTTAATACATTCACATAAGTTGAGAGGGTCAGATGAAGGGTTGTTCATAATGTTTACGTAATTAATCTCAGTAAAGACGTGAAAGTGTAGGAAGGCGGAATAGGGCACCAGAGGATGCTTTATCCTTTCTGAGTTTGGAGAGGTTATTTTAGCTGACACCTGGTAGAGAACTAGATAAATAAATTCAATAGGAATCCTGCCTCACTGAAGACAGTGGAAGTTTAGCCTTTGATCCCAGAGAGGTCTAAGTCAGACCTTGTGCGATCCAACGTTTCTGACTCAGAAATAAATATATAATAAAATCGACAGTCGCAAGCATAGTTTTATAGCAAGGTGTACAATGTTTCTGTGACAAGACTTCTGTGACTCTTTCTTCAACGTCCTTTCCCATTTTTGTACATACTCTCCAAAGCAGACCCTGGGTCCAAGATCATAAAAGCGGCCGTTTACGTTAGACGCCTCTATCTAGCCTATGGTCGTAGCGCTGAGAGGTGCCAGCACAGATGCTTAGCACAAAAGTCAGAGGCAGAGGAGGTGTCAAGTGGTTGTCCTGGAGTACGCATGCGAGAGGCCAGCAGCTTAGCCAGCCCCTGAGAAGGAGCATCATCCGGACCGCTGTGTTTGTAAACTCCACTCGTTTGTCTCTTTGTAATTGTTTCAACTGTTGTCATCCAAAACATCAGCAATGCAGTGAATTCCGAAGTTCAGTGATGTGGTGTGTGGAAAAGCACTTCCATCTGTTCATTTTGGACCTGGGACTGAACAGTTCCACTGAGTATGTAGTTCTTATGTTACAGTAGTAATGAAATCCCTATTCACCTTCTCTACATACTACATAATTTTAGATTTTCAGTCGTATCCCCGCTTAGCTATCACTTTTTCAGGCTGTTCTGTTTTCTCTCTCCTCCTACAGGAGTTACTTTATTCTTCTGATAAGACTATCAGAAGACGATGTAGCCTTTCTCTGTATCTTGTCTCTAACTTTTTGAGAGGGTGATGGGGACAATATATGGTTTCTAGCTTCTCCCACGGACGAAAGCATTCTTGAGTAACTCAGAGGTCTTTTGTCTTTCTCGCAATCTTTTCCCCATGTTTTACTACCTGTTTATGCTAATATTGTAACTTTTTGTATATCATGTGAGATTTCTCAGAAAGCTCTTTTAAAAAATTCTGTCTCCATTTGGTGGCTGTAGAAGGAGCAAAGTTTCAGGACAGGCAAGTGTGTTTGAGTGGGTTTGCACAGAGACGAGCCTGCTGCTCTGAGTGTGGTATGTAATCTTTCAGAGCGATTCAGAGTTAGAAACATGTATGTGCTTTCTCAGATTCAGTCCAGTCCAGGTAGAAAGTCCATTGAAATAAGCTCGACTGGATTCAGATCTCATTTGTACTGCAGAATCCTAGGGAAGTTGATATGCAGATACAGTAAGTAAAGGTATTATATATGCTAAATTTTCTGATGTTTGAAAGTAGCCCATCAGGGCAGCTTTTTCCTGTACCTCAGACAACACATATCATTTTGATTACAGCCTTGGGAGAGCCCATGTCATGTTTGAATTTAGTCAGAAGTAATGTGTGCCACAGTAGCGGAGTAAGTAATTGTCATTCAAATTCCCTAGTATCCATTTAATGTAACGATGATTGACATCAATCATCCCCTATATTAGTCATTGTAATAGAATCTTGTCAGAAGCTCATTTGTCATCTTTTTTTTAAAAACAAATGGCTGTATTTTTTCTGTGTTTATTTGAATTTAATTATTGTCGATAGCCTCAAGAGGTCATTATCCTATAGCAACATGGTATTCAATTACCATTTCCTCTGAAGTCACTGCTGATAATAATACATTCCATTTTATAAATGTAAAAGTATTCTGCTAATTATAGGTGGAAGTTTGCTGGTTTTTGACTGCAGATTAAGCGACAGGTAATATTTTGATCTGGCAGAAACAGGTTAAGAATTTTTAAAGCCTGAAATGTGGAGGTGCTAATAACACCAAGTGTTAAAGCAGTGTCATCTATTAATACTGATTAATTAGTGTGTAAAATTGATATATCTCACATTCATCAGGCCAGACTTTTTTACATCTTCAATTTAATTGCTTTTCTGACGGTGTTCTTCCTGGCTGCTCTGACTCCTTGCCGTCACGGTTCCATTCATTTTTCCAGATCATTACAAATTACACTAATTTACACCTTACACAAGCCTTGAGACCAATGTACAGTGCACCTACTTTGTAAATGGCACTGCATCTTTTGTGACTGTTTCAGGGCCCAGTAACAGAATTGGTACAGCTACTGAAGTGTTGTACATGCAATTGGGGGTAATCATTCTGCCAGAAGGTTTATTGCCTGATCGTAGAAGGATTTTTTTCTGTTATATTCAGCTCACACTCTATTTTGCAGTTGGTTTCATTTTATTTCAAATTTCTTACAGGCAGGGTTGAGTTAAATAGTTAAGAGCTCAGCTGAGGTTAAGAAAGATGAATGTTTGTGAGTACTGGAAGCCTGGAAGAAGTAAAATGTTAAAAAAAGAAAAAGAATAGAAACGTACGTGTAGATTTAGAAAGTCCTGAGCTCAGATAGACTGAGAGACTTTGTTGACATCAGCAAAAACTCTTAATTTCTAATGTAATTTCGTTGAGTCTGATGGGGGTGCAGGAAGTGTGCAACTGGAATTCCTTTTGAGAGCGATGTTATTTCCAATTTCTGCTTCTTTACTTGGAGTGGAAAGCCCTCTTACAGCTCCTAGTGGCAGGAATTGGCATGCAAATCTCTCAAATTACAGACGTGTTACAGTAAATGTATCGGCAGTTTGCCCTGTTGACTCCTATGCAGCTTATGACCATTTCCAGTCTCCACCTACCACTCTGAAGAAGTGGCACCTTACCAGTTGTTGCCAGCCTGTGCAGGTAATTATCTCTGTGTAAGCCATGCGGTAACTTGCATTTTCTGTTTATTGAATTGTATCCTATTTTTTTGTCCACTCTGTCAAGCTTATTTTGTGTTTTGAGTCTTATTCTCTACTTCTCCCCCATGGTATTTGCATTCATTTCAGTCATGTTTCATTACTGAAACTGTTTCATTACTGCATTACACACTGTTCGACCACTGCATTGCTATTGCCTAAAACTAGACCCAAGGCACAGCTTTGCAGAGCCTCCCAATATGCAACTTCCTATTGATTGAGAACTACTAATAACTGCTAGTAATAATAGTTTTCAAAGCAGTTTTTTCTCCTAGGTAGTAGGAAACTGCAGTATTTTCCTACTAAGTACTGTTTTTTAGCTTGCTTATGGAAGTATGAAAGCAAGCTTCCACAAGGAAATGTCAAAATCTTTTCATTTCTAGCAATAACAACTAGAATTTATTGTTTGTTGTCAGTATGAATAAGAACAGAACAGGACCTTATCTTTGCTCGCTCCGAATTTAAAAGGAGCTTGCCTTATGAAGCGAAAATTGTGCATTTTGACTAAGTTTAGCTGGCAAGCCCCCTCCAATGTGTGGATGGGGGGCGAGCAGTGTATGCCATATACTTCGACTTCAGCGGGGCTTTGAGCACCGTCTCCTACACTATTCTTGTATCTGGGTGCGGACTGTAGGAGATCTAGCAGGGAGAGAGGCAGTGTCCTGCACCCGGCAGGAGGAGCGCCTGCGACGGCGGGGGCCAGCAGCTGGGGGGACCTCCTCGCCATGGGGGCACAAGCCAGTAGCAGGCCCCGGGGAAGAGTGGGTAGCAGCCCCCCTGGCCTTATGGGCAACAGTGTGGCTGGCCCATCAAGGGGAGCATCACCACCCTCTCCCCTGCCCCAGAGAGACCACAGCAGGCATACCATGTCCCATTGTGGGCCCCCAATATAGAAAAGGCACTGACCGAGTGGAGTGGGGTGAGCTGAGCGGTAAAACATGTTGAGTGTCTTATTTATGGCATGGAGCTACATGTGAAAAACCTATGTGTCACTAAGATAATAGCATTATAAAGGAAGGCACAAACATTTTTTTTTATACCTAAGGTATTTGCATGTATTCAAATAATGCTGGCTCAAATCCTTTATTGACAACACCAATTGCCAGCCTTAATGAAAACACGGAAAGATGTCTTTCAGAGTACATTATTTTAATTTTTACGTGTAACATATAGTGAAACATGAAGGAGAGCATTCTCTGAATTTTAAAATCGTGTGAAATCTCTTTGAAATGTGTATACCAAATAGAGGATTGTAGAGAAGAGATCCACGTTTGACTGGATGAAAGAGGCAACCTAGAGAGATGTGAGCGTGACTTCCTGCATAACATGTCCAATGCCAGATAAAAACTTTGCAGAGGCAAAGAGACTTGGATGGGGATGGGGAGCTGAGATGCACGCAGGCAGGACTGGCATGAGATCGGAGTGGGAGCAGAGGGCGGTGGGTAGAGGAGCCAGCGCCTGCGCAAGCCTGCCTCCTTGCCAGGGATCGAGCGAGCCTTAGCTCTCCTATGCTGCCAGCGATGTCCTTTCTCTACCTTTAATTTTACAAAGTATAGCGCTATTTTTAGTTACCTGGTTGCAATCCTGGCAATAATTCCATGTAATTTTATAACAATTGAGGACCTGAACCAGCCTAAATCCATTAGGCGGTGAACTAACCTTTCTTTCATTTCAGCAAACTCTATTCTTGCTTGTGTTTTTGATGGCTTATTTTAGCAGTGTTGTGTATTACACTTACCACGGCAGGTTTATTTTTAACATGGATAAGTTCAGTAATCTGCTTTACAGCATGGCCCCACAAAACAGTTTCTGTAGCATAAGACCAAGTGACTTGGGCAGCAGGGTGGGACAGGAGCTGTCTCCTCCCTGTAGTTGTGTGTGATGTGGTTACACCCTGCCATATATGGGCTTACCAGTGCTAGTTATGCTTAAACAGTGGGCTCCGTTGTCCAAAAATGATGAGATACACCTATTCCTTTGTAGATTTAGCCTTATTTGTATACCCAGTCTGAAAATCAGGAATTGACTGGTCATGGGTGAAAATTTAGAGACTATCTGTGAGAAACAAAAGATCTTCTCAGATTTATGGGTCTGTGGTAAGTTGCTTCTCTTACCTTGTTATCCTGATTTTACAGAAAATGAGTGCATTTCAGATACATAGGGAAGAAGGGTATATTTAGGCTTAAAACTGACGTTATAACAAAGCTCCACAAACTGAGAAACGGGTACAGAAACGTTCATTGGTCAAAGCATTTACAACATCAGGGAACTGCTAAAAATCTGCCTTAGCTAGTTTCATATTAGAGTAGCTACTTGAGTCACTAAAGCGTTTATACATGTGTTTCAGGACCAAAATCACTGAGGCTTGCTACACCACACGGACATTTTATCAATTCCAGCGGAGGTTGGGAGCCAGGGATTTGCACAGATGAGTTGTGCTGCAGGAAGCTTTAATCTTCTGCCTGAAGCCTTAAATGCCTCTAACCATTTAATTCATTGTATTACTTGGCTTCTTTTCATCTGTAGCAGAACTGATCTCAAGTTGCCAAATCTCAATAGTAAATACAGCCAGTACCATGCTTGGAGTATAGTGTTTGGGTATCTCTTTCATTTGTAAGAGAAGCCCAGCAGTCACATTTCTCTTCTGTATGATTTCTGAGTATGACAAGCAGAAGATTTGCTTATAAAGTATAAAACTGTGATAAGCTCTAATGTGTTAGTGTTTTTCATGACATCTTTTCATGACACCTGCACACAAATGCTCAGTAAAAATAGTTTCCTTTTCAAATATGCTGATCTGCCTGTTTGCTGTTAGTTTAGTTCTCAACAGTGATCAATGTATTCCTGTAAGGGTGAAATTCACCTCAGATGATAGTGCTTGTGCGAGGTCACTAACGTAACAGATGTGTCAGGTCTGATTACTGTTTGGCTAGAGACAGTCACGTAGATGACTGACTGCATGTGGTTAAGGTGGGTACCAATTTATTTTTGAAGAGGCAAATATCTGTTTCTGCTAAAATTAAGTTATTGGGTTTCAGGTTCAGTCTATTCTGCTGTGTCTGTCATATGAAGTGCCAAAAGTGGTCAGATTCAGTTTTTCAATAACTTTTCTACATGCAAAAATGGAAAAAAAAGAAGGATCTAAAATCAGAGTTTCTCTTTTGGCTTGCCTTGTTTTAAAATGCCGGGTCAGTTTTCTGAGCTGAAAGCAAACTGCCTAGCATTATATCTCAGAAGTTTCGTCTGTCTGAAAACTTAGGTTTGTATAAACACTGAAGAAAATGTTGTGCAATACCTTTGTCCTTTGCACACTTAACCCTTCCCTATTGCATTTGCTTTTTTTAATATGCTTTTACCATTCTGCTTTTTATGGCCAAACACAATTCTGAGTCATTCCCTCTGTTGGCTTTGGAGAAGCACTCTCTCAGCCTAGACCTGCTTTCCACTCGCGCAATCCCTCAGCTTTCAAAAAAGAAACTGAGTACAATGGAAAAATTTTCTCTTTCAGTTATATGTTTCTGTAATTCAAAGACATCAGCCTTTAGGCAGTGTGGTTTTGGCGAGGCGTGAGCTTGAAAAGGCCAGTTTCAACAGGATGGTTATTGTTGGAGTTGTACACCATCTGATGCTTTTAAGACACTTTAACGTTAGTTTGATTAAAGATTTATTTTTGCCATCCTTTCTCATACCGATGAATAGATGTTCCCAGGAACCTTCTTGCTATATCTCTAAATGCCTTTAAAATAACACAGTGGTCTACTCACAGCTCCAACCCTATGGTAACCCTATTTACAACAAAGACCCTGCCCTAGTGAGGCAAATTTCTCTTGACTTCCTCTCTAAGCAGTGGCAGAAGCAATTCAGAGCACACAACTAGTTAAGAATATATTGAGACAATACACTGATTTAGGTTTAGGTGGTAATGCTATGTAAGGATTGTTCGTCTTCTGTACTTGCTTCTTCTTCCCCCAGTTGGACCAGCGCAACTATGTATAGGGCTGCTCTTGTACCTGGATCAGCAGAACGATCCAGGTTTATGTTTCTAAATGCCCTTCTTTGTTTCTGTGTACAGACTGTTGGATCAGACTTGGGAGAAGTGCTTCACCAGTAATGGGCTGACAGTATTTTAGTGAAGTCTTATTTCTCAGGGTTGGGGATGTAAACCAGCTTCAGTGGCAATTTTGAAAGGTGCCAGTGTGAGTTGCGTGCCAGGATGCTGTTCCCTTCCCATGTGCCGTATGTACCTAACCACCATTTGCGTCTTTGGAAACTCCCTGAGGCTTCTAAACCCATAATCAGACATGCTGTCACCAGCTCAGAAAAACAGTAGTCCCATAGCTGCAGTGGGATTTGTGTATTAGTCAGTACGAAACCAAACTACTCTAAAGTTACTAAATAAGGTTTTGCTTTTCCAGAGACTGCCACCAGCAAATAGGAAGCTTTAAGTACCTGTTCACAAGCAAAATAAATAAGGCTTCTTTTTTTTTTTTTTTTTTTTGCTTACGAAAGTTAAATTCTTATGTATTACATTACTATTTCCATTCACTTTCTATTCAGATGAGTGATCTGTAAAATAATCACTATGTCAGTCAAATGTCAGCGCAGAGCTGATTTGATGAGACAAATCAGATACTATGAGAGGTCAAGGTTTTTTGCAAGAGTCTCTGTTACCTGATTGCTGGACTAAGGAGATAAACTGCCTTTTCCCTGCACTCGCTGGAATTGGGAATTCTTGGTAGGGTGAGAGCCTGAACTCAGATCCTCCTTTGGCTAACTTTTCCTCAGCCTTGTGTTAAAATAGATCTCACTTCGATGTTTCTTGTAGGTGGAATAAACGTGTGCCAGTACCAGGGTCACCATTTAGGCGCTTACTTTTGTTGCTATGAGCGACAGAAGTAAAAGGAACCTTTTTTTTTTTAATGTGTAAAATGTCTGCATAAGTAAATGAATAGCTAAAACAAGTTTCCTTCACACATTTTTTTTTTCACATCAAGTTGTATGGGTGTTTCTTGACGTACTTTTCTTGGTTTCTTTGCAGCTATTGGCTGACAAACAAGGTCCACATCAAACGACCCAGCACCGGTCTCCTCATGTACACACTTGCCACCAGATTTT
Organism: Struthio camelus; assembly: GCF_040807025.1. Lineage (NCBI taxonomy): Eukaryota > Metazoa > Chordata > Aves > Struthioniformes > Struthionidae > Struthio > Struthio camelus. The sequence goes on from NC_090982.1 coordinate 51,215,288, forward strand.
GTGATGAAATTCACCTGTACGGATTTTGGCCATTCCCAAAAGATTTACATGGAAAACCAGTCAAATATCACTATTATGATGATCTCAAGTATCGGTACTTTTCTAATGCCAGCCCTCATAGGATGCCACTGGAGTTCAAAACTTTATATGTATTACATAACAGAGGAGCACTTAAACTAACAACAGGGAAATGTGTACAGCAATAAAGCACATGTAAAGTACAATAAGAAGTACAGAATATGCACTTCATCATAAAGATGTTGTGGAATGGCAATGGGATCCCAGTGAGGATATATTTCAATACCCGCTAAGCCATTGGAAAAGGGATTTTATGAGAAGTACATAACCAGCTTCTATACCTGTAAAGTGCTATAAAACTAAGCTATCTTGACTGTAAGGGTTCAAAAGTGCCACTTTCACTAAGAACAAAGTTTGAATGTATACTCAGTAGTGTTTACAGGATCCAGTGATACATTCATCGTGAATTAAAGAAGAAATAAATAGCCTGCTTATTGCTGACTTGCCACTGTGGCCAGAGAGCTTACCGAAGAAGTCCCCGGTGGATGGGATGGTTTCTTGAGGAAATACACCAGGCGTTGGCAGAGAAGATCATGATGGGATTGCGCAGAGAAAGTGAAGTCCGTAAGATCAAACAGATCTAGCAAACTCCTTCAGTCAGGGGACTGTTTCTGATCTTGTATTATAACCTCAGCTTTTGTTGCTGTTTTTCTTATTGTTGTTGGGTGGGTTTTGTTGCTCTTGGGTATTGGAACCCTTCAAGGATTTCAAGGATGTTATGAATAATTAAGAGGATATATCTTAAGGAATTGTCTTAGGAGAAAAAAATTGGTAAGGGAGGGAGGGTGGAGGGAAACATCAAGTACTTTATCAATTGTTATTGTGTTGTAACCTGCTGTCGCACAGCTCTCAACCTCCCAGATTGTTTTTCTAGCTACAGCTGTCGGTACCCACTACATGGAACCACTCAGAGATTCGTCATTTTGAGCCTTATTTTAAGGAGAAGTTTTTCGGTTTTATTCAGATCTGAAGACTCACTCAACAGAAAGGTGCCCTTATTTTTGGTACCAAAGATTACTCTTATCTTGTATACACATTTTTTCCATTTCTTGAAGAAATGGTGTACATTTCATATGATGTTTCTTTGCTGCTGAAGGAAACATTTTCTGGATCTTTTATTTACAGTAATTTATGTTGCTTAAATGGTTTGCATGAAGCATCTCAAACAAAGCCTCTTTACTGACTTTACCTGTAGAGTTTTTTTCTTCAGAAAAATCTGCAGGAGCAAAGAGATTATCTCAAACATTCAAATATATATGATTTTTATTGCTAATTGAAAGGAAAACAAGAAGTCTAAAGGAACTTAGCTGACCTATTGGAACATGCTAAAAGAACAAAACTAGTCAATTAAATGGAAAATAAAGGAACTGTAGATCAAACAGATCTTTCAAAACTTAAATTTCTCATGGTGTTGGATGATACATCTCTCTAATGTACCTCTTTTGTATCAGCTTGATGTAGGGTTGTGTAACTGACTGAAATAACACAGAGCTGTATTATCTCACACTGATTTTTCTGAGCAGCATTTCTTTTGCTCTCCTTTCAGAAAAGAGAGCAAGAAATTGGAGGAGTAAGGGGAGGGCAGAACGTCAGTACGATGTACACAAAGGTACAAAACCTGTGTTTGTGTGGTCTATTGTAGCTCTCTTGGGGTGGGTAAATGAAGGCCGCCTGCTCCCACCGTTCTCATGGCAGGCGAGGCTAAGGAGGAGGCATGCGGATACAACATAGGGGTGTTATCCTGTTACGTTTTCAGCTCTAGGATAGGTCCTCATCTCCAAATATTATACCCGCTGTACGTATCAAACCTTGAGCTAGCATGGAGAATTTCATGCGTAGCACAAAACTCAAGAACGTTTAGCAGTTAAAAAAATGCCACTTTTTACCCATGTTTCCTCTTAAGTTCACATATGCATGACTAGAGGTCTGTGATTATGCAGATTTAGTAGCCTAAATCCCTGACTTGCAGCCAGTTTTGCTAGAGGCTGGTGTGAAGTAGAAAATCGTTCTGCCATAGCGAAGAAACAGTAGCAGTCTCCTGCTACCACCAGTCTCTCCTATCCAGGCTATATGCCAAGGTGCGGGATACGGTCCTAACCTGATCAGCATTGAAACCAGGGCATCAATAGGAACTAAATAGCAATACAGACTGGAATGTATTTAATTTGTTGTTGATCAACCACAGGGTGTTATATGTACACTGTGTAAGCTTGCAGTGAAAGGTGTGTGTATTCCTATTCCTTCTGTTAGAGTTTTACAGGGTGTTCGGGCTGATTTTTTTTAAAATGCATTTTATATACAGTGATTGACTTTCTATTGAGATAAGGGATTCACAAATGTCAGTCTCACAGAAGCTCAGAGAAGTGCCTGTTTAGCTTGTATCTGTTCCTCTGGGAATGTGCTCTCTTCTTTGCTCCGCTGTCAGGCCATCAACAAAAAGGGAATTCACATTGACTACAATGTGAACTGACAGGTGTTTTTTTCACCTCAGGGAAGGTTTTAATACACCAATATGATTGTTTCTCTGAGAGCAAAGCAGATGGAGACACTATAATTCCTGTGGTCGTAAAAAAAAATTACTTTTGTGATTGAATAAATGAAAACAAGGAGAGGTTAATTGCAAGATAGATGAGGGGAGCTTGCCTTTAGAAGTCAGCAAACGAAGGATGGAGAAAAGTTTGGCCTGAGCCTATTTGGCAAGGGTCACATCTGATTCTCTGTTGGCTGCACTACACAAGCCATGGAGTCCAAACTCCCCCCCTATCACTACGTCTGGTCCAACAGGGCAATTCAGGGCAAGTTTTCTCAGACTTGGTTTTGCACAGGCCGTGACAGCAGCACCTCCTTCCAAGGCAACGGTAGCTTACCTGGACCTTCTCAAAACTGGCCCTCACCCTCGGTTCCTGCATGCTTTTCACCTTTGTATTGCACGCGGCCGACACCACCAGCCCTTGCCCTCCTTCCCGACCCTCGGCCGCGCTCACCCTCCTCCCCAAGGCTGGGACCCAGTCCGATCTCCCCGATGAGAGCGCATGCTTCCTCCTGACCTATGGCACAGCTCAGGTGTGCTTTATTATAATTACCCCTCTTATCATCCAACACTATCAGCGACTAATGCAAAATAGCTAGAATAAAAAGAAGGATCCCAAATATTTCAATGATATCTGCCTTGGTAAGGATCGACTGAGGAATGCCCTTCGACTGAGTATTCTTCAAATTTATCTTCAAGAAAGTCGTATCAATTGCCAGCCGTGCTTCCTAGAAGTATGCTAAAAATAAGAACAGGGATCCACATCAAGACAGCAGACTGTATATTTTTCCAGATCTCTTGGCAGCTCTACATTGAAGAATTTGATTTCATTCAAGTAAATTTATTGTGAATTGTTTATTAACATATATGTTAATGTTTCTGTGGCAGAGCCTCTTTCTCGTATTTCATGAAAATTATAGATAAATATATTTGATTGTTAAGTTTTCAGCTTTGGGGCAATTCTTTCTCCCTCAGCTCTGAGCCACTCTCCAGATTTAAGATCTACTGAACCTTTCAAACTTTGGCTGGTTTACACGCTCTGATACATAATAAGAATCCAGGCCACATTTAATAAATACTGTACCATTCTTTGGTTAAAGAATAAAACCAACACATACTTGAGTCATCACCATTTTTTTTTAAACTGACTGCAATTTGAAGAAGAGACAGCGTGGGTTCAGTACCTTTTTTAGTGTTTGATCTGGCAGTGCTGAGCACTCCTTACTCACAGTAACTTTACTGGGAGTGACATGTCCAGAACTTAGGTGGGCATCAAGATTGGCATCTTTCAGGATCTGACTCTTAAATTGCACATTATTATTTATTTTTAAGAGCACTGTTACTTTGTGTAGGGAAAAGCACAATTGTTCTAAATGTAGATAAAATAAAGAAAGAGAGTTTACAGAGAGCATCATTCCTGCACAGTACTATTGCTACTGAGCATATGTAATACCATTTATGTGATTTAAAGTATTGATATGTATTCTGTCAGGATTGTCATGTTTGACACTGTTTAATATTATTTCATGTACAGCTTTTGGGTATTGTTCTATTATTTGTACATCTGTAAAATAAACAAGTTTTTTTCATTTTTTTCTGCTATATTCTGTTCATATTCCTTTGTAAGTCGGTTGGCATTGATTTTATTCCATGTGTTAAATTATATGCTAATATGATCTACTAAAAAATGTTTAAAGTAGTTCACAGGAGAGCAAAACTTATCCGATAAGGGCTAGAATTAACCTCTGCCTATACTTCTGAATTTAAAAGAAAATGAAAAAATAGCCTATAGAAATCATATACAACATTCCATACTTAAAGCCTATGCAATCAATAACAAATTTCTAAACCTGTACCAGTCATGCTACGAAAACAAATATACAACTCTACCGTGTCTATAAAAACTACGAGGAAATTGCTATTCCGTAATGAATTTTATATTTTTATTCTATAATTGCAGATTCAGCCTTCACACACTGCTGGAGCTAGTGTATAATTTGAGAACGCCATGAAAGTCAATATTTTGCTGAGCTCTGTTCTTTTCCATGGCACAGAAGCCAGACACTGTATTTTACTGAAGCCTGCCTGTAGTTCTCTAATATTAATTAGATTATTTTAAATGGCTATCAGGTTTTTTTGGGAAAGTGCTGTCTTTTAATTACTTGCTACTGTGAAAATATATGCATATAATTGATGATCAGTGACTGTGTTAATGAAAAATTCTTGCACTGTAATGAAGACCTACTTAGACTGCGAATCTTCAGCTGCGCTTTCTTCTGCAGCCTTTAACAACGGCCTTGCTAGCCCCTCCTTTTTATGATCTGTTTTGCTGTCTTATCCTCTGTCTTTCATGTCCCCAGAAAAATACGTGTGTAAATCAAGGAGAGGCTTCCACCATTCTCTTAATGTAAAACTTTAAGGATATTTGGCATGATTGAAGTGCTTCTTCTGAGCCTTAAGTCTTAACCTGATTAACAATATGAAAGACTATTCCTCAAAAGAGCGCTGCCAAAGGAAGCATGATTTCCGTTTCCAGTGTAATTGTCTGTTTGTGGCCCTCAGATGGTAACAGAGCTAGCCAAGTACTCAGACAGCTAGACAACACAATGGAGATGCTGCGATCCCAAAGGAAAAAATACATATGTGTTTTCTGGAGACTAACATGTATGTAAAGAAAGTGCAATGAGAAACATGGAACAGTAAAGATGCAACAAGAAGGGTCTGCTCTGAGAGAGACCTTATTGGGGGAGTCTCGATGCTCTTTTGTTGTTTTAGAGCAAACAGGACTCATCTCTCCTTAAATACAGTAGTAATTTCTATGAAGATCAAACCTGGCATATGGTCTTACTGGCTGGATTTTGCTCACAGTGACTCTGCGTGATAGCTGAAGAAATGCCGTTTACATAATACTCACCGAAACATATCCATTGACATTGCTGTTACAACAGCCTGTAAGCTTAATGATATGAAGACGTGCCTATTGATTACAAGGCAGTCTTTCTACAATCATTCCATATATCCTGCCTTTTCTACAATTTTGTTTATGTACTTTAGATCTTCTCACCTTTTAAACTCATTTTAAATTGCCATAGAGTGAAAACCAGAGGATTTGATTCTTGAGTGTTTAAAATAAAACCCTATTTTAGTCTTTTAAAAAAGTGAGGAAAAACAGGTCTATAGTCACCTGTCAGAAATTACCTGTACATCAAAGACTCGGGGGAACAAAAATATGGTCTTCCTTCTGTTGCTATTAATGCTCCTGTCTAAAGTCAAATGGGAAGTTTTGACCCATTTCTTCTCTACAGACGAGTGTCTCTTGTGGTGCTCTGAGGAGCATCGTGTGGAAGAGCTTGGGGGGCATCTTATAACTCATCTAAGAAGCATTGTGCAGGCTGAATTTCTGTCCCAGAGTGGAAAATGCAGACATCTGCTCAATGTGCAACTCCCATAAAGTCCGGGTAAGTGTTACAAAACAAAATATTTCCATTCAGACACAGCAAAAAGTGCTTTGTTTGGACTGCGAATATACTACCCATATAGACATTTCCAATCATGATTTGTAATATTTTCAGTCTCTCAGTTCTTTATCTGCTTCAGAAAAAGAAAAAAACACAGATATCAAAATACTGTATCTTGCCTAAGAGAGAATTTGTGATTGCGTATTTTTGGGATGAATTCAGATTTTGTCTTTTCATACAGCAATCCTTCCCGTTCTTTAGAATGACATAAATAAGACTGTTGTATGTCTTCTCAGAACTAGACCATTTTGCAGATCATTATTAACGGCCTTTTTTTTTTCCTTCTGTTTACTATGGTTGAGCGGCTTTGAGTGTTACTATTATGTCAATGTGCAAATAACATGCAGAGAACAATTAGGAGCCTACTGAAGTGAAGTTGCATTCTTGCTTTTACACACGCTCCCCTGCTAAAGGCCACACGAAGGCGTTCCAGGAAATCCCCCTGCCAAAAGAAAGCCTATTAGCATGCTGGGCTGCTGTCCAGGAGTAAAGCCCCAGACCAACGTAAAGCTGGGAAAGCAGTTTGTCTTGGGTCAGCCAAGATACAATGCCTGGGGAGGGACTGTCTGAAAATATGCGCTGTAGCTAGAATTAATCCGTCCAAATAATCGCCATCATCCTTAATATTAACATTTACTTCTAACAAATGCTTTAAGGAGGTGGCTGTTTTTTGTAGTTGGCCTTTTTGACTCAAGTTATTAAGCAATCAATTTCTGAAATCCCAAGGACGGGAAATCAATCTCACCAAGTGTTTCACTAACACAGAAGGGCTGGGATGGCCTATTTGCCTGGATGGCAGCAGTTAGGCAGGTGCAAGTGCTGTGCTTACTGGTGCACGCTCCTTTCAAAAAGCACCTAGGCAAAAAAATCTCCGTGAGCTAGCTGTGCAGGCCAGGTGGTGTTTCTCTGACTTCCTTTGCTTCCCTATATTCTGAATATTATTCTCAGGGGCTTCTGCTGCTTTCAGAGCTGCACAGCTGCTATTAAATCCAACTCATCTACCTGCATTTCCTATCAGATCTCTCCAGCTCACCTTCATGACTCGGCAGTTGTTCTGGAGCCAAACCAAACCTTGTCTCTTAACTGTTGGACTAATGCCTGTAACTTTGAACTAACAGAACCCAGCCTCAAGTCCAATAACTTCAGCAATGTTCAGAGCAGCTAGTTCACACATTGCTTTCCTATACAATCCTCTGACTGAAGGAAAGCAACAGTCAGAGTCAAGGTTACTAACACAATATGAGAGCAGCAATGAAAAAACAGTAACACAGTAAGAGCAGACACCCACAGGTGTCCTCTCAACCCTAAAGTGCACAGCATCGCCCTTTCCTTTCTGGGTTCGTCCCTGTGCTCTCCAAGCTCTCTGTTACCGCCGCTGCATTGCTGGCAAGGGCATGCTGACTCTAAAAGCTGTGTGCGAAGAGAGACTAATTGAAGCCTGAGGCAGTGTTATGTGGGGATACACCAGCCTAGAAGAAGAATAGCTATTGTTGTGTGGTACTCCATGTGGATGAACTGCTTCTTCTAGGAAACGGATAGAGCAGCCGCGGCAGTGCATCACAGCAGTGCTCTCTGCTCTGCCTCTGCAGGGCACGGCATGGAGGAGCACAGCACAAACACGCCAGCAGCACTCAGCGCTCCTGAAGGCACTAACACTGGACACAAAACCAGTTGTCGTACAAGAAGCAGAATGTGCAAGACCTCATTTCACACATAGCTGCGTCCTGAAGTAACCTCAGCTCCTCGCAGGGCAGCTGCACTAGAGCCCCGCTCCCTTTCCCAAGTATCTTCCCCAGCGCTCCCACCCAGCCACTGGCTCCCTCCAGTAACCCCACCAGCCCATCCACACCCTCTCTTTTGTAAAAGCAGTGGAAGGTGGCCTGCCAGGCAAGCAAAGGTGCCTGTAATGCTGCTCTGCAGCCATGTAAGGACTGATAAGCCTTTGCTAATGAGCTAATTCCTAATTAGCAAGTTCCTGCTGCTTTGGGAATGCAGGCTGCTTGCCCTCCCTCTTCCCAGTAAGTTGCCAATTTTCATGAAGTTTTAGGAATATAACATGCCTAAGATAGCTGCTCTTCTGTTCAATGTGGCTGAATTTGGTCAAGGAGTCAGTAAGTTATTAGGAGGAACTCTCAGATAAGCGGTGTGATCGCATGAGCCTTACTGCCTTCCCCACACCAGGCTGAAGTGACCTGCAGGCAGCAAGGGCAGAGCTACAGGACTGCAGCAAAGACTGAAATGCAGCTGCCTGAAGAGCGTTCAGGTATTTGTTTGTCTCTCAGTAAATGTAAATCCTAGTTCACAGCCTCTGCTACTACTCTGAGTGTTTGAAACCCCCTCACTTGTTGGCACCAGGTGTGAAACGAAGGCAGGTTTTCCTCCTTTCGCCTTCAGTAGCTTCTTCCCTAGAGCATACGAAGACATGTAGAAAGACAATGCCAAATTCCTGATAAGAGACATAACTTGTTTTTTAAGAAGTATATGAGAATTACTGTTCAGCCCAGGTGAATTTTATTTGCAGGTTCTTGGGATGCAGTAGCCCATGTCGTAGTTATGTAGCCTTGCAACAGCTTCTGGCTTGAGCAAGCCTTCCGCTGACTAGGTTGAAGCAAGTGACTCTAGAGAGGCTTGTGTGTAGGTTACTTTCCTATTTTTAAAAAGGGTTTCGATTAATGGAAAATCTAATAAAAACTCACGGCTTCATTTTGATCTTTGTTTTTAGAGCTAAATAGAGAAATAAGCCTGAAAGCTGGCTTGCATGTAAAGACTTACACTAAAAGAAGATGATCGTTTTGGCTTTGCTCCAGTTTGCTGCTGAAACAAGTCATACAAAAAAAAAAAAAGAACTTTGTGGTTTGAAAACCAGTGGCTCTCTAAAAATACGAGAGATTGTTCATCTCTTTGTATCCTGTTTGTGAGATTGTTTGAATAGCACGTAGCAGCAGAGTGTATGTTAGCAATTATATGGCAAAGAAACAGTTCAGATGATAAAGTATATTTCTTAGCAATTACTTGACTTTTTTTTAATCTAGTATACAGCCACGAAATTGCTCAATTCCAGTTTCAGTTCAAACGCTACCTTAATGAAAGTCAACAGAAAGACAGACAAGAAGTAGCTGAGTTGAGACAGATGTCCTCTTTGTGTTCTCTGGTAATGTAGCACAAATCTAAATGGGGTCTTGGTCAGTTAGTAGAGGATCTAATATGCTATAACGAAATGCATAGTTAATTGACACTTATAACTGAAAATTTTAAGATGGTGCTTTGACTTCATTGCTTTTTTTTTTTTTTTTTTTTCCCAAAGAGAACTTTTTTAATGAAGGAACTTTCCTCCTCAGAGTGTTCTTTGCTTGCTCTCCTCATGTTTTTTACAGAACACGTAAGGCCTATATCCTGTCTATAACTGCTATCAGTGAGAGGAGAGTTAGCAGGAGACCTTGCAGACTGGGCAAATGCCTGGGTGCAGCCAGGCAGCCACTCCATCCTCACCTTGCCACCTGGGCAGGGCCTCAGCTCCGCCTTGCTAGAGCCAAGAATACAGCAGCAAGACGATTACCTAACGTGAAGGCAATACACAAGTAACCGTGACCAGTGCGCTACTAGTTACTGTACAGAGATAGTTTGCTTCTTGCAGGTCAAAACCCTGGAAACAAAAAGTCTGGGCATGCAGCTGGTGGGAAAGAAATAGTAAAACGTTTATGGGAAAGGAGCCTCTTGTTATTGCAGTCTTTGGGCTTCCCAGGAGGTGACAGGACGCTGTCTGGCAGGACTGTGGCTCTGATAAAGACCTCTGGTCAAAAACAGTGTTCTTAGCTGGTGAAGAGAAGGAGGTGAGTTGTGGTTTAAACTAGTTCTTCCCGACTTGCTTTGACTAACTAATAAACATTTTACAGGGTGGAATAGGTAAGACATACAGATATGTATTCGCTTAATTTACAAAGCCTGGAAAAATTGCTGACCTTCTGAATTAGTTACTATGCCTGTGAAGCAATAAAGCTGATAAACAAGATTTGTAAGCAAACTTCTAATTTGCAAAAGGCATTATTAAGCTGTAGCTTTTGCCTGCAGAATGCACTGTAAATCAAGAAAGAGACATGATAAATTTGACTTCAGGCTGAGCTCATCAATAAAGGTGTATTTCAGAACTGTAGATTTTGCTGTCTTGCTTATAGCTGATCTCACTCTTGAAGTAGCTGGAAGTGACTTTGGTGACTCCTCTGGCAAAGAACAGGCTTGAACGCTTTCCTCTTCCCTCTTACATGAGGAAGATGCAATCCAAAGTGAAAAGGAGACCAGATGGAAAGTATGTGTGCATTATGCCAATTGCAGAGCAAAAAAAACTCACTAGTAAGCCTAGGTGTATAACTCCATTGACTTAGGTTAACAGCCTATGCATGAGGCCAGGTATTTTATGATAATGCTGCAGGAATGACCCGGATTTCTGTCCATGTTTTTTATGCTCAAGTAATGAGGAAGTCTGTTTTACTTCTGTGGCCTGGCTCGGATGAGGCACTCAAGCTCCCCTGAGTCATGATGGTGGTTCATACTACAGTACGGCATATAGCATATGATTTGGCTTAGATTTTAACTATTTGAATATGCGTTATGTTTCATGAGACCAGTGTTTCCTCAGTACTTAAGGTAGTTTCCAGTGTATCTTGTTTCACATGTACATACACACACACAACCCCCAGAAAACAAAACATGAGTGTGGGCATTTGAAAAACATACGTTACATTTAAATTTGATATGGACCAATGGTGTGTTAGCAGCTTCTCTTTGGCGGTCTGCAGGATGAATTGAAATATTTTCTGCAATCAGGAGTTTACAGTCAAGGGACAGTGAAATCGGAGCACAGGCGCTGCTCTGACCTCTCTGTTGCAGGGCCGACAGGAAACGGATGCAACGAAAGCCAAGGGACTGAGTGGTGGTGGTTGGCATGTGTCGCGAGCGGGTAATTTCTGCATAGATTAGTTTTATTAAGGAGAAGAGATTTTACTGCCTGAGGGAAAAAATATTCTGGACTAAAGACTGAAACCACAGGCAGAAATGAGTAAATGACAGAAAAACACAGTCCTGGAGAGTGATCGGCAATAATGAGGTAACAGCCACCTGAGGAGGTGTATAGACAAGAGGGAGAGAGAGGCAGGGCATGTTTCGAAAGTAGACGTTAGTTCCCCCATAGCTGAGGAGGTTTAGCAGGGGGTGCAGCTGGCTGCACAAAGAGGCCCTCCTGGGGCTGTGGGGCTGGGGATAGGGCTGGGGCTGGTGGTGCCTGGCTTGTCCTGAGGGATGGTGGGTTTTGGGGTGGTGATAGGGGAGCGATTACTTTAAGTACTTCCAGCAAACATAATTTGGTGCGAGCAGATTTTAGAGCAGTGGCATGATAAAGCTATTCATGTTATTTGTGAGAATGGGTCCTCGTGCTCTTACCTGCTGGCTGTGGCCATTTGTCAGCAGCAGATACTGAGGAGGAAGAATGGACCCGGTCTCATTAGAGCTGCCACTTAGGGATCAAGGCTTAGAGGACTGCAGATAAATGCCTTCTATTTTGGGTGCCTATGTGAGGCACCCACCAGCTGATGTTCAGTTAAATTTAGTCTTATTTTCTTAGCCCGAGTACCCACAGCTTCCACTTCCTTGAGGTTCATTGATTTGAATTTGAGCTTGAGGAACTCGGACTGTTTGAATCTTAAGCAGTGTAGAAGCTTTCTGTTTTGTTTTTTTTGTTTGTTTGTTTGTTTGTTTGCTGGTCCTTGAACACTGGTACTAGTTAAAACTGATAATATTACATAGATCTATTGAAATGAAAGAGTAAAAAACCCACTCTTTTCTATGAAGTAGCTACTTTTGACAAATCACAACAATTCTTTTCATACATTACCACGTCATCCCTTTCTAGTCTTTTTTTATAACCTATATTTTAGCCTTAAGCAACAGCTAGGATTAAAATTAATGAGTTGGTTCCAGAGCAGGCACCACTGTGTCACTGCTAATTGCTATCAGGTTCTTCTTTTACCTTCAGAGCTTTCCTTCAGCAAGCCGAGTATTAGAAATTAGAGGTAGCTGATAGCTGAGCTGGAAAGTTTTCTGATGCTGTGTGAGCTAGACAAAAAAAAGCAAAGGAGTGTTTATGTTTCCTTCCACCAGGATGAAAACCCAGCAGGATGTGGTAATAATCAAGATGAGATAGCATCTTGTGTGTACAGTTACACAGGAAAAATGTCAGGAGCTAAGAGGTTGAAAAAAGTTTAAAAAAGCAATCAGTGGCTAGAACTGAAGCCAGCCAAATTCCAGTGGGAAATAAGTGACCTCCATGTTAGCAGCAAGGGTGGTTTAAGCAAAGCAGCATACATCCAGGGTCAGGCATGGTTGCCTGGCCAGGACGAGCCAGACCTCTCTGGAGCAAGTGCTCTACTGAATCTGGAACGGGGGGGAACCAACACAGCGTCTAATAAGCCTGAAACAAGGCTTTTCTTTTTACTTCTTTTTCTATTTTTTTTAGTCAAAAAATGAGTCTAGTACATCGTTATCTTAAAATGAGGAAACAGTTTCTGATTTGAATAATGTATGAACATGTGTGCCTGCTAACTGTACCTAAGGATGCTTTAGGGCTCAACAATTATAGGTGGAAGGAAAAGCAGCCCTAAAAGTGGAGTAAACTCTGAGCGCTTCCTGTGCGAGCGCTTCCTGCACTGCTGCTAGAGCCACAAGGCAGCGACTGGGAGCGCTTGGTGACCGTGCACAGGCTTGCAGCAGCTGGACCTCACCGCCCAGCAATTCCTCTGTTGTGAGAAAGGTGCCCTCGCAGGAGGGAAAAGGTGTGCATCTGGCTGCCTTGCCAGGAGGGAGGGCACCCGGGTACACACAGGTGTGCTTTCGATTCTTGGAACGGTGTCTTAGCTTAGAAACAGCAGTCCCTTTCGCTGGAGGTTTTCGCTTGTGTTAAACCAACCGATTTGTGTTTATCAGAAGGGGAAAATGAGCTCATTCAGCACCAGGAATTTTAGTTTAATTTCCCCAAGATTCTAGGCAAGGGCATAAGTAAAAATTTAATTTACAGGACTCCTAAGCGCCATCATCTTTGGCACAGTCAAGTTCAAGTCCTGGCAGATGGCTTAGGTGAGAAAGTGGTGACCTCTCCATTTCATGTGGTCTTTTAGGGAATATGAATTTTAAATTATGAAGAGTTACTGAGCTCAATATAGAAACAATTCAGAAACCTGTGGTACACAGTAGCCCTTCTAGCCCTGGATGCTCTACAGAAGACTGTTCACTGCCTTTGGCACAAAGTTTCACATCGAGACTTGAGGTACAGACGATGACACTGAAGCTGTTCTGTATTACTCTAGCAGTGCCAAAAGGTTTGAGGTGGGAAGGAGTGAAATATATCTTCCTAAAGGACAGTCTGGGTGCCTAAAGCAGTGTGAAAGATTTAAATGTGAATGAAAATCAGTCTTTCTTCCGTAAGTACTTTTTTAACAGATCCTAGAGATTATGGAATGCTGAGCTAAAAATGACTTTTCTGCTAAGTTCAATGACAAAAATCTGTTGCCTGATGGCACCAGCATCTTAGTTTTTAAAAAAAGAGCTGAGCCAGTAGGCCGAAGATTTGAGGGTACTTCAAAAGGAAAGAGCATTGCCAAAAGATGATCATTAAAGCAGATTTCAGCAGAGGATGCAAACATATTAAATCTCCAATTTATCAGCTAGGCTGCTTGCCAGCACTGTACAAAAAGCTCTGAATTACATTGTGATGACTGTCCTAACAGCTCTCCATCCCGCCTATCTCTCTCTCTTACTCCTGAAGAAAAACCCTGGCCTATTTGAGTGCTCAAAGTAATCTTATGATCAGATCAGGAGTGTGAGGAGAAAGTGTTGTCAGTGCTCATAAATAGACTGTAGGACAGATACCGTTTTGACTCGCCAGCTCTGAGAAGACCCCTTTAGCGCTAACTCAAATGTTTCTTGATAGATAGTACAAAAAAGCATGACATGGTATATATGGAAACGGGAAGTACTTTATGGAAAACGTGTAGATCTTGGCAACAGTTGGGGCTTCCTGTGAAAATTCTGTGCCTTAGTTTGCCTTTGTAGTTTCCATTTCATTGTTCTTAAAATTCCTGGGGACACTTTTACTGCTGGCTGAATTGTCTGAACTCATACCTAAGAAGAGAAATGTGATGGCACAGAGTTAGGTCAACACATACATTATGCTCAAGATCTTTATGGGCAAAGAGGAAAAATAACTTTATATATAAAGTGAGGAATTGATTGCTGGTATCACTGAAATCTTAACAGCCTAACTCAAGAATCACTATTAGTCTAGATCTAATTATTACCAAAAAAGGAAGAATAATAATATAGTTAGGATATTTCTATATGAGAGGAGGAAAACACAGTCTCAGTAACAGTAATAATACAATTAAATTTGTAATGCACACATCAGTCAGTTTCCGTCCCTTTTTCCATGGTGGTGTGCTCTCCCATTCCCAGCTCCTCTGGGTCCTGAGGTCAGGAGTTTCGCTCTGGTGGTGGTGGCAGTGTCACAGGGAGCTGTCGGCGTCTGGAGTCCCTCACCAGCAGGAATATCATATTCATGGTGGTGGTTTCTTCTTCCACAGTCTAGGATCCCTTTGAGGTCATTTTTTCTGTTTGCTAATATGCATTTGCACTTTTCTCTTTCTTCATTGCTCTGCAGCTCCACATTGCATCCGAGTTTACTGTATACATTTGAGATGCTTTCATGTATGTTAGGTACTATTTCTTCTCTTTGTTACCCCAAAACCCAGCTCCAGGTGTGCATTTGTTTAACTGGCCACAGGTGAGCTGTTTGTAGCCATGAGGTCTCCAGGGCCAGCCTGTGCCCCACCTCTCACCGTCCCACGCCTGCTCCCTGTGCCACTGCCTGTGTCATCCCTTTGCAAGCCTCCTCTGCCGTACCAGGCCTGCGTTTCTCTACACTTCATCAGCCGCGTTAGTCCTAAATGTCTCACTCTGCGTAAAATAAGTAGTTGTTGCTGCTATCTATATAAAACTGTCGTGTACCATAAAAAGATAAACAAAAGTAAACTAAATTAGCCATAGGCACCTGGCCAATTAGGGGAATTGCTGCCACTAAATTGCTGAGCCAAGTTAAACAAAGCTGCAGGCAGAGCAAGGAAAGCTGAGACGGAGCAGCCTGACAAGCCTCGGTCCTGAGGCCTTGCAAACTCGGTACAAAGCTTATGGTCCATTGCTAGCAATGGCAACAGAGTATTTACAGGGCAACACGGTTACTCATAGGACCGGTAGCTGGCAGGAGCATGAGCTTATCAGTGGCCTGCAGGTTCCCATCTGTTAAGTATCACCAACCTGTCATCTGTAGAGTGGTTTCTCTTCTTTCTTCTAACCAGAAATTTCATCTTAGAACTGGAAAAAAACGCCCCAAATGCCTTTCAAGGGTATGTTGGTGGAAACTGCCCTGGGGGCTGGGAAGAGGGGGCAGAGAGCGAATATGGCATTTTAATGTAGTGGCAGAGTTCTCATAAATGTGCGTTAGCAAAAAAACACCCAACCAAAGATGTTATGATGTTGACGATTATTTTTTACATGTAATACAACATTTCTCATTTGCCTCAATCTTTGGTGAGGAGAGCACAAAGTAAATGCTCTTCACTTCACGAGACACTTGAAATCATAAAGTGTGCCATTTTTGATTGAATAACCACTTTCAGATGACTACTGAAGCTAAAAGGCAGGCTGAAGATGGTGGAGGGGGGAGAGATTGCATTAGCAACTGCAAATGAACAGGTATAGCATTTCATAATTATGGCAATTATTTCATAAATATGGCAACTGTTAGGCCCTCATACTGTGTGTGTGTTTTTTTTTTTTTTTTTAAAAGCTGTTCCCACATTTGAAAAAGGCTTGGGCATCGTCATAGAGTGTGCTTAGCAAGCATGCTCCTTCAGTTTGTTCTCAATTTTCATAGGTATAAATCAGAGTAAAATTTCAGTGGTTTGTTTTCCCCTCTTCTAGGACCTCAGCCACTTCTTAGATACAAAGAAGAAATAGGCAGGCAATTCCACTATTTTTCACTGGCCAAGTTTTTACCCTTTCTTTTAAAGCAGCTGCCCACAAGTCTTCAAATGAGGCTCTATCCTTGTGAGCTTACACAGCTGTAAGCCAGGTTGACCAAAGAGTGCAAGATATGACTTGAGCACCATAATGGTGCAGTGGTTAGTGAAAGGCAGGGACTAATGGTGTCAAACATCTGGCCACAGCTTCAGAGCACCTGGCCTTGCCCAGCAGGACCCTGCCCCTGTCCTGGCTGGTGATATACTTCCCCATGGTCCTATCTGATTACAGTTTGGTCAGAGAGGTAAATCGGAGATGTAGGTGACAGTAATCCCTGAAAGAAAAACCCTGAAGCTGTACAAGTTGTCTCAGTTATTAGTTCTGTTTAGTGAAGTGCTGCCATGCAATTAATCGTATTGCCTGGGAAACAACAGCATGTTTCTTTGAAGGTAATATTTGATGATCAAAAGCCCCTAAAACCTTCATCAATCGTTTTGACTCTCCCAGATATTAGGCAAGCATTAGCTGGTCAAAGATGATTTTCAATTTTCAGGCTCCTTACACTCACAATAATGCAAGCCTACACAAAGGATTTGCTCAGTGAAAGAGCAATATATTAAGCTCTCCATTTGGCTGACAAATATATGTGAAATATGAAATGATGGCAGGCCTCATCTATTTCTTAATTTTATGAAGTTAAGGAATTAGTGTAACCTTTCTAGCATTCTTCAAATGTATGCTTCAGTCATGTGTTTTTGGATACCTCATGTTTTTAAAATAAGTTCTTTCTCGTAGCTGGCCAGTTAGCAGAGAAAAATAGCAAAGCTGTTCATCACTTACTGAGAATGAGATAAGTGTATCTAATATAGGACCTATTTATCTTCATTCAGGTGTAAAGTTGCAATCATTTTTACATTAATCCCTAGGGTCCTATATTTTCTTTTCTTTCGGGTGTTATCTGTTCACATGTATACTTGTCTAGAATAGTGAATGGTCACATTTATTTTCCCCAGAAAAATATGTCCATCATAGCAAGACTTCCATGAGATTTAGAAAAATCACATAAGCCCTTAACAAAGTCTATTCTACTTCACTCATAAAGTGAAAATTTGTACTAGAGTAAAATGGGGACAAGTTTTTATGTTCAGGCAGGTATGTAGAAAGAAGTGTTATAGTCCAAATATTCCATGTAAATGGTTCTCAAACTGAACAGCCACATAAGGCAGGTATTCAAGGCCAAACAGTTTCAGAGGCTGCAATTTTCATAATTTGGTGTGTGAGACTTTTCTGGATTAAAAAATATGGATCTTTCAAAATGCTTCGTGTTGATCATCCTACAGGTTGCCTACAGGCAATCCACAGTCTTCAGTTGTTTAGAAAAATCAGCGCCTATAGCCTGAAAACTTCAAATGTTACATTTTTCCAAAAAGAAAGAGAATGAAGAGATTAACATTTTTCCCGTATAATGTAGCTGAGTTCTTTCGTCTTGAGATCTCTGCGAGAAACACTGAGGATTGTGGTCCTGCTCCTGTGATGGGAACTCCCATGTCTTATGTGGCTTTCCAGAGGGGGTAAAAGCTTTCACCGCCACAAGAATTAAGTCTGTAGCACCAGAAAGCTCCATGAAGATCCTGAACTGCAGTATTACACAGGCAGCAAACATGAGCGAGACTCGAGGAGTAACTACATAAGATTGCAGCCTGCTTTTTGAGTGCACTGAATAAAAGTCAACTTTGAACCTAAACCTATTTAATCACATTAGTTGAGTTCATTGCCATGCTAATATCTCCTGCCTCTCAGCAGAATTCGTTAGCTTAGTTTCAAGGCACTCTAACAGTATTTTATCCTGTGCAAGATAAAACCTTCTTCTGGTTAGCTCAAACTATGGGTGAAACAATCTTCTATATGACCGTGTCCTCAGTTGATGCTTCATAGAAGCAAGCTGAGGAAATTTTTAGTTCAAAGAGACTGTAGATGACTAAAAGAATCTCAGAAAAGTTTGGATACTCATTTATTTCCATCTCCATTACAAGAGGAAATTAAAAACTGCTGAGCAGGATCCCGTTACTGAGAGGAGCTCACTTTTTAGCATAAAAAAGTAGAGAGTTTTATGTAGAGACGTATGCATGTATCTTGTACTGCTTGTGTACAAAAAAATAAACAGACTCCTAAATAAAGGTAGCTGATATTTGGAAACCGTGTAGTGAAGGAATTGTGGTGTTATTCTAAACAATGATAGAGAAGGAGAAAGAAGCAAGAAGTTCTTTTTCTTCCCCTGAACTGAAGTTGCTAGTGCTATGAATGTCTGTCTACACTTCACTTATCTGATGTAAGAATATGAATTATCTTTATGTAGCTTTGGCAACTGCAAACTCAGTTTTCATCATCTGTTTCATTTGTCTTTTCTGTTGTATTTTTACCCACATACTGAATTAAAATCCCAAACGTTAGTGACACAGAGTCAAGAATAGTAAATGGAAAACCCCTTGAACCCCTGAGCTGGATTTTACCTGGGCAAAACTATTTATTAGCAAGTATAAGGTGTCATGATAAGGGAAACTGAATGGCTATAAAAGTGCAGGTTCACTCTCCCCAAGGAGCTGTTAGATCTGCTCTGATGGGAGTTAACCCTAGGCGCACCCCAGGCTGCAGGAGCTGGAACAGGAACCTCTGCATACAGAAGTTTGTTGTCTCGACAGCCAGCACACGTAGTGATTTGCCTTTTTAATTAAGGACAACCATGCTTCAACAGATGTGTGGGTGTGTATGTATGTTATGTCTAACGCATAACAGTGTGCCTCCCACAAATGGTCAGTGTGTTTCTGGAGTACTGGAAGAGGGAGGGGTGAGACCCTCTGCTACTTGTGAAAAAGTAGAAGATCAGAATATGTGCCAGGAGTGAAAATAAAGCTACAGCCTATATACACCCAATAAAGCTTAAAGTAGAGTGGGCAGACTGGATAGGAATAGAAATGCAGGAATAAGACCAGTGTTAGTGGGGCAAGTGGAGAAATTTAACAGATCCTATGATGGTCTACCTATGGTCTAGAGGAAGAAGAAGAAGCAGCTATCCTACTTGTGTATTTCCCAGGACTGTCCATCTTTGGAGAACGGGCCACTAAAAGATATGCTAAAGAAGGCAGAACGTGCCTGACGAGCAAAACGTTAAGGGTATGGTCAATGGCTTAAAGACAACCAAGTAGTAAGAGAAGACAAAGAGTAGTTTCTTGAGAGATAACTTTTAAAGGCATCTATAACCAGTAAAGGATCCTGGTGAGTATGGCAGTGTTAAAGCAGAAAAGCTGAAAATTGGTCTGGGATAGATCAAAGACTGAACTGGGAGGATGGTTCGAAAGCACTGGAGGACTACTGAAAAAGAAGAGAGAGGAAGGATGGAGATAACATGAGAAATTAGGAAATAAAGCACATTGTGAAAGGTATGTGGGAGAGAGAAAATCTACCAGAATAAAAAATTAAATAAAACGTGAGGAAGAGAAAATTAAAAAATCTAGAGAGTTTGTTGAAGTATTCCAGAAAATTAGGGAAATATAATGGCATCTTACTCTGCACTTGAAGACTAACTCATTTTTATCACTTTTTATTATTCTGAAAGCATTATTATGCTTTATTGACCAGAAGATATAGAACCTGAAGGAAACTCACTTTCAAGGATAATTGTTAAAGTTCAAGGTTCATTCATCATCACGTTATCATTTTGTTATTACATTAAAGATATTCTAAGCTTGTCCCAGTCTATTGAAGGTGCTAAGAAAAATTGCTATGCAAGGGAGGTACAGAAGATCTCTTCATTATACTATGCAACCTTCTGTGAAATTTTGCTGTATATAAACTAAAATTTTATTCCTTGTCTTCTTTCGTAATATATATGAGAATCTATTTGTTCCAGAAGTGTCACACCCTGTGATTTTTAGTTTATTTTTGTATTCATTATTTCTGCTGTAAGGCTGGAAAGCTATTATCTTTGTTTTGATAAAAAAAAATTCACTTAAAGACTAAGTGCAGACCTGATTCGTACAGCCAGCTTCAAAGCTTTATGATGAAGTGTAACAGAGAATGATCTGTACCAGAATCCTTGTAATTTAAAAAGTGCTGTGGAATTCTCCATTTAAGTTTTTGATGTTCGTGGCAATGAAAGCCTAAAATATTGTCACAGTGTAAGATCCGTAATACAGTACCTGATCTTTCAGTCCTTCAAAACTCAAACTTCACTTAGCCAAAGGGAGGTCTTATATAGTGAGAAAGTGACATGATTGCAGATGAAATCTAGAGCACCTACTATATATGTATACTGCAATTTACGTACTGAAATGCCTACAAATGACACGCTTGATGCTGAGAGGGCGATCCAAAGCGGGAAAATTGACTGCTTACCTCTGTATCCTGCCAGCAAGGGAGCGAGAGAGAGATGCATCTGAGGGGCAATTCAGAGTTTACACACTGAACGACGCTCTCTTTAAGGCCAGTTTTGCCTCAGTCCTTTGCCCCTTTGCTTTTCCGGCCTTTGTTATCGCTCATTGCCCCAGACCCTCCTCCCTGCAGACAAAAAATGGCCAAGCGAGTTCATTTGAGCTATCATCAACGCATTTTCCTAGCTGTAGGTAGGTATTTATTCTGTTTGTCCAGCAGTATCGACAGGTAGCCTGTAGGAAGGCAGGTTGCAATGAGTTGCTTTCTGATGGCAGAGTAGGTAGATTTTTGGTTTTAGACAATTAAAGGCAAGTCCTGTGTTGTTGTCCTTGCCTGGGGTGGGGGCGTGTAGCAGAGACCTTGGCCGTGGCGGGAAAGACTGGCTCACTGAGAAACGTTCGTGGTAGCAGTGGTTAGGGTAAAATATCTTTGTGCCATTGAAT
This sequence comes from Struthio camelus, assembly GCF_040807025.1. Taxonomy (NCBI): domain Eukaryota; kingdom Metazoa; phylum Chordata; class Aves; order Struthioniformes; family Struthionidae; genus Struthio; species Struthio camelus. Next base: position 51,236,344 of record NC_090982.1, read on the forward strand.
ATAATGCTCTCCCCCCTGTGACAGTGGTTCATTTCAGGAGCAATGTAGCTACCCGAATGCAGGACTGTAAACATACGTTCTAGCCGTTTAGGCACATTTTAGGTAAAACCTCTATACTTTATATGTTTTATATTTAGTAATTTGAGCCAGAACCGATTTTTAACACACAGACTTTGTAAAAGGCAAGTGGCTGGTATATTTAGATGTTTTAAACCCCATGGAAAGGAAGCTCCTTATTGAAGTGCTATTTAAAATAAAGCTTGGTTTTGAAGGACTGCAAAAATACGAGTTTCTCCGGAATGCTTCTCTTTCATGGTAAGTATTTGAAGAACAAAGTAACAAACCAGAATTCAGTACTTAGTTAAGTATCAAGAAGAGGTAGGGGTGTGTGTGTGTGGGCATCTTTTTAAAAATATGATTGTAAAACCTCACTTTGTGTCTGAGTGAGCAATGGGAAGGCAGAGGAGGAAAGCCGTGCAAGTTTGATTTTTTTCAAGGCACAATAAAGCCCATATGCAAAATGCAGAAATACAGTCCTTATCTGTTACATTTTTTTTAACATTTATCGTTGAGGAGACTGTAACTTCTCTTTTTACTCTGAGGATCTTAAAGAAGAAAAGCCAGTTAATGGTGTTCTCATTGAAAGTGATATTTTGTCTTTGTAGTTCCACAAGCTTTGTCCTTGAAGAGCAGATAACGTTCATACCATTATTTTTCTAACTCATTATCTCATATCACTAAGTGAATGTGATCATAATTGGACTGCATATATTTTTTCCCAAAACTATTCAGCTGTTTCATACCACTTTTCTGTAAATGTGCTTTGTCAGTTTTGCTATAAAATATGCATGAAATGTTTATGCAAATTTTCAGAGGGTAATAACTTTCAAAGATATGCAATTTAATAGGATGGCTGCAGCCCCGGCATCTCTCGTTCACTTGATAAAAGAAACAAACTGCAAAGGTGGCCTTATCCCTCCTTGTGTCCTCTGCTCCATGGAGCAGCCCCTCAGCAGTGTTAGGGCAGTCTTTGAGCTGAGCTCTGCTGAAGCCAGTGGCCTCAGGAGACCTCTCAGTTCCTGAACTGTCTCGAGAGAAAAAATCCTCTGCTCTGCAGTTACTCAGCCTGCAGGAAACCATGAGGAAGCCACCGTGGCAGGTCCAACACTTGAAAACTTCTGCTGGGGGCAGCAAAACAAACCAGGGGGCTGTCACTACCATTTTGTAGAGGTAGCTGTGGGGAACCAGGATTGGCAAGTCCGTATCTCCCTGACCACGGTGTGAACTACTTACTGTCTCTTGTGTTACAGGTTTTTGAGTCGCCCTAAGGTATTTGGCTGTGCTTGTGGCTGGTGGGTGCGTGGCTATGGCAGGGGGGCTGTAGGCCCTCATGGACCATGAGTTATAATAAGGTCACCTCGCACAAGGTTCGGACTCAAAGTGATCTTTCCCTTGTGTTTCAAACACAGTTAGCAGTCTGCAGTTAGTAAAGGACTAAGAGGGACAGGGCTTGGTGCTGATAATCTAATTTGAGAGGGCTAATATCTTCTGAAAGGTGCCTGAATGGGGTCTGCAGGATGAAAATGCGGTGGCATCAGGCATTCTCATTCTTGGCAGACCAGTGTGTAATTGGTTTATATACTGCAGGTATTCATGCAGTTTTAAAAATAAATGTATCTTAAATGCATCACTACTTGATGCTTCTCATTCCATGAGTAAAAATAGTTAGTTGTTAGCATTTTTTTTTTTTTACATTTATATTCCTCCTGATTGGAAATTTGGCTGAAAGAATATAAAGAAAATAGATGAATGGTTAATCCCATGTAGGTTTTTTGTTTTTTGGTTTGAAGTTGCTCTGATAGGCATGATGCAAGCTCGGAGACATAGGAAGCTGTAATAGCCCCTGTTGTACCACCGCACCCTTCTCCTTTCCCCTGCCAGTTACGCAGAGAAGAGGAAGTTAAACCAGTGATGGGCTGATAAACAATAGCCAGCAAAAGGCCGTTGCTGCCAGAGCATCATGTCTCTTGTGTCCTGGCCACCTCCAAAGTGACAGCAGTGGATAACCAAGGAGAGCAGTGGCGTAGTTGTACGGGGGAAGACTTCTTCCCAGAAGAGCCTGGGCACCAGGCTACAAGGATGAGGGAAGATAAGGATGGCTATTGGAAATGAAACGGTCCCATTTCACTCTTTACTGACCATGTTCTGTCATGGGCATGGGTCAAGGCAGAATACAACTCCTTTATCGCTTGCAAAGTGTTTCGCCTATCATTTTTCTATGCTGCCTCATAAATATTTTAAGATGAAGTCTATCAGAGGAGTCCTTTAGAAAATAATATACAAACCACATTAAGGAAAATTACTGAATGGGTGTTTAATTTATGGTCGTTTGCTGAGGGCTAACGCCCGCTCACCAGGAGGTTCTCAATAACCCTTTGCATCTCTGTTGCTCACTTGCAGGTTGTCCAGTTGTTCTGGCAGAGGCTTTTAATTCCACATGGATCACATTTTTCAGGCCTCTGTTCATAGTATTTGACATTGGGTGCTGCAAGGCGCCATCAGGAATGAATTCGTTCTGCTCAGAGTCTGTAGTTAGCATCCCAGAAAAACAGCTGTGATTAGCCAAATCAAAGTCTTTTAGAGGCAGCAGCCATAGCCCAGCTGAAGTGCTGCAGCTGATAGGGCCCGAGTAAAATGTTAGCCTTGCTTTAATCAGTGGCTGGAAGAGATGATTTTATTTAGTGCATGCAGTGCATAATTGCACTGTCTCTTACAGACTGACTCTCTGCGAGGTAACAACTGGGGGTGTAAGGCGAGGTAGGGGAGGAGTTGCTTGTGTTTTTTTTTTTTTCCTAGCTACTTGCTTCTGTACTCCACGTCAAATTACAACAAAATTGCTGATTCCTCTCAGCTTGGTACCAAATGACCCTCAGAGGCAGTCGGACACAAATACGGCGTTTGTGCTCAGCGTGTGGCAGTGTCTGAAGAAGCAGCGCCCACCTAGGCTGGTGGCTGCTGAGTCCCCGGCAGCAGGGAGGCTCCCACTTGCCTGCTCCCAGCAGACAAGGGGATGGAGGAATGGGGCTCCATGTCTGTCACCCTCAGCCTCGCTGACCTGCCCAATTTTTGGAGCAACCCGATACCGCAGGTTTGCAGCATGCTGTTGCACACCGCAACGCTTTGCACAGGGCAGACCAGTTTGCAGGGGTGACGGGGTTATGACTGCAGCTAGTAGGCTGCAATGGTAAAAAGGGGAAAGCTTCTGGGATTGAAATGATGTTAAAAATTAAAACCTGATTCAACAAAACCAGGAAAAGTTATGGCAGGAAAGTTGCCTTTATTTTTTATCAGAAGTGAAGTTCGTTTTTCATTGGAAAGGTGCTGACTCAATGTCAGAAATTGTTTCCAGTTGTGCTAAGACAAAGCCTAAATGTTCTTCTCACACCCACCCACCCTCCTCTCTCTCTCTCTTGCATGTGCGCGCGCACACACACACACACACACACCACCAATGCCCTTGGAAATAGGCTTTCTCTAGATGTTACATGATCCCAAATTCTTGATTGCAGATATCAGTATCTCTCCCCCATATACAAACAGCAAATTATAAGAGGAAAGAGAGGAAAGCTTTTTTTTTTTTTTTTTTTGGTAATCCTTCATCTCTCTCAGCCTCTCAAAAACTTAAATAACGGGTTTTGTTATGGAAATCATAAGCCTAGCAGACATATAGACTTAGCTATGGTAAAGCAAACAAAACAAAAACCCTGGGATATTGAAAAGGAATGCATTGCAATTTTGAGAAGTATGACATTCTGGTTTCTGATTTCATGCTCATTCGTTTCATGCTCATGATTCATTATTCTTTTTACTTGCCTACAACTAGTTCCTACTTGCAGCCAAGTATACTGTTTTTGCAGCTGAGTATCTCAGCTGAGTCTGGACTATATGAATAGCAGCTAATTTGGATGTTTGGTCCTTGACTTCTAATGATTTGATTTCTGCTTCTTGAAATTTCGTCAATTAAGAATGTAGAAACCCCTCTCTTGGGTCTCCTTGCAGTGTCCCTGAGCTTATGACATTGATTAAATCTTGTCTGATAAGAAGTTTTTGAATATATAGATGAGACTTAAGTACAAAATCCTAATATTTAGTTTTAATATCTATAAAAGTCTGTGTTATTAAAAAACAAAAATTGCATTTTTTGTGTCTTCAGAGCAAGACCTTGTCAATGGAAGACATTTTAAACATCCTGTGGAAAAGTAGTAAAAAGGAAAATTCATCAAATAAAATTGCTTTTTTCCCCTCTGAATTTAAGATAAATGATATTTACAAAGTAAACAGTTTGGACTTAACCTGCCTCCTTTTTAAAACTAATGAATTTCTCTTTCTGTGAGTAGTTAAAAGCCAGAGTGTATCTAAATAATAGGGTGAGTTCTAAGAAACAAAGCAAAACTCGAAATTCTTCTAAAAAATGACAGCTCTTACAGTCTTGTTGTTATTGTTATCCAGAGGGTGCCATGAATTAAAAAACATTATTCTGCCAGAATACATAGAAGATTATTTTGCCATCTACATGCTCTTTGTTTAACTGATGACCCATTTAAAGGAGCTATAATTGACTCTTGTTTAGTTAGACAGGTAGGTGATGTCAAGCAGAGACAGGGTCTATGATTATGTCTTTCATTTTTGACTGCTTAATTGTTTATAGAAAATCCTTGTGCTCTTTCATCTTACCAGTCTCTCTTTCTCTCTTCATTCTTTTCTTTCTTCTTTCCCTATTACTCTATTTTAATTTTTACATCTTTGATTTTTCGAATCAGATAAGTCTTCCCGGCATGCAGTTACAGTTTAGAGGGCAAAATGGAAGTGTTTAGTTCTATCTTTTTCTTTCTTTGCTAAAAGCATGTAAGACAGAATAAATCATTCTTCAGTTCAATTTTACCCAACAGCTGCAGTGATAGAGAAGTAATAGTAACATAAAAATGTAACTCTCAAATAGTCATTTCTAGCAGATGATGATACATTAAACCTCTAGTTGTGTCGGAAATGTAAAGATGTTGTCATTATTCTCCTTTACTTGCCTATGACTGATTCGGCTTTGCAACCCAGTATATTGCTTTATCAACTATCTATCCATCTGAGATTGATCTGTGGCAATATCAGCGAATTTCGACATCAGTTCCTACTGGCAATTTGACATCAGGCGATTTTCTGCATATATGACCTGGGATGACTTGATTTCTGCAGAGGAGCAGTCATGAATGTTGGGGTCCAAGGAACAAGCTGAAAAATGCCTAAGAAGGAAGAAGCCTCTGGGGAGAAGAGGGGTCCCATATCTCATCGCTAGGTGTTTATCAGCCCAAAGGGATAAAGGTGTTACTTAGTTTATCTTCCATTTACTTTAAGGTGAAAGCGCCCTTGGGAGCTGGCCTGAGAAATGCTGTCCTTTCAGCTGGTGTCGTTAATCTCATCCAGGTTAGTCTCCACTGTCATGCATAAAGCAGGTAGCCAGCATGCCTACACGTGCTGGACTGGGCTCCTCAAAAGCTGTCCTATATTGATCCGTATTGTCCTGATACAATCCAGAATTACAAAGTCTGACTGGGATGCTATTAAGTACGCTATACACGGAATCGGGAACGCAGCAGCTCTGTTACACATCTGAGGAAATGCCTAAACTGATCCCTGTCTAAGCCCAGGCTCCTACTGTGGCTTTCCTGGAGATTGGTAATATGCAGCTCCAAATGCCCGAAAAATCTTCCCCTAGGAGAAAGTGTATTGCTTGATTAAGACTGAGCATGGCTGACTAATGTCAGAAGACATGGGGTTTACAGGAGGTGGAGGCAAGGCAAAAAGTAGTGCAGGGACTGCATCGAGCAGCAGCAGAGTGGAGAAGGAGCAGCAGCGCGGAGCAGACCTTCCCTCCCCATCGCACTAACGGTGCAGGTGCTGCGTTTTGTGCGTGCGTAAGCCCAAACAGATGGAGCGGGGGGGAAAAACCTTCCTTCAGATGAGTGGCGGCACTGCAAAACTGGGATAGGTGAGAAAGGAAACACACTCACCCTCACAGCGCTAAAAACCTTTCTACAGGCCCTGTGTGAAAACGCTAACAAACCCAAAGCCTTTTGGCATATCTGCAGGAAAGCAGAAAGAGACCGTTATCAGCTTGACCTCATTTCATAGGGAAAAAGAATGAAACAAAGTTTTAGAAACCTTTAACAACTTGCATCGAACCCCTTCTTTTGCTAACAGGTTGCTGTGTTTTATGCAGACACAGGCAACAAATACATTCACACACAGACAGCGCAAACAGAAAACTTAAAACTAGTGACAGTTCCTTTTTCACTCCAAGGATCTTTCTCCCTTCTGCAGCAGATTATATAAATTAAGGTGACTTCAGCTACAGTGAGTTACATAACAGGGTAATGTGATGTCCTTGGATGGAGAGCAAGCCAGCCAGCCGCTGAAGAACAGTTCTCAGAAGAGAAATCAGGTCGATTCAAAAGCTGATAATCTTACCAAAAAGGAGCCTTTACATAGGTTTCATGCTTTTTTTTTTTTTTTAAAAAAAAGATCATTCTGGTTGATGATGATAAGACACTATATAAACTAACAAAACATGAGAGGAACTTGCGTTTCCGCTTATGCTTTGCCAGCTCCTGCATGGGCAGCTCAGCTTTGGTTTAGCTGCAGGATGGTAACAGGGATTTGTATGAGGACGTGTAACCAAAGATACTAACTTTTAAAATGAGCCTATTCCATTCCTGTCGGTTTCCAGACCCTCAATACCCAGAAATAGCAAGCTTTTAAATATTGAATATGGTAAAGCCCAATGGCCATGCAGAGAGGGAACGTGTTACCATACAGTCTCCCTGCCATGCTTGTCTCCATGCCTGGTTCTGGGGTAGAGGTTGCAGACACCTCCTGAGCTGAACAGGAGAAACAACTCTTCCTTAATGTTCCTCTAGAAAATCGCTGTCCCCAGGAACAAAAAGGAGTTCTGGGGAGCTGAGAGATGCCCAGTTCCTGAGGAGTTCAGTTTTATTTCTCTCCTACCCTTCTCACAGCAAATGATGACGGGGTCAGGTGGAATCTTCAGCTGCTGCATGCTTTGGTGGCCTACTCCTTCTTCTTCTTCTTTTTTTTTTTTTTTAAATCCATGACTCCTTGGCTGGGTTTCTGAGATCTGCTCTCCCAAGGCAACTTCCCACCCAACTGCTGCTTCTTGATGGTACACAAAAAAACTAAGTAGATATACTCGGTTTTCTATAATTTTGGGAAACTGAGATTGCTACTGAATATTATACTGTAGTCTTCCTGCTGTTGTTAGTCTGCTTCAGATCAGGTCCCCTACAACCTAGAAAAGTCTTTTAAATCAGTTGCTATTTTCATCCCAGAAGTTCTTCATTTTGCTAATTGCCAGCTGACAGGGAGATAGTTCCTTGTCTCACTAATTGCAACTGTGCATTTGTACCTATTTTGCATCAAAGGCTGAAAATGCATATATATACATACATATATACATACACATATATATCACACTAAACTTCTGAAGTGAAATGCATATGTTTATATATAAAATAAATATACATATAGGAAACTCCAACCAAATTGCCTATGCTCTTTTCTTCAGGACTTTTAGTTACTTAAAAAGCAGTGCCATTTTATTACTGTGTTTTATGTGTTATGTGTTCTCAGTTAATTAATCTCATTTTTGCCATGTAAGTTTTATTCTCCCTTTCTTCCTCAGGGGTGTACAAGCCCCTAATGTGTAGACTGAGCTGAAAAAGGAAGCAGGCTTTTGTAATATTAGCTGTTAGGGAGCGGATGCTTCATTAGCTGTGAGTTGTCTACACCCCTATTAATCATTACTAGGGCAATTATTCTAATTTCAGCAAGCATGCCCCTCGTTAGTTAAATGGCCGCTTCTCCCTGGCTTCTTCACTCAACACGGAGCACTCCTTCAGCTCTGGTGAGTTCCTAGACCTCTATAAGCTCTGCTGCAAAAATAATGATTTTACCCTGGTGGAGGTTAATACTTCACCTTCTCTCATCTGTGCTGTGTCTGACTCTCCTTTGGCACCAGGCAAGGACATGATGGAAGGAAGCTGTCGCTTCTGAAGTGAACGGTTTCAGGCCAGACTGCAAATAACTTTCCCCATTGCTGTACAGGAGAAGTGAAAGTCTCGTTCTTTCTTTCATTTTCTGGGCCAGGGCTTATCTGGATGATGTGGAAATACCAGTGTGAGGGAAGAGTGCTTTCATGCAATGCAATGGTTTGCATCTGGAAATTTCATCTGATACGAAAACACATCTTACCCTGGAGTGATGTCACTTTTTTTTTTTTTTTTTTTGGTCTTGAGCTTACAAAAATTGTTCCTATTTAGGTCTGCGGAGCTTGAGAAAACTGCAGAAACGTATCATGCCATGGCAGCAGCAGAGCTCCTACAGCCTTTGTATCAGCTTGGGTAAAGATGCCCAAAGGTACTGCAAATTTAGCTTCTCACTAGAAGTGATCTTCAGCTTAGGTCTAACTGTAAAAGTGATCAGAAAACTTTGGTTAACTGAGAATTCTACACCATATTTCAAAAAAAAAAAAAAACTTTGGAAAAAGTTGTTTTTCCAGTGGTGTTTGATTTTACTTCCTAAAGTTAGAGGGCTTTAAAAAAAAAAATCAGTAGGCACTACTCTGAAAAGGAGATAAAATGCTGTTTTAGACAATATATCTTTCCAAGTTAAAAGCTTAACCAGATTAGTAGCAGTAGGTCTAGCAAAGAATGTAGAAATATTGATTAAGACTATAAAATAAAACTGATATTTGCAGAAAGAGTGGTATAGAAGCACTATAACAATTAACAGTAATGAAAAATCTAAAAATTACCTACATTATTATTTTCACATATATTGAGAGTTGCGAAATCAAATATATCTCCACTATAGAAAAAACTTTCCATCTAATTTTACAAGCTGTGCTACTGCAGCTATTTCGGCTTACATGAGCAGGGCTTTCTATGTCTGAAATTAAAACCTGTGAACTGTTGCCGGAGTTATTGCTTAACGACTACCTAAGAAAGTTATATTAATAGAGTGAGAGATGTGTTGTCCAGGGTGACTGTCAGCTGATCAAGCAAACAAAATTACTTTTGGTTCCTCAAAGTAACCAAAAGGGATCGTGAATACTTAAGTACATGAATACTGTTTAGGTAATGGAAATGAAAGCATAGGAAGCTGGAGCAAAAAAAGACAAAATATGCATAAAGGAAAGGAAACATGGGAGGCTAAGCTTCAAGAGCCTCTCTGCTACCACATGGAGAAGGACTATTGCATTAGTACTGTGAGACACCTCCCGGAAAGGACGTCTCCTTTCCAGCTGACGTTCTTGAAACACCGCTTCTGCAGATGGAAGTGAGAGAATATGAACAGATAGTGACAGAGATGATCTTTGGGGTGTGTTCAAAGGACACATATAAGATCAAACTATTATCCTACTCGCGTTATCAGAGTAAGGGAAATGAATCCCTTGTTTTGTTTAGAACAATTCTGTAGAAACAAGTGATGGGGAAAACCTGGTGTCTCACCTGTGAAGTTAGGTTCCCCATAAATATACAAAAGGATGTGCTTTCCTGTGGCATCTGTGTTGTACTGGAAGATCTAGCCTTTGCTGTCCTGTAATAAGTGTGAAAAGAGTTTTAAAAAAAAAAAAAAAAAGAATTTTCCCCAGCTGTACCAACCTGAGATCCAAGGGTCCAAAGGACAACTATGGTTAGAGATGTTAATTAACAGTGACAGTATGTGGCATCTGGAATGGCAGCTCTGATCTCTGCTTAGGGCAGGTTTGGGGAGGAGGCTATCAGCATCATGGTCTCTCTTCTGGTCTGCTTCGAGCATTATATGGGCTCTGGCAAAGGCTGAGATATCACACAAACTAAAGAATAATTTTTACGTTACTCTTAATAAGTGTTTACTTATAACTACTGTCTATAATCTTACAGCATGAATGAGGTTCCATTTCAAATTAGTGCATGTATGGGTGTATTTCTAGAAATGACTAACTTAAATCACTGTTAACCATGAATTTTAAGTGTCTCAGCAAAGCTACTCCATCAAGAAAAAGGCAGTTAAGAGTTGTAAGTTGTTCTGTATCCCAGATGATGTCTAGGCAGAATAAGAGTTAGCTGTTCCTATTGCTTGAAAAATAATACCCTAGAAGTTGCAGCCTCAAAATGCTGGAGGCAAGCCCTGCTTTTCAGATCTCTGGGATTACTCTTTCAGGAGACGCATGCTAAGCTGCATAACATCATGAGTTGAATTTTGCTTGTGGTCTTTTTAGTAATTGAATTTCATTATGTTCCAGGTTGTTGTTAATTCTTTAATGGATTGATTCGATTTTAAGATCGGAAGATAATATTGTTCAATTTTAGTTAGATTTGTTACAGTTTTCATTAAGATAGCACTTGTATTCCCATAAATATACAGTTAATTTTCACTAGAACAAATAGTGGAAAATTATCTTCGTTTACAAACGGCAATAAGGATTTATATCCATAGGAAACAGTTAAGTGACTTCTAACATTTGTAAGACACTGGATTTGGCTTCCAAATACTGTTGTCTTTCCCAATTTACTTTAGCTTTCACCAAATAGTCTAATCTCTTTTTGGTTCCTTTCAGTCCCTTTTTAGACTACTTTGCACCTTGACTGAACCAGTTATTTATAAAGTGTGTTTTATGTCTTTATTTGGGGTTTTAAATAACTTCCAATTCATTTGCTTGTCAGCTAAAAGGTTTATTGGAAGATGAAGATTCAAAAGTTGTCTATCCTGTACTGTGTGTACACAGACAGCAGAATTAAGCTCTGAGACTTTGACTGCAGAACTGAAGAATTCTGTCTGTTGAGCTTAGAGACTCTTCCTTAGCTGTTAATGATATGAAGGTTTATAGCTTCTAAAAAGCATGGAGATACTGGAGCTTTTTTTTTTTTTTTTTAAACAACACACGTTTTTCAGTAAATGTAGTTTTAGTGCATACTATGGCCAATAAAACAAGTGTAAGATCCTGAAAGCTAACTTTAAATAAATGAAAAGATATTGCTTACTTTTAGTGTCTCCAGTCTCTGAATGAAGGCAATTGTCTGAAATGCCTTCACTTCTAATTGCAAAGCTGGCTTGCACATGTAGAAACCTTTAGGATCTCAGAGCTTAAGGGGGAGCTTATGTAGGCTTGGTGTACTCTAGCGTAACATAAGTGGCATAAGCCTTCAGGCAAGGAAAATATGGCAATTGCCAACAGGCAATCTAAAGCACGGAGAATTTAGGCCATCTGAATCTGGGCCGTTATTTCTATGAATGTAAAAATTCATAAAAGGGGAGAAGAAGTGGAACTAGAAAAAGTGATTAGTCTCTTAGGCATAACTGATATTTGGGGAGTCCCCCAATGATGCAAGCAGTTACATACAGTTAAAGGTTTACCAAATGTATCCGTGGAAGTGGAAAAGTAAGTTATCTTTGTATCATCATGTTGTTTTTAATGAAATATGGCTAACTAGGGAGGAAGAGCATGTAGTAGAATAACCCCAAGAAAGCAGCCATTGCCTTGTTGGTTAACACTTGCATTACTGTAAGGCTCAGTCCTTGAGCAGCGTTAGGACCTAGTGAGTTTGCATATTCCACAACAAGCATATCTAATGTGAATAACTTTGCACTGTATAAATAGTAACTGGAAGTAAAGCTGAATGTTATGAGTTTTTTAGCTGAATGTTATGAGTTTTTTTGTTTGTTTTTATGTGTCCTTTTGTAAAGCTATATTTAGTAACGAGCAAAAAGGAGCAAAATGGTGGAAACTCATAGTATAGAAGTACTTCAGAGCTTCGTCTACAACTGTGTAAAGATCTGGTCAGGAAATTACATTTTCCTCACAAAAAGAAGATGGATAAAATTTTAAAATGAAAAAAAGATATCAATCTTTCCTATGTCTGAAAACTGTGCTGACTCTGACAGAGCTAGCCTCTTTTAAGTACTGGAATAAAAGAAAACAAATCTAAGCTATAGATCATAAGAGATGCTATTCACTCTGACTTGCATTTCTGTTTTCTCTTTGTATGAAATGATTTAACTGTGAATGTTTAGTGAGCTGCACGTGTATTCCATGAAGAATAAAATTATGCTACATGGATTAAAGCAATCTAACACCCTTTCCAGCAGCAGCAATCTGTTAGGTGAGCCCAGGTACTATGTGTAATTTCTTCTTGTTATGTGTAATCTCCTGGGGTACATCCTTTGCTTCTTCATGCTGCAGTAGAGGTGAGCAGCTCTGATCCTCTGCCATTAGCTTGTGGGAGAACTTTTGTCTCTCCTGGGAATGCAATGGGAGTTTAGGGAAGGCACTACAAATTGTTGGCTTTATCTTGCATTTCCTTTGCAGAATGGGCAATTCAATCCATGAAGTACAGTTTACTGTAAGATATGCGAGTCAGAGGGGCAAACAGTATGGCAGATCTCAGTGAACTCTGCAAGGAAAGGACACCTCTTTACTCCAGGTGATGAACAGAAGAGATGAATCACTGAAAGAGTATTTGTTGTCTAAGATATGTGCCCAGTCACCCACGAGAACAGTACAATCCTCCCCTCTTTTTTAAAGGCAAATATAAATTTATATTGTTATTCATAGTTTTCCAGATTTGTCAACTATTTTAAATTCTGTTACCCTTTTTTGAACTTTTGTGACCAAGGATATAATTTCAGCATGGAAATATTTGTGATAGTTAGGTTTCTTAGTGCAGTTCTTGTTCTTTTTTTTGTTTTATTTTTCCTAAGAGAGATACATCCCTATTTCCCCCCTGAATGGATGAAAGCAAGATAACAAAAACAATTCCTGTCCTAATAGTTCCAAATCTCAGCCCTCATGTGAGCCATCCATCATATAATCTGTTTCATGGCCATGGAGGTGAGCCTCACCTAAGTGCCCGCTCTTTCTCATACCAACATCGCTGCCATGGACATATCATTTAAGTGCACTGCAGACTCCCATTGGCTCCACCATTCCAGCCTTCCTAGAGCACTAGCTGCTGACCAGCTCCATTTAGAGAACAAACCCACAAACTTGGGAAGATTTCGTGGCATTATATTTCAGCCAAGGGTTATAGTGCCCCGTGTTTAAAGGGACTTTGCTGGAAGCCATATTCCCCTAGTATAGCATAGGTCGACAGTCCCCACAAAAGCTCGCTCCCTCCCTCCTTCATCTGCTAGATGACCCAGGGGTATGGTCTCAAACGCTAGGAAGGACAGGAGCTGAGAAGTCCATATGCTAATATACATCTTCAGACCAAACCTCACGGGAAGTGAATTGTTCAGCTCTGAGAAAGTCCAAGAAGCCTCAAGGACTGAGAACGCTGTTGTTCTTGTGTCAAAACAGAAAATCTCTCTTGCACAGTGATGCTCTGGAAGGAACTAAAAGAAGTTTCTCTCAAACAATTTCAGATCTTTTTATGATCGTTTGATAATTTGTTCCAATTTCCACATTCTATGTTATATTATTATTTAAATGATAGTATGAAAGGAGTGATAGCAGAAGATTCAAAACAGAAAAAGAAGTTCCATTTTGGAGACGCTGGCAGTTTCAACATTATTAAAGTACTTCATCTTGTGATTTGAGTTGTTTTTAGTAAAAAGCCATCATTATTGCTGTTTTGTGTTTACATTTCTCAAAGCAAGAAAAAATGGCCTTACAAGCAGCTTTATTCATTGCAAGAAAGATCCAGTTAAGTGAAAAAGTTATCATATGTATTCCTTGACTTTGACAATCGGATACATTTTGAGTTTAAGGAACCAAAAATAAAAAGATAATGTACAGGATTCATTCCTGGTACTTCTGGCTCTTATTTCAATTACATGAATATTCATTTTCCAGAGAACTAGATTTTAAAAGCTTTCATCTCAGAGAAAGATAGTGAAAAAGATTTAATGACTCTAAATAATTACAGTTCATTTTAAGGGCCTTTTAAAGCTGTTGCTGCTGTGGCTTACTGCTAGGAAGCTGTATGTTTGTGACTGCAGTGATACCAGCTAGTGGTAACAAAGGAAGATGAAAATACTCTGAGACCACCTTCCTTCTATCTGCCTCTAGGAAAAGGATGTAAGAAAGACTATAGAAGTTAGGTAAGTGGCTGTGGTGCCCAGTGATTCCCTCTATGGATTATCATATATTAAGATCTGACCGTCTTGGAAAAATGACTGTCTAAATTCAGTAGTTTTTCCGCTATTGCCAGTGTAGCCGAAGACCTAACGTTTGTGGACATAATCTGCCCTAACGTTGACTCCAGCAAATTTGGTTAAATGTTGTGAAATCATGTTCCAGAGATCCACAACATATCGGAAGCAGACAATGAAACAGTTCAGAAGGCTGAACTCAGGGATAGGTTTGTTACTGAGATTTCCTTTGAACTAGACAAATGAAAGTCGTATACAGGGTAAAAATAGAAAGGAGAGCAGTAAAGTCAGTGGGGCTTTGTGGAGAGCCTGACCAGTGCTTTTTGCATCTGCAAATTAGTCCAGCTCCAATTCTGCGCTCTTCTGCTCTAAGCTCTCAGAGTATTTTGTATTCAGGAGGACAGCATTGCTTGTAAAGTTATCTATTCTTGTACAACCATTAGCTTTATAAAAAGTGTATTGTTTGGAGAATTAAAATGGTCTTAATTAATTTTAGCTATTGTGCTATTGCTATAATGGTGTGGATACACACCATTATAGTCTCTTTGTCCAGCTCACAGACTTGACCTAAAAGATAAGTGAAGAATGAAGCCTTAGAGCTGAAGGAAAAAATGACAGAGAAATCGGAGGCAGAAAGTCTCAGGTTATACCATTGTTGTGAAGGTATTGTAAAGAGTCTAATGTAGCTATTCGGTCCGGCTTTAGTTCTGATTAGTTAAGTTTTTTATACAAAACCTTTCTAATGTAGAATGCATAGAGTCACGGAAGGAGGAACGGGATGGGAACGAAGCCTTACCTCTGGCTGCCATCACCACAGGCTTCACATTAATGTTTCTCTTGTAAGTTTTTTTCATAGTCTCATAAAAGTAGCCGTAGCTACTGGGCCATGTGGTGAAACCAGTGTATATTAATATCAGCAGGCCTGTATAATGAACTGGCACTGTAATGACATATGAAGACAGCAAGAACGCATTGCCTGGGAAGCCCAAACAACTTTAGATGGGATACAGTTTTCTAGATGCTTACTGTCTTTGGGAGGGATCAGAACAGAGTTATCAGCATGTAAGTCACTTTTGGCATGAAAAATTGAATGGCTAGATAAGCACAAGAGGCATTTGGGCATCATCTTGTACGCTGAAGAACCTGGCAGGCATTTTTTCTATTTTAATGCTCTCTTAAGCACTGTGGCTGTGTTTATGGCTATCTAAGTGGATTTTTTCTTTTAGTTTTTTTTTATTTTTATTTTTTAGACTGTGTTGGATGTTTTAAAAAAAACAGATCTGGAGTAATGGCCCTGAAAGAAATGTTACTCTGTTTACCAGGGGTGTCTAATTTACTCTGATCTGCTGCACAACTATCAGCAATGTCCTCAGAAATTAACAGCATGTATTTTCTAACCCTGAAACAGAGGTCTGCATCAAAACACGCAGACCCCATTAGTATTCTTACTGACCATTTGAAAGTTTTATATGCTTAGGAGCATGCTCTTCTGTTTAAAGGGCAGTTTAGCTAAGAAAGAATCCCTGTTGCAGGGCATGACCTTTGTTTAGCAGGTATTAAAAAAACATATGTAATCACTGTGAAGAATTTTATGAAGCAAAGGAAGCAATATGTGTTCACTGACAGCCACAAAAATTTCTGTCTGCGTCATAGAAAGTTTCGTACCATGTCAGATTTGAATATTAGGACTCTGCATTTGCAGGATCCTGACCTCTTCTCAGGACATCAGCTGATAAGCTCTCTGAAGTCCTTGGCAGGTTAGAGTATCAAATCATATTTATTTGTATTCAGGAGCTGAAGATAAATAGATGAGAAATATTGGTCTTGTGTGAGAGGTTCTTCCTGTTTATTAGCTATTTAGATAATCGGTACCATGGTAAGGAGACACTGCCGGAATTTAAAATAAATAGCTGTATCTTGGAAGCAAAATATTTCAGTTACCTTCTTAGTTTCTATAGAAAATAGAGAAGAAAAAACTAATTTGAAGATAATATAAAACTGTTATAAAAGCTTATTAAGCACAAAGGATAAAAGAACTAGTGAAGCTTTAAAAATGGTAATTAAAATAGCTGATGTGTGTCTAATGCATTTCTTCAGCATCTTCTAGCAGCAGATCATGATAATATATATTTAACTTTTTCTTCCAGTTTATTGAAATTATTACTGCTAAAATTTCTATCTCAATAGTTTGTCAAGATCCTTATATGATAGTGGCACTTGGACCATAAAAGCAGTAATATACTGTCTGCTGAAAATTCACTGGGTGAATGTACAACAACTGAGCCATCAACCTTTGTTTTAGTGTTCTGCCTAATTAGAAGGAAAGACATATAAAGCACGATGTGACAAGAACAAACACCTTCTCTGAAGCATATCATGTATGTTTTAGGATCAGCATAATAAAAATAAGCTATAGAGAAAGGAGAGATGGCTTAGTGATCTGTGCTGCTGCTTGTGCTTTGCAATGAGTCCTGCATGGATACTTATGGTGCTCCCAGATTTTGTGAATTATATGGTAGGGTGCTACTAAAGATTTAGGGTTTGTTGAGCCTTGTGCCAGAACATTGGGAGTATCTGACTGAAAATAGTTTGTAGACTTCAGAGTACTGGAATTACACATACAAAAACATATCATTTGGACAATGAAGTTTCATACTGGTAACCGTGTGTGTGTGGTAATCTGTTTCAGAAATGCTAGTAGTCTCTTTGACTTAAACCTATACTTTCACATAGAGATTTTATTATCTTTCCTTTCCTTTCCAAAACTGACTGCATGTTTCTAAAAAGGTCTGCGTTTTGCTCTGTCTAGAGTGTTTTATACTTGCCGATCTGGAATATGTATGTTATCCCCTGGGGGAGCGTCTCCAAGCTTTTCTTCAGGCTTTTGAGCTGCTCTCCTGCACAGGAGGAAAATCCAACTGTGCTGGGTCTGTCAGGTCCTTCTGTCAGTCGATCCCTTTTATTTTTATAAGGTTATCAGGAAGGCTTGTCAGCAAGTTACTGTGGACATAGCAAGCAGAGGAAGGGATTATTATGACTATCGTATTACCTGCCATCTGGAGAGGCTAAGCATGTGATAAGGTGTAAAGCCTGGGAGCACGGCTATGGTACTTGGTTCCGCACCAGGAGTGAGTTGCTCTGAGATGTCTCTCTGAAGAACTAGCTTGGGAAAATCAGATCACATTTCCAGCCGTTATATCTGCGCAGGAATTTCCACAGTTATCACAGTGAAAGGAGTTCTTTCCATTAACCCCCTACTAGGAAATTCATCAAGAGAAACAGCAAAATAGAGTATTCATAAAGTATTTACTCAGTAGCTATTTTTAAGGCAAGAGCATTTTACTCAATTTGCATTGTTCCTAGATTGAAAGAATCATAAATAGAGTTGCAAATGGAAGTACCTATGGCTGGAAGAAGTAACGCTAACCATGAAGAATAATTGAAAGTGTGCGCACATACAAGAGGCAGGGTAGAGAGCATTAAGGCTGCTTGATACTTCCCACTATACGGTTTTGTGAAGCTCTTGGATCAAATGCCAAGAGGGGATTAGATGTTATGATGCTCTCCACTGCTCTGCCTTCAGATTAGATTTCTTTCTTAGAAGTGAAACTCACAATTCTGAGTTCAAGTGACTAAATTTCCTACAGCAATTTGAGCAGATTTAAACACTCAAAAAGGCATTCACAGTAACGAGCATGCTGAGCACCAAAGTCCTTAAAATGTCTAAGAGGAAATGCTGAAGAGATGGATGTGCTGAAATCCTTTCTCTCTGTCCTAGGTGCCTAATAAAAGCCCTATGGAAAGTTCCTCTGTACACCTGGGGTTGACTGGCAGAAACCTCTTCCAGGATTGAGTGGCCATCCATGTGTTGGCGCATGGGCAACTGCATCACTCTGCTTTAAAAACAAAAAAACAAAAAAAACACACTACACACTTGGTCGTGGAGAAAACCTCCTGAACATGCTCCTGCTGTTCAGGGATCCTACCAAAATTTGGCAGTCATGTATGCAAGGTATGTATCCTTACCTGCTACTCTAAGAGGGGAGAAGGAGAAGCAAGAACCACCATGATTTTAAGGATGCCCAGGAGAGATGAGGCAAGTCATTATTCTGTCATACTTTCAGTACTATATATTAGACCGTCATTGGACAAAATCCAGAAGTAATCCTAACAACAGATCTTGAGGACTCGTAAGCATATACATTAGGATGTACAGGATATCACTTCACAGTGATCTCATTTTTACATCTCTCCTGTTCATAACAGCCATAAAGACTGATAATCTTCCTGTACTGTATAAGAAACAGTCTGGTTTCACCCATATCAATTTCAAGTTTAGCAGCATAGAACAGAGCACTCAATTTTATAATCCCAAAGCTGCCTCTCAATTTCTATGGATTTTGCTTCCTTTGTATTTTCATACTGCAATCAAGGAATAGCAATACTTATCTGAATTATAAATCAGACTTTTATTCAGTCTAGCCAGCTGTAACAGCTTATCTGTATTACTATAATTAAGAAACTTTATTATCATTGCTTTGTGGAGGCCACCAGGTGCTCTGCTCTGTGCCCTTTGCATGAAAAAGAATGCATCCGTAAAATTTCCAGTAAATATTTCTTTAAAGAGGTATTCAGCCAATTCCTCTCTTATTTTCCCCTCCCTTTAAGGCAAGGCAAGGAGACATAGATTATTTCTCCTGCCTTTATTATCTAATTATTCTTCTCAACCTTTATTTTATTCATTTAGACATTTAGACGTATCAATAGATATTTGCTATTCAAAGATTCCAGTTTATTCACCTGATCTTCCACATTTACTCACTTTCATTTCAACTGCGCTGACCCATAATATCATTTTCTTAATCTTCTTATCTCTGTCAAACGAGGTACAGAAATTATCACTTTGGTTAGTAATTTTGTTTTACCCCTCATCTTCAAATCATCTTTTAAATACTGTGTAATATCAAATTGCAGTCTTTCTCTCAGCCAGAGCTATTACTTACTGCAGCTTCCTGAGATCAGCCTGTGCATAAGAGGAAAGAGCAGCTCAGCCGTGTGCTTTGCAGAGGACGCTTTCCGCAGCTGTTGAAACGGCTCTTTTGCATCTTATTTAATCACTCCATCAGATCATATTGTCTTCTTCAAAAATAGAGCCATTCTAAATTCCTAATTTCCTTTTTCTACATTCTTAAGAGAACAAAGTAAAGGAAAAATGCCTACTGAAAACACCTTCCTACAAGGTTCGTTGGAGTCCAGCTCCTCTCATATAGAATCAAGAATTTGGGTGATAAGTAATTTCTGGTTCAGCTGTGAATTAAATGTAGCAGTTAGAAATTGAAAAGCAATATAATATAGTATATAATGAATAGGAAATATGTAATGAATAGGAAATTAGTTGTCACGTGGCAACTGATACAGATGAGAACTTCTGAAATGAAGAAAGCTGATAAGGGAATTAAGAATTTCGTATTAAGCCCCTTAGCTAGGTAGAGAGTTTACAATATCAAGAAAATAGACAATTTTTCAGAGAGGGAGGTGGGAAGATTAATGATAATAGTGTTTTTTGTTTGTTTTTAACACAATTAAGAGGATGATCTAAGTAATGATGGCCGGAGAGTTCCACAAGAACTGTGAAATAGCTATTGCAAGACTCTATTGACAAACAGAGTAAAGCATAGAAATGTAATTCATGTCAGTTAATAGTATTGTATGGAAAACAGATCTTCTCAAACAAGTCTATTTTTATTCCTTGAAATAACACCTTCACTTGAGAAAGATAAAGGAGTTAGGTATAATATATTAATATATTGCAAGCCATTTGACCATGTAACACACTGACCAAAAACCACAATACCAGTATAACAAAACCAATATAGCAAATATTCAAGAAAATCTGATTGATTGTTTTTTATTCGCACCTTAATAGTGAGAGCAGACAATAAGTTGTAAGAGTGTTCCCCCACCAATGTTACTTGGAAGCAAAAATAAGAAGGAAAAGAATCTTGAAACTGAATTGGTGAGACTCCATTTCTGATAAAAACTTCTTAAAAAGATAATGAAAAACTGGATTCCGTACAGGAGAGAGATGGAAAAAAGGTCTGAGAACTAAGAAACTACTACTGCCAATGAAAGTGATAGATTTTTCCCTCTTTTGCTGTTCTCAGATCAAAGCAAATCATCTTTATTTTCCAGGAAATATGCTCTAGGTAAATGCAAGCTACTGGTTTCATTCTGTATAGTTGAATCCCTTGTGATAAAAAAAAAAAAAAAAAAAAAAAGAAAAGACTTAAGCTTTCTCCCTGCCTTCAATGCTGTGAATTGATGACTGACTGATGTGTGTGTGGTTTTTGTTTTGTTCTCCCCCTTCCCCCCCCTCAATATTTCTTAATTTAAATGATTTCCAAATTATGTTGGAATTATTCTTCACCAGAAAACTGTTCTTTCCTTTACAAAGATGATAGTTTGATATGTGATACCTGTGGAACATGTCTTTGGTAAACTGAAACTCCTCCTTGGGCAAACTGTATTCCCAAAATGTTTATTTTTGAAAATTTTTCAATATCTATCCTGCTTTATAAAGTGAAAATCTATAAGGTAAGTTACAGACAGCTCATTGCAATGCTAGCAACGTTATTTCTTTTTCATCTTGCCGGCAAGGCAATTCTGCTCAGAAAGTACTGTTCATTCCCTCTCCATAGGACCGTGGTGTTTGAAGGCGAGCTCTCTACCTCTTACTGAGGAATGAGGATAAAATGTAGAATCAGCTTTCATTATTTAATGTTTATAGCACCATAGAAGCCAGAAGATTTTATTTGCTTGCATGTCAGGCATGCTAGGCTTTGACATGCCTGTGATGACAAAAGAGTTTGCTAACTTTCTATATGGTGAGACACAGTGTAAAACTTCTCTGAGGAAACATGGATAGAGGGCCACACAGTAACGCCTGCACTAACACGTGCCCTGCTACTTTTGAAAAAAATTTTTGTACAGGTCATTGCAAAGGTGGATTTTGGTGGGAGGAGTCTGAAAGGGGATAATATAGTTGTCTAAGACTACAGATTGAGTCACTTCCATTGATTTCTCACTGTTGCTATAAAAGAAAGCTGTATGTAAGGGGAAGAGGTGGTGTTTGAGAGCAAGATAAAGTCTAAAAATCTGTTTAGAAGATTCTGTGCTCAGCAAGTCTGGCATGACTTTTTGTCAGTACCAGTACTTTTAGCATTAAATAGAGCTTAATTCAAAGGGAAGCATCTAGCCTCCTTCCATTGTCTCAAAATCTACGCACAGTAAAGGATTAATAAAGAATGCTTACCTCAAAACAAGTGAGAACACGGTAGCAATTTATCAAATATTTTACGTACTCTTCTTGCACTTGTACGGCCAGAAAGAAGGATGTATATGACTAATTTGGGTTAGAGGAACAGAAATATCATCTATTTAGGAGGCTTGTCTTCATCAGTTATAACTCATCGGTTTCAAATCACAAAAAACCTCTCTAAAATACATTGGTGTAGATCAGTGTGCTCTCACAGGCCATGCAGTCTGCACTTTGGCTGCTTCCCAGGTTTAGAGTTAGTCTCTTGGGTAGATCAGCACAGGCCCGTCCCCCATATGGTACAAACCCCAGCTTCCTCTGGGTCCAAAATTAGAAGGGGTCTAGACATGGCAGCCTCCTTGCACCCTCATGACAGCACCCTTTGTGCCTACATGAGGAATCACCTAGATTTGAGAATTAAAGAAATAGATCAACTTCTCCTGGACTTGAATTTTATTCAGGATCAGGACTAGGGATCTACAAGCCTGAGCTCAAACATATAATTTCAGTTCAGGTGGTGAGCAACTTTCCAGGTTGATTTTGAATGCATGG
Source organism: Struthio camelus (assembly GCF_040807025.1). Taxonomy (NCBI): domain Eukaryota; kingdom Metazoa; phylum Chordata; class Aves; order Struthioniformes; family Struthionidae; genus Struthio; species Struthio camelus. Next base: position 51,258,413 of record NC_090982.1, read on the forward strand.
TCTGCTCTTAATTTTTCATCAACACATGCTCCATTTGTCCCTAAAGCTCTTCTCCAGATTACTCCGTTACTCTTAAATACATCTGAGAATCACTATTGGTAAATGCAAGTAGAAGTTTATGCACCTAATCCCCTCGGAACTAATAAGTTTTAAAACCCTTAGAAAGTTTGGATTAAGATGCTCTTGAAAGCAGTATTTGTCATCTTAATATTACAGTGCAGTTTGATTTCTTTCATGAATATCAATTTCATATGGTTAGTTAGTGAAATAAAATAGTTATTATAAGCGGTGACATGTTACTGTGGAAAAACATTGTAAACAGTCAATTCTGCAAAAACGAAAATAAGATTTCCTTTTATTTTTGCTAATTAATTGCGACATGGGGCTTAAATGCATCTGCTCCAAAAAATACTCAGTTAAAACAATGCTGGATAAATGCTAAGCTGATTTTTTTTTTGAGAAATGTGTAACTGCAATATGATGTTTGATATGACTCTATTAATGTTGTTATAGTTCGACATGTATTCATATTTTTCTTTGCAAAAATAAACAATAATTTTAAACTGAAAAAAGAATCATTTTTAAAATCATTGATCAGATTCCCAGTGTTAGGTGATATAGATCAGGATAGCAGCAAAGAATGCAATCCAGACTTCCCTCATCTGTCAGTGATTTCCTTATACATTCAACCATGTCTTAGCCCTTCTTGTAGCTGCAGAGGCATGTTGCTTCCCTAGTGTTCTTGCTGTGTGCTATTATTGACCAGCAGGCTAGTCTTAAATTTGCTAAACAGCATGCACTCCACATCTGACATCTATGTGCTATTTGCCTTTTCTATTAATGTTTTAGCCTGCCTCTTTAGATCATGATCTTTTGAACTATTTACCTGGTGGCATGTATGCAGCCTGCGTAATTGTAAATGGTAAAATTGATGTAAATTCTTGTTTTACCAGTCTTAAACTTTCAAGTATTTTATTAAATTATTTTATTAAAAAGCAAAAGGTATTTTTATGATCTGCAGTGGAACCGTACTGCAAGTTTTATACACTTGCACTTCTTCAAATCAGAAAGAATTTGGCATACAAAGTAAGTGGAAAAAAAAGGCAACTGAAATCCACAGGTAGGATATAGGCATCAGGTAGGAGAAAACTTTTCCTTTAAGATGTTGTATATTTCCCTGCAAATGGTTTTCACTCTTTTCAGATGTCCCTGCGGTGTCTCAGAAAGCTCTAGCCTGACAAAACCAATCTCGCATGTTCCATCTCCTATTAGCATCAGCCTGTCGTATTTCCTCACTTCCTCCACTCAGGTGTTGACATGCATCATTCTACCACAATTAACTTACAAATGTCCTTTGTAGAAATGAGAAAGCATGATTCTTTTGGTTATTGAACTCCACTAAGGAAAAGGGGTGATTGTTTTTTCTGACAGCAGCCGGATGCACCATGTCAGTGAAAGCTACATTTTCCATTAGGGGAAAGGAAATACCATTAGCTTTGTCATGTGCTAATTTTCCCCATTGTTTTGCTTGCTCTCTAAGTGTCTGCATGAGATACTTTAGCAAAATTCTCATGTTTCAAAAAGTGTAGTCATGTTTCAGTGCCTCTTCCTATCTCATTTCAGAGCAATACGCAATCACAAGCTGTATCCTCAGACACTGCTGGCTGCATAAAGGACTTGGATGTGGCACCAATGCCAGGGTCCATGCTCTCTCTCTAAACGAAATAAATGTATTTCCTGGTTCCATTTCACCTAGTTTTACTTAAAGTTGTGATACTAGTATAAAGCAGGCTACTCTGGTGTGATCCCCCCCCCACACACACCCCCTCCCTTCCTAGGATGCCCTACTCGCACTCTCGCCATGAGGCAGGAAGGGCTGCAGCCATCTGGCAAGTGTTACCTGCTCCTTCTCTCTCAGTCCAGATCTTTGTGGCGATTTGCCCAGGATTGCTGTGCAAGGGTAAAATGTCCCAGAGCGTTGCTGAGTTTAATAAGGTCTAGCACCGGGAGTCCGAAATGTCTCTCTCTGACAGGTTAGGCAGGGATAGCCTGACAGCGTGAGTTTATCCCGTCAGTTTGGCAAGGTTCTCCCTTATGCTGTTCTCTGGGCATAAAACCTATTTTGCATAAATGCAGGACATGAAGTTAGAGGTGAATCCTTGTATTTAGTCTTTCTTCTGTCTCCCATTGTGGTGTTAGGTTCTAACATTTTGTCTCGTTCTATTTTTCCCTCCTTTTCCTTCAAATTACACCATATTTGATTGTTGGCCAGTTCATAAGAGTTTTTAATACTCTACCAACCATTTACTGTGTCATTTATAGCTTTCTCACTTATCTGTCTCCCACAGATCTTCTAAGCCCTTCCTTCTGGCTAGTTTCCCAAAGAAACGGAAGTCTCCAGTGCACGGCTGCCTCTCTATGGCCAAGTCCAAAAGGAAAAGTTATAAAACGCTTGCCCAGCCCCAGAGGTCCACAGATTCCCCAGGCTTTCATGCATGCCTTCAAATGGCATTGGCACGTGAGTGACTGTGGGGAAGATTAATCTGGGCAACAGTGCACAATATTGTGGGTTTCCAGCCACCGGCAAATATGTGCTGGCTCTCTTTGCCACCACAGATACTTCAAATGACAAGGCATCAGCCCCGGCCAAAATGCGACTGCGGTGAAAGGCAACTAAGAAGTACTTACTGACAGGCATCACAGAGCAGACTGGCCACCAGGTCTTGCCAGTCTCCGGGCTGAAGGCCACCGTGGGAATTTTGAGCACACGAGCCTCAGGGATCGATTGGGAGCCTCAACATCGTGTTGCAATGGGTCAGTCCCACATTGACAAACTTCACTGTAATTCTCCTGATTCCTTACTCAGCCAAGAGCTACCCTGGTAACCTTTGGGCAGAGGGCTTCTGTCTGCTTTGGGTACAGTGGGTGGATTTCCTGGGCTATATCTCAAAACTTCCTCATTTTTTATTTTATTTTACAGAACCTCCCCAGAGGTTTGTGTTTCCTGTTCCACAGGGTTTTTTTCGATCCCAGTCATTTCACAGTTGGTTCCATTTCTATTAACAGCCTCCCTTTCTTGTTGCTTGGTCTTGTTTATCCAGGTTTTCTTGCGCTATGACTGTTACCTACCTCACTGACCTATTCTTTTTAGCTTTTGGGCAGAAAGGCTTCTATTTTTTTGCCTTCAATATTAGACCGTTTTCTGGGTTAGTACTCTTTATAAGATAAAGATACATTTTTGACTTTAACTGTACACTGTTCTTTCCCCTTTTCAGCTTTCTTTTTGTTAACCTGCCTTTAGAATATAGCAGTGTGGATAAGCAAGAAAAAAAACAGCTCAGGAGCATTCAGGCCAGGAGGGGTGCATGTGGGTAATAGTCATTCAATATTGGACCCATATGTATACAGTTGTTGCTGAGAAGAGGATAAAAGACCAAATAAATTAGATAAGTATCTAGCAGGATATCCTGTTATCATTAACAGGACAGTAATAAGCAATGTAGGATGACTGGGAAGGGAGGGTGCTGGATGAAGGAAATCTTCTTGTCTTTTGGATTGGAAGGAAGGAAGAGAAACATTTTTTTTCCTCTGTTTTGGGTAAAAAGAAGTGAGAAAAGAAAGCAGAGACCTGTATTTTCAGGGGAAAGAAGGAAGTCAAGCAGTGTTCCTTTTGAATGGATGTGGGATAAAGAAACGTATGGTAAGGAAAACTTTTTTTTAGTTTTGTTTCTTCTGGGGATGTATAGTGTGTGTATGTATTCTTTTTGTTCTGTGCTACAAGGAAGGGAGATGTATCTCTTGTTGGCACTGAATGTCATGTTTGTGAACTCAGCTGGCCATTTGTTGCTTCTTGGCCTATGATATGTCCATTTGGATGTAAGAACAGCTGTGTGGGGTCCATCTGGTCCCGTGTCCTCCAGTCGTATCCTCAGGCTGGCGGTGTCAAAAGCAGATGCCTAGGGAAAGGGTTAAAACTAGGCAAGTGTGGCATGACACGTTATACAGAGTTTTTGTAGTCTGGCTCTGTGGCATCCTTACCCAGACTACGCAAAGTGCAACAGATTGCCATGATCTTTGTGGCAAGAGTCTCTCTGACCTCTTATTGATCCTCTGCTTTTGTCAACAGGGGGTCAGCCAGCCACCACCTCTGCTTGATCCTGAGAAGAGTGGTTTCGTTTTCATGGGCCAACAAGTCATCTAGATCCGCGATGGAACGTGTGTGATATGGTAATAGTTACAGTACTGTAACACTGTAATAGTTGCCTGTAGTGCTGCTAAGTCTAGTCTAAAGAAATAGCCTTGGCTGCTCCTCTAAGACAGTCGTTTCCAGGTACATATTCAGGTTGTTTACTTGACTCCCTCCAGTGAAAGGTATTTGGCCCAAGAATAGGCCTCCTTGAGGATCGTGGCCTCTTGAATGAGGAAGAGGATGAGATGGAGTGGCCGGAACCAGGCAGGTGTCATGATCTTCACAGACTGGGGATGTCTCTTGAAATCCTGTAAATCCTTTATCGGATATACGTGAGGTGGACAAGTAATGGATTTAGCACATGTGACAGAGGCCTGACTATAAGAGACTTACAGGAAGGCTGTGGAGTTAAGATATAATCTTGCATATACTAAGCACCATGCACATAGATTATCTATTCTAGCAAGACCTTTGTGTGGTGCAGGCATAAGGAGATCTACAGCAAAGGATCTCAGAGCTGGGATTTGCTTCATGGCAGGGAAGGCACAGGCTGTTTTGATGTATGCATTCAGTTTTTCTTTATACTGTCTAATTCTGCCTCAAATACATGAGTACATTACACTTAAAAATGAGCCACTGGGACACTCTGCCTACGAAAACAAAAAAGGCAGCAGAGGTGAGGAATTAAGTGTACTTTAAAAAGTATAATTAGGAGCAATGAAAATGAGCTAAGGAAAAGAAGTCCAGATATTTCTGCTAGATAGTACTAGAACTCTCTCAGTAATATAAGCTTCGAAAATGAGTCATACACTGGAGAATTATTCCGTATGTCTTTCCTTCCTCTATCTTGAGTACTTTTTCTCTCATACATAGATGAATTCTAAATATAATATACGTTATATATAATTTTAAAAGAGTCAGTGAATAGAACAGGGATGTTTGAAACAAATACTAAGCCTATAAAATCTTGCACTTGTATATTAGGTGGTTAATACTTACATTGGGATGAGGAAAGGAAAGAAATAAAGCGTAAATATGTAAATAGAGTGGTGTTAAGCTCAACAGAGATTAATTGAATACTTGGAATTGTTTGGTTAGGAAACTTTACAGAATTACATCGTCTAACTAGCATGGTCCCTTTGGCAAGGCAGGGACCACAGGACTGGGCCTATCTGAGGTTGGGAGAGGCTGGAGCTATGCAGAAGTGGAAAAACACAAAGTGACTCCTTGTTTGATACGGGGATGTGTGTTTAAAAAACTGTGGGAAGAGAGGCTGCAAGTCTGTGAGCCTGCAACTCCGTCCTTGGAGAGCAGCACGGCAGGTTTGCTGGGATGCTGCCTCCTGCCTGGCAGGGGTTTAAAAATCAGGAGAAAACTAGAAGAAATTCTGACTACCAGGCAAACAACACTGGAGAGCAGCATGCAAAGCACAAGCCCCTGTAGCCCCAAGGTCAGAAAACGACCTTTGGGTGAGCAGCACACACTGAGCAGGACACACTGATGTTTCCAGGTGGGGTAGCTGGTTTGGTGACCCCTTTTTTCTGGAAAAATCATTGTGCTTCAGCCTGAACTCCTCTGTATTTCTAGAATGAGCTTTCATCCCGCCTGCTCCAGAGCTGCTCAAGTTGGGAACTGGGGCTCCGAGTCTTGCTTGTCGTTCCTGGTGCTATCGCTCTGCTTTAAATGCATGCATTTGTCTGCTGGCCTGCTAGGAATGACCAGAACTAAACCTTTCACCCATGCTGTTTATTTTATTGCACTAAGGAACTATTTCTTGTTTCTGTGTACAGTGGGGGGTTCACTGCATGTTATTTGTGTTGCTGTTTTATCTCATGAAGCTGCATTTACAGGAGTAGTTATTATGGATGAAAGCTTTTATATTTATGAATGTCCAACTTCTCTTTTTGCGTGTTAAGTACATGAGGGCTGATAAACTCTGAGACTGATTATTTCAATTCCTGCATCCCCCTTCAGTGCTCTTACTCTATTTTTAAGCTGGATAAGAATATTTGCCCATGTATAAGATGCATTTGGCAGTTCTGAGGAGCCTGATTTGCAGTCACAGATTTCAAAGGCTTCGTAATTCGTTAGATAGGAACTGGACTGAGATTTTAAAAGGTGTGTTAAAAGCACTGTAGTTTGGATAGATGGTGTAGGGACTCGAACTGAATGCTCATCCTTGAATGGTAAAAAGAGCTGTTCTTGAGTACTAAGGAACAAATTATCATGACCTCAGTATTTGAAGTAAGAGAAATCCAAAAGGCATTTTGTTGAACTTGTGATTCTCAGTGGCTTCAGGAGAATTTACTTCTGCTCAGCACCTCTGAGCCCGGCTCAAATAAGTTACAATTGTTCAAGTTGCGATCCTGTGGCACCATAGAGAAAGAAGTCTGTGCTGAAAAAAAGCTGTGTAATCTTTTTTTCCTTGTAGTTTTATCAGTTTGGGGTATTCCTGTGTGATTTGGTCTGTTTAATGTTCTGCATAGGAATCGTTAAGCAACAGCTCCCTAAATTATCTTAAAGTACTTGCGAATACCCAAGCTCCCCTTTTGCCGTACCGGGAAGAGCGTGCTGAAGCGACTCAGGATGTGTCACTGCCGAAGCACTGCCCACAGGAGCACTGTGCCATTCCTGAGCCAGCTCTGGTCGATTCAGTCCCAGCACCAACAGCAAAGCAGCCACGGGGCAAGCAATCCTCTGCCTCTGGAAAGCACCAGAGAGACGAGGCTGTGCTGAAATAGCTGCACAGCTTTCAGGATCTGCAGGTGCTGCTACGTGTCCCTGAGCGGCACCACACTCTGCCTTCGGGGCACGCTTGGCAGGATTTAATTACCCAGACACGTGTCTGGTGTTTTTCCAGGTGATATAAGATAGCTCGCCTGGCCTCGAGCCGTCATTGCAGACCTGACTCCTGCAAGTCCTGTGTGTGCCAGTCCCAAGGAGACGCCTTGCATACCCCTCCGCCTCTCAAACGGCACGAGCTGCCTGCGTCCCGGTGGCTGGGTCCTGCCCACCCGTGTGGACGGCAGCTTGTGGACCTCGTACGGCCACACGTGGCTGAGGACGGATCCCCCTCCCGCTATGACCAGGCTGGAAATACTGCTGAGGTGAAACCAGTATCAAAGACGTTGCTCTCGCTGACAGTAGGGCCCCTTTCACCCCCTCTGACAAGTCGTTGTGGCAGTGCAAACTAAAGAGCAGATGGGGCTGTGTGCCAACGTGTCACGTCCCCCTGCTCTGGTGCAGCTGATGCTAGCTGAGCGCCAGCACCAAGCCCAAATCGCAGCCTGGTTTTCCTGCACGTGTGGCCAAGGTAGGACAAGGGCTTGCGGAGCCTGTTTCGCTGAGGCATGGCATGATATATGGTTAGACGTGGCAATGCAATCTCAGAGGAGTGTTTCAGTCTCTCTGTGCTCCTGAGTTATTGTTCTGATGATATTGCTGCTGCTATAAAAGAAGAGATGAACAATTGTTTATGGAAATAGATCTGGAAATTTCTTTAGCTTGCAGGAAAGCACGGGAGAAATAGATGTCTCCTCAGAAGAAATAATTTCTCAAAAGGCATCTGGAACGGTGAGAGGTGCATATAAAATAGGACAACTTAAATATATTTGAAACAATATACGTTTAATCTAATTGATTTATAGAATTACAGGATGAGCAGTCCAACATGTATTTGTTGTGTTTTCCACAGCACTTCAACAGTTTCATGAGGTTCTCTTCTCCCTAATTAAAATGATAGGAGAGACGTTTGTTCAGTATGGGGATTCACAGCCTAAAATTCCCTTGAGGGTAAAGCACCTAAGTCATATCTTAAAATACAGACCGATGGCTCACTTCTCCTTTGTAAAGGAGATAAAGATGTGAGAGGAAACCTCATGTTTTTGCATATAGCTTAGTGCTCGCCGGCAAAGGCGTGATCTATATTAGCCATACTAGCTAGATAAATTCTCCTAAAAAACATAACTGAACTCTTGCTTCCACTAAAATCAGTGATAATTTCTTTTTTTCCTGTGGGAAACGTCTTTTTTTGGATTCTGAGAACGCAACCACATAGGTAGCTGACAAACCTGATATTTCGTATATTTATTGGATAGAACTGGTTTGCCATCTCCATAATCTTTCACACACACATGCACAAACGTCTTTATCTCCTCCTGTGTCTCCAGAGCACCGCTACTGCTGACATTTATCCCAAGTGACTATGACAGGTTCACCCATGGCACTTGAAAGAAAAAGCTAGCAATTTCTTGTCTCAGAACCATGTCATCTCTTCAGTAGGAAAAAGAGCCACTGCATATTTGATTCTCTGTTCACTTTTTAATCTCTCTACAAATAAATAAATGGTTAGAACTGAACTCAAAATTTTAGAAATACTGATATTTTCCTCTTCAGGGCCACTAGGAACTTGGTAATACCCTATGGTTCTCCCTTTCTTCCTATCGGGTAGTTAAGTAGTGACAACGGAGCCTAACATATTATTTCAATTCTTTTGTTTCCATGGTCTAGTGATTGCTAAATATTCACCGTGATTCCTTGGCTTCTGTGGGATTTCTAAGTGGTTTCACTTCCAAATGTTAGTAAGGCCCAAGATTACTTACTTTCCAAGAGGAATTTTGCATTAATTATGGTAGAATCAAGCTACTCCAATTAAAAGAAGATATAAGGCCTACCAACTCTTCCCTGTTCAATACAGCACAGCAGCACAGCAAGTAGGTGTCTCCAGTATTAATGGACAGGTGTAATGTGGTGACTGCAATAACATGAGCTCTGGTGCAAAATGCAAGCATTTACTGAGGAGGAAGAGGCGAAAATAGCCTGAAGTCTTGGAAATGTTTATCAGAGATTCTTTCAGACAAGTTGCATACCAAATACTTTACAACGTGCTTTTCTGCGGGAATGGATAGATAGAATCAGAGAGAAAGAAATTAGGAATTCTTTGGAGGGTAAAAAGGATTGAATTTCATGTGAGATTTGAGAAGAATCAGACAAAGGGGAGTTTGTAAATACATGCTAATGGAGCAGTGGGGATTATATGGCTTTAGGGTGTCAGCTGGTCACAAAATTCTAATAATTTTTGGATCGCAGGCCATTCTGTGAAAGTTGATGCACAAATGGAAACATGGCGAGTTCCCTGAATGGCAAGGACACATCACTGAACAATGATGGTTAGGAGGCTGAGATAACTTAAACAGCCCATTAACAGTAGCTGCACTGAGGGACGAGTCAGGAGCTGCCAACAAAATTGCTTGAGTTGTCTGCCAAGATGCCAGATGCTGCTGCTAAAAAATAAAAATAAAAAATTGTTAGCCAGAATTGGTATCTGAGCTTCATGTCTGCCTTCCAAACAAACACAACAAAGAAATATCTTCAGTACTGAGCACTCATAGATCTATTTTTTTAAATATACATAGAATATATATTTTTCAATATTATTGAAAAATATTGTATTATTAACTGCTGTGGCAAATGGGAAGAAATACCTTATCCTATGCAATTATGATGCTTGTGAGACTGAATAATGAAGAACTTTGCTTAATGCTACAGATCCTTTCCTTCTCTGATTTCTTTTCTATTCCTTACTAGCAAAAAAAAAAAAAAAAAAGCCTTTTGTAAGTTTCTAGCAGAAAATGCTATTTCTAGCTTTATGTCTGGTAGGGAATGAAAAGGTTGTCTTTAGAGTTTAGCAAGTGGGTGTAATGATGACCTAGAATTTCTATAACATAAAGCACTTAGCTTTATGTTTTCTCATTTGAATGTTAAGAGAAGAAGCTGAAATTTTCCTGGCAGTATCCACAAAGCAGTTTCTGCTAGCACAGTTCTTACAGCTCAAGGGCAGCAATTTACTGAGAAAATGGACAAGATTGCAAGACCTGATTGTAGTGATACCTCTGTCTGGATAGATGTACCACAAGTAACAAACTTCAAAAGGTCTGAGCTTGACCTTAAGTTCTGACCCAAAGCTGCTGATTTCCATGTGAATATTCATGCTGGGCTCTGCACCGTGTCGGCAGGGCAGGGTTTATCAGCTCCAGTCTGATCGTGAAGGTGTAGAGGGAGGCGGATGAGATGGAGGAAGTGCTCTCCATGCCTGAACCTGGGCTAAAAGCAGAGAGCAGGAGTCGTGGCTCCCGCAATGTCAGCGCTTGGCTGCCTGGCTGCTCTCACAGCCACCAGTTAGAGGTCAGGGATCCCCATGAAAAAATAAACCAAAAAGGGCAAGTCAGCCCAGCCCAGCCCAGCCCAGTGGAGCACTTCTTGGGTCCCCAAACTGCACTTTTAAGGCAGCGTGGGTGTATTCAAGCTTAGCTCTTCCTGGAGCCTGGGGAGCTGCTTAAGCCAGGTGAGAAAGAGAAGAAAAGCACAGCAGGGAATGTAATGTACAGCCCACAAATTAATATACAGGGCTTGGAGAAGCACCCCCCATTCCCTCTGTGAACACACCTCACTCTTCCTTGGTCCTGGCCAAGCTCTAGTCACAGCTAAGAAATCACAAGAAAAAAAAAACAGCCAAACAAACAAACAAAAAAGTAGTCCTCAGCACAAGATGTATATATTACTTGTGTGCTTATTCTTTATGTTCTTTATAACTACATACTTTCAGCCTACATCTCCGTTTAAGATATAAATGTCTTTATATCAGCATTTGCAAACAAAGAACATGTTTCCATGTGTCAGGCAGAAAATGCACTTGGCTTCTAAGTGTGTTTCAAGCTATAGATTATGCAGCGGTAAGCAGGAGAGATGTTTTAAATATCTTCTGAATAAAATTTAAGTTAGGATGATTAATTTTATCACATATCCATAGATTACGTTTTCACTGTAGATTTAGATATCTATAATCAAGGCCTCTTCTTTTTTCTCTGATGCCCTCCTTGGTTGTTGTTTTGTATCCCATCCATTAGCCAGTGAGTCATCAAGCTATTACCAAAGTCAGTGTCAAGGTAAGTATGGTATAGAAGAAAAGCTATTTCATAGTGCTTCAGGAATACACAATACAGCCAGGTAGAAAAAAAATCTAGTTAGGACACTGCATTATATATTGTAATCTAAGCCTCTAACTTTATTCTGCAAGCAAAAGGATTGGAGAAGCAAAACCCTCTTTGCAGGTCTCTGTCTCTCTAAAAATGAACAATACCAAAACAACCCACCCTTCCCATCCTAGTTTCAGACTGATAATATCTGCTTTTAATTCAGTTTTAGCTATTTTTGGGAAAGTCTGTTGTGGATAACCTTCTCAGAAGAAAAAAAGGTTTTGAAACATAATGAGCAAATTAACAACTTGACGTTTTGCACAAAATACTGGGCCTATACCAAAGGTGTAGTGCAAGCTGCACTTGAACATGTTTTTTTGACTTCAGTCTACATATAGACAAACATGAAAAGGTGATCAGAAAAGCTGCATTTCAGATAAATAGACACTGGATTTTTTTTTTTGAAGTACATAGAGAAATTTTAAAATCTCTAAGTCATCTCTGTTCTGCGGAGCAGTGGACGCTCATTGCTGAGTTCTGTTTCTTCCACAGGGAGAGCTCAACCATCAAGCCTTTGGGAGCTTGGGAGCATGGACAACATTTTGGTGAAATATAAGCAAAGCTTGCCTTCTTCAGAAGAGATCCACAGGCCCTGATCCTGCAATATCTTTGCCTCTTTCTACCTCATGAGCCGTGCCACGGAAACCAAAGGAACTTAAATCTAAAGAAACTATTATGCCAGGTAATCACTTCTGTGTGATCACTTATGTACCTATTAGCAAAGCCTTTGTAGGAGTGTTTTCACAGGGCTTCCTTTGAAATCACTTTCAGTTACTTTCTTGGCAAATCCCAGTATTATCATTGCTCTCTGCAAACGTTTATCAGACAAATATTCCAAATATTTCATGGTGCCCTTCGAAACTACATTTCAGATACAACATTTCACAATTTAGACAGCGGCGTTCTATTGAGTCTGTTTCATTGTTATTATGAACTTCACAAAACATCGTACTATCACTGCAGTAATAATTGCATGCATCAGTTGTGTAGTGATTTTGCTTTAAATTTCCGAACAGTGATGTTTAAACACAATTACTTCAATTTAATGAATGATCAGAAATTACTTTTCCTAGCTCTAGTAGCCATTTCCCCAGTTAAATTATATATTTAACCAAATATATAATAACCAAATAAAAAAACAAAGAAAAAAGTGTTTCTTAAATTAAAAATGAAATTAAGTAGTAACAAATGTGGTATGTGAATAGACTTCACAACCAGGATGGGCTGCCGTCCAAGATATGCTATAAGATTCAGAGCAGTCTAAATGTTGCTGCCTCCCTGGTAATTAACTAGTACAGTTTTGTTGCCTTTGTGATTACATGAAATAGCACACACATCAAAATAGATACTGTACTAGAGCCTTTCAGCAGCACAAAGAGCAAGACGATGTTTCAGGACATATGGCAGAATATAACATTTTCTCAAAATCAGGCCTCAGTGTATTAATCTCAGTTAAAGCCTTGGCATAGACTTAAGTGCTGTAGAAGTCCTGTGCTGATCCTCTGCAAATAAGTGATCTTTTCACTTGGAGTCAGACCTCTGCTTATCGCCCATTGAACCCTCATAAGAAAAATACCACGAACAGACTATTCACTTTTCCCCTCTACGGCAACAGAGTATTGTAACACAAACCTAATTCACTATACCTGTATGCAAATTTCTACTTACTCTTCCTGAGTATCCAGACTGCAGAGCAGAACAAGCTGCACACTCTCACCCGGAGAGGAAATCAATGCTCACGCCCCTCGATCCATCCCGGGTTCCTGGTGAGAGGTATGCCATCTTTGCAGGGCTGATTTGCAGAGCATCGTGGGAGAATGGTCAGTTCTTTCCGATATCCATAGGTAGTATTTTTAGTCCTCCAGTGTAACTAGGATATTTCTAGTTCTACTTCTTTTGCTGTTGTTTTTTGTTTGCTTGTTTTGTTTTGACTGTTCCAACATCTCTATTTAAGCCAGGTAATACAGATGTGGTTTTGGACAGTTGTAGCTTTCGCTAAAGCTTGTGACACTTTTAGAACACAAGAGCATCGCACTGTGTATATCTCTTGGTTATCCAAGTACCCCTTGATACCTAATATCACAAAGCACAGGGCAGAGAGTCCTACACTGCAAAAATTTCTGATGGTCAAATTAGTTGTCTTGATGTTGATACCCCCAGTAAGATGTAGAAAGAAAAAAAGATTTCTCTAAGAAAAGGTAACAGTTGGTCCTGGATTCATGCTGTGGGCGAATGAAGCTTTGAAGAAAGGCACATGATGAAACCTGACAGGCGTTCTCGTTTTCGATTCACATTTCCCCTCAGTTCACTCACCAAAGCTCTTGTAAGTCTTTTTAGCAGACAGCTGAGGAACTATTAGCAGCATCTTGTTATCTAAAAGAGTCATTGATGAATTGGCTGCCTGGATGGACACGGTGGTTCTGGCATCCAGAAAGCTTTTGTTTTCTGGTGGCGATGAGGGACGGAGCAGGGAGAGAATAAAGCATCCTCAAAATCTCCAGCTACATAAAAATCTGACAAATTAGACCCTGTTGTCTGTTCTGCCTGAAAAGCCATTCACTTGTTTTACTGTGTGACTAGGATACTTTAATGCTGAAATACATTAGACATCCGTATTAGAGGGATATGGTGTGTTCCCATGAAACTGCCACTGTCATTGTACTACATGGTCATGTGAATTATGCCAGTCCCCAGGGTTCTTGAGTCTTATTCTTATATTTAATAGGATAAAGCTGATTTATGATACTTTGTTAAATGATGCTTTTGAAAATTATTTATTTAGCTAGTATAATTAAACATTGTTGAGCAGCTCTGACAGAACATTTATTCGAGATCATGAAAAACTGACAAGATAAAATTCCATTTTAAATGTTTTATATCTACCAGATGATGTTATTTATAAGTCACACGATTTAATTAATCACACTATTGCTACACAATAATTAAGGATGACCTATCAAAATTACAATCATACATTTAAAATATAGCCGACACAAAGGATTAGAATGAATAAACCAGCCTATAAATTAATAATACACAATATACGTGTCATGAATGTGACTAGGAGCAGCAGAAAGTGGTCACTTTGACCTATATACTGAAATAATAAGGGACAGGTACCTATAAAGTAATCTCCATTCTTCTGCATTAATTAAAAATACATCCCAATCATAATAACATCTAAGTTATTAAAAAGACTGTCTAAATTCTCACCAGACGTTCATCTAACAAAAAAGACTAGCAGAGTGCTAAAATGATGTCTTGCATTTCATTATAGCTTTTCCTTTATGTCCTCTTAGATTCCCATCGCTTCATATCAAGATGGTGCACATAAAGCAGTGAATAGTACTTAAGCAAATATGACTCGCAGGAAAGGATGCGTCACTGTACTAGCACATTTGTCTGGAAAGTTTGGGGGGCATCAGAACATGAATATATCTGGACTTTGGATAACTAGGAGCTTTACTGGTTTAGTGATGTGTCAGGGGACTTAACCCATATTTGAACTGAGAAAATTTTGCATTGCATAGATTTTGCTTTTCTGTTTGTGAAGTGGTCCATTTCAGATAATCTTTCATGGTTTCTGATGCTCTGCTTTCAGGAAAAACTGCACCTTACCCTGCAATAGATGCAGAGAGACCTTATCTCTATATATGGAGATTCACATGTCCCAGACATGCTTTTTTAACCAGCACTTAGCGGCTATATTGTGTCTCCATTACCATTCCTTCTCCTGCACGGAGACATTTCAGTCCATGGCTTTCCTGTCCCCTCGCATTCGCTTCGGGCACCTGGTGATGAGATAGAGGCTCTTCCTGTGTGGCTGGTACAAAAGACCCTTCAGTGAGGGGCACTGGTGTCTGGAGTCATGCCAAGCTCCCTCACTTTGCATGGGACACTGCAGGCCTGGGAGAAGGGGACCTCGTGGCTCTTCTCTTAGTCATGTTCCCAGTTAAGGAAAGAGAGACCTGAGATACGCTGTGTGCTACAACAGAGGTTGAATTATTGAGCGCTAACTGGGCAAGAAAACACACCAATGCCACACTCAAGAATAAGAAAGAGAAGTAGTATAACATTTCTAGGTCCTCTCTGAGTGTCAGGAAACTTTCCTCCAGATGTTATGCATGGGTACTGGCAGGAGCTGGCCCAGCCTATCGCCACCCTCCTGCTCCTTCAGCTGTCTATTAAGGGCCCCTATTTGCATTTTCCTCTCCCCCAAGGTGAGCTGGCTGGGCGGACCAGACAAGACAGGCGAGGCAGAGCAGGGTGTATGGACGGCATGCTCACATCGCAGCTCGTGATGCCTTGTCTGTGGGGACAGTCACCTCCAGTGGGAGACAATTTTGAGGAGCTGCAGGTAAGTAGTGCTTTAAATCATTTCATCTGGATCTGGAATTATACAGCCACATCTGCAATGTATTACTTGCACTCTAATGCTATTATGACATGCAGACTGCTGACTTTCTTTCTTATATACTTCCTTTTCATTTCCAAAGATTATCCACCTTAAGAAGCAGGCACTCCCTGACAACTGACTTTGTTGTGAAAAGTTTTGGAGGAAACAGGAGACCAAGTCATTTTGAAAGTGCAGCCAAAGAAAAAGCTGATTTTCAGTATCCAAGCTGAGAGAAACGTATTTGATGCGCTTTGTCAGCTTTATATAAAAACAAAGGTTGGCATAGCTAAAGATTATGCATATCAATTCTGCTTAATTAGCTCCTTACATGGTTCACATTTCTTTTAAGTTAGTTAATTAACAGAGCTTTCAAATCACTGCTGCCCTATATTCTCTGGAGCTATCCAGCTTGCGTTGCCTACCTTTATAAGGCGGGAAAGAGCCCTCCTGGATACTGTCTTTTGCTCCAGAACAGAGCAACTATTCAGCATCTACTTGAGACAGCATAGCTATTCTATTATTAGTGCTGTAATAATTTTCCCACCAGGAGATGACATGCTGAATCTGTAAGATTAGGCTTAAGCAATGCCTCTATATATCAGAACAGCGTAATGCCTACAGCCATTTCAACATTCCTGTAGGAATGTATCATACGTATCCACAGCTTACAAGGCACATTACTGTTGCAAGATTTTTAATTTAAGAGCATAAGACTATGCTCACCTTTGCAAATAGGAATGTATTTGTAAAGACAAAAATGTGATGCTGAGACTACGTGCATTTCTATATGCATTTCAGGGAGTTACTTCAGACTAGATCTAGTTTAGTTCGAAAGACTGAGTGGCCATCACTAGTTAGAGCCCATTGCACTGTTAGGTACATTCTCAGGATACATCTTCTGTCTTATTTTCATCCAGTCGTTCATTGACATGAACCAAAGCATGGTAAATGGGGACAATTGGGGAGTTTGTTCCAAAAGTACACCCTGACAAAGACTGAAACACAAAAGAAGTTAAAACTGAAACGAAAAAATGTGTATTCATCATACGAGAAAATATTTTGGTCCCCAAGAGCACCAAAGAAATATTATTAATTGAGAAAAAAGTTATTTTAAAATTCATATATATACAGCATAATGATGGTAGGTAAAACTAGTCTGCACAGCAAATACCTTCCTGATAAGTATTTCCTGCCAGTAAAATGCATGGATACATTTTTCTGTTTTCTTTTTGTCTTTAGAGGAGGAAATATGCCAAATTGCAAATGCATGCACTGAGCATGTAAAATACAGCACAAAAACAGCTGGCATTATTCTTTTTGCTCTCACTTCTTGTCATAAGGCTCAGTTCCTGATTTCTCCCACTCTTAGGCGGCGGCTAGCTGTAGCTGCTGCTATCACATTCTCTACGTGAGTGATGAACATTTAATCTGCTGTAGTACAAGGTTCACAATAAGACCCGGTTGGAAAGCATCAGGTCCTATCCCAATAATATTTTGTTATCAAAAACGCTCAAGTTTTGAACCTTGTGCTGTATCCAAGAAGAGCGTCTGAGGGAACCTGCTTGCACCCCTGATGAGTTTGATCCCGGGCTCGGAAATGCTGGATCTAAGACTCAAGATTGTAGGAGACGTACATGGCGGGTGGCTACTGACCAAGGAGCCAAAGAGCCTCGCTAGCATGCCGCAGGCGCTTGCCCACCCCACGTTGTCACTGCTGGTGTTAGCAAAGGAACTGAAAAGAAAAGCAACATAAATGAGCTGCTGCGTTTTATAGGTGCTTCTGTGTCCTGGCGAATACACTGCATTTTTGGCTTGGAGCCAAGCTGAACTGACACCCCCCCCTCCCCCCCCCCCAACACACACACATCACAACAAACAAAAGCATTGTGATAGGTTGAAAAAAGTTTGGCCAGCACCATTTGAGTAAGTATTTAGTGTGCACATTTATTTAAAAAAAAGGGGAGGGGGAGTGAATCCAGCCCCCTCTACATATAGCTGTGAATGCTGCTTAAAATTCATTAGCCTTTGCTGTTGTTTAGACTTTCCCTTTAATTAGTTTTCAGACTGTACGTTCTTTATAATCACCCCATGCAAGATAAAATGAGGAAGTTTAATACACTCCATTTGTGCAATGAACTGAGTCGTTTATGGAAGGTGCTACATGATTAAGGCAGGTGGGTTGCTGAAGTACCAGTTTCCATTTGATTGCTGTTTACTTAGTGCTACGTTTAATTTAGGGCCCTATTGTATTTTGTGGATGTTGCTTCTAGCTGTGCTAGAAATGCTCTCAAATATTGAAAGCAACAACCAGGATAATTTTTGAAAAATCTTCTCCATTCAAGACACGTAAGACAACTGTTTTGGTTTGGGTTTTGTTGTTGTTTTTGTTTGTTTGCTTGTTTCAATGATTTGCCTTTTAAAAGTCTTTTTCTAATCATAATGACACCTCTTCCTATGGGCATGTACAGGTAATTGATCCTAGCATGTTACATGCTATTGCTATTGATCTGAGAACTGTAACGGCTACTGAAGTTAATTATATTATTATAAAGCCTACTATCATAGGAAGAAATACTGTAATATCTTCTGTTTTAATGTTTTTCTTCAGAAACTTCATGAAAGGTTACAAATAAAAGACGGCTAATTGCTTAAATATTCCTTTTTTAAAAAATGTTTTGTACTTAACAGAGTAACTTATTCTTTATTTCATTTACCATGTAGAAAAAATGGAAACCCTGTGTTTCAGGGGGTTTTGGTTCACTCTTTTGGTTCATACAATACTGAAGCAATATTATTTCCAACAACTGAAAAAAGGAAAATAAATTGAAACAATATTTTAGTACATCCAATATCAGTACACAAAAAGGATCATCTGGCTGCTTATTTTTATTATCATAGCACCTATGCTTAACTAACATAAATGAAGCGTATATTGATACATTGTAAAAAGTCATCTTGTCATTGTTTTTGCAAAGACAAATGGCTCACATTGGCTTCTTGTATCTGCAATGTAGTTCTAAGTGCAGGTTTGATGTTCTCATTCTCACCTAGGAGTAAATAGACTTGCAGGTGCAGAAGTACACAACCTGGGGTGGCACATGGTAGGTTAACAGTCTTTGAAAGTTTAGCCCATATTTAAAATTATTCCTAGGAAAAAGTAAAGGTGTTATTCTTTTCAATATTTTCATTTCAATTTTTTGAAATTTCAGTAATTATTTCATTCTTTTATTTCTTATTAGGAGTTAGGCAAATAGAGTTAAGACTTACTAAACCTAATGGAGTTATATCTGTTTTTGGACTTTAACAAGACATTTAAACATGTGCCTAGCTTTAAACACGTTTAACTCTATTAAACAGCTCTGTAAAGTTGAGCCGTCTCACTGGATTCTAAGATTTCATAATGCCTTTACAATGAAAAGTAGATGCTCTTGCAGCTAAATCTGAGTTCCAGCTTTTTTACTGTTTCCAGCAAATGTTCTCCTTCCCATTCACAGTGAATTTGTCCTTCCTGCATTAGGCCTAGGAAAAGAAGACCAAAACTGCTTCTGCTCAGGTATGCTGTCTCTGACACCGGCCACTACTGGCTCCCTAAGGAAAGAGTGTAGGAATAGACAAGTACAGCAAAAACTTTCTAGCCTCCAGAAAGCAGAGAGTTCTTCAGTCAGTAATTCCACCATCACTCTCACGTTCCCATAGGCCTTGATGTATTTTTGCTATATGACTTCATCTAAGCCTGTATGTTCTCAAGCACAACATGCTGTTGCAACAAGCATGTTAACCAATTTTAATTTTATGCTAGGCAGAAAGGGACTTTGTTTGAAGTCTGACTGTTCTCTATAAGCTTCCATTGCATTTAGGACTTTATAGGTATTGATTGTACGGTATATTCCTGTAAAAGAACTCTCAACAATGACTACATCCTTTTGAGTATAACTATAAAGAATATTGCATCCTGTCTATTTTTTGAAATTTTGCAAGAAGAAAAATCGAAATAAATTTTGTTTGGAAACAATGAAAAGGAGCTCTGCTGTAGTCTCCCAGGTTTTCCAATCTCCTGGCTGTGTAGCCAAGTGCTGGAAAGTTGTGCGCACCCACTGTAGACAAATGTGCCTCTTTTTTTGTGGCCCTATGCCATCTACTTGGTGATGCAGGCACAATTTGAGCTCCTTCACAAATCCCAGGAAAACTGAAATTCTAAAATGAACTAATCTGAGCTCCAAGAGGAACAGCTACACAAATCTGGGTGCCCAATATGCACCTGGATGTCCTGCATGCGACACAGACAACAGACTGGTCAAAGCTGCTTTCTGCTGGAGGTGAGCCAGTGACAAGGTATGGAGACAAAATCATGAATAATCTTCAGCTGTGATGTTCTCCAAAACTGGGAGGCTACGTTAAAGAGCATCTGTTCTTGCAAAGGATGTATAGTAATTGTATCAAAGCCAATGAACAGAACTGGACTAAGACCCCACAGCACAAAACGTGCCAGAAGAAGGCAGGTTGAATGACCTTGGAAAGCTGCATCTGTGATTCTTTTAGAGTGCATGTCCTCCAAAAATTGGATGAATTTATTCTATAAAACTATGCAATCTGACTCCACAGATATCAAATCAAGAGATGATTCTGTCATTTATATGTAAATAATGTAACCAAAAACAGAACTAAAGCTGAGTTCCAAATGAATTTCAGAATAGATGAAATTCTATAATAGATGGAGTCCAGCAATCATATAACAAAACCTTCAAAAAAAAAAAAAAAAACACTAGACATGACCTTTATCCCTCAATTTCCCAAATAAACAGTTTCAGCACTTTCAGCTTTTTATTCATTTAGAAGCCTTTGCATGCCTTTAAAAGATATACCTCTTTGAGAGCTACTTTTTTTTATGAAGTGGAAACTGTCACCTCTGTAAAAGAAGAAATATTTATTATGAAGTCTGCACATAGCAAGTGAAAATAGAATTGCACCTAGAATGTTCTCAGTGTTTGACAGTTTACAAAGGCTGGTCTCTCGAGACAGGTAAACACTTCAGTGCAGTTTATAGTTCAAAGCAGTATTTCTGCTATAGTCTTGTTCCAATATTGCTGTGGTCTACCTAGAGGAATTTCTGAGAGATTAGTAAGGTGTTCATCTTTGATAAGTCCTAGCTGTAATGAATATATGTTGATTCTCAGTGGCCATATGAGGAAATCCTGTGCTTGGTCTCTGCCTCTCATGTCTTCATGTTGTGAGAAGGGCTTTGCTGAGGTCTATATGAACTTCCTGCATTCAGTTGCCATGGGCAGTCCTTTAATGAGTTCCTATCTCCAAAAGCTGATGTAGTCCAGTCTTTCCTGATTTTTTCTACCCATGAAGAATGAAGATAAACCAAACAGAATATACGTTTTGCTTCTTGTAGCACTGTTTTTCACAGTTCAGTGAGAACCCAGAGCTTCTCTTTGGTAGTTCCATATGTGGGATATTTACACCCATATAATATTACGACATTTATATTATGGTAAATGGGGGTTTTGTTTTCAGAACCAACATTTTTTACAAAATCATCACAGTCAAATGCCTCAAAAAGTTAGTAATTTAGGATTGTAATGAATACCTACTCTAACCTCCTTTTAGTCTTCCTAAAAGTAATGTTGAGCCCTTTGCAATGTATCTGACCAAGGTAATGTTCAGGGACAGATGTCCAGAATAATCCTCTTGATTAACTTGGCAGAACTTCCTTCCTATTAATACTAATATTTCTCAGTTAGTAGATTTATTTCTCTGCAGAAGTGTTCTTTTTGAGATTCCGGATATTTACAAAAAGACTGCTTTGGAGCAGAATAAACTTGTTTAGTCTTACATAGCTTAAAGTCTACAGTTTGCTTACTGTCTCAAGGTTGGATCAACAGCAGCAGAAACAGCCATATAAATATTTAGAATCTCATATGATTATCCTTATCACTGCTGCTATCCTTACGTGGTGTTGCTTAATGAATATACTGGAATCAGTTCTGCATACTTCCAGACTGTATGTCTGAGTATGTGTAATGAAGCACTTGGCAAGCCTGGGACGTTCAACTGTTAAAACGCCCTTTGTTGACTTAGCTTTGAAGACTCGCGTTTCACATTCGCTTTCCAACATATGGGTTAAATGCTTCAGTTTGTAATACAACCGATATCTCTGTTACCTTTGTACATTATCTGTTAAACACATTCATTAATCACCATTTCCTAATTAAAATAAAAGAACATTACTCAGATACTCTAGTGGTGATTTCCTCACAGCCCAGCATCTTATTACTTCTCATTTCTGTGGACCTGTTTCCAGAATACACTCAACATCCTAAAATTTTCTTGTATTTCCTCAAATATATTCTTTTTCTAAGGCTGGCAGCTAAAAGAATGTTTTTCCCCTCAGTATCCCCATAGCTTTATAGTGACATAAAAAGTAGAGAGTATTGATTCTATGCTGAAACATGCACTGCATGTATGGAAGAGAAACAAGAATTTCACTTGCAGAAAGGCAACAAAGCTGATGATGATGAAGTTAGTTTCAGCTTGAACCTATCTTCTGTAAGGCACTTAAAACAATAGCAAACTCATACTGTTACGGATATTCATAGACATCATGAAATCTGTATTTGGGAATGTCATCACAGCAAGGTGATGCATGACATGGTGCTGTGTTTTTACCTTTTAAGTTAGTTTCTTTTATGCGAGTAGGCATTGCTCTCCTAAGAGCTCTGTAAAATAAACCATCATAATTTAACTAACATGGAATGATAGCTTAATATTGTGAACTCCTTAATATGGTAGCATAAACATTAAACAAAACATAGAAGCTCAATCAAGAATGACTGGGAATGAGAGTATATGTATATGTAGATGACATGACATTGAGTCTCAGCTGTGTCTTGTAAGTAAGGAGTAGCTGAAGCTTTAGACAAGTCTCTAGGGCTGCCTACGACCAAATCAAATGACTAGGAGAGGATGGCAACAGACTCAACAGTTTACTTCAGAAACTTAAATTTCCCTGTGTAATTTTGCTCTTGGCAGGAGAAAATAGAATAGTTCAATTCATCCCCTAATTCCCTTAGGGAACAATGCCTTTCTGTCATCCTATTACTTAATTATATTGATTATATCAATAACAATTTAGCGAGATTACACTGTGCATGAGCAAACAGTGTATGTCCCTTTCTAATTTATTACATCCATTAAACAGACTTTTTTTGCATTATCTTCAATAATCTAAGAAAGAAAATATTATGTTAATTATTCATAAATGAAAATATCCATGCTATCAAAAATAATTAAACACTTAATGCAAACTCAGTTGTAAAAGCCATCTAATTATGCTACTCTTTTTTTAAATTCCCTGTGCTGGCTTCCTCTTGACTTTTATATCAAGTTCATATTTCTTGTTTCCATCTAGAAGCAGCCTATTAGCCAAGCAGGCAGGAGACCCAGCCTGTGTTATGGTTTACGTTTATCAAAGCCAGTAAGCTTTGCTTTTGAAATTGGTATTTACTAAAGAAATAGTGTTCATTCAGAAAATTCAGACCATTTCCACCCTTTCTGCTTCTATGACTGCTGAATTTTCTGCTCAGTATTTTGGAGCTTGAGCAATGGTCAGTAATTGTTGAATTTAGCAACTTTTGTTCTTTTTGTTGTCTCTAGCAAAAGCAAAGCAAACACCTCCCCCCCCCCCCAAAATTCCTAGAGAAAGCATAAATACAACATAGCACGCATTTTTGATGGTAGTGTTGAAGAATAGGCTTCAACCATATTTTTAGGTGAAGAACTGTCTGCCTAGACACATTACTCAGCTTCCTTTTCTTCAGTCACTTGTACAGAAGATGTGCAAAAATTTAATGTAACATAATTTAATTTACTAGTTAAATACTGCTTCAGGAGACATCACTTTAATCCAGGCAAACCAACTTTTGGGTGAGCCTCTGTCATGCAAAGCTGGACAATTGTGAGTAGAGTTTTGTTTGACAATTTAAATTGAGTTAGAAGCTCTGGACAATAATTTCCTTTTCCTCTCAAAATTAGAAGTGATAAAAGATGTTAGAGGTGATTCTTCCTTGGAGATGAGAAATGTTTAGCTGTAGAGATGCAGGCTGTGCCATGCTAGAGTGCCAGAAAGCTGCTTGCAAGTGGCCTTTTTTAAAGGGAACTAAGTCTCCTGATTTGCCACCATGATTTTCAGAAATCAAATTATCAGCAAGGATTTATATCTTAATTTTACCAGGGCTTGTTTCCATCTCTCTAGCCTTTTACACACATGTTCAGTAACCTCCAAGAACTTGAATGAAAAGGGAATCTGTTTTTCTTTTGGTCTCACAACTATAATCACCATTTTGAAATGAGTTTTTTGGTAGTAACACCCAAAGCCAGAGAGCTGCTGTCTGCTCTCCCTTCTGTCTGCCCACATCTGGGGAGAAGAAGGAACCGCTAAGCAGCTTAAGGAAGCCTCCACCGTGCACCTCTACGAGAGGCATGACACCTGCACCTTGTGTGACTTTCACCACTTCAGGGTGTCCCTCCTAAGAGCTAGGGGCCTGCTTGCTTTGGTTTTACTCAATTGTTTAAACCCTCCCCTTGTTGACAAAATGACTCTGGCAAGTCCACATGGATTTGTGCTGACCATAAAGCCACGCACCCCTCTTCATACCTGAGCAAATACAGTTGTTTATTAATCAATGCTAGGAAAATTCAGGAAGCCCTTTTTTTTTTTTTAAATATGTCTTTACTGATGTGACTAAAGCGTTTTTCAGTATGAGGCAAGATCATTAGAAGATTGCAGCAAACTGCTGCCCTGATAGTTTTTAACCTTATCTGTTCCTTCTGTGATGCTATGAAAGACCGTGCAATAGAAAACAAAATCATTTCAGAAGTTGTTGCGACAAATGGAGTCAGCTTATAATCTGTCTCATTCTGCATAAGCTGGATCCCATTAGAATGAAGAGAATCATTCTAACTTTCCAGTAACCTATTATTAAGATATTTAACTGGAATTTGTTCTAGTACTGCTGTTACTTCTGTTAATAATAATACTATTAGAGTGAGCTGAAAGGTTAAACCATTAACCATCGCTTAAATGGTCCCAGACAGACTAATGCAATACAGCCAAATGTAATATACCCAGAGCAGAGCATGCAAAACATTGTAAGCAGGGTGAGAGAGCGTTGTGGAAACCTGTGACTCAGAAAGCACCATCAGAGGTGTGGGCCATCAGAGACAATAGGCTCAGTATGAACTCTCAGTGCAATAAATAAAAGGAGAAAAGTGCTTTTGCCTGTGTGAACAGACTCCTGTTAGGACACGGTTTCCTCTTCTGGCATCCACACTTCCAAATGAAGCAGAAATGTTCAAAAAGAGGTGAAAAAAACCTACAAAAATAATACAAGGATTGGGAAAATAGCAATATGATATGAAAGTTCAATCTATTCAGTTTTTCTAAAAAGGGTTTAGAAGTAACTCGCTAAGTATATCTTAGTCATGGAAAAGACCATGGATTTAATGGTGATTTTTCAATCTTTCTGAGGAAGTCATAGTAAGATGCAGTGTTTGGAAAGCAAAATTAGGCAAAATGAACTTTGACATCAGCTGCCTTTCCCTCACAGTACCAGCTGCCACAGGGACAATGCCACAGGGGGAGACAGGACTGCCATCACTGACTGCGTCACTCAAATACCTAGAAATGAGGTATTTCTACAGAAAAGTTAGAAAGAAAAAAGGAAGAAGGTCCTTTCCAGTTGGAGTCCTGTTGAAGACCATGCAGCATGGCAGAGGGAGTAGCTGGGAGTCTTTCAGAAACAGCATAAAAGCTTTCTGTAAACGTAACAGTGAATGGTAATACTTTGGTCCCTCATCAACCTATGACATTGAGATTTATGGTTCTTGTGGTCTCTTTGTAAAACACATTGCAATAAAGTATTCACCGCATGGCCACATAATGGGGAGTGCAATAGAAAACACTACCTGCTGTGTAAATATCTACGATTACATAGTGTAGTTGTTTATAACTAAGTTAAAAAACAAACAGAACTGAGGTTTCTTTCAGAATCTCATTGTGGGTGCTTTCAAATCATCTCAAGACCTCTCACTGTAGTAGGAAAAGCTACTTACTTCACGCTACATTCATGCAGGACTTCCGCTGTGCAGCAGGACTCGTCTGCACGCCGGCAGCGTAGTTTGGAAGTACATTGCACCCCTCTCTCCACTGCCGACTGCTGCTACAATGTGGTCCGAACCGCACTGTGAATCAAAGCGCCATGTGCTTTGTTAGCACAGTTCAAAAGCTGCCTGAGGAAAGAAAACAACAGGCAAGGACTGCAGAATTCAACTTTTTTACATCCCCTAATGAGGTGGCATTGTCAGTGCTGATGCAGTGGGGGGCTTGTGGTGTGCGAGAGTCCATACAAATCTTTCAGAGCTTCATGTGCTACCCTGATATATGCTACTTTCTTGACCAGCTTTTGTTGCTAGTTCAGAAAGAAATGATCCTTCTGCCATACTAGAGTGCCTATTGACAGCACAGTCTGTTATCACATTTGTAAATTTACTTCAAACAATTTACCTTAAACAATGATCTTTCCTTTTAGATGGACAATCATTGACTCCCCTGTTTCCAAAAAGTCTAATATGTACTTTCAAACCAGGACAGAGAAGAGTGAATTACTAAAGTGTTTAAAATTTGTTTCTTGAGAACCTTCTTTGCTGAGTATTAATTCTATTGGAAATATGTAACTAAAAAAAAAGAAAGACATCACGTTTATTTGAAGATGTAATTTGACAGAATTTGGAACTGGAAAGATGCTAAGCTTTTTATCACGCACAAACCTTAAGATGTAGTCTGATGATTTCCTGTGAATGAACATTTCTTCAAATGTCTGCATGCCTGCTGTGTCCACGAAAGTCGACATGTGTGAGCATAAAGTGAATACAAATTGTACTTCACTGAGGCTTTATTTAGGCAATTTTCCCAATTTCTGCATGGGAAGTTTCATACATAATGCCAGCTTGGGCAGTTTTACAGGAACATTCACTGCTAGTTTGGCCAAAACAAAGGAAAAAAGTAATTTCATGTTCGGTGGAACTAATAAAGCCTAGTTTCCAGCGTCACACTCCTGTCTGAGTTCTCGTCAGTTTAGAAGGCTAAACTTATAATTTGCCCCCTTCTCTGGGGGTCTCCCTTCCCTAATGGCTACCCTGTGATTTTTTTTTCTAAATTTTTTCATTTTTTTACAAAATGCACAGGAAGATAAAGTCTTTGAGAGCTCTACCACTTTGTCATAGCTAGACAAACTGGGCCAGCATCTTTCATTATTAAGAGAGGCTGGCAGACGACTTGTGTAGTCATGCAGATAACGCGGTCATGAGACTTCTTTCCTTAGAAAACCAGGCCTTAAAAGGGAACTTACCTACAATAATATTTTCTTTTCAATAGTGTATAATCAAACTGAGAGCCAGAGAAAAATAAAGATGTTATTTTTGCACAATTTGTAATGTCTCGTTCTACTGGGAATGATTTTTTTGCATCAACAAACTGCACTACAGACATTATTTAGGTTTACAGTAATTGTCAGTAACAGGAAAGATGACTGAAAAAGGTGCAATTTATGCACAATTAATAACACTCAATTCCACATACCTGTGCAGTATCAAGCATTAAAAACAATCTTTAATGTCCATGCAGTGGTACAAAATGTATGCAATGTGTATTTGTGATGGTAGAAAAATATCCATTTTTACATGTTGTATTATTTCCTGAAGATGTTGCCACAGTTTCTGGGAATGGCGATCCAAAGATGAGATACTGTACATAATGAAGTGGCATCAGTACTTCAGATTTTTTTTGTAAAATCCCTTATTTTGAATGTTAGCCAATAGAATTTTATGCTCAGAACACAAAATCTAAATACTCAAATACCAAGTGAAGATTAAAACATTTAATATAATAATGAAAAGAAAGGAAATAATCTGCAAAGGAGGCATTAATGGCCATTATCTGCAAGGCTAAAATTTATGGAGTGCCCTGTCCTTTTCTTTCCTGTAATGTTTCTTATTCAAGTCACTGTCTAGGATGAATCTTCCTCGTATTATGAGCTCTGACAGGAGCAGAAAGTAGTGTGTGAAGGCAGCAGATTACAGATATTTTTCAGTTTGTATTAATCACTGAACACATAGGCAAAACTGAATCTGGAATGAAACACAAGTTTCGTGAATAATACCGCAAAAACAGTGCCACAAGGACACCGGGCAAGGTATCTGACAGCTGTTTGTGACCTGCCGTATGTGAAATGAAGTGTTAGTTTATTTGCTTGAAGAGAAATAGTAAAGACTACAAACGCAGGGGAACTTGCAGCTCACTGAAATATGTATATTGTTCATGGAAGTCTTAATCCCTGTTGTATACTGACACACAAAGCTACTGAATGAATGCAATAGCATGTGGGGGGAGCGCTTTCCTGTAAGCAATAAAACTGAGAAGGAAGGGGGAGGAGAGGAGGTGCTCACGTCTGGATTAGTTAATTATATGGAAGAGCCTAAATTTCTACACGCCCTCCCAGCCGCTTGGTTATACGAAGGTTCTTCTCTCATGACATTGCAGCTCTTGTGAACGCGAACTTTGGACAGGTGCTCACACTGCTCACAAAATTGCCCTCCTGCGAGACACCGCTGGAGGAGAAGGGCTTCTCCTGTCATTAAAAAAAGGGCTTCTCCTGTCGTTAAAAACAGCCACAGACAGACCAGGCGGCTGAGACACAGGCTTCTTATAACCAGTGCAGTATTATTTATAGTGCGTGTCCAATGTTGAACACGTGCTCATGCGCACTACTGTCATCAAGATCACCAACGTAACTAACCACACTGGTGAAGAGCAAAGGCTCTCGGATCCACGTTAATGCTCCCATATACAGCAGGTTATCAAGCGCGTGCACTGAAGCAACGGCTGCTGTAACCAAAGAACGACACATGGCTCCATCAGATGTGTATAATAAATGGAAGACATTATAACAGAAGATTTACAAAATATATCATTGTTCCCTGCTGGAGAGAAACACAAAATAAAAGTCATAAAGTTGATCTATGCTAAGCCGTGGAACACTGACAAGGATTGCTTATACAGCACTTCGGTCCCAAGGGATCCAGTTTAAGGCAGGCCAAGCAGCGGACAAGGAAGAAGAGATATAAAAAAATGCTCAGACCTTGGGGAAGCATCTCTGGGCTGCTCTCTGGATGGATAGTTTTTAATCTGAGCAGCAGCTTTACAAAATCAACACTGAAGAAGAAAGAACTGTAAAATAATAAAATAAAGACACTATTACATTGTTTATCATGGAAAACGCAGGTAAATGAGTATCATTTAGTGAAACAAAGGTCTACATTAATGAACAAAGCAATTTGGGGAAAATGTGATTTATCTTTCTTCAGACTGGTTGCATCAATTTACAAAATCTGCCCATTTGTCTTACGCTGTGAACTTGCCTGCTTTGACAGGCATCACCAATGGTTCCTCATCATTACTTTTGACACCGCGAAACAAAACCTCGCCTGTGGACAAGAGAGACCTGGTGATCAAAGTGTAAACGTAATGTGCTGCACCAAGAGTTCACAATCTGCATCTCACCTGCACAGTCAGCAGTGTTCATTTTGCAGAATAACAAGACTTTGGAAGGTGAGGTTGTACAGGTGTCTGAGCTCATGAATCAGACAGAAAAATAAATGCTAAAAGAAAATGCCTGAAGGGCAAATATTCCTGTCTCACCTCTTTGTTTTGATCACACGTTTCAGATTTCTAAAGAGCATTGACAATAATTGAGACGATGGTGAAGTAAAAGGATATCACGAATAACATGAATATTTCATACAAGACTTCCATCCCAAAGCACTTGATCTTATTGTACAGATTCTGGGGCTGAGCCGACAAGCTGTGCTGCAGACACAGCAGCACAGACTATTTTTTTTTAATAGCATTCCACAAAAGCACAAAATCTGCCTGAAAACTGATAGGTGGAAATGGCCTGGTAAAACGGGATTGTCACACAGAGGTGCACTTATTTTCCCCTGCAAAAGAATCTTAAACTCCAGCCTGACGACTTCCTCTTGGCTTACCTGGGCTGGCCAGAAACTTTGCCGCTGTATGGTGATCACTGGGGCCCTCCTGGGTCTAACTGCCCCTCATCCCTTCCTGGAAACACCCTCAACTCTGTATCCAATACTCTTGTCTAGGGTAGTTCATACTACCTCCACTACCTATAAAACAAACACGGCAGCTTTATGAGAAGGAACTAGCAACTCTGTGGCAGTGAATTTGGATCACTAATCCTTGCAGAGGGAAATGACAAAAGGAGAGCAGAGATAATATCTGCTATCACAGCTTTTTGCAGCTCTGGCTCTCCCTACTATAAACGAGGTCTGCTAAAGGTATCTGACCTAGTCCAAAACGAGTTTACAGCCCAATTTTTTTCTCTCTCGGTTCAGAAGTTGGAGTACAAAATAGCTGATTTAACAAAACTTTCCAGTGATGTATGCTATTGAAATCTTAAGCATCTGAAGGCTGGAAGAAGGCTTATACTTACAATTTAGGCAATCAGCCACTCTTTCAAACTGATGAATGTTTACTCTTCTTCAGTAAAACCCTAATGATTTTTAAACTATGAAATTATATATGTTTCTTGGTTCCTATTCCCTTCTTCACTACATCAGGACCAAGCATTATTTTGATGTAAGGATTTTTGGTTTTTGGTTTGAGTCCTTTTTTTTTTTTTTAAATGAGTATGCTGGGCTCATCCCAAAGAGGAAACAGTTTTATCAGAGGATGTTCCAGGACAGTATAGTAAGTCTTACATTTCTGCAGTCTCCCTTTAGGCTTTGCAGTAGTGGCAGATCAGTATCAGTCTCCTGGTATCTGACATTTCTTCTCGTCCATTCATTGGTAATTTGTCTCCTGACACCTTTGTATCTGCTACGACAGTAACAGGTAAAATGAGATGCACTGCCACCCTTCATCTGCCATTGTGAACTATTCCACTGCTGAAATGACAGGAGAAAGATAGCAAAAAGTATGTTGGGACATACTGCTCTTGAGACACTGCCAGTCTCAAGAATTAGCACACTGAACGATCAAACCCAGTCTGCAATTTCTAGAGGGTTTAATTAGCTCTTAGACCAGAGTCACAGTTTCAGCTGGGGTCAGCTCATGATTTCTCACCAAGTTGGCTCAGCATGAATTTTCAGATAGCAGAGGTCCTCCGGGTAGCAGTATTTGCTTGTGGGTGAGGGTCAAAGAGCAGAACAAGTACAGCAAGGCTTAGCAGGGGAATCTGAGGTGAAGAAGGTGAATAGGAGAAATCAAAGGATACAGAGGCTGGAACTGGTTAATATAGTTGGCCTCCTTGGGGACAGAAGGGAAGGAATTACCACTTTTTTCCAGCCGGCTCCCTAAGTTGCATCCTATTTTGCCCATTGCCTTTAGCCAGCCCTGGCATGGCCATTCTCAAAAAATCTCTTTAACGAGTTTTCCAAGCAATTACTTGGGTACCAGACCTAATGAGGTGCTATCAGTGGCAGCAGAGGCTTTGCACACGTTTTTGAGTGAGCAATACACGGGCACAGTCATTGAGTCAGATGTTTTCAAGATTAATGCTTGGTTACACCTCAGCGGAGTGAAGAGGTGTACTAATACAGAGAAAGGTTGTGCCCTTTGGGTGAGGGGAGGAGAGCAAGAGGGAATGGATGACTGAACATGAGTTAAGCAGACTGCAAAAAAAAGTGTTAGTAAACATCACTAAATGTGCAAGTGCAAATGAAATGTTATAAAGTGATGAGCCACCCCCAAAATTAATTACAGGACTAAAGAAAGGGAGGGAAAACATCACCACCGTGAAGACCACATCCCTTCTGTGCAGACAGGTGTGTAATACACTCACACTCAGAGGAAGAAATACCAGCCCTCTTATTTTCCATTCCTAGGTGGTTTCCAGCCTCTGTTTTCTTCCTGCATCTTTCAGTCACTGAGGCAATGCTGAAGGCTGAGTTAGCTGTGGTCAGTGCGGAGTGGAGCGAGCAGGAAGCTGAGATTTCGCCTGCGCATCACCCTGCTCCAACTGCGTATTTCTGTGAGGATTCAGTCATCTTGTCTCCCCTCACAGACAGATGCAGCAGAGAGAAAGAGAAGTGGAAAAAAAAAAAAATCCCAAACATCTTTTTTGCTGTGGGCATATTTTGGTTGTTTATTCAGCTCTGTTTTAGCATTGCATACTTAATGGTTCACTTAACAGTTAGGAAGCTGTCTAAACTACTTCAAGGTTACCTACAAAGAAAGAGGTCTACTAGGCTGATATTTTTAGAATGAAAGCAGTTATCAGTGCATTTAACAGCCAGTTTTTTTATTACAGATGGACATGCTTGTTAAATCTCTCTCTCACTTCCTAGCTCTTAAAAATCTGACCATCAGTATCACAATTTCTCTGAAAATCCAGCATCTATTTAAGTGCCCAAATGGGAATGAGGATATTGTTGAAAGCTGGTTCCAGTTTTGCTGAGGCCAAGGTTGTCTTCCTTGAAGTCTTAAAAGTCAGTTTTATTTGAGCTACGGGATCAGCCTTGTGTAAGCAAAACCTCAGCTTTACTTTCAGTAATTGAATTTCATAAAAAACTATTCTAAGCCTGCATTTCATGAAAAAGAAATGAGCTTGTGGGGTTTCGGAGAAAAAATAAAAGACTCATCAGGTTAGACAAGGGAGTTTTAGCTCTTTGGGAAATTCCAATAGCACAAGAGTTGCTGTTCTTTCAAATCAGGACAGAAATGAAATAATACAAAAACATTTTGCAAATGCAAATCTGCTCTGAAATTACTTTTCAGGAAATGCTGAAATCAAATATTTCATTACTTTAAAGTAATGTTTGAATATTTGCATTTTGACTCCTTCTTTCAAATGAAATTAAGATATAAAATGAAGGGACATATGTCTATTTGAGACTGAAAATTTTGCTTGAAATCAGGAGTTGAAAAACATTTGACTTAACTTTTTTGCTTGGAAAAAAAGTTAATTTTAAAACATTTTTAAAAATAGAAAATGCTTTAGTTGAAATCAACATTTTTCTACAGAAACTTTACCTTCAAAAATTTTCTAACATTTTCTAACTAAGAGTTGTGGTCTGTAGTGATGGATAGGGAGATCTGACAGTTGGACCTTCCACAGTCATCCACAGTTTGAAAGGTCTGGACAGGTATCGCCACTGATATCATATTCATCTTCTATCAAATTAGGATAAAAAAACACTTCTTTTCCTCACATATATGTTTGAGGCATACCAAATACCTGTTGGAAACGCAGGCATGCTGTTCTGGCCCATCCTGACTCTTGAATTGTGCCTCACAATTGTTTAGCAAGTGTAAGCTGACCAGAACTGTCCTAGGGGCCATTAAGGACATAAGTGCACATTCAATTAAGTTCCAGCATGTAGGAGTGTTTCCAGAGAATACTTAATCTAATGTTGTTTTCAGTCCTTGCTGATTTAGGACCTTGAAAACATAATTTCTGACAATCCAATTTGATGAGAAATTTTCAAAATGCAGTGTTCTATTTCATAGCACAATACCTTCACTCATTTTCTTCTCTGTAAATATTACACTTTCTTTTACTACAGAGTGTGTTCATGGACTTTCAACTCTCTCTAACCATGAATTCCCTCCACTGACTTGAGAGTTCTCTCTTTAGATATTAAAGGAACGCAATGACTTTTTTAGCACAGAATTGTACTGGGATCACACATACAGCTAGTTATTCAGCAGAACCTCCTCTTCTTTTTTCAACTGATTTTTTTAAACTAATCTTCAACGCTATAATTAATAAAAAGATAGCTATGAAAACTACAAACAGATAGCTTGCATTTAGCGAAATACAGAGTGGGCAAAAATTTTTCTCATCTGAAAGGTATCATTTTTAAAAGATTAATAGGAGTGCAGCATGTTAGGGGGGTTTTGTTTTGTTTTGTTTTGTTTTTTGTGGACTGAACTCAGTGACTGTTCATGGCTGGTCCTGAGTAGAACATCTCATTTCCTATTAGTAGCTTTGGCTGGTTTTCCAGAGCCGTTTACACAGTAAGGGGCTTATGGAACATCTCGGTATTGTATGTGTTATCATGCATCGACAAAAGTAAAGAGGAGAAGAAGAAAAGGGAAGAGGAGAGGGATGTCCCACCGTGGTTCTGTGCAAATACATCAATTATGTGCTACACACAAATACAGCACTCCAGAATACTTTACGCTTCAATCCCCTCCATGGTACCATGATTCATTTTTACCTAACTATTTTGTCACTGCCTCTGGACTTTTCTCTCTTTCATTTCTTATTTCCTCCTATTAATCAGCCTTTGAATTACCTAATGCATGGCATAGTTTCTCAGTCTCCTTCACTCATATGGTGCTGCAGTTCTTCAGATTGCATTCTGGCAGAGTATTATATCTTTTCATTGAACTACAGAGCTTCCGAATGAATCTGAATCTCAAGTTTAAATGCATGAAAATTGTCAGTCTACACGTAATAATTTCAGCATTCCATTTTTCCCTGACTTGGTAATAACACAAAGACATTAAATATGGGAAGATACAGTGACACTGACATGACAAATTCACACTTGAGACAGTTCCCGTATTTATAAATCTGTACTGAGAATATGAAGCCAGCTTGCGGTCTTGTTCCACAGCGGGCAATAAGAGTTCAAACTCAAATCCACTCTTAACATTCTAATGAAGATTCAAAGAATTCAACTGCTTTGTTTAAAACCTGTTCCCCTGCATAAAAAGTGCATTGAACCAATAGCCCATAGCAACTGTTATGCAACACACTGTAAATATTTGACTTCTGAGGCTATGTTTATTGCACAGAGGACATATGAGGACTAGCCAAGGCCAGCCTGATTTTTTTTTTCCTGAAAGATGGCAACATCCTCACTTTAGACAGTCACCAGTTGCCTCAAATGTGAGAGGCATTGCTTTGGGAGCAAACTTGTGTTTCAGTGAAGTACCTACGACTCAGAAGTGATGTTCTGCTCTTGGGAGAAGCAGCCAACCAAAATACTGTTTTTTACTATACCTTGTACCAACTTAGAGAATGGAGCTTGTGTCTGCCTCAGGGAGAGCACAAGAGCTAGACAAGATGCTGAAGAGCTGACAGGCAAAATGCATTGCTGATCACATTAGCTTCACATGCTATACTACAATGAAAAAACAAGAATCAGGAAAACGAAGCAAGTGTGATAAGAAGGAAATAAATAAGAAAGGGAAAACATTCTTTATAAAGAACATGGCAGGACTCAACCAACATCTGTTGTAACTCTCTGACTATTTCTTCTGTGAATTGTGTTTCTGAGGCCAGAGCCATCTGCCTGCCCACCACGGGAGGTGTTGGCTGGGAGAGGTGGAGGTCGTCTTCTCCTCAGACTACGCTCTGTGCAGAGCCCAAGTCCATGCTGAAATAGACTATACAGCACCATCAAGCCTTCACGTGGCTAAGTGACCTCCAGATTGAAAACTAAGGTGCCCAATTGCATTTTCTGGGTGGGCAGTAACTAAGAAAGAGTTTGGTGGAACTAGATGTTGGACTAAGATGAGCAGGATAGCAGTTTTGTTTAAGACCTATTTTAAGTCCTTTTAAGAATCTGTTCCTGAAGAGTACGAAAGATCTATGCAACGCATACATGTGAGGTAAGACACGGTCCTCAATGAATATGATGTCATTTGCAGAAAGCAACAGGAAGAGAAGTGTTGGGCAGGACTACAGTGGCACAGAACAGGAAACATTAAATACAATTTAAACAAACATGAAAAGAAATCCCTCTGATACCTTCAATTTCCTTTTTATGAAATCTCATTCAAAACACATTCTAAGAAGGAGGAAAAAATCATTGCATTCCTTCTAGCAGAATCATTCTCCTGTCTTTCTCTCCAAGTATAAAAAGACTCTTTTCACTCTTCTCCAGCACCTGGCTCGTGTCTAAAACCTGTCTGTTAGCAGAGCTTGCTATCAGCAATGATGCAACTGGAAAATTCTGCTTACATCCAGTAGTCAAGCTAATGAGATGGCAAATACCTGCTTTATGCCTGTTCTCGAAATTCAGGGTGTGCATTGTCTGTAGGTACCCTAATCGACTTTATTTTTCTCTTGGACACTGAACAGATTGGCTTCAATGTAATAAAACACAGTCATGAGTGCTGATCTTTGCTGTAGTCCTCTCTTTGCTATCTTTTTCTACTTCCATTTTTTCTGCCATAAGGTTCCCTGCTTTTATTAGTTCCTTCCAGCCATCTTGCCTTTCTCCAGCTCCCTTCATCTCTGAATTCTACTTTCAGGAGTGCTGAAGAACCTGAGAACTTAGCTATTCTCTGCCCAAACCAACACTTTCTCTTTCCTGGCCTCATTATTTCATCCTGATTTTACTCTGTAGCCAAAAAGGGGGAAAATTAAAATGTCAGTTCCACTCATGCTTCATGTGCCTGTCCAAAAAGTGGTAATATTCATAGGCTTATAGATCTAACTTCTAAAGCAGCCACCTAGTTTCAGGTGGAACTCTGTCTTGCATTTCTTGAAGAACCAGTCTAACCTGGTTTCTTATGGAAACCAAGAGATTCTGAAGGAGGCACAAACCAGACAGGCACCGTGATTAGTGTGGTCCATATCGGGTAGAGGGAGAAAGAAGCTTCTCTTTACAAATACTCACCATTTCAGTTCACATTTTTCACAGTTCACATTACAGTATCTATCAACTCAAACAACATTACAGAGATTTAACATTTTGCCGCACCGTGGCCGTCTCATGTGGGATACTGAGTACGACATGGTAGTTTTATAGCCTGCAAGCTAGCTAGTTTCCTAGCATTTGCTCATGTATGTCACATTAGGGTGTTAGCTTAGGATCATGGAAAGTAGTGATGAATATATATGCCAACAGATATATTGATAACAGTGATGAGGGAGGAAAAGCAGCCCTGAAGATCAGCTACAGTCGATAGGAGAGAAGCAGAATTCCCAGTTTGGAAACGGATTAACAATGAAGGTCAGAGTCAATAAAAAGTAGCCAGGCTTCAGTAAATTCTAAGTTTAAGACTGTAATGAAGCTAAAAATGCTGCACTGGAGATGCAAAGTGCAAGTTAACGCTGTTGCTATTTTCATTTTATTTTGGTTATTTTGTTGTCCCCTCATCAGATCCTGTTCTTACCTTTTATTCTGATGGTTTAGTTGTGTTTCCCTCTCCAGCTTTTTAAGATGCAAACAAACCAAAGATTTGTCATTTGAAGCCTACACAGTAACACACAAGTAGTTATCCCCTGTGTATCATAACCGTATGTTTAGAAATTACATCCTTGTTTGAAATGTAATCAAGCACATAAAAATAATTGCTAACTTCCTGCATGACATCAGTAGCATATGCTTCCTATTATGCACTATACAAGAATGTTACAGTATTTTGTATCCAAGCCATGATTTCATTTATCAATTATTACAGTGATCAGTGAATTCCTACCACAGTCTTGGGCTGCAGAGCCACTCATTGCAGAGAGTACTCTCCAAAATCTGAGAGGAACCAGCTTTCTAGGAGATACAGATTAAGAGATACCCAAACAGAAGAACTGTTTATGCAAAGCTAACCAAACGGAAGTATAGCCAAATAAACCATGATTCTCTACACTGTTCAGATGAAGCCGAAGCTAAAAGGAGTTCACAAGAGGAGAGGAATAAATAGGAGGTCAAAAGTCCACAGACAAACAACCAGCACTTGCAGAAGAAATGGAACGTATTCATCTTAACTGAAGAAAGGCACCAAGGCAACTGCTTACTTGCTGTTCTTCAATTGTAAAATAAAGACTTGGGTGAAGAAAATTGACCGTTCACAAAGATCAACTTTATCAGACTAAACATTAAAGGAAGCAAGTTCTCAACATGAAGAGTGAACTTAGATCAAAAAGAAATAGGAAATTGAAAACAATAGCCTGTTATTTAAAAATGAAAGATATATAACCTTATCTTTTAAATAGGAGCGCACTGTCAGAATCTAAATATAATGACATGGTTCAGGTTTGGCCACTGCTGAAAACAAAAGCATTGTGCAAATACATATTCCTTAATTGTTACTGTACAACCTTTATTTTTTAAAGACATGCAGGATACCAAATGTTAAAATATTACATGAAAATTTCTTTCTTCACATACTTACAATAATAGGACTACAACAGACCTAATGTCATCAGGATCCCAATTGATAACTTGATTCTAACTTTTCTAACTTGATCTTCTGTCACCAAGATTTGCTTCATGTTACTTCTTCACAGCCATTTTGAGTACAAATACATTTTTCTCTGCTTTTACATAAACCTATCACAAAACACCCAGAACATTATTTCCATTAATTCAGTTTTTTATCACAGTGGAAACAAGAGGAATCAGTATTACTTATTCCAGCCTTTGAAAATACTGATGATATTTAGCTCATAGTTGAAGCAGATATAAATAAAAAGCATTACCACCCAATAAAGAATTACCATAGATGAGGAAAAAAAAAAGTGTTATAAAACAGTGGAACACAGCGAGAAGACAAGTGAAGAGCAAAGCATTTAACTTCACGGCCATGTTTCTGACAGACCTGCTGCGCTGAACTGTACGCGGTTCCGTTTAGCTGTTTCAGAAGCGCACAAACACCTTTCTGGACGTTACATTTTTCAGATGCAGTCCGGATGAATAAATACAAGCCATACAGACAGGTGGATTAAAGACCCCCTCCAACATGAAGAGAGGTTTAACAGCCTGAAATGGAACTCTTAAACTGTGACCCAGAGCCCTGTAGTACTTATAGTGACTTGCAACTCTATTTTGGCAAGATTCAACCAGGTCTACCCATCAACTGGAGAACATGCCGCACAAAATGTTAGCTAACAAACGCCATACAACTGAGCTCATTACTGAGAATTATCTACTCACTCGTGTGAAGATCTTGGGTCAGCTCCCACGCTGTCATTATTTAGTGTAAATTCATGGATCCAAACCCACATTTTCTCAGTTTTTCCCTCACTCTCCATTTTGCAGTTCAAAACTTTAAGTTGAGCTATGGGAATGTCCACAACAAAATTACCCTACACTTGAAAATAATATGGAAAATAAATGCCTTTTCATACTAGTACAAATCACTTTATGAACGAGTTGTGCACGTAGTTTTTTCCCCCACAAAAGTAAAATATTTGCACGTGCCCACTGCATTAAACTGTCTTATGCATGCCATACGCCATTTAGATCAAAGTTTCTAACTCAAAAGCTAATATGAGAGATATGAAGTATATTGGCTGTTCACATTTTAGGCCATAGAAATTGAATTGTCTATCCACTGAAAAAATGTCATATTAGGTTTCTTCCAATCCAGAACAACACATCAGAAGCTGTTGTACCTGTCCTACTAGAGTACACACACTTCCTTTTCACCTTCTTTACCTTTACCTTCCTCAACAGAAAATGTATTAATGCAGTTGCACTACTGTTATATAGGGATATTCCATAGTCTTTCCAAGGAAAATAACTTTGCATATTGCACGCTTCTCCCACAGTCTGCTTAAGTGTATATCTTCATGGTGCAACACTTGCTGTGAAACAGGATGCTTGCTTTAAAAAAAGTAACATTAACTAAGACATGCAGGTCATGTATTAAATTAAAAAGATAACTCATTCATAGATGGACAGAGGATAAAGTTCTTTTTCTGTGTTGAGAAGAATATGAGTGCCAACACAGTTTATTTGGTTGTAAAAGTCAGGATGATAGTGTTTAAATAATTTATGTGAGAGCATAGTTGCTTTGTAAGTTGCAAATCTGCCATTTACAATCTTAACGAAGAAAATTCATTGATATTCTTCAAGAATGGCTTGATTTTCTAAGAGATTTACCTTTTCTATAATTCCCAGCTGGAAGAATTTGACTGAGTCTACTTAAATGAAGGTATCTGAGATACAGGAATATATGGAATATGGTTCTGCACATTTTGCACATTGTGGTAGAGTTGTGGCTTTTTGTGCTTCTATTGAGATAGATCACTCCTTTTCTTTATAAGTTACAAATAAATCAAGCCTGCCAGCAGGCAGGCTACATAAAATGGGATGTAAGTGTATTTACAGGACATTTAAGGGACTCTTTAAGTTAAACATAAAAAATAGTGCAATTCAATAGTTCTTACTGGGTTTCACCAGGATTCCTAATAAGTTAGACACTAATAAAACTAAGGATGCAATTATTGTTAGGATTTTAAAAGAAGAAAAGAATCAAAAAATGCAAGTAAAACATACTATTTTCAACAGTACAGAAGGTTTTCAATAAACTGAACTTGTCATACTTTACTTGTCCAAATAATAGAAACTTAAATAGAAAGAAAACCCTAGCTTGTTTCAGGAAAGAGCACACAAATAAACATGCAATATTTTCCCATAACTCAGGAAAGTGATCAGGCAGTGTATAAAATAATATTGGCCATATTTAAGAACTAATATCTTTTTCCAAATGGAAAACATTTTTTCAGAGGAAAAAAATAAAGATATACTTTATTGGTCTAAAGAACATCTACATGAATACCAAAATTCTCCAAAATTCAGATATATGGTGCATTTGAAGTCTGATAGTATATTTTATAATACATAGAATACTCCTGCAATATTTTTAATTACGAATTCTGAGATCATTATACTAAAAAATACTTTAAAAATTATTTTAATATATCACTTTTAATAAGAACAACATTATCTCTCAGAAAAAGGTAACTTCAGGTGTTCTCAGCTGAGCACAATAAGAAAATTTTTTATGTAAAACGGATTGGATTTAAATGTAATGAAAATTATTTTTCTCCTCGTCTTTCATCCGTGAAATATATTTGACAGATTTGTTGCTAGTATTAACTCATTCACTGTTCTGTAACAGATTCTGAAGCAAATTTGGAAAACTCATTCTCCTACTCCCTTAGTTGCTGCATCCTATTTGATTTCCACCTTGACAGCTTGAATAAGGTCTTTTCTTTCACCTGAATATTTAGTTCCTGCCACTTTGGGAAAAGTTAACACAATCATCCTTTGTGGGCACTGATTTCAAGTTGTAGCAACCTGCCAGAGACTCCATCTGCTGACAAACATGAAATCAAAATTGACACTCTGTCTAAGGATTGAGACTCCAGACATTAAGAAAAAGGAGATATTGAGATGCCTTCAGTTGCCTCTGGAGCACATGAGAGCCCTGGAAGGGTTTAGGGCTCCTCACTCCTCTCCCTCCAGGGCCTGGTGAACCCCCTCGAACCATACAGCCCCAGGCTTTGGGGCTCAGCGTTGCCACTTCATGGCCAAGAAAACAGCTAAAGACATCTGTAAAAGTTCTAAGCTATTACACATCATAATGACAGGAAATTAAGGATTTATTGTTTATTCCTATAGAGAACAGTATTTAATTAAAGGAAAGGAAGGAAAGAACTCAGGAAAGGAAACCATGGATACCAAATAACTAAACCTAAATTGCTGAACATTAAAGTGACTCTAAGTAATAGCAAACATTCATCATAATTTTCCCATAAACTTTGGTTGATCTGCAAGCTGGAACTCTGCATACACATCCCTTTTGGGGATTCAACTTCTGTTCAGAAGTACGAAGTCACTGGTGACATTAATCCCTGGCTGTTCACTAAGTAGTGGATATACATGGGGCCTAAAAGAGACAAGCTGTGCTGAAATTCATGGAGTTTGGTTCCCCTTTGGGTGGCTGGGGGATCCAGGTTTTTTTCAGGACCTTTGACTGAGGGAGAGCAAAAGCCACCTCTCCGTTTGCAGCAAGCACCCTCCACTTCTGCTTGCTCTGACTCGGCCTCCATCAAGCGTCATGCTCGGCCACATAATCTCTCCCTGGCCAGTGGCTAGTTCCCTAATTTCTCCTTTAGTCCAGCCCAAGGAGTGTAGAAAGGGTGTTTAGGCTCTACAGTGTCTTCTGGAAGTCATCATTCCCAGACCTTTGTTAGGTAGGAGTTTAGGCATTAATGGTAAAGTCATTCTCCCTCATTCAGAATAAAAATGACTCTTTCTTACTTTCATATTTCATCATTTACTTACATATAATTAATCTGGATAGACATTCAATAGTATACTTTAGTATAGGAAGGCCAAGACCAACCATTTAATTTGTCACACAGAAAGGTGGGACGTAGCTTTGCCTAGTTCAGAAAAGAAGCCATACTTAAAAAACTGATGCCTAAATAAAGATTTTACACCCTTTTATGATTCCTTCATAAGAAAAATAAAAAGGATGCTTTTGCTCTCAGTTTTTGAGAGCAAAAATCAACACTGGTTAGACCCGCCAAGAATTTGTGATTTGCTCAATCTCACATAAAGTTTGTGGCAGAGCTGTGAGTGAACACTACACCTTGGAGCTGCAAAATGAAGACATTGCTGCTTTTTTGTCTATTATCCCTTGTCTGTCTCCTCTGCTTAGTTTCTAAGCTCTTGGACAGTTATTATCTTTATGCTGAATCAAACACTTGAGATCCTTGATTCTAGTTAGGGCACCTTAATCGTTCCCTGGTAGAAACATTACATAGGTAAAGAATATAACAAGTATACATAGCAAGCGGTAGGGAAGGGAATAAACCAGCTATCTTTAAGGCAGAGCAAATAGCTGTACCACAGCAAGCCAGACTAGTGACATGCATCTATTGCAAACTATCAGATAAAAACATACTCTCTTGAACAGAATTTAAAAGTTACTCCTGTCTGATAAATGGCTCCCTTGAGCTGACGGTCTGCCAAGAACTAACTTCCTGCCCAGTTATCTTCAAGCAGTAACTATTGAATTCTCGATAATTCAGGTAGTTCACAGATCCAGGTCTGTAACAGCTTATTCAAAGCAAAACAATTCAGAATTAGTTTCCCTTACGGAAGGAAGTAAAATC
This sequence comes from Struthio camelus, assembly GCF_040807025.1. Lineage (NCBI taxonomy): Eukaryota > Metazoa > Chordata > Aves > Struthioniformes > Struthionidae > Struthio > Struthio camelus. The sequence continues at coordinate 51,300,983 of NC_090982.1, forward strand.
AAACCCGGGGAAAGGAGAATCCAAAAACTGGCCTCTCTCCTCACCACATTGTCTCTTATTCCCTACCCTCAAAGGAATCCTTCCTCCTCCTAAAAACTCTTTAATAAAATATTCCCTTACAAAACCACCACAAATTTAAGTTAACAGTCCCAAGTTCATCTTTTTTTTTTCCTGACTACTAGCCCCAGTTCTCCAAAGAAAAATAACTTTTCTTTAATCATAGCAGGAGAAAGTTGCCACCTTGTGCATATGCACTGCAATACAGTCCTTAATTACATAATCAGAAGCTGTTTTCCCCCAAAGGACTGGCCTTATTCAGCACACCAGATGGAGTACACTCAAGGAATGAACTAGGGTTGCACAGTGATTTAAGATCTACGTGCTTTATTACAAGGTTAAAAGGAAAAAGGAAAGGTAAACAGAACTGAATAATACTCTGCAGAACTGAATTCTATTCTTGGCTCTGATATTGCATTTTCAGGTGATGCTAAATAAATCTTTTTAAAAGTTATTTGTACAGTTTGTCATTCTTTATGTATTTGTATTTCTCATTTTCCACCTGATCAAATAAAGATTATGGTTCTGACCTGTAAAAGTTTAAGCTCTTACAACACAACAATGAACAAAACAGAAAACATGAAATGCTTCAACACCCTGAAAAATCAGTTTTTAGCTATTTTAACTAAAGCTAACTTTCTGAAATGAGTAACAATCTAATTAGTCCCTCAGGCTCAGTACCCTAACGGTAAAATGGGAATAAAAATTTCTGGTGTTTTTGTGAAACTCTATACATTTTTATTCATGAAGCCACTATTGGAATGAGTGTCTTGGAGAAAAGCTGAGAGGAAACTAGCCATTGCTTATGAACAAAAGCATTTGAACTACGGAATGAGATCTAAGGTCACACAAATACGTGAGGATAAACAGCGCACTGAAAATCTATTTATTAAATGAGTTTCTTCCCTCTGCAGTAAGCAAGTAAAGTCCTGTGGAAAATCATTATGTATTCAGTAATAGTAGTAGTATGATGTTTATACATAAGAGAATGAGTTAAAGCTGCGCATAAACCTATACTATACTTTCCAGTAGTTAAGCACTTGATCCCTTATTCTAACTTAAACTATTTTAAACTTCTTTGTATGCAATGTGGACACATTCATACACAAGCAGTGAGAGAGGTGAACAAGTGTCAGAGAACTTCTCTTTGACAAGTTGCCAGTATAAATACTGACATTCACTTCTCAACTAAGAGATCTGCTGCGTTTTTGAAAAGGCTTTAAGATCAAAAAGGGAGTTGTAAAACAGAGCATTGCTACTCTTAGCAAACGCAAAATAGCAGAAAAGGGAAAAACAAATTTCTGACCAAGAAGATGGCCAAAAAGTTTTGTAATTAGGAACACTGAAGACCATTTGGAACAGATATTATCCAATGTATGTAAAGATTTATGTCTGTCCTAAACACTCATTCACATCAAGGAAGGACCTTCAAGTAAATGAATTTCTATTTGAAGATAACAGGGAAATTCAAAAGAAAGCCAATTCCATTTTTACTTTAATACATAACATAGGAAAGACTAAGGCTTAATACTACTTGTGCCTGAATTCTCAGTATTGTATGCAGGCATTAAATAAGTAAGTGCCATTTTTAAGTTGAATGAGTGATCTCCTTCTTGCTACATTAATGCATCCAATTTGCTGAATATGTATTATCCCACACACATGACAAAAGTGGCTTGCAGGTTCTTTCTGTGTTGAAAGTTATCATCTAATTGCCACAACTTGGTGGTTTGTTGAATTTTTCTTAGTAATACTAAAAAGTATAATTTGTAGAAAAGAATAGGATACTGTGACTCTCTGCATACTCCCACAGGGGATGGCTTTCCAGTAGCAAGGTACTGTTACCCGACTTTTCCAGACATATCACCCTTCCAAACTGGCATTCCATTACTGCAATTTACAGTGCTGCAAGGCATCAGCTGAGCAGAGTTGTTAGCTATAAGCTAAATTCAGTTCACCTCTGTGGGAATTAGACATATTACTAAGTGCTTTAATTTTCTTTTTTAATCAGTATCTACATTAATGTGCCAGTATCTATGTAATAAGGATATTACAAGATTGATCTGTGAGTAGCACACATATCTAGTAGTTAAAGGGTGTGTGTTGCTTGTAACTAAACTGTTTCTCCTCTCAGTACCTTGTATTGAACGTAGAAGAATCCCTCTCAATTAGAGCTGCTAAAGTGGGAATCGAATACCTTGCAATGAGGTATAATCACAGAATCACAGAATCGTTTAGGTTGGAAGGGACCTCTGGAGATCATCTAGTCCAACCTCCCTGCTCAAGCAGGGTCACCTAGAGCATATTGCCCAGGATCACATCCAGACGGGTTTTGAATATCTCCACCAAAGGAGACTCCACTACCTCTCTGGGCAACCTGTTCCAATGCTCTGTCACCCTCACCCTCACAGTGAAGAAGTTTTTTCTCAGGTTCAGATGGAACTTCCTGTGGTTCAGTTTCTGCCCATTGCCTCTTGTCCTGTTGCTGGGCACCACGGAGAAGAGGCTGGCCTCATCCTCTTGACACCTCCCCCTTCAGATACTTGTACACATTGATGAGATCCCCTCTCAATCTTCTCTTCTCCAGGCTGAACAGGCCCAGCTCTTGCAGTCTTTCTTCATAGGAGAGGTGCTCCAGCCCTCTAATCATCTTGGTAGCCCTCCGCTGGACTCTCTCCAGGAGTGCCATGTCCCTCTTGTACTGGGGAGCCCAGAGCTGGACACAGGACTCCAGGTGAGGCCTCACCAGGGCTGAGTAGAGGGGCAGGATCACCTCCCTCGACCTGCTGGCAACACTCTGCCTAATGCACCCCAGGAGACCATTGGCCTTCTTGGCCACAAGGGCACACTGCTGGCTCAGGTTTAACTTGTTGTCCACCAGCACTCCCAGGTCCTTCTTGGCAGAGCTACTTTCCAACAGGTCAACCCCCAGCCTGTACTGGTGCCTGGGATTATTCCTGCCTAGGTGCAGGACCTTGCACTTGCCTTTGTTGAACTTCAGGAGGTTCCCCTCTACCCACCTCTCCAGCCTCTCCAGGTCCCTCTGAATGGCAGCACAGTCTTCTGGTGTGTCAGCCTCTCCCCTCAGTTTAGTATCATCAGCAAACTTGCTGAGGGTGCACTCTGTCCCTTCCTCCAGGTCATTGATGAATATATTGAACAAGACTGGACCCAGTAGTGACCCCTGGGGGACACCACTAGCCACAGGCCTCCAACTAGACTCTGCGCCGTTCACCACAACCCTCTGAGCTCGGCCATCCAGCCAGTTCTCAATCCACCTCACTGTCCACTCATCTAGCCCACACTTCCTGAGCTTACCTAGGAGGATGTGATGGGAGACAGTGTCAAAAGCCTTGCTGAAGTCCAGGTAGACAACATCCACTGCTCTGCCCTCATCTACCCAGCCAGTCATTCCATCATAGAAGGCTATCAGGTTGGTCAAGCATGATTTCCCTTTGGTGAATCCATGCTGACTACTCCTGATCACCTTCTTGTCCTCCAGATGCTTAGTGAGGACCTCCAGGAGGAGCTGTTCCATCACCTTTCCCAGGATGGAGGTGAGGCTGACAGGCCTGTAGTTTCCTGGCTCCTCCTTCTTGCCCTTTTTGAAGACTGGCGTGACATTGGCTTTCTCCCAGTCCTCAGGCACCTCTCCTGATCTCCAGGACCTTTCCAAGAGGATGGAGAGTGGCCTAGCGATAACATCCGCCAGCTCCCTCAGCACTCGTGGGTGCATCCCATCGGGGCCCATGGATTTGTGGATGTCAAGTTTGGACAAAAGATTTCTAACCTGATCCTCCTCCACCAAGGGAGAGTCTTCCTTTCTCCAGCCTTCCTCTCTTGTCTCCAAGGTCTGGAATTCCTCAGGACTGGCCTTAGCAGTGAAGACTGAAACAAAGGCAGCATTCAATAACTCTGCCTTCTCTGTATCCTTCGTCACCAGGGCACCCGCCCCATTCAGCAGCGGGCCCACGTTTTCCCTAGTCTTCCTTTTGCTATTGATGTATTTGAAGAAGGCCTTCTTGTTGTCCTTGACATCCCTCGCCAGATTTAATTCCAACTGGGCCTTAGCCTTCCTTGTCGCATCCCTGCACGCTCTGACAACGTGCCTGTATTCCTCCCAAGTGGCCTGGCCCCTTTTCCACATTCTGTACACTTCCTTCTTCTGCTGGAGTTTTGCCAGGAATTCCTTGCTCATCCATGCAGGTCTCCTGCCCGCTTTGCTGGGCTTCTTCCTCAGAGGGATGCACTGATCCTGAGCCTGGAGGAAGTGATGCTTGAATATGAACCAGCTTTCTTGGACCCCTCTTCCTTCTAGGGCCCTACCCCAGGAGATTCCCCTAAGTAGGTCCCTGAAGAGGCCAAAGTCAGCTCTCCTGAAGTCCAGCGTTGCAATCCTACTCATTGCCCTGCTCCCTCCTCGTAGGATCCTGAACTCCACCATCTCATGGTCACTGCAGCCAAGGCTGCCCCCAACCTTCACCTCTCCAAGTAGACCTTCTTTGTTCGTTAGTACAAGGTCTAGCATTGCACCTCTCCTCGTTGGCGTCTCCACCACCTGAGTCAAGAAATTATCATCAATGCTTTGCAGGAACCTCTTTGACTGTTTGTGCCTAGCTGTGCTGTCTTCCCAACAGATGTCAGGGTGGTTGAAGTCTCCCATGAGAACCAGGGCCTCTGATCGTGAGGCTACTTCCAGCTGTCGGTAGAAGGCCTCATCGATGACTTCCTCCTGGTCAGGTGGCCTGTAGTAGACCCCCACAACAGTGTCACCCATGTTACCCTGCCCTTTAATCCTTACCCATAGGCTCTCAACTTGCTCTTCATCCAGAGCAAGGCAGAGCTCCATACATTCTAGTTGCTCCCTCACATAAAGAGCAACTCCACCACCTCGCCTTCCTGGCCTGTCTTTCCTAAAAAGCACATAGCCATCCATGACAGCATCCCAGTCATGTGAACTATCCCATCATGTCTCTGTCACTGCAATGAGATCATGGCCCTGCGACCGCACACAGATCTCTAACTCTTCCTGCTTATTCCCTATGCTGTGTGCATTGGTATACAGGCATTTCAGAGAGATAAAACTGTCATATCTAGATTTTCCTTTCACATCAAGTCTAGGCTTGAAGTGAAAAATCTTATTATCTGCTGCTTGCTTGAAGCTATGTCTATGCAAAATGAGTTTGGTTGCCCAGATGCAGTCACCTTTGAAACGTGTTACAAATAAGAGAAAGTAATGACTTACACACCGACCTGTTTGTACAGATCTGAGTGAGTACGTCTGCATCAGTCTGCCACGTCATTCCCAAGCAGTAATTTAGGTTGGAGAGCTTCATCTCTATCCACATAACATCCTGCATGACAAGATCAGAGTCCCCCACTCGTATTTATGCTAATAAACCACAACAGGAACTCTTAAGTCATGATTTAAGGCATGAAGGAGGCACAATTTAAGACCGACCCTGCAGGATTTGCAAGAACTCTGGCAAATCTCTTCTAGGCCTCCTCTTACTACCAACTCCCCTGCACCTCTCTCATTTACTCACATAGTTTTATTTAAGCTGTCTGCCATTATGCTTCAGTGTCCACACAAACCTAATTGGGCCAATATGGTGCAGCAGACTGATCTACAAGGCAGAAGTAGAGAAGAGAATTTTTTACTAAGTACAGCTTTTAGCAACATCTGGTCAAGGATGAGAGGTCTAAACCCATCCAACCTGATGGCTGCAGTAAGACTACATACTACAATGACCAGCTCCCATTCAACCAACAATCATCTTGAATATTGTCTTAATGAACATGTCTCTTGAAAGGAGCTTTGTGCAATGTGTATGCATTCCACCCAAGTCATATTCCTATTCCTGCTGCCTCCTCTTCCAGCAATATGACTTTATATCTGTTGCTCTTCTCACTTGATCCCTTCAAAACCCTTGCATCCACTTTCAAACAGTTCCTCTGCTTCTCCTCTGTAGACATAAAATTATGGCTCCTCTGTCTCTGACCCTGGTTGTGCTTACTAGAACATGCAGCAGTTTCCCAAATAGAAACCCCTCTTTTGGTGCAAAGACCCCCCCCCCCATGACCTTTTGCACGATGCTACCATTTAGGTATAACAAAGGAAATACTCACCTTCTATGTGCCTTCCTTACTTCTGAAAACATACTCCCAGGGATATACATGACTTCTGGATGTTGAAAGTGATCCTTTGCAGGAGGATATTTGTTAGGAGGGGCATGCTCATTACACCATGAAAATAGGTGGATTTGTTGAGGGGAAAATGAAGGGAGGGGGAGAGAAAAGGAATATAAAGACAGTGAACTACTCACAGTCCAACAAAAGGCAAGCACCTGCTTCATATATCCAACATGTCCCAAGGCCAGCTTTGATACATCACCTTTCACTTACTGTCCTAGCTGTCCAAAGGCTAGGACCCTCTGGCCCGCTTGCTCTATGTGACTAGGATGCACCCTCTCTTCCTTGAAAAGTGCTTCACAAAATGAACAGAGATTCCTATCATGGAAAGACATGACATGTCAGGGTGGCACTTACAACCCATACAAAGAGTGAAGCATAGGACTTAGAGCCTTCCCAAGACTGAAATCAGACGTATGTTGTAACATGCAGTTACTTTGTTGCTTGTGAAGTGCTTAAAGCATATATAAATTTGCAATAAATGAGGAAGAAATATGTTGGCAGGACTGCATCATGGCCATTCCACATGCAAGCATAAGTAATCAGTATTCTAGTCAGAGTTGTTTATCCAGGGAATGATGCCTCCCTCTTGAGGGTTAGCTCATGAAGCTTGCCTGCTGGTAAGGGGAAGTCTTCCGTTACAGCAGCTTTAGTATATGACTGGAGGCATCCACTTTTGGGTTGTACTGGCCCAGTGACTCAGAAAAAAAAAAAGAAAAAAAAAGGAAAAAAAAAGAAAAAAAAGAAAAGTGTTTCTTCAGAGCTCGGCTGATGAGGAAGAGTAAGTCTGAACTGACTAGAGACGCAGTTTGGGAGCTGCTACTGAAGAATAGACCATGCTGCATGGCAACAGACAGGTGCCAATAAAACAAGTCCTGGGCTATCAACTAGCTCAGTTAAGGAGCTAATAGTACAGTGAAGGAGCTAGTTTTTTCCTAGAAAGAACGTTTTCACTGCCGCTGGGAGATCAGCCCAGCAGGCTGAGCATGTTGCTCTGGCTGATGGAGACCTCAGTGGATGCACACTCTGTCAATGGTGAGAAGATACCTGCAACCATATGGCAGTGTCAGATACATCAGGACATTCTCCAGAAGTATTCCTAGGATAAAAGCTTGTCTCTTGTCACCGTTGTTCGTAACAAAATACCACTTCCGTCTTTAGGAATATGGGCTGAATGTTGGTTATTCTTCAGTATTTCAGGACCTTGTGCATGAAGCGAAAAAAGTTGCTGTCTTCCATCTATAGCCACCAAACACTTGTAAAAGTTATCTTTGGTCTTGCTGTGTGTTTTCTTCAGTAGCCTGTTTTTTAAACTTCAAGCTGGCCCAAGTAATCAGCATATATATATAGCCAAGTTAGCAAAGTTGTAGCATACATTCTTCATCTCTATGACATCTTCCTGGGGTCAAAAAACATCTTAGGCAGTGGAGCCCAGTTTCGAGGGCAGTTAGTGCAAATAAGTAGCAAGTGTTCTATCTGAACATAAGAAAACACTTGTTCACTGTGAGGGTGGTTGAGTGCTGGAACAGGTTGTGCAGAGAGGTTGTAGAGTCTCTATCCTTGGAGATATTCAAAACCTGACTGGATATAGCCCTGGGCAGCTGCTCTAGTTGACCCTGCTTGAGCAGGGGGGTTGGACTAGATGATCTCCAGAGGTCCCTGCCAACTTCAACTAGTTTGTGATTCTGTAAATGAGGAAGAAGAGAGGCACATGCACACCTGAAAGGCTTTGCATATCCTGTTTATACTGCAGTTTTTTTTAAAAGGGGATGTTGTATTTCAGTGCATAGTCCCACACGGTCCATAACTAATCTGCCATGTGGATTTCTGGGATGTGTTGACAAGGCACGATCCTGAAGGGTATGCAAAGGACATTGCTGACATAACCAACAATGGTCAAGATAGGTCAACCTATGGTCAATCGTTGTCAATTGTTAACCAATAATAGTCCTGTTGGTCAAGAGCTAAACACGTACAGAGCCCACGCTCACTAGGGAACAGCATGTATGCCAGCCAAAATTGAAATTGACAAGAGAAACAAAAGGTAATCCCATCCCAAATGTTTCAACAGGATGTTGCTCTAAAATTTTGTATTCAAAGCAAGTCTCGTGCTGTGGCATAAGGAGTATTGAGCAGAATGGCTTTACTACAGAGCCTGGTAACATTCCTTGTACTCAGAGCACAGCTGACTTGACAGGGCAGCAACAACTGCAATGTTACCTGAGTAGGTGGCCTGAATCTTCAATCCTAAAATTTTCTTTTTTCCAGAAGAATTGTGTGGCTGAAGTCCCAGACTTTGAAACAGAAATAAAAAGAGCCTTTAAGTCTTGCATTTTTTAATCAGAATTTTGATTTTTTTTTTATGGTTGGAGAAGGAAGACAGAACTGAATCTAATACAGGAATTTTTAATTTCATCTAAAAATATAGTATGTTAAAAATAAATTTGTTAGCAGTTTTATATAGTATCTAGCCATGCAAATGGGCAGCACAGTATCCATAGTGTTTATAAACTGAGGAAAATATCTTCATAGGTACTAAGGTCAGATGTATCTGCACTCAAAACAACATAATTCATATTCAAATAGCAAAATGAAGAATGATAGCTTTAAAATAAATCAATTTATTTGTATATGTCTTATTTTAGCCTTCCCTTTCCTGAAATATACATCAAAACAAGCGAATTTTGGATTTTTTCATAAGGTAAGGCAACAACTATAGTTGTCAAGATAATCAATTAAAATTTTAATCAGGCTATGCTATTTACATCCAGAAGACTACGGACATCTTAGATAAAAGTCTATATTGCACTCTGGAGCTCAGATATTTCTGTATCATCTTAGCGGAGACCATGTAACATTGGAACCAGAAGCGCCAGAAGCATTTGCCGGAGCTTTTTGCTCAAGAAAATAAGCCCTGCTATCATTCCTGCTCTAGAAATGAACAGCATCTCCTCTTAATGCTGTCCTAGCTTGGGTTGAAGAAAGCTCCAAGACCTCCAGCCTGCTGTGTCAACATACTTTTAGTTACTCCTATTTAATATTAAGACACTATTTTCTGCATATTTAGTTTCTATTGCTGGATGGTTCTGATGCTGCTATAAAATCCAAGGCCCCAAACCAATAAAACCGTTATTCAGAAAGAACATATGGAAGTGGAAAATATGCTGACTACCATCTTTCCTTTCATTTGGAGTAGTGGAGGAAGGAAAAAGATTTTATTTCTTATAGTTATAAAATTCAGAAAATGAACCAAATGCAAATCAGTGAAATAATGATTAAGCCTCCAATCAGTGAGCTACCAGTAACTACGCGTTCTGACTGCCTCCTTCCGACTTCTCTGGGCAAGAACTCTGCCTGCAGGCAAACATCAACCTGGTTTTTTTTGACAGATGAGAACTGTTGCAGGAACACCCACCAAACACGCATACCGCACTCAAGCGAGATGCCCAAGTAATTAAGAACAAGTGTTGCTGCATGAGAAAAAAAATAGTTGCTTATTCTTCAGAAACTACTTGTTGTCTGAAAACTCACCCTACACGGCATAAAGCAATGCATCACAAAGATACTGGAGCTACTTGAACAAGCTGATTTAGACAAGAAACACATTAAGCCAGATAGAGCACCGAGCTGATGCAGGTAAGTTGCTTTCAGTATTTAAGCTGGCTCATTCCTGGCTTGGTTTCTTCCCCAGATACAAGACATATAATAATAACATATTTAATAAGTAATATTAAATAATAAATGTTCCAAAGTTATATACTTTCCCTGCTTATGCACACTGATTAAAGACTTTCATTGCAATGCTTTTGGGGTAAATCACAGGCCTTTTACCTTGTGCTGCTTACCAAACGGGAAGAAGAAATTGTGCAGACATCTTACTCCCCTTCAGTTCTTTTAATAAAAAAATGCCAGGGATCTTATGCAGAGATAAAGATGGCAGAAATACTAACAGCATGTGTACACTGCTATTGCACACATACTTCTCAATACTGCTGTCTCATTCTTCACTTTTGGACACTGCAATTCATGGAGTGTGTGAACCAGCTGGTTCATTTCCAGAAGAAAAGAATGAAATGGATTACATATCTACAACATAAAGACTACCAGGAAAGAACTGAGAGTGCTTTATTTAGAAGATATGGCAGAGCTGCAAGGGAACTAAGCTCTTTCACTACAGTCTAATAGACTTAAAACTACTAAAAATAAGATTTAGATTAGACATCAAGAAAAAAATTAAGTACCAGCCTACTAGAAGGGAGAGTTAAGCTTTGAATTAGATTTTCCTCATCTTACCTAAACAATCTTCATCCTTGAAAACAATCTTCATCCTTGAAAGTTCAAGAATAGTATTCAGAGGCCTCACAACAATGTACGTATGTTTGCTCTTCTTTGGATGAGTAGATTTAACATATGCCATCACAAATCATGCTTTCTGTGTTTGGAAAGATCAAGAACCTTTGGACTCTTAATGAGAATCAATAAGAACAGCTGCATTTGGTCTGAATCCACCTAGTCAAGTATCTTCTCTCAGACAGTGGCCAAAGCAGGTTGGAGAGAGTATTAGGGCAAACATATGACACTTCCCCTCAGGACTCTCCAGGTTCCAAAACATTTGTGGTGTAAGGGCTTCTGAATGAAGCACTCTTGCAAAATCTGTGCCAGTCTAAAAAGCCTAAAACTAGGAGTTTCATAAAAATTCCTAATAAGGACCTATAGCAACTTGAAAAAAAAAAACACTGTTGAAGCAGCAGAGTTTGTTGGTTAGAAATGAGTAATTCTTTGTACAAGGCATGATCCAGCTAGATAGCTACTGAACTGACACTGACTTTACATATATGTGTGTATATATATATAAATGTGTTTGTATAAAAAAGGTGAAAATCTTGGGTGACTCTGTATTGTTTCATTCTATTATCTTTAGGCTATAGGCTTTCTGAAACTGTATTGAATGAATCTGTTTCTATTAAAGAGAATGAGACTTGGAGAAGAAGATCAATAAATAAAATGCTTAGTTGAAATAACAGTTCAAAATGATCTTTGGCGTAAATTTTGGATTTGACCTGAGACTTTGTCCTCGCCATATATGCAAAGTACACTGCCACAAGCATCTGCTATTCTGAAGTTTTTGGCTGATACCATCTACAAAAATATTGTTTCCATCACATCAGAGAGAGCAAGAAAACACATATTCAAAAGATTCCATGATTTAAGAAACTTATTTGTATCTGCCAATAAAACCAAATCTTGAACTTAACAATCCATCCTGACAGTATCTTTAAGAAATTTTCTCATTTTACTGTGCCTCAAAATCAGACTGCTTTGAGATGGAAAATGAACAGATTGCAAACCCCTTGAGCAATTACGGATGGCGAAAGAGGGAAATCAAGCAAAAGTCAGATCACAGCACAGCGCTCTAGAGAGATCTAGGTCACTTCTGCAGCACTTTAGCAGTTAGCAACTTCTAACACCAGCATCAGCAGTAGCATGACAAGAAGTCTATAGTAAGCAGCAGTCTATGCTAAACCTAAGAAGCAGTCCAGCCCCCCCTCTTGAGAGGCAGGCATGCTTTCAGTCAGCATGTACATTACAGTGCTCTCCTGGCTGCTCACTGACCCATGGGATTCTTACTCCCAAATCAGTTCAAAGTTTCTGAGGGTACACACCCCATTATCCTTTAGGTGCATGGAACTAATTTGCTGAGATTTGGTCCCCAGAAAGTTATCAAGTAAATCTACTACCTGCAATTTACTTCCCATTAAATCTGGGCTACCTTACATCTTTAAAGACACGAGCATTATTTCAGCAAATTGGATCCCATATTTGACTGGCCTATTAACTTATTGACTCAAAAGAGAATAAAGCTTCCCATATGTGGCTACTCAATTATACATTTCACAGTTAATTGTCTTTATTTATCATTTTACAGCTTGATATAAATATTAATCTGATTTATATATAGCTTAGTTACTGGTCTTTGGGATCCTCCCCAAAACAGCCCCACATTTTTGAAAGAATTTAACCAACAGGCTACCATGAGAACCGTTTTTCAGCCACTGCTGGAAATATCACTGATGGTGTTGCATACATCAACAGGAACTGAAAACAATTCAGAGCAGATTTCCAATGGTTAAGAACATGAGAAGGATAACACTAGCATCTTTGACAGATTTTACGTCTGCAAAAGCAATCAGAGCCAATTCAGTTACTGAATTAGATATGGTCTGGACAATGCTGAGAAAGTTTGCATGATGGACCACACAGAATCAGCCATATCAGAGAACAAAATTGTCTCAACTTAGTACCAGTTGGATGACTTGCTTCTAGCCACTTATCCTAGAAAATAGATCCGCATAATTTTGGAGGCACCAATGCAAGAAGTGCATACTTTTGGGGAAAATCTTTTTTTTTTTTTTTCTCCTTTAGGTGAGCCTTGCTTTGAAATATAAATAATCTGTCCTATTTCATTTTTTTTTCCAGGAAAATCTCTAGATTTGCTTGCGGGAGATGCATGAGCACCTGCATTTCCAGTGTTTCTACATGCATAACAAACAGCTCAAGTATCTATCATTAGCATGCATAACAGCTCCCCAGGACACATTCAGCTTAAAGCCCAGAAAGACTCTACACGATTACAGCAACTAACTCCAGGAAGTCAGAAAGATAAGCCCTTTATTACTAGGGTTAACGTTTGTCATCGAGCTAGAAAAACTCTAAAGTAAGCCTATGCTTATGCTAAAACACTGAGAGTCCCCCTTAGACAGTGAGCAACATGCTTTCCCTTCTGTTATATAACCTTTTTGTTGCTTTCTCACTTGGATTCTAAGCCATGGGCTTTCTTGATAACGTTTCTAGGTTTCTCAGCTCAGCCTCTCTGAAATAAGTTGTCTTTTTCTTTCAGTTCTCTCTTTTAAAAAAGGGGAGGAAGTAAAAATAAAGTATTGGATTTATTGCAAAGATAATACATTTCCTAGGAGTGTGCAGCACATAAGCAAACTGTAGATGAATGTTACCTTGGGAGGCTACTTCAGCATCGTCTGAATTTGAAAGAACTTCAGACCTCAGCTGAACTTTTACTAGGGCATAACGAGTATGTTTTAGTGTAAAGGCATAGGGTAACTACAGGGTTAGTAGCTGGTTTAGGGTTAAAAACGTCTTTATAGTAGACTCCATCTGTCACTGCAGAAATAGCCTTTGAGAGAAATAAGGCATTCCTACTCTGTTCACAAATAGTAAGAGAGGATGGAAAACTCAGTGAAGATAATTCCCCTCCTCCATATCCCAGGAACTTTCAGGAAACAGTCAGTCCCACCAATACGGCTAGTTAAGTCTATACCTTGATACTCTCTCTCTATATATATAAAAAAAATTATATATATATACACACACATACACAGAATACATCTATGCAATAATTTTAATGAAAGAATTTGAAAATTTCATCTGCACAAGCAGGACTCCTGTGGAAACTATGATACAGTTTAAAAAAAAAAAAAAGCCTAAAACTTTTGGTCTTACAACTTGTTAAGTTTTATGGCACTAGCTAAAAAAAAAAAAAAACTGCTGGATGGCAACTGCATTAAGGTAAATTTTATCACACATTTCACATTAACATCTGTTTTTGATGTCACTTTTTCATTTTAGAGCAATGGCAGAAGTGTATTACTTGTTCTACGCTTTAATTGGAGTATAAGAGTAAACAAGCTCATGTGAAGGCTTGATCTCTACTTTGACCATAGGACTGAACGCTGACACCACGGGCATGAACTCCAGCGCCCTGGAGTCAGTGGAGCAACATCTGCTCATGCCAGTTGAAGACGGTCCTCAGAACTTAATTGACTTTATGGCTGTAACCAATAATTTTGACAGCACAAACGTGCTGTATTGCTATGATTAACAAGATCATATCAGTCATATCCTCAATATCTATAAAGCGTTGAAGTATCACGCTAAAGGCTAGGAACATTGTAAACACTTTTATTTATACACTTAGTTTACATACAACATGTTAATTTAGTTTAAAAAAAGGCTTAACAAAAAAGGCAGTAGTCTGGCTTTTTGTTTGCAAAGGGTAAAGCATCTTTTCGACTAAAATCAAGTTCCAACAATACCGAAGAGTTCACAGAGGCTATGCTACTTAATGTTTACTTACAATTTTACATGAGCAAAAAGTTAGTTAACATTCCAGGTTACTGTAGAAAAAGTGTATACCACACTTATGGCATACAAGATTTAGAACAAGCAAAAAATACCCTGTTCTAGAAGTAATCTCACTTCCAAATAGGTTTCGATTTTAGTGCACACTTGCTCCTTAGGCTTTACATTTAGAATTCTATATATATATACAAAAAGGTACAACAAATTGGTACAGTATTTATTGCAACAAATTAAGGATGCCATAATATACACAATTTAAATTATTCCCCCAACTTCCATACCATCTTGCTGTTTTGGCTTCTTACTCCTCCTATGAAGCAGTCTCTTTCTCTGGTTTCATGATTAAGTTCTTTCACTGAAAGGCACGTACTTATCTGCAACAGAAGAAACATAGGCAATAATCTGAAAATGCCCTGTTTCGAGTGAAATTTTAGCACACACTTTTAAAGACCAAAGTTTAAGAAAAAAAAGTAGAGGTGCAACATTTTATTGTTCATTCAAGTCGCCTGTGTAAAATCAGTTATGATATTAAAGAAGTGAGGCATAAAAAATTGTTACAAAAAAGCATTCATTTAGACTGCTCTCTTCCTAAGAGAGAGAGCGTGTGCCAGTACTTTCAAAAAAGGTTTCCATGTTGGATATATTTTTGAAGCAGAGAGGTTAAATAGTGAATCGATATGTTATGTGCAGTAAAATAAAAGTTTAGACTTCTAACCCCATGGATTTTTAAAAAAATTTTTTAAATCTAAATATATAAGATGTACAATCTATAACATTAATGAAGAGATTAAAGTCCAATGAACTTCCAAAGTTCCTGCGTTCCTATTCAAACTTCAGTAAGATTACATAATTGCAATGCTATCATAAACACCAAGTTGCACAGAATATATGCTTTACCTCATGCCTTGCAGTACAGCAAGTACTGAGTACATGTAGTGACCTAACAAGGACTACGCATTTTCAGTATGACACCACTTTGAAAAACAAAGATGTGATCTTAGGAGACTCTACCTCAACTAATAGGCCACATTGCATGGTGGGACACCAAAGATTAGAATTTCAGACTTTCATATGTAGTAATATGTTACTGAACAAAAAACAATTTCATGAAAAGAAATACAGAGAACAGCTACATGGATGATGAGGACAACGAGGGGACATTTAATTTACATCTACATTACAGAAGGGGACACTGGAGATTTTTCATAGAGCTCTGAAAGAAACAGTAACAAAACTGGAAGTAATAACCATACCAGCACAAGAATATATTGATACTGCTATACTGATTTTAGGAAAGCCACCAGCATCTCTGCCCAGCCTTGTAAAGGGTCAAATGGACTTTACAGCTAACTCAAAGTTAGCCTACAGAAATCTCTAACATAGATAGTACTGTACAGTTATCACCTTAAACAAAGATCTTGGTTTGGTCAGGAAAAATAAAAACAGAGTGGATACTACTGCAGTACATACCCAGGTCATAAAGAAAGAAGGAGAAAATTAAAAAAAAAAAAACAGACAGCTATTAGTATATATAACAATGCTTATATAATTTGCTATGTGTAACAAATTTGTATAAACTGACCAGAACATATACGTCAGAAGCATAATTTTCTTTGACTGGTGGTTAGTTTTTGAAACCTCTTCCATTATGAGTAATGAGGGCAGCAAACTTATGAACTGAATAAGCTCACTCACTGAGCTTAACACTGGTCGGCTATGACAACAAGGGACTGAACTCAATAACCAAGTACCCTCTTGCTATTTCTCCGATTAGTTGCTCTAAGCCTGACTGCATATTTATGCTACCTTAAAAAAAAAAAAAAAAAGCTCTGAATCTTTGCAAACATCAGGACAGAGTTTAATGATGTCTACCAAGACTGAGTATCATTATCATCAAGTTGTCCTCAGTGTGTCTGATTCCTTATGCATTTTGTACTCCCTTTGGTCATTCTGGCTGGGTAATAAATATGAAGACAGATTATTGAGCTTTAATGCAGATGGCTAAAAGGACGGATTTTCAAAAGATTTAGTCATAACAAGGGGAAAGAAATTAATGGGGAAAGATACATATTCAATTATGATTTTGTTTTTTGTTTTTTTTTTTTTTTTAAAGTACTTGATACTAGTTTTCAAACTTCTCTCAATGCCATTACTGTGTAGCGCTTGGACAGCATTTCAGGAAACAGTTTAGCCAGATATCTGTGGGAAGGACTGACATTGCCCAGCACTGTTTTTCTCATACACAAAAACACTGTTTCAAGATAAAAATTAACCTGTAAAATTGAGAGCTTCTCCCTACACAGCGGAACACAGCAAGCTGTCAGTATACATAAGCCTAGTGTGTTCACTTTTTTTTATTGACTAAACGTAACTGGAAGTACTTGTTTTCAAGCTGCTACTACCAAAATAATGATTTTGATCACTTAAGCACTTTTTGAGCTATCCTGAAACAGTAACATTTTTTCCTCTATTATGGTTATTCTCTTCTGAAGATCCTCTGTTCTGTTCAGTCAACCTTCCTACACAAGTTAACAGAAACATTTGCTGAAAGCAAGTGTGGTTAGGTACTCTGATCCAATTCCCATTCTTGCAGAGTTTGACGCAGAAGTTGACATTACCAGCTCTTCTGCAAGCTGACACAAAATCGTGGGACTTTTTGGAGCCCCGCAAGAGAGAAGTAAAGGTATGCCTCTGTCATAGGTTACATCAGTTTATATATTTACTCCAGGGTATGACATGTACAAACATTACATTCCACTTTTTTCCTCCTATTTTTTCAGGGCCCTGACTCAGACCAATATATCAGGTTTTGTTTCATCAGCTGAAACACATATATTTTGTTTTTAAAATCAAATACAACATATTTAGAAGAAGCTCTTTCATCAAAAAGATGTAGTTCTTTATTTACACATTTTAGTATCCATTAACTTAAAGAAATGCTCGATTTATCTGACTGTAGCTGTATCACCAGACAAAAGAAACACTGCGAACGTACTCAAACTGCTAATATTATATGCATTCTAGAAGAGTGTATTTTGACAAAGACGGGATGGATAATTTCCTTTCAAATATTTCCACATTGTTTGGTACAGTTAAACTAAATTATGATTGCCTGTAGTACTTAAATTGAAAGAGAGGCTGAGTGTTTTGAAAACAAGACAGGTTTTTCAAACTATAAAATTACATCATAATGTGAAAATTTTGTTGGATATCACAAGTGAGGGCAAGTGCAGTTCAAAGTCTGCTGCTCGTTGTTGTAAAGAGTTGGCTTTAATGTAAGTTAATTTCTTAAACATAAAGCAAATTAATTTCAATAAAGAACCAAAAAAACAAAGTATGGTGGCAAAAATACTGATTTAGGACACAGTTTGACAAAATCTGTACTGAGACAGAAAGCAGGGCAAATCATAAGATAACCTATCAGACAGGCATCAGCTTCTAGTCACTCCATTGACAATGAGCTTCCAAGGTAATTTTGAAGGGGAAACAAAATATTCTTTACTCTCTTGAATAAGCACAATAGAGAGGATATTTGGTGCAGTCCTGTTTAGATTTTAGAAGCTGTCAGATTTATTTATTTTGGTTTTGCATTCTACAACTTTTCTGTTTTGGGCAGTTCATGATGCATATATATACCCCAGCACCACCCCTGGACATCTTTGTGTGGCAAAATGGGAAAAATAAAATAAAAACAAAACATCTCACTCCAAACCATACTTCTATCCTTAAGTGCTTTACACGCTTTAGCTTAAACATAAGCAACTGCATGACTATGACTGCATTTTTTTTCTTTTGCAATTCAGAGTTTTAATTTTCTTAAGGGGAAAATGCTTTTCTTGACACCATGAATGATGTGATATGACCTATCTATCTCTAATGCCAAACACAGCAATACTATGCATGCTAAATACTTCTATAATAAATTACTTTCATTAAAGTAAAATTTCCTCCTTAAATACAAATGTTTAGAAGCATACAGGGAAAAACATATGTAACAAGTTTGCTCTTCTGAAAACCTCTGATATTATTTTGGTGACCTTTCCCCATAGGGTCTCCCCTGCTTCTAGTTTAGGAGAAGTTAAAAGAGGAAGTTAAAAGAAACAGATGCAATGATCAACTGCTTGGGGCTCTTCTGATAGTTAGTAGAGTAGTAAAAGTACAAGACTATTTATCTTAACACACAATATGCCTCAAGCTACAGATTTTAGGTGCATCTGTAGAATCTGAATTAAGTTTAGATAGCAACCTAAGGTAAAAGATGCAGTAGCAGGACACAAGTTATCACATCAGTATCTGAAAGCTTAATATAATTCCCCAAAACGTCCAAAACAGGTAAACTAAAAGTTAAAAGCAGCCAAAACAAACTAAAATATCTACGTAAATGCATAAAACAGACTGCTTTACTACTTATTGCAGTAGAAGACATACTGCATATACATACTTATTTAACCTGCTAATGTATAGTCTTTTAGATAACACTGCTCAAGAGCAACATAACTAGCCATATTCCTCTTTAAAGCTTGATACCAAATACAAGCTTGTTTAATCTCCACATCAGCAGATAAGAGTATCAAGTAACCTTTATAACAGGAATACAATACTGTTAATTGGGTTAAATGTTAATGAGGACAAATTATGCTGCCATGCTCACTCATAGGATAAACTTGATACTACTGTAACTACGCATTTAGGAGGAGGAAGTATCATATTACCTGGTCCAATACCTCAAAGTAAGTATGCTGTGTTACAAGAGAGAAGTTAAGAGAACGATGTCCAGAAAAGACAACACGGGAATTGCTGGATATACCATGGCAATTACCCGTTACATGATCTTTAGCATTTATACTAGAAGAATGCTATTGCCAAAAGGTAATAAAAATGACACAGGTCTCTCCAGTACACAGAAGTAAGTGGCAATATTCCAGCCATCTTTTTTTAAATGTATAGTGGAGAGACTAAGGAAAATGGAACTCTGGCCATACAAATATTCACTGAATTCAAGAGACAAATAAGAGTGAAGGGTCTAAGGAGACAAATACAAGAGAGAACTTTCACTTCAAGTTCCAGAATGCCATCCAACAGTTGTTTTTTGATAAACAGCAAAACTGTCTGACTTATGACTCCATTACTTTTAATTCATTTGGGGCACCATGCATTGCACTTGCTGAATTGTTTCTTTGAGAGTTGAATTCACTTTCACAAGAAGAAGTGTTGAGTCACTTGCCAACTGTGACCAGCAAAATTAAGATTAATCATTTTATCTCTTCTGATAGTAGTACTCAGCATTTTCACAATTCTGCTGTCAGGTTTATTATCTCTATATATGTAGCCTGATGGAATTACTCAATCAGGAAAACTTGCTTTTATTCGGTTTGAATTGCAATCCCAAATCCCAGATGAGCTGACAAGGGTTAAAAAGCATCTTGTCTTAATTCAAATAGTTTGTGAACATAAGAAAGTTCATAATTTATGAAGAAGGATACATTTAAACTTGATAGCTTATTTACACATAAGAAACTTAACATTTGAAAGTTAAAAATCTTCACATCTGCAAAAAGTAGGTTTCCAAGGTTTTTTTTTTAAATAGATCCTGATATTTAAGTGTAAGAAGACATAACAAATTTTTCCTGTATCCAGCTTCAGAGTGTCACTAAAGAATACGAACCTTTCTCTGTAGCAATACCAAATCTAAAACTTAGTGCAGGATCATTACCAACTAGCTACTGATTACTTTAGCAAAGAGACAGTGGAACTTGGAGAGAACGCATACGAAGAACTAAGGAGCCTCCAAGAAGAAAAGGAATAGAAGATGTGTAAATACTAGCAGCAGAATTGAAGATAAGCTTCAGCAATGACACCGTATTTATAACAAAAATATCCTACCTTCTCCACTTCTCTGGAACTCATATGCTGAAGACAAATGGTGTTCTGCAGTGGATCAAGAGCAGCTGATGTACTAAGTTTATCTTCTTGCCCACTAAATTCTTGCCCGTTTAAAATTCAAGTGATCTTGACATCCCTTCTCCAACTACATGCATATGGAACACAGTAGTGAGCTTTCTCAGTAAAACTGCTCCTCATCCACACTCCTTCACTTCTGTTACTAGAAGTACATTCAGCTTCTATATACAAACCTTCGAGGATGATTGGCATCAAATAGCGTTGTATCATCATCTTCATCATCTTGTTCTAATGGAGTCAACTCCATGTTTTCTATGTTTGTATCCAAAACGCCGTATCTTCGAGTTTTTCTGTTTCGTCTTCTGAGCCTGAAATGTATTTTAAAACACTTAGGTCCTATAAATTCTCAGTTACCTCCTACTCCAACAATGTAAAAAAACTTGATCCTTAAAATACAGATATACTGATACTGACCATATTTGAAAAAAAAAAAAAAGGGAAAAAAAAGAAATAGCGTAGGTTAAGCGTGCACCCTTAGCTTGGTGAAATTCAGAGGTCAAGAATTTACAAGAAATAATTGAGGTCAACAGGAATTTGTCATCTGCAGTTTTATACAGTATTACTGCAGTGAATAGAAAGAGATCTTATAGGCCCTTGCCAGATAACCACAAATGCCAGGTAAGCAAACATACACAAGCTCACTTGTTGGAGACCCTAGAGAATGAGGAAAACTGCCTTGCTACATCTCTTCTAGATGCTTTATGATTCTCTATGGAAGAAGCAATGTGAATCAGATACAGAAATTAAACAGAACTGTAGCAGAGATGCAACAAGCCATTGCTGTCATCATGTTTTAACTTTTACCTATAAAGGGCTTCACAAGTGATAATAAAGTTTCATTACTTATAATTGAGTCAAACCATCCGTACGGTAAATAGCAGTAACATGTGCAGCACCGAATCTGCAAAACCCAAAGATCTTTTGTAGAGAAATGAGAAATAAACATCTTGTATTAATGGTATTGCTTATCTATGAATGTACTCTCACACTACTCGCCACCTCAGTTAAAAGTCTGACCTGAAGTGTGAAACAGAAAAAAACCTTGCCAAGAAGAGAGACTCATGAGCAGAATAAACTTTTTCAGACAAAGCCATGATGAAGAAAAACCTAATGACATCCAGCAGATATTTAGTGTCCATCAAATTCACTGCTGCTGCAATCAAGAAACCAAGAGGTCAATTTCCTAACTGCAGAAACTAAAATCCATAAATCCATACCTTGGATTTTTACTTTGTCATACTCAACTTCACATCCTCAGTTGTAGGAGTAGGACCTTTTCCACGCCTTGGAAGAAGGACAAACTTGCAGAGTTAGTATTATCGTGCAAGGAAGATGAAGTGATTTATGATTTTAACATTAAGATGCAGTGCTTATCACAGATCAGTCTGTTCGCATCTGCTTTTCTTATTACATTCTGCAGCTTCTCTGTTTGGGCTTTGGTCCCACATAAGCTCCATGCACACTGAGCAGATCCACACACAACAAATACGCATCGCTCGAGTCTTTGAGGATCAGGAACTCAGATCATCACCACAGCATACAAAGGCGTCTGTTCTACAAAAAGTTTAGCAGAGTCACTGACAGCTACTGCATACTTAGAAAATGGCAGCTAAGTGAAAGCTATTAGATTGCAAAAAAATACAAGTTATTTGAAAAATCAACTGTTTGCCAGGGCTTTAGGATTTAGGGCTAAATCCACATAAACACTGGTAAGTATAAAACTTACTTTTAGAAACGCCAGGAGCAGAATTTACAAACCCAAGCTAGCTGCCTAAGAAAGGTATTCACAACATTCAAGAACTTGCATATGGGATTTTTTCAGGCTAATAACCAAAAGGAGGACTATGTAAAATGACCTCTCTGCCCCACACTGGGGCACAGCTTTAACCACCTTATAAGAGATACTGATACGTGATTTCAGTTTGCAGCTTCAGATTCTGTCCTGAATTCTGTCTATTCTTAAAGGATTGTTTCTTTTCATGTGTGACCAGGAGAAGCATCCACCTTTTTAAACCAATGCAACTTCAAAAGGACACACAACAGCATCCACATTCTTGTCTAGATTATACCCCAGGAAATAAGATCTCCTTCTGGAACTGAGAAACAAATTTAACTGCTTTAGGACAGAGCAGGTTATAAAAATCTAAGCCTCTCCTCAAAGTTTTCCAACTTCAAATAGTACAGAAAAATCATCATGTTCACGTCCTCCACCTTCAACCCTGATTTGAGACAGCTACAATTGATCTGCCAAAAGGCTAAGACTGCCAGGCATGTGCTACCATAGAACTCAAAGTACCTAACTTATTGTTAAAAATTAGGGCTAATAAGAGACAGATACACAAGTTTCACCTATCAATTCAAGCTCAAATTATTTCCAATTTATTCTTCTTTTATTTAGTCCTCAAAGTAGAAAAGAAGTTGTGTATTATGAAGTATCAAGTAGAAGAAAACTCTGAAACACTAAGAGAAAGCGTGATGAAAAAAACAATTATTCTTCATATATATATTTTCATATATATATATAAAAATTCATATATATAAAAAATATATATATAATATATATTTTTTCCCCCCCACACTAAAGTTAGGAGCTACGCAATCAGTACTAGGACAAGCACTCTTCAATATTCCAACAGACTAGAAACTATTTTGAACACAAAAAGAAGAAGAGGCATTTCATACTCTCAAAATAGTCAAAATATTTCTGTCCATCTCACTAGAGAACTTACTACTGTTTTCCACAACAGAGTAAAAAGGAAAGTTCTACTGTGAGTTGAGAACAACCTTAAGTCAGAGACAGCAAGAGTTCATATTGCAAGGAATGCAAAATTATCATCAGTGAGCTGTCCCAAATTTCTAGATTCAGATGAACGCTCTCGAGAAACTGATAACAGAGTTACAAGCGATATGAAAATTTTTTTTGTATATAAATTAGTCAAAAGACTAAAGTTAAAAGTGTAGCAAAGATGTTTACAATAGACACGTCTGAATAAGGTGTGGTCTTCGTGGGGGGCGAGTACAGTTCCAAATAAGACCATGGACAAAAACGTCAAAATCCTCATTCATCTTAGACAGTTATATGTTAGCTTAGACCCCAAAATTTCCTGCACAGAAATGTATTCTCAATTACATAACCATAAGATATCTGAATGCTCATCTCATGCATCAAGTACAAACCTCTACTGAAAATGTCTGTACCAAGTAGTGGCAGAAGAATCATTAAAAATAAAAAGCAGGAGCATAAGGTAGATTTAAGTCAAGGAACTTTCATTTTAAGATAAAGTCTTTTCTAATCATCGACTGATTTTTGTATATCAACACATTGATCTATATCTCATGAAAATGGGGAATTTTCAGCATCAAACACCACTTCAGGTAGAAAGGCAAATTTTGTTCAAGCCAGAACGCAGTTCAAAAGGATTCTTACCTCAATCTGATACAAAGTAAAAGGGTCACAGCAATCCTAGCACTCAACTCAATCCAGAAAAATCTACTTAGCATAGTAAGTGTGGGAAGTATTTTTCTAAGAACCCTTCCATGTATTATCTGCATAGAACAGTGTCACGGGGTTTGCAGGATAATGACTGCTTATAGGCTGGTGTAACGCAAGCAGCCTCCACAGATCATTCGCCTCCCTTTAGGGAAACCCTGAATAAGGGGGATATAAGCGTATCCTGAAAAAATCTACTCCCTCCTTAGACTGTGACAGACACTGCATGCATTATAGAAAAACCTAGCCAAACAAAAGGAGAATTGATTTCTTTCTCATACATGCTAGTTTTTTAATGCTAATAGGTGGTGAAGCTAGTTCTGTCATCTTCGGGAGTTCCTCTTCAACAACTATCATACCACTCCCCATCATGCAAACTCAAGAAATGAACCAACTGTTAAAAAGGCTGAGATAAAGTCATACTTTATTAGCGTTGTTAATAAAGTCTCGCTCTAGGAGGACCATCAACAGTACCTTTTCTTAAAGGAAGGCCAACAAATCTAGTAGCCCTGATCTAACAGAATTACTTACATTGTGCAAATAAAAGATCAACCAGGACACACGCAGAATTTCAATCACAGCTACACACACGATAAACGACGTATTCATTGACAACAGCAAGGTTAACATAGATGTACCTAAATGCTAAAGCCCTCCCCACCCCAAAAAGAAATCTTAGCACAGAATGACATTTTCCTGTTGTCAATCTCACCTACGCAGAAGGAGAACAAGTAAGCTATATGATATTACCCAATTTGTCTAGGTGCAAGGACAACCCTGGTGCAAGCCACAGAGACTTTAAACAAACCTTGCTAAGGGAACTGTAGCTCTTTAGTCACTTGACTCTATACACAACTGTTACTTATGAATCACCACATGCTGTCTAAACAGTGACGCCCTTAACATTTTTGATTAACAGTTGCAAAGACAGACTACTTTCATATAGGAGGACAACTTAGAGGAAATGCTTTTAGTTCAGCTAATGCATCATTTAAGAGTTTGGTAACAGTCCATGGGAGAGCACTGACGTTTAACTGTCCCAGGGACAACCTAGTGTAGTGAAATCCTTACAATGAAGTGCTCCACGTGCTACAAAATATGGTACAGCTAATTAATGTTCCCCCTTAATGCATATTTTTAACTAAATTGATTTTTCCTGAACCATGAACTACATCAATTACAAAAAAAAGAAAAAAATGTATTCTCAAAGTTATCCCTTGAAAGTTAACTGAGTCTTTCTTCTGTGCAAGGCAATCGCAAGCTACAGGCTTCATTAAAGAAATTCAATGATTACCCTCCAAAATGCATTATAAATAACTTCCTAGAAACTTAAGTTACAAGCATGATGCACAATTTGTACAGGAACATATTCTGGATGCCTTACTTAACATGACAAAAGACATAACACACTAAAACAATTCTCCAAAAAGAAAAAAGCCATTTCATCCCATTTTCTACACTTGTGCTTTCCCATCATCTCAAAAAGACTGAAAAACTAAAGGCATACACTTGCTCCCAACACAAATACGGAATTAGGCAAGTGAGACCTTGGTCTGCAATAGAAAACAAAAAATAAACAAAAGCAAAGAAAAAGTTTAAAAAAATTAAACAGCTTGCTTTCTAAAAACAAAAAAGTGCAAGTTTGGGTGTTTTCTTTTGGAAAGTGTCTGTTTATTTTGCTCAATGTCACACAAAAGATGTGAAAGGGGAAAACAGGGAAAACAAATGTTTAATAAATATTTTCCAACATCCTTTACCTTGACTAAGCAACCTTCATCAGTATGCTTTATAAACACTCAAGGTTTAAACCAAAACATTTCTTCAAAAAGCTCTCTGGGCACACAGAGAGCTTTGTGATAAGCACTGCTTACTATAGATCTCTCTTGTATGTCTGAGCCAAGCACTTCTAACCAGAAAAACTTAAGATGTGCAGCTCTCAGAACTGTATCAAACCCAGAAAGGACTGGCGCCCAGCTTGTAAATATTTTTGTGCACCATTAACAAAAATCAATCATGCATACACTTAAAGTAAACATGCGAGTGTTTGAAGCACCAGGGTTTTACCACGCACGCTGTTAAACTACTTACTTGATTGTTCATAACCCTAACGGGGCACATAAAATGGAACAGATGCTTTAACATTGTTCTTTTCATAATTAAGAAAAAAAAAAAACTTTCAAGTTTCCAGCACTGTGGAGCAGTGTGCTCATTCAAGAAGTTTGTTTGAAAGGGCTTCAAAAAGTTGAATTAAAAGCATTCATGGCAACTACGTATTTGTTTTCTCCATTTTGTATGAAATTCTACTGAAGCTCTAAGGGAAATGTCTCTTTTTAACAAAGAATTGCAATTAGCTATTAATAAAGTTTTGAGGAACAACAACTTCACGATTCTAATGAGAGTTACATTTGTTTGAAGAAGGAGCCTGATAACAATAGTGCCTAATTAATTACACAGAGACTGGAATCCTAAAATTTCTTCCTAATGCTGATCTTTGTCAGGCTGGGTGACAGGGATAAAGTTTCTCTCTCTCCACCTTCACTTCCCCTCTTTTCATGGAAGGATACCGGAAACAGACAACTGACAGACTGCTAACACGTTTCACTGGCTGACTTAGCGTATCTAACATTAGAAGGTAACTCACAGTCACTGCCACAGCTGATCACATTTGGACTTAAAACTCAAGTTTACTTTTAGTAGCTCAAGAGCCAAGCTACCTTATGTTTCAACAGTACTGAGTTTTCACACTGCACAAGCTTTAACCTCGGATCATCTTCTTATCTCTGCTGTAAAACAGGATTGCTTATGTTATGGCAAAACATGCCCTGTGCATGCTTAGGATTCTGCTTACCAGAATTAGTGTCAAGGAACTATGTTGCTTCTGCTCTCAGAGAGCAGAGTTTTACACAGTGCTTCACACTCTAAGATACAAATCTGGTACTTAAGCACCAGGATGTTTTAAATTATATTTGTATACAGAAACACGGCATCACTTTCAATCGAACTTTGTATTCTCCCCAGAGATGAGGGAAATATTAATCACAGAAAAAAGCATTGCTACAACCTTGAATACAAATAATCAACTGCCTCACAGATTCAGTAAACTGCATAAGTTCAGCTTCTCTTCTTCCAATTATAAACACTCACATCATCAAGACAAAGCTGATTTTCTCCTCAGAAAGCCAAAGGATAAGAACACATCCATATTAAAGGTTCAGGATCTCATGAAACATATCGCCAAATTCTAGAAAAACAAACCTATTTATGAGGTTTAACCTTCCTATCTGCATTATCACCTAGAAGACAGCACTGCATTTTCAAATGCAGAACAGTAACCCTCCTAGTGTCAACTACAGGATGCCAAATAACTGCCAGTTATCCACAAAATAACGGCAATAGATGAGATGTTCTTTGTCCAGCCTCTACAATGAGGTGGGGGGTTTTTTGGCCTTTTGCGTAAGACTACTCAGAACCTGAGATTCCATAGTTAAGCGTAACAGGACTTGATAGGACTCCCAGTAGTCTTACTCATTTCATTTGATTAAAAGATTGAGTAGTTTGCTTTGAGATATGCCATCACAAACCTTGTTTCAAGACTGGTTTAGTGAAAACCATTCTAATGAAAATAAAATTTAGGATTACTCAAGCTTGAGCTATAAAAGCCTTGGAAAAATCAGGCTGTCCTCATCTATTCAGATGCTGTGTTTCAGTAAGTGCCCAATAGAAAGCATCAGCTTTCCACTACCTTTCTGGAATCAGCACCACGGAGGTACTTGTCACCTAAACCATCAGTAACCCTAGCTACTATTACAAGTACAGGAGACTTTATTGTACTAAGCTTTACACATAATTACACATTTGGGCCCTGCCTGGAAAGGGTCACAGTTTGACACACAGCAGGAGAACCACAACGACAGCCAAACAAGGAGATGAACACTTATTTTTACTATAACAAGTAGCATGAAAAATGCAGTTATGCAATCAATAGTTTCAAGGAGAAACGCAAATGCAGTCTGACTGGCAGCACAAGCTTTTTCAGTGCCTCCTGCTTAAGAAAACCTGAAAGAAGAAGATGCGTACTGAAAAAAAAAGAATTCCCCGCAAAAAAAAAAAAAAAGACAAGTTCAGTAGCTCAGTGAGATAAAAGCTTGCCGAACAGATACGATAAGGAGCGCAGTAGTAAATCCGAGCGGGCTAAGAGACGTCGATAACGACAAGGCCGTTTGGAGAGAAGGTGGGGGGGGGGGCGGCACGGGGCCGACCACGCCTGCCCCGACCGCCTCCCCCTCCGCATGTGCGCCACCAGGCCGCCGGCTCGCCGGGGCCCGGGCCGGGAGCCGGGGCAGCGCCGCCCCCCCGCCCCCGGGGCCCGCCCTCACCGCACGGTCCGGATCACGAAGTAGACGATGAGGGCGGCGCTGGCCAGCACGAGCACGGACAGGGCGCGCTGCGTCATGGGCTGGCCCTGCTCAGGCGGCGCCGACACCTCGGCCAGGCGGCTGCTGCTGCCGCCGCCGCTGCTCCGCGTGGCCGCCGCCGCCGCGTCGCCGGCCGTCCCCGTGGGGCGCGGGGAGGCGGCGCCGCCCGCCGCCGCTGCTCCCCCGCACCGCGCAGCCAGCAGCAGCAGCCCCGCCAGGAGCCAGGGCAACAGCGGCGGCGGCGGCCACCGCATGGTGCCCCCTCGTCCCGCCCGGCGCGGCTCAAGCGCGGCCGGGCCCTGCCGCCGCCGCCGCCGCCTCGCCCCAGGAAGCGGAAGCAGCCGCGCTGCCATGGACGCGCCGGCCGGCGCCCCCCGCCGCGGGCCGTTGGCGTCACGTGGCAGAGGCGGGCGGGCGCGCATGCGCGGCGGGGCGCGGGCGGGCGGGCCGTTGGGGCCGTGCTGGCGGCGGGGCGCGCCTTTAATAGCGGGGGCTTTTTATCCTAAACTCGATCAAATCCCAAACCCACCTAATAATAATCATAATAGATAATAATATAGATATGATAATATTATATACTATGATAATATAATTTTTACAGCAATAATAGCTGTACAGTAGTAACATAAATTATGTAGCGTGTCGTGTCACCCATCAGACCCTGACAGTATCTGCGCTACAGAGCTGGTCAGTCAGCAACTGCTGTTAACGTTAGCCAGTTGAGGTGTTCAGGGCGGCGTAGCTGCAGTGACACGAAAGCCAAGATGGCTTATTGGGCAATGTTTTGGCTTTCCAAACATGGAAGTAACCGCTGCAGCTCAACATAGGAGAGGGAAGTTCATCTTTTCAGTTGAAATGTCATGCCTTATGTGTCTGATCATGAGGTAGCAGAATTGTATCGGGTTGGCTTGCGGCATACGAAGCCTTTGTGCAGAGGGAAAGTGATGAAAAGGACATAAGGAAAAGGATGATCTGGAAGACACTAGGATCTGTAGGGCTGTAACTCAGACCACTGCGTTTGCTCCCGTCGAGGTCAAATGGTGGAAATACCCGGAAAGCGGCTGTGTGTCGGTTGATGGGAGACAGCCAGAGGCCATGGAGCGACAGACGGGCCGAGAAGCTGGTGGAGACTCAGAAATCGGGGTGGCAGGAAACGTGTTCTGTCCCTGAGTGAGCTTAAAGCTCTGTGCAGAGCGAATCTATCACGGCGATACTACGCTAGTGTCGCGTATGTCCGTTCACTAAAGGAGAGGTCGTTATGGGGTACAGCAGGATAATCCTTTAATCATTGCAGTCCCTTTCTGGATTTTTTTTTTTAACTCCCTTTCTGTAAATAATATATTACAGCAAGGATGTCAGGGGTCGAATGTGCATATAGGACAGGAGGAATTTCATGGCGGCAATGAACATTTTTATTTTGTCCCAGTATAGAAGTGAATGGATAGATACGAAAGTAGTTTAGAAATGTTATACGATATTTCTGCGCTACAGTTAGTATAAGTAGCTGCCAGACTCTGCGTATGGGCAGAGTTGTTTTGATACCCTGGAGAACTTAAACATTTCAGCTTAGGCATCACATAGGGTCATATAAGATTATATGTAAATTTTTTCAGCAGTGATTAGGTAGTAAACTATTAACAAGCTCAGTGATAGTAAACTGCAAAAAGGAGTTCAAGGTCTGTTACATAAACAGCGAGATAAACAGCGAGTCTGGCATTAGAAAGACTGAAGCTAATTAAGTATCATGTATGCCATTTGACTGTCATTTGTACATCCTTCCTTTGAAAATTCATGGTTGTTGTCACGGGAATATTATTTCAGATGGTTTAGGATAGCAAATGTATCTTCAGTAAATGAAAGTCTGCTCCATTTGCTAATTGCTGGAGCGAAGCATGTGACTAAAGTGTCTTGGGAACATGTTATGTTTTGGAACTTCGGTAGGGTTTGCCTGATGGAGGACAGGAACAGCCCCCCTCCCCCCCCCCCCCAAATTCACTGGGCTTCCTCTTCCCCATGCAGTTCTTTAAGATGTATTTTTCCTGGCAAGTGCAAAAAACGGCATTCCAGCACAGTGGCTTAGCAGTGGGGAAAGTGCTACAATCAAAAGCCAAGGAAGAATACTTTTTGCAACATGGGTTATTGGTACTAAACTGTCCTAAAGATATGTCAATTATGCATGGCCCACGTAAGATGCAATAGTGCTGGGATATATATTCAGAAGAATGCAGTGGCATATTTCATGGCAAACTGTATGCCAGACTTAACGTATGAGGGGAAAAACAAGGATTATCTTGATCAGTGAAGACTATGGAATGACTTCTTACTATTCTCCTTTTTCAATATGTGTATTTGTAAAACTATCCACTTTAAAATTGAGAGCCTCAGTGTTGAGTGGCCGGGGAAATAGTTTTTTGAAGTTTTTCAAAAATTAAAAGATAATCCTTTTATTTCAGTAGGTAAGGTAGTCTTTGAACTTTCAGAAGAGAAAACAAAACTACAGTAATTTATGTTCATTACTGTGAAACAATTATTAATGAAATCTTTGCAAATTCCTTTGTTTTTGTTTTTTAAATAACTGAAATTTATACACCAGCGTTTAATACTGCGCACATTTAAATTGACTGCGAGTTTAATAAACTGAGAGAGAGACTTAAGAAAATGGTGCATTTTTTAAAATGAAACATATTCTTGAATGTGATGTAGCTTTGGAGCAGCATATAGAGGTTGGTTTGACAGCCATATGTAAGTTTTCTCAGCGTACCTGCTTGTTAGAAATTATTGTTCTATATATTATTTGTAGCCAAAAACAGAAAAGAGAATTAAACACAAATTATGACATTCTGCAATCATTCTGGTATATAAAGGTTTTTGAGAGAGGCGTCCTGGGGTTATATTCCCCTATTCCATGTGTAAATTGTAGAACTTGTCTCGCTTACAAAAGAAAAAAAGAATGTTCACTTCCATATTGTACATCCAAAAGGTGACAGAATTTGAGTGCCAGTAAAAGACCCTGAGACTGCTAAATTGTCCATTAAAAGTAATGGAGCTTACTTGACTTTCACCTTTGAGAAAAACAAAATTGGGCAATTTTTTTGAATTCCTTAAAATAGGCCTTGTAAGTGAACTGAAAGAGCTGAGAAATTATTTTGCAAGATTATGTGAGTGTCGAGGATGTCTGAGAAGGGGGCTTTTCATCAGGAAGGAAAATGATAACTCAGAGAAAGGTGCTTCGGAGCTCTATACCTTGTATTTCTTTTTCTCTTTTTGCTTGTTCAACTAAAATTGCACTGTACACTTCCTGATACTGGTAGAGACAGAGGGCACTGTACAGAACACAGCTCTTTCCCTGTGCCCTCTCAGTCTGTAGATGTCACCCTTTATGAAGTCCTTGCAGAATAACTTTGGGGCAATCTTGAGAAGTTAAGAAACCAGGATTGACACTAGGCAGTCCATGCTTCTCCACTCTGATAGGCTACCCAGGTGCAAGCTGTCCTCCACCCCCTTAAACTCTGAATCAGCACTGCCAAATTCTGTAGGTCTTTACACCACATTCTAATCACTGTTATTTATACTGAAGACATCACTGTCCAGTATTTCTATACTTACCCTTGCATAGGTCAAGGAACTTTTCCAGCAAGCAATGGAAAGAGACTAAGCAATCTGTCTTCTTTTAATGATATTTCCCCCAATTATATGCAAACTAAATGAACTATATAAGCCGTGGTGAAGGACTGCAGAAGGATATATTCTGGAAAGAAACTCTACAGGTTCTTAAGAAAACTGTAGTTCTTTAGAAACTACAGTTTCTAAAGACATGTGTATAACTTAAAAATCACGTTTCACATATACAGCTCAGCAGGAGATCGGTGCTTTACTGCTTTTCAGAATATGACCAAATGCCTCTTTAGGAAGGTGCTTTTAAAAATCCAGATACTCAGGGCTACGTTAATTGTTATTTTTAATGTCTTCATTAGCTATCGACCAAACTAATAAAGCTGTTATTACATTTTAAAAAATATGAAAAAGAATTTTATGTTCTGGATGTAAAAATGGTGTTCAGAGTTCGAAGGTAAGGAATCTTTCCTCAGTTTGAGAAAATGCTGTATAAAAAGGGATTTGAATGGTACAGAGGTTTCTAGTTGTGCAAACAGACACAGCCCAGAGGAGACAGGGAATGACTCTTCCCCTACACTTGCAATTATAGAGTCAGAAACTACTGTATCTGCTATCACTGAAGCAAAGAAATTCTATGATGTTCTTGTGGTGGTACTCCTGAGCACAAGGTTTATTTTCACTAAAATAATCAGTTATACTTCTGTATGAGTTTTGACAAAGTGCCTTGAAGGAGACTGAGGAAACTCATCCATGTTTAACATTATATTCTCATGCTTGTTTATTACCTTTCATGCTTGTAGTACCCAAAGGCCCTGGTAGACCCAGGATCAATTTCTTGTGCTCAAGAAAATGAAGTAATTAAGAAGAGCAAGACTACAAAAAAAAAAATCTGTCTCTTATGCTGTTTATTGTAAATCATGTGCATACACTTAGGAACACATCGTATAATTTTAAATGCTTTTCTGAATAGTGAGTTTGGAGGGATATTTGCTAATAAAAATCACAGCATTTTATGCACTCTGTATTTTGTTTTTTTACTTTAAGCAGGGATGTAAAAAGAGTTAACAATAAATGTTGCTCTTTTATAGTGCTTTTGTAAAATTGGGTTGCCAAATACAGTTTGCTTTTAGTATAATGGCACATTGCTGAAGGTAGACAAGCTAGTTTAATTTGTTGCAAAGAAGAAATCGTTTTATATTCAACTATAAAAAATTCAAGGTATTGCCAATATAATAGTTTATAGCAGCAATAAATTGGTTTAAGGATTTTAAAATGAGCTCTTATTATTGGTCTGAACAAATGTTGCTTTGGAAAGTTTTCAGCTGTAGCAGTTTCTTCTAGTATTCCAGTCAACATTATTTTCTTTCATTACTCTCATACAAATCTTTAGATCCAACAGATTCCAGTAGTATCTAGTCTGTTTACCTAAAGATAGTAAGTCAGAAGGGGTCAAGATTTGTATCATGCATTGTTATGCCTGACCCTCTATCACAGTCCTGTTTATTTTTTCTTAGCTGAACTGGTGGTTCCTACGCATGTCAGGCGCATGAACCAGTGTCACCTCCTGCTCTGCACAGGGGCATTGTAAGGCTCTTAGTGGTGCACCGTAGCTCAGTGCAAGTGTTTGGCAGCAGCAATTATTTTTACTATCAACTGCAGCCGAGGATCTTTTGCTTGCTCCATCCCCATTAAATTACAGATGTGTCGTGGTCAAGTGCTGAGCAAAAAGACACGAAAGCCCCTAATAGCAAGAGCTAACATGAGTGGGCCACATGAACTGTTCTAACAGCCGCAGCTCACTTCTTTTCTGGGCAACTCCAGTGCACCCAGAGAGTTACCCATGTAGATCTCATGGGTAGCGAAAACTGGTCTGCCCAGTGCTCTCCCTTGATGCACCAACACTAGGCCTGTCTCTTCCCAAAAGCCCTGAATAGTCTCTAGAATGGTGAATGGCCTGTGGCCCTTTCCTGAGGCTAAAAGTGTATAGGACGCTTGCCGTCCTATACACAAACACTTGGATACCTCCCCCCGCCCCACACTAAACAAAGTTTTCACTTAATTTGACTGTTCAGAGAAGTTTTTCTCTCCCAACAGCTAATCAAAACAACTAATCTCCCCAAAAGAAATCTAAAAATACAGACCTTGATGGCATTGGGTTGATTACACAAATTGAATGTTGGCCCTACCGCTGTATCATATTTGGTAGGAAAGAGTCTAAAGGTCTTTACCATTTTTTCCCCCAGTTGCCGTTAGAGAAAATGGGGAGAGAATGAGGTCTAATGAAAATTTCACTCAGGCTTAAGACCTTCTCTTTGCCTATGGGCCAAGTGTGGAAGCACGCAGTTAAATGTGTTCTGTGGTACCTAAAAGCAGTTTGACCTCTGAATGTGTGAGACGCATTCAGTCTAGAAAACAATGACCCAAATTTAAAAATTTTAGCAAATTGGATTTGATTTGCAGATTGGGGGAACGTCTTCAGAATAAGGAATTACTGCTTACCCCTTCCGTTGCTTTGATAACATCTGATCTATCAGTTGTAGAGATTTATGTTTATGGCTGTCTCGTAACATGCCAGAAATTCACCAACAGTTTCCACACAGAGGAGTACCTTCTTGGCTTGCATTGTTATTTATGTTTAAAAGTTATGTGATGGTCTGTATCTGTTTCTGAAACTTCATGTTTTTGTTTGCTTGTGTCAAGCAAAAACTTTGCCTTGCCAAAGTGTCAAGAATTCAATATGTTGCCTCACTGGAGAAGCACCCTGTATAGGGTTTTACTGCACTCCCTACAATTTATATGAACTGCCCTCGCCAAAGGAAAAAAAAAACAAAACAAAAATAAATGTCCACAGTATCTGTATCATATTGTAAACATCCGCAAAAGGCTTGTTTTGGAAAAGTAAAAATACAGCAGTTATATAAAATGATTACAGAAATCCATTTTTTCCCCTCTATGAAACTGTGAAATGATACCGAGGTTTTCTGCTTAAAACTGCCTGGACTGTTCACAAAGCGCAGGATTCTCAGTGTTACGCATGCACCTAATTTACATTAAAACCCATGAGAATTCGACACAATTTACTTCAAAAAACACACAACATAGAATTCATTATCAAATTTTACTATAATCCTAAAACAGATGGTGACATTAAAGGAACAGTCAATTTAAAACCTGATTGGTTTGCAACATAAAAGTGAGTTTAAAATGTTTTCAAATACAGCCTGCATCTATGAATCAGGCTGTCAAAAAGTACAGCTTTACAACTGTACTTTAAGAATAATTTTTATCTTTCCTTATTCTTTGTCCTCAAAGACAGAGTGAATAAAAGAGAGAAGAGAATTGCTGACCGTATAGGGGTAACTGTTAAATTCTACCTAAAAAAATATGGAGAATGCTTGTTTTTTTGCTTAGTTTTGGAAAAAATATTTGAAAGTGTTACCTGTAGCTGTACAACGGAACATAATGTAGACAGAAAAGGACTTTTAAATCAAACTGTAAAACGTAAGTTTATCAAAAAAAAGTGTGAAGTTTGTCATCTCCAAACAAGATACATCCAGAATACACCCTAAAGAGGGCAGGAAAGTTCATAATGGGACCTGTCTAGACATTACACCAAGAGTCAGCTATAGTTTAAATCAAGGTTTTTATGGAGATAAACCAGTGAGAATGTCACTGACGTTTGCATTATGTTCTTTCACTAGATAGTATTACAGCAGAAAAGAGATGCTATAATTGCCATAACTAATACCTACAACAGTTCAGTCTTAAATTGTGTGATTAAGTGCTGTAATACTATCCTAATTTGTTATAGTAAGTAATTTGGTATAGCGAGTTTCCTTTTATATGTCAGCCCTTTTTATCATTAACAGCTTTTCCAGTATGAAAATTTCAAGAGTGGCTTTGGGGATTTTTCTCACCCTTTTTTATGTACAGGTTCCTTGTAGATAAATTTGAGTCTGATGACAGATGACATTGCTAAATTAGGTTCTTAACAC
The DNA here is from genome assembly GCF_040807025.1 of Struthio camelus. Lineage (NCBI taxonomy): Eukaryota > Metazoa > Chordata > Aves > Struthioniformes > Struthionidae > Struthio > Struthio camelus. Next base: position 51,336,862 of record NC_090982.1, read on the forward strand.
CCATCTTTTCCACCAAACGTAGATTAGCGGAGTACTTACAAAGAGAAAAAAATCACAGTCCAAGTATGCTCTCTTATGTAGAAAAGTCTCGCCTCACAGAAAGGTTGAAAATACCTTGAAAAGTCTAATATCTGTGTAATCTTTTAATGTTGGTTCATGTATTTGATTCTAAAAATTTTTTTAGTTATGATGGAAAACCAAATTTGCAAACTTCTAACAATCATCTGCAACATTTAACTGAATATTGTAACGTCTAGTTTTCCCTATGTGGGAGATCATGTCACATCTGAGAAGAGATTTAGAAGGGAAGTGAGAGATCCTCTTATATAAGTTGCCTGCCTGGATTAAAAGCAATGCAAAAATATATTGACTGTAAGTAAAACCTGTGGCACAATTGTGTTTCAGACTATACTTTACACCCCACGAGACCCTCCGTTTTACATCCTTTCTTTGTCAGATGAATGTTTGTCTCTGTGAGAAACTTCTGACTGTCAAAATATATATATAATTATACAAATTTCAAACTATATATATAATTTAAGAGTCGTCTTTCATAATGAAAGCTTTGACCAACAAAAAGGGAAAAAATAATATCTTAAAAATTTTTTTTAGCCTTTACTGCAGTAAGCAGGAACTTACTGGCAGCCAATACAATGCATCATCAATACTCACTAGCATCCAGACTCGAACAGTCTTATTCAGGATGGTCTAAGAGCCAAATCCCACCGCTGCTGCCGACCAAACAGCTGAGTAGGTGGTGATGCTTCTATCTTTGGTCCTCCTTCCTGCTCCTCGTTCACTTTCATGCGTCGTTCACTCTCCCTTCCTCGACGTGGTGTGCACATCCCTTACCCCATTTGTTAGCTCTGCCGTTTCTCTTCTGATTGCCTCGGGGGAATCACGAGGGGATTGCCTTGTCTACCAGACAGGCCACAGAAGTGACTAGAGGGCAGCCTGCTCCTGGCTCCAAGAGTTGCTGGTGGTAGCCTAGGTGACATTAATGAGATTGAGGTCTCAAACCTCCCTCCCGCGTGTCCCCATAGGTGTTTGGAGCCGAGTGATCACTGAGGGATAAAGGAGTGCAGAAGAGTGCAAAGGAAAAGTGCTGAGTCCCTGGGCACTGAAATGCCTGTTATAGCACACCTCATGTTAGTTGTGTTTCCTCCTCAGAAGCCTGTAACTGGTATTGGACCGTCACCTTCACAATTCATCTTATTTAGAAAAATAGTTATAATGGTAGCACTTGTCTTTTTGGGGTGCTTTAATAGCGTTAACACTGATTTTTCCCAGAGTCAGTTTTATGCTTCAGCAGATCAGTGTAAATTAAGAAACCCCATGTGAGCAAAATTCAGTCTGGATGCAAAAAAGGCCCCTTCATGATAGCCCTTCTCTCAGTGCCCAGCAATATCTCAGTGAGGCATTGCCCCTTGCTCCTTTGGCAAAGGTTGGCCACAAAGTTCCTGAATATTTAATATCTAACAAAAATACCATGAAACTTGCTTTATAGTAAATGAAACTGTAAGGCATTGACTGTGACAGAAGATAAACTGAAAAGAGGACACAGTTATGTATACAGTCCACAAAGATACAGCTATCAGTCTACCATTTCCCATCCCTCCTGGGAATCTATCCAACCATCGTTGTTGTTTTCTCTCCCTGAAGGTGCGACATTTTTTCCTGTACAATCAGAAGATTGCTGTACACATAAGCCACAATTTTCAAGGGAATTTCTCCAGATTGAAAAGACCTTGTTTCTGGCCTTTACTGCACAACTATTATGCCATAAAACTAAATCCAAACAAATTACTAGTTCCTCCACAATCTCAATTGCCTAGAATTTTAAACTTAAAGTCCAGAAATCCAGTTTTTAAATCAAATTTCCTCTATTCTGCTGATTTCCCAATAACCAGCCTTCAGATTCAATAAGACTCTTGATTATCTACTGCCTTAGAAAGTCTGATCTAAGAGCCTGTGTCTGAGCCAGCATCTGTTACTCCTCTTCATTTCACAAATCCCATTATACTTTTAGTGGCTAAATGTTCCATGCTTTCTGCAACTACTGTGGGCTAAACAGAGTTGTATATCCTTGCATATCCAGTCTTTCCTTCTTTGTTTGCTTTCCACTCCTTTCCAGTCTTGGAGTAGCTGGTCTTTGTGGCCAGATTCAAAATATTTGTGACAGTCTCAGCTATGATCATTTTTTCATAACGCTGGCATTTAATTGAAATGCTTCCTTGTTTGCTTGTTTCTTACCAGTTTTTCTTGTTATATAAACTGAATGTGTGACTTTTTATAGCAGTACTTTGCTGTAGCTATAGAAATATCAGGACTTGTGAATGAGGCTTGTAGTCAGAGGAAGGTTTTTGGCTCAGATGCATGCAGGTTGTGTATGTCCTTCTTACTGGATGATGTCAACATGACATCATGTCAACAGGCTTGCTAACTTGGTGAGGAAGCCTGTCAGGTAAATCTATTGGGGCACGGTGGCATGGTTTAAGACCAAACTGCTAGTGAGGACACTAACTGGACTTGGATACCAAAACACTTCAGCCACAGGTATATGTGCAATATTACATGTGACACAAACTCCTGGCCCCACGCCAAGGAGCTGGTGCGGCTGGATGAAGGCTGGCAGGTCAGCACAGCAGCTGCAGCTGTGCCGTGCACAGTCCAGGCAGGACCCTGGAGTCCCAGAGGGTCTCTCCTTTCTCTCTCCAGGGTCTTTCTTGGGATCTCTTCGGGTTTCTCCTACAGTGACCCTGGACAATGTCAGTAATAGGACGGGGTAGAGAATACCATGCAATTCCTGCGGTGCCTTGCCATCATCTGGCAGTAGTGCTGGTGCTCACCATCTGCCCCCTCGAAGGTTTTCCACACGTTGCAGTAACATATTCACAGCTTTCACAGCAATTAACAGGTTGTTTACCCTTAAATTACATTCTTTTTCTTGCCTTCTTCCTTATAACTGAAGTTCATCCAGGCCCAACCTGTGCCAACTGCCACAGGTAGAGACCTTATCCTAGAGATCAGGGAGGGAGAGCTGAGCATTGAGGCAGTATGTTAGGGAGAATGCTACAAGAGGGGCTTCACATTTTTCTACTCAGAAGGGGAGGTACTGAAATATTTCTCTCAAGTGTCTGTACGGTAACGCACAGAGCTTGAACAATAAAGGGAAGAAAAGCAATCTCACGTGCACTTGCAAGGCTATGATATTATCAAAATCACAGACTTGGTGAGATAGCATGCAAAACTGGAGCACCGTCATGGATGAGATCAGGCTGTTTAGGATGGATGGGCAGGGAAGAAGAGGAGGAAGTATATGTAGAGGAGCTCTGTGATTTCACAAAACTCTAATTTGAAATTGAGGGCGTGCCTGCTTACAGTCTCTGCGTCAAGATTAGAGGGGGAGGTAACACCAAAGATAATGTGACTGTCACATTAATTACAGACCACCTAACCAAAAGGAGGAAGTGGACAAACTTTTCAAAGACAGCTAGCAGAAATTTTCTGACCCTCCTTGTCCTCATGGGGGATTTTACCATGCAGACATTTGCTGGAATAGCAACAGGCTTTGTACAGGCAACCCAAGGAGTTCCTAAACTGTGTTAGGGCATGGCCTAAGATATCGAGGAAGTTATTATCCCCCTTTACCTGACCCTAGTGGGACTGCACTTGGAATAATGGTCTAGTTTTGGGTCTCCTAGTCTAAGAGGAACATTAAGATGGGAGAGGAGATCCAGCAGAGGACTAACAAGATATTCAGGGATGTAGAGCACATGACTTAAGAGGAGAGGCTGAGAGCTGGGCATACTTAGTCTGAAAAAGAGGAGGCCAAGGGAAAATCTAATAGCAGCCTACAGCTACTCGAAGTGTAGTTACAAGGGTGATGAAGCCAAACACTTCTTGATAGTGGCAGACAGTATAACAAGATGGTATAGCAACAGCCACAATTTGCAAATTGGATGTTAGGAAAAACTTCTTCACCAAAAAGCGTCATGTAGCAGTGGAACAGGCTGCTCAAGAGTTTGTGGACCCTCCCTCCTTGGAGGTGCCCAGGACTCAGCTGGACAAGGCTGTGACTGACCTGGTCTAGTACAGGTGCTAGTGGGAGACTGAATTATGTGATCCACAGCAGTCCCTTCCCGCCAACATTTCTAAGATTCTGTGATTCTCAGTGCCTGTTTTTGGGATAAGATGCTATTCACATACTTGGTTACATAAGGCACTTGATTTTTTTTGACTTCCCAATGTGAAAGGTACTGTTGCACACAACTATTTCAAAGTTTATCCTGGTGTGTAATAATATTAAAGAAATAGTAAGGCTTCCAATTATAGTTAAAAATGATGAACAACTATTTGCATGGATTCAGGTCAGTGTCTTATTCTTAACTGGTGTTCTTTTTCCCTTAAAGAACACAGTTCATTTTCTTCTGTAGCTTGCAGAAAGAGATGCGATTTTTAATTGAGAGTTGTAAATGCATAGTTTGCATTTGTCAGTTAATAATTAAAACTTGCAATAACTGTCAAAGGAGAACCTTTAATTATTAACGTATTTGTTCAGCAAAGTTCCATTCAAGGGACACATGTAAGCATCAAATCAAGTCCAGTCCTTTTCATTAAGGTTCTTAAGCACATGCTTGACCTTTAGTACTTTGCTAAATTATTAAAGGTTGTTGAATCAAGGTGTGAGTTTTGTATCTGAGCTCTTGGTGATTGCTAGCGCAGATATTATAAACAATGTATTCATCTGGTATAGGAAGCTGGAAAAAGAATATACTTGACTTCTCCAGAAAGATCATAAAACAAATTTTATATCTGACTTGTGCCCCAGTAAATTTTGAGAAAGTAAAGCAATTTGAGGTGTGCAAAAAATGAAACAAATACATGATTTTGTTTAGTTAGCCATATGCTTTTGTGAATTACTCTAAATTACATTGTAGGGCAAAGTCTTAGTTCTCTTCTGCTGTGCAAAATGCCAAAAACATTTCCTGAAACATTTCTTTGCCCACAAGGCAAAGGGAAATGAACTGTTCCCAAGGAACTCAGAAAAGACCCGAGATAGTCAGCTATGATTTTATGCGTATTATTTACTTCTTTGTTTTAGTGAGCTCAAAGGCAACCAGTCTTCCTTCCACTTTCCTCTGAGGTACTTTCTTGGAGAATATAGGGCCAGCAGTCTCTCAGTGTACAGGTGAGCTATCAGAGAGTCTGTACTGAATACAAACAGACCGAGTAAATACTTTGAATTACAGGGGATAGACGTCAAAGGCCATGATGCAGGGAAAGCGGTGCACAACCTCCCATTACCAGATAATTCCTGAAGCTACATTCAGCTGTCTAGGGTGTCTTTGCTCCCTCTCATGAGTTATGCTAGGTGTGCACTTACTATCTGCTCTCTAAGGGAGGTGGCCACTCTCCAAACGAGAATGTGGTCAGGGAAGAGTGATGAGTTGGAAAATGAGAGGATTTTGATGTTTGAGGAGTGTGTCTCCGGAAGCAGTGATTGTGATTTCAGTACTTTGTCATGGGATCTCTGGTGGTCTAAGTACAAACATACCTCAGATTGCCTAGGGTGGAGTCTGTCTTCTTCTGCCTCCCTTCCCAGCACTGCAATGCAATTTCATACATCTGTGGACCACAGCTTTGGAGAACAGAGAGGTGAAGAAGAAAGAACATGCTGCAGTCACTTCATCTTTTCCTCTCGTTTCTGCTTACCTTTATGCCCTTATTTCCATACAAGTGCTCTCTCCTATGTACAAGAAAGTAAAAAGGAGTATAAAGTCCAGATTTGTAATATACCTTAAATACTACAAATATTTTTTTCTGCTTAAAATTCTAATACTTCTGAAAATGAATCCCCCGCTATGTGTTGGCTGTTTTTGGTAATCATCTATGAAGTTTTCTGTTTCAAAGTCAGGACTTGAGCTTTACTTTATAGCAATGAGCTTCTTGATGCATTATCTTAAAGAACTGCACATGACCAATAAGGAAGAGGTCTTTAGATGTCAGTCAAATGTACCAGTGTAAAATATCTTTTTAATAGCAGCTTCTTCAAAAATTGCTTTCAATTGGAAAAACTGTGAAGCATATTAGAAAGGCAGGAGAAAGTCTCATATCCTTAGTTTTTTATTAAATAAGTAGCAATTAATCAGGCAAGTACAACAGTAGTTCTGGCTGTAAGGCTGCCAGTTGTTCTGTGTTCTCAAGTGCAAAACTGCTTAGCTTTAGGCAGACTAATTTTGAGATTATTACCTTTTCCCTTGGGCCCAGATACCATGAAATCTCCATGGCTGCCCAGCTGCTGAGAGGCAGGCATATTTCATGTTTATGAACCTGCAAATAGAGTAGCATACCTGTCCCAGCAAGGTCTAAAAATCCTACGGGGAAATCAGCTGGCACCAGGTCATCTGCAAGATGGATCTTCTTCATGTTCTTTGTGATTTCAGTTTCTTCTTTCACGTGTTCTTTAAGAAAGGGGAGGGGGAAAAAAAGTAAGAGATGTAAATGAGAACTGTGATGCAAATGGGTAAGAGGAAATGGAAGTGATCATCACCAAGTTAAGTGTTCATACATTAATCTGTTAAATGAATTAATAATGACATAATAAAAATACCGTAGTTTGCTGTTGATGTCAATGGTGTTTTGGGGGAAGATAGAAATAAGGTGTTGCGCACTTTCTCATCCTATAGCTATATGTTTCTTTGCTGTCAGCCCACGTTGTTCACAGAAGGAGCAGTGGAAGAGTTTTTTCTAAAATAATAGTGCCTTTGGCTATCAATCAAAGGGCAGGGAAGGTTTTCCATTGGAATCTCTCCTTGTCATTGCTATTATATCCAGCTCTCTGCAATTGATGGGGTCTGGAGTCTTTTGTTTTTCCTCCAAGCTATGCATTGTAACAATGAGAGGTGTGAAAACAAAACATGCAGTACAACATCTTCCAGATATTTTCCCAAAATATATTGTTTACCTATAGGCTACTTGACAAAACCGATAAACCTCAATCTATTTTAAACTTTTTGTTTTAAATGGAGTTGTGAATAAAGGCCACCTCAAGCATTTTCATTTGGTTTTTAAAAAGGTTTTTGTTTTATTATTTATTTCCCAGTGAATTTCTAGAAGAAAAGAGCTCTAAATTAACCAGTCCAAATCAAGAAAGCACTAAAATGAATTATCCATAAATCCTCATACCTCTCTTTTGGAAAGGTGCTCTAATAATCCAGCTCTAATTCCATATATCGATCTAGGGTATGCCAGAACCTGTAGCTTTCACAGGAACTTTTTGCCGCTTAGATGGTGCTGGATTAGGATAAGTGCACAATAGTGTATGAGAGGTTACGCAGGTCATATTATAATCCTCATGTTCAGATAAAGGTTCGAACAAATATTCAGTTGTTCAGCCATATTCCTGCAGGCTCTAAGTTAAAAAAAATCTGGATAGGTTTCTGCTATTTAAACGAAAAATATCAGAAAACCTAGGTTATAAAGCGCTTCTTTTGATTTGCTCCCAAGAAGCATGATTTGTTTCCATGTAAAAACATCAGATTAGAATACACTGTTCAAAACATTCTGGCATACAATCCTACCAATTGCTAAAGTTCATAATTGTGGCATTCCATGGTGCTGAGGTATCATTAAAAAGCACCGTCTTCTGCATACATATGCATTTTCATGGTTATGCAGATCACAAAAAGATCATTAGCAAGGACTGCAAATAACATGGTTTTCCGTAGCATATCAGTCTGATAGACATGATTTCACCTTCCTGGTAAAAATCACTCACCAGAAAAAAAGCATGGCAGCTTGGCTTTATTGACAAGAGGGGATAATTAATCATATCAGAAGCATTACACAAATAAACAGTACTGCACCTTTCAAAGCTTAAAGCTTGTCATCTGTAAATTTAAACAAAGCAAGGTTTGCTGAAGAACTAAATTATGACAGTAATGTTTCACCGTTAGAAACATTCCTCCAAAATTAGTATCTCCACTGTCTGATATGTAAAAACTGATGGCTTGATGTAATAATATAGATTACTCTCCAATACTTTGAATTAAGATGATTCTGCACGGTCTCTTATCTTGCATATATTACCAAATGTAAAGGGTCATTAGTTCCTGTAGTCTCTTATTTTGTAGGCTATTATTATACTTTATTTTTATGTATGATTCTTTTAATGAATGACTAAGAAACAGACATGTGAAGCATAATCTGTGATGTCCAGAGGCCAAATTAACAAATCACTCTTTAAAGTAAATTATGTTTAATTAACCACTAGGCAATTCTTAGGCTAATATTAAATTTATACACAAGATCTGAAATATACAAATTCAGTCATAACCTTAAAAATTCAGCAGTCGCTACAGCATAGAAAAAAATTAGTAATCAGAACTGCATAGAGGTACTGAACTATCCCATATCACATATAATTTTCTGCCTGGTTGCTAAAGGCCACAAAGTCACATTCCTGTCATGCCAAACATTACATTATTTGGTCTTTCCTCCTCTTGCCACTATTCATGTCTCTCTATTCTTGTTTTCCTCCATTCTTAGTCACTTTTGGACCCATTACCACTGGGTGACCCGGCATGAGGGAGAATTGAAGGGGGTTCTATATTTGGCTTTTCTCTCACTCAACCTCCACCTACAAGCAACATTCAGATCTGCTTTTCTCTTTCATAACGTCTAGAAATACATCTGCTGTGCATAATTAAATCATAGAGTTCATTGCTACAGTATATTATAAACAACAAAAATATAAGTAAGTTCCAAAAGGAGTTAGACACATTCATGGAGAATTCAGCTTTCAGTGGCTATTAAACATAATCATGCAGGTGCAATCTGTAATTTCTGGCTCAGAAGCTCACGATAAACAACAGGAACTGGGAAGATGTACGTAAGAAAAGAACGCTTTGTACTTCTGTTTCTTGCAGTTTTTCATAAGCATCAGCAACTGCTCACTATTGGGGACAGGATACTTTTCTGAGTGGGCTCACAATCTGATTTAAAAAAGCATCTTTTATGGGGTTTTTTTTGAGCACTTGCAAAGAAATACAAAAAACACCTGAGATGGCATTAAAGAAGCTAGGTCAAAGGCTAGAACGAGTGTCTTTCCTGCTAAAAAGAACTATTTTGGATGCTACGTGAAGCGGTGCGGCTGTGCCACACTATTCCACTCTCTCTGCTCATTCTCCCAGAAATACCTAGTGAAGGCCATTGTCACTTCTTCTTTCTACCAGCTACGTGACTGCACAGATCCTGCCTCACACCTCTTCAACATGCACGACTCCCTCTCCATCTCTCCCATTTTCTCACTCACCTGTGCATGCTCCACTTTGTGTAGAGAGCGGATACCGAGATGCAGGGGCAGAAAGCAAGGCACAGCACCCTCCGGCTGGTGCGCTGACCGTGCTGCAGGGGAAACCACGAAGCACACCTGCCTCTTGGTTCAGGCATAGTTCATGTTGCATGCCCATATGAGTGGGGTGCAGCCAGGCTGTGTCCTGACTCAACAGCAAAGTGCAGCAGAGACATGTCCTACAGCTACCTGGATGTTCAGTCATCTCTCTAACATGTACTTTGAAAACCTTGACTAGTAAATGCTTCTTCCCTGCAACAGGAAAAGAGTCAAATAAGACTTGTAAACTCAGAAAGTTTTGAGCTAGGAAAGGTTAAGAACTAAGCACAGAGAAATTAAAATCATTTGTAAAAGTTAGGCAAGCATTGGGTATACATAAATTTTTATTAAAAAAGAGAGGGTAAAAATACCAAAGAAAGAGTATTATAGTAGGATCAATTACAGCGTATAGACCCATTTCAGCATCAGAATCTACTGGCAACGATCACTGAAACCGTGAACAGTCATTTAAAGGTCACAGAAATTTGTGTAACTTATCTCAATGCAGGAAGTCTGCAGTAGCTACTAGACACAGCTATAGTAATAAAAACAGAAAATCAACACAAGAAGAAAAATAATTTGAGCTATAGCTAGCTAGAAGAGAAAAAGATGTATTGAAAATTAACTAATAATATTGGCAGTGCAGATGCTTCCTTTCTCAATGAAAAAGGTCAGTCTTTAAAAAGCAGTGATGGGTAAACGGTTCCCATAAGAAGGAAAAGTTGGCAGTGGGAAGGCTGATAGAAACCAGTCACAAAGAAACATCTGGTCTGAGAAGAGGAATCTTTGGGAAATTCTAAGTGTCACCAAAGAGTCACTAAAATTTTGAGTGGCTACAGTATCTTATTATAAAATTTTGGGGAAAAGTCATTCTGCTCTATTTTAATAGCTAGGTTAATTTTAATAATAGAGTTAATAAGTGGCTGTGGATGACAACCTCTCTTGGGAAGTAGGCTGGATTTACCAATTAAACTTTTATCTCTGCTCAATCAAGGGACACACTGATACCTAAATTAAGGAAGGAACCATGAGCTGTCAGAATTAAACCCTTAAAAGAGTATTGGAAGCCAATTAAGGTGCTCTAGATCAATGTATTTCTTATGTCTGATGTTTTCTTGTCTCTTCTAGTGTGAGCTTTTGAAAATCATCATTATTAATACAAAGCCCGATTTTTTACTGAGTTAACCAAATCGCACAAGTCTTATATTCTGCAAAGCATCACAGCTAAATCCTGCAGTGTGCTGTGGCAAACTGGAGGGACCGGGGCAATTTAATATACAATAAAGTAGAAATTGATTGCATTTTTCATTTTCCTATTTATTTAATCAGTGCAGCATCTCCAGTGTTATTTGTTTGGAGATTGAATGCAGTTTATTTTAAGCCACCAACACACTTTCAGTTTTTGATACGCTGGAGGTTTCTGTACTGGCAACACATAGCTGCACAGATAAGGACCGCAGATCTGCAGGTGTTAATGGCTATATAGGGGAGAGTTGGGCCATAACAGAGAAGGTGTTAGAGAGCTTTAGAGTTGTAATATAAATATCTTAGTTGGATGGTTCCACTAGAATACTCAGCAACTAAATCATTAAGGCGAGCATTGCATTGCAATTTCTATTTCCCCATTAACACTCCACTGAGAGGATAGGGTGAGTTAATCCTCTTCAGACCTCTTGTTTCAGTCTGGCTGTAGATTTAGGTAGGAAATACTGAACCAATTATGAATTCACCATGCTGTTCTCCATAACAATATTTGTGTGGAGGCCAGAGGAAAGATGTTCTTTCTTGACACATTTGTCAGACCCCAGGGCTATTGCTTCTTTTAACAAAAAGCTCAGTTATTGGACTCTGCACAGTTGCTGCGGAAGGTCCTGCTGACCAAATATTATCCCCTGCAGCATTCAGGGGTAAGCCACACTGTTGTGCACTGTGATCTCTTTGCAGTGCACCGGAGTGCCAAAGACACTCAGGAATTGGCTTACGCTGTACCAGGACTGCTGATCTGCACAGAGGGGACAAACAGAAGGCAAGAGACATTGCGGGTAGCGCCCGCAGCCCCCTAAACGCTGAGCGTTCACAAGGAGCTGTGCCAGCGAGGTATAATTTAGAGCAAATCTGAGGCATCTCTGAAGCGTGCTGCAGTTGGGTTGCTGGAACCAGGCCCTCGGAGACTCACCCTTTGGTGTTGCACCACAGTACAGTCTCTGGGAGCTGCCAACTGTAACAAACACTTTAGCTTTAGCCTTTTCAGTTTTCATACAAAGCATTCAACATAATTCCCATAATCAGGGGTCCATTTATCTCTATAAAAAACATCCACAAAATACAGAGTTGTTTATTTGTCTTAAACATTACCTTCAGGCCTGTAAAACTAATTCCAAGATAGTTTACATTCCTGGAGAATATTCATGCCACCGCATAGTGGATCGTACTCTGCTAACTGCATGACAATGGACTTCAGTGATTTTAGGGATCGTTTCAGGATCAGTCTTTACTGTGATAGTATTGTACCTTACAAAAATTTGTTTTGCTACTATTTTCACTCTAGAAGTCAATGAAGATGTGACTAATCAGTGATCTTAGTTATTTTCCATGGTCATTTACACATTTTGGAATTTTTCCATCCATTAAAATCTGATGGAGAGAAAGCACAGGTTCTCTTGTGAGAAATGCTTAGAGACATAGCAAAACACAGGCCATTTGACGGAACATAAATCAACCACTCTCTCCATCTACATTCCCCTTTACCCATTTTTCAAAATGAGAGGTACTTTAATAAATAGCAGCTCTTGCCACTGTACAGACACAGTGATGTTGAAAAATCACCCTCATTCCGGTCATTTAGATTTGCAGTTTAAAAAAAGAAACAGTTAACTGTATCATCTCTGTATGTTTGCATTTTAAAATCTGTTTTTCAAAAAAGATATTCTGACCAGGTCTATCAGTACAGTCAGTATAGCATTAATTTAATCCTTTTTTGACTTTTAACTTGCTCGGTTGTTATGTTTATAATAAATATTTCGTTGTTTCCCAAAGATGCTCTGCGTGAAGCAAACATCACAAAAATTACAGAGAAGGAAAAGATAGGCATAAGGATGTGCAAGTGAGAACGAGAGAAAGAAGTTAAATACAAAACAAGCAAATGAATAAGATTCAGAAGGGGGCAAATCTGGAGAAATAGCTAGCACTAGATTTGGAAGCCAATTAACCAAAGCAGGTTTTGATGAGGGACGTGAAAACAGACAATTATTCAGGCCAGTATTTAGGAGGGCAAAACCCATGCAAGAGGAAGGGATCAGTATGAAGAAGCACATAGAGAAGAGTGGGAAGGAGTAACAAAGCGCAAATAACAGGGAGAACGCTAGGGCTGGAAGCAGGAGTTTTGTCACTTGTTTTAAGAGTGATAGAGATGACCTGCTCTTAAATTCTAGACTCAGATCCCATCACCCTACTAGACAGAGAGTTAAGATGCACAACAAATTTTCAAGGGGCATTTTATCATACTCTCCAGTCTGCCTAACCCAGGGAAAACCTAAATTAGGCGTAGACCAATGAAGTTCCTAGGCACCTTACATTTCTGCTTCTGTCCCATGCAAAACTGGCTGTGTCAGAAAGGCATGCATCAATACCATGTCATGTGTGGTGGTTAGCAGGGTTTACAGCCAGGCCAATAACCCAGTTAAGCTTTTTGCAGGAGCTTATTTAGTACACCTGCTCATCATATGGCCCACAAAGCAAAGGAGCAGTACATTGGGGAGATCACAGCTCAAATGCTATTGTAAAAGCTTTTTTAGGTAGAGAAGGGCAGATATGGTTGGGGGTGGGGAGAAAGAAAGGGGAGAGGGGTGTTTTCTGCCAAGCTCACATAGGACTGGAAGAAGGGAGTCTGAGGCAGAAACCTCTGCTTGGCATTTCCTGTAGCTAGCTTAGGATACTCACTTTCGAGCTTCCTGGCTTTTATAAACCTCATTCCTGCTCAGCCTTCCCTGAATGGCAAAATCCACTAGCATTTTAGCTAGCAGGCCAAACCTTGGACCCATTTGTGAGTCCAGTCCTGCGGAGGGAATGATAAACAGCTCAGAGCCCAGGCCCACGTGGCCGTGCAGAGCAGTAATAACTGCTCTTCCACAGCCAGGCAGTATTCATACGGTGTCATTATTACTTGCTCTGTTGTTTTTGAAGAAATTTCTCAATTTTGGGATATAACTACTTTTGTGTAGTTACCTTTTTCTTTCATTTGATTTCCTCTTACAATTTTCTTTTCCTCTCTGATGCTATCCCAGACACACTATTGATCTAATAATGAAAAATTAAGACATAGGGAAAGTACTGACCATTTACAATGCCAATGCAATTCAAACAGTAAGTGTTGATAGGACTTTTGAAGCTCTTCCATGCATACAGGCTTGTTCCTCCTCACTTATGTACACACCACACAAAACGTCTTTGAAGCTGATGGGATTGTAGCAGCATGAAGCCAGGGTGAAAGAACTGGATCAGCTGTTCACCTAGCAGGTACTGAAAGCTAGATTTATTTCTAAATCATATGGTATATGGGTAATTCCCCCTAAACATAGATGTGTGTATGTGACTATGCGTGTCCATGCCTACTCACGCGTGTGCATTTGTATAGTTGTGCACAGATCCTACAGGCTACCTTAGTGTTACTTACCAGCCCAGGTTAAGTACAGGAGGGTATTGAATGCACTTCAAGGTTTCTGCCCTGCGGGTAATCAACATCTTAAATCCAAAACATCCTGGCAGAATCTTTGAAGAAGTCAGTGGAAAGGTGAACTAGATCAGCTCATAGGGTGGGGTTTTTTCCCCCCCTCCCCTTTGCGGAGCTTCTCTTAGTGGCTTGAAAACATTAGTTTGAAGAAACAAGGATTCTGCTTAGACACTAATGGCATTCAGAAAACACACGAAGCTTATTTCATTGTAGTGATGGTTATTTGATCACAGAGGCTGAACGAATCATCCCATTTGGCAGCAGGCTGAATTTCTTATCATTACATACTCGCGCAGCTCTTGGTGAGAGACAGGAGAACCCGGACAAGTTGCTTTTCTTTCTAGTGCTGAATGGGGACCATCATCAAAAACAAGTTTGGTCTCTCAGTTCATTCTATCCCAAGCTCTTTTCCTGCCGTTCCTAAAGGGTTATACTTAAACATAAGGAATAAAAGTTATAAAAAGAATTACTAAAAAGTTACAAAAAGAAGTTATAAAGGAAACTAAATAATCCAGAAATATATTTTAGTCAGAGTAATGTTTTAGAAATACACAGCCTTACATAGGGGAAATATTTTCCATCTCTACAAGCTGCTCTGAATGTTGACATGTTGCAGCCCACAATTAAATTATATTGCTTCTTGGTCCTGGATGCATTGAATAAATGGTATGTGGCTACCTGAGACTACTGTAATTCTGTTCCTGACACTGATGCCTCTTGCATTCATAGCTCTTTCCTGCATGGCTACTCTTGTCTCAGATGAGGGTTTGTCTGAAAGTGTTATAGAATTGTGATGTCCTTTATTATTTATGTGTGCTATTAATATACTTTGTATACAAAGTTGACGTGTCTCTATAGACTTTAAGCTAGTCTCACAGGAAAGCACTTTCAGGCCTAGTCCAGTAATTTTTATAAACATATTTTGTTCAGTAAACTTCACTATTCTGATGGATTATTAGATGAACTGAAAAATACTTGAATGTACTTCTTACTGAAAAGATCCACAGTTATTCAGTGAATGGTTTTGAGCATGCAGGTCATTACAAAAACTTGCCTTTTTCACTGCACAAATTATAGAAATCATCTGGTATTTTTTCTGTTGTCTGGTTGGACAAGTTCTGCCACTAAGCAACAGAAAACATACCAGGAATTCAGAATTTTACAACAAAGTATGTGTGCTCGGTTCACATACTAGTAAAACCATGTGCTACTGTTTCTGTGTTCTGTCTATGCAATCAAAGAACCTGTATTTAAAAGGGGAACAGAGACACTTAGGTGCCTCTGTCTAACATCTCAGTGGCACTAGCGTTTACAGGCTGGTTCCTGGCACCCAAATTCTACTGAAAAGCAGCTGTATACATCTAATTTCTGTTAGCAAGCCAACACAGAACTGCTTAAATCTTGAGGGCTTCAGCTACTGCAATGACTAATTCATACCTCAGTCTCCCAGGGTTTTATTTTTTACGTATTTCTCCAACTACCTTTCCTGAAAGATTTGACCTAGAAAGCAAGTTTTGATACTTCTTACTCTACACAAAATAAAAACAAGACTCAGAATTGTTCCCACTATAACCAAATACCTAAAATGTTCAACAGTTAACACATTTTTCTGAAAAGGCCTTATTTTGAAGCAGAGAAAAGATGTGTACTTGGGTCTCCCACACGACAGGTGAGTGTTTTAACCTTTGGGCTGTTAGGCACCACTCGATATCTACTTCATTTTTTTGACGGGCAAGAAGGAAGAATTGATCTGTGTTCTGTTTAATTCCAGAAGAGAGTTTGCGGCTGCAAATGCAGGTTTAGATACCTGCAGCTGAAGTGTAGGTGTGAGACCTATATTTATATCTCCTCAGCATTTCCTACTGGTTAACTTAAATTTTTTTCTGTTCAGCATGGATGCTTATAGGAAACACACTTTGAGTGTCTCTCTAGTGAATTGCAAAAGGGAATTTATCAGCTAAAACATAGATGTTACAACACTTAAATACCACTTGTGAGAAAAGACGTTTATCTACAGGGAAGTTGATGAACATGCTAATTCAGAGTAATTACAATGAGAATAGAAGATGTTTAGCACCTTTTTGATAACTGGCACTTTACTTCACTAAATATAAGTTATGTATTTAAAACGTTATAATTAGCATATCATTCGAAGTTCAAACATAAAATTGAAATTATTACAGAAACAAAGTTCATAAAAGACCTGGTGTCTTCCTATTATACCTGTTAATATATTTGGAATGAGAGGCTTTCTTCTGGCCTGTGCACTTAAAAGTTTGCCTGGTTTTCCCAAATGAATCAGTTTGCCTAAAGCAAGATATTACCTCTCCATGCAAACCTTGTCTTACTTGTATCCTTGCCATCGCAGCTAGAACAGCGTGACTATTTAGCATTTAATATGTTTTCATGCCAGTAAATCTAAAGCACTCAAGGGTACATGGAAACAGACTATGAAAGGGTTGTTAATAACAGCCAAATTGACATTCATTTTGGAATGAATATTCATGGCTATTTTTTCTTGTATTTGCCCAGCTGCATTTAGAACATAGATTAATTTATAGTTAAGACCTGGGTCAACCACCATAGACCATGTTTACGCAATGGATACAAAGAAATAGAGCTAGCTTAATAGGGAGGCTTAAACCAACAGTATAGGGAGCTCTGCATTATACTCGGTAGCTGGTTTAGATGTGGCCGTTGTCACCCCAGATCGAACAACTTGCCCCTTACTTAAAGGTGTTTAATTGCTTAGACTGAGGAAAAACACTCAGGTGTAATAGAAACTCTGTTTTCTATTACATGGCTTTGTGCTCAGACACTTTACTGTAACAGTGTGCAAATGTGCGGGGACTACAAAGATTTTGTTAGGAAGAAAATAGGAGACTTACAGTAGAGTGCAGAACAGTGTTACACAACTGCTCAGGGATACTAAAAACATAATACATTTTTTATTATTGAAGTCAATCAGACTGTTCAGTTAATGTGCATATCTATATAAAATAATCACACATACAGTTTCTTTGACTTCAGAAATGTTAGCATTTACATTGTAGAGCTAATCAAAAGAATATATTGCACACATATATATGTATATGCATATATATAAAAACCTCATTACAGATTTTCCTTGTGTTTCTTTGCCAAGTACGAAATAGAACACTTAGTCATATATCCTTGCAGTCCATTTCATTAAGTTGTAAGTACATCTTCCTTTGCCCCAACTGTATGTGTTCAATTCATCTTTGGAAAATGTAATATAAATTCTGAAGATTAAATCTTTCATAGGATTGTTCTCCAAACAGCTTTTATTTTGGTCACACCTTTCATTTCTTGTAAGCAAGGTTTCTTTGAAGATGTTATACTCATTATATTTTGGATGAAATTATTTAAAGATACTAGCTTTTAGCAATTATTTCTTTAATTGTTCATAAGAGACAACGTTCATCATTATTCATAAATAACTAAGCAGTATTAAGGCATATTTTTCCCCAAGAGATTATTGTGTATTTAGAGCATACTCTTTTTCAGGGAACTGTCTTGAAAAGGGGGGATTTCCTCATGGAAAACCAAAGAACATTTGTTATTAAATATGCCTCCATATGTGTGATTTCAATCACCTGCTCACCATTGCTTCTGTAACTGAGAGCTATATATTGCCTTACCAGTTCCAAAGGCCTGAAAAAGGGACATATAATAGGAAACATCCTTCAAAAGTTACATAGCAAGCCATCTTCTATTCCTGACAGCAATATACTGTCCTGAACAGCTCCAGGATTTATTCATTATACCCGCTCCCTTCCATATACCAGGTGAGAGTGCTAAATCAGTCAAGGCTCTAACAAAGTAGGTGGGAAAGGTCATCACAGAAAATTAGCTGGAGCTGCACATTTTGCCTCGCAGGGCGTTAGTGGCTGCTTGTAGAGTGGTGTTCATGAGCTCTCAAAGAACTGCGAGAGCCTCTCAGAGCTGGCACAGTTTAACACTGTGCTGAGCACAGGATACTTCATAACCCCTGTCATCTCTTTACCCTCTCCTTGCATGCGCTATTCTTAGAAACCCTCAGTATTAAAACATTTACACTCCTTTTGATAAAACATTCACTGTTTTGTTTTGTAACATCTGAACACCATAGTAGCTTTATTTTTTTATTTGTTTCCCAGTGATTGAGGGGAAAGGTCTTATATTGTTGTACAGATAGAAAACCGAGGCAGGAAGGACTGAATTCGTAAAGGAGTTCTGCTGCACTGTTGCAGTGTTTTCTATTTAAGTGCCCTGATGCTAGGGAAATGCACAGCCTTGAAAGACATCCATGGTATTAGTGTATGATTCTCTGCTAAGACTGTCAGTCTTCTCCTGCATAAAGCACAGCGGAGAAAGAGGAGGAGGAAGAAGACAACTACTTAGAGCAAGCAGCCCAGCTATTCCATCAACACTAGCATGAGAAATGTAACTGAAAATGAGTTAAAGCTGTGCAAATTAAACTCTAAAGGGATCTTCAGGCACCTGTGAAGTTAGGTAACAACTTCACTGCATGAAGTATAACAACTGGATTTTGGATTTAGTTGCCCAAAATGGTGAGTAGGGTCCTCAATTTTTGTGAAGCTAAGCCAGAATGACTTGGCTAAAGTCATCTACAGCTGGGAAACTTGACTCAGGACCTCTGACCTTAGTCATATTTTCCCTCTCAAGAATGAAACACACACTGTTAATATATATTTCTGCTTATCATAGCTAAGTAGCCTGCCATTTTTTTTAAGTTCATGATATATCTACTTCTAAAGTATTTTGCTTACCACCATATAAATCTGTATAAAAAAGCTTCTATTCAAAACAGAAGAACATTAAAAGCTCGTATCACATGCCACTGTTACTTTCACATCTCATACAAACAGTATTCACAAGACACATTTCTGCAGCCCAGACTCTACTTAGAAACATCTGACCATTTTCAAGAACAGCAGCACAATAAACTGATATGTGCTTGGTGTAAACTGCATTGACATTCACTCTTTTACAGCAGTGATAATTTTGGTTTTCATACATAATTTGGCCCATTCATAATCCTTTGAAGATCAAAGAACCATTTTCTCAGTCCATCTGAAAAATTCAACTTACAACAATGATTCTAGGATTTCAGTAAAAGCAGCTTATTTGGAGGCCTTTGAAGGTGCAGACACTGCTTTAGATATATTTATTCTAGAGCCTCTTATTCAAGACCACAAGAAAGTTGCAACACTGAAGATTGCACTGTCTGACTCAGCTAAAAAAGCCAATGATTGTTTCCCTAAATTCTGATATTATCCATTCCTAAGCACATCCTAGAATAAGAAGTGACAATGATCTCTCTCTTTTGCTCTCTCTTTTTTCTCCTTCTGCTGGATGAAGAGGTGACCTAGAGCTTCAGTCTTGCTGAATGTCCAAAGCAGTCTAAAAGAGTTATGGATTATCATGGTCTCCACACAGGTGCCCTTCCATTTATTAAAAATTGACAATTTTCAACTTTTTTTTAATCTTCTTTAAGGTACATTTGGGAAGGAGAATGCCCCATCAGATTGAATCACAGTGCTATGAAGTGACATCAAGAAGTCATACAGATTCCGTGCTCTGTCCTGTGGTAGCATCCACTCTTCCCATGTCATCACTGACAAATATTTGCCCAAACTGTTCTCAGTGATCTCTAATACTAGTGAATTCATGAACTTCTTAGACAGGTTATTCCAGAACTCTGTGACTTTTACCTATGAAATGAACCTTCCTTGATGCAGTTCAAATCTATTTCTTTTTATACGGTGTGCTTTGGATGGAAACCAGATTATGCCTCTTCCCGTTACAACATCCTTTTATTAAGCAATTGAGTCATGTCTTACTATTTTCTCAAAGCTGAACTACCACAGTTCACTCAACCCTCCCACTTAGATTTTGTTTTCTAGACCTCTGATCATTTACATTGTTTTTCCAGTTTGAACTTTTAACTTTGTTTTTCCCTTTCTTCTTGGTATACTGGCTTAGGGATATCTATCTGTTGCTCAAATAAACACACTATCTTTTCTGCTGCTGGACTTGTTAATGAATGGTACAGAGTGTTGCTGAGATCCATGTGATACTTCTCTTCCATCTAACAGCTATGCTTGCTGAGTTATTTTCCAGTCAGTCTTGGATCCGTGCTATAAAACTTTCATCCAACATTGCTTTCTCTTGCCATGTGAAACAGTACCAAGAGTCTTAATAAAATCAAGTAAAAACATTGACTTGCTCTGATCAATTCATCAGACTTCTTGACCTGGAAATGACATTCATCTGACATACTTCTCTACAAATAGATGTTGGCTATTACTCATCTCTTGTATTGGCCCAAGTGTTTATAGGTAGGGTAGATAATTTGGTCCAATACTTTTCTAGGAGTTGAACCTGACCACGCCACTTCCTCTTCCCTTTATTTGAGGGAAGGAGCTACATTTGAACTTTCCAAGGCTCTACTACCTCCTCTTTCTTCCAGGAGTTCTTAGGAATAATGACCGATCATTCTGAAATCTTCTCTATGTATGCGAGGAAGTCACGGTGCATGCTTGCATGCTCCTAGAGAACACTAAATAATTCAGCTAGGTTACAAACTAGCTACTAGTTCACCTGCTTGATGCAATCATTTCCATCTGAAGACAATCCCTCAAAGTCCCCTGCAAATATTCAGGCTAACAGAGTGCTGTACAAGCAGAATGCCTGCAGAGACTGGCGTGGACATTTAACCCATCACCTCAGGTACTCTGCACTGAACACAAAACAAAGCTCTAAATTATAATGGTTGACACGATCATCATGAGAATTGCATGACCAAATCCTTACAAAGCCCAACAAATGCAGAGAAATAAAAACCCACATCAGACAAAATCATGCCATTTGGGCAACCTTTTTTCAATTTTACTAATTTGTAGTTGTGTAGCTAACTTGTAGTGTAATAGAAAGGAAGTGGGCTATTAAGGGGCCTCGTTGATTGGAATTTTTGCTAGCTGATATGGTAGAAGTATAAACAGTAAATTTAATGATATAGCTTTTTACACAGAGGAAATTATTTTTTGACCATTGAGTAGTAAGGGAATGAAGATGAGGAAAGTGTCAGCTTTTTGGATTGGAATGTGTCTAAACTGGGTGATGAGGCTATTTTGACACTAGGTAATGAGACTGTTTTGACAAGAGATAACATATTTAAACTGTTTTGATGTGGCTTTTTGACAGGACTTGTAAGGGTACTGTCACTGTAATGATGTTAATGTGGGAGTGGTGTCAGTGTAAACAAATTGACATTTAACCAGTGGAATAAGTTGCCCCAAATATATCATGCTTACATGATCACAGAGAGGTTTAAATTACTATCTTGATAACACAGTTTGCACATGTGAGAAATGGATTTCTGGAACTTTCTCCAAGATAAGATCGTTGATGCTTTTTGGTCATCTTGTTCTACTAGGGATCAGTTTGTCACGGATGAGTGTCCGCCACAGAATTTCACCTTAAATTTTGGTATTTAGTGACGTCAGCACCAGACAGATTAACAAGCATTTTCCTACACAGTTGACTAAATGAAGTAATCAGAAGGTGGTTTTCAGGACAAGTTTGAAACCTAAAATATCCTTCTGTGGACTGAGTTTAACATCTAAAATCAGCTCATATATGGCTTGTATATCAAAATTGTATTGGAGTCATGAATTAGTATTAGTTGTAATCTTATGCAACCTATGCAGAGGATTCTATGTTAATATTTACGCTAAAGGATCTGTAACAATGAAAAATTCCCAGTGTCCCAATGAACAGCAAAGCAGACACATAGGAGATAAGAAAATCTGGTTTATATGTATTCTTTATCTAGGAAAACAAAGAATGTTTTCTTGTCTTAAGAAGCTCAAAGAAACTAAGGAGTTTAAGCACAGGCAAGCAGAGAAATCAGGTAACATTGCCCTGATCTTAAGAGAACTCTCCATCTAAGAAAAAGGTTAACAGCTGCAGAGGAAAAATACAAAGACAAAAGCAGACTCTTGCATATTGTATTTATAATATTACATGTGAAAATGAACTGTTGCTTCCTTGCTGGTAGATAAGATTAGCCATTAGGGACCAAATCAAAGTCCATCTAATCCAGTATCCTGTATCCTGACGGTGGCCAAAGGCGACATTTAGGGAACAGCAACGGAGAGCACAGACGCATTATTTCCTGTAGTACTCTTGTACTCTATCCTTTCTGAGCTAAGGGGTCTTGAGCTGGATATGGTTTCTGTGTATTCAGCTATTCTTAATGAATTTTTCTTGAGAAACCATGGACTCTTCCAAGCTCTGCTGGAGCACTTATACACTTTCCAAATCCAAAACATTTTGTGGCAAAGAGTTACAAAGTTCACTTGTCCACTTATTGCGAAACACCTCTTTTTGTGTGTTTTGACCTTAGTACCTATTAGTTTTATTTGATACATCCTAATTTCTTATATTGGAAAAGATGGTAAGCAACTGAGCCAGAATACTTCTATACTCTCCATGCCACCCTTGACTGTACTGATCTCTATCATGATCTTCTTTCCAGCCTGAAAAGTCCTACTTCTTTCAGCTTACCTTGTATTCCATATCTGTCATCATTCTTAGGACTCTTTTCTGAATCTTCTCCAGTTCTATAAGCTCTTTTTGAGCTGAAGGAACCAAACCTACAAACTGGTATTGTGCAATCAATAACTGGAGATTGAATAATCAACCTTTGTAGTTTAGACCACTAATTTTGCTTCTAACTAAACCCATCTACTAGTCATGTTTCCCTGTTTAGGAGGAGAGAATTACAAACATAGCAGTTGAGAAAAACACTATTCAACAACAGTTATTGTTTAGCGATATAAGCACCCAAAAAGCAAATCCCTCAAATAGAAGTACTTCCTCAAAAATACTGAACCATTTGTGATGAAGTTTAAGACTCTGTATCCCTGCAAAGGCATGAAATATATGGTAGCGCTACATGCATAGTATTCAAATTTTGATCATAATCATTTCACAAATAGACAGTTATTTATATAAAAAAGATGAATAACAGAAGATTCTGGTTATCTGAGGAACCATCTTTAGGGCTGCACTATTGATTTCCCATGACACCTACAAGCTCTTAGCAACAATAATCAAGCAATGCAATGAAATTCATGGGGACAGAAGACAGGAATATCTTTCAAGACTCTTGAACTCATTCCAGAATACTATTTGATTTACTAGATACTTCTCATTTTGGGAATTTTAATCTCAGGGAAGATTCACCAAATCATGCCATGTACCTGAAGCCTGATCACACAAATGCAGTTATTTTTCCTGTGGGTAAGAGATTGTGATGTATTGCTTTTTCCCTTTTAAAACAATTTGGATTTCTTCAGAAACTGTGCATTCACAGCATCTTGATGCCCATATAAATAAGAAGGCAGACGCTAAAAGCCTCCAGGATAGATTTGGACAGAATTGAGAAGGAATGATTTTCATTAGGGAAGAAAGATAAATGAAGGGCAGAGAACACAGAAAGGTAAGAGACAGGAAAATCCAGTGCAATTTATATTACAGCAGCACGGTGAACCTGTAAATTGTAGTTATTTCCATTATAGGCTGGGTGGGGAGAATAACTGGCATTCTGAATTGCTTTGAAATGACACGAAAACCATGGTATCTCACGTCATATACTGTTGGTGGCATGAAAAATTATTTTCTCTCTTCCTGTGGCTTTGTTGCTTTGGTCAGTCAAATAGCATAGAACTTAGTTTCATTTCAGCCTTTGTGAACTTGTCTTTCTATCTGAAGGTCTGATTCTTCCAGCGATTGGGCCTAGGCATTTTTATTCCTAGATACCAATGGACAAAATAATGAAGAACACAATGAAAAATGCTAACCCATCCTTTTACTAAAGGAAGTCTAGAACAACTTTTTATTTTCCTTTGAAATACATTTTTGTAATGTCCAAATCTGCATCATTAGCAACAGTATTATTATCTTTCTCCCAACACATCTATGCATACCACTGTAGATGTTTCTTCTAAAACAAAAACGAAAAAAACCCTTTTTTTTTCTCCCTGGGAACAACTGCTTTGATTACAGTCTTAGCCACAGCAATCAGAGTCTCAGCATCAGTATCTCTTTCTTTCTAGACGTTAAAAAAGAGAAGAAAAGAAAAGAAAAAACACTTTCCCTGTCCACTTATTTAATAACTGACTAGCTTCAGTGAGATGACTAATATGTACCTTGTGAGAACAAAGGCCTGCAGGAGAAATTACTGATCTGCTGATCTGCTGACTGGAGCACAGCGGAAAGAAACACAAAGGACTCAGGGAAGATACAAAGATATGGAGAAATAGTTCATTGTTTACAAGCCATAGATATTTCAAGTTTATTTCTTAAATTCTAGTTTTTAAAAGATTATATACATAAAAATTATAGTCACTAAGTTGGCCCATGGTAACGCTGGTCAGAGCTGTCTACAGCAGTTGCTCTAGAAGATAATAAACTACAGTCATGGCCAGTAAATATATGGACCTGGCTTCACTGACTTCACATTAATGTATACCAACTGAAGACCGGAAGACAAAGAACAGCAGCAAAGTTTAATTCAGTGTCAAGGTTGCAGCTATCATATGTTTTAACTGATAGGGTTGAATTTTAGAAAAATAGTCATGTAAGCTACCCTTGCAAAATATGTCCACTGAGGCAACTTTGTGCCCAACAGAAATAAATGACTGCATGTTCAATTTTGTAATTGTAGAATTGTAAGTATTCATCACATTTACGTAGGTGTATTTTGAGGGCAAATGTTACTACCGTTCTCTCACACAAAATTAGGATTTTTGAAAACAGCTAAGACTTGAAATATGAATCCTCAGCAAAGGCAGGGATATCATTTTACTTTGATCACGTGTTCACATTTGAAAAATGTACATAAATAGATCTAGTGATATTAACTGATTTTATAATTAAAAGCCAGGTGAAAATAATTCTGAAGCAGATACGATTGTCAAAATGATTGAATCACTGTGGGTATGTGTGAAATCTCAGATCACTTTAACTGAGTCAGGCAACTTGCTTTGACTTCACAATTAGTTGTAAATTAATGTTACTAATTATTGTATTGTTTTTAGGGCAATTCTTTCTTTTGGTTTGAAGTAGCAAAATATTTTTGAGTTTTCTAAAGTCAGACTGAAAGCTTCTTAGAACTTCACTGTTTTGCTTTACAGTTTTTGGACTGACTGGTATAGCAACCAAAAAAGTTGCTGAAAAGTTTTCTTAACAAAGATTACAGAAATATTTTAACTGAAATTCTGCACTTTCCAGTCTTCGTTCTTTTCTATTAAATGTGTTCCGTTACTGTATCCTTAAAATTCAAACTGCGTAACAAATAGTTACGTATTGATTTTCTAAACAAACTAAATCAGTCAGTACTATAGCATAAAGATCTACTGCTAAAAGTTACAACATACATTTTGTGTATCCTGTATGTTTGTCACTTTTAGTTTTGTAATCACTTTTCCATAATAATTGTTACTTGTCCCTTTCTCAAAATATTTTATGTTGAATGATGTTATATTTCTAATAGCAGTACTGATTATTTTGATAGCTTAGGTCTTGTTGAGAGAAACAGTGTACTTCTGTTTCGCTGACTACAAAAAATTCTGCTGAATGCTATCATCATAAAGTGCTCAACACTTCAAGATCCATAATAATTCAAAAACCAGAGAGCCAATTAGGAAAATAACTATACTGGAACCAGAAAATCGTTATAATGGGTGATGAAAGTGGAAGTCTGATAGAGATCAAGAGAAGGCCGAGACATGGTTATACGACATCACTGGCTTTGTTCAGTATAGACTGTAACAGTTTAATGAAATTAATCAAAGAAACAAAAGAAGATACTGAGATGAATGGGAAATGAATCGACAGTTATTTGTTATGCAGATGATACAGTGTTTGTTACTGGCCGATCTATTGACAAAATCAGTGTGCCTTTGCATAAAGTAAGAACATGATTTGAAGCTGAGATGTTTTTGCTGGCAAAAACGTTGTATTACATGGATATATGGGGTAAGACATGCAATAGCGGAATAACTGAAGGACGAAACTATTCAACTTGGAGAATTATTCTAGAGGGGACAAGCAGAAAAGCATATACACTTGTAAAACTATAGTAATCAGCATACCTTACAAAAAGAAAATGTAAGTTTGGAAGTGCTAGCCACTGCTCTTGATGTCACTTATTAGATTTGGGCATGAAATATATTCTACAGGCTTTGAAATTCTGAGATTGAAAAAAAATATTTTCCTCTTTATACCAAGATAATACAGAGACCTTTCAAAGTTTTCAAATGATACCTAGAGAAATTCAAAAATAGCTAATAATTTGATCATTAAAGTCCGCTAGAAGAATTTAGTGTAGAAATCAATGGGCTACACAAGCATAAATGCTAGATTGTTGTAGCAGGATCGGAAGCAAAGGGCATCTGTAATTCTGTGACGTGTCCTGGTTCTCTTTGTGAGTTAGAAGAACTCTATCCTCTAAACCAACTCATGGTTTCTTTGAGGGCATTTAGCTTAACGTGTTTGCCTAAATACGTTCATAAGCATATTCTAACCCTGTGGATCACGACAGAAAATATCACAAGATGTTAGTGTTAGCCTTCAGCATCGAGTTCCTTCAGAGCAGAAAATGAAAACAAGTGACAATTACTACTTGCAAATTGTTATTCTGGCTAGACACCTGATAAGTACCGATACTCGATGGAAGCACTTCAGTTTCTCCAGAGGGAGGAGTAAAAACACTTGGAGATAATAATTATAGCAAGTTTTCATTCTCCAGGAAGCAGAACCTGGGCTGCCATAAAATCGAGGGATTACACAGAGACCACTGAGCCCATTGCAACCTTGAAAACACTGAACTAAATGAAGGAGGACCAACCTAATTTCTCATCTAGCTGAAGATAACAGGTACCAAGAGATACGCAGATACTTCTTTAAGTGCTTAATAATGCTCTATGGTTGCTGCAGCAGCTGATCCTTTCTCATTCATTGTTATTGCAACAACAGTAACAGTTAAATATATTTAATATGCTACAACAGAACTAATCACTAAGTATAATATGAATTTTGTTCTGGAGACTGATTTTTAGCACAGTAAGGAATACCTGTTCTCAATTATTCTTCAAGCTGCTAAAACATTTTGTTTACTTTAAAAATTTTTTCACATTTAGCTAAGAAGAAAACCATATGGTATACTAAAGAACCAGTGAAATTAAATTATCTTTCTGTTTTGAAAAAGACTTTCAGGAATCTGCAGAGGAGATTGTTTGAATTTTATACACATAACTTACTCTCTGAGAGGCACAAACGAATTGTGAATGTACTAACAAAGGCAGGGCATAAATGTATGCAATTTTATGGTTGTAAAGGGCAGTTTGCACTCTTGCTTGCATACAGGCTTACGAACGCTCAAAAGTATTAAGTTGCTCAAATTTGTTTTCTTGGTACTTGATTGCTTGCAGGTGACCCAAATCATCTGACACTTCCTAATGCCGGAAAGATTAGGGAATGGAGAAAAGCATTCACTACTGAGAATAGATTATGCGCAATAATCTTAAGAGAAGCCTTCCTTTTCAAGCTGTGATGTAGAGTTGCTGTGTTCTGAGTTAGCCTCTTCATGCTTAGCTCATATATGATATCTCTTATTACAAATTTACACAACAGAAACAACTATTCAATCTTTACCAAACATTCTCTCCTAGAGAAGCAGCAGGTATACATTTCCATCTCCATCCCACACTCTTCCCCTCTTCATGTTCCTTCAGAAGAATACAGTGGTTGACTGTAAATAATCAATATTTTGACATTTTCCCGATGGCCAGGTTATTTCCTTCACTAACAATGTAATATCATGGTGTAGTAACCACAGCACGTTTTCTGTAAACATTCCTTCCAGTTCAAAAGTAAAGTTCAATTTGACTGTATTCACAACCCTTTTGTGTTCAGTAGCTATGAAATGTTGAAATGCCTGAGATCTAACGGCATAAATACCCATAAAAAGAAATTGTTAAGCTTGACTGCTTGAATATTCACTTACAATGAATTTTATATTGTATATTTGATTGTAAAATTGACAGATCTGCAGTTCATGCTGCGCTGATGAGTTATGCATATAGCATCCAATCAGAGAACAGGCAAAATAACCTATGATACGTCAGGCTCACCCCTTCCACATGAATTATTAATTGCAATGAATGGTCTGCAGCACAAGAATTATTCTCTGAGGAAAGAGGTGCATAATTTACCTGTCTGAATGTTCTTCAGCCCCTGTATGAGCAATATGCAAACAGAAAAGGAAAAAAATATTTAAATAAATTATTTCTGCTGCTGCTGCCAGGTGGACACTGGAGCACTTGACCTTACCTCTCCCGACTCAGGTAGTGCTCTGCTAGCTAAGCTCTAGGCAAAGGTGGCGTGAGCTACAGTGGACCACAAGTGGATTGAGCCAGTGGCTCCTTCATAATCTAAGCCCATGTAGCTGCTGGCTGCTGTAGTCTTGCCTTCTTCCCCGGTCCCAGCGGTGTGTCCCTGCTGCCTTCCTTGCACTAGCTCTGGTGCTTGTGGGGCCAGAAATGTTATATCACCTTTGGATGCTGTGAAACCATGACCTGCATGATAATAGGAAAAAGTGACAAGAATGAGCCAGAACTACTGTCTGCTTTTTTGTTGTGCTCTTTGGAGGTTGTTAATGAAAAACCTGAGTGAGAACTCATAACTATAAAGTGTCTTTAGTATAACAGAGAGGACAGGTCTTTTAAGAAAAAGATTGAGATGCCTTTCAATAGGCTGATTTACAAGTATAAAACTGGTTTAGCCATTATGCTCCAAGGTTCAGCTCAAAGTTTAAAGAGCCAAAGCTCTGATATGGTGTGTGAGGTGACCAATCCCTTTTCCTTTCATGCTGTGGCAACAGCTCAGTGCCTTTGAAATCCAGAAAAGAAAACTGTGCAGTCCATCTGATTTTTTTTAAAATTTCCTTTCCACTTACTTGTTAAAATGAAAACAAAATTGGACTTGTTAAAATGAAAACAAAATTGGTTCCTCTTCTCCCAAAATTGTTACTAAAACCAGATATGCAGAGTAGTTATTTTGATTTTCATTTTTGTTTCTTATTTTCTTTTTTTTGCTTCCTTTTGGAGGCTAGCAGTCACCATATTACATGTGGTCTGAATTCAGGGGCTCTGGCATGTGGTGTTAGCTCCAGCTGCAACTTGCCACCCCCTACTCAGTCCCATGACCTGATTCAGTGAGTCACTAGCGCAGTCTTTGGCTGCCAATGTATGTGTCACGTTCTAGGGCACACCCAAAACCTGGATGCTTCATGATTGATGACAAAGTGTAAGACATGGATTCACCAACGTGCGAACGTGGTGCAGAAGCCAACTGCATGGGGTTCAGCACTGAGACTTGACAAATGTGACAATCCTGAACGTTTTTTCTACTGAAAACGGGCATGGACAATGGCTTGCGTTTGAAGACTTATTCTCTCAGAAGAACTAGGTGCCAAGAGAGATTTCTTCTTACTTACGGTTCGTGTTCTGTCTTCTATTTCCATTTTTGCATGCTTTAGTACCTTTTTTTACCTAAAGCAAAATCTGTGCAGAAAATTCGTTTCCCCATTTTGCACATACTAGGAGCATAGTCAGAAAAAGACATTGATTACCACAAACTAACTAGGGAGCTGACTGGACAACTTAAGCAGGAGAAAGAGCTTACTGTAATATGTTACAGCTCTGAAGGAGAATTGATTTCCTGTGTTGTGGAAGAAAAGGAGAAACAGAGGTGAATTTAGAAAGGTGCATGAGAGCTTTGAAGAGACAAAGCCAAAGGTGGAAGAGAAGAAAAAGACAGAAATGAATAAAGGCATCAGAATTACTCTCAAGACAACAGCACATGTGAAAAAGCAGGAATACTGCATTTCTGGACAGAAGTAAGTGTATGCATATTGCATTCTGTAGCTCATGGACCATAGACTTGATTAGTCCTAGAAGCGTTACATGGACTACTTCCAGTTAGATACTACAATGTAAGCATCCAGTAACTCTGTCAAGACATCCAGAAATCAGAATAAGGCTGAGACTATAAGTACATTTACAGAGAGGCAGCAATCAGATTAGAGGCCTTTGATTTTTTCAGTCTCCTAGGTGTTTAGAAAATAGACAGATTTATGATGTCCTCCAAATGTCCTGGAAAAGCATTTCCAGCCAGAGGAAGAGAACACATGAGCACAAACCTACATTTACCACTTAGCTGTTTGCACTGGGCCAGTTCAACAGCTTGTTGTGAAATTCATACAGCATTTGCATTTTCACAGTTGCATAAAGCATTGTCAATTGCTATGTTTATAAAAATGTAGGTTTTCGTATTCAAAGCACTGGTGAAATCTGGATTGAACTTTGTCCTGGAAGGTGGCTGCCTGGAAGGCTAAAGATGAGTTTACAGAGAAGAACTGAAAAATTAACAAGTGAAATCTGGATGAAGATGTGAAATTTCAGGACTAACTCCTGATTAAAACCTAGTAACTTGGGGTTATACTAGGCATAAAAATTTTACTGAGAGATCTGAAGTTCTGGACACCCTTGAAATCCCCTGTGAACATCTGAAACAGTTATATTTAACTTTAGAAAAAGGTGATGAAATTGATCATTGTGGAAGAGGAAGCTAATGAGGAAAAAAAGAGAGAGGGAAATAAAATATTAATTAAGAAAGACAGTGAGTTACTTCTGAAACTTCTGAAATTTTAACCCAAGAGGGTTAAAAGTAAGAAATAATTTCTGGTTGGAGTTGAGTGGGAGTTTAACAAATGCTAGGTCTGCTTGTGGGAAACAGGTATTTTCTTTATGGGTTTTCCCCTCAAGCCTTTTTTTTTAAATTGACTAAAAGTGTAAGGTCACCACATACCTGGTGACTTGTCAAGATTACTGCAGAGGCTGACTGAAGTGAATAGAAATGGAGATTCAGCTGCTCTTGCCACTTGGGCTCCTAGGAAGTTGGATTTGCAATCTGCTCACCCTCCTGCCTGAGCACCAGAGGGCAAACAGATGCATCTAGGAAGTGATCACAGCAGGATCAGTAACATACCACAGTTAAATATTCAACCCATTGCAATATGTAGCCATTGAGTACATAATGGGAAGTCTATATAATTCTCCAACACCAAAACAAACAAACAAGCATCACCCTCCCCGATGTCAGGAGGAATAAAGAGTTACTTGAAATTCTATTTGCTATCTATTTTCAAAAGTTAAGCAACTACCATACTTCAGTATGGGCATTTTGCAGCAAATTCAGATAGATAAAAAGCTCTATGAAAGACTTTACCTTCATTATCAAGACTTTCTAGAAAAAGTCTTTCTAGATAAAGTAGCGTGCAATGATTGTAGTGAGTGATACTTTAATAGCCACAGTTGTTCACTAGAATGTTAGCAATTAATACTAATTCTGCCGAGTCAATACATGTAATAGTATGCACAGCAACTTTATTTTAATATCAGTTACTTTATTTTAATATCAGTTTGGTTTGTCTCAAAGTTTTGATAAAAAGATCAGATATTCTTTTAGTAACCTTTATTTCATCACTTCCTTCTCTGCTCTTTGTATATACAACCATTCAGAGATACAGAGCAGAAAAGACGGAAGCAACACTGTCCACTGCCCGTGTTTGATTACGGGCAGGTAAATTGGACTATTTTTGTTATTTTAGCTGTGGTATCTATAACATATGATTTACAATTGCAGCATATGTACATAAGGGTAACTTATGTAATCCTTAATTTGTTATTTTTAGATCCAGACTGATTCTCTCCAGCTCATGTGCCCTGAAACAAAAGATATTTGATGATGAAATAAAATGTCATTACACATAAATTAAATTGACCAATATATCATGCATTTATGGGGTGACAGGAATGCACTTAACATGCCGTATTTTAAATGTACAGAGAAATTAAGACAGATAGCTTTGGAAGATTAGAAGTCAGCATCTTTCAAAACTGATAGAATACATCTTTGGTTCATTTCTTTGTCATGTTAATGACAACCAGCGAAGAAAAAAGTCATAACTCTTTTAAAGTACTTTTAAGGTATTCAGACACCTAAATGTGCAAAATGGAGTCGAATAAAATATTCTCAAAGTTCCTAGGTGTTCCCGTTTCCTTCAGTAGGAGTTAGAATCTAATAACTCTGGAAAATTTACTAGCCGCTGACCTATATCACTAAGTGATATTAAAAAAAGAATAGTCCATAATTTGCAGAACCAGTTCCATTTTACATTTTTTAACTGTGATTGAAATTTCCAGCTATATTCAGGGTCTGCCCAACAATAACAATATATTACAGAAACTTTTTTTATTTAGAGAATGTTTTAGGGATTGATTTTTTTCTTACATTTTTGGTTTTCTCAGTCCTTATCACTGAAGATTAATACCAGACTGAGCCAAAACAACGTTTTTGTAAATATACAGTAGAAAAATAAAAGTAAAAGAAAAGTTGAGATGCTGGCTGACATGTTTAGAAAATAAAAAGAATATGGTTCTTGCAAAAACAATCATCACATAGATTAAAGCATAATATGAAATATCTGAAATCACTCTCTCCAAATATATAGTCGATATCTACACAGTTTTCAAGGTGTCCTATATGCTATGCAGTCTGAAGAGGTCCCAGCACACATAGGTAAATAGCTAAGTCATCTCTACAGTCAAAAACCAAAGATTTTACAAATATGGCCATACTCCGTTCACTCAAGTGAACAACAGCTCCCCAAGTTTGCAGGAGAAAGGTATGCATCTGTTTGCTCAAACCATCTTTACAGTGCCTTTGTAAGGCTATGGCACTTGCCAATACCCTGTGCTGGTGTTAAGAAGCTTTGTTTGCATTTATACAGTAATACTCACCTCTTTTACAGTTTACTAATGCAGCATCTTGTAAATCAATTCTTCCAATTCCGTGTTATTACTCTTTCTGCTGTCAGCGTCATCTGGTGTGTCTTTATTTGCCTATAGGAAGAATTTCAGATATCCCAGTAAATATTGTTATTATTAAGAAACATTATTTGTTCATATTTAAATATAATTATTTAAATAACATAATATATTATAATATATAAAAATAACAAAGTAATTTAAATACATATTATTTATTAAATATTATAAGTATTATTATAAATATTTCCCTGTGGGATTTGTTGAAAAACCTTAGGCATTAAAATCCCATTCACACCAGGAGAATTAGGCACTTAATTGCTGCAGAGGCCTTCAAAATCTCACAAGGCAACTCTTCAGCCTTTGAATCTTCGATGTTGTCATTTGGGTGGAAGAAAGATGCAGGGCCTGATTCAGTTACTCATTCTTGATCTGAGAAATATATTGCTGGGGGACAGGTAATCCTGCTGAGATCAGACATTACTATTGCAGTGCTGTATAGATCATAAATGTCTCCTTATACCTTCAGATACCCTTGTGAAATACTCTGTTGCATAGTCTGCGCTGCACTGTCTATGGCAAATCAACAGGGAGAGAAAGTAATTTGTGCAAAAAGCTCTTCATAAACCACTCTTATGCTACGTACCCAAGATTAATTTTACCAACACAAAATAGCAGTGAAAACGTGCTGGAACAGAGATTAATCTACCAAAGGTGGGTATTTCACTCTCTCATTCCCTGAACTGCACCTGAAAGAAAGCTGTGCTACTGGTTAAAAATAAATTGTATGGCATATTTTCCAATAGTACGAACCTGATCGAGCAGCCTCACACATACCAAGAAATACTTGTTCTGTAATCCTTTCTTAAGCCCCCCACTGCCTAGAAAACTTCTGTATTCTGGGGCGGGGGAAGCAAATTCTTTCACAGTCGCATGTTAGCAGGTCAATTTTCATGCAGAGCTCCAAAGCCTTATTTCTTTCTAAAAACTAGAATTAAAAGACTCACCGGCACCTGTGATATGGAGCAATCCACATGTAAAGAGGCCCTTCATAGGAGCTCTCATTTACTTCTGTTTTAGGCTGCAGCTTTTTTCTGACTAGCAGGTTAACGATGAAAAAGAGTCTGGGATTCTTCAGTGAAACAGGAGTTACATATGCGGTTACGGGTACTGCTCTGTTACGCTGAACAGAGAATCAGAGTTCAGTGCAGAACTCTTTGCTATAAACAATAGAAAAAATTCTTACAAGTTCTGTCCTGAGGAACCTCAGTGTAGCAAAGTGAAATGAAGGAACATGTTTAGAAAGGCTGATCCTTGCTAGGAGGAGGGTGAGTTACAGCTGAAGTTCAGAGGAGTAGCTCTCATGCACCCGTGCACTCGGTGCATCCGCAGGTGTCCCCAGAGGTGAGTGACCTGAGCGCGTGAGCTGGATGAGTGCGCCCGGGTACGGGAAGGGGTGCATAGCAGGGGGCTGGCAGGGGGCTCTGCTTCATCGAACACTTGTAGGAACGAGCCAAAGGCATAACCAAACAGCGCGCTATTCAATGCACTAACAGCACTAAACTGGCACAATTTAGTGCCGCACAGTGCAAAAGCTAGGGAAGGCAAATAAACGCCGCACATCTGGAAAAGTCAGCTCAGAGGGGAGAGGCAAGGGCTTCTGTGGCTTTGGTGCAGAGAGAGTTTGGCTTACAGCATATCTAATACACCAGCCTCATCTAACACAACAGTCATTATAACAATTTCTCTTGAATGATACTCTGAGGCTACTCAGCTCTCCTAGGGAAAAGCTTGTAGCATACCTCCGTCAGGGTTATAGCTGACTATAAATAATGAGTTGTCCCTGATCAGATGGTATAACTCTTTCTATTACCAATCACTACATTTAAAGATGACAGTCCCTACCTACACTGAATCTCCACTTTCTGTCACTGCATCTTGCTGCAGGGGTTCCTGTTGGAGAGATCGATGGATTCCAGTTCTACCAAGTCCCAGAGACAGGTCTGAAAAGGCTGCATCAGTAGAAGCTATATTAAATCTAACATCTCTGGAAAAAACATGCATGTGACTAACAGCCTGCAAGGAGATAGCCTT
This sequence comes from Struthio camelus, assembly GCF_040807025.1. NCBI lineage: Eukaryota > Metazoa > Chordata > Aves > Struthioniformes > Struthionidae > Struthio > Struthio camelus. The sequence goes on from NC_090982.1 coordinate 51,372,065, forward strand.
CAAAAACTAGTACCATCCAGGAGATCACCATATATTCTAGTTTAAGCCTGAGAGGAGTTAGAAATTAAATCTGGACTAATAGGTCATGAACAATAATTTACCTAATGAATATAGGCTTTATTTTGTAAATCACCCAAGAAACATTTTCTGATTTTATCAAATGTAATTTGTTGCTTGATTTGATTAATTTATTTTCAGAATAATTTACGAAATAATTCATGGTTGATAGATTGCAAAATAATTCACTGGAAGTATTTAATATTCAAAATTCAAGCAGCCTTTTAATTGGCAACAAAAGACTGCAGCAGTTTGTTCTTTATCTGAATAGGAAACACCCAGAATCCATTAGTCATGTAACTACTTGCACTTTTAAATTGTTTTCTTAATATATTTTTCAATATTTTCCTGAAATTCACTGTTCTATGCATACTATTTAAATGAAGCATGTTAAAATGGTGGCAACTACAATAGAAAGTCAACTTGTTTAGAACCTTAGACAGTGTTCTCGGTGATTACATATCTTATTTGTGATATTTTTCCAGCAGTTTCAGCTGTTCATTCTGCAAAAATGCTTATTAAAATGCTTAAAGGGATAAGTGCAACATAGGTTTAAAAAAAGCAAACAATAAATGCCTCCATCTCTTGCCTTGAAACTGTGCTAAAGCAAGTACAAGAACACTAGAATGGAGAAACAGCTAAGATGCTGGAAAAAAAAAAAGATTTTCTGATATTTAATTTTTGTGCTTCCATGATTAAGTGAAAAACTGAATAACGTAGCAGATCCATGCTTTTGTTTTGGCACTAGACAGCTTTGAAATTTGAATATCCCTGACTTCTCACAGACAAATGTGCTGCCATTTAACTGCAACATTATTTTTCAGGCTTAACCGCAGTTGTGCATAATCCCCCAGCACTGTCCGCAACCTCTTAGTTAATTGCCTCCTGCACTATCATTACACATGTCAGACGACTTGCAAGGCTGAAACGCTTCAGAATTTAATGGAACTCAAATGGCACTACTGTTATTTTGATTTTTCATAATGTTTTATGACAAGGGCACTGACTTTGCGCACTATCTCAAATCTGCTTTTCAAAATACATTTTTCCAAATGAAAACCAGCTGCTGCTCACCTGACAGCCACATTAGAACTTGTATCTGCTCATGTCACAACACTGTCACCAGCCCAAAGATTTACTCAGTGATTTTCAGCTTCATCTCTTATCATCTAGAGCCTTAACTTCATTAGTGATTCTTTGATATTTTTAACCTAGCTCATGGTGGTAGGAGGAGATGCTCTAGAATGTAAAATTCCTGTTTCTTAGGAATTCCTCCTAAGCAGGGAGATAATAGATCTGGACTACCCTGGACAAATTCTTTTCTTATTTTTTTCTGTCCAGAAGTTTAATCTGAGCAGAATTTCAGGACTTTCTAGACAGATAACATTTGCGCTTGCATAGACAGACTCTAGTGCGTACTTTGTAGAGCTCACAGATTTGATCCATGTGTCATGCTTACTAAACCTGCACACATCGTGTACACTGCATGCAAGCATACTTCTAAGAAATCATGGGTAGACAGACGGCAACCCTTCTCATAAAAAAAATCAGTTTCATTTGGAAAGTTATTTCTATCTGTGCAGGGGAGGAAATTTCACCTCTAATGCCTGTTGATGCAACAGATAATTCCCTGTTCCAAGTATAGCAAAGCCTAAATGTACAGCTATTTTATGTATTCTTAAATTGCCAGGTGAGTCTCAATATGAGAAATTGTCAGATTTCAACTGATACCATAGCAGATTTCCATCATGCTCCTGTACTCCAGGTTACGGACAGAAATCTCCACCTAAGCATATTCCCCTGCAGTCAGTTTATACAAATGAATAGAAGGGATCACATATATAGTCTTTTTTCACCCCTACACCAGATACAAAGCACTTCAGACGTTATTTCACTACTTTGTTGTATATACTGACTCTAATTGCTCCATTTTGCAGCCTTTATAATTATAAAACTCAGAGCTAAACAAATGAAAATGTGATGATAGTATGTAATTTTGTTTTTAATCCTATAGATATACTGATTTAATAGAGACGTTAAACATTACAAAGCTTTCAAATCAAATAAGGATCACAAACATTTTGAGTGGCTGCAGTTCAGTAATGAAGCAATATGTTTTGTCGAGTTTCACAAAATATTTTTAATATATTAGACTATTAACATTCTTCTCTGCATTTAGCTGACTAGCAATACCCACAATGTCTTTTAATAAAGAACTCTTGAACTACAAATGCATCTGAAATGTTGTTACTGTAGGGTTTTCTGATGGACTAGACCAGGGCGTGATTCAGAAAGTAGAGACTTGAACAAGAAAAGAAACAGTCTTCATATATGCACACAATTATTAACGCTTCAGACGCAGAAACTCAAACACAAGGAATTGTCACAGAGAAGCTTTTCTGTGCAACAGCAAGTCAGCCTTCGATATGCCACGCGGTAGTCTTTAATTACATTATCACATACTGAGTGGTTTTTTCCTTACAAGACTTCTTCATATTCAATGCAACTGATAGAAAATGGTTACTGGCCTGCTATTCAGAAGCGGGGTTGTTTTATTTGTTTTTCGTTACCTTTATATGGTTCTAGGCCTAGCTTAGGGCAAACTACTAGAAGCTTCTCATTGTAGAATCAAATAATTAAATATTTTCATGAACTTCTTAGCAGGTTATTTATATAGCATTTATGTACTTCACATACATTCATTTATCTTCACAAAACTTATGTGAGATGAATGGCATTATATTATCCTTATTTTTCTGATGGCAAGCTGAGACACAGAGATTAAAGGGCCAAGTGCTAAGCCATTCTGGGTACCCAGCTGGAGATGCAGGACCTGAATTTTACAGAGTATTTAGCATTTTATAGCACTTACAAGTTCAAAGAAAAGTTCAAAGTAACGTTATTGCTCAGCACTTCTGCAAATCAGGCTCCAGGTCTTATGTCAAACATTCAGAAAATGAGGAACACATACCTGCTGACCACCCTTGAAAACTGTGGTTTATATGACTTGCCTATCTTCACATAACATGTGCAGGAGAAAAGTGTAGAATCTGATCCTCCAAGGTATCATACATCTTTTTGAGCTTTCCGAATAAAGGATTATTTTTCAGAGCTCAGGAAGAAAAATTTGTAAAATAGTTGTTCTTCAGATTAATCCAAAATGGAATTCTTGTGAGCTTTCTGTGGAAAAGAACTGATTCCAAGTTGTAAAAGCACATTTCATTTTGACATTCTTAAAAGAACTTTCCTTCAATGTATCCTACAAAATAAAATAAATGAGATCAAGTGTGTTGTTTGAAAACGTCATAGTGAAACATTGGGACTTCTCTCACCTTCCAAGAGCACTGCATATTTTTGTAAGTTTATTCACAATCAGAACTTTACACATTCCCTAAAGATGAGCTCATCCATTCTCTCTAAATATCCTACCTCATTCACCAGATGTCTTTTAGGTTTTTCAATAAATAAAGAAAATGAGTGATTCATCTGCTGAGCATCCAGCCTATGTAATGACTGAGACAAGGTCCTACAGAAAAAAGATTTCTTCACAGTTCACAGTTGTATAATTCTTGTGCATATAAGTTGCAAGGCAACCTTCATTTTTCATTTCCTAGTTTCAAATACTTGATCTAATGTGTGTGAACGCATGCATACACCTGCGCATAGGTTTTTAAAAAGTAAACTGATGTCGTATGTGACAGAAAAAGAAATGGCGAAAGGCAAATAGCGTCAGCTCTTTTCAGGACTGCGAAAGGGTCTGTGCTTGGTGGCTCTCACAGTCTCCCTGCTAGCGCTACAATCATTCTCACCACTAACTCCCTGCCTCAGCATCTTTGCTTAGCAAGTTCAGTTCTTCACTTGCCCATTTTAGACCTGCTTCTCTGCCTCCTGTCCATTTTCCTCAGCTGTAGTCCCAGTCTCCACTAGCCTAATGTCCTAACCCCATTTTAGCAATTCATCTTAATCAACTCTCCTCTAGCATCCTTAAATTATCAGCTCGCCTCTGCCTTCCTCTTTTACCATCTAATTTTCAGGCTTTTTGCTCAACTGGTAAGGATAATATAATATGAGATTTAACAGCCAAAACCTAAGGGGTATCTGAGAATGTTTGTCTTCACAGTTTTTCAAAGTCTTTTAAATCGGTCAAATTTATGAAAATTTTCACAAAGATGGCATAGCACTGCTGACATCAAGGCCATTCCTGCCAAATTTTAAATCTGAAAAGTGATGACACTATGCTATTTCAAAATAGAAACTTCAATAGTTTTCTAAAGGGGGCAGACTTCTTGCCTTTGATCTCATTTTCAGAAACAATTACATTGATGAGATTTTGTCTGTGGTTCAAATATCATTAATGCCGGACCTGAACACTACTGGGTAGACCAATTGTACAGCTGTGGTTTGGGTGCATGATTAAATTTTCGTTCCATCAAAGCACAGAGCAATGGAGGTTATGCTCACTTTGTATTTTTTATGCTGCTCTGTACCAG